>NC_084475.1:72967960-74386810 GCF_027409185.1 Cynocephalus volans
TACAAGATAAGTCCACCCTAAAATAATTATGGACGGTAAAGACTAGTTTGCCTGCTTGGAAAATTTTGATTGGCATTACAGTCAATTCAATCACAAAAGAGCTGTCAGCTATTTTATGTTCCTGCTCATTCATGTAACCATTCCCTGTGATATTTATATCAAATAGAGTTCTTCAGTATTTAGTTCCTTATGATCACTGAGAAAATTGCAATTGGATTTTGGTAATCAGTGGTTAACAAAAACTATTACAAACTATTGACATTATAATTGCTTATTTTTGTGCATTAAGATTCCCATATTCCTCTGTATTTTAATTTAAAAGGGATTGAAGGTAAAGCTAATGGCATATTTCTGATAGTTTACCTCTACTGACATTATGAATCTTACTGTCACTCTGACAGTAATCCTCCTTAGCATGAGTGATTCAAGGAATTGCTGGTAACTGTAATAGGTTGCAACAGGAATTTAAACTAAAACACTATCCTAAAATCTTTGTTTTCCTAGACAAGTAGGGCCATTTTAAAAGATAAAAGCTGATGTGCTGAGGTCTGAGGTGAAACATAGGGGGTAAGGATGGCCAATAATATTGTAAGAAAAAACAAGGTCAGTCATCTGAATTAACAAGATAGAGATTTATGATGAGACATTAAACTTGGCAGGCAAATAGACTATCTGAAATCTTTGATGGTCAAAGAATACTAGTTGGGACTAGTTAGAGACTGAATGTCTTAGTAACTCAATTATTGAATCTAAATCGATTCTGAAAATACCAGCACATCATACTGTGAAATTACTTTTCTAAAGTTATTGGAAGCAAGTTTCTATTTGCTGTGTTAAAATTTAAACATAGCTTCTAGAAAAAGAAATCAAAACTATATTCCAAGTTCATCCCTTACCTAAGATATAACTAGAAATTGTAATTGTACTTGGTTAAGTACCATTGAAACTAAACACAAATAATTTACATTATATCATTCCAAAGTATTGCAAAATAGTAAATTCTAACTGTTCCTCCTTTCTTCTCTTCCCAGTGTTTCTACAAGGGAATTATTATAGGATTTTACTGAATTTTGTGGATAGTATATATCAAATATATTAACACATTTTTCGCCCGTCACTTGCAAAAAGTTAAAGTTATGTTATCTTTTAATTCTGTTTAAAATAATTTTGATTTCTTTAGGAGTATTAAGACATCATCATTTTAAATGTTTAGATTGTGATATCTATTTATCGTTTTTTTTCCCATTAATTTTAAGGCTTAATATCCTTCCCTAAGAATAAATTAAAGTTTTTCTACTTTTGTATTACATATATACAATGAAATCTATCTCCACTAAATTGTGGTGCCTCCTCTTATATAATTTAAGAATTACCAAATAGTAAGAAAAGTAGCTTAACCACAATAAATGTTTAATAAAATTCTTTGGTTTTGAATCAAATTGGCTTGCCATCAAGTATAACAGGAACTGAATGACACCATGCAATTGTTTTTATTAATAATATACCCAGATTGCTCATATATTAAATTTGGCTCTTTAAGTATGACAGGTTAAATATAACTGTAAAAATTAAATAAAACAATATGGAATATATTTTGCAGTGTACTAAAGGCTTTAATAGTAAGCATGCCACTGTATAATAATCTTATAATTTCTTACATTTTCTAATAAAAATGATTAAATACAACATTTTCCCACCAGCAAAACAAAAGAATGATTTAATGTTAAAAAATTATCTAATTAATGGCAAAGTACATAGGATATCAACCAGGATTTATTTTTAACCTATAGGTCAATAAATATTTATGAAATATTTCCAAATACTTATGTAGTAATAGTGAAAACAAATAGTCATTTCACTCTCTTGGTTAAAAATGACAATAACTACATTCTATGAGTTCAGTTGAGAACCAAGAAATTTAAAAACTCCAAAATTCTAATAACCAGGTTAAGAATGGGTTCTGAATCCTAATATCTGCAAATTGCCTTATCTCAGCAAGTTTTCTTTACAGCATATCCTTGGTTTCCTTTGAATTCCCCAGTTATTTAATTCAGAATTTATGAGACTGGAAAAAAAACAATTTATTGAAATTGACTGATCTTAGATAGTAAAATAATATTTGTCAAATAGTGTTAAACATTTGTATCTGTACTAAAAATACTTTACCTGACTCTCATTAGTAATATTTGTTTATTTTCAGTGAACATAAAATAAAAATTGCCCTTTCAATGTGTATTCAGAAAAGGGTATTTCTGAATAGTTTTTAGATAAATCTGTTAATAGATTGATCAGATCAATATCTAGGTGATGCTCTCAACTATCTCAGCAGATAAAAAAATTGAGATTTCATGTCCATTATTTTCATTTAATTTTCGCAGAAAGCAGTTCCTTTATACCCAGGGATCACCATGTAAATGATCCACAGGAATGATATTTCTAATAACCTATAATTTCACTTCTTTAAGGTTATTTTGTTCCTACCCTTAGTCATCTTCTCCTTTTCACCATATTCTAATTTTTTCATTACCATTATACTATAGCCTCTCCATAATCAATTTCAAGCATTCTATTTTTCAAATATCACCACATTACATACATTTCAAGCTCACCTCCTTGTCTTCCAATTTCAACAATACTCCAAACCTCCAGGGACATTGATCCACAGATCCAACCACTTTTTACTATCTTTTATCCAATCACAAATTTATTTCCCTCCTTCCTCTGCTTGAATTTTATGATCAGTCGTTATCATGGCCATTCATACTGTTCCAATCCCCTAATTCCCCAGTCACTTAATTTTAGGCTCCTCATACAGCCCTATTTATTTATTTATTTATTTATTTATTTTTATTTATACATATTTATGGCATAGAGAATTGACTATCAGTATTTGTGTACAGTATGTGATGATCAAATCAATATTATTAGCACGTCCATCATTACAAATCATAATTATTTTTTGTGCCCCTTACCCAAATTCTCCCTATCGCCCCTTCCACTCCCCCTTTCCCATCTCTAGTAACTACAGGTCTATTCTCTCTTTCTGAAAGTTCAACATTTTATTGTTGTCTTCCTTTCTTTCTATATTTCTTTCTTCCTTTCTCTCTTAGCTCCAACTTGCGAGCGAGGACATGTGGTATTTCTGTCTTATTTATTTGACATAATTTTCTCCAAGCTCATCCACGTTGCTGTGAATGGTGAACTTTCATTCTTTATCATGGCTGAGTAGTATTCTGCTATGCATATATACCACATTTTCCTTATCCATTTGTCTGTTGATGAACATTTTGGTTAATTCAATATCATGACAATTGTAAATAGAACTGTTATGAACATGGGAGTCCAGGTATCCATTTGACATGATGATTTCCATTCCTTTGTGTATATATCCAGAAGTGGGATTACTGGATCTTATGGAAATTCTATCCGTAGTTGTCTGAGAAACCACCATACTATTTTTCATAATGGCTGTAGTAATTTGCAGTCCCATCAACAGTGTAGGAGAGTTCCCCTTCTCCACATTCTCACCAGCATTTGTTATTCTCAGTTTTTTTGATACTAGCCAGTCTAGCTGGGGTGAGATGATATCTCAGTGTAGTTTTGATTTGCATTTCCCTAATGATTTTCAAATTATCAGTATTCTTTTTTGAAGACTGTCCAAATCTTGCCTGCTGTCTTTGTTTGTATTTATTAATTTGTGATCATATATTTTTTCTAGGGAAAACAAAGAAAACAACAGGCAAAATAGTGTTACTGGCAAAAATCTAAGCAGAAATAAAAGCAGTAAATCAATACAAATGAATATGCATGATTGTATGGAATATAAATTTATGTGTGTGTACACAGACATATATCTATTTATATACATAGAATTTTATAAATAAATACAGAACCACATGTATATAGAAAATGTATGTATATGTACAGAAATATGATATATAGAAGTCTACTTTTATACTATTGATACATTTCAAAATATCACCAAAAAACCCAGGAATATTACTCAAAATTAAAAATTTAGCACTTATTTACATGTTAATTTTTTACACTCAGTTGCTACCAATGAAAATGCTCTGTACAAATTTGCATAATACAAATAAGAAAACAAGTGCACATACTGTAGCAACAGAGCAGGATGATGATATGATTCTTTTTCTTCATATTTTTGGGAAAAACGAAAGGAGTTACTCGTAAAACTATTTGCTCTGTCTTATTATAAAAACAAGATTTTTTTTAAAAAGTTGAATTTTCCAATGGGTAATTAATCGATAAGCTAATTAATCAATATAAAATATTATTTTAGCACTTATCACCAAAGCTAAACTATGCTAGTGACCATGTGACAATAAAATATCATGAGTTGTATCCAGGAGCTTAATCGCCATACAGGACAATCTGTGGATACTTGTGTATTTGTGAGAATACTTTTTGCAAAATAAAATTTGTTCATATCTATGTGAAGATAGCATTAGCTAGATAAAACAGTAAAATTTAGATACATCATGCTTTTGTCTCCTATAAACAAGCAAAGCAAACTACACATAGCAATCAATTGCTGATGCTTGTTGAATACTTATATGTACCAAGCTCTGTTTTAATTTCTTTACCTACATAAACTGATATACTTTTAACCAAAACTCAGTATGTTAGGTATATTAGCATGTACATTTTATAGATGAAAAGATTGAGTCGAGAAGAGTCTAAGCAAAGGGACAGAGCTCACAGAGCTCTAAAGACTAAAGACTCTACCCTTAACTTCACACATCACTGCCGTTCCTACAAACAAAATGACAACTACGTAAAGGAGTCATATAGATCCCTTTTTCCTTTTTCTTTTCTCCAACCTCTTTCTTTCTCTTCTTCTACTTCCTCTTTTTTAAAAGATGTATTTCTTTAATTCCTCAAGCTTTCAATTAGAGTAATGTCTAATGAGTTTGCATTTAGTTCAATGTTAACTGTGAAAAAGCAGACATAGCCATAATATTGTGATATCATTGATGAATATATTTTAAAAGCAGTTTAATAATTCTATTTTTAGCTAGTAATTATTTATAGCAATGCCTATCATTCTTTATATGTTGTGCTACAGAGCAAAGTCTGATAATTGGAAAAACAGAACAAGGCTTTATGGCAAACACTCCAGTACAAGTCTGTGCTGACTCTGACCAAACGATTTAGACTTACCATATTTCTATTTTTCCAACCCCTATACTTCAAAACTCTTTTTTATTAATATATAGTTCAATGTGAAGATTAGGTATAATTTAAATTATATATCCTATGGCCTATCATATTTAAACTGCAAACAACTTATTATAACATGAAGAGTGTGATTTTAGTATCATAAATACTAAGTTAAAATATTGACTCTGCCAGTTATTAGCTGTGTGACCTTAGGTGAGTATCAAACTCTCTGAGCCTCAATTTCCTGAGCTATAAAATTCAGATAATAGTTGCTAAATGTCATGGAATTATTGAATATAATGTACAGGTAAGTGCTTTGTGAACTTCAAAATATGTGGATATTTGTTATTATCTTATCATAATAATAATAATGTCCTGAAGCCCATGCTGGGGACTACCTAACCAGTGAAACTATCTTATAATGTAAGTGATATCTTATTTATGAAGTCACCTTGCAAAGTCACTTTGAATTACGAGTTATATAGAACTCTATTCTTTAGTGTATTGTACTATACTACACATTCTATATAGATTATTTGCCTTTTTATTGTAATCATAAAGAGGAATATGTTCCAGAATGCAATATTAATAACTGCTCTTTGCAAAACACCTTTCAAGAGATTGAATTTCTTTTTCTTAGAACATGATCCTCTCCAAATAGCAATTCCAAGGAACTTCATTCTTTTAACTCAGAGAAAGCTTATAGGGATAGTTGTAAGACAAACTCTATCCCACCCAACTGTTGTACATATATATTTACTTTTGAGTGAGAGTTAATATGTGAAATCAACAGGCAATTTATCAGAAAATGTGAATATTATAATTGTGTATACATAAATGTAGATTCTAACCACAAAACATCTCATAATATGTTCTTGTTATCAGGTTCACTACAAATATACACATTGTCAACCATCAGCTAAGATATAAATTGTCTATCCGATTGCTTTGAAAGACTTCACGCAGACTACAAATTTGCCATTCAATATTTCTCTTTTGACTGTAATAAATGTTAACCGTAAGAAGGCTTAAGTAGGAAAACAAGTGTCCGGCAGGACCCATATCCCTGGAGAAAATCATGGAGCATTCCTGTGGAAAAGTGATAGAAATCTGGTCTGTGGGAATGCTCATTTGACAAGTCTGCAGAAGAAATTATTTATATCTCTATTTCTTTGTATCTAATTTAATGACTCATTTAACATGCTGGTAATTCCTAAGATAATATTAGAAATCTTTTTCATAGTTATGCCTCAATTTTTATATGGCATTTGAATTCTAAGCCATTATGTATTGCAGATATATTGAAGTTAATATTTGAAACTTAACTCCTTATTCACTAAAATTAACTAATGCTGAATGTATATTTACCATGTTATAATAAAATACTTTTTTATTTGGTCAAAATATAAAATTGTCAGCAAATGATCTCTGTTATAAACAAAATGGTGATAGAGATACCAATAAACTCCAGAAACACAGAATTGCTTCTGGAACACATTTTATTAGATAACTGTATTTCAGGATCCCCTTCAAAACCACGTATACTTGGTTTGATCTAAGGCACCTGAGCTAGCATTACCTACTTTACCCAGAACCAACTAAAAGGCAGTCTTGATTGTAATGATATCATCCACATTTCATATCTACATTTTGGGAGATGCGTCAATTAATACTTCCCCATTACTCTAAGAAGGACTGGGCTTGGTAGCAGTGTTACTTATACCTATGGAAAAATACAAAATAGTATTCCATGCCATCTAATATTGTTTTACATTTTTTAATTATAAATATGTTGTCTAAAAAATGCTTTAACAGAATTATTGTTTTACTCAAACTTTATCTTTAATCCTCTTTAACAGATCAACTTCACACAATTCTGTATTTGCTTCCTTAGAAGTTAAAAATGATCACATTAGAAGGTTTGCTATAAAACAGTCCTCTAACACCAGGCTTTAGTGGAACTCAGTAATAATGAATTTACCCAAATCTACAGTGAATATTTTAGCACAGCCTGCTTTCATTTCTTTCATATATTTCTATCTGTTTCATCAGAAAACAAAAATCTGAATTTATTAAGCTATAGTAAATTGCAAAGTATTATACTACAGAAAGTCACAAAGCAGGCACTGATTCCTCTGGGAGACAAGAGTCAAAAGGAGATTTTCTTCAATTGGGCAAGACTTCTATTAACGGTCTCTTAACACAGCCTGAAATGTTTTGTTTTTCTCAGGATAAGGGTGTTTTGGGTTTATTTTATTCATGCTCAAGCTTTCCCCAAACCATTTATATTTTGAATTGTGCTGTTTCCCCTAAGAATGAGTTCTCAGTGTGGAGATGAGGTTAAAAATAAGTCAATAGTACCATGGGATCTTTTCCTTCCTCAATTATTGTATTTACTATCCCCCCATTTCTTTCTTTCTTTTTTCTCCTTCCTTCTTCCCTTTATTCCTTCCTTTCTTGCTTTTTTTTAATCCTTCCTTCCTTTCCTCCTATATGTATTGCAATTTTATCTCTTCCAAAATTTGTTCATCTATTCCATAGTAATTTAATGGTGCAGTTAACCTATTTCAACTTAATTTTTTCTTTGGAAATCAGTAGTGAAAGCTGTTTTGCATTTTTGCAACTTTCATCTTCCAAAGGAATAAACAGAATTTTCAAATGCTACAGAGACAGTCTAAGGGCAAGATCAAGCTGGGCACTGCTAAAGAGGTGACCATGCAACAACCTTAAGAGTCATCTCTATTTGTTATTGGAAGGTATTTTCTTATTCCTGAGATTTAATTGCTTTTCATATGGCTGATTTAAATAACTTTTGTTCTTTTCTTTCCTGTTTTATTGATTGTCTTCAGCAGTCATTTTATTTTTCACATGATATTGTATAGTTTCTTTCTCTTTCTTGTTTGCATACCTGCTCTACCAGTGGTGTTTTTTCTTTCTCATGTATTCATGGTGGTGATTCTCATTTTGGGGGTTCCCGGATCAGGACTCCCTTGAGGATTTCTTGTAGAGCTGGTTGTGTGGTGTTGAATTCCTGAAGCTTTTGTTGTCGGGGTGCTCTCTCAGTCAGCCAGGTCTGGGCTCTGGATTTCCCTGGCCATGGCCACCAAGTGATCCCCGGCAGATTTCCTATCCCCCCCAGGCAGGACCAGATAAGTTGCCCTCTGTGGCGTAAGCTGAAGAAGGATCCCCGAAGAGTGCACCGCCTGCCTATTCAGCCTGCAAAGGAACACTTAGACGTAGGGGGGGTTCCGTCAAGCAGTTCCATTTATTGTCTTTTAAACACTTTAAGCACTTGTATTTATAGCTAAGCAAGCGGGGATTTCCACACTGAGAGCCAATCACTGGAAAGGTCACATGTGCATGCGCCTTACTTTCCTATGCTTAGCCTACTGATCATGCACTAATCACGAGCCGGGAAAAGCGCAACTACCAATAAAAATTTTTGCTGAACTAAAAGTGACACTCCCCCTTTGCTTACTCTAGGCTCCATCTTGTGTGGACCATGCAGGTGGGGTACTTGAACAGCCACCATCTGGTGTGGCCTCCTTTCACCCTAGCAATTGCTATGGCAAGTGGAGCGGTTGCAGCCCAACATTTTGTCTGTCTGGAAAGTACACTATTTCCCATTAATTTCTGAAGGATAGCCTTGCTGAGCATAGTATTCTTGGCTGGGAGTTTTTTTTCTTTCAGTACTTTGAATATATCATCCCATTCTTTCCTGTCTTACAGGGTTTCCACTGAGAAGTCAGCTGTTAGTCTGATGGGGACTACCTTACAGGTGACTTGATGCTTTTCTCTTGCTGTCTATAGGATTCTTTCTTTGTCTTTGACATTTGACAGTTTGACTACAATGTTAGAGAGGACCTTTTTGGATTGAATACGTTTGGGGATCTTTGAGCCTTTTGAATTTGGAAGTCCATATCTCTACCAATATCTGGGAAGTTACCTGCTTTTATTTCATTGAATATTTTTCAGTTCCTTTTTCTTTCTTCTCTTCTTTTGGAACACCCATAATTCAAATGCTTATGTGCTTAAGGTGATATGCTAGCTCTCTTAGATTTTTTTAATTGTAAAAAATTTTTCTTTCTTTCTGTTTTTCTTTTTCTTTCTTCCTTTCTTTCTTTTTTTTTTTTTGTCTGCTTGGCTTATTTCAAAAAGAAACTGTCTTCAAGATCAGAATTTTTTTCTTCTGCTCACTTTAGCCTGCTGCTTATGTTCTCAGCTGTTGTTTTTATTTCATTGAATATGTTATTCAGTTTCAGGAGTTTTGTTACATTCTTCTTTATGTTGTTTATTTCTTTGAAAATTTCCTATTTCATGTCCTGGGTTATTTTTCTCATTTCATTGTATTGTCTGAGCCTTTTTGTATTTCACTGAATTTCTTTAAGATTGCTACTTGGAATTCCTTTTCACATGTTTCAAGAGTTTCCTGTTGTTTGGAGTTTGGTATTTGAGAATTAGTGTTCCTTTGGTGGTGTCATATTTTCTTACTTTTTTGTATCTCTAGTATTCCCACATTGATGCCAAATCATCTTGTGGAGTGGTGTTTCTTCTATTACTCTGGAGTGGCTTTTGAGGGGAGAGATTCCCACTTATAGATTTGTTACATATTGCTCTTTGGGTGGGATGTTTTAATTTTTGTCCTGTGTAGACTCAGTTGTTCTGGGTAGACTCAGAAATTCTGGGGGTGCAGGTAGCTATGTCTATGGCTGGAGCTGCATGTGGCTGGGTCTGTGCAAGTGGGTGTGAGCTGTTTGGGCCACCCAGGTTGCTCAGGCAGTGAGGGAGGCTGGGGCTGTATGTGTGGGTGAACTGTGCTGACAGCTGAAGAGGCTTGTGCTGTATGTGTAGCTGCATATGTGGGACCATGTGGGCAGCTAGGACAATGCAAGCAGCCAGACAATAGAGCCCACATGGGCACGTGGGGACACAAAGGTGGCCAGGTGGGTGGGACTTCTTTGTGGCTAGACTGCTGGGCCCACATGGGAGGATGGAATGGTACAGATGGCTAGAGGGTTAGGGTCACTAGGTTAGATGGCTAGATTAAATTACCCACTCAAAAGACTCGGAGTGACTGATTGGATTAAAAAGCTAGAGCCAACAATATACTGCAGGTTCATCTCACCTGTAAAGACACACACAGACTAAAAGTGAAGAACTGGAAAAGATATACCACACAAATAGAAACCAAAAACGAGCAGGAGTAGCTATTCTTATATCAGATAAAACAAACTGTAAGCCAAAACCATAAAAAGAGACAAAGGAGGGCATTATATAATGATAAAGAGATCTATCCAGCAAGAAGACATAACAATTGTAAATGTTTATGCACCCGACACCATATATAAAGCAACTATTAGACCTAAAAAAAGAGATAGATATGATAATAGTTGGGGACTGGAACACACCTCTCTCAACATTGGTAAGATCATCTAGGCAACAAAGCAACAGAGAAACACAGGATTTATACTACACATTAGATGAATTGAATTTGGCAGATATCTACAGAACATTTCATCCAACAACTACAGATCCTATATATAGAAAAACCTGAATACTACCAAAAAACTCTAAGAGCTGAGAATGATTTCAGTAAATTTGCAGGATACAACGTTGATAGACAAAAAAATCAGTAGCATTTTATGCTCCAATTAGCAGAAAAAGAAATAAAGAAAGCAAACCCATTAACTACTGAAACAATAAAATACTTAGAAATAAATTTAACCAAAGAGATGAAAGAACTCTACAACAAGAACTACAATTCATTGCTGAAGTAAATTAAAGAGGACACAAAAAGTTGGAAAGAACTCCAACTCCGGGCCGGCCCCGTGGCTCACTCGGGAGAGTGCAGTGCTGGTGGCGCCGAGGCTACGGTTCAGATCCTGTATGGGGATGGCCAGTGCACTCACTGGCTGAGCGTGGTACTGACAACACCAAGTCAAGGGTTGCGATCCCCTTACCGGTCAAAAAAAAAAAAAAAAAAAGAACTCCAACTCCACTCCATGCTCTTGGATAGGTAGAGCTACTTTTGTGGAAATGTCCATACTACTCAAAGCAATCTACAGATTCAATGCAGTCCCCATCAAAATACCAATGACATTCTTCACAAAAATCAAAGGAAAAAAAAAAAAAAACAATCTTAGCATTCATATGGAATAACAAAAGACCTCAAATAGCCAAAGCAAGTGTGAGCTGTATGTGTTACTCTAAGATAAAACAGAGGGTTTTCATGTCTCATAAAATTAGAACTTAATATTTCTTATTTCCTTTTAATTGAACATGGAGAATAACTATGACCACAACTGTTATGTTTGCAGTGAAAAAACAGGATATCATTTTTACATTTTAAATTTTGCCTTTTTAAGATAGTAAATGACACACGTTTGGGCTCCAAAGAGCAAATCAGACTGAATATAGTATATACACAGTTGACGTAGAGATATGAATGTGACTATATAAATGTTGTACAAATTAGTGCTTTATTATCAAGGTCTAAAAAGAATATTATATGAAATTTATTAGAGAAAGTAAAGATTTGCTTAAGAAATGCAAGGTGGAACTTCCTTTCTTTTGCAAAAGACCTTATAAATCTACCTTCATTCTTTTTTGTGATAATAATACCAGATATTGCCCATGTGGCTTATACTAGTTAGGATTCTCCAGAGGAACAGAATGAGTAGGATATATATATACATATATATATATATATTGTGTGTTTGTGTGTGTGTGTGTGTTTGTGTGTGTGTGTGTGTTTGTGTGTGTGTGTGTGTGTGTGTGTGTGTGTGTGTGTGTGTGTGTGTGTGTGTGGAGAGAGAGACAGACAGACAGAGAGATTTATTATGACAATTTGGTTCACATACTTATGGAGACTGAGAAGCCCTACGATATGCTGTCTGCAAGCTGAAGATACAGGAAAAACAGTGGTGCAAGTCTGAAGGATTGAGAACCAGGAGAACCCGTGATGTAAATTCCGGTCTGAGAGCAGGAGAAGTTGAGATGAAATGTCTTAGCTAAAGCAGGCAGGCAGAAAGCAAAAGGGAAAAACTTCTCCTTCCTCTGTCTTTCTTCCTACTCAGGCCCTCAATGGATTGGAGGAAGCCTACCTATGTTGGGGAGGGCAATCTACTTTATTGTTCAGTGATTCAAATGCTAATCTCATCCAGAAATACTCTCACAAGCACACCCAAAAATGATGCTTAATTTGGGTACCGTATGGATAATCAAGTTGACACATAAAATCAACCATAATATGGCTTTAGCTTTGTACCTGAAAATTAGAATATTTAACCATTTAAACAGTAGGCCTATAAGTAGGTAGCTTGGTAATATGGGTAGGCTGGTGGCTAGTGCATAGGTAATGGAAATAAAAGCAGGAAAAAAGATTTCGTAGCCGACAGCCTGCAAATGTATGATTGAGGAATTGTTCTAGGGGAAGAAAACATTGTAACACATACTATAGGCTAAAATTAAAGACCTAAAATGATGTCAAAGCACAACATTTTTCTCTTATTTTGTATACTACCATTACAGATATGAATTTTTAAAAAAACACATGGAGCGAAAAAGCTAAAGAAAATAAATAAAATACTTGTGTAGGGCTGTTCATGGATTTGAGACATGAGCAGCGACTTAGGAGAACTTGGCACTTGGTTTAATGCTGTTCTCTCTTCATCTTGAAATTCTTAATATTTGAACAAGGGTGTTCACATTTCATTTTATACTGGGTCTCTAAAGCGATGTAGCATGTTTTTCACTTTTGCTACGTTTAAATAGTTTCATTTTCCTTCTAGCTTTAGAATACCCTTGGAGTGGGGCTATCCCTATTAGTAGCCTGAAATGTGTATCACTGTTAACATGTAAACATTTTTCTTCTGTTTAAAAGTAAATGTGTTTAACATACTGTGATCATTTTCTCATGACATGAAGCAAGGTACTTTCTTAAGACATCATGGTCTCTCTGTAAAGAGGAAGCGAGAATTATGAAGAATATGTAGATCTTATGTTAAAAATTATTTTTATTTTATTTTTAATTTTTTTAAAAAACAATAATAAGGCATTTATTTAATATAATATTTACTTAACACTCTCTGTATTCCAGGCATCCTTCTAGATGTTTACAGAAAAATAATTAACTCAATCATCAAAACAACATTTTGAGGTAGGTTATATTAACACATGCCAATTTTACAAGTGAGGAAACTAAACACAGGAAGATGAAGAAACCTGCTGTCATTTTTAAAAATTTTTATTATGATTAGCATAATCGTCATTGCAAATAGTAATCTTTCTCCTGTCCTCCACCCAACATATCACTCCGAAAACCTCTTCCCTCCCCCATATCTGTAGTATGCTTAGCTTTGTTCTACTTCTGAAAGTTCAGTGTATTCTTGTGGTCTTGTCTGTCTGTCTTTCTTTTATTTTCTTTCTTTCTTTAACTTTCTTTCTTTCTTGGCACCCAATTATGAGTGAAAATGTGGTATTTCTCTTTCTGTGTCTGGCTTATTTCACTTAAGATCATTTTATTGAGTTCATCCATGTTGCTGTGAATGCCAGAATTTCATTCTTTTTATGGCTAAGTAGTACTCCATTGTGCACATATACCACGTTTTCCTTATCCAGTCATATGTCAATGGGCATTTAGGTTGGTTCCATGTTTTGGCTATTATAAGTAGAACTGTGATGAACATGGGAGTGAGGGTATCCCTTTGACATGTCAAAGGGAAAAAATATTTTTAATATATTTGTGCTTGACCTGAGGATTCTTCATCTAAACTTCCTTGTTAGAAAATAATATCTGCTTGATATTTTTAAAAATTGTTTGTGTCACAATTCACTAAGGAGCATCTTGGATTGAAATACATTAAAAATCAATTCATTAACTAGTATAATTCATTAAGAAGCAACTTGGATATCAAAGAATGACTGGTTGAAATATAATATAGACTCCTGGAGAAAACTGAGTGATTTGGCAACTTAAACATTCACTAAATGAGGGAAAACTATATAATGAGAATCAAATGCAAGCACCATTTTAATACATTTATTACTTTTAAAAGGGTGCAAGGTAATCTTTCTTGATCACAAACTTGATTTGTTTAATGAAAAATATAAATATTTGAAATATATGTTAAACCCCTTTAGAGTTATTTTTGCTATTTTGTGGGACCAAAATTTTTTTTCCACTTGTTTATATTTTAATAACCAATTTAAGAATGTTGGTCTAGATTTCTCCTTAGCAGAATATCTAAAACACTTATTTCTATAAGGAAGAATTTACAACTTTCCATATTACATATGTATTTATTAGCATAAAGCTGTTTTTCAGCACTGCCTCTTGATGCATTTAAATACCCATTGATAGAAATATCAGGCAAACATTATCCTGATTTGAAACTTTGCTCTACGTATTTTTAATCTGATTCATTTAAGTATAGCTCCTTTCTTGTATAAAATATCATTCCTAAGGTTTAGACACAGCTCTCTGTGCTTTTACAATAATTAGTATTTTGACAATTATTCAGAAAAAACAATATTTTCATGAGAGTATCCAACTGTGTCCATTGTTTAATGCATTTAATAACATATGAAATGACATAATGACATTCTTTCATAATAAATGAGCAAAATGGACAGGTAAATACTAGAGAACATTTATATTAATCGAAAAGTCATCATTTCTCAAACCAATATTTCCTATTCTTCTTTTACTATATGCTAAAAAGTCTCTAGGTAGAAATAAATCATGACAATCTTCCCCAAGGTTTCCCATTTCCCACTTTAGTGTGTCTTCTGATGGGAACTCTCATTGACTGATTGATTAAGTCATTCCTTTATTATTCCACATTTATTATAAAGATGATTTCTGCAATGACATTCTGGAACAGTCTCCATTCTAGACACTAGAAATGCAGAGATTCTCTAAAGGATTGATTCATTCTTTTAATTAATATTTATTGAAAATCTGAAATTGTATTAGACTATATCAGTGACTATATCAGAACACTAAGAAATTTATAAATAATCTGTGATTTAGTGTAGGGATTTGACTTTATTCAAAAGCGGGGTCTGGTTCAAAAGGCTATACCTACTAGGCTGAGTTCCTTTGTCTAGTTCTGGGCAGGTTGTCGGGAGGAGAAACTGGATGTAAATTAGGAAAGCAAGCACAAACTGGAATCTGCAAGGCTGCTTTGAAAGCTATAAAGACAAATTATAACCTGTGATTGTATGTTATTCATTCCAAGGCTCCAACTTCAACAATCAGAGTGTCCTTCAGGAGAAGCTCATGTCTTATATAAGGCTTGGCCCAGGACTTAGATAAACTTAAGTTATGGATCCAGTAGAAGTTGTAAAATCTGTGGACTCTTCTGCTCTTCTGTGCCAGCGAGCTGAGCTGAAGATGGTTGACAATAACCTGTAATAGTTCCTTTGGTTCTTCTTTGACCTCCCATGTGTAAAAAGATGTCTGAAGGAAGCTTCATTCACCCTTCCAAATCATGAACAAAGTGTCTTTGTCTGTTGTAGCCTATGCTAAACCCAAAACTGAGTAAGAAATGGCATTCGGAGCAGTTTGTTCCAGCTTAGCTAGATTGACACAATGAAATCCACCACACAGATATTTTATTATGAGCTATGGTTGCAATGATTAACAAGTAAGACACAGTATCAGCCCTCATTGGATTTAATGTTATTGAGCACCTTTCTCAGAAAAGGAGACAACTTACTGTCTTAAAGAACACAGTAGCTTTGAGAGGGTGGGACTGATCTAACTGATCTCTCCTTAAACTAACGTCTTTAATGATACACTGCCTATACCTCACTCCTCTATGTCTCAGCTCCTCGAATATTCTGGATGAATTTTAAAATTCTGAGGGAAAGGCATATTTTCAGTAGATCCTATTTTTTCCAACTATATAATTATAGTTCCTTTTTCATGATGATGTTCAACTTTGAATTGGTGTTTACACTCATATTATACTTCATGAATTGTTTATTGTTCTCATCTTCTGACCCCTTTCTGGCTTTATACCATTGCTACGAATATTATAATCAAAGGTATTATCTGTATTTTTATGGCAGTACAATTGGGGAAGAAAGAAGAGGTAAATACATGTTTTCAGTTACCTACAGACATAAGATATTTTAAATGTTTTTGTGGTGCTTTTATCTTAGTTTCCCACCAATGAAAAGTTAATCTTTGCTTAACAAAAGAGCAGACTGTTAATTCTTTAGTAATGTGGTTTTCAGGGAGGAAAAGAGACTCAGTATAGTAGTAAGGATTATTACCTGAAAATTTCTGTAATGTGGTATTTTTGTACAGACTACATTTTCATTTTTATTTACTGGTTCTTGCAATGTTGTCAGAAATTACTCATGATGTAATCACATTCTCTCATGATTCTGTAATAAACATTACATTGCAAGAAATGCAGATAATGGGTCAAACTATAACTTTCTACATTAACGCATTTCAATTGTTTTTGCTGTCCTAAGGAAGATAAACAGTATGAGTGTGCGTGTCTATACATATATACAAATGTAAATGTTTACATATCTCTATATACATGTATGCATATCAGATCTTATAAATAACATAAGGTTTAATAATTGCATTTGCTTGAGTCAAAACATTGATGATTTTCCTTAGAAAGGGTGGAAAAGAGTGATTTTTGTTTGCGATTATAATTATAATGAAATGTGGACAAATTAGAGCAATTTCTTTTTTCTACCATTTCCACCTCCTCTGCAGAGATAATTAGAGCAATTTCAAGTAAAATATTGTATGTTATATGAAAACAAGATCTGTGTAACCTTGATGAAAAAAACCTTGTTTTCCCCATTATAATATTCTGTAATATCATATGCCAGTTATTTGTTCTCTAATATTATTATTTTATTTTTATTATTATTTGATTATTATTATTATTATTTTATTTATCAATTTATTTATAGAAAACAATGGGTCATATTACTAGTTATATACTATGAAAATATGCATTCTTCATATACTTTTATGCGTCTGAGCTATTTCAGAGTAGTAGCCTTAACCTGTTTCAATTTTTCCTGTTTAGTGTAGTGCTCTCATCTTCTTTTGCATACTTATTACATTTATTGTTTATTTACTCTCTTCCCTCAATAGAATGCTAACTCCTCAAAGGGTGGATATTTGTCTGTTTTGTTTCGTGATAGAATCAAAGTACTTAGAAAAATGCCTATACTGATAAATATCTATTTAATAAGTAAAATCTGTATATGCTGTAACTGCACCAGTTCAGTGCTGATATTAATGTGCTGTCTACATACTCAACTTAAACCAAAACTAGCCATTTTCCTTGTACTACCCTGATCAATTGCTCATAAGAATTCAAATCAGAAATACTTAGGAGAGAAAGCCGGTCGGATATGTTACTGTGGAAACTACAGAATTAGGAAATAATAGTTATCATTCTTTCTTAAATTTGAGTAGATAGCCAAGGGTAACTAAACACTTGGACAGATCCAAAAGCATAGAAGTTAAAGACCAAAATCAACAAATTAAAAAAAAAAAAATTTTAAGAAATTTTGAGAGAGACAGAGAGAAAAGAGGAGAGAAAATTAAACAATAAATCTCTATAATGCACTTGTGGATTTAAGATGATAGTAGGCTCACAGGGTAAGAACAGATAATATAAGAAAATAAAGAAAACAATGAAGAGCTCTTAAGTTACAAAATCAAATAAACTAAAGAAATATCTAAAAATAAATTAAGGAATGTGTGTGTATATGTGTACTGAAATAGAAAATCAGGAAGGCAGAAGACAAGGTCCCCAGAAAACAGTAGCTCCCTTTCGGGAAGCCATCAGTTCATCCAGCCAAGGGAAGGAGGAATTGGTGAAGGACCACAAATAGCAATGACAGTGTATATTATTGATATAATAATCATTCTGATTTGAGCATCACATATTGACCACGAGTATTGATATTCAACTCTGTACCCCACAGATATGTACATTCAACTATTTTACAGTAAAAAAAAAAAAAAAAAAAAAAAAGTTAAATAAAAAAAAGAGGGCCAACCCTGTGGCTCACTCGGGAGAGTGCGGCACTGGGAGCGCAGCAGCAACTGGGAGCACAGCGGCCGCGGGTTCAGAACCTATATAGGAATGGCCGGTGCGCTCACTGGCTGAGCGCGGTGCGAGTGACACCGAGCCAAGGGTTACGATCCCCTTACAAAAAAAAGAAAAGAAAAGAAACCAAACAGACCATATGTAGTGCAAGAAAATCAGAATCTGCTGGAGGAAAATTTCAAGGAAAAAGAAAGAAAAGCATGTAATGCCATGGAATTAATAGTATGATGGAGATTTTGGAAACACTGATGATATGTTCAATCAGTTAAACAATAGCAATGAAATGTGGAATGGGGGAGGGGAGACAGCAATATCTAAACCTAAAAGTAGTGATCTAAATAAAAAGCAAACAGAAAGGTGACATGATATTGAGAAGCAAATGCAGTGTAACTAGGGAGAATCTATTTGACCTGGGTATCAGAAATGTTCCCTTATGGGGCTAATGATTATTAACTAAATCTATAAAGAGCATATAGTTTACTAAATAATCTGGCATTGAAAAAAAGTGTACATTTATTTGTAATCATTTTAGAATTAACCAGTTTCTAAAGCATGAGACAATTGGTTGTGGCCAAAAGACAAAATGTGAATTCAGACAGCTTTAATGATTAAAAATAAGTCAATAACTAACTGAAGGTAGCATATGAAAGGAATATGAACGGTGTTGGAAAAGGTGTGGGAAAGGGTAGTGCAAATTAAAACCTCTTTTTACAAAGTGGGAAGCCTAGACATATTGTCTAACATTGATGAATATATTGTTAAATATACAAGGTCACCTAATAGTAAAAGTAAAATCCAAATGTAGAGGAGAGGAGTATGGTTTGTTTCAGTAAAGTCAAGTGTTATCTTTCACGCTGCAAATTCAGCAGAAATGGCCTAAACTCGATTAATAAAAGATGTTATAAGCCCATCAGCTACCATTATGGAGATAATTTGCATAATAAATAAAAGAAGAATTTGAGAAGTAAAATTATTTTTAGAAGGGTGTGAATTTGGAAAATATTTGCTTTCCTTTATAAATTGTTCCCTAGTGGATAATTTATTGCTATATGTATGCCTTACTTTGATAAGAACTTTTTAGTAAAGGATAATTAGAAGAGCTCATATGAGTACAAATAAGGTCCTGAGCTTGAGCAGGCCATTAGGATGGATAGAAAGGAATGAATTTGAATTTTATTGGAAAGCAAAATAGCTACATGTGCAGATTAATTAGAGCACAAAGACAACACAAAGCAAGAGCTCTTGAATTTTTCAGTGGTTCCTGAATTGAATGACCAGGTTATGTTGCTGAGATTATTTGAGATAAAAGCATGGAATTAAAATGGTCTTGCAGTTATATAAGGTAAAAAAGATTTAGTTTTGAATATGCAGAAATCTGAATTTTGAATACTGATAGCGTTACTGGGCATAATTTAAGAACATTTTTGATAACAATGGAAGGGTAATGCAAGAATCTTACTATTATCATCCACATGAGAAATGAAGAAAATTAAGGGAAAAAACATGTATTTAGTGATTGCATGTATTTAATGTTACTTATGTGCCAAGAATTTACATACTTTATTTTATTTAAATAGAAAAATTAATTTACTGTCAGAGTTGTGGAACTGAAATTTGAACCTATGTTTCACTAACACCTTAGATCATGTACTTCCTTTTTTATGTATAGATTGGGTTCATCATCTCTTAAAAGAATAGTTATATAAACCTGGTTTCTTCTCTAATGGGGAAGGCAGGAGGAAAAACATGGAAGGACTGTGCATAAGGAACTATGTACCAAAGAGGTAGGCAGGAGCAATCAAAACTAATAAAAGTTAAAAAATTAAGCACACACGATTTTGATAAGTGTCTTTATGTATGATATACTATGTTTAATTTGAATCTCTTGGGTGCCATAATATTCTAATATATGAAAGAGTAAAAGATCGTCAGATGCAGGAGAATTGGCAAAATAGCAAAATTGATGGAATAAGTAAATCTAAAAGCTATGATTTTTAATTAAGAAAATAATATGAAAGATGAGAATGCCTATTTTCTATAATTCTGTGCTAGATTACTGTACACAGTTGATTTGCCCACATATTTAAAATCAAAAGGAAGAAAGAAAGTTGTTATTAGGCTGAGTGATTTGATGGCTGATGTGGAACCCAATGGGGAACGCAACAAAAATGCTAAATCTCCTGACAAAAACCTCAGAGCATCAGAGTGAATAATAAGTGACTTCTTTTTTACCCATCTTCCAGATTTTACTGAACTCTTCTTGAAATCTAGAGGCATCTTATGTTAGAGTTTGTATCACACATATTTTTATTGGAGTCAAGTATTATGGCTTTTAGTAGCTCATCTAACTCACCAAATGGACAGTACAGAGTCAATCCAAAGAATGATTATATCCGTCTCAAACTTTTTGCTTATATTATTTCTTCTTCCTTAGAGTACAAGGCCTTCGATATGACTGCATTATTAACATTCAGGTCAAAACTCAAATATAATGACCTCAGCAAAAGTTCCTTCCTTCCTTCCTTCCTTCCTTCCTTCCTTCCTTCCTTCCTTCCTTCCTTCCTTCCTTCCTTCCTTCCTTCCTTCCTTCCTTTCTTTTGGATGACTCTTTCTCAGTCTGTTTCCCTCAAGAAAATCAAGACATCCACCATACCCACTGAATTAACTTGTCTTTTATGCATCTACACTATGTATGGCTAGTGATGAACTCTCTTGGGATTAGGGATTACTTTGAAAACAGGGGAACCACTGGGGATTTAATGGTTAGCAAAACACATATCATCCCTTCTTTCTGGAGTTTACATTGGAGTCAAGTAGAAAATAATCAAATAATAATCAAATCAATAATCAGCATGTAAACAAAATAATTAGGTAAATACAGGCATTGGAAACTATGTTGAAGAAAATTAATGGGATAGAAAATATATTCTCACCTAAATAAGGGAAGAAGGGGAAAATTTAGGTCTCTTCTCCAAGAAGGTTTCTCATCTGAACCACAAAGCCAGGAAAATGGTATTAGTGACTAATATTGTGTTCAGGGAGAAATAAATGACAGATTAATGCAAAAAACAGAGCTCAGTTTTGTTTCAATCTATTGTCATTTATTTGCTTGTTTTTTAGAGAAGCTTATAGTCCTCTATAATTTCAACCTAAAGATATGGTTGTACTACAATCACTGACTTTGAATCCTTTACCTTTGAATCTGTTTTATTACTAAAAATAGATTAGTTGTGTCAGTTAAGCATTTGAGGTTTTCACCTAACTATCTGGATGTGGTTAAAAAACCATGACATGTAACATATTCTCATTTGGAGAACCATATTTTCCAAATTTCCCTCAGAACTATGTTGGGTTTTCTCTCTGGTTAATTAGGTGTTGGGTATTAAGACTAGAAGCTCTTGGGTTAGAAAGAAAGTTTGAATTGCATGAATTCCTTTTTGTTGTTGTTGTGAAAAATATATATTTAAAATTAGCCAGCTGGACTCAAATTAGATGGTCCCAATTCTGCAGGCAACATCCAAAGCATCATAATGAGGAGCCAGTCCAGCACACGCCATCTTCTCTCCATCAGGCCTGCACAGGGGGTTGATGCTGGCTACTTCCATGTCACAGAGCTTCTTCACAGCCTGTTTGATCTGGCGCTTGTTGACCTTGACATCCACAATGAAAACAAGTGTGTTGTTGTCTTCTATCTTCTTCATGGCAGACTCAGTGGTCAGGGGGATCTTGATGCTGGCACAGTGGTGAAGCTTGTTTCTCCTGTGGGTGCTTTTCCAAGGATATTTGGGCTGCTCCTGAAGCTGCAGTGTCTTGGGCCAACTAAAGATGGGTGACAAGTAGTTTTGTTTTTTTGTGTGTGTGTGGCTGTGGACATTTTTCAGCACTACCTTCTTGGCCTTTAAATCCTTTGCTTTGTCTTCAACAGTAATGGGAGCTGGGAGAGATGGAAAGAAAACAAGCGTGCAGGATTCAGAAGTTCATCACTTCCACCCTCCAGACCTGCAGTGGGCTGCCTTGGCTGTAATGCTCTCTATTTCTTTTACACAACATGCAGACACAGATCCTTTAATCTAATATGTATGTCCACCCTTAAAATAGGCATTGTAATAGTACATTACAATAGTAATAGTTAAACAGGATGGAATAATTGGGGCAATGCTTGCAAAATTCTTACCATAATGGCTGTCATGCTGTAAGTTTCCACCTAAGGCATTTTTGAGTTTTGACCTTCATCTGGAATCATTTACAGTAACCATTCTTTGGTTACTCATTCTTTCTACTGATTGACTGATTAGACATTTTTTCCTATAAGGAACCAGCTGGAAGGTAATAATGATCTAATTGTTATTATTTGAAGCCTAATTTGCGGTATAGCTCCAGCACAGTTCTATCAATGGGAAAAAGAGGATGTCATTTAATTCATCAGTTTTACACATCGGATATCTAGATAAATGAAGAATAATAATTGGACTCATTAATATATATGTAAATTTTATCTATGTGCAAAACCTACTGAGTATTTTGTTGTTGGTGGTGATCATCATGATTAATGTAATGTGATTTATTTGATTCAAGAAAAATTTATTTTCTTCCAGAAGATTAGACAAATTTTCAGAAAACTATTGAATCTTCTATGAAAATGTAATACTAGTATGACTCTAAAATTTTATGTCTATACTGTATATTCTTTCAAAGTTATATAAATCTTGATACTTCCATAAATATATAAGTAGAAATAAAAACTATTTTAGTTAAATGTGAATCCCCTAACTTATTTTTATTCATTTATTTATTTTATTATGAATATTCATGAGATACAAATTACCAGAAATTGACTCTTTTTTTTTTTTTTTTGTCCTTTTCATGACCGGTACTCAGCCAGTGAGAGCACCGGCCAATTCCTATATAGGATCCGAACCCGCGGCAGGAGCATTGCTGCGCTCCCAGCGCCGCGCTCTCCGGAGGACGCCACAGGCTCGGCCCCAGAAATTGATTTTTGTACCCCGTGTCCCCACCCAGTTGTCCCCCAACCTTCCTCCACCTCCCCCTCTCCCCCCACTCTACTTTGTAGCCCTGGGAATGTTCCCCCCCTCTGAAAGACCACCACACTACTGTATTTCTGAAACATTGAAGAAAGTTTTAAAATCAAACTATTCTTAAAACATTAGGTGAGTATTTTCTTTAAGAATGAAACTAAGTGTTAAAGGAGTTGATAGCCTTGTCTTACCCTGCATTTCCTTAAGAAATATTTTCTTTACCTAATTTTCTATGATGTAAATACAGCAAGAACAAACCAAAATACTATTGACAGGATTCCTTATTGAATTTCATGTTTCATTACCAATTACAATTTAACTTGAAACTTATAAGAGGCTTAAAATTACTTAAAGACAAAGGTAGGTCTTTGTAACTAACCAAGTGAACTTTTCCTCAAAAAAAGTTACAAAAACTCCTAACGTAAGGTGCATATTATAACCAACAAATCAGAAAGCACTAAAGTTAAATAAAGAAAGTTATTCTTTTTTATTATTCTACATAATAGAGCATGAACAATCTTTGGCCTCATGCACATTCCAGAGTGAGTAAGTTCACAGAAATTTTCAAGCTGATCTTAATTGAAATGAATAAGAGACAGACACAGAGTAGAAATAAAGGAAGAGGCAATTCCACTAACTTAAAAAGATTGATATAGAACTATAAACATTTAATGCCTATTATGTATGAGACACTCTTTGAGGCGATGATAATAGATTAAAAGATGAATGAAATGCTCTGAGAGAACTTGTGGTGTAACAGTCAACAGACACATTTATACAAACAGCTAATCCTTAATGGGAGCAAAAGATGTTCAATGAAGTAAATGAACTATACAAAACTACAATTCTGTAAAAATGAAGTAGTTGCTGATTTACAAGTATTTTAAGTTTCGCTATGCTTAGTGCCCCAAAACATACAATATATCAGACTTTTTTTCTCATCTAAAAATAATTTTTAAATTAGCTTTAAAATAAAATCGAAATAATATTCTAATTATGATTGCCCATTCTTTTGATCGTGGTCACATTGACTTATTTTTCAATCACATGGAGTAGAGAAAATATATTTTCTTCTAAAGTTACATACAATTGTTTCCAAGTATAATTTTGAGGAGTGAACCATCAGGACCAGAGAGAAAACTGTTAATAGTATTTACTATGTCCTTAGGGTCATATGTACACAGGGTAGAAGAGAACTAATTATAACAAAGAAAGGCTCTTCCTGATGGACCTAACACCATAATGGAGCATCTGATTTCTTTCCGAAAGCAACCAGCAAAAGAAGTTTAGTAGGAACCATTTTTATTAGAGGACTTGAAGATATTACAGTGTTTCGGACAAGGAACATAAAGAAAATGGAAACTACGTTTTGTGTATTCCATTTTAACGTCTGCTTTACCTGATAAAGTAGTAGAAATCTGGTAATTGCTAAAGGGTTGCTATATATACACATATCTTCAGGAAAAAATTGAAAAATTTGTAATTGGGTATGAAACCATGTATATAATTAAGAATATACAGCAAAAACAAATACAATTCTTTAAAGAAAGACCCAATTTAATTTATATTATATGAGGTAAACCCAGGGAAATTTGGATTCCTTCAGTGTATAGCCAATTAATCTCAGAGCCACTTAAATTTTTAGCTACCTGATTTTAAACTAGAAAGTGTAGTACTTTACTTACTATATAGCTCAAAGAGATTGCACATAAAAATGAAAGATAATGATGTTAGATTTAGAAACATGCCGTTTTGACATTTGGGGGGCAACCTAAATATATGTGTAATGTGATAATTTGTATATGGCTATGGCTATCTTTCCAACTTAGTTATGAAAATGTAGTGAAAGCTTTTTCTGTAACTTAGCCTGTATGAATATTTTAATATACCTATGGACTTAAGTTATTTTTTTTCATTCACACGTGGCATTCACATGACAATTTGTATTTTGTGTTATTTTATGTGTATTTTGCTTTCTTTAGTCACATATAACCTAGAAGTGACAATTTGTGTTACTTTAAATAGGTCCTGTTTACCTATTACATTTTGCTTTATTTTTATATCATTCACTACATTTTCATTTGTCTGATCAGTCTTATTCTACATACCATTGATCGGGGCCGGCCCGTGGCTCACTCGGTAGAGTGCGGTGCTGATAACACCAAGGCCCCGGGTTCGGATCCCATATACAGATGGCCGGTTCGCTCACTGGCTGAGTGTGGTGCTACATACCATTGATCATTTAAAGTATGATCATTTAAAGAACTCTTAGACAAGGAATCATTCAAGACTACTATAAACAACGATATGCCAACAAATTTGAAAATCTGGAGGAAATGGATAAATCTGTGGACACACACAAACTATCAAAACTGAGCCAAGAAGATGTAGAAAATCTGAACAGACCAATAACAATAAAGGAAACTGAAGCTGTTATCAGAAGGCTCCCAACAAAGAAAAGCCCAGGACCAGATGGATTCACAGCAGAATTTTACCAAACATTCAAAGAGGAATTGACACCAATTCTTTACAAACTATTCCAAAAGATTGAAACACAGGCAAATCTCCCAAACTCATTCTATGAAGCAAACATCATCCTGATACCGAAACCAGGTAAAGATACAACTAAAAAAAAACTACAGGCCGATACCCTTGATGAATATAGATGCAAAAATCCTCAATAAAATACAAGCAAACAGAATACAGCAACACATACGTAAAATTATACACCACAATCAAGTGGGATTCACCACAGGGATGCAAGTTGGTTCAACATTCACAAATCAATAAATGTGATACACCATATCAATAAAATCAAACACAAGGACCATATGATCATCTCTATACATGCTGAAAAAGCATTTGATAAAATTCAACATTCATTCATAACAGAGACCCTCTTTAAGTTAGGTATAGATAGAAATTATCTCAACATAATTAAAGCCATATATGATAAACCCATTGCCAATATCATCCTGAATTGGTAAAAGCTGAAAGCTTTTCCTTTAAGAACGGGAACTAGACAAGGATGCCCATTCTCACCACTCCTATTCCACATAGTGTTGGAAGTACGAGCCAGAGGAATCAGAGAAGAGTAGGGAATAAAGGCATCCAGATTGGAAAAGATGAAGTCAAAATGTCCCTGTTTGTGGATGACATGATCCTATATAACAAACAGCCTAAAGCCTCTACAAAAAAACTCTTGGAGTTGATAAATGATTTCAGCAAAGTAGCAGGATACAAAATCAACACACAAAAATCAGTAGCATTTCTATTCTCCAATAGTGAACATGCAGAAAGAGAAATCAAGAAAGCTTGCCCATTTACAATAGCCACCAAAAAAATAAAATACTTAGGAACTGATTTAACCAAGGATGTGAAAAATCTCTATAATGAGAACTACAAAGCACTGCTGAGAGAAATTAGAGAGGATACAAGAAGATGGAAAGGTATCCCATGATCTTCGATTGGAAGAATCAACATTGGGAAAATGTCCATAATACACAAAGTGATCTACAAATTCAATGCAATTCCCATCAAATTTCAGTGACATTTTTATCAGAAATGGAAAAAACTATCCAGACATTTATATGGAGTAACAAAAGACCACACATAGCTAAAGCAATGCTGAGCAAAATAAATAAAGCAGGAGGCATAACACTACCTGACTTTAAACTATACTACAAAGCTATAATAATCAAAACAGTATGGTACTGGCATAAAAACAGACACACTGATCAATGGAATAGAATACAGAACCCAGAAACCAACCCACACACCTATAGCCATCTGATCTTTGACAAAGGCACCAAGCCTATACACTGGGGAAGAGACTCCCTCTTCAGCAAATGGTGCTGGGATAACTGGATATCAATATGCGGGAGAATGAAACTAGACCCATACCTCTCACCATATACTAAAATCAACTCAAAATGGATTAAAGAATTAAATATACACCCCAAAACAATAAAACTGCTCAAAGAAAACATAGGAGTAACACTTCAGGAAGTAGAACAGGGCACAGACTTCATGAATATGACCCCAAAAGCAAGAGTAACCAAAGGAAAATAAGCAAATGGGATTATATCAAACCAAAAAGCTTCGGCACAGCAAAAGAAACAATTAACAGAGTTAAAAGACAACCAACAGAGTGGGAGAAAATATTTGCAAAATAAACATCTGACAAAGGATTAATATCCAGAATATACAAGGAACTCAAACAACTTTACAAGAAAAACACAAGCAACCCAATTAAAAAATGGGCAAAAGAGCTAAACAGGCCTTTCTCAAAGGAAGACATATGAATGGCCAACAGACATATGAAAAAATGCTCAACATCACTCAGCATCCGGGAAATGCAAATCAAAACCACATTGAGATACCATCTAACCCCAGTCAGAATGGCTAAAATCCAAAAGACTATGAACGATAAATGCTGGCGAGGCTGCGGAGAAAAAGGAACTCTCGTACATTGTTGGTGGTACTGCAAAATGGTGCAGCCTCTATGGAAAATAGTATCGAGGCTCCTGAAACACTTGCTGATAGATCTACCATATGACCCAGCTATCCCACTGCTGGGAATGTACCCAGAGGAATAGAAATCATGAAGTCGAAGGTATACGTGTTCCCCAGTATTTATCACAGCACTCTTTACAATAGCTAAGAGTTGGAATGAGCCCAAATGTCCATCGTCAGATGAGTGGATATGGAAAATGTGGAATATCTACACAATGGAATATTACTCAGCTATAAAAAAAAAAAGAATGAAATATTGCCATTTGCAATGACATGGATAGGCCTAGAGAGAATTATATTAAGTGAAACAAGTCAGGCACAGATAGAGAAATATCATATGTTCTCACTTATTGTGGGAGCTAAAAATAAATAAATAAATACACAAAAAAGCTGGGGGGGGTGCAGCGGGAAGAAGACATAACAATTACAGTTCCTTGAAGTTGATATGACAAGTGAACAGAAAGGAGATTGTTGGCAGGCGGTGGGGGGAGGCGGGAGGGAGGTTTTGGTAATGGGCCACAATAATCAACCACATTGTATATTGACAAAATAAAATAAAATTTGGAAGAGAAAATAAAAGTACTCTAAGGAAATGATCAGGGAAAACATACCAATAAACATATATGTACATTTTTTAAAAAATAAGACATAATAATGTTCTCTTACTGGGAACGGATTTTATTTCATTCTTTTCTTTCCTTTCCTTTTCTCTCTTTCTCCCTCCCTCCCTCCCTCCCTCCCTCCCTCCCTCCCTCCCTCCCTCCCTCCCTCCCTCCCTCCCTCCCTCCCTCCCTCCCTCCCTCCCTTCCTTCCTTCCTTCCTTCCTTCCTTCCTTCCTTCCTTCCTTCCTTCCGTATTCCATGTAAACAAAGTATATAGCCAAAGTAAAATCCTGTCTCCTCAAATCATAGGCCTATGCACCTGACAGGCCAAACCTATGGATATAGGATCTAGTATTTTGAAATAGTTCATTGCATGTTTTATGTATTTACCACTTTATCTATTTATCTATTCATATCTTTATCTATTTACAACTGTTAGTAACTTAATTGTGTCACTCCCAAATTCATGTGTTTAAGTACATTTCAGTATCTCAGAATTTGACTGTATTTGGAGATAGGGCCTTTAAAGAGATAATTAAGTTAAAACTAGGGTATTTAGAATAGACCCTAGTCCAATATGATTCATAAGAAGAGGCAGTTAGGACACAGACAACACAGAGGGTCAACCATGTCAGGACACAGTGAGAAGGTGGCCCTCTGCAAGCCAAAGAAAGAGGCTTAAGGGAAAAACTAATCTTGTCATCATGTTGATCTTGCACCTCTAGGCCTCCTTCTTAAAATTTATTGTAAGAAAATAAATTTCTGTTGCTTAAGCCACCCAGTCTGGTATTTTGATAGACAGCCCAGCAAATTAATATAACATCTTAGATATTTGTGGACTTAAAGTTTATGACTGTAACATCTCCCCTTCCTCTTGCTCACTGCCTCGCCTGTGTGTGACTATATTCTCTTTAGGTTAACTTTTTCAAACTTATTACTTTAACTACAATTTTAACTTTAGCCTTTATTCAAAAACCTCTCCAATGGTTGAGACTCACCTATGAAACTGATTAATGGATACATACCTCGTTGTTCCATGAGTTCCTCAAACTCTGTGTGTCCTAAATGAATTCCTCATCTTTTCCTACAGTTATGCTCATTTGCTGACATATTTCCTATGTCACTAAATAGGAGCGTAATCCAGTAAGTAAACCAATCTATAAACTTGGGAATCTATAAATTCTTGTATCAGTTGCAGTCTCTTAAGTACTATAAAACTATGATGTTTCATCAGAGGAGTCCCCCAACTATGGTTGTCCTCAATGGTTTTATAGTTATTCTTGAATTTTCACTTCATTTTTATTTATTTTCATTGTAACATAGCTGATTGTACATATCTATGGGGTACAGTATTGAATATCAATACCTGTGTGCGATATGGGATGTTCAAATCAGAATAGTTAGTATTTTCAACATTAAACAATGTAATCAGTTTTTGTGGCCTTTTATGATTAGTTTTGTTTCACAGAAATGCAGAACTTACTACCAAGCAACCAATCAACCAATCAAGCACCATACAAATAAAAATTATTGTATTAATTAAGATTGTCTGGAATGTAAATATCAAGCTAGGGATAAGTAACATCTATATGATTTTGAGACTATTTAGCCATAAACTTTTTGTATATTTTACATTTTTTAAATTATTTAGGTGTTGTTTATTTTCTTTCAATATAGTTTATATTTATCTGCATAAATTTCCTAAATTTGTTATTGGATTTACTCCCATGCATTTTATATTTTTGTCTAAATTATAAATAATATCTATCAATGTAAATTTTCTAAACAAGTATTGCTGATATATAGAAATGCAATTTATTTTTGCATTTGATTTATTTTTAATGTACGTATTTTGAATATTCTGTGTAGATTATATAACCTACCAATATTCACACCTTTGTTTTTTCCACTAAATACTTTATACCTGTTATTTGTTTTTCATTATGTGCTGCACAATATCCTTCATTGCAAAGTTCTTGTCATCTTTTTTATTATTCTTGATTTTAATAAAATTCCTTCAGTATTTTACTGTGGTGTTTACAGAAGAATTTTATCGATGCTCTGTATTATGTTTAAAAAGTTTCCTTCTCTCCTCGGTAGCTATGGATCTCTATCACGAAAAAAAGTTTAAATTTTTTCAAAGGTATTTTGTGCTTCTATCAATGTGACCGTATGCTATTGGTCATCCTTTTATTCACATGGTAAACATATTGCATTAATTTTGTAATATCAACCAAACTTTACATTCTTAGACTGACTGTAAGTCTTTGATTTCATTTTATTTACTAGTATTTGGCTTACTACTATTTTTTTAGCCTAAGTGATACTTTGTTACGTGTTTTTTTCTTTTTACTTCAAAAGTTCAAATGTATCAAGATTACCTTATTGTCATAAACTTATCTGAGGATTAGTAGCCTTATTCAATTCCCTGGAAAAATTAGTATGAAACTGTGTTTCACATTTGTGAAAACTGATTCTTATTTGAAACAATAAAATGTAGCATGCATTTAAGAGAAAGACAAGAATCAAGCTCTAGCATCTCTGGTAAAAATCTGTGTAATTTTAGAAACAAATTTTATGCCTTGATTTTCTCATCTACAAAATGAGAATAAAAATATTATCTATTTCCATGGTTTTCTTAGGAATAAAAAGAAATACTGAATGCAATGCACTATAATAGTAAATATTATAAATTTTTGTAACTAAGTACTCAGTTAATGGTATTGTTACATACAATTGTTACCTTGTTCAATTAAGCTCTAGTGTATTTCAGTAAATGATACTAAATGAACACAAATACTAAATATTCCACGGATTATTTTTATCATCTTTTCCATTTAAATAGGCATACATTAGAAATATTGATTTCCAGAAAACTATATAAACTGTAAAATAAAAGACTTATATTGTGTCAATGTGTATAATATTTGTGTGTTCCTAGGTCTTATTAAAGCTTTTATATTTATATTTATTTGAATTTTCATATCAGATGATTAATTTTTTGATACTCATTAAAATTCCCCTTCTCTTGTAACAAAGAATATACATGCCTGAATAGCGTTATGGTTTCATGTCACCAATGCTGATAAACAGCTGAACAATAGCAATAGTTATCAGTCAGATATATAATTTCACTTTCACTTATATAAAATTTAATTTTTTATATACAAAAATTTTATATATATCAAATATAATTACATATGTAATTATATGTACAATAATTATGTATTAATATATAATATATATTTATAATATACATGTGAAATAATATATATTAATTATATATATAAAAGTTAAGTTTATGGACCAGAAATTAATTTCACACTATACCAATAAAAACTCCTTAAAGCAGAAGCTTCTCCATTTCTTGAAATAATAAGACACACACACACACACACACACACACACACACAAATCCTGAAGCTGAGGAGAGCTATGTAGTCTATCTCATGTTTTGTAACCATTTCTGACAACTGTGATTTTTAATATTTTTCTATGTAGATAAATGCAAGAAAAATGATATCCAATATATCTCCAAAATTTTCTGCTCACTATTGCATCAAAACTAAAGATGTGTAATCCAAAATCTAAAACTTAAATAGAAAATAAATTTACAATAAAAGTACAAGCCTTAGTTCCATTTCTTTAACTATGACACTGATTCAGTTTTAAAAAATATTTACTGAGAAATACCTCATGTGGTATTTTGGGAAGGAGAAATAAAATTATGAATATAAAAATTCTCTGTTGTCAAGAATCTTGTGGAACATACTGATATTCAGATAAATTAAAAAATTGCATGATTACACAAAAAATAATAGAAATATGTAATGAACCGAGTAGTACTAAGAAGCCAGTCCATTTTGACTGAGGATGTCATCACAGAATGGGTAAATATCAAATCGGATTTGAATTAATGAAAAAGTTTATGGTGACCATATAATGTCCTGTTCAAATCAGGAGGTTATTTTTAAGAGAAAAAAAAACACTAAAATAATTGCAACTATATTAACTTGTATAACAATAAATTGATTTTATTAAGAAAAAGTGTACATTTCAAAAACTATTTCCAATCATTGAAACTGGTTGTAAAATAATCAGTTTATATCCTGATATGTACATACATACTTACATATATATGTCCAAGTAACTTAGGGACAATTAAAATAATTTTAATATTGATTTCCTAAATATTAAAAATAACATAAGCAGAATAGTTATTCTTGTGATATATATTCTTACATTTGTTTTCAATTTCTTAGCCAAATAAATCTCTAAAATTATTCATTATTTTGTATGACATTATAAAAATGTATTTTTCTTTCAGTATGGTTTTCTCATTTTATTGTATTCATAGCCTTATCTGCAATATTGTTTTATGTTGCTTTGCATGATTAGTATATTTTACATTATTTTCATTTCAGTCAATTTATTTGCAGACCATTATCATTTGAAAAAATACTTTCTCTCCTTTTCTTTCAGGTGTTCACTTACTGATAAGTTCAGAACAAATTCTACTATATGGCAGCTGTTCTCAATTCTGACTTTTGTATAAAATTGTATAAATATTTTAGCCTAAATATTTAAATGGTTATTTATTTTTTCCTTTATTCTTGATGACATATATGAGTTTTTTCTTAATGAAACTTATTGTCAGCATTTTACTTGGTGAAACATATTTGTAAGTCAAACTCATCATATAACTTGTCTCTATTTATAATTGTTATGAGTGTTTACCAAAATTAATGCTACCAAATGATAGGTCACTCAATTGCATTCCATTGATGTACAGAATATAAATTTCCAGTTAAAAATAGAAACTTTATTAAAAGATTCCAAGTTCAATTGCAACTGTTTAGATTAAATATTGTATGTCTTTGGACTCATTTTAATAATTTGCAGTTCCCAGTTTGCTAGTATAAAGATAATTTAGTGACTTCCTATTTGCAATCTTCATGTTCAATAGTGGAAATTTATTAATAGTTTCCAAGTCTGAAGATTTTTCGTACTTCACCCACTCAATAATTTGAGAGATTTCCAACTAATATTAAACATGACCCAACCAAAATAAAAGAACACAATTGCATAAATATGCTAAAATTTAAATACTGTTGGAATTTAAATATGGCTGCTAGATTTAGGAGGAAAATATGATACTCAGTTAAATTTGAATTTTATATATAAATAATTTTTTTCACCATATGTATGATCTGTGCAATATTTTGGTCATAGGTATACTAAAATTTATTTGTTCTTTATTTGAAAGTGAAATTTAAGCTTTTCATATTTTTAAATTATTTTAACTGATTTTTTAATGGAAGAATAATGGCTTACACATATTTATGTGTTGGCTATCAGTATTTGTTACAGTATGTGATGATCAAATCAGTTTTATTAGCATGTTCGTAATTATAAATCATAATTATTCTTTGTGTACTTCACCCAGTTACTCACTAACCCCCCTCTCCCTCCCCTTTTACCACCTCTAGTAACCATAGGTCTATTCTCTCCTTCTGAAAGTTCAAAGCATTAACGGTGGTCTGTCATTTCTTTTCTTTCTTTCTTTCTTTTTCTTTCTTTCTTTCTTTCTTTCTTTCTCTTTCTTTCTTCTTTCCTTCCTTCCTTTCTTTCTTTTTTTCTTTCTTTCTTTCTTTGATCGCATTTATGCATGAGGACATGTGATATTTCTCTTTCTGTACTTAACATAACTATACTTAACACTTTACTTAACATAATTTTCTCCAGGCTCATCCTCGCCGCTGTGAATGGGAGAATTTAGTTCTTGTTTATGGCTGAGTAGCATTCCATCATGTGTGTATATTACATTTTCCTTATTCAGTCGTCCATTGGTGGACTTTAAATTGGTTCTATGTCTTGACATATTATAAATAGAGCTGCTATGAACATGGGATATTTGTCATGATGATTTCCATTCCTTTTGTTATTGCAGTTCTAGCTGTAGTTATTTGAGGAACTTCCACACTGTTTTCTGTAATGGCTGCACTAGTTTACAGTCCCAACAGAAGTGTAGGAGGATTCCCCTTTCTTGACATCCTTGCCAGCATTTGTAATTCTCTTTTTGATAATAGCCAGTCTAACTAGGGTGAGACAATCTCTCAACGTTGTTTTGATTTACATTTCCCTGATGATTAGTGATGTTGAGCATGTTTTCATGTACCTGTTGCCCGCTTGTGTATCTTCCTGAGAAATATTTATTCAGCTACATTGCCCATTTTTTAATTGGATTTTTTTTTACTGTAAAGCTGTTGAGTTCCTTGTATAGTCTAGATATTAATCCTTTGTTAGATGTATAGTTGGCAAATATTTTCTCCCATTCTATAGGTTGTCTTTTCACTTTTAATTGTTTCCTTTGCTATGCAGAAGCTTTTTAGTTTGATAAAATCGCATTTGTTTTTTCTTTTGTTTCTTGTGCTTTGGGGGTCTTATTCATGAAGTATTTCGCCTATGTTTTCATTTAGGGGTTTTATAGTTTCAGATCTCACAGTAAAGTCTTAATCCATTTTGAGTTGATTTTGGTATATGGCAAGAGACACAGATTTAGTTTCATTCTTCTACACATGGATATCCAGTTTTCCCAGCACCGTTTACTGAAAAGGCTGTCCTTTCCCAATGTATGTTCTTGTTGCCTTTGTCAAAGATCAATTGGCTATAAGTCCCTGGTTTGATATGTGGGTTCTCTATTCTCTTCCATTGGTTCATGTGTCTGTTTTTGTGCCAGTACAATGCAGTTTTGGTTACTGTAGTTTTGTAGAATATGACTGCTTTGGCTATTTGGAGTTTTTGTTGCTCCATAGGAATTTCAAGATTGTTTTTTTCTACCTTTGTGTAGAATGTCCTTGATATTTTGACAGAGATTGCATTGAATCTGTAAATCACTTTGGGTAGTATGGACATTTTCAGGTTAGTTACATTTTATCTGGTGACGTTAAGAATAGGACACAATTGTTGATTTATACAGTAATCTTTTAAAGACTCAGCCATTTTAAAATCTATTTGAAGATGGACAGAAAAGAGGCATAGTGTACACTGCCATTCTGAATTATTTCTTAAAATATGTCTAATATCAGCATCATCACAGAACTTTTTTACTTTCACATCTCTAAAGCAGGAATCAAGAAACATGCCAAATCTGGCTTGTCACCTGTTTATTACAACTCATAAGTTAAGAAAGTTTTTTACATTTTAATTGGTTTTAAAAAATGAAAGAATATATTTGGTGTCACATTTATAATTATATAAAGTTAAATTTTCAGTGTATACAAATACATTTTGGTTGAAATATTTCCATGCTCATTCATTTATGTATGGCTGCACTCACACCACAACAGCAGAGCTGAATAGTTGTTACAGAGACCAAATGGCCCACAAAAATCTCTACAGAAAAAGTTGGCAAACTCTGCTGTAAAGTGCGTATGTGAGTGTTTGTGTGTGGTGTGTATATGTGCATTTGTGAATTTTGAAAACTGCAGCTGCTTTTCCAGATGCTAGAATATTTTACCCTGGTCTTAAGCATTCATTTTTCTCAATTGAACATGATCTTTTTTTGCCACAACATAATTCTCTTGTGTATGTTATCACTGCAAAAAAAAATGACTTTCTTTTCAAAGTAGACTTGTAACTGAATTTGAAATAACCATAACAATAATGTCAGATGTGTCTTTGACTGATGGAAAACAAGTCAAAACTTTTTAACAGTCGACTTAAATTAATATTTTGATTTTAAAAAGTTGGAATTAAAAAAAATTGAATTAACTGATATTCTTTGTAAGTCATCTAACTATAGTGACATAAAAGTAGTCACTACATTATTTGTAAAGTTCTGCTTTTCATGGAAACAAAACATTAAAGATGAACAGCATTTCTTATGATATGCATGATAAATTCTGAAATTAAAAAAATGAGTATAATCAACATATAGGTCTCATTTTTTGAAAAGCTTTATGTCAGGGAATGATATATTACTGTACCACTGGCGACATATATGTTTGTCATGGGTAAGTTATATTGTCAGATAAAAACAAGTCTGACTTTGATCATGTGAGACCATACAGAAAGACTATGGCAACAAGAACATTCCCATCTCAGGAATTGCAAGTATCTCAAAATCACACTGACACAGGCTTTTCTTTCAGTGAGGGCTGCACAGTGAATAAGGTAGAGTTGAGCAAATGAGGGGGAGTAAGCAGACAACGTGACCAGCACCCCCTGACAGAGACGTGTGTCACTCTGGTTAGTTGACTCTGGGGATGAACTAAGAGTACACATGCCTTATTTTAGTGTTTGCCCAGTCTTGGGGACAAGTGCAAGTTCAGGGGCCAATGGATAGGAGAGAAGCCTGACTAAAATTTAGTCAACACAAACTAAATGTACAATAGTGATCACTTAGTCAATATTAAAGTTGACTAATCATTTTTTAAATAAATGATCATAGTTCATCAATAGACCTGTGATTACTGCTTTTCATCACAACAAGGCATATTACACCAAAGGTTAATGGTAACTTTTGATGCACATTTGAGAAAATTACTTATTCTTTAATAATTTTCTTTAGAAATGATATTTAGAAATGTTGGAAAGGAAAAATTTAAACTGTCTGTACACAGATAACATAATTAGTTAGGTGGAAATACTAAAATAATCTACCAATGAAGTATGTAGGATTTCCAAAGAGTAGCCCCTAGGCAAAGACCAAGCCTGAAATCTTAGACTGTAGATCAATGATCAAAAATTAAATTATAAGGCAAGCCACTTATGTAATTTTAAACGTCCTGCATTCGTATTAACTATAGGACTCAATGTAATGAAGACTTGACTTCTCTCCAGTTCTATCAATAGATTCATGACATTCCCAGTGAAAATCCTAACAATAGTTTTTGTAGATATTGACAAGATAACGGTAAAATTTATAAGGAAAAGCAAAATAACTAGTGTAACCAAGAGGATTCTGAATATATAGAACAAGGGGAGGACTGACACAAATCAATTGCAAGATTATCTTAATGCTACACTAATCAAGGCAGTGTAGCATTGGCAAAAGAATAAAAACATTAATGGAAAGAACAGAGAGCTCAAAAATAAATGCACAAATATAATCAACTTATTTTTGACAAAAGTTTAAAGTCGGTTTCATGAAGAAAGGATTGTCTTTTCAATAAATTTTGTGCAAACAATTGGATGTCCATATGCAAAAACTATCAACCTGAACATACACTTTACTTCTAATATGAAATTTGTTTATATATTTGTAGTTTGTTAGAACTGCCCTAACTAAATACTGTGGGGTGTGTGGCTTAAACAATAGAATTTTATTTTCTCACAGTTCCAGAGACTAGATGTTGAAGACTAAGGTGTTGGAATACTTGCTTACTTCTGAGGCTTCTCTCCTTGACTTGCAGATTTCCACCTTCTAGCTGCCTTGGAACATGGTCATCCCTCTGTGCATACACATGCCTGGTGTTTCTTTCACATGTCCAAATTTCCCCTTCTTATATGGACACCAGATTGAATTATGGCCCAACTTAAGGCTCTCATTTTCATAAAATTGTCGGGCCTTATAAACTAACGCCACCTTAAGTGACATTACAGGTGGTGCCATTATGGGCCCACAAGGACATATTACCATGGCAGCCTAAGATGGCACTGGGGGGAAGTAGGGTGGGAGTGTCTGCGGGAACCTTGCCTTAGCCCTTATTGGCCAAATACCTGCTTCCATGCTCGTGAACACTGAGTGACTGCAATAGCTAGGCATTGAGACAGGATGCATGCCCTTGACCTTTAAGCTGATAGGATTATGTTAAAACCTCCCCTCCCCATCTGCCTATAAAAGCAAGTGCTTGTGTGATAATAAACGGAACTGCTCGACAGAACCACCACCCCCTCGTCTGAGTGTCCTTTAACTGGCTGGTTGGGGCCAGTGGCTGTGCTCACCTCTCTTCATGGCTCTCTTACCCTGTCTCCTTCCAAAGAGGACCAGAGGGAAAGAGGAATCCGGGTAATTTGCTCGCCCACCAGAAGGAACACCAAGGGAGAGACTAATAGCAAGGCAAGAGCTGTTCGGTTGGCCGGCGGCGGACCTGACATAAAATCACCTCTTGAAAGGTCTTATCTCTAAGTACAGACTCAGTCTTATGCACTGGGGATTAGGGCTTCAACAAATATGAATTTTGGAAGAACACAATTCATTCCATAACAACACTCAAAGCATATCTAAGATCTAAATATAAAATACAAGACTTTAGCACTTTTAGAAGAAAATAAACATAAAAATGTCCATCATCTTGGATTTAGTAATGAGTTTTTATATGACCCCAAAAGTCCATTCATAAGAGAAAAGAATTGATAAATTGGATTTTAAGAAAATTAAAATACCTTTTGCTCTGCAAAATATATTGTGAAGAAAATGAAAAGATAAGCCTCAAATGAAGATAAAACATTTACAAGTCACATATCTGATAAAAGATTTGTATCCAGGATTTATAGAGAACTTTTAAAATTCAACCACAAGGCATCTAACAACCCAATTAATAAAAAAGATCTGAACAGACACTTAGAAAAATAAGATATATGGATAGAAAACCAGCATATATGAAAAGATGCTCAAGATTATTACTCATTAGAGAAATGCAAATTAAAACAACTTGGGATTCTACTATAAAAATATGAAAACTTTTGAGATGGAAAAGAGATCTGTATCTGTCAGGAGTCAGGAAAGAGTCAGGAAATTGACTGTCAAGGGAATTTTTAGGGTGATTGAGCTGTTCTGTGTGGTGCTATGAAAGTGCACACTAAGCGTTTACCAAAACCCATAAAGCTCAACAATATAAATAATGAATTTAACTCTATGCAATTTGAAAAAAAAAAAAAACTGACATATTGGAGTATCTCAAAATGGAATGTGTAATGTAACAAATGAATCTAGCTGTAGCACAGTTTGGTAGAAAATGGTTAGGAAAGTGTATGATAAACTGAGTAACTTTGGAAAACAAGGTTTTCACTGGATACTATAGGAATATAACTAGGAAACATTGTACACAAACAAAAAAGCCTATTGCATAGTAAAATTTTAGAATTGTGTTCTCCTTATTTACCATTACCTTGATCTCTTTGTATTCATTTAGGATTGCTTATCTCATGCTGTCTACATAGTAAGGTAAACATGGTACAGGTATATAATTTTGTTTGGAAAATGAAGACATCTCCCTTGGCATGCCAAGATGGAAGCAAAGTAGAACCCCCAAGAAAACAGGAAGGCAAGAATATGTGCTTTACATTGATGTCTTCCTCATTCACCCCCAGCCCAAAACAGTTCTCAGGTAATGAGAATATTCAAGAAGTTTGGTGCCAAAAGCCTAAATAAAAGTTGTGATTTTATTTAGATAAATACATACTCATATGTGTGTTTATTTGTATATGAAAATATAGATTATAATAGCATTTAGATACGACTTTCCACACATTTTGCTAATTTACTGTTAAATATTTGAAAATAAAATATTTCAAGAACAAATAATAAATATGTAAGTACATCCTTCAGCATTCTTTGGGGATATATTGTTTATGAGTCACAAACTGCTGGTTTATGAGGATATAGAGCTTTTAATCCTAAAAAGAGACAACACAAACAGAGAGTGAATGTCATGTTAAATCATAAGGTTTTACCTTAGACATGTATTTGCATTCATTTTTATTGTCAGCTGAATAATAGTTCCAAACAAATATTAAAGCTATGTTCTTGAAAATTTTCCAATCAGAAAAGACAATTGTGCTCCTTTTAGCTGTGATCTCTATTGTGACAGCTGAAATCAAAATTTTAGGTCAATTTGATTTCTGCTGTTGCTTTATGGTGATGAAAGCTCAGATAATTAAAATGGGCTAGGAAAGTAGGACAGTTACTCATAAACTAATCAACACAATAAAACTGCTTCAATATCGTATTACTCTAGTATTTAGGGCATCCAGACTTAGCTCACTGTAGCAAGTTTTAAAGAATATCTAGCAATGCCTAACTTGTAGGTCAATGATTATATTTGAATTACTCCAGGCAGAGAAGAAATGAGTGTTTTTGAAAGAAAGAGACGCAGTTTATCATGAACTGATACAGTAAATGGACTTTGGAAAGTAAATGCCCACACATTTAATTAGATTTTGTGAGAGTACATAGGTAGCTTACAGTAAAGCATCAATAAATGCTACCTGGCATGAAAATAATTCAAAGAAATATCAATAGCAGCATTAAAGAGGAAGATGAAATACATGAAACATTGATGAATCCAAGGCAAATCAGAATCAAGGCAAGGGTAAAGCAATTCCACTATAAACAGGGAATAAAAAAATAAGTTGATTTTGGACATTCATGGAAAAAGCAGGAGAAACAGACATCAATGAGCAGGTGAGGACTAGAGAACAACTTCTGAAATTTCTTTTGCCCATCTTAAGAGGAGAAATTTTGTTTTATGTTATATGCTTGTTGTTATAAAAAGTGGAATTGAAGGAAAAAAGAACATATAGGAAACTACGTTATGAGTATTAAAAAAGTGGTTAGGAAGTAACAAATTGTTTAACAATTTTTCCAACTTTAATAAAGTAGAATTACAGTGGAAATAAGTAAAGTCACCAAAACCAATGTTATAATGAATACAGTTAATACAGACTTTATCTATGATATAATCTAATGAAGATACAGAGAAATCAGTGTAAAGTAAATATCTTCCTTTCACTGGCCACAATGTCCTTGCTGAACTATTGGAGTTTTGACATGAACCCCAAGGCAAGACAGAGCTGAGCTCCATGTTATTAGTTGTTTGAGGAAGCTCGTAAAGGCAGAGAATGCTGACTATTTGATATAGCTCCAAGTTCTCATTAAAAAGAAAGGGGGAGCATGGAAATTTTAATCATGTATTTGGTATGATAGGAAGTGTATTTACTCATAAAATGCTTACAGAACACTAAATCTTTCCTTCTTAAAGAATCTCAACAGTTTTATTTTGGGTGGCATTATGAATATTTTGGGGAATGTTTGACTTCAGCAGATAGTGAGATTTACAATCACATCATATTTTGTTTTCATTAAAATTAAAGTTTCCTCAAGAGCTTATTGGGCTGCCTTATGAAATATGATAAATTCTCTTAGCTCTAGAAGTCTATCTGCTAATTAAGAGGTCTACTGGATTCATTCTGTCTCAATAACATCTCTTTACTTTCGAACATAGAAAACAGAAATGCAACAGTTTTCCTTAGATATTTTAATTTATTTGTGTCATAGTTACCATAAAATATTTTTAAATACTATGAATTTTAAATCTACAAGTTTTTTGATGAAGAAAGGGAGTTTCTCGTAGATGGTACTGTACTTAACTCCTATGAATTTTCTCAAAATCTGGGTGATTGACATTCAAAACAAAAGATGGCAAATCAAAAGCAAATTTACAGGCATATGTCTTCAGTGTTATAGACCTTTGAGGTAGCTTTGTTGTTGCGGTTGTTTGGAAACAAACTGAGTCAAATCCAGAAATCTGTTTTGATTCAATAGGGAAAACAAAACATATGGCCAGCCAAATACCTAAAACTTCTGCCAAACACAATAAAGCAGCCTATGTTCCTTGTTTGTATTTTTACTTTTTTTAAAAAAAGATTTCTGTCTTAGTGACAAATGAATTGCCCACTAAAGGTATTATACCTTCATAAACTATATAATCCTAAAGGACTCTGAATGCCTAATCCCTTCCTACAGAGTTCTAGGAACCACAGGGATTCATCCAATCTCTTCAATTCAACGTCCTCACCTATTAATGTGGTTAAAAATTAGAACTGGTAATGTCTAGCATCTTCAACTACTGTTAAAACTTAGAACTAGTTAAAATATATCTTAAATTTTCAGCCTAAATTATACTACTGCCTCAATATTAGTTAGATAGGGGAAATGTAAAGGTACAAGTTTCAATTTATTATTAATGTTACTGATTTATTCTCAGTGACATTCTCAATGGTCATGCATAATAAAATATTTTCTTTCCAGCCTTGAAGTTGAACTTAAAATTCTTATGGTCTAGTTTAAATTATGGCACAAATAACCTTTGTGATGTTAAACAACTTATTTTTTCTTTTGGGGGACCAAATATTCCTACTTTTATCACAAGAAGCTTTAATTAGAAAGTGTTCTCAATATTTTATTTTAAAAAATTAAAATATGCATAATTAAATGTTTTACAAAAATTGTGAAATATAAAACAATGTAAAATTGTGTTCTACCCTCTTGGGTTCTGCCCTACTCCCTATGGCAGACCCTAAAACACAGATGTGCATTTCAAACGCAATTTTTCAAAAAAAGTAAACATCATATCTCTATTTTATATATTTAACAATGAGATATTAATGACATTTTAAATTTAAAAAAGAAAAAACAAGATTATGCTTGCTATTGTCAGAATTACTTAATGTTCTTCTGGAAGTTCTAGCTACATCAATAAAACATGAAATAGGAGTGTTTCATTGTCCTTGGAAAAGTAGGAGCCAAGGTATTGATATATATTATAAAGAAAATATCTAAAAATAAAAGGTCGATATACTAAAAAGAAACAAAAAATGATCTAAGAAAATAGTTTAGTAGGAATAACAAAAGTTTTACCTCTATAATTTTTTTTTATTAAGAAAAGGCTTTGTGCACGAAGAGGTTCATCACATTGCTATACTGCTATCACTACTAACACAGGAAACAATGTTAAGCAATCAGAATGGTTCACTGAATCATAGTACATATGAATAGACTTATACAACCACCAAAATATTTTTATTACAATTAATATTATTCTCAAGTTTTCTGCAACATTTCTGCCCTGTCTTTAAGCCTGAAGTGCCTTTTGTCTAAGATTCTGAAGCTCTCTTTTGCTGACATGATCTCTCTGCTTCTTTTGGAACTTCCACATCTTCCTACTATTGTCATTCACCCTAGCACCCTGGAGTAAATGCAGTGCCTTTCACAGAAAAACCACTTTCTTCTGTGGTAAAAAATGATTATTTAAATAATCAAGCCACTGTCTAGGTGAACCATTCAATATCTTTATCACAAAGGAATATAAAAGCATTCATTTTAGTCATATCATGTTCAATGATTTGAACATTACAGCTCAAAAACCCTGTTAAGGAAGGCAAAACGGTTTACATTAACGTATGCATACAATAAATGTTTTCACAAAGAGTGACTTTATTTTCTGTCTGCTCAAAATGAAAACCCATGTATGGAATTGAATTATTAGATTGAACTTAAAAAAATTGTAAATCCTTATACTATTATTAATAATCATGACAGCTATAGAGAGTCATATTTCTCAGGGTTAAGCAATTGACATGCTCTCAGGTTAATAAATCACAAAGTAAGATTTTTTGAAAGATAACAGATAGCTCATGAAACCAGTTGAATTCTAGACAGCTTATCCCGGAAAATGGGCCGGAAGAAAGGAAGGCTAAGAGGCAGGGAAGGTGTCTGGTATTCCACTGAGCTCTCGCCCCTGGTGGACTCTCGATTGTATTACAATAGCTGGAATCTCAGTGCTCCTACAGTCACTGTGAATAATTGATCAACTGTTCCTGAGGGTTTGACGCATACCCTTAGGTGGAAGGGTATTTGCATTCTGTGCACCTGAAACATTGATTATCGCCACTATACAAACAATTATACTCAGGTGTCCAATAACCAGGAATATCTTTTATCACACAACTATTCCTCTAAAAATGCTTCTAGCATACATATAGTAACTATGCCTCATACAACTAATTATGCCTTATAGCAATTAGTCCTTCCCAGAGGAAATAGCTTCAGTTTTCTTTAATTATGGCTTTAAGTCCTATATCTCTGGATGATATCATTTCCATCTCAAATTTTGTAATAATTACATGATAGTTTGAGATTAAATTCTAAATGTAACCACCACAATCACATCCCATATTAAAGAGTAGAGACAAGGGAAATAAAGTCATATTTGAAAATAGTAAATACAAATAAATATTACAGTTATCTTGTTGAAACACTTAGGAGTAAATTCTTTTCTCTGATATTCATTCCTTTTTTCCCCTTTGTTGTTTACCATCACTACATCTGGCTGGGACTCTTGACCTGATTAGGAGACACCGCCCATAATTCCCAAGAGATTTCAGCCCTTGGCAATCCCACCTGTGAGACTGAAAATTCTGTATTTGGTTTTTACCAACAGTCACGTTCTTTTGAAGATATGCTCAGAGAATCTCCCGGCTTTCGTTTTACTCTTTCATCCTCCTATTGGGTAGAAACAACCCCACTACCACCTGAATGTTTGGAAAAATCACACAAGCCACCACTGTAAGCTCTGTTTGTTTGTCTTTTATTTACCCAACCATCTCTTAAAGAACCCAAAATATGCGAATGGCTGTTTCGGATCCCTAAAAATGGGACAATGACTCTGTCTTCCCCTGATGTATTTATTTCCTTTGGTATCAAACCATATAAACCACGAGGGCCTATAGTTGTTGACATAGCAAGTGAAACTGTAGCTAATTATAATTTGTGTGTGTGTGTGTGTGTGTGTGTGTGTGTGTGTGTGTGTGTGTGTGTGTGTGTGAGCATGGCTGCGCTCCCAGCACCACACTCTCCCGAGTGAGCCATGGGGTCAGCCCTAAATTATAATTCTGAGAAGTCCCACCCACTTCCAACCTTTTATTCCTAACCCAAGGATTCTGACTATGGGAGAAATAAAACCATGTATTACTCACTGGTTCTGATCATACAGTCCATTCTACAGGAGAATACCATATGCTTGCAAAGTATTCTTTCCATGCTTGAGCTATAATGCATCCTTCACTAGGCTATTGCAGCATTTATTAGCTTGTCACAAACACTTGGACTACTTTTGGATTACAAACATCTTCAATTATTAATCAGTTCAATTAAAAGAATATTACCAGAATCCCAAAGTTAGTACTCACCCCAAACACTCATCTGAATATACTCAGTTTAACCCTTATTATTTCAGTGCCTTCTCTCACTCCCTTTCTTCACACTTACCCAATCTCTTTGCATGGTTTTGCAAGAAGGACCAGCATCCCTCCATGATAATTCCACGCTCTTTCCTCTGGTATTAGTTTGGTCTAGTTTTCTGTTGACGAATTCCTTGTGATTTTGTTGTTGTTGTTGTTCTTAGTGTTCTGCTTTGTTGCCATTTTTTTAACTGAACAGAGTCTAGAGAAGGAAGATAATGAACAGATGTTTGCAGATATGTATTTGTTTCATATATAATCTAATATACATAAATTCATTTTGTTTTTCTCTCATGCTATGTTAGTGCATTGCTAATATGTAATAATGAGTATTTTGAGGAAGTCTGGAACATACTTGTTGTTGTTTAAAATTTTTTAAGTGATTATTAAAAAGTTATTTTGTCTTCGTATGCCCTTGTATTGTCTTTGTTCCTTTCAAAGGTGAAAGTTGTTAGAACATATAAACAGCATTACTTAAGAGAAACAATTAAGAGACTTGGAGACTAATGCATAAAAAAAAGAAAAGAAGTCTACTGTTTTTATATTTATCATGTAAAATTTTGAAAAACTATTATAAAAGAGTAGTGATTAATTATATAGCAGTTGATGTTTATATATGTATATTAAATTTCAAGATTAACATATTACTATGTTAGCCTAAAATATTTAGGAGCATTGCAGGTGAGGAGAGGACAGAAAAATTGGAATGAGCAGGCTGCCTGGGTCTGAGGCTGACTCTGGTGGGGCTGATTACCACGAAGCACAACAGGAATCCATGAAATACTACTGAGAAGAGCTGTACGAAAAGCAGTGATGTCAATGACAATGTTAAAGTGCTGAAATGCTTCCTTTTCTATAATTAAATATAAATTATGTGAATTACTCCTTATATCTCTTTCTTAAATATTTTGCTATCAAGGACTTTGTGGTTTTGTACTATATCCTCTTTCTATTTGAAGTATAAAAACTAGACGATTAGAAAAGAAGTTTCTAACACTTTGAAAATTAACATAGTTTTTCAGTTTCCTTATTTGGACTAGATGAACTCTAAGGTCATCTCTTGCAATGATTTTCAATAATCAATGAACCAATTTTTGGCTTTGCTAAATACAGAGTTGCACTTGTATTTATTATACGATTAAAATGATCTTTTTGGAATATTTATTACTTGTGAGTCTAAATTAATCACAAACTAAAAGATAATGAAAAAAATAATAGATAATCAAAAACTAAAAGATAATCACAAAACTAAAAGAAAAATGCAGGGAGATAATAATACAGCAGTAGCGTTATTTTTTTCTCCAGGCATGACCCTCTTACTTTCTTCATTTCTCTTTATCCTACATACCAGTGGACTTGAGGTTTGCTTGTTTTCAACTCATGATTACACTTTAGTCAAAATTTTGTTATTTATCACAAGAATATGAAAATTTGAAATTTACACAGCAGTGTGATTCTTTCCAATAGCTGAATCACTGCTTTTCGTACAGCTCTTCTCAGTAGTATTTCATGGATTCCTGTTGTGCTTCGTGGTAATCAGCCCCACCAGAGTCAGCCTCAGACCCAGGCAGCCTGCTCATTTCAATTATTCCATCCCCTCCTCACCTGCAATGCTCCTAAATATTTTAGGCTAACATAGTAATATGTTAATCTTGAAATTTAATATACATATATAAATATCAACTGCTATATAATTAATCACTACACTTTTATATTAGTTTTTTTAATTTCACATGATAAATATAAAAATTTCACAAACAGTAGACTTCTTTTCTTTTTTTTACACATTAGTCTATAAGTCTCTTAATTGTTTCTATAAGTAATGCTGTTTATATGTTCTAATAACTTTCACCTTTGAAAGGAATGTGTCATCTGTTGATTTTATAATATTTGTATTTTAAAATAAAACAAACCTAGATTCACATTATTTACTTCTTCTATTAATGGGCTTTTAATTTTCAAGTCACACAAAATGTTGGCATTTTAATGCACTCCATAATTAGTGCTAGCCCAGCTAATCTTATTCAGTAACTTCCCTAAATACCTTCTAACACAATTTTTAGCTTCTCTGTGTTACTTTTTTAAAATGTTCTCTTTTATCATTGTACAAATAATATTTTGTCTCAATAGAAAACTAGAGAAAGCAAGTCAAATCCTATTAAAATTTTGGAGTATGCCATCTGGCATTTTTCCTATGTACATTTTTACATAATTGTAATAATAAATGATATATAAATTTGTAACTTAAGTCCTTTTCAGTAAGCATTAAAACAAAAAATTTCTATTAATTTCTTTTCTATATCATTACTTATTTATTTTATTTGCTTTGCTGACTACTCCTTTTCTTCCCAAAATCTAAATGTTAGAGAATCTGGGTTGAATTTTCTCTTTTCCATCTTCTACGCACACTTCTTATATCATCTCATCTAGTCATACAGACTTAAATTTCAATTGTGATGGCTCCCTTGAGTTCTGTTTGACATTTTCAACTGGATATGTAAAAAAAAATATTATTTTGTTTAAATATATTATTCCCAAAACATTTGGTTAGTTTCAGGCCAACACGTACAGGAACAGAAGAGAATGTTAATAACTTTAAAAATTCCCTCATATTTATTGCTCATGTAAACACACTACATGGCATTAATATATTTTGTCAAGTATTTATACATATATATTTTTTAATTTTATTAAGTACATTTCTTTGAATAATTTTGATTAAAATTGTGTCACTATAAATAAGAGGTTAGCTGGAGCAACACCAGCATAATGGCAGAGTAGACCCCCAAACACCAGTCCCTCCTATGAGTTTTACAGTTTTAGCTCTTACATTTTGGTCTTTTCTTCATTTTGAATTAATTTTTGTATGTGATATAAGATAAGGATCTATCTTCCTTTTTTTGTATGTATTTGGGTACATTTTTAATTGAGTTATTTGGTTTTCTGATACTGAGTTGCATGAGTTCTCAAAATTCTATTTTGATAGTAGTGTAAGAGGATGTATTTATGGGGGATACAAGGTATTTTACTATAGAACGGAAATATTGAAAGCGAAAAAATTGAAAATAACTTCAATAGAAAAAAACAAGTTGATTGTTTAAAATGAATAATGATGGAACTCTAGGAAAATGAATTCAAAAAGCAAAGAGAAAGCACAAGTGAACAATATAAGGTTTAAAACGTACACTATTACAGATATATGAATCTTATTTTTTTTAACAACTTCCAAACAAATAAGATATTTAGGTAAAGTGGATAGATTCTTAGGGAAAAACAAGACTAAATCTTATGGAAAGAACAGTATGAAATCATGACAATTAAATAAAGGAATTTAATATTTATTTAAAAACCTTCTTGCTAGTGAATATTTAGTCCTAGATGGTGTCATTAGTGATTACTTTCCAAGATTTAAGGAATAAATGATTCTGAACTTACATAAACTTGTCAAAATGATGGAACACTTTTCACAAAATGTTATAGAACCAAAATTACCTTCAAAAGGGACAGGAACATTATAAGAATTGAACATAAAAGTATGGTCTACTTCATGACTATAGATAATAAAGAAAATATTTCCAACTTGATATTAGCAATATGTGGAAAGAAAGAGTTTATTCCAGAATTGAAAAGATTTTTTAATGTTCAAAAAATAATAAACATAATTCAACATATTAACAGAAAAAAGAAAAATCATTACTATATAAATAATTGAAGAAAAAGCACTGGAAAACACTTAAAATACATTGATTACCAAAAATTCCTTTTAAAACAGAAATAGAAGGGAATTACTCAACCTATTAAATATGGACAGAACATCTCATATACTAATGGTAATTTATTGATGCCCTTTCCCTTGAGATCAGGGATATTAAAATTATGCCTGCTATCACCATTTCAACTACACATTAGGCTGGATATAATAGCATTAAAAATACTAGAAAAAAAATTAACATATAAATATTATAAAGGATAAAAAATAATGCAGTAAAATTATCCTTGTATACATTATTCTGTATATAATAAACACAATAGAACGTTTATTTTTTAATTAATAAGTAAATTTAGCAAGATTGCTAGGTACCAAGTCAAAACTAATAAAATTATTTGAATAAATATATGTATTATTACAAATAAATAAAAGTAAAATCCTAAGTATTATACTATTTATAATCACTTAAAAACTTAAATAATACCAAGGGAAGAATAAAAAAAAATATGCTGAAGCTTTTACACTGTAAACTTTTATTATACTATTATTGAAAAATTATATAATAATTGAAGAATATGCCCTCCTTATTGATTGTCAAGCCAATATTTTAAAAATTATTCTCCCTAACTTGATCTACTGACAGAATCCAATTATAGTCATTATGACATAAGTGTATTTTATATTGACAAACAGAATTATTGTGGAAATTGACAGGATAATTCTAAAATAAAAGGAAATGGTCAAAAATAGTCAAATTAAATTTAAGGATAAGAAAAAATTTGAAAGTTTTACATTATCAGAAATCAAGACTTATAAATTGTAAATAATATTACATGGAAGAAAATAGATAGTCCAGAAACTGATATAAACATATATTGTCAAAATAGTTTTATGATTAAAGTGACACTCTAATGATATGGGATTAAGAATTCTCTTTTTAATAATTACTTCAGGGTCAAATGGATAGTCAGAAACAACAATATATTAAACTTGTTTCTAGATGGATTTTAGATTTTCAAGTATTGTGTAAAACTATAAGCCTATTTGAAAATAGTAGATACATTTACATCTTTGATGTAAGCAAATGTTTCTTAAAGAGAATATACCCATAAGAAAAAAACTATATACCCATAAGAAAAAAAATCAATAAAAAAACTCAAATTAAGACTGTCAATTCTTAAAAAATATGTAAAAGCCAAGTTGTAGAAGGAGCATATTTTCCATACATACATATGACAAATTATTTATATTTTGAATAAGCAAAGAACTGCCATATTAAAGATGAACAATTCAGTAGAAAAATTGGCAAAAGACTTAATCAGGTATTTCACACAAAAGGCTATCTAAATAGCTAATATATATTTGAAGAGGAGATCAAATTCACCATTACCAGATAAATGTTTATTAAATTACAATGTGAGAGTACCATAAACCCAACACAATAGCTGAAATAAAAGAAGAATGATTCCCCACTGTGACAGTATTAAGAGGGTGGGAACTCCTGTTGGGGTAGTTGAAAGGTGGGTCCTTGAAGAGATGATTAGATTGTGAGGATCATGTGCTAGTAAATGAATCAATCCATTGATGGTTTAATAATGATCATGGGCATAGTTCTGAGGGCTTTAAGAGGAGATCTAGTAATCTCTGCTCAAGCCATCCACTGTCTCACAATGTGATACTCTGCGTAGGTGAAGTCACCTCCAAACAAGGCCCTCACCACATGTGTTCCCTGGATTTTGGACTTCCTGGCCTCTGAAAGTGTAAGCAATAAATATTGCTTATTTTTAAATTACCCAGTTTCAGGTATTTCTCTTATAACCCACAGAAACACACTAATACGATGATAATACCAAGTGTAGTCAAAGATGGGAACAAGCAACCTTTAACTCTTTTACAGTGCTGATGGCAGTACAAAGTAGTACAACTTATCTGCAAGTGAGGTTGTTGACCTAAAGGGTCCTTGGAGATATTGTTTCTGTGTAAGTTAAACTTCTGTTAGATTGTAAGGGCTATTGACTAAAGAATGACTAGTGAAAGAGATATATTGACTATATTATTGGAATTGTTTACTAATCGATCCTCAATGGTCAAAGCTTTTAGCATAGAGAGGAAGAAATGAAAAATGAGAGAGAAGCACAAAGCTGATTGGTATAATACATAATTGCAGTACTATGGTGAATTCACATGCTAATAAACAGGATTGATAGCACAAAATTATTAAGAGATGAAGACAAAAATGATTATGAAATGATACCCCTATAATCATTAATGACACAGAGAAATAATACATCATGAAAGTGAAAAAAGCTAAAAGTTACACTATCCCTCTAGCATGTGCTAATTGTGTATAATATAGTGATAGTCTAAAATGAAAGTTAATACTTATTAATCATAAAATGAAAGTTAATACTTATTAGAAGACTGTTTTTTACTCAAAATAATATTTATAAGGTAAATACCAAATACTAAATCATTAAATATTAAATCACTTTCAGTTTTACAAAGAAGTAGTGCTCAAAGAAATATGCCAAAGATAACAAAATTAGTAAGAAATAGAGCAACCAATATCTTTAAAAATAATTCTAGTTTCCCCAAATTATCAGATGACTGGAATCAGAAATCTAGGCTACTTTGATTTTGTGTATCTTAAATGGGTCCTTTTACTTGGGAAAATACTACTAGCAGAACACAAATAAATTATCCACTTTTTCAGGGTCTTTCACGCCAAAAAAGTCCAATAGGGAACCCTGAAGGGAATTTCTCTATTACTTAAAAATACAGCCTGAAGGAAAAACAATGATGCACTTCAGAGTCATTGATTTGGCTTTCTTTCAAGGACCATGAAGATCTAATTGTTTTATTATCAAATGACACTGTAGTGCTATGAGAAAAGATCAATACTATTTTGCAACATAAATTCAAGATCGAGCATTGTTTGCAAATTTATTTTGTGTAGTCAATCTGGCTTTGAGATTTCAAAGCAAGAATTACAAATAAAAACATGAGAAACAAAGGACAAAAGGATACACAAATAACTAAATTAATGATAGTATTCTTCTATAAGTTATCCTTAGGAAATAAAGTGTAATAAATTTATGGTAATAATTAATGTTAATGCACTCTTGACTAATAGAATGGCTTTCCTTTGCTTCCTTTCTAAACAACATGCTTGTGTATCAATCAAATATTCTTAACTTTATATTCACATTAACACCGAATATTTTCCCATAGGATCACTGACATTTTGGTTTTATCATATCATCATTGAAAAGTTTCAAAGCAGCAATTTTAGGTATAGAAATTGCTGGACTCTGGTATAGAAAAACATATAAAATACTTCAATTGTGGATATATTTATGGTTGTAACAATTATTTTCAATTTTAATAAGACAGAAAAACCTATGTGGTTTAGATTTTGAGTATTCCACCAGAACTTTTCAAATATAGTCAGCATAGTAGATTATTCAGGGAAACCCCAAATTTATACCAATATGTTACCATTATTTTATTTACTAACACAAGTATATACTTCACTTTTTTCAACTGGGTCAACAAACAAAACTTGTAAAAATTGAACAGGTGGATATAAGCCCAATCACAATATAAATAATAAAAAATGAAATAAAAACATATTCTTATTATTAGAGCCATCCAAAGTACCTTTAAAACAAAACCAAATCATGAAGTCTTTTTAAAAATAAATGTCTTCTGTTTTTTTTCCCATAGACAATTTAAAATACAAAGATCTTTCTGATTTCTCTTTTGTCAGCTCAGTTTCAACTTACAGAATACATTCAAATGTCTCAGAAGACTCAGATTAGCTCTTAACAGGAGCAGCCCTGACCATCTTTGATTGAAATCAGGCATAGCTTTTTTAACATCTATAGATTTGTAGTTAATATCTGCTGTTCATCTTCCATTTTCTCCTAAGAGGAGTTGCGCTTCATGTGTCCATTTAACTTTAACCACAATTTAACAGAAAACTGTCACTACTAAGGCCCCAGTCACCTCCTCCCGTGGGAGGAAGTCCAATAACAGCTGGAGAAAGGCAAGCTAACACAGAGCAATGCAGTTCTGAGAGGTAGAGGTGGAAAAACACTGAAGAGTCCCTAAATCTAACTCTCTACTCCTCTGCTGTTAAACCAATTAAATAATGCGTGGGTTTTTTTTTTTTTTTTTTCTTAAACAATGTAGTGTTGAATTTCAATCACTTTCCATAGACTGCTAAATAATTTTTAATTTTAAAGTCTGATGAATAGAAACTTAAGTCTCTCACTTATTCAAATGACAAGAGTGAATAATACACCTAAGAATATTATATTCCCTATCCCACATCCATTTAGGAAACATAAGAGTAAAACAATTTGGGGGAGGAAAGCCAGTAGAAAAACTTATAGCATAAGCATTGAATTCCTTTTTTCCTAGAATCATGTGAATACCGAACAAGATTATCTATAGGGTATCAGGAGATCTAGAAGAGAAAATGTGTGTGTGCTGGTGGGAGGGGTTCACTGATTTGTAATTTTGACTTATATTATTCGACTTAGGTTAGGTTATACTGCAACAAAAATATTCACAAAAACCTCAGAAGCTTTACCTACCAAAACATTACAGGTTTGGATTCTTATACCAATCAGCAAGATTGAAGTTTGGAATGTGCTTCATCAGTTATTTAAGGACTCAGTCTGCAAGTACATTGTACAGAATATGTGGCCCCAGGTCACTAGAGCAGGTGAAGTGAGTCTTAAGGGTCTTTCCCTAAAGGTGACACATGCCACTTTTGTTCACTGACCATTGACCAGAAATAATCACATGTCTCTATCTAACTGCAAGGGAATTAGGAAAGATGGGAGAGCATACAGATATTTAGAGACTGTCTTTATACATCAATAAAATCCAAATAAGTATTTCAAAGTCATAAATGAAATTACTGTTTTGTATGGTTGAAGACTCAAGTAATGCTCTAGTACCTAAGGAAGCATGACTGACATAAAAAAAATCTTTTTAAATCATTCAAAGGTTTTATGAAATTATGTAATCAGCATAAATTTAATTGTGTAATTAGCAAAATATTTGATTGTATAATTAGCATAATGTAATAATTGTGCAATTAGCTTAATTCATCAGTAATAGTTACTGTCCATATCAAAAAAAATGTGTTTTCTTTTTTCTAGAGTATAAAATATTTCTATTTTTTCCTATGCGCACTTAAAATCACTCTTCCATCATTCTCATAAATAGCATGTGAAAGTTTATTACTTCATTTTAAACATTAATGGATAAATTAGCACAAATGATTATGATAGAATCTGATTAGTTGAAGGTAATTATCTGCTGTGATTTTTGATTAATAAATATGGGTGTCATATTAAGATATTATAATAAGTAGTTTATACATTTTACATGATAATTTATATATATAATTATATTACTTGTTTAAAAATTTTAATGCTTCAGGATTTAAAATTTAAATATTAGGCATCTACTGCATTACTTTTAATAAGTGGAAAAACTGCAAAGATCGTTAGTTCTAGAACTTTCACTCTTAACAAATGGAGGAAGGAATAGAGGTAATTTTATAGAAATCTGACATTACATTATAATTAACAAAATCAACATGACAAATAATTTCTTCTCTATGAAATTATATTGCAGGCTGAGTATAGGAAGATGCATCATAAACTACAGATTTGGCCAGCTTATTACTTTCATCTCTCATATTATATCATTTAGGTAATTCATCAAATTTATTAGCTAGTTAATTAATGTTTGTTTTCATTTTTCCATCCCTGAGAAACAAATGAAATAATAGGGCTTCCTATCTATGTGATCATATAGAACAGTTAAGTATAAAATAGAGATTGTTTATCACTGAAAAGAATTTTAAAAAGACATCTTAGAAGCAACTGAAGATATTCTGTATGTAAAATAAGGACATCTAACCTTGGAATATAGGCTTTATAGAATATGCTCTAGTTTGTCACAACTATTTTGACGGAGGACAAAAAGAACCACAGAAAGGTATTGGTGTAATGTCATTTGATAAGTACATCCAAGTAATAGGGCAGAAATCAGTAGCACTCCTCTTGCTTTTGGACAGGGATATTAAAAAATAAAGTGTTTTAATATGCATTTTATAAACATTACAAAATTACCTAGACTTCCATTCCTAAATTTGTTAAGTGGAACAGAATAATAGCAAGGCAGCTTCAACTTTCACCACCCACCTTAATTTCCACAAAAGCTGATGTCATCATGCCACTGTTATTTACTGAGAGTGCCTATAGAAAAGAAAATTCACTGCATGCATCTAGGGGGGAAAGCACAATTGGTATTCAAAAATTATTAGCCATGCAGATATAAATGATTTTGGTATATAAGATGATATCATTGATTAAATTTTCATACCTGGATACCATTTTTTAATGCAATATTAGCAAAGCCAAATGATGATAAAGGCAACTAAAAAGTATAAAGAAATACAGATATATACAAAATTGGTTACCAGCTATTTCAGGCTTTCAGCAGTGTATACAAAGATCTTCCAGAATGTAAACTACTGTGCTGAAATGACTATTTAATGTTTACTGTAATGTAATTCAATTCAAATGTAGAAAAGTAACATTATTCTGTAGAATGAATTCTGAACATACTCTAGGCAAGAAAAAAGTTTTTAAAAAATTAAATATGTACATTTAATATTCTTTTAAAATATACTTTTAAAATGATCTCACAATTATTCTGTCCAATAGTCCCTCTTTTCTTCTTGTCTTCTCTTTCCTTCTTTTCCTTCCTTATTCCTTTTTTCTTCTTTCCCTCCTTCCTTCCTCTCTTCTGCCCTTCCTTCCTTTTGACCTTCTTTATCCAGTCATAAATTCACTACTGAAAAACATATTGTGTACATACTATTTAACAAAGACTGCATTAACTCTTAAAAAAGAGAAATGAAACTATAAGAATCCATAAGGAACCTGCCAGACAGTTGAATTCATGAATTGCCTTATACCCAACTTGATGAATTTTCCAAAGCAAAAACATCCATGAATCCGAACCCTAATCAAGAATTTTCTTACCAAAAATCCAAAAAAAAAAAAAAAAACCTTTTTTTATTCTTTCCAGTCACTGCCTGACCCACAAGTCCTGTGTTCTGAATAACCAGCTACCAGCAGAAGCAAGCAAACCAACTCCTGATTTGTAGAATTCTCTCGTATTCTCAGATTAATACTCAAACCATGATCTGTTTAAAGCTACCAACATCAGATCACTAAACGTGGAATTGTGAAGAGCAGCACAAAATTTGCTCATGAGAGCAGATAAGAGCCATCTATGTCATGATATTGCACAAGAGTAACAGAACTATTACTTCTAAAACAATGGATTAGTTTTATCTGCTTTTGAACTCATACAGAGGTAGTCTTTTAGGTCTGACATATTTCATTTACACTAAGAATATGCGTATGTTCAATATTAGTAGATGTCAAATAGTCATAAAAAGTAGTTACACTAATTTGCACTCCTGCTATCAGTAGATTAGTGATTTAATGCAACACTTTGGAAACACTTGGTCATTTCATTTTGTTTATTTTTACTTCATTTTTTGGTCAGGTTTATGGAAGTATAATTACCAACAGTAACATTCAATGAGTTTTGACAAGTGTATACACTCATATAATCACCAACAAAATCAAAATACAAAACATATCCACCACCCCCCAATGTTCCTTCCAGCCCCTTTGAAGTCAATCCCATCTTCTGCTCTCAGACACTGACAATGACTGATCTATTTTTTGTTCTTTTTGTTTGCTTTTTCCAGAAAGTCAGATGTGTTCAGTTTAAAAGCATGTAACCCCTTGAATGGAGTTTTGTTCACATAGCATAATGCTGTTGGGATTCATTCTGAATATATCAGTAGTACATTCTTGTATATAACAATATTCCCATTTCATTTTAAAGATGTGATTGCATGACTTCTATTTACCACTAATGTAGATTTGGGTTGTTTATAGATTTTGGCAATTATAAATTCAGTGGCTACAAACAGTCATGTACAGACTTGTGTGTACACACATATATTTAGTTCCTCTAAGAGTGAGCTTGCTGATTTATAAGGTAAGTATAAATTTAACTGTAAGAGGCCTGTAAGCAAGTGAGAGAGCATGACCAGGGTCTTAGACAAGGAGCTGTGGGCCACTGCCCCTCTCCCTGGAAGCAGGTGAGAAAGCACACCTAGGGATCCTAGGCAAGGATCCATGGGCTGCAGCCACTTCCACCCAGAAGCAATCAGGAGAGCACACCAAAAACACCATTTCCACATCGGTGGCCCACCACTGCCACAGCCACAGCCACAGCCATAGCTGCCAAACAACATAGTGGCTCAACAGCATAGCAGAAACCACTGTGTAAGCTTCAGAGACTCGATGCAGTGACACAAGGAGAGTCACTAGCACAGACTAGAAAAAGAAGAGGAAATCTCTCTTGCTCCTCAAAGCCCACTCCAGAGTAATAGTAGAAGCAACTGCTCTACCAGAAGAAGAAGCAACTGCTCTACCAGATGACCAGACTTCAACATAGAGATATTAGAAATAGGAAACCCTAAGAAAATATGACACCATCAAAAGAGTACAGCAATTCTCAAATACAAGTCCCTATAGAGCAGGTAACCCTTGCAATGGCTGAAAAGGAATTTCAAGCAACAATCTCATGGGAACTCACTGAGACACAAGAAGACTCAGTTAGCATAATAAAATGAGGAAAAGTCCAGAATATGGAGGAGGAAATTTACAAATAGTTTAATATCTTTAAAAATAATGTAGAAGAACTCGTGGAACTGAAGGGTTCAATAACAAAATAAAAAACACAACCAATAGCTTAAACAGCAGGCTGGAACAAGCAGATGAAAGAATATTTCATCTTGAAGATATTCTTTTTGAAATAACCCAGGCAGACAAAAAAAGAAAAGAAAAAAGAATTTTAAAAAATGAAGAAAACCTTATGCACACAAACATTTGAATCATGGGTATTCCAGAGGGGGAGGAGAAAGAAAAAAGCATGGAAAAGCTATTCAACAAAATAACAACAGAAAACTTCCCAGGTGTAGGGAGACACACAACCTTCAGATCCAGGAGGCTCAAAGATCCCCAAACAGAGTCAACTCAAAAAGGTCCTCTCCAAGACATATTATAGTCAAACAGGCAAAGCTCAAAGACAAAGAGAGTCTTAAAAGAAGCAAGAGAAAAGCATCAAGTCACCTATAAGGGAGTCCCTGTCATACTAATAGCAGAATTCTCAACAGAAACTGTACAGGCCAGAAGAAAATGAAATGAGAAATTCCAAACACTAGAGAAAAAAAAAAAAATGGCCAGCCAAGAATACTATACCCAGCAAAGCCTCCTTCAGAAATGAGGGAAAAATAGTGTATTTTCCAGGCAAACAAAAGCTGTGGGAGTTTACCACCACATGACCAACACTACAAGAAATGCTCAAGGTAGTCCTGCATCTGTAATCCAAAATATGACAATCACTAACACAAATACAGAAGAAAAACCAAAACACATTCATAGAACAGAAATGCAAACAAGAAAGAGAAAGACACTAAGTCTTACCACTGCAAAAAGCCGTAGTGACAATGTAATAATGTCCCTACTTTACTTCTGATTTTAGTAATTTTGGCCTTCTCTCTTTTTTCTTGGTTAGCCTAGGTAAAGGATTGCAAATTCTGTTGATCTTTTTAAAGAATTAACTTTTGGTTTGGTTGATTTTCTCTACTTTTTCTAAATTTCCTAGTTCACATATTTCTGTTGTAATATTTGTTATTTCCTACTTATTTTATCTTTTGGCTTAGTTTGCTCTTCTTTTTCTTTTTTCTAAAGGTAGAATTTTACATTACTAATCTGAGATTATTATTATTTTTAATATAGATGTTTAAAAGTATAAATTTTACTCTAAGCACTGTTGTGCTTTCATCTTTATATCAAAGTACTCTCTAATTTCCCCGTGATTTTTCTTTTTTACCCATTCTTTATTTAGGACAGTGTCATTTAACTTCCACACATTTGTGAGTTTTCTAAAATTACTTCTATTATTGTAGTCAGAGAACGTATTTTCTATAATCTTAGTGTTAAAAAAAAGAGAAAACATTAAACAAAATTCATAGAAAGGTTGTCGTTATCATTCAGTTCTATTTTTCTAAGAAGTTTTTGAAATGCCCTTCTGATTCTATTCTATTTTATTGAATTTTTATGCAATTTATGTTGTTAAACTTAGACATTTAATTTCTGTTCTTTATTTCTTTTTATTAAGTGGACTTGTTGATTTGCTTAGAAATTAATTTGCCTTTGAAAAGTTTATTCATCTTCTTCAGTTAAAATCAATTTGATATTTGCATGCTTTTGGAAGACTTTAGAGAGCTATTTCAAATAATGGTAGAGATTATAAAAATAAATATGTAAATTTTAATAAATTTTACATCTCCAGTTTTTGTGAAAATTTGAAGCCCTGCTTTCTAAAGAGTATTTTGTTATTAACCTACTATTCAGTTTATGTATTTGTTATTAGAACAAACACATGTGTTTACCCTTGTTAAAAAATAAATAAATAAGACAAGATAAATTTGACCATACTAAAAAAAAAAAAAAAAAAAATTATAAGAAAGTCCCAAATTGTTTTCCAAAGTGGTTATGTCTTACATCATTGCTTTTTATTCCCACCAGCAATATTTGAAGATTTCTAGTTATTCTACATTCTTGCATCTCTCATATCATTCTCATATTTTAATATCAGTGGCACCAATGGATGTATAGTGGTACTTCATTGTTTTAATTTGCATTTCCCAATGATAATTATGTTAAGCAAGTTTTCATATGTGCCGGAGATCAGCTCCAGTCAAGTTGTGGGTCCTTGAAAGAGGGATGAGGAAGCCCAATGCATCAGTATGCATGTTCTCTCTCTGCGGGCTGTCAGCGTGTTGCAGCTGGAGCCCAGTAGAGCATGAGACAATGCCTTTTATTTAGATTTTTCTCTGCAGGGGGGTTTTGGGGTACTATTTTTATTGTATCAGCAAGCTTAAATCAATAGTCCAAAAAGCAGGGAGGAAACTTTTTTAGAGGTCAGCACGTCTTAGGTGATCAACTCGCACTTTGGTTTCCTGGAATCAGGTTATCAGATCGGCCATACCTTCATTGTCTTGAAGTTATCTTGCGAACTTTTTCTGTTAGCAAGCTGTGGTTAATATCCACCCTGTTAACAGGGTGGGAGCCAAATGTAAAAAGAACAGTGGATATTTGAGCAGCATTATCATACACATTTTGAGGTTATGCATTGGCTGTGGCACTGTAATCTTGATCTAAATGTTAAAGTGTCCTTGTGCACAGCACCATCCCTCACAAAACTAGGTGTACTCTCTTATTCTTCTAAGATTTAATTTTGCAGGTTTAATAATTTTACAGCATATATTTTCATCGCAACACCTGATTCTTAATAGTCTATTTAAAACTGGACACCACCAAGTAAAGGGGGTTCTACAGTTTTGTTCCCATATACTTAATTTGTCCCAATCATATAATTTTCTATTAATACCAACCATTCTCTTGCCATTAATATAATCTCCAGTAAATGATGTTTGCCAACTTACATTAGGCTGCAGCTCATATTTAGTCATGAGCTGTGCTTTTGCAACATATTTTGGTGTGGTCAATTTATCATAAGGGGATAATTTTGAATTGTCCAATTTACTTGGATCCTCTGTGGTATAAGACTGGCCCAAAAGTGTGAATCTTACTTGTTGGGAAGGCTCATCTCGCAAAGACCAGGAGACAGAGATCATTGCAATCAAGCAAGAGGTTTTTTTATTCCAGCATGCTGGGGTCGCTCCATCTTCAGGACAGAAGCGGCCCCAAGCCCTTAACACAGGTGCTTTTTATACAGTTTTTAGACAGAATTTGGCAACAGGATAAGTTGTACATAGCTTATTGGTCATCTGAGGCGACCTTTAAATTCATTGGTAGCTTTTTGGTGGGTTGGCATGCTAACAAGGAACAGTGTATTACTTAATCGTCTTCCCCTCTGGGTCAGACCCGGTGGTCCCTAGATAAGGTACTGGTCAGTCCTTCCTGGAACTGGGTGTACTTTCAGTGGTTACTCCCTTCCTGGAATCTACCGTGCCTGGGCCTGCCATGACTATGCTTATCCTCTACATGACCCCTTAGAAGCTGCCTTACTTAAAACAGTTGATGTACTTAAAATGGTGCTAATTATGTTCCCCATCACAAGCAAGCAGTAGTACAGAAGCAAATCGCATATGTTAGAGTAATAAAATTTCCTTTACATTCCCCCCTTTTTCTTGTGCATATTTCAATCATGAAATACTGATTCTTGTTGGTTTAATGCCTGATATTGTTGTCTTAACATCATAATCTGAACAGTGCTAATGTGTTCCCTAACAAAAGCTAGTAAGCAATTTAAAATTCAGGGACCGAAGGTAAGAAGCAACACCAAAATGACTAGTGGTGCTAGTAGGATAGACACGAGGGTCGTGAGCCATGGAGAGGAGTTGAACCATGACTCAAACCAAACCATCCCTGATTTTGTTCTCTTTCTTTTTTTTCTTTTGGCTAGGCCTTCCCTAATTTTGGCCATGGAGTCTTTAATTACCCCTAAGTGATCAATGTAAAAACAACATTCTTCTCTTAGTGAAGCACAGAGTCCCCCCTGCTGAAGGAACAAGAGGTCTAGTCCCCTTCTATTTTGTAGGACCACCTCAGAAAGAGAGGTGAGGGACTCTTGTAATTTAGTAATTGAATTTTCTATTTCTTTAATATCAGCATCTATGGCTGCCTGTAAACTTTGGTAATTCTGATGTTGAATAGCCAGAGCTGAAGCTCCTGTAGCTACCCCAGCTGCTCCCAATCCTAAGCCTAAGAGGACAGAGAGTGTGATACTTAGGGGCTCACTTCTGATTCGGTAGTTCCCGTTATTTTCATCCAGTGTGATAATAGTTCTTCGTAGGGACGGTAAACAAGCCGAGGCAACAACCGAACCAAGACACAGAAATCTGTAAATTAATACAGGGTGTGATCCCAATAGCGCAGGCCCACCATCCTTCTGGAGGGGGCAACAGATATGTGTCACCAGACCACTCAGTCAAGTTAAGAGTCTGGTTGCACAGCTGGCTGTGTGAGGAGGGGATCTTTCCCACACATGTTCCTTGCCACGCAACAGCTGACAGAGTGAGTTTGACCTGTTGTTGCTGCCAACAACAGTTGGAGACATCAGTTGTAGTATTAATTTCACTTCTGAAGGCTATTCCTTCATAATATGGGGGAGCAACATTATAACAAAGCCAGCAGGAGCGGGTAGCATTGGGGTTGGTACTATTTAAGACCTTGAAACTTCAGAAACTAAGCGGACTAACCCAGGTTGTTTTTGAGGTCTAGATTCAGGGGACTTAGACATTTTCTTTGATGTTTTAGCTTTTGACCTTTTAGTGGAGGCTGAGGACTCTGGTTGGGTACCTGTTGTAGTTTTTAGTTTGACCATTGGAGGTCCCACTGGAGCTAAGTACTTATTTGGGCCTAGGCTGGTATACTGGGTTTCTACTTTGAGCTTGATGGTGAACAACAGCCCATCATCATACCTCTCTTTATAAAATCTTTACCCCCAGATAAATCCTCTTCCCCACCCAGTGGCCTTTTTTCCTGCATCCATGAAGGATACTCAGAGGGGGTGGCACCATCCCATGCAGGCAGGGTTATCTTTCCACTTAGAGCGGCTGCTTCCCAATTGACCTGCCCAGCCTGCAGCAGGGGGAGAGGGATAGGTATAATTAGCAGTTACGTTTATATCGTCCCAGGAAGACAAGAGATTCCAATATGTGTCTCCTGTGGTCTCACAGCCCCAGCCTTTACAGAAATAATCTGCTTTGCCTCCACACTGATAGTTTAGTACTCTGTCACGGTGGCACACATAGAAGGTGAGGGCACTCAGCATACCTCTCCGATCTTTAGTAGAGAAACCCCCCCACGGTTCGAGCCCAAAGTGCCCCGGTGGGGAGGGGGTAGAAGGGGGCTTGTGAGCATCAAAGTATTCTTCTAAATCCCAGTTGGCTGTGCTCCCATGGATAATTTGCACACATTGGGAAACAGGTCAGGCCACCATGACCCCAAGGTGACTTTGGATGAGTTCCAGATCTTATCCCCTACTTCATTTATAACATACCAAGTTAACTTTCGAGGGGTATGTGGGCTGGAAGCTCCCAGGCTCCCAGGAAAGACTGTCAGGTACAGAAGGGGAAAAACTAAAATTTTCATCTTACAATATTTAAGGTGTTTGAACTCCCAGTCCGAACAATTTTGAGCTTCAAGGGGTGTTCCTTGGAACTTTGAGCTCTCCAGGCAGCATCTTTTGATCCTTTGTCCTCTGGTGGTGCAGGCTTTACGTGCGAGGCGTGGATCCAGGTGGTGATCCCGTCTACTTTTACAGCCGTTGGTATTGTCAGGAGCACCAGATAAGGTCCCTTCCAGCAGGGCTCTAGAGTCTGGGAGAGATGTCGTCTTATGTAGACCGTGTCCCCGACCTGGAACTGGTGAGAAACTTCGGGGGTCCCAGTTTCATAGGCAGCCGCTAGCTGCGTCCAGACTTCCTTCTGCACCGCTTGCAGTCCTTTTAACCTGGCATATAAGTCACTGTTACTGTGGCAAGTGGGTTCAAATGCGTCCCCCAATAAAGTCAAGGGGGCAGGGGTACCATACAGAATTTGAAAGGGGGTCAGGTTGAACCAAGAAGGGGTGTTCCTAGCTCTAAACAGGGCCAAGGGAAGGAGCACCACCCAGTTCACACCAGTCTCCATGGTTAATTTAGTCAGGGTCTCTTTTAGAGTTCTGTTCATCCTTTCTACCTGTCCTAAATTCTGGGGTCTGTAGATACAATATAATTTCCAATCGACCCCTAGGTATCTGGTCACTCCCTGGCTTACTTTGGCATGAAGGCGGGTCCATTGTTGGACCCAATTACCTTGGGTACCCCGAAGCAAGGGAAGATTTCTTCTAGGATTTTCTTGACCACGACAGTGGCAGTTTCCTGCTTTGTTGGAAATGCTTCTACCCATCCAGAGAAGGTGTCTACAAAAACTAGGAGGTACTTGTAACCATATTTACCTGTCTTGATCTCTGTAAAGTCTACTTCCCAATATACCCCAGGTCTGTCTCCCCTGGGTCTTTTGCCAGGTCCCGTGGTATTCTTACAAGCATTTACCTTTTGACATGGCACACACTTATAAACTATCTGTTCTGCTTATTGTTTTAGCCCTATGATGTGATATTTTGTCCTTAGGGCAGTCTGGATCAATTTGTTTACTTCCAGATGAGTCCATTGGTGCATTTGTTTAATCATGACGCATGCTTGTTCTTGTGGAAAGATAGGCTTGCCTGACACTGCATTCCAGTGCCCTTTTTCCTGATTGAAGTGGTTATTTGAGTCCCTTGAGATCTCTTCTATGTCTTCAGCAGAGTACTTAAACTTGGGCTCCTCTGGCTTTGGGATGTTAACAAGCAGAAGAGAAGTGGACCTGTTGGCTGCCACCCTTGCTTCAGAATTGGCCAAGTTGTTTCCCCTGGCGATGGGAGAATCCCCTTTCTGATGGCCCGGGCAGTGTATAATACCCACTTTTAGTGGTCAGTGAAGGGCCTCGAGCAGGGCTATGATCTCTGCCTTGTTTTTGATTTCTTTTCCTCAAGAGGTTAGCAGACCCTGCTGTTGATAGATAGCACCATGCACATGGCCAGTGGCAAAGGCATACCTGCTGTCTGTATAGATGTTGATTCTTTTGCCCTCTCCTAGTTCAAGGGCTTTTGTGAGGGCGATGAGTTATGCCTTCTGGGCGGACATTCCTGCAGGTAAGGTCTGTGCCCATATCAGGTTCTGGCCATCTACCATAGCAGCCCCTACCTTCCGCACTCCTTCTTCCAGGAAGCTGCTGCCGTCAGTGAACCAGGTGGCTTCAGCGTTTGTCAGAGGCTGGTCTGACAAGTCTTTCAGCCATCCATGTGCCTCAGCAAGTACTTGTTGGCAGTCATGGATAGGAGGGTCAAGGTCAGGGTCTGGGAGCAACATGGCTGGATTTAAGCTCGCCAGGGGAGCGAAAGTAACTTGGTCTGAGTTCAGTAACAGACTCTGATAGTGAGTCATGCGAGCATTTGTGAGCCAGGGGTTGGGGGGCTGGCAGACAATACTCTCTAAAGCATGAGGTGCTGAGATTACCAAACTGTCCCATAGTCAACTCGTCAGCATCTTTTACCAGAACTGCAACTGCCGCTATGATCCTTAGACAAACTGGCCACCCTGAGGCTACAGGGTCTAATTTTTTAGACAGATATGCTACAGGCCTTTTCCAGGGGCCCAGTTTTTGAGTTAGGATCCCCTTTGTAACCCTCTTATTTTCTGCCACTTACAAGTGGAAGGGCTTGGTTACATCAGGGAGCCCTAGGGCCGGAGCGGACATCAAGGCCGTCTTGATATTGTCAAAAGCCTGTTCCTCCTCTTTTCCCCACTTGAAGGGCTGTTTTTAGTGAGGGGATATAATGGGGCTGCCATCTCAGCAAAACCAGGTATCCATAGGCGGCAGAAACCGGCAGTACCTAAAAATTCCCTGACTTGTCTTGGATTAGCAGGTGGTGGAATGTGAAACACTGTCTCTTTTCTTGCCTCAGGCAAACATCTTTTCCCATCTTTAAGAAGGTACCCCAGGTAACTGACCTGTCGCTTGCAGATCTGAGACTTTTTGGCAGAGGCTCAATAGTCCAGTTCTCCCAACTCTGTGAGGAGACACTTTATTCCTTCCAGACACAGTTCTTCATTGGCTGCTGCCAAGAGGAGATCATCTACATACTGTAACAGAGTTACCTGGGGGTTAGCAGCCCAGAACATAGCCAAGTCTTGGTGGACGGCCTCGTCAAAGATGGTGGGCGAGTTCTTGAATCCTTGAGGCAGGTGGGTCCACATGAGTTGCCCTGCTAGGCCAGTCTCTGGATCTTTCCATTCGAAGGCAAAATAATCTTGACTTTTTACACCCAGCGGTAAACAGAAGAAGGCATCTTTGAGGTCCAGTACCAAGTACCAGGTCCTGTCTGGGGGTAAAGAGCTTAAAAGATTATAGGGGTTAGGAGCTGTGGAGTGGAGGTCAGCCACCCACTTGTTTACCTCTCGGAGGTCTTGGACCGGTCGATAGTCATTAGTCCCAGGTTTTTGGAACAGTAGCAAGGGCGTGTTCCAGGCTGATTGGCACTTCTGTACGATTCCCAGCTGGAGCAAACGGGCAATGTGGGGTCGGATGCCTTTGTGTGCCTCTCGGGACACTGGGTATTGTTGGACAGCTATAGGACTGGCCTGAGCCTTCAGTTCTACATGGACGGGGGGCCGGTTTTTAGCCTTCCCTATCCCTGCAGTTTCTGCCCATGCCTGGTGGTAGTTTTCTAAACACTAGTCCATCTGTCCGGTCTCCCGCCCTTGTTTTTCAAACAATTGGTATTCATCTTCCAGCCTGAGAGTTATTACCTGGAGAGGCTTTCCTTGTCGATTTAGCACCCGAGGTCCCTCGGGGTCAAAATGAATTTGAACACCCATTTTGGTGAGGAGATCTCTTCCCAGTAGTCCAGTGTCCTTTCTCCTTGCAGTATGCACACTAATCTTTTGCTAGGGTTTCCTTCTTGCTGCCCAGTACTGTCTTACTAGGTTCCCTAGTTTCCCTAACTATAGTGGCCAGAATGTTGTGAAGATTTCTTTCTTGGCGCTTTTCTTTCTTTATTTCTTTAGTCTCCTGCTCTTTCTGCTTTCTCTCTTCCTTTTCTTCCTCTGACTCTCTATTATGATAAACCTTTTCAGCCACCTGAACTAATTCCCTCAATGACTTATCTTGTAACCCTTCAAGCCTCTGCAGTTTCTTCCTGATGTCTCTACTAGACTGGTCAATAAAAGCAACTGTCACTGTAGCCTTGTGCTCCTCACTACTAGGATCATACAGGGTAAACTGACGGAATGCCTCCATGAGTCTCTCCAAAAATGCTGACAGAGACTCATTGGGCCCCTGGATTACCTCTCTTACCTTAGTCAAATTGGTGGGGCATTTTGCTGCCCCTCAGAGACCTGCCATTAGAGCCTGGCGATAGACCTTCAGGTGCTCCCTACCTTCTGCCGAGTTAAAATCCCAGTTTGGTCTGGTCAACGGGAATCCTGCATCTGTGACATCAGGGAGGTGGGTAGGTCACCCATCGTCTCCTGGAACGTTCTTTTGAGCCTCCAGGAGGATCTGTTGTTTCTCCTCGGTGGTGAACAGGACCTGGAGGAGCTGCTGGCAGTCATCCACCTGGGGGGAGAGAGAAAGAGAGAGAGAGAGAGAGAGAGAGAGAGAAGAGCGAGATCGCACTCACTACCCCTCCTCCCCCAGGGAGAGCATTAATCCATTCATGAGAGATCTGCCCCCATGACTCAATCAGTTTCCAACACTGCCACATTGGAGATCAAATTTCCATATGGGTTTTGGAGGGGACAACACATTCACACTCCATCAGGTGGGTTTAATTATGGGTTCTCTATTCTGTTACATTGATGTAGGTGCCTCTCATTTTGTCATTGCCATACCTCCTTGAAATTGCATAGGGTGAACCCTCCAACATTGCTTTTCTTGTTCAGAATTGTCTTGTTATTGTAGCTTCTTTGCTTTCCCTGATAACTGTTACAATCAGATTGTCAATTTTTACCCCCCAAAAAACTTGCTGAAATATTGATTGAGATTGCATTGAATCTGTAAATCAAATAGCGAAGAATTGACATCCTAACAATCTTTAGTCTTCTGATCCTTGAACACTGTTTATCTTTCCATTTATTTATATCTTTTTTATTTATTTTATTAGTGTTTTGTAGTTTTTGGCATACAGATACTGCATATATTTTTTTAGTTATAAAGAATGTTTTATTTTTGGAGTGCTATTGTAAATGGTATTTGTTTTAATTTGAAATTCCAATGTTTTATGGTTTTTTGTTATAGTATGGTACTTTGTTCTGGTCAGCAGTTAATTTGCTTATGCCTTTCCTTCATGCTTTTCTGGGTTGCCTTACATATTTTTTATGAATTGAATCTAAAATATCCTTTATTTCGAGGCTAATTTTGCTCAACCCTTAAGGTGTGACTTTTCTGTGGTTTCTACTTAATTCACAGGTTTGACAAGTTCTGCCTGATCTGGCTGGTCAGAACTTGAACTGCTACCAGATCTGCATGAACTATTATGTTTTAGTTCAGGGTCTCAATAATATTGCTTCACCTCTTAGGCATTCTTTCCCCAGCTTTATGAAGTCCCACTGCATACATACATACACTTGCATATGGATATGTATATCTTTAAATATCAATGCTGAAAATTCTATTGTATGTGGTTAATGACAGTTTTCTTCCTTTCCAACAATTTTATTTTCTTACACAGTAATCTAGTTATCATTTTTGTTACATATTTTTCTCAATGAACCTTAAAAACCCTCCATAACATCTATTTTTTCCCAAACATTCAATTGTTACTACTCTCTCTGATCATCTCTTCTGTGTATTTGTTTTCTCCTGCACAAAGCAGGTTCCCATTTTTTGAGTCGAAGACATGCCATTTTAGAGAGTTTCTCAACATTTCCCCTTCAATATCACCTTACTTCTGCTTTGATACACATTTCATTTTAGAAGCATCTTTGCAGAAATAAAACTTTTGTTTGATGTTCTCCCGTTATCAATTGATTGTTCGTATCTTCCTTTAGCACTGGGCTAAAAAGGATTTTTGGAGCATATGGAAACCAAAAGAAGGAATGCCATGATGCTTTGGCAATCTGTCATAATTGTGATAATAAGAATGGTTACATATTTACTAGTCCTATATTAAGTGGAAAACTTCTTTTTGCTAATTCATACATTTTCATGACATTATGTTATTTCTTAGAACTGAACTGTGCAGTAGAGCAGCCGGTAGCCACATGTGGCTAGTAACTACAGTACTGGACAACACAGAGATATAGAGCATTTCTATCATGACAATAAGTTTTATTAGACAGTGAAGTCTTAGAAAACTAATTTACACCTCAGTTTTATTAATATAAAATTGACTTCTTAGTTTCAAATAAAATTTTGAACCCCAAACTTGAGTATATACTACATATTCTGTTTTTCTTTTTGCTACACTTATCTTCATTTTTCTCTCTCCTATTGGCAGGATTTATGATAGACTTCTCTATCTCACACAGATATTGACTATGTGAAAACTCATCAGATGTTTCTGAAAAGGAAAATGCTAGCAGTGTTTCTGTCAAAATGAAGATAATGCCCTCATTAGCTTAAAAACTGTGCCCTGTGCCATCATTTACTGAAGAAATTGCCTTTGTGCGTGGGTTTAACTACTCAAACGACATGATTGGGAAGTTATTCCATTATATGTGAATATCTTTCTTGATAATGAACTTCATTAAAGAGCTTCAGAGTATTATAAAGACCGATCTGACAAAGAAATTTTTTAAAACGCTTTATGAATTGATAATACACCTAATAAAAGAATACACTACCTCAGAGAAATGCGAAAGGTAAATTGAAACTTGTCTGCATAATTTGTATGGAAAAATAATATTATATATTTAAATATTAATATATTTCTTTTTGATCTGATAAGTATTTCACAAGTATTTCTTATTTTGGGTTCTGGAAAATAATTTTGTGCTGAAACAGAAAATAGTATTGCATCTAAGTTCTCCTATTTTCTTCTCTAGGTTGCTTCATCCTGATATTATGTGAAAAATACATTTTTAGCTCACCAAGATTCAATTTAAATAAATTATCTTGAAGTATTTCCAGCATCACATTTTTATGCCTGAGATGAAAAAAAAAAATAGAAAAAAAAATCTTATGCCAGTTGACACTTGCTTTTCCAATTAAGGACTCACTCTTGATCTGTCTTGTTTGAGTTAATCATATAAAGTTTGCAAATTTATCAATTAGTTTACTTCAAAATACTTAGTGGGTATTTGCCCTGTCAATTCTCTACCAACAGTTTTTTTGCTGTTATAGATAAATTTATTTTCTAAAAGTTTTCAAAATGTGCTGATGGAATAAACATTGAAACAAACTCACTGCAATAGAGTAATATAAATATTGCGTTGTAATATATAAAAAACTTATAGAAGAAAATTTTTTATTCTTCTCGAATAAAGTAGAAAAATCAATGTTTTAATTGGGTGTAATCTAGACACAAGTGAATTTGTGTTTTCAAAATAGGGATACTTTCAGAACTGAGCTTATAATCAGAAAATGTTGATACAACAGTTGGTTGTTCCCTCACCTACATTATGCTACCTCCTAACAAAGTGAGCTGAGTAGGAAATTACTACAAAAAGAAGTGTGAATTCTTTAGGACTTAAACTTTAAAAGGGGGGCTCTTTTCATTATTTTGTCTACATTCCAACTTTTCTTTAATACCTAGAAATGACTTACAGGCACTTATTATGCTTGTTTGCTATACACCTCACTTTCTCCTGCTCTGCTCTTTATTATAGAGAAAAAGCCCTCTCAGTCTGCAGTGCACTCTGGTTTCTGGGTATTTCTGGCCAATGGAAGACATTTGTAGAAGATAAGAGGACAGCTGGAGAGAAGAACTCAGGTTTTCTGTTTCCTGTCTCCATTCACTGTGGCATATTAGGCAATGGTCACAGCCACTCATTCCATGGAGCCAGTTTTAATAATATGACCCTGCTTTTGTGTTCTAGTAACCTTTTGTTGTTGTTTTATCAACCCTAAGGATGATAGGAGCTCCCTGCTGTTGCTAGTGTCTAGGTTGCCTTTAAAGTTCTTCTATCACATGAAACCCATCCCCTGTATTAATTTCCCCCTTAATTCAATACTTAGAATAGTTTCTGCCTGCTTGTCGGAACCATTTGGATACATTTTTTTTCTTTCTTTTGGCACATTCATTATTACAAAGTGCAATTACTCTTCATGCCCCTTCCTCTACCAATCACACCTCAACCCCCATCCCTCCCACTCTCATCTCTAGTATCCTTAGGCTTGTTCTCTCCTTCTGAATGTGAGTACATTTTTTTAAACGTTTGAATTGTGTCAGTTTCTTTGAAAATAAGTACTGGGAATAAACCATTTCTTGAAATTCGCCACCCTGTGTATTATATTTGATTTAGTACTATTATTTCACTCCCAAGAGTACTCTTAAGAGTTTGTCAGACTAAGGCATATTCCCACACAATGATGCCTCATGTCTAAGTTCTTCTAGTGTCAAGTAAATTTGGAAAAGATAGCATAAATACACCTGTGAGATGAGCTATCGTCCCCACTGCAACAGCTGGCCCAATGGAGTAATGGCCCTGGTGCCCAGAAAATGTAACCCAGAGTATGTGCAATACCAGATAGGTATTTTCTCTTTCAATTGAAAAAGAGGCAAATTCAATCATCTTAACAACAAATTGGTTTGCTTGAGAAATGGTAGAGAGTCAGGGGTTCAGCTTTTATCTCTATTACTGACGGTCAGATACTGAAGTAGCAATAGCAGATAGATCTGCTTTGATGAGAGGGTGCCCATGCTTTTGGATGGATGCAAATCTTCCTTATTTGCATTTGCTGTTCTTGAGTCTTCATGAGACTACTGTGCAAAGATTGATGTGCCCATGAATAGAGGCTGGTGATATCCACTGGATGTTTCCACTTGGATTTTCAGTGACTACAAAGCTGTACATAAAATCTGCTGGATCTTAATGTGCAATTAAAAGATCCTAACTCTTTGTATCCACTGTCATAATACTCCACTGCTTGCCCCTTTCCCATACCTCCATTCTCCTATTTTCCAGTTTTGGCCCTTCCAAGTCCACACCAACCATCCAAGTCATTAACCACTGCCCATCAGCACAAGCATTTCCTAACCCCAGGCCACTTCTCCCTTTCTCTACACAAAGCTCAGATCCAGGTGCACGGCCCAAAACTTTGACCATTGGTTTCACTGTCATTCTGATTTTAAATAGCACCCCCTTTCTTCTCTGGTACTCTCTAATTCTGCTCCCTCCCTTATTTTTATTTTTTCATATTATTTATCAGTTTCTAACTCACTGAATAAATTGATTGATTTTTAAGTCTATTATTTACTTTATTTATTATCCCACTATAAGTTTCATGAAGGTGAAGCATTTTTCTCTTTTGGTATTTTAAAGTACATACAAGAGTTCAGTCATATAAAAAATGTTCAATAATACCTATTAATGAATGACTAAATTTTAACAAAAATCTGTATGAGAGAGACTTGTATCATTTACAGATGTGGATTTTGTGGCATAGAAAGGTTAATTAACTTTCTCAAGGTCATGTACCTACTAAGTCATAAAATTGGGATTCTGGCTTCAGCATCAGCACCTTAAGCACATACAGTGCATTGACAACCATGTCATATCTCCACATCCCACAATGGGATATTTGGGAAGCTGTAAAATACTTATTCACCCCAACCTTGAGACTTCCAGCATTGAAGTTAGTTTTTCTACTCCCCTTTTCCCACTGTAAGTTATAGAACTTATTTTGGACTCCTGGGCTTCTCTGAAAATCTGTAAATCTGCAAAAAATTATGAATTTGCTTAGTGCTATCCTGTCTCTGGTTTACATTTCTTCATATTTGTTACCTCTTCATTATAAACTATAAATAAGATAGGAAGCCAAATGAAAAGATCAGAGATGCCTTGACTTTAACCAGAGGTTTCTCATTCTCATTTGCCGTGGACATATGTAGTTTAGACCTTTCCTGTATATCTACTTTCCTTTGGGTCGTTATTCCTTGATATCCATTAAGATATCATTAAATCTGGGAAACCACCCTAATTCCTCTTCTCATAATTTCCTTTTCTGTTATATTGCATTTCTACTCCAGTTTGTAAGATTAGGTTACTTAAAGCCCAAACAACCCGATTCGTCCAGGCCATTGTGATTTCTTCATAGATTCCAACCAAAGAGAAGAAATGAAACATTACTATAAATTTGAAAAAGAGCCTCTAACTTCTACTATTGAAAAAAAGGCAGGGAGACTGGTATAACTGTCACTATTTTAATAGCACATGAGGACTGAACCTAAAACTGGCACAGCTTTTATGAGGCAAAATATTAATAAATAAAAAATCATAAATTTGATGAAATCATTTGGGCCATGAGTCAAGGCATACCTGGTGTCAGCACACTCCTGGAATTTTTGAGTTTTATGAACACATAAATATTTTTTCACTTCAGGTTATATAGGTTAGGTTTTTCTACCTTTAAAGTGATGAAATATTTTAACTCACAAAATTTTCTTATAATTTTGTATTGTCTTTTTTTTCCTTTAAATATTTAATTTAACTAGATATTTAAGTCAACTAGAGCATAAGTCTATTTTTCTAGTCTTCTAGAGTCTACTTTTCATAGAGGACTTCTGTAACAATAAATGCTTTTCTGATTGTATATTCATTAATTCTCAAAGCTGTACTAAAGAAACAACTTTGATTTTATTCTGATATATTTGTGTTACAGGCTATAATTTGTCTGCTGAGTTGCAGAGATAAAATGAAACATTCACTTCTTATTTTATTAGTTTTCAACAGAGATAATGGTGACTTGGAGAGATTGGGATTAGATTGAAAGTTTCACATTGTAAATCACTATGAAGCAATTCTGTTCCTAGGTATGTTAAAATATAGGTATGTTAAAACATAATGTATTGACAAAAATTTCTATTGTGGAGATATAGTTCACAATTAAAATATGTGAAAATCAAAGAAAATAAAGACAATACTTTTATATCAAGATATTTGGGACTGGGACACATGATGCAAATGTTCAATATGTACAATTTTTTAAAAATTATGTTTAAACTGTAAATTGAAGCATAGAATAAAGAAAATAAAATATGACCACTAGAGAAGACCTAAGTCAGAAAAATTAAAATTATAACAATGAAAAAATAATGTTCCTTGGGCAATTTATAATCAGATTATGAGACCAAAAAAAAAAAAAAAAAAAAAAAAAAAAACCTCAGACTTTTCCTAAAATCAAAAGCAAGCATATAGCTTTTTCTATATACAGAGATATGAATGTCTGAATATAACTTTCAAATAAGAGATAAGGGAAATAAAGACAAGGAGGGGAGGTATGGAAAATATAGCAAATAAATATTGTTCTAACAGTGGGAAATACAAAGTAGATGGTTGATCTTGGAGACAGGAGAGTTTCATGTACTAAGGTAGTGAGGAATCTTGTTTGCAGTTTTTATAAAAAAGTAACTCAAACTTGCTGAAGAATTAAAAGGTAGGAAATGGTACCTACCATTGTACATCAAACTGGTTTCGGTGACTAATGACTTAATATTGAGGATCTCAAATGATTTCACTGAGGCTCTTTCTCTGATTTGATGTTTCTGAAGTGCTTTTCTGTGTGTTTTTGCCTCACTTTTTTCTAGTTGAGTAATCTTCCCTGTTCCCCTCCACGTTCAGAGAACAGTGCAACCAAATGCTCTAACTGTATATGATCCCAGCAAACATTTGCAGGTGCGGGAGAAGGGAAAAATAGAGCTTCTCTTTCAACAAATGTATATTAATTCCAGTGAAAAATTAAAAGTTCATATTTGATCCTCCTTGAGTTATGTGGTTACCCCATCCAATCCTTGTACCAGACATAGGAGGTAGTACAAATAGTGAGTTTCTCTCGTTAGGGGGAAGGGAGCCCATGCTTGATAGCAAAGACAGGACTTATTGGAAAAGGAACATTTCCCCAAAGACAAAATGGAGAAAAAGGGGGAAAACGTTGAGGAAGCAGGAAAAAGAAAAAAGTTTGCTATAGATCTTGCATTGGCCAAAACACTTTTATAGTAAAATTCAGTTTTAGGGGAAAAAAATAAGAATATGTGAAAAAGAATCTTGAAATAGATCAACAAGGTGAAACTGTGAAGCCCATCTGCAGGATTCTGTCAAGTTTGCAAACACCCAAAGGAACATTCTGTTAGAGAAAACACTCTAGGGCAGATGTATCCTTCATCCTCCTCAACATCTGTCCTCTAACTCAGCTGGGAGAAAACAAAAAGTGTTTTCCAGTTTCACAAAATCCTAAAATAACAAAAATAAAACCTAGAAAGATTAAATAGGAAACAGAAAACTGTTTTAAAGAATTTGATACATCCAATTTTTACTGGTTTCATCACCATACAAGAAGTAATGTTACTTAGATAAAGAAACAGAAGTTGAATTAAAATTAAATATTTATAAGTAAATTAACACTAAAGAAAAGGTTCAATAAAAATTATTTTCATAAATATAAGCATCTTAGATATATAATGGTTTCTTAAGAATGGAGGTGGAAGAATGTTTCAGTATGATATGCAGGAGTGAATAAGATTGGTTTCTCAATGAATTATAAAGGTGAGAAAATTAGAAAATGGAAATGAGGATCAGAGAAGAGGTCTAGTGAATTTTATTTTGCATTACATTTAATATTTCTATGGAAAAAGACATCATATGCTAAGAATTGACTTATCCCCCAGAATTTTTTTTCTATCTTCTTTTCCCAAAGATTCTTGTTAGAACCTCTAGCTCTCTGAAAAAGGCAATTCTAGACAGTTATGAATGAAGAGTTTAAAGCTTAGCAGTTGAAATATAATTGTTAAAAATCTATTTAATACCATTCTTGTATACTTATCGGAGTATAATGTGCCACTGAGACATAGAAACTTTTTGAGAAATGGTGGTTCTAACAAAACAGTCAGAAATATTGTCCTTGTTGACATTAATTTATGACCATTGTCACCTCTTGTCAGAGTTTACTTCTGAGATTCACCACATGATCTTTAGTCCCATGGAAGATCCCATGTTTATTGTGCTCTTAACTAAGCCTCAAGGGAATCTGCAACACAATTTTATAAACAGGTTACCCTTACCCTCTTTTCAAAAGGTAGGCAGAATAGAGAACACGTAAAGGATTAGAAATGCATTTCTCTGATGGTGAGAGTTTGAAGTTTCAAAATTGGGATAATGCACAAAGCAATTAATGTAGTACTTTTATATACAATAATTAGGTTTTCTCTAAATTTCTGTATTTCTTCATCTCATACTCAACAGTCAGAATATTAAAATTTCTCTTTTGCCCTCATAAATCAAGTGCCATTATTGTCACAAAAGCACTATTAATGACATCGATAGTGACAGTACTTTTTCTTTGATCAAATTCACAGGAATCATGGACATAGACTAATCTATCCTTGAAACTCTCTCATCTCTAGGCTTCTGTGCCTCTTTTCTTTACTGGTTTTCCTCCTTTGTTTACCACTTCTGAGCCTCTATTATGAGCTTATACACATGTGCTTACCCCTCAAGTGTTGGTGTCCTGAGCACTTTGTCTTAACGCCCCTAGCTTTACATACTGTCTGTATTTTTCTCTAAACAACCTTGTCCTCTCTCAACTCTATGTTTTGCTCTCCTAAGTTCTAAATTTTCCATTTATTTGTGACTAAATTATTACACTTAAATATATCACAGGTATCCCAAATGCTTATTTCCTAAAATGGGAGCATTATATTCTACCCAAAGATAACATTTTTTTTTCATGATTCTTTGGCTTAGCAAGTAGAATTTTTGTTCAATAGTTACTTGATCTGAAAAATAAAACTAGAATTTATCTATGGCCTTCTCATACCAATCACTCACCCACACCCAGTTGCTTTCAAGGCCTTTCTGTAATAAAATACAGAAACAAGAACAAGGACCCTGAAGTTTAAAGAGAGTACACCATGCCTTCTATTTCTAAGATTACATTAAAAATAAAAACAAAGGTAACAGCATTTTAAAATATTGTAGTTTATAATAAATGCCCATATGTAATATACTAACATTATACATAGTATATTGGTGTTACTCAATTACTTTTATTAGTTTAGCCTAGTTTTCTGTTCTCCATACATTATTTCATTTGTAATAGCACAACACACAGTATTTAGGAGTCCAGAGGCTGGAGTCAAGGGTCAAAACCCTGTCTCTCTACCTACTTAGTGGCCTGGGGTAATTACTTATTCTTTCTGTACATCAATTTCTCATGTGTAAAATGGACAAATTATAATATAGTACTTGATTATTATAATATAATATAATAATTATAGATAATTATAGTACTTGTCTTTGTTTATTGTGAAAAGTGTATAAATTAATACTTTAGTATTTGGCACATTATGTCAATATTGGTTATATTATTTAATAAGTGTTAGCTATCATCATAGTGTGCTGACACATTTCTAGAGATCACAAATTCAACCACATAGAAATAGAGCTTTTGTCCTTTTTAAAGTTTTAATCTCGTTTTTTGCCCGAGTAGAACACTTCACCTTGCTAAATAATGATAAATTTAACAACATAAGAAATTTTTACTCAATTAAAAATAAACTCAGTCTATTTATAATTATTATCACCCTCTCTTTTATTTTGAGGAGGTCTCTAAATTCCAAGTGCCTGGGTAGAATTGTGGTACTGTGAGTACATGGATGGATAGGATCATCCTCAGAAATGACCATTCTCTACATTGTCATTTGCATTCCTAGTTGGTCCTTTCATATATAGGCTACCATACCCCTGTGCATTTGCTTTTATTACCGGTATATTCCTTAATTCACTTTCTCTGTCTCTCTGTCTCTCTCTTTCTCTCTGTCTCTCTCTTTCTCTCTCTCTCTCTCTCTCTCTCTGCTAATTTGGAGCTGGATGAAAACTGATGATGTTGCCTTTGGCCCTCTTCACCTCTGACACCATCGTCACATTCCTCCCTGCTCTACTGAACTTGAGCCCTGGTGGCTCAAACAATTTTTTAAGGCTCCATCTCCCAGGTATTCACATGAGATCAAGAGGTAAGTCCATTTGCGGATGTCACAACTCCCTTGGGAGCCTTTAACTACTCCTATAAAAGCGAATTTCCAGAGGGAGAAAGCACAAAGTCTTTCTCTAGAATTCTGATGCCAACGAGTCTATTATTTGTCTGCTTTTGTTTTTCTTTTTCTCAAGTATCCTAGCAGATATGTTACTCATCTGCTCTTGGGAGGAGGATTGGGGCAAATGACTTAACAGTTATTCTCCTTAATATTTCTATAATACACCTAAAATATTTTAAACTAAAATATACTTCATACTATTTTTTTCTCTAATTCTACTCTGATTACTTGTGGGGCAAAGAAGCCCTCATGCCAACTGGCCCAAAAGGTTATACATCACTGGAAGCTAAAGAAAAATATGTATATTAGTTATCAATTTATATGAGCATGACAGTACATCTATTATTATAACACTCTGTGTTAGTTCTTTTGTTCATCAGGTTAGAATGCATTCTTGTTTGAAAGGTCATCATCCTATTACTATCCTTCTCTAAAAAATCCTACAAAGCTTCTTTATAAAACCCTTATTTTTAAGGCTATATTTTTAATTCAGTGTAAATCTCTCATCCTGTAGCTAAAACCCATTTCTTTAAAAGATGGGATAAATAGATCTAGATAAAGGGTTTAATTTTAATTCTATCAAATCCAAATTCTCTCTTTTTTTTACAGTATTCTTTTTTCTTTTCCATTAATATTGCTTATTTTTTAAATGAGTCTTTGAGCTCATTTTAAAAACAAGAGTTTAGAAATAGGAGAGAAGAATATTTGTCAACATTTAATTTATACAACCCTCCTCCAAAAAAATCAGATTTCTTCTCTTTAGGTAAAATTTGATTATTTTTTGTTTTCATGGAACAACAATGTATTTGCTCCATTAAGTACATATAGATTTAAAGGTTCTGTATCAAGAATTGTATTTTTTTTTTTTTATGTTGGAGCAACATAAAAGAAATAAAATATCCTGAACATCATTACTCTCTGAAGCATTCTGGCAAGGTAACATTTGCTCTCAATTGTAGTATTGTTGGGATCTCCACAAGCTGATTGTGTTTTGTAAGTGTCTCACTGAGAATTTATTTCAGGCTTAACATCTATATTTATTCTGCATGTATGTCCATGCTTTCTACATGAAAGTGAAGTGATCCTGTGGAGAGACTCCTGGGATTTTTAAAGAGACAATCCTTTGAATAAGGTGAAGAAAAAAAGAAAATACCAAGGGCATTTCTTTGTAAATTTGAGAATGACTGTTACAGTCCATTACATCTCCCTTAATGTTCAAAGTCTTGAAGGGTTTGCCCATTTCCCCAATTTAGAAATGGCTGAATGGCCATTTCAAAAGGTGATAGCAAACTGTTTTTCTACTTTCAATTGCATTTTCCCTGAAGTAAGTAGTCAGTATGAAGTATACAGGGTCAGTAAGTTCTTGAATAAATCTAATTACCATACATACATTTTAAGTGGATGCTAAATATAAGAGGAACTGATAAAAAAAAAAAAAGTGATAAAAAATAGTAGTGATTTCCAGAGTCTTACCAGAACTCTTTCAGGGGCACTAAACTGAAGTTGTAAAGTGGTGATATGGCATGCTTATCAATATTGGAGCAGCTAAGATTTCTCCCCAAAAAGCAGCTGTACTTTTTCCCTGAGCAGCTTCAGGTTGCCTCTAGTCCTCTCTCTATTATCAGGTGTCTCCCTGAACTATTTTTTAAATTCAAAATTCTTCCTTTCTGAATTACTAAACCCCTGGAGAGCATTGCCACATCAAGAACAAAATTCTTACATTTATTAAGGATAAAAGAGCTTGTCAGCTCAAACAGTGTGACGGGGGGCAGAAAAACCTTAGCTGCCTGTGGAGAATAAGCGCATACTCACAGCTGGTTCTTTGAGATTTTGCTCATAAATGCCAAAATGTTCAGGGATTAGAAGATATAATGTAGATAAATAGCTCTTCCCAGGTCTGATTTAATAATGGAATCTCAACTATTCTTTGTCAAACATATTTCATGCTCATCCATCTAGCCTTTATATTTCAACTTCATCTAAACATAATCTTACACGTTCCTTGTCTCTCATGAACATGAAGGAAGAGAGATAGACTAACTTCACTGCTTTCCCTAATATACAGAATTATCCAGAACTGAAGTGCTGTTTTTCAGAGTAGAACCTCTTCTATTTATGCATAAATCTGAACAGAAAATTCAGGCTTAATATGCAGTATTTCAGTTTACTTACAAATTTTATATTAAATAAATATTACTGCTATTGACAGAATTATAATTATATATCTAGCTCTTTGTTTTCTGATTATGTTTTTACATTTTTGTCCATATTTATAATTAATGCATTAATACCAAATGTTTTCAAAGAAGTAATTGCTTAAACTATTGAAAGGTTTTTTGTTCCAGCAAGAATGAGTTAATGCCATAATACTCTTCAGAATTTTATCAGAATACAGGAAGCTAAATTCTGTGGTGATTGCTGTTGACCACAGCCACAGGTCAATCAAAGCAGACTTTCTCTGGCTTGCCTCCTTTGGTCAATTTTGTTTTCACATTTTAAAAGGAGCAGAAGAAAGTTCTCAGGCAATTTGCCCAGTGCAGATACTAATAAGGGTGGTGAGGGACATGAAAAAGATGACCCAGAACGAAAACATGAAGTATTTTTTGAACATCTTAAACTTGTGTAGGTTTTTGGAAGAGTGAGACTAGAGTGGCAACTTCCACTGACACAGAAGTAAGTCAATCTGAATTAAACTAAGAGTCATGAGGGAAATATTTCTCTTGGAAGTATATTAAAATCACTTAGCTGCTGTAAAATGAGCTTACTGACAGCATGAAGTATCAATTATCCAATGTTTAAAGTCAGTGATACAAATTGAACTACAATATATATGCCTCGTGAAAGCTTTAAAGAACTAACAGATGATTTTGGCTCATATATAAACAATGTTTCTTGGCAGTTAACTGCAGTAAGTACTTCTTGATAGTACTGAATGTTTAAAGAGAAAATTAGAAACTATATAATTAAATTCTATTCATGAATAGTTTATTTCAATTTATTTGAAAAGTAGGCATGTTTTAAAGGCTACTTTTAAAGAAATAGTACTATAAAATATTTAATAGTTAAAAATAATAATTATTTGAAAACCAGTTTTCTATCACAGCTAATTTCAAAGGTAAAGAAATACTATCTCAATAGTTAGAAGAAATAGCGACAATGGCAATTATTTCTTATGCAAAATACTTTCTGTTAGCCCACTTATTTGATTTTAAATGGTATGTTTTAATTTGATTTCCAAACAGGGCTAATCATAGACTAAAAATGTTTTTATAGTAGTTAAAGTTAGTGAGAAAAAGTCATTTTTTGTATCAAACGCCTTCTACGTTATTTTTTATTAGTCTAATTATCTAGTTTCACAATTCCTCCCTTTTTTTACAAAGTCAGTGTGACATTAATGACTTAAAATGTCCAGTCAGTGTACGATTAGGGTTAGTTGTAGCTATACTGTATACAAATGTGGCACTATTCTATATAATTGCTGTTAGTACAATACATTGTTATTTGAATCAGAGAGCAGAGTATACAGAATGGATGAGCTATCAATGCATTGCTAATCCATTGCTAATAATTACTAATGATGTAGAGGGAAAGCAAGAAATTATGGTAATAGTTGGTATGTAGGTGGAGGTATTTGGACGTGAATTAGCATTTAATGAGAAATATGTTTTATCTTAGTTTATAAGGACTTAGAACAAAAAAAAATTAGAAAAGAAAACAGGAGAGTATCTCAAGAACTTGCTGGTCATGTAAACCAATTCGGTAAATTTTTTAAAAGCTTTATTGACATGCAATGAACTGCTCATATTTCAATTATACATTTTAACCAGTTTTGTATACTTGTTTGTATACTTGTATATCCATGAAACCATCAACACATTAAAATAATAAATATATATATTACTATTACCCCCCAAAGTTTCCTCCTGTTCTTTTCTATTCTTTTCTTGCTGCCCATCCCCACCCCATTCTCAGGCAACCACTGATCCACCTTCAGTCACAATCTATGAGTTTACATTTCCATATAAATGGAGCTATACAATATGTGTGCCTTTTTGACTGTTTTTTGATCACTCAGTATAATTATTTTCAGATTCATCCATGTTGTTATATGTATCAATAGTTCCATTCTCACTATGCCATTACATACATATACCACTCAGTGTTTATCAGCAGTGTATTTTACCTGTCATTGGACATTTGTATTGTTTCCAATTTTGGGCTACTACAAATAAAACTGCTGTGAATATTGATGTGCAAACCTTTGAATAGACATATGCCTACATGTTTCATTTTCCCTAAAACTGAAATGGCTGGATGTGTTTAATTTAAAACAAAAACAAACAAACAAAAAAAACCCCCAAAAAACTGAAAAATTGTTTTCCAAAATAGTAGTGCAGTTTACATTCACACCAGCAGAGTATAAGAGTTCCTGTTCCACCACATCCTCATGGACACTCAGTATGGTAAATCTGTTAATTTTAGCTTTTGGATAGGTGTAGTGATATCTCATTGTGATTTTAATTTGCATTATTCTAATGACTAATGATACTAGTATCTTGTCAGGTACTTATTTGCTATCCATATATCTTTTCCAATTTTTGTTGGATTTATTATTTTATTATTGTATTTTGGGAGTTCTTTATATACAGTCATGCACCACATGATGGCATTTTGGTCAATGATGGATTACATATATGAGAAATCCTATAAGATTATAATGGAGCTGAAAAATTCTTATTGCCAAGTAATGACATTGTGTAGTTACCTAATTTTTTATAGATTTAGTGTAGCCTATGTGTACAATGCTTATAAGGTCTAAAGTGGTGCAGTAATGTACACTAATCTCCCAGGGCTTCGCATTCACCCACCAGTCACTGAGTGACTCATCCAAAACAATTTCCAGTCTTATAAGCTCATTTTTTTGCTGCATTTTTACTGTACCCTTTCTGTGTTTAGATACACAAATACCATTGTGATACAATTGTCTATAGTATCCAATGCAGTAACATTCTAAACAGATTTGTAGCCTAGGAGTCATAGGACATACCACATAGCCCAGGTATGTAGTAGGCTATACTATATTAGGCTTTTGTAAGCACACTCTATCATGTTCACATAATCACAAAATTTTGTAACAATGCATTTCTCAGAACATATCCTTATTCTTAAGTATCACATGACTGTATTCTTGATTCAAGTATTTTATCAGACATAATATTTGCAAATGTCTCTCCAGTCTGTGGCTTGACTTCATTCTCTTATCATTGTTTTTCAAAGAGCAGAAGATATTAATATTAATGAACTTCAATTTATCAGTTTGTGTTTTATGGATTGTGTTATTTTTGTCAAATCTAAGAAATCCTTGCCTAACCTCAGGGTCACAGGGATTGTGTAATGTTTTTTAACATCAATTTTATAGTTTTAGATTGTAAATTTAAAATGTATAATACACTTTCAGTCATTTTGTATGTATAATGTGATGCTTGGGTTAAAGTTTATTTATTTATTTGCAATATTCTACTGTTCCAGCAGCATTTATTTAGAAAACTATCCATTTTGCTAAAAAAAATTTTGAAAATCTATTATTGGATACATAAATGCTTAGGATAACTTTGTGTACTTGCTGAATTGATCCTTTAATTTTTTTGAAGTGGCCTTCTTTATCTTGGTAATATTCTTTGGTCTAAAATTTACCTTGCCATCAATATTTGTCTTGGGCATTATGAGTTGTCTTGTGAATTATGAGCAATTTCACTCTGGCTAGTGGCAACAAGTGCTATCCCCAATACTGTATAAGTACCATACCGTTCTCTTTGATAATCTAATCCTTCTTATCCTTTGGGTGATTGCTTCTCCAGCCACTGACAGTTAACTTACATGTATGTGTTGGTTATTGTTCTGTTGAATGCTCCAGGGGTTCCCTGTGCAGGTAGATCTTCAGAGTTCTCTCTCTGTGAATCTCTCTATTCTCTATTACTTTGCTGAACTTCACCCCCCTTGTCTTACCACATTATCAGTTTTGTATCCTCAATCAGAGAGAGCACCAGTCTCCATGAGGGTCCCTTGAAACCCCTTTACTGTAGCCTGAAACACTGCAGGCAGCAAGGTGTGGCATTTGTAGACCTCACTTTGTTTGTTGCTCATATCTCTGAGATCACTGTATCTTACCTTATGTCCAATATTTTGCAAACTGTCATTTCATATAGCTTTTGTTATTTTGTTACATATGAAATCTGTCTGGTCTCTGTAATTGCATCTTGGTTTAAAGAAGCAACTTCACATCAAATAATCCCAATAATCTTATAATATGTACCTATAATAGAAAAGTAGTCTACACAGTGAACTTATATTAGAGCCAGCACTCTGCTTTTTATACTACAGTACACATCTTTATCACAATTTGTTTTTTGAAAAAATAAGAATTCATGATGAAGGGATGAGAGAACTGAAGGATGCAGCATGATAAAAATTTTAGGAGAGTTAATGTACCAGAAGCTAAAACATGAAAAAATTAGTGTGACTGTAAAATAAAAATAAAATATAGTAGAAAAAGGTGGAAGAGCACACAAACAGAGAAACTCAGAAAAATATTTTATATATTACACTTTCTGAACTTACTGCCTATTCATAAACATTATAATGGAAACAAACAGACCAAAATACAAGTATTTTCTCCAAGTCTTATGGAATTCATCTTCAGAGGAGAAAATAATGTGTCATTATTTGGATTTTATAGCAGGATTTAAGTAATGGCACATATCTCAGGAATTCTTCAGTTTGAGTACTCTTATGATAGTGGCTATTTTGGGTCCTTATTCATGTGATCTTTATGAAGTCCCAAATCTGTGTTATGTCTAGGACTGAAATTACTTCCTGCAATAAGAAAAAATTTTAATGTAGACCATACTAATCTGAAAATTTGAATATATTCCCTTTTTTTGGCATATGGATTTTATTTTTTTCTTCATTTAATCATTTTTTTTTTCTAATTTCTGTTTATGACCAGCACCTGACTTTAGAAACTACCAAAACATGCTGGGGCAAAACCACAAGATGAATAATTCTGGAAAATATGAAAATGTAAGCCAGTGTTGCAGAGAACCCTTGCTTGGTTAAGGGGATCTAACTATTTTCATTTATATGTATTGTTTTAATTTTTTTTATTTACTTGTTAACATAGAAACATAATTGGTTGTACATATTAGTGGGGTACAGAGTGGAATATCAATACTGTTCACAATATGTAATGATCAAATCAGGATGATTAATATACTCATCTTTACAAAATATAATCATTCTTTGTGAACCTTAAACCAATTACTCTCTAATGACCCCTTTCCCACCTCTAGTAACAGGAGTTCTGTTCTCTGATTTTGAAATAGAGCTGCCATAAATATGGGAGTGCAAGAATTCCTTCAACGTGATGATTTCTACTCCTCTGGGTATATTCCAAGTACCGGGATTGCTGGGTCGTATGGTAGTTCTGTCTGTAGTGTTTGAGAAAACTCCATACTATTTGCCATAATGGCTGTACTAATTTACAGTCCCAACAACAGTGTGAAAGGGTTCCTCATTCTCTACATCCTCACCAGCATTTGTTATACTCTGTCTTTTTGATAATAGCAAGTCTAACTGGGGTGAGATGATACCTCAATGTGGTTTCGATTTGCATTTTCATGATGATTAGTGATGTAGAGCATCTTTTTCATGTACCTGTTGGCCATTTGTATGTATTTTTCTGAAATGTCTATTCAGCTCCTTAGCTCATTTTTTAATTGGATTATTTGGTTTTTTACTGTTAAGTTGTTTGAGTTTCTTGTATATTCTAGATATTAATCCCTTCTTGAATGTATCGTTCTCAAATAGTTTTTCCCATTCTGAAGATTGTCTTTTCACTCTTTTGATTGATTCCTTTCTGTAAAGAAGCTTTTCAGTTTTATGTAATCCCATTTGTTTATTTTTCCTTTTGTTGTCTGCGCTTTTGAGGTCTTTGCCCATTCATACATCCTGACATGCTTACCCTGGATTTTCTTCTTGGAGATTTATAGTTTTGTTTCTTATATTTACTTCTTTAATCCATTTTGAGTTGACTTTGGTATATGATGAAATGAATGGGTCTGGTTTCATTCTTCTGCATGTGGATAGTCATTTTTCCCAGTACCATTTTCTAAAGAGGCTGTCTTTTTCCCAGCGTATGATCTTTGTGTCTTTGTTGAAGATCAGTTGACTCTAAGTATGTAGGTTGATTTCTGAATTCTCTGTTCTGTTCCATTGGTCCATGTGTCTGTTTTTATGCCAGTACTGTGGGGTTTTGGTTACTGTTGCTTTGTAGTATGATTTGAAGTCAGGTAGTGTAAAGCCTCTGGCTTTACTTCTCTGCTCAGGATTGCTTTGGCTTAGTGGGGTCTTTTGTTGTTCCATATGAATGTTTGGATTATTTCATCTATTTCTGTGAAGAATGTCATTGGTATTTTGATGGGGATTGAATTTTGATGGGAGATGTCACTGATATTTGATGGGGATTGAATTACTTCTAATATGATGTTTTAACATTTTCCTAATGTTAGAATGAACTTATTATATAACTGTTTTAATAACATTAAAATATTATTTAGATTAAAATAAGTTAATTGGCCATTGTCATTAATTCTCAAATGATTTATATTTAAGAAATAATCTTACCACATATATGAAAGCACAGCAACTACCTTAAAAAACCAAAACTGGAAGTTCTAGAGGAACATTATTTTGTGTACTACCTTTTAAAATCATTCTGTTTCATCTAGGGTTTTCAAAATATATTTTAGCTCATTATGGTAACCTATAATTTATACCAACTCATATATAGTGGAAACGCCTTACAAGTGTATGTTTCTTCTTTCTCCTTCCCTTACATGACACTATTTATGTCATGCATTATACTCTCAAATAGTGTAATCTCAACAGTAAAGAATTACTTTTTTTTTTTTTAATTTAGATAATCAGTTGTCTCTAGTGCAATGTAAAATAAATGGGCTTTTTGTCTTTATTTTTATCTTTCCTGGTGCTCTTCATTTCTTTGTATAGTTTCAATGTCCATCTGTTTTCCTACTCCTTCTGCCTTGAGAAATTCCTTTAACATTTATTTTAGTGCAGACCTGTTGGCAATGGACTCTTTCAGTGCTTGTTTCTCTGAAAATGTCTTCATTTAATTACTATTTCTGAGCTATATATTCACAGGTACAGAATTCTGAGTTGTCTTTTCTTCTAGTTCTTTTAAGATTTTATATCATTGGCTTCTGATTTGCATAGTTTCTGGTAAGCAGTTCACTGTAAAGTGTCTTTTTGTTTCTCTCCAGATAATGTTCCTATTTTTGTTGGTGAATTCAAGATTTTTTCTTTATCTTTGGTTTTCAGCAGTTCAACTAGTATAATTATTCTAGGTTTATTAATCTTTCTTGAGGTTCTCTGATCTCATTAGATCTATGATCTGCTGTTTTCCAGTAGTGTTGAAAATTCTCAGTCATGTCCAACTATTCTTCTCTCTCATTCTTTCTGTTATCTCCTGGGATTACAATTAATTGCATTTTAGTCCATTGTATATTATCACACTTTTTTGGATTCTCTGGAGTTTCTGTTTGCTTGGTGTTTCATTTTGTTTTGCTTTGCTTTTTCCTCCCTTATGTATCAGTTTAAATAATTTGTATTGACCTTCTATAAAATTTACTAATTCCTTCTTCAGCTCTGACCAGTCTTCTAATCAGCTTAGTGGTGTAATTCTTCATCTTTTGCTGTGGATTGAATATGGTTTGTCCCCACCAAAACTCATGCTGAGGCTTGGCCCCCAATGTGGCAGTGTTGGGAGGTAGTGCCTTTAAGAGGCAATTAGGTTAAGGTGAATTAATATCTTTCTCTGGAGACTGGGTTAGCTCTTGAATTAATACATTTGTTCTCTGGGGATGGATTAGCTCCTGTGAAAACTGGATTCTATGAATGGAGGTTTCCTCTTGTGATTTGCTCTCTTTGCACATGCCTACTTTCTCTTCTTTTCTTCACTCTGTTTTGATACTGCAAAAGGGAAGCTGCCAAAGGCAGCCACCCAATCTTGATCTTCCCAGCTTGCAAACTGTGAGGTCACTATACCTCTTTTCTTTATAAACTACCCAGTCTCAGGTATTCTGCTAGAGCAACACAAAATGGACTAAGGCATCTGTTTTTTCATGTTTTCATTTATTTCTAGCATTTGCCTTTTACTCTTTTATTGTTTCCATCTCTGCTGAAATTTCCAGTCTTCTGTCCATGCATGATATTATTATTGTTGTTGTTGTTGTTGTTGTTGTTGTTGTAGTTGTCATCATTTTACTACTTTAAAATTTTAATCATTATTATTTTAAGGTACTTTCATGTGAGTTCCAACATCTGGGTTATCTCTGAGTCTGACTGTTTACTTCTTTATCTCTTGACAATGTTTGCTTTGTTTTGTTTTTATTTTTATGTGATTTTACTAATTTCTAAAGAAATGCAAATTATCAGACGTAGAATAATAGTAAACCATGAGATAATTACTTATGCCCAGATTTTTTATACTGTTTTCCTATTTTATTTTATTTTGTTGTTTTTGTCATGTTATTAGTGTAAGCAAGAGAAAGGGTTGCAGTAGTTGATCTGAGTTGGGTTTTGCTATGGTTGTTGCAACACTCAGTGAACCATATAAATCAAATTCCTCCAGCAGTAGGCTGCTACTATACTGTGCCTAGTGTGGGCCTGAGGCTCTGGAGGATGTATATCCACGCTTCTGCTCCACTATTAGCTTTCAGGAGCCCCTGCAAACCCATTTCATAGAGAGGGTCTCTTTTTACTTTCTTATTCATCTTTGTTCATACAACACCACTGCTTGTGACTAAGAATAAAATTCACGTTGAGAGCAGGGGAATGATTTATCATCATATTCTTGAGCCAGCCTCAGCATCAAACACTCAGAGTTGGGACATTCTCAAAACTTTGTCTCACTCCAGTGGAAGCCAAACTATCATTTATCTGTATTGAGTTTTTGGCAAGAAATAATATTTTATCCCCCCACCTCTAGTAGTAGAAAACCTGTGCTCCGTATCATTACAAGTTTCCTACCCCACAGTAAAGACAATCTATTTTACTTTTTCTTCCGAAGGAGCAATGTAGGTTTGTCTTTGGTCACTGGCTGGTTTCTTCACCCTACACCACATTAGTAGATCTCTGGATATATTAGTGCACGATCCTGCACCCAAAATATTACCCATCTCTCCCTTAATGCAGGAGTATTTTTCTTCCATATTTCTTCCAGAAGCAGTGATTTTTTTTTTTTTTTTGACCTGGTCCCATGTGGAGATGGGGTGGCATGTAAGAGGTTTCTTAAACTTCTCTGAAGGTTAATGTGCTTTCTTCTGACTGGTCCTCCTGAAACAGACTTTTGCCTTGGTTTGTGGAACTAGGTAACTTTCTGCCTTTGATTAATAAGCAACTTAAGGTTCTTTACTTCCTAGGAGAAAAACAAAAGTTCATGTAGTTGCATATATTTTGCCCTTAGTTTCCTTATTTCAATAATGAAGAGTTGAATTGGACCATTATTTTCAATTTAAGCCTCTTTCAACTCTAACATTAAGTTACTTTTTCATTAAATCCTAGTTTGGCATTTCAGCACTAAATCAAGTGCAGATAGTCATCAGTTATGTGACTGAAGTATTTTGATTGAGAAGAAAAGTGTTGATATATGGACAAATTGGGATTTTAACCTTCTTAGCACCATTTGGCGTTGGTTCAAAATGTAAAATTCTGTCTAGGTTTCATTTAAAAATGGCTCTTGAGACTATTGTCTCCTTTTGACAAAATATCACTCAATGCTTTTCATCTATGTCTAAGTTATTATAATAATTACATACCCAATCTAACTCAATTTATATTCTCTTTCTTCAGAGCATTTCCTTAAAAACTACTTTGGCTGATTAGCCTCTTTTGAACAACATTAAACTCTATATTTTCCTCAAAAACTCATCAGGGTCAATCCTGACTTTAAATTCCTTGTAAGAATTGCCATCCTTTTTTAACCCTAGCAAATCTAAAAGATCTCCTAGAAATCCCTCCTGTGCCACGAAGCTTTATTTAATCTCCCCTGTCCTCACTCATTAAAACACTCATTCATCACTTGTTCTCTCCAATCTGAGTACGTGGCATTTTCAGTTTGAACATAAAATAAAGACCTAACTTGCAAAGAAGTTCTTCTAGAAACAACTAAATGACTTATATTTCTTTTGTGTTCACCAACAGCCTAACATGAGGAGAACCAACAGCATCATATTATCAGAACCCATTTTTCCTGTTCATGTTAAAAATATTAGCAAATTTGTATTGAGAAATTGCTATCTTCCTGAAACTGTGATGCATTTAATACACACCACATCATAAGAACCAAATAACTAGGTACTATTATTACTGTTTTAGTAGTAAGAATATTGAGTCTTAGAGGTGTTAAGTAATTTGTTCAAGTAACATAGGAAAAATTGGAATCTGAAGTTCTGACTATGCTGGACACATGATGACAGAAAAATCAATGCCTGCCAAAGGTAATTATCAAGCCATCACAGGTGTTAGAAAGCCTCTGAGTTGCTAGGCTCAAGACACTTAAGCAAATAGTGTTACTACTTAGTTAAATCTACTTTGTTAAAGAAAAATTTCAGGTATAATTTTCCAAGGGTTTTGGGCATCAAAAACATTTTATTTCAAGCTCAATAATACAAATCAGGAATTTTGGTTAATGTGGAATGAAGTCTTCTATATCATATACTACAACTTGTGCTCTTTATTTAAGGTAATATAGTATGTTGGACTTGCAGAGGGAGAGGACATACCTTGGACTATAAAGTGGAGCAGCAGGGAAAGGGGGAAGGGGAGGGAGGTTGGGGATAATTGGGTGGAGGACATGGGGTACAAACGTAATTTGTGGTTATGTGTATGCTGCCAGTTTGAATCTGGCTTTCACATCTTGGGCACGAGGGGTGACAATCAGCTTTGTATCTCATGAATATTCATAACCAATTAAAAATTATAATAAAAAATAAAATAATATATATGTAAGTTCTAAAGAAAAGAGAAAAGAAGGCCATAGGTTGTGCAAAAAGTTTAAAATTTATATCTACAAGATTACTCTCAGATCATTTTAGAAGATCAACAAAATTATAAATCAATGAGACCCAAGGGCCGAGCCTGTGGCGCACTCGGGAGAGTGCAGTGCTGGGAGTGCGGCGACGCTCCCGTGGCGGGTTCAGACCCTATATGGGAATGGCCGGTGCGCTCACTGGCTGAGTGCTGGTCACGAAAAAAAATAAATCAATGAGACCTTAAAACAAACAATTGCATCACAGTATGGGAGTGGTAGAGGTTTTACATTTTTTCCCCCTTTGTCTTGGGTAGTTGTGTAAGTTCTCAGTACCTGATTGGCTAACATCTGTAACTGAGATTCAGAAGAAACATACAAATGGTGAGAAAGCTGATAGGGTATCTAATGATGGTATTTTAGTGCCAAATCACCAGGTATTAAAAATGGAAACTTAAGAGCTCTGAATCTTAATTTCTTCCTTAGAAAATATTTTCTGCTCTGACTACCCTTCAAATTTGTTTTAAGGGTCAAATGATGTAATAGTTATGACATCTTTTATGAATACATAAAATGGATTTGTAAATAAGTTTTATAGAAAAAAGAGAAAAAGCACATTAAATTACTTATACATGTAATGATTTAAAAAGCATTACTAGCAAGTACTTTAGATACTCCAAACACTGTAACTTTTAAGATTGATATGCAAGTAATTTAACAACAGTGGTCCTGACATATTAAACTATATGGACATAACCTTTCTTAAATATGAGAACTAAAAATGTATCAAATATATGCATGTTGTGGTGGTTCTTTGTACACACAGCTATATTTCAAGTATTTTAAGCAAATTCTGTTTGAAAATTTTGTATGATATTTATATACTTCAGGAAAAAGATCACCTTAGTTATTCCCTAGTAAATAGATGAATATTGACCAGAATCAGGCTTTCCTAGTTTATCAGGTAAATGGTTGGTTTTATAGTGATTTTTTTATAGTTAATTTTAAAATTTTTTTAAAAATTTTTTATAGTGAATTTTTTTATGCTTGAATTTACTTATTAAAGACGACGACCTCGGACAAAGCAAAAAAAAAATTTTCAATTCAATTCAAACATTAAATTTCTTATGCATGATTTCAAATTTGTGTTGAAAACACATGTGAAGTGACATCTTTAATTTAAATTAGATTAACAGAGAGTAATTCTGATGTTTAGTTAGAGTAACAGAAGGAGCTGTACATTTCTCTCTCTCTCTCATTGTTACAGGCTCCTTAGAGTTTCATAGAAACAGAATAGTTTTGAAGCTCATCAAATGCTTCAGTCCTGAGAATTAAACAAAATACACAGAGCAACTGCCTAACCCATGATAAAATATATTGTTATTGTGATTTAGGGTTGAAATATCTAGCTACAATTTATAAAATTTTTATAGTCAGGCACTAGAAGGGATACAGGGTCTAATGAGAAGCTCTGCTATGCAGTTAGAAACCAAGCCACTAACTTTTGTGGGAGCTATAGGAGCTTTGTCACACATCCATGTGAAGAGAAGATATGATGGTTGTTGTTTCAGGAAAAATGCTTAAGACCCTTTAGTGATTCTCCATTTACCCCGGAAGTTTTACCCAAATCGTTATTGTACTTTTTAAGAATATTTCACTTGAGAAAAACAAATATCAAGATCTTGCAAATGTTTTTTTTTTTTTAAGAGCAAAGCTTTATTTCATGTTTAATTTATTGACCTAAACCTGTAGTAGATATTTCATGCTGAACACATTTCTTTTTTAATAGTTCCCATGAAGGTAGATGATATAATTTATGAAGCACCAGCTGTCTCTTTGGTAGGTTAGAAAGAACTTAAAAAGAAGTGGCCCAGGAGAAGCTTCTTAATCTTGTAAAATTTGGTGTCATTGACTCATGTTTGTATAGCATCTAACTGAATATAAATATAAACAGAAGGTTAGATGATTTACTTGAAACAGTGAATTCCTGTTAGAGAACAAGACAAAACAAAACAAACAAACAAAAAAATGCTACCTGATAAGAAAATGAGGTCAACACTGTCAATATTGCATTCTATTAATTTTTTTTGTTTTGTTTTGTTTATGTGGTCTATATATATCTCCTGCTGTTTTCAAAATCATTTTGTGAATACAGTATTTTTTTTTTTAAAGATGACTGGTAAGGGGATCTTAAGCCTTGACTTGGTGTTGTCAGCACCAAGCTCTCCCAAGTGAGTTAACCTGCTATCCCTGTATAGGGATCCGAACCCATGGCCTTGGTGTTATCAGCACTGCACTCTCCCAAGTGAGCCACTGGCCAGCCCTGAATGCAGTATTTTATTGGTAAATAAAATTGACTGGTTTTAATCACCAAAAGTGATTAAAAATGAAGACTGTTTTTATGGCTTTTAAAACCTACTTGGCAAAGTCCTAGACTACCTTATCTGAAATTAGGATTCTTGCAATTCTAAATACATGCCAGAATATAAAATATCATTAACAAACTCTATATAATATATTCTATTTCTAAGCTGTTCACAGGTTTTTATTCTGATAAAATGTACATAACATTAAATCTACCTTTTTTACTATTTTTAAGTATACGTTTCTGTGGCATTCAGTATATTCGCATTGTTGTGCAGACATCACTGCTGCCCATCTCCAGAACATTTCTTCTTCACCTAAAACTCTGTATCCATTAAACACTAATTCCTCATTTCCCACTCTACCAGCCCCTGGCAACCACCATTCTACTTTCTGTCTCTATGAATTTGGCTAATTTAAGTAACTCATATAAGTGGCATCATACAATATTTGTATTTTTGTGACTGGCTTATTTCACTTAGCATAATGTTTTTGAGGTTCATCTGTGTTGTAGCACATGTCAGAATTTCTATCCTTTTTAAAGGCTGAGTGAGATTCCATTATAGTATTTATCACATATTGTTTATCTATTCATCCATCAATATACTTCTATGGACATGCTGCACAAATATCTGTTCAAGTCCCTGCTTTCATTTATTTTGGATATATATTTGCATTTTTAATACAAAGCAAAAACTGCATGACTCTTTTAAAGTGTCAAAATAAAAACAGCACAACATTAGTAAAACATTAGAAAGTAGATTAGGGGAAAAAATAGGAGAAACTGACCCAAAAATCAATAATCAGCATAAGAAAAATTTAAGAGGATGAAAGAAAAACTGAGAATATAAACACAGAATTAAAGGTTTGATCAGTATATAGATAGTTTTCATTTATGAATAAGAATATTTCAAAGAATGTATGAAAAAATAGAATTAAAAGGTAATACAATTCTTTCCATAAACTTTTTCAAGTACCCTCATAAGTCTTTCTATGAGATGATATTTATATTATTTTGACTTTTCTAACTTTCAAAAATTGTAAGCAATTTGTGAGTTTTATGATGTTAAATAAATTGAAACATGCTGTATGTTTAGATATATTATCCTTTAGAACAGACCGAGTGGTATTAAGTGCAATTATAAAGTAACATACGATTGCAGAGTTAGTCTGCCAAACTTAGAAAAGTTTTTGAGGCCCAATTGCATCAATTAAATTATCATTTGAAACTATTTGTCAATGAACAATCAGGGAGAAAACCATAATATTGATAGTAGTATCAAAATGTGGTACTACTTAGGGATAAATCTGAAAAAAATGATAAACATCTATACACTAGAACCTACAAAATATTACTGAAGAAAATTTTTTTAAAAGACCTAAATAAATGGCATTCATAAGTCATTAGTCTCAGTATTATTAAGATGCCTAACATTCCCAGTTGATCTGTAGCAATCCCAGTCAAAATTGTGGCTAAATTTCTTCTATTAGAAATTGATGGGCTGATTCTAGAATTCACATAGAAGTGCAAAAGACCTAAAATATAAAATAACTTTCAAAGAGAATAAATTTGGAAAACTAACAACACCTGGTTTCAAGACTTATTAAAATGTTGTAGTAATTAAGACAATGTAGTACTAGTACAAAAATGGACAAATAGATCAAATGAACAGCACAAAGAGACCAGAATGTGATGTATATATTTATGGTCAACTGATTTTTTAACAAAATTCTAAGGTATAAGGATGACATTTTAAATGAATGATGCTGGAACAATTAGGTGTGTGTGTGTGTGTGTGTGTGTGTGTGTGTGTGTGTGTGTGTGTGTGTGTGTGTGTGTGTGTGTGTGTGTCTGAGTGAGACAGAGAGAGAGGTATGAGGGGGCATTATAAAAGGAAACTAAGAAGCTTTTCAGGGTGATGGAAATATTTATCTTTTTCATGAGAATCATTTAATGGGCACATACATATGTTAAAATTCTCATTTTGCATTTTAAATATGTGCAGTGTGTTGTATGTTCATTACACCTAAAGTACAAATATCAAGATACACACTTGATGTACATTTTATACATTATACAGTATGTAAATATAAATCTTCATATTATAAAATACAGTGAAAATGTATGACAAAGTAAAAAAAATAGGAATATAAGCAAGAGATGTGTTACTGGGATGTTTTTTTGAATGCAACACTTGGCTTATCTTACTATCAAGGGGCATTTTTATGTGAAGAAGTAGCAAAAAAAAAAGAATTTTTCCAATAGAAGAGCAAATGATTTCTGCCCGATGGAACACATAATCCCTAAAGATTATGGTTTCTGGCTATGTTGGATACTAACCACTTTTGTAACCAATCCAACCATCTTATTTTAACATTACATATAAAGAACTAGCTTCTTTAATGTTTCTTGCAATGATTTTAACATGTTACTGGAATCCTCAATACTTAATGAATTTAATAATATCTTTGATAAGTGTTTATTTTGTATTTTCATTAGAGTCATAATTTTATCTTTTAGGAAATTATACTTTAACAAATAAAATAATTAAAGAACACCTGAAATTTTATATTTTAATGTTTCAAGTGTGGTATGGCTCCCTGTGCATATTTAAGTTTATATTTGATTAACGATAGCTAGTACAAACAAATTTCTTTAATAGAGAAAACAGAACTGTTGAAAGGCATTTTAAATCTGAGCTGAGGCTAAGATTTCATGCTGCATTCTTTATGTGTAAAATATCTAATTCAAGGGCGATTTATTTGAATACTATTTGGGCCCGTGGCATAATAAATAGCATCTCATGCTCTAGAAGCAATTACATCATTAAAAAACATTGTAATAAAAATTCTTATATGCATGGATCTATTATTTTGTCTGAATTTTGATCAGCATGAGGAATAATAATACGTGAATATTGTTCTATATACTTCAAAATTGCAAAGCAATAGCAATTTTATTTACTTTACACTTTTGGAAAACCAATTTCAAATTTCCACTCTCTAGCAGATCTTCTCTTATGACAACTTTAATACTTTACTAAATGCCAGAGTTCTTGCAACTTATATTTCTTTAGTCAGCTTGTTTCAAGTACAAGTAACTCTACTGTCTCAAATTTTAACAGGGAATTTTTTATTCAAGAGTTTATTCACTGAAATTACTGTAAAATGTTGGTTAAGAGCATAAGCTATGTAGTAAGACTGCATGTGTTAGAATGTTTAACAACTACAAAGTAGTATATGATTTAGTCAAACTCTAAATTTTTATAGACTATAATAGTGGTAACTATCAGATAAATTATGTAAATCAAATAAAATCCTCTTTCTAGCAGTATGAGAACAATCCCAAATAAAATAAATACAACAAAATACTGAATAAAATTTAAATATATATACTTACACACACACAAATATATATACACATGTACAATAGTACTATGGTCTGAATGTTTTCATCCCCACAGAATTTGTGCTTTTAAACCTAATCCCTCAAATGATAGTATTAACAAGTGGGTCATTTGGGCAGTGACTAGATCTTGAGGGCAAAACCTTCATGAATGAGATTAATGCCCTTATGAAAGAGGACTGAGGGAACTTCTCAGTTTGCCTCTTCACCATGTGAAATCACAGCAGGAAAGTGTCATCAATGAGGAAGAGGGCCCTCACCAGACACTGAATCTTCCAGCACTTTGATGTTGGACTTAGCCTCTAGAGAGTGATAAATAAATTTCTATTGTGTATATGCACTCAGTTTATGATATTTTTGTTATAAGCACCCAATCCAAGACAAATATATATGTGTATGCCTGTGTGTGTGTGTGTCTGTTTATGTGTGTGTGTGTGTGTGTATACTAACACACGGTGAAGCTGGTATCAAATAAAAGGATCCACAGGACCCCATACAAAGTTACTGAAATCCTTGAAGGTAAGTAATTCTCTATACACTTTTATTTTTGCCAAGATCTTGATGTTTTTGCTTTCCTGGTTGCTTGGAGATTTGAAAACAGAAAATGTATAAGGTTCTCTCCATATGAGTTGTTTAATGCAGACAAAGCTGAGACCTCCAAAGAGATACATTTTCATGGGCAAGGTAAATGAGAAATTTACTCAAACCATAGGAAAAGATGGCAAGAAAATATATCTCTACCTTGAAACTGAGCAGGGGAAAATAAATGACTTTTAAAACTTCTAACCGTAAGACACAACACATGCAGGATCTTTTGTCCAACTTTGAAGACACAATTTATAGCAGTTGCAGTTTGGTAATGCATCTAGAAAACTAGGAGCAGCAAATCTTAAATCCTTTCTGGAGGAGCTCAATTTCCAGTTCTTGAAGATTTCTTATGAATAAACTTTTAAAGAAGAATAGCAGTTTATGGTTAAAATAATAATAATCATACCAGCAATAATGACAAAACAACCTCAAAAATCGTAGGACAAACAGTAACAAGGAAGGTCCACAAGACTTCAAGAGAATAGATGCATCAGACACCAAACATGAAAAAAATGTATTTATAGGTTAAGAAAATAACAGAGGAAATAAAAAATGTGAGAAGTTTCAAGAGCCCACGAAGAACAACTAAGAGGACTAGAAAGTAAGAATTCAAGATTCTGGAGATAAAAATATAATTATTGTAATCAAAAACAATGCAGAATTCTGCTATTAGTAGGTTACAGTACATCATGGCATGCCAACACTGCAACCACAGCAATTAAAACAGCGACATAAATTTGCAAAGATCAAATTACAGTCTTTGAAGAGCCATGGAAGCAAGAAGAAAATTGCTAAATAAAGCCTCAGTCATTTGTGGGTCTATTTTTATTGTTTATATTTCCTCTCACTTATCAGTAATAGGTCCTTGCCTTCCATGTGTCTAGTTATATTAGGCTGTACGGTGGATTTTGCGTATAAAATCTGATAGCAGAAGAGGACCACAGGATCTGCTAAGAGAAGAAAACGATTTTATTTTACAGAGGGAGAGGGAAAAAAGAAAAAGACAATCTGCAGACCAGGGAATACAGGCTCTGGCTAGGCCAAAGTCCATCATTCCTCCAGAGAAGGGGAGAAGGCTAGTATTTATGCCTCCGAGGAACAGATTTATATACATATTCAGTGAACTTAGAGGAATGCTATTGATATTTATGGAGAAGGCTAAACACATGCTCAGTGTGTGAACACATCACAAAGTTGTGTTATTGTGAAGTCTCCATAGACTGGCCATAGCTCGTTTTGATGTGGCCCCTCTTATCCCAGAAGAGAGAGAAGACTGTCCTTGGCATCTGGTTCTTTCCTAATTGGAGTCATAGTGCGCCTTCCAGAATGAGGAGTGTGCTGGGTGGACCTGTTGAAGAGCCATGAAGAATTCCCAGCTGTAGCTGATTTAGCCTGCAAGTATGTATCTTTCTGTTTTGAAGTAGGGTGGGAGTGTCTGCGGGAACTCTGCCTTAGCCCTTATTGGCCAAATACATGCTTCTGCGCCTGTGAACACTGCAGTGATTGCAATAGCTAGGCATTGAGACAGGATGCATGCCCTTGACCTTTAAGCTGATAGGATTATGTTAAAACCTCCCCTCCCCATCTGCCTATAAAAGCAAGTGCTTGTGTGATAATAAATGGAACTGCTCGACAGAACCCCCTTGGCGTCTGAGTGTCCTTTAACGGGCTGGTTGGGGCCAGTGGCTGTGCTCACCTCTCTTCACGGCTCTCTTCCCCCGTCTCCTTCCAAAGGGGACTGGAGGGAAAGAGGAATCTGGGCCTTTCGCTCGCCCATCAAAAGGAATGAGGCTAGGGCTGTTTGGGTCGGCCGGTGGCAGACCCGAGAGAAACCTTGTTGAATCACCAGTAACTTCAATATTGCATTGTGCTAAGTAATTAATTATGTGTTGCATGACGCACTAATAACTACGTTGTGCTATTTTATATAATATGTGTGCAATATTATCCAGAAAATACTATGGACTTTCTTTCCTAGTTGCAATTACTAAATTCCTTATGAGATTTTCAACTTCCCAAAAAATACAGAAAAATTAAGTCACCTACCATATTAGTTTGTTTTCTGTTGCTTTTAACTGAAACTGGGTAATTTATAAAGAAAAGAGGTTTATTTCCTATGGTTTCAAAGGCTGGGAAGTCCACAGTCTAGGGAGTGCATCTGGTGAGGGCCTTTTCTTGGCAGAACTTCCTCCAGGGTCCCGTGGTGACCAGGGCATGACTTGAGGAGGATCTCAAGAGCTCTCTCATGTGCTCTTCTTATAAAGCCAGCAGGCCACACCCCTGACAACTCATTAATCCATTCATGATTAATGGATTAATCTATTCACAAGAGCATAGTCATCTCTATCCAATCACCTCTTAAAGACCCCGCCTTTCAAGTACCATAATCGGATTCCCACTCTCTTAACACTGTTACAACAGGGATCAAGTTTCCAACACAAGAACTTTTTAGGAACACATTTAACCCATAGCACTTACCTTACCAAGGTTACACAGATATTAATTGAAAACCATGGTTCAAATTCATGTCTCCACAGAAACTTTTTAGTATATTACGTATTCATACTAGATTCCATTCTGTGTACATATAACAAGAAGAAATATAACTCTGTACCCCATAATTATGTACAATTAATATGTTTTAATAAAAAATAGATAAATTCCTATTTAAAAAAAAGAAGCAGCACAATCCAAACCATTAGTCCATGTAAAAAACAAAAACAAAAAAACACATCTAGGTGAGAATGGTATTTTTCAGCCTATCAAAATGGTCAGCCAGGAACACATGTAAAGTCTATTTGAAATTAAACATATGAGTGCATTGGCTAAAATTCTTGTTTTATCTTAAATACATCATATATCCTACAGAAGATAAACTTCCTATTTACTTATCAACTTGCCTGTAAAAGAGTGTATATTTCATAACTGAGTTAGTGAAACTTGTTTGATAATGTTTTATATGATATGCACTTTTGTTTTTTACATAGTAAATAAGTAGTTGGCAATATCCTTAAATTATGACATAAGCTGAAGGTTTTATTTTTATTCTTTAAAAAAATTTCACATATGACAAAATTAATTTTCAAAATTAAATATATACATGTAAACTTTGTTCAACAAATTATTACAAATGCTGTAGTCTGGTGTAGCTTGATAAATAGAATTGTTATTTTCAATAGTACGTAAACTCAAATGATAAAAAATACTATTTACCAAAAAAAAGTAAATATCTAAAATTTTGATTAGCTGTTTTTAAACAAATTATATAATCATAATTGAGTGCTACTATATATATACATATGTATATACGTTGCTGCAAAAATGACTATAAGAAACACACAGTAATAAACTACGAGGTCAGGTTGAACACAGTTGAGGTAAGGTTGAACACATTTGACATCACAGTTTTCTGACTAGTGCACTTGGCTCAGCATCCAAAGTGGTTGTTTCAGGCACTCATGAAATCTTTCCACAATGACAGCCTCTTCAGTTTACTGCCCAAATATCTCTCAAGATGTTCTTTTTTCTCCAGTATTTATTTATTTGTTTATTTATTTATTGGTCACTGCCAACAATTTGGATCACTACATTGCCAACCTAAAGTGTTGCAATAAGCTCCAACTTTTTTTTTTTTTTTTTTTTTTGCTTTTACTGTTTGTACAATTCATTATCTGCATGTTTACCAAAGTGAGCTTTTTAAAATTTATAATGTGGCTCTGTTGCACAAATCTTTCAACAGTATTCCATACCCTACAGATAGAAAGCCCATATTTTGGGGTCAGGCAAACTAGGTGCATCAAATGTTATTTGTCTACCTCCCTAGTGTACCCTCCATCTGTTATGCTTACTTCTTCTTCTACAATTTTCCTAGATTTTTTAAATGTGTTATTTTATCCCTCAAAGGCTAATTTTTGGGCAATCATTAAAACTAGAATGATCTGTGGTGCTTTTCTATATTTCTCTTTTTTTTCCACTGAATTGAGGATTATTCAAGATTAACAGGATATGTTGTCTATCTATTTATACTCACAAATGTGTTTAATGAATAGGCTATAGTAAGTACAAACTTACTATAGAAGAAAGTTTTCTTACAAAGAAAGTTTTTTAATTAAGTGATTAACACGTGTATAATATATACACACATATATACATAAAACAAGTTTGAATGATGTCCATAACATACATGTTCAAAACTACTTTCACAACATTTTAAGAATAAAAAGCATATAAAGCAAAATTTAAGCTGTATAAAATTACCAAAATAAATCCTCCTGTTTTTATTAGTGTGTTAGTGAATTGTTTTATAAGACACAACTGAAAAATAGCAATTTTTCAAGTCATCGCACTGATTTACAAGGTCACTAAGTATTGAAAAACCAAGTAAATCATATCCTTAGGCAATATTGATTTTTCAAAGTTTTTCAAAAGTAATTAAGTGTTACTAAAGTCTTCACTATATCTACCAGCATTTTCAACATAGAACCAAAATTCAGAATTCTCCTTAGAGCATCATATTCAGAAACCATAAACATGCACATAATAAGGAGTGAAGAAAGCTAATTTTCTTGTACTTAAGAAGTGATTCAGCAAAGGATTGATTATTCCAAGCAATTTCAAGGCTGTAACCAGTTCTAATGTCCTGAAAATGAAGTAATTGGAAATTCAGCAACATTTAATTTGGTGATAAGACAATTTAACTTAGAATTTCCTGACTTCTGTGCCTTTAAAATTTCAAGTATCAACAGCTAATTAATATACTTTTTTTTCCAATAAAGGATAACAATGGAAATAAAAGAAAAAGAAATATCAAGATAAATTTAACAGAAAGAAATTTTGATCATACATTTCTCACTGGACACAAAGATTGTGAACTAGATATGTGCTGTGTTCCCACTTACTGAAGTACCACAAATGCTTAATTAAAATGATATAACCCTATTACATAGTTGCCCTTCAGAAAGTTTTTCCATTTTGTGTAATATATATCCAGATTATACAAATATATAAATTTTAAATATAAATGTTTCTGTGAATCTCTCCTATAACTTTATCTTACTGATTTTTAATATTTAATAAATGTTTTATTTTAGAAAAGTATTATATTTGTAGAAATTTTGCATGGGTTGTTAGAAAATTCCAATATCCTGACTCAAGTTGCCCTATTGTTAACATCACACATTATTATGGTATTATTTGTCACACTAATAAGAATTCATTAACATGGAGTCACTTCTTTAAGATATGGGACTTACCCTGACAAGAACTTTGGGGAATGTGCAAAACTCACTCCTAAGATGGCTTTTAAATTTTTGAAAGTGACGGATCATGCTGAAGAGGTAGAAATGCCTGAGTTGTCATGGCATATGGTAGAGGATGAGATTAAAAGGTCCGGAGAAAAAGCATGCTGGAATGGATATATTGTGCAAGGTTAGAAGTCTTAGCAGAGGTGAATCCAAGACAGTGCCCAGAGGATACACGACCCATTAAGGCTGTCAAGATACTTTGATGAAGAGGGTGACAACATCACTAAGTTCAGTGTTTTATCTTTTCTTTAGAGTAGGGGTGATGGGAGGAGAGATAGTCACAGAGCTGGGCTTGTAAATAGCATTGAGTATGACAGATCTCCAAAGCGACAGAGGCCAAGTGGCAGCACACATGGGCAGACGCCATTGTGCTACAGTTATCATAGCAAATGACAGGTTGGTGGGTCCGCAGAGAGTTTCAAAGATGGTTAATAGAATATTGATGGTTAATAGACAAATAGTACTCTACCTAAGAGTTAAAAAAAAATGTATGAAGCAAATGAAGATGTTGATTAATATTTACAAGCAGAGGAAGGCACAAATGGAGGAGCAAGAAGCAGAGATCTATCGCCCCCAAAATGAACAAACGGGATTAAATCAAACTAAAAAGCTTCTGCACAGCAAAAGAAGCAGTTAACAAAGCAAAACGATAACCCACAAAATAGGAGAAAATATTTACAAACTATATATACAACAAGGGATTAATATCCAGAATATACAAAGAACTCAAACAACTCAACAATAGGAAAACAAGCAACCCAATTAAAATATGGGCAAAGGAGCTGAATAGACATTTGTCAAAGGAAGATATAAAAATGGCTAAGAAACACACACAAAAAAATGCTCGACATCACAAACACAGCATCAAGGAAATGCAAATCAGAACCACACTGAGATATCATCTCATCCCAATTAGACTGACTGTTATCAAAAAGACAGAGAATAACAAATGCTGGTAGGATGTGGAGAAAGGGGACTCCTCCTGTACTGTTGGTGGGACTATAAATTAGTGCAGCCATTGTGGAAAGTGTTATGGGACTTCCTCAAACAACTACAGATAGAACTGCAATATGACCCAGCAATCCCATTGCTGGGTTTATACTGATAGGAATGGAAATCATCATGTCAAAGGGATACCTGCACCCCAATGTTTACTGCAGCTCTATTTACAGTAGCCAAGAGTTGGTATCAACTTAAATGTCCATCAACAGATGACTGGATAAGGAAATGTGGTATATATACTCAATGGAATACTACACTGCCATTAAAAAGAATGAAATTCTGCCATTTGCAGCAACATGGATGGACTTTATGTTAAAAATTTAAGTGAAATAAATCAGGCACAAAAAGAGAAACACCATATGTCCTCAATCATAAGTGGGAGCTAAAATAAAGAGAAAAAAGAAAGGAAGGAAGGAAGAAAATAAGAAAGGAAAGAAAGAAACAATTATAACACATTGAACTTTCAAAAAAAAGAAAACAGAAGAGTGGTTATTAGAGGTGGGAAAGGGAGAAAGGGAAAGAGTTAGTGAGAAATTAGTTAAGGGTCACAAAGACTGATTACATTTGGTGAACATGAGTACACTAATATCCTGATTTGATCACCACATGTTGTATGCATTCACTGATAGTCAAGTCTGTACCCACAAATATATATAATCAATTATATTTCAATAAAAATGTCCCTATAACTTTTTCTGTTCCTAAACTTGAGCCAATCCTCAGATATGGAATTCATTGATTGAATAGGAGGCCAGTTCCCAAGAGGAATGGCCCTACAACACTGCAACAGCTATATTTTACAATGATTACCCCACCCTCGCCCCACAGAGACCTATGGCTATGTATTCAGTTAAATTTATCCTGTGGAAACGGAAATTCTAGGACATATCAAGTACTATTGCACAATGCATCTGAATTTACATTGATAGCCAGACATCTGAAGCATCAACACTGTTTTCTGTTAGAGTGGGTGTGTATAGGGGGCAGATAATAAATAGAGGCCCAGATAAAGTGCACTGGTAATTTCCCACTGGTAATTTCAACAATTCACCCACTTGTAATTTCCCCAATCCCCAAATACATAACCCTCAGTGTGTCCTTAGTGAGTTGAATAGGAGCTGTCATAGTGAGGAAGGCCAAGTGGGAGCCTCTGAATATGTCCCTTCCATCAGCCAAGATAATAAATAAAGGTAATATTGTATCCCTGAGTTGAAGGGAATGTGGTTAATGGGCATAAATGCCACCTTTAAATATCTAAATGATGTGAGGATGGTTATCCTTATAATATTTACATTAAATTAAAAATGTAGAAACCAGATGGATCTAGAATGTCTGCTCGAACAACTGGAAATCCAAATTACACCACCCTACAGAACATTGTATTGTTGCTCAGGTACATGATACATGGCCATTAATATGAAAAATGCATTGTTTCTATTCCAATTAGGAAAGATGATCAGAAATGGTTTTCACCATGTAGAATGGGAAATAATATTCACTCAGTTTTGAACTAGGGCTATGATAACACTCTTGACCTCTGTAGCAATATAGTCACAAGAGATCTAAATCAATACATATCCTTACCATCCGATTAGTATAATGTATAAATAACTTCATACTTATTCGCTGGAATAAGCAAGTGGTGACTAGTATGTTAGAGTCCGTGGTAAGACATCTGAATATGGAATGGTAGATAATAAATCCTGCAAAGTTTCAGGGACTTACTTGCCACTTCAGCAAAAAATTTAGGATGCCACTGGTTAGAGGCATAACAAGACAATCTCTCTAAAGTAAGCCAGAGATGGGTGGTGGCTACATTACAGCCCTACTCAGCACTGGAAAAATTTTCTATTGGAAAGAACAGTGAATATCTTGTCATACATTTGTGTAAAAGAAGTAGCCTGAGGTGAGAATACACATGGACATCTATGTAGTGGCCAGTGGATCAGGGGCTGTCAGCCAAAGGTTTAGAGGATAAAGAACATCTGAGAATCAGCGTAAAATATAAAAATTGTTGTATCACATGTCAAAGCTCACAATGCCCACTGAAAAGCATTTATAATGGAAAAGGCACAAAATTTTACAATCAGACACCCTAGAAATAACACAGAGGACACAGAAACAGAGTGGACATGATGGCAAGATGGAGACCACACATGGGCCCAACAGTATGGGGTACTCACTGACCAAGGCCAATATAGCTACAGTCTCTTCTGAATGTTTAATCTGTCAGCAATATAATTCAATATATTGAGGCACAGTTTTAGCACAATTCCTTAAGGGGACCAACAAGACACTTGGTGATAAGTCAAGAAGGGTCAGCGGTCAGTCCTCACAGAGAAACAGTTTCCCATGGGATCTTAGTCAACACCACTGTCACATGACTTTTAGAGTGCCTACCTACTTCACAGGCATGAAATACCACACAACATTGTATCTGAATAGTGACACACTTCATAGCAAAGGAGATGTGGGAGGAGATGCACGGCCACAGGATCTGCTAGTCATATTACAAAACACACCATACAAAATCAGCTGCCTTGGTAGAATGTTTGAATGGCTTTTTGAAGTGTGGCTGAAGCTCATGCTTAGATGTATCTCCTTAACTATGAGATTCTGTTTTCCCAGATAGAATGTATGCTCTAAGTATTATCAGTAGGAAAAATCCATGTGTCTGGAGACCAAGGAATGGAAGCTTAAGGGATTCAATTTACCATTACTCCCATTGACCCATTACAGGCTTTGTGATTCTTGTCCCCATAACTCTGGGCTCTGAGTTAGAAGTCTTGATCTGCAAAGGAGCACCGGAGGCCTCAACAAGGATCCTAATGAAGTAAAAGCAATAGCTGTTTCCTGGGTTCTGTGTCCAAGAACCAGTTGGAAAAAAAAGTTGTCATTGTCAGGCAATAATAAATTGACCTTTACCATCAGGGGATCTAAGTCTGCTGTTACACGATGGTGAAGGGAGAAATGGATCCCAGGGGATACCTTGGATAGCACTTGATACTTTCTTACTGAGTTGAAGCAATGAATGTGTACATACAGCAGCCCACGCCTGAGACGGTATAATTTTTAGCATCTCAGACCTATCAAGAATGTGGATTTGGGGCCGAGCCCGTGGCGCACTTGGTAGAGTGCTGCGCTGGCAGCGCGGCAACGCTCCCACCGCGGGTTCGGATCCTATATAGGACCGGACTCACTGGCTGAGTGCCGGTCACGAAAAAACGACAAAAAAAAAAAAAAAAGAATGTGGATTTGTGTCAAACCACCAAGTAAGCTACCAAGCCCCACCAAAGACATAACTAAGGGGCGGAGAATAAGAATGGATAGTAGAGGAGAGAGAGAAAATACTACTCGTGACTCCAAGACCAACTGCATCCACTAGAGCTCTATGTTTCTCCTCAGGAGGAAAGGCCTAAAGGAACTGTGGAAGATCTATAACCGGGATATGAGTAATAACTTGGCAGATGGTAATAGGGATGGCGGCAGCCACAGGTCCCCCTGCCAGACTTCTGCCCAATCTGGGACTCCTCTAACAGGCAATCTTGTTCTGGAGCATTCTGACACCCTTCCTACACAATCTTTCTTCCTCTCACTTTTCGCAACTATCAGAAAGGTATTACCATCTGAAGACTCTGGCTGCCTATTTAATCCCTGTCTTTATTATGCTTTACAGGCATTAACCTCGATAAATCTCTTGTACTACTTCTAATTTCATCTTGGCACATGTTTACCTGAAGACCCAAATAACAAAATCACAATCACCTGTGGCATGGTCAGAAGCACTCCCTTTCCTAGATGATAATGTATGTGGTATTTCTAAGAAGTATCAACTTTAGTAAGTTTCTAACCTCACCTCAAAAATTTTGGCTCAGATCTCTTAATATTCTCAATGGCAACACTTCTCAGATTTTCATGTACATATCAATCACCTGGAGATCTTGATAAAACACAGGTTCAGATTCACTAGGTCTGGGATGAGGCCTGACATTCTGCATCTTTCACCAGTTTCCTACGCTGCTTGTCCATAGACTTCACTTGAAGTAGTGGTTGTCCACAGCGCCTACCACAATGTCTCTCAAGTAGAAGTTGCGATTAATACGTACTGAAGGGTGAACAAATAAATTTATGGAGATGGTAGACTCTGATCATTGGTTTTTATTCCAACCATATATCTGTAAGGATGATATCATTTCATAATTAAAGTCTGTTTTTTACCTTTTGGGAAGTATAGAGAGCTTTCTACCTTTCTAGATAGAAGTATAGAGAGCTCTTTTTTCCTATGTAGTAAATAATTCTATCTTCTCTGTACCAAAGGACACAAGCCTGGAAAGAAATATGGTTACCATGAAGCATTATTAGAATACAAAGAATACATAGTTTAATCAGGAGATTTGTAACTACGATAATAAGAAAACAGAATTAAAACAAGATCAGTGTGAATATCCCCAAATATATGGAAATATGCATTACTGTGGTACATTAAGTGCATAAAATACATACACATGTATGCACATTCATGTTTGAGTGTTCTGGTTAAAGCACATGAAAACCTAATGTTAACCCAAAAGGTGTAGCAAATAGTAATTTATACTCTTTATTCTCAATTCTCAAATGTGTTTACTAAGCTTCATAGCAAAGAGATATTATTATTAATGATATTCTAGAATAAAAAAATAGAAGAATAAAACAGTATGTTGTCAGTGTTTTTCAAAGACTCCTCTAGCTATTACACACATCAGAATACTTAGGAGCAATTTTAAAATGTCTTGGACCCTGACCCAGACCTATTAACTTAGAACCTCTGGGCCAGGGGTTCTGGGATTTGCATTTTTAACAGGGCTCTACTCAACACAGATATATTACAGTTTTAATATGCTGAATAATTGCCTACTTAATCTTCTATCACACTTGAATGACAATAGACATTACCAGTCAATAGATACTTGCTGTACAGGGTATATTAAGAAGGGGAGTTTGTATTCCATGTATGTTTTTACTTTGTTATGTTCCCACAAATGATTAAAATTAGATAAAAATTTTTATAAAGCTATTTATGTGTATCACAATATGATCTAGAATAATGTCACCAATACAAGAGTATGTTTCTTTATCATCCAGGAACTTTTTTTAAGCTACATATTCCCAGGCCCCATCCTGACCCTTAAAGCCCTATTCCACTTTTTACGTATACTTCAAAATATTATGTTGTACATAGTAAACACATGCAATTTTATCTGACAATTAAAAAAATTGGAAAATTAAAAAATATAAACCTGGAAAAGGTAAAATAATTACATAAGTAAAAGCCCTGTGTTGTCTAAGCTTGTGCACCTTGTAAAGCCTCTCTCAGGTGATTCTGATGAACATCCCTTACAATAGACCAGTCATGTAAATTTCTAAATGTTGGTTTAAATTTTTTATATATTATTATTTTCAGGAAATATATAGAATAAAATCATCCACGTATTACACTTATAATGGAGGCAGAGAGAATTTTAATCTGATCTAACAAAAATGTGTATGAAATACAGTAATTTGTTTACTTGTTCATTGAGTTTTCTTGATTTGGATATCCACAGAAGTACACACACACACACACACACACACACACACACACACACACATTTTGTAATTATTTACATATATATATACACACACATATATATATTATAATTAAATTATATCAAAGATCTTGAATTGATTAGAAATGTTATTTTTCTGATTTTAGGTTAACACAATAAAAAATTAAATGTACTTTATTCAAACATTTGTTGGCCTAATTGCCATAGAAATTCATTTGCAACTTAGAAAAATTCATTGTGTTTCGATCAGCAAGGACATAGATATCATATCTATTGCTTTTCAAATTTATCCAACCAGTAGAACTGATTTTCCAAGTAAAATATTTCCCAATCATTACAGAAAATAGATCAAAGCAAATTTGCTCTTATTAGAGACATAATTGAGTTTTCCTTTGGGGATTCAGGCATCTCTGCACAATACATAGGGCTCCAGAGGGCACTAATCAAGTTTAAGGACCTCATTTTTTTTTTTCAGATGAGGAAAACTTGTTTATGAGAGCCAAATAGCAGATAGGCATATAGGCTTGTCTCTTCTTTTTTAATTCTGATTTGTATTTATACTATAGCAGACTTAACAGGCACTAATGATTCCAAGATGATCAAAGTTTGAGGAAAAGAGGTAGTATTTTACATGTATCTTTCAAAATAATTTATTTTGAAGCATCATTCCACCTCTATGGTTCTAGCCCTAATAAAAATACTTTCTGATTTTTCTACTATATTGTAATTAACTCTTTACTTTTCTGTCATCAACTGCAGTACAAACAACATAAAAACTATTACTGTCTTTTACCTACCATAGTAATTGGAATTTAATTAGAATTAGATGTCAACAACAACTACAACAACAACAAAACACATAAATACCATTTCTTTATATCTTTTGTAAATAGAAGGAACATTAACAAGAAAAGAAATAATTGTGCAACCATGGATTTCGACTAAAATTTACTTCCTTTTTAAATTGCTGATTCTTTCAACAAAATTCCATAACTAACCCCTCATTATGTTTTTTTCCTATCTGCCTTTTAATGTAATGCCTCTGGTGCAGAAGTCACAAGTTGGGTGCCTGAGGGTGTTTTTCAGGATCTTGGAGTTAGCTTGGCCTAACACAAACCCCAGTATGCTGGTTGAGGCCACAAACCTCTCTACTGAGCCTGCTTGAATGTCCAAAACCCCACCTCCAGATCCCGCCATTTTCTGAATGTGCAGAGGCATGCAGATGGCTAGCACCCTAAACCCCCTAGCCTTATGAGTAAACCTTTATTTTCTCTACTACAAAGACACATGCTTCGGTAATTGGTTTTCCATGGGGATCAGGCAAATGGACTCCACTGGGTTTGGTAACAATTATTTTTTAGTTTTTGTTTAATTCAATATTGCAAATTTTTGAAAGAAACATTTTTTACTATACAGAAAATCTAAATATCATGTCAATTAATCTATCTCTCTGTCCTAGCCATTCCATGAGCCACACTCCTTTTCTAGACACAGTTTAAGACTATGAGTATAATGTCTTTTGTAGAATATGAATTTTCTGAACAAACCCTAACTCTGAGTAGTTAGTGAGAAATGTAGAAGGTTAGAAATCTTGATTCTCATTTGATTTTTAGAATAGGGTTTTTAGGTAATGCACGTATGGGGCAAAAGCCCTCGATTAAGAGACAACGGTCTACAGTCAGCAGGCAAAAGCCCATCTAATCAACTCTAATCACTGTTTAGGTATGGAATTGTATGCTTTAATGATTTTAGTGGTAACAGGTGGTTGACATACTGATCTTGCTAAGAAATTTTAAAGAATTGCTGTAGAGAAATATGGGGAAAATATTTGCTAAGGGCAAGCTGTTTGCTGATGGAAACTTTATAGACAATTATATTTAGATTTAAATGATGTTACTAGTTTCCATTGGTTAAGCTATACTTAGCCATAGATAACTTTGTCACATTGCCCATGTCCTTGTGTCCTTTTGAGATGATTGAATTGACTGATTTTTTGTGTGTGTGAAAATTCCTTGTCTTTACAATAAAAAACAGAAGCTAATTTTGAATCAGGGCTGTACCCAATTTTCTCCTTCGTTAACAGAGGAGTTGCTGTGCTGCAGTTCCTTTGGGCTTCTCATTGCATTCATGTTGCTTTGAGTAATCCTTTTTTGCATTTCCATTACACAGCAAGAAGTGTAACAGGGAAAGGCTATTTTATATTTATAGTGGCTATTGAAAACACAACACAAAAGAGGTATATAAAAAGGAAGTTAATAAGCAGCTTTATCCTAAATCTGATGACCAAAAGACTTAATTTTGTTACTAATTGTACTTTAAGATGTTTCTGTATTTGTATATGTATAAGTATTAGTAAATACACAAGTATAAGACTGGGTTAAAATAATGTTCAAGAGAATATTAAAACATAAGAAACAGAGATCTCTAAAAATATGAATTATCAGAGGTATAAAAATAAATTTTCTTAACTCAGAAAAAATTCCACACTGGTCAGTGTTGTTGACCACAGAAAGACATGCCATTGTTGTCCTGATCATCATATACCAAAGATCAGAGTATCTGCTTCTGAGAGAGGATTTCTTTCATTGTTCTTCCAGAGGGCTTTTTTTTTTTTTTTTTTTTTTTTTGTCTATGATCAGTGTATATGGGATTTACTTCTGTATTTATGTAAAGGCATTTAGAATTAAGACTCCTTTACTCAGTAGTTCTTGCCAATAAAACAATTCTATTTTTAACTCATAGTTGTACTTTCAGTGCTTTTTGGAAAGAAGCACTTTTGCTGAAAATTCAAATGCTTGCAAATTATGCCAAGGGTAAATATTTATTTTCTATAGAATTATGACCTAATTTGTTTCTTGTATTTGGAACAATGGAGTCCAAAGAACCTTAAAATATATATTGCTTTGGCCTAAGTTGTGAATTCTTTTTTCAAAATAACTAACCTTCTAGCAATAAATTTCAGTATGTATAGTACAGTTGGCCTCCCCATGCCTTACTGTCACCATCAACAGCAGGTAGTTAAAGAAGTTTTCAAACACAGACAACCAATCTTGTGACTACCACAGTCACCTTGCCCTGCTGCCTTGCACCCCACTCCTCTAATTGTAATTTAGTTATGAGTAAGTTCTCCCTTGGAGTCACTGTGGTGAATCCAAGTATAAAGGGCAAAGAAGCCATCCTATCCCACAGAATGTAAACACATGACCTTCTCACTGCATTTTGGGGTGTGTCTGGTGTTCATTTTTCTTTTGCATTCTGAGGATTTTTTGGTTTTTGTTTTTCTGGGTTTTTAATTTTTTTTCCACAGCATATCATCCTGCACATAGTCAGCTTATTAAGAGATGTCCGTGTGGCAAGCATTATGTGAGTTTTAGTATATTTATATCTTAGGGGTTAACTACAGGAACAGGCAACATAACCAATTTTTCAGCCTTCTTTAGTTTTCACCCTTCCCTGCTCCTCCTACCTCCTTTTGTAATTAGCTACTTATAATGCCCAGAAGCTTGTATTCTTTTCCCCCTTTAATGTAAGAAATCTTTCCATTCTCCAGAAGTCTTGACATAAAGTGACACCATGTCTCTCATGGGGATATTTAACTTGTACATCAAAACTTGCCTGTGCAAACCCAGGAAGGTGCTCAGGAAAAGAGAATTGTTAATGACATCAACGTGAGGTAGAGAGAAAAGCAAACTGAATGAAACCATAGTGAAATGTTTTCTATCACAGGGGTACAGACTATAGCTTTGAAATACTTCTACATATTACCTGAGGTCTTTATGTAGCTCTACTTCAGAAGTTTGGAGATTCTTGAAGATCTTTTTCTCTGTATAGAGTCTATCTCTGTACTGTCTTACAATCTGTAATGTTACACTGGGCCTGTTTTCCTTGTATAACTGCTCCTATCTCCTCATGTCTCTCAATTCTTTTGAAAACTACAAGGATTTTATTTTCTAAGCTCCTTTCCTCTGATAAACTGGTCTTCTTAGAACTTTAACCAAAATAAGTATGTGAGGTAAGACGTGTTAATTTGATTGATTTAGCCATTCTGCAATGGATACATATTTTTAAACAACTTGTTTTACATGATAAATATATTAAATTTTTATTTTTCAGTTAAAACAAATAAATAATTTTGGTTTTGGCCGTTGGCTGGTACAATAAGTAATAAATAAATAAATAAATAAATTTCCAATTTTTTAAGTTGCTAGCACCTTTTAATGGAAACCTAGAACTCTTACCTCAAATATTCTAATAAACATTCAGGTATCTTGCACTTAAACATTTCAAAATCAAATCTCTTACAGTCCTGACTTTCCATTATACTCCTAAATATTCTTATACTTGGATCTTCAGAAATATCCATCAGCCCAATTCTTCAGACATGATATTCGGAACATCCTTTAATTCCTTTGTCATTTAAATCACATTAGATGCATAAAATTTCCTCTGCTTTATTTTGCCAGAGCTTTGTTTGAATACTCAACACTTCATGCATGGATTCCTTTAATAGTCTCCTAAATAGTTTAATTCTGATTTTTTTTTACACCCAAATCATTCTGCATATATCTCTCATTTTATTTTATGTATTTACTTATATCTCGATTCAGAGGTAAATTATTATTGAAATAAATTTTGGAATAAAATTGAGAGCAAATATAAGGCAAAACGAGTATCACCCGAGAGCATACAGACAGGACATAGCAGGGTTGCTAATATGATCTCTATAGCAACGGATGCAATCTACCTAATCTGTACGACCACTGCAAGGTCAATATGTTCTAAGTACGTTATGGGCCAATCTCCAGTCATTCTCCTTGATCTTATCAGTTTCTTGGCTATGATTAACCCTTTGCACTTCCATATAAATTTTTAAAGTGTGTGAAGTTCCATAAAAAAAAATAATGATTTGGAACCAAGATTGGTGTTTCATTGAAACAGTAAATTAATTTAAAGGGTCTTTAGGATATCTGCACATAAATTGGATAAATTTTTTTGGATTTATTCTGCAAATTGTATTTATTTCATTATTGTAAATATTATTTTTAATTATATTTTTAATTGTAGTATATAGAAATTTAATTAACATTTTTATAGTTTACATTATCCTACTGCTAAGTTTTATTTCTTCTGATAATATAAATATAAATTTCTAAACATGTTCTGTTTGGAATGAAATTAGGAGGTGATTTCATCGTCTTCTACTGTTATTTTGGGTTTTTTGTTTGTTTGTTTGAAAGCAGTGCTTATTACTGCCGTGCTCCTCAAAGAGAAATCTTGGCAATGGCTACCTTTGTTATTATTCTAATTTAAAGGAAATGTTTTTAATAATTCCCCCTCACGATAAAGTTTGTTGTTATTTTTCTTTCTTAAAAATCATTTATTAGCTTGTGGAATAGTCTTCATACTCCTGGTGCTAAGATCTATTATAAATGATAGTTGAATTTTATTAAATGTGTTTTTCTGCATGTATTACATCATCAAAATATTTTCCCTATTAACATTTTAATTTATAACCACATTTATAGAGTTTTTAATATACTAAACTATCACTCTGATGATATAGTAAACTTGATCATGATATACTTTTTTTTTATTCTGCAACTGTAATAATTTATTAATTACAAAAAAATACTATAACAAAGTCACTCTACAGGTCTAGAACCATCATTCTTGCTACAGACAAAAGTATGAATAAAATTCTACTCCTTCAAGGGTCCTATGATATAATATGAAGATATAAGTATAAATACATACCTGAAAAAAACGTGTTAGTTGAACTAATTTATACCCAATATCAATATAGACTGGGGTAAGAAAGAATGAGAAAATAGAGTCCTATTTTGTGTTCAGTTTGCACTGCACTGAAATGCCAAAGATTTTTAGTCCTTCCGTGTAAAGCATATGAGGAAACAACAAAAGTCCAGTCAGAAGGGCACAAACAACAGACACCATATTAATGGAACTACACCATGTCTCGGTGATGGGATAAACACAATTTGACCTAAATCAAATACCAAAAATCTTATGCTCTCATTGTTGATTTTAAATTACTTGCAAAGTAAAAGCATGTACCAAACATTTTCAAATTTTCTTTCTGTATGCAAAAAAATTGCTTGTGTCCACCTCGGGGTGAATACTGCCACTTTCCAAACCATGAGGTGTAAATAATGAAGTCCTGTAAAAACACATAAATTAAATAACCAGATTTGCATTTGACAGTCATCCACTAGAAGGGAATGGTTAAGGTGCTTAAGGGAGAGTCAGTGGGGAAGAAAACAGAGTAACAGGTGATCACCCATCATCAGGACACACAGCAGTAAGCATAGCAAAGAAAAAAATGATAAGGAAAGAGAAGGCAGAAGCAGAACATGGTTCTAATTTGCTGTGTAGAGAGTAAAACTAAGAGTCTTATTCACAGGCTGTCTACATGATTGCAGCTACTTAGGTATTGGCACTGTAAAATAAAATTTGGAAAATGAGTAAAAAAAAAAACTATAATGGCAGATAGGAAACAGAATTGAATGCATTATATTTAAAATATCTGTGAAAACACCCAAATGGCAATTAGATATATAATTTCAGTCTTTAGGACAGATATCTAAAGTGACAATAAAGATTTGGAAAATGTCAGAATTTCATTGATGCCTTTATCAATCAGAGTTAATGAATCTATGACATTAAATTAAAAAATTAGGGAATCTGCAGAAACACTAATACATAAAGATAGAAGAAGAGATAGACTGTAAAGATCAGGAAAATTTTTTTCTGAATATATTTCATGAAAAAAGGAAAACTCAGTATTAAGAAGTCTACCAATACAGTTGACCATTTTCATACTTGTATGAAACAAAATCCTTTGATAATCCACATAGACAATAAAAAGGTACTTTTAGAAATACATTCCAGGTTTCTATTCCTGCACACACACACACACACACACAAAAAAAAAAAAAAACTTGGAAATCATCACTCCATTGTAACAACAAATAAAAAGCTGAAAAGACTGAAAAATCAACAACTCTTCTTGAACAGTGAGAAAGAAAAGGACACAGAGCACACTGCTGTCCCACAGATTAGAGAGGCAGACAGGCAAATATATGGAGTCATGGCTTTCAAGGGTGGATATTTACTATTGGAAACCACCATGGGAAACAGTGTAAGAGCAGGGAAACTTTAAATTGTGACTGACAAATTAATGGAGGTTCATCAATAGAATTGGAGACAACTCTGAGGATTAAAACTCCAGGAAGTCATAGACAGCAAACCAAAGTGCTGTGAAATTCACTATTGCAAGCTTGAACAGTTAATAGTTAAAAGTTAATAGTAAACGTTACAGTTTACTAAAAGTAAAAGTTACAGTTAATAGTAAAAGAGATCTCCCCCCTGCTTTCACCTGTGAGAGAGAAAAAGGCAAACCATTTTTTTTATAAAATCTATTTTTATTTTATTTATGTTTTTTTTAAATTTTTTTCTCTTTCTTTCTTTCTTTATTTATTAGTTTTATTTTATTTTGTCAATATACAATGTGGTTGATTATTGTGGCCCAGTACCAAAACCTCCCTTCCTCCTCCTCTCCCCCCTCCCTCCCAACAAACTTCTTTCTGTTCGCTGGTTCTATCAACTTCAAGGAATTGTAATTGTTGTGTCTTCTCCCACACCCCCGAGGTTGTTTGTGAATTTATTTATTTATTTTTAGCTCCCACAAATAAGTGAGAACTAATTCTTTCTAGGTCCATCCATGTTGTTGCAAATGGCAGTATTTCATTCTTTTTATAGCAGAGTGGTATTCCATTGTGTACATATACCACATTTTCTGGGTCCACTCATCTGACGATGGACATTTGGGCTCGATCCAACTCTTAGCTATTGTAAAGAGTGCTGTGATGAACATTGGGGAACAGATATCCCTTCGACTTGATGGATGATTTCCATTCCTCTGGGTATATTCCCAGCAGTGGATACCTGGGTCATATAGTAGATATATCTGCAATTGTTTGAGGAACCTCCATACCATTTTCCATAGAGGCTGCACCATTTTGCCGTACCACCAACAATGTATGAGAGTTCCTTTTTCTCCGCAACCTCGCCAGCATTTATCATTCACAGTCTTTGGGATATTAGCCATCCTAACTGGGGTGAGATGGTATATCAGTGTGGTTTTGATTTGCATTTCCCGAATGCTAAGTGATGTTCAGCATTTTTTCATATGTCTTTTGGCCATTCGTATATCTTCCTTTGAGAAATGCCTATTTAGCTCTTTTGCCCTTTTTTAAATTGGGTTCCTTTTTTGTTGTTGTTGTAAAGTTGTTTCAGTTCCTCGTATATTCTGGATATTAATCCTTTGTCAGAGGTATGTTTTGAAAATGTTTTCTCCCACTCTGTTGGTTGTCTTTTAACTCTGTTAATTGTTTCTTTTGCTGTGCCGAAGCTTTTTGGTTTGATATAATCCCATTGGCGTATTTTTCCTTTGGTTTCCCATGCTTTTGGGGTCATATTCTTAAAGTCTGTGCCCTGTCCTACTTCCTGACGTGTTTGTCCTATGTTTTCTTTGAGTACTTTTATTGTTTCAGGGTGTATATTTAATTATTTATCCATTTTGAGTTGATTTTGGTATATGGTGAGAAGTATAGGTCTAGTTTCATTCTCCTGCAGAGGAGATAATTGATATCCAGTTATCCCAGCACCATTTGCTGAAGAGGCAGTCTCTTCCCCAGTGTATAGGCTTGGTGCCTTTGTCAAAGATCACATGGCTGTAGGTGTGTGGGTTGATTTCTGGGTTCTCTATTCTATTCCATTGATCAGTGTGTCTGTATTTATGCCAATACCATGCTGTTTTGATTATTATAGCTTTGTAGTATAGTTTAAAGTCAGGAAGTGTTATGCCTCCTGCTTTATTTAGTTTGCTCAGCATTGCTTTGGCTATGCGTGGTCTTTTGTTACTCCATATAAATGACTGGATAGTGTTTTTTTTTTTCCATTTCTGAGAAAAATGTCATTGGAATTTTGATGGGGATTGCATTGAATTTGTAGATCACTTTGGGTAGTATGGTCATTTTCCCAATGTTGATTCTTCCAATCAAAGATCATGGGATACCTTTCCATCTTCTTGTATCCTATCTAATTTCTCTCAGCAGTGCTTTGTAGTTCTCATTATAGACATTTTTTCAAACCGTTGGTTAACTCAATTTCTTAGTATTTTATTATTTTGGTGGCTATTGTAAATGGGCAAGCTTTCTTGATTTCTCTTTCTGCATGTTCACCATTGGAGAATACAAATGCTACTGATTTTTGTGTGTTGATTTTGTATCCTGCTACTGTGCTGAAATCATTTATCAACTCCAAGAGTTTTTTTTTTTGTAGAGGCTTTAGACTGTTTGATATACAGGATCATGTCATCTGCAGACAGGGACAGTTTGACTTCATCTTTTCCAATCTGGATGCTCTTTATCCCCTTCTCTTCTCTGATTGCTCTGGCTAGTACTTCCAACACTATGTGGAATAGTCGTGGTGAGAGTGGGCATCCTTGTCTAGTTCCTGTTCTTAAAGGAAAAGTTTTCAGCTTTTCTCCATTCAGGATGATATTGGTAGTGGGTTTATCATATATGGCTTTAATTATGTTGAAGTACTTTCCATCTATACCTAACTCATAGAGTCTTTGTCATGAATGAGTGTTGAATTTTACCAAATGCCTTTTCAGTATCTATAGAGATGATCATATAGTCCCTGTGTTTGATTTTATTGATCTGGTGTATCACATTTATTGATTTGCATGTGTTGAACCAACCTTGCTTCACTGGGATGAATCCCACTTGATCATGGTGAATTATTTTGAGTATGTGTTGCTGTATTCTGTTAGTTATTATTTTATTGAGGATTTTTGCATCTATATTCATCAAGGATATTGACCTGTAGTTTTCTTTTTCAGTTGTATCTTTACGTGGCTTTGGTATCAGGGTGATGTTTGCTTCATAGAATGAGTTTGGGAGAATTGCCTCCATTTCAATCTTTTGGAATAGTTTGTAGAGAATTGGTGTCAATTCCTCGTTGAATGTTTGGTAAAATTCTGCTGTGACTCCATCTGGTCCTGGGCTTTTCTTTGTTGGGAGCCTTCTGATAACAGCTTCAATCACTTTTGTTGTTATTGGTCTGTTCAGATTTTCTACATCTTCTTGGCACAGTTTTGGTAGTTTGTGTGTGTCCAGAAATTGATCCATTTCCTTCAGATTTTCAAATTTGTTGGCTTATAGTTGTTTATAGTAGTCTCGAATGATTCCTTGTCTTTCAGATGTATCAGTTGTAATATTGCCTTTTTCATTTCTAATTTTTGTTATTTGGATCTTCTCTCTTCCTTTTTCAGTTAGCTGTGCTAATGGTTTGTCAATTTTATTTATCTTTTTGTATCATTTTTTGGGTTTCAATTTCATTAAGTTCTGCTCTGATCTTAATGATTTCTTTCCTTCTGCTAACTTTGAGTTTGGATTGTTCTTGTTTTTCTAGTTGTTTAAGGTGAAGTATAAGTTTGTTCACTTGCCATCTTTCCATTCTTCTGAAGTAAGCATTTAATGCGATAAATTTCCCCCTTAGTACTGCTTTTGCAGTAGCCTATAGGTTTTGGTACAATGTATCATTGTTTTCATTAGTTTCAATAAATTTTTTGTTTTCCTGTTTAATTTCTTCTTGGACCCATATGTCATTAAGTAGAATACTGTTTAATTTCCATGTGTTTGTATAGTTTGCAGAATTTCATTTGTTATTGATTTCCAATATTATTCCATTTTGATCTGAAAAAATACATGGGATAATTCCAAATTTTTGAATTTGTTGATATTTGATTTGTGACCTAACATGTGATCTATCCTGGAGAATGATCCATGTGCTGATGAAAAGAATGATGAATATTCTGAGGTTGTTGGATGGAATGTTCTGTAGATATCTGCCAAGTCCAATTGGTCTAGTGTGTTGTTTAGATCTTGTGTTTCTCTGCTGATTCTTTGCCTAGATGATCTGTCCAATATTGATAGTGGGTGTTCAGGTCCCCTGCTATTATGGTATTAGTGTCTATTTCCTTCTTTAGGTCTAATAGAGTTTGTTTTATAAATCTGGCTGCTCCAACATTGAGTGTGTACATATTTATGATTGTTATGACTTCTTGATGGATCAATCCTTTTATCATTATTCAGTGGCCCTCGTTATCTCTTTTTATGGTTTTTAGTTTAAAGTCTATTTTATCAGATATAAGAATAGCTACTCCAGCTCGTTTTTCATTTCCATTTGAATGGTAAAACTTTTTCCATCCTTTCACTCTTAGTCTATGTAAGTCTATATATGTGAGATGGGTTTCTTGAAGGCAGCATATAGTTGGGTCCTCCTTTTTAATCCAGTCAGCCAGTTTGTGTCTTTTGATTGGGAAATTTAATCCTTTTATGTTAAGAGTTGTTATAGAAAAGTGTTGATTTAATCCTAGCTTTTCATTGATTTTTGTTTGGATGTCTTAAGTGTCTTTTGTTCCTTTCTTTCTGATTTACTGTTTGTTTTTTGTATTTGTTGGTTCCTTCAGTTGTAGATAAAAAATATTTTCTCTTTATTGCTGCCATTTGTATTTCACTTCTGGGTTTTGATTTTTCCTGAATTTTTATGGCAGTGGTAGTTATTTTTCAGGTACCAAACCCAGTACTCCCTTGAGAATTTCCTGTAAGGGTGGTTGTGTGGTAGTGAACTCCCACAGTTTTTGTTTGTCTGAGATATATACTATTTGCCTTTCATTTGGATGATAGCCTTGTGGGGTAGAGTATTCTTGGCTGGCATTCTCTGTCTTTTAGTATTTTGAATATATCATCCCATTCCTTTCTGGCTTTTAGGGTTTGTGATGAAAAGTCTGATGTTAGTCTGATTGGGGCTCCCTTATAGGTGATTTGACGCTTCTCACTTGCAGCTTTTAAGATTCTCTCTTTGTCTCTGAGTTTTGCCAATTTGACTATAACATGTCTTGGAGAAGACCTTTTTGGGTTGAATGCATTTGGGGATCTTTGAGCTTCCTGAATCTGAAGATCTGTGTCTTTTCCTATACCTGGGAAGTTTTCTGCCACTATTTTGTTGAATATGTTTTCAATGCAATCTCCTTTTTCCTCCCCTTCTGGAATACCCATGACTCGGATATTTGAGCACTTAAGGTTGTCTGACATCTCTCTTAGATTTTCTTCAATGCTTTTAATTCTTTTATTTTTCTTTCTTTCTTTCTTCTTCTTCTTTTTTTTTTTTTTTTGTCTGCCTGTGTTGTTTCAAACAGCCCATCCTCAAGGTCAGAAGTTCTCTCTTCTGCAAACCTGTTATTTAAACTCTCTGTCGTGTTTTTTATTTGGTTGAATGAATTCTTCAGCTCAGCAAGCTCTGCCACATTATTTTCAGGGCATTGATTTCCTCGTACATCTTTTCTTTCAGATCCTATATACCTTTCCTTGTTTCATTTTGTTGTCTAGCTGAGTTTTCTTGTCTCTCATTTAGTTTCTGTAGAATTATCACTCGAAATTCCTTGTCAGACATTTCAAGGGCTTCTTGTTCTATAGGATCTAGATCTTGATTGTTATTAACCTTTGGTGGTGTACTTTCTTGATTTTTTATATTTCTGGTATCTTTCCTTTGATGTTTAGTCATTGTGGCAGGGGATTTCAGAGTCCACTTGTTTGACACTATTGTCTGGCTAGGATGCTGCTGGGGCTGCCAATTTGGCACTGCTGCCTTAGTGTCTGCTCAGTTGCTCACTAGGGCCTCGGGTGCATGGTCATTTCAGATCTTGGGCCTCTCAAGGGAGGCACCTCTCTGGTCAGCACGCACTCGGCCGGGCTGGGGATGTAGTTGGGTGGCAGTGGTGAGGCCTACCTGCTGGGTCACAGGCTGGTACCCCAGGGCTCGTGGCCTCCTCAGATCTTGGGCTTCTCTAGCTGGGCTCCTCTCTGATCAGCACACACTCAGTGGGACTGAGGATGGAGTCAGGTGGTGGTGGCAAGGCCTACCTGCTTGGTCATGTGCTGGCACCACAGGGCACGTGGTCCCCGCAGATCTTGCCTCCTCTCTGATCAGCACGCACTCAGCGGGACAAAGACTTATTCCTTTTTTGTTGCTCTTGGAAATGCAAATAGCACTCTGGCTGCACACCTTCAAGGATACAGAATCCAGCCACAGAATCTCATCAGCACCGTGGAGATGCCAGCAGCCTCTAAAAGATGATGGGAGCAGGCAAGGCCACACATGCATAGGAGAAACCGATAACAGCCCTGCCCATATCCTGTTTGGGTGACATCATCGATATACTTCTTATAATAGGGTTGAATTCATTTAGTTTGTTTATGACTATAACTATGAGAAAATTTCCTTATTTACTTTCCCAGTGTCAAAATTGTTTTGCATCAAGAAATTCCATGTTTTCTAATCTTTAGAAAAGTTTATATACGATTGAAATGATCTGTTTCAAGAAAGTTTTATAAAATGTCCCCTTAATATCAATACTTAGCTGGGCTAAGTATTTTCACTTGTTAAAGATTTTTCATTGCTCTGTAAATGTCATTAATGATTAATGCATTCTATTTCTTCTTGAGACAAGTTTGATAAGCTAATCTCTTAGTATTGCCTTCAGAGGTTGACACTAAATGAAAGTTAAAGAAAAACCAGTGCACCGAGGTACAAATTTGTATTAGAAGTAGAAATTTGTATTAACTCAACTGGCTTTTTATAAAGGAAAAAAAAAATCTAAAAAAAATGGAGACAAAGAAATATTCAGAACAGAAATTTAGAAGGGGAATCTGGATAGATAACTAAACCACAGTATACACAATATTGAGTGTGTGGGGAAAAAAATCAGTGGGGAGCAAAATTAAAGGTATTGAAATATTTCTGGCACCAGTGTCTTTGTCAGTTTGGCCTGCTAGAAGAGAATACCATAGACTGGGTGGCTTATAGATAACAGAAATTTATTTCTCACAGTTTTGCAAACTAAAAGTTTGCAATCAGAATGCCAGCATGGTCAGGTTCTGGTGAGAACTCTCTTCTGGGCTGCAGACAACTGACTTCTCCTTGAATCCTCACATGGTTGGAAGAGAGCTAGCTAGTTCTCTGACCCCTTTTAATGTCATTCATGAGAGCACCCCCCTCATGACCTAGATACTTCCCAAAGGCCTTACTTCCAAACACCATCACACCACGAATTAAGATTTTAACATATGAATTTTGGGGAAGACAACATTCAGTGCATTTCAGCCAATTTCCCAAAAATATAAATATATCTTTGTCTAAGCAAAATATCATGATATTTTCCCTGAACTTGCTTCATGGAATATCCCAAGTCTCAGTCACCTTCTAGAAGTTGACACAGGTTCCCAGAGACAATCATGTGGAATGTACCCTTCCCAAAGTATAAGATTTTAGTGTAGACTATTTTTAAAAATTTAGAAATGCAGATGTTTATTTACAAGACATATAATCTTCTCATTTGGGATGTTTATTATATCTCTCTTCTCTACAGGGTACTGATGGGAGAAAAGTATACTCAATTAAAATGATAGATATAATAGAGCACTTCCTAATGGGGATAACCTTTAAGTTAAAACCTAAACATGTCAAATTTGTTCAGTTAATTGGGAGAGGGGAGGAAAGATTGGATTCCAATCAAAAGGAATTGTAAGTGATTCCATGTCTCGTATGGCTTTCTTGAGCACTGCAGCTTTGAAATTATTGTGGGTGGATATCAGGTCTCATTAAAGAGGGCTACAAAGTATCAAAATCTTTCTTCGAAAGTTCCTCACTACAGAATGGCTTACATCAAACATCAAAACTTATTTGTCAACAAAATTGAGGTGTAGGAAAATAAATTCTTCAGTTTGTAGAACACTCCAGTGACTTTTTTTTTCCTATTAACTTGATATACTTACAGTGACAAGCAGATTCATTAAAAGTACAATTCAACAAGTTTTGATAATTACAAATACATATCTTAAATCCCTATCAAGATAGAAAACTTTTACATGAACTGAAAAGATCCCTAGTGTTTCTTCCCAGTCAAGTCTTACACCTGCCAAGGCATCCACTGTTCTGATTTCTTTCACCATAAATTGTTCTCACCTGTTGTATCTTTGGACTCAGATAATATGCTAACTTCAGTATCTGACTTCTCTCACTAAGCATAATGTTTTTCAGGTTCCTCTGTTCTATCATAGCTTATTCCTGTTTATTGGTGAGTCATTCCACTGCATAAAAATACAGCACCTTTATTATCCTTTCACCTATTAAATGAATGTTTGTATTGTTTCTAGTTTGGGACTATTATGAAGAGAGCTGCTATGACTATTCTTGTTGTCTTTTTGTGGAGATATATTTTCATTTCTCTTGGGTAACTATCAAGATGTGAAATTGATGGGACCTAAAAAAGTATATGCCTAACTTTAAGAAAAAAAAAATGCGAGAATGATTTCAACTTTTTGTAAGAATCGCAATGAATAGGGATTCTGCTCGCTCCACATTCTTGCCAGACTTTGAGGTTGTCATTCTTTTTAAATTTAGCTATCCCAGAACATATGTAGTGGTAACTCCTTGCAGTTTTGAGTTGCATTTCCAAGTGAACAATCATACTGAGTTTATATTAGCAATGACTATTTAATGTGTTTGTAAAGTGCCTATTAAAATCTTTCCCCCATTTTTATGTTTGTTTTTCTTTTCTTATTGACTTTTGAAAGTTATCAAATATTCTAAACTTAAGTACTTTTTTAAACATAGCAAATATTTCTTCCATCTGTGGCTTGCAAATTTGCTGTTATTAATTTTGAAGATTCTCTATTCTCTGAAATTTTGTGTTTATATTTAGTACTTCTCTGGATCCATCTGAGAAATTTTTGCCTACCCAAGGTCATAAAGATCCACTGTATTGTCTTCCAGAATTCTTAAATATTCTAATTAAGTAAAGAAATATAAAATATATTTATTATTTTTAATATTTTAGAAGGTTGACTAGTAAAAAACCCATAAAAATATAAAACAGAATAGTAAGGGAAATGTTCTAGGTACAACAGGAAAAAAAAAAGGTCAGTGAACTGTTTCAAAGTTCTTGGCATGCATGAGAAGTGGTATTTAATAGTAGACTGCAAAACATTAAATGTGCTGGTTTGTAAACCAATAAAGAACAAAGGAGTATAGCTGATAAGGTAGTAAACTAGGTAAAACACTAAAAAAAGAAGGCATGAAAAAAGAACGTAAAAACAAGTCGCAATGGGACAAATAGAAAATGCATAACAAGAGGGTGCCCATGAACCTGACTATATTGATATACATTATATATAAATGAGCTATACAGTGCTATAAAAAGAAACGGTGAGGCTGATTAAAATGGCAAGGCTCAACTACATGCTGTTTATAAAAACTTCACTTGAAAAAATAATGCAGTCATTGTTCCAGAAAAGACAGAGCTAACTCATAGGAAAACCTATATGGTCTTTCTGGTGACCAGTCCCCACCCAGTAGCCCACCAAGAGTGGTCTCATTACAGTAAATGATGTTCCTGGTCACCCAGGAAATTCCAAGATATTAGAAGCTCTGTGTCAGGAAATTAGGTCAAGGATCAAATATTAGGGAAAAAAATTGCAACTAGCACAAATATCTCTCTGGACATTACAAAGGTTTTAGGAGCTCTGTGCCAAGAACTGGGGGAGAGACCAAATATCTCAAAAAATTTTGCTCTTGACTGGTCTGCTATTACTTTGCCTGGACCACTATCTGCTCTTGGTAACTATTGCTTTGATTGTGCTTTGTCTTCAGGATCATACTGGTATAGCTGTGCTTCATCTCCTGATTCATTCTCATTCTTCAAAGAAATGCTTCAGATTCTTCATTTCACTTGTTTTAAATGTCTATTGAAAGCTCTGCCCTCATCTGCAGCTGATCTGGGTACAACAGTTTTGGCATCCACTGAGCAGAAAGTTTGCTCAAATGTAATTTTTCAGTCATAATTGTATAAGTTGAACCAATTGAGTTGTGTATGGTGTTGGCTATTGTTTCTGCTGTTAATTGTTTGTCCTCTTTAATTAGGGCACAAGCTAGATTATCTTTTTCCTTTCAAATTGATGTGGATGGTCTGCCACCATGGGTTTCATCTTCAACATTGTCTTTTCCCTTCTTAAAACCATTTATCCTTTTGTAAACTGCTGATTTCTTTGGAACATTTTCCCCATAAACTTTTTGCAAAGCATCAACGATTTTGCCATTCTTCCACCTAACTTCACCATAAATTTGATGTTTCTTCTTTCTTCAATTTTAGCAGAATTGATGTTGCTCTGATAGGGACTCTTTTCAAACTGATGCCTCATTCTTCTTCTTAGTGCCTCAAACTAGAACCTGTTCAGACATGCTATAAGTTGGTACGAGTTTATTTTGGTGCCAAAAAATAAATAAATAAATAAAATCTTTGGATAATTTTTTCATAATACACATTTTCTATAAACTTTTTGAAGACCCCTCGTAGACAATTGCCTCCCAATATAAAGAAGCTTAAATTAATAAGAAAAAAGTATATTGTATCTGCTCATTAAAAGTTATGCATCATCTAGTATTTACCCATTATGAGTAGCTTTGTTTTAAAAAAAATAAATAGTAAATAGCTTATCTTTCAATTCATGCTTCTTTTTAGGCTGGGTCTAAATGACTTAAAAACAAAGCCATATCTCAATACTCAAGTAAAATAGAGTAAGATATTTAAACTTCAGTAATTACTAAACAGGGTATATTTTATTAATGCACACTTCTTTATAAAAAGTAAACAGGAGTGTCTTCATATTTCAGAGTTTATGTATGGAGTTAATGTATCATTTAGTTCAACTCTTCACCTGAAAATAATACTTGGATGAGGTCATATATGAAATGTTATTGTTCAAATAGTGTTCTTACAGTTAGTTAGTTACAGTTAGTTACTTATTAAATTTTAATTAAAAAATGCACTCCTTATTTTGTCTATTTAGCAATAAATTTTCATTTGTAACTAATCAGATAATTGACAAAAAAAGCTGCTGTTTTCTCTATTTTGTGTATACATATTCTCATTTCCTATTGATTTCATAATAGGGTGTATTTATACCATTCAAATCGATGCTCTCAACAATTATTTTCTTTACTTAAAGCTAGTGAGGTCAGCAATGTAATGGATTCAACTAATTGGTGATGATGAATAAAGCAATTTCCCATTATTATATAAAATTACTTGAAACTAAAAAAGTTGTGTTTTCATTTTGTTTTTGTTTTTCAAGTTTTTTTGTTTGTTTGCTTTGAGGGTCTTTTACAGTAACAGGAGAAATTTGTTAGTATCTACTTATTACCTGTAAACACAAGTTTCATACCTTTAAAGTTAAAAAACAAATAATAACATTTGTCATTGTCTTCAAATTCTGAAAAATTTTTCTAGCCTATTGTTTCTTTACATACCACCAATTCAACCAGAAGTCATCATTACATAATGATGTATGCCATATGTCAATATGTTGCATGGACAACTATATATTTTTTAATGTGAATGTACTTCACTCTGGATGCCATCATGTCTAAGGATAAATCGTCTATCAATAGTTCCAAATGTTTTCTCCCAGTCGCTGTTACTTTATAGAGCAATTTAAATATTGTAGAAACTTTTTATCACAGATATGCCCTGCCAGATAGATCACATGCTAATAATTTGTAGGTTATTTGGCTTTCTCAAACTTAAATCTCATACAGAGGAAGATAAATACTTTCAAATCTCTCAATTTCTTTGAAAGTTTAATTCATTTTTAAATTATTGGGACTCAATCTGATGCTATAACTTTGATCTAAATCTGCTGGGTTACCCAGAAACAGAAATGTGACAATCTGTATCTGTTTTATCACAAAGATTTTATTATTTTAACCTGATAATGGGTCATTTTCCACTCAACCACTGCCAAAGCATGACATTTTTACAATCCCCATTACCTCTGCAGTACACTTAAATTTGATTTAGAGGTACTATTTTATGGCATGTGTGTCCTTAATAGGCACTGAGGAATGGGATAAAGAATATTAATATGATTGGCTTTCAGAATAAGTAAATATCTTAGTTGTCATAGTCTGTAGATGCAATGCTGATAGCAACAACAGAATATCAAATTGTAAAACAAGAGAAAAATCAACAGTTTGCTTACTGGAAAAGGTTAAAAAAAACTGACATAGAAGCAAATGGAAAAATGTGGCTGAGTTAGATACAGTACTTTTAACAATAAAAATTAAAAACATAAAATGAAACTGTATATATGACAAAAACCATATGAGTGTGTATATATATATGTGATGTATATGCATATGACAGAAATCAGGAAATGACAACTACATCTGATTTGAACATAGGGTTTAGAATAATTTTGAGTGGAAATTTTAGAAAAATGGGAGATGAGGACAATTCAGCTCAAAGAAATAAACTATGTTTTTAAATCATTTTTTGAGCAGTAACACTCTTCATCTTTCATATTTCTCTGATTTGTATTTATTTTTATGTTTGGACTTATTTTTTCCCTTGTGGATTCTATACATAAGCTTCATGCATCCTGAAGTGGTCTCTTAAGGTCTTCCTTTTTATTCACTCAACTTGACTTACACTCATTGACTTCAACTTACTAGTGCATATATTTAGGTACCTGATATTTATTTGTGAACAATATTTAAAGGTACTGGAAGAATAGAATCTTTGCATTCTTGGTGTGCATTATGTCACAGGAACTAACACATGTGATCGATGATGAATAAGGGATGAAAGTATATATTAAAATATCACCTTATTGAATAACACCTATTTTGCATTTAAGTAACAACAGAAGAATGATATGCAAAAGCAACACTGTGATGTGACTTCATATAACTCAAAGTCACCTGCATGCATGCAGAATATGATAAGAAACAAGAAGGATGTAACTAGAATAAAAACTGAAGTTAAGAAAATCTTAAAGCATCGAGCTCTTTGATGCCCTGAAGAACTTGGAATCTACCAAATTATAGCACCTAATAAATTACTGAAAGGGAGTAAAATTACACTTCCAATACACCTTGGATATAAGGAAGTCAGATGGGATTAAAGAGATGTTTTACCTGCAAGATCATGGGTTCTTAGTAAATTTATCAAATATCTCATGTCAAATGGTCAAATTAATATCCATGAATCCTGGCAGTAATTCATGGACTTTTTCCAAATACTGTCTATGATAACATCAAGGGAACATAATACAATTAGTACTAACTGTCTTCTTCGATTCTGATAACACTTTTCTGACTTTAAACTGTAAAATCCTTAGTTAATAAGCTCTATTAGAGGAAAACACTGTGTTCAATCAGTCTTTGTATCTATTGTCTAGTTTTGTACGTAATCAATTTGTGTCTCTTTAAAATAATTGAACCCAGATGCCCTCTCTTGCATTCCTCAGTGCTCTCTGGAAAGAAGGGAAAGCTGATTATGAAAATAATACTAAGAAATCAGAGGAAGAATGGAAATATTTGTTATTAATCATGAAGGACTCTAAATAGTATGTACTATGTAAGTTTTTATTACATAAATAAAAATGAAAATAAACATGAGATTTAAGGTCTGAAGTCATGAGTATAATTCTAGTCAGTTAATTTTAAATTTCTAACTCATTTTTCTCATTTTTAAATAAAAGTAATAATAATGCTGCCTCTCTTATTGTGATAAATTACTTTGTAAACTATAATATTCTTGTTAAGTATTAAGTTAGACTTGTCTCACAGTTATTTACTCGAGGACCATTTTTATTTCAAAAAGAAGAGTCAAGTAGCAAGTACTGTTTCAAAGCAACAAATTACTAGATATTTAGGGAGAGACATACATTTTTGTGTGAATTTCCATATGGCCCATATTGTAGCCATAATATAACGTAATTGGTCTTGTCAACTCCTGCTTAAAACCTGCTTTAAAAATGGCTCTACTTCCTTGTTGGTATTTTATAAGCCCTGCTATAACTTCAAGATGCTTTAGGGCAGTCGTTCTCAAACACTAAGACTTACAGAATGACCAAGAGGGCATGTTAAAAACTCAGACTGCTGCCCTCTCCACCTTGCAGTTTTTGATTCCACAACTCTGGGATAGTGCTGAAGTGTTTCCATGTCTATCGGCTCCTAGGAAAGTCTGATACTCCAGGTCTTGGAAATACATTTGGGGAACTACTGCTCTCAGATGCATGTGGTCACTTTGATAAATCAATATGATATAGCAAGCATTAATTTCCCAACAGTATTTTAAGAATTTTAAGTATATTAGATCAGTGAATCTTCATAACATCTTTATGAAATAAGCATGAGATTTTCCTACATTTGAATAACTTACCTAATGTCATATAGCTGGTAAATGTCAAAGCTGCGATTTAAAGCCAAGCAATATGGCTCCAAAATCTATTCAGAGCTCAAGAATCCATGTGTTTTATCATGACACTAGACTCTTTTCAAGGCTTGGAAGTGGTTCTATGAGTTACTAATAAATAAATGCTACTTATAAGTAACATTTATATGTTATTTCTGACATATCTAGCTCAACTTTGCCCCTGGTTTCAGATTACTGCTAAAATGGATCTCTTTTAAGCTTTTATTGAAATGTTTTGACCTACCTAGGGCAACATATTTTAAGTCACATACTAAACCTGTCTGTGATCACAAAATGGTTACTTCCCAAGCATGTCTCTATTACTCATTCCTGTCATGTTCTATTTCAGTGATTCCAAGCAATATTTCTGTTCTCATTTTCTTTCATTCAACTCTATGTCCTTTTTGCTTGTGATTTCTTTCATTCACCCCATGTCCTTTTTGCTTGCTCTTTGATGTTTCTGTGCTTCCTCTTTGTCTCTTTGTCGAATTGATGATCAGCTAATTATCTCAATAGTCTTAAGTCCCGTATCATCTCCTCTAAGAAGCCCTGTACCTTCTTTCTCAGACAATTATTTGTTCTTGCTTCTCTGTTCACACTACAAATACATGCCAATATCACAGCAGTGTGGCAGACAAGTGTTATAAAAAGAGAATTGGGTATCAAACTGCAAAAGTATTAAAACAGACATGACAGAGGGTGCCCAGTTTTTCTTGCCTTCAACTCTTGCCTCCTTTTTCTTTTTTTCATTTCTGTCTCCCACTCCCCATTTTTTTTTCCCCAATCCCTCTGCTGCCTCTGAACTTTGACAAACCACAACACTTACCACTAGACTCCTGCCAAAAATAAAAAAAAATAAAAAAGAACATCTCTTGAAAAGACTGTCCTGTAAATGATCAGGGTGGGACTGTGCCAGTGACATCAAGCAAAATGCATGGAAAATGGGAGCAATATGCAATACCCAAACATTTCAACTACAAATTTTTTCAGCAATAAAAGATAAAACTGCAACATAAGCCATATCACCAGAACGAGTACCTCTCTCTCTCCCTCACCCTATTGAAGTTCAACACTGGCTTCTACTAGAACAGCTGATATTCTGGTCTCCCTCAAGTGCCTTAGTTGAATAAAGCCTTTAGCCTCTTTCTGAGTCACTTACATTATTTACTTTTGACAAGAGAATACCCTACAGTTTAATACCAAGGTATCCATTTAAGAAGTGGTTCAACTAGGGAAAATTAATCCATACTGGCAAATTTCAATCTTTATCTCTATAAAGATACAGATTAAAAATTAAATGTAAGTGTAAAATATTAGCTACCTGGTACATGATTCTCCTAACCCTTTATTTCCCTGCTGATTATTACAATGTACTACATATGTGCTGCAATTATTTGAACATATATTTTTTCATTTTACTGGATTTTGAGTTATTAGGGAAGCGAATAAAATATGTTTATTTATATTATTATAGCAATCACCTACCCTATGCATGGCATAAAAGATATAGTATGAGTATTATAATATTTCCTAAATATTATAATGAGTTATGGAACATTAACCTCTGCACCCTTACATAATACATGCAACACAAACATACATTTAAAAAAATAAAATATAGTGATTGCCAATTTGCACTTACGTTTCTGAAATAAACTTACATAATATTTCTTGGGGAGAATTGAAAATGTCTTATTTAACCTTCACCTCTTCCTTTCTGAATCTTTTTGTAGTGAAGAGACCCTTCCAAAAACCAGCCCCCACCACACCAAAACACACATGGGTTTTCCTTCATTCTCATTGAATAGATATTTATCACAATCTCATTTCTAAACCCATCACTGCATGGACATGGCCATGAAAAAGAAGAAAGGATTATCCAAGAACAATTGGGAAGGAGGCAGGATTAAAAAATAGCGGTATCGGGGGCAGGAGGTAAGAAGTGTTGCTACAAAACTGTTCCGCGTTTCACCTGTTTCTTTGGACAGTCATCTCTCTATGTCTTCGGTGACTGTACACATACACATTCAGATGATTTTAAAATAATTTTGCTACTGTCCACAACCCTCTTGAATTACAGATCTCAATTTCTGATTTACACATATGAATATTCTTAGGCAGTGCAAACAAAGGCATTGACCCAACAAGTATATAACTTAGTATGCCAAAAATTAAACTCAAATTTCTCCTTCAAATGTGTTCTTAGAGTTTGCTCTTTATTAAGGGAGTTATTGCGGGGACTTAGGTAAAATATGGGGGTCATCATAGCTCCCTCTTTATTGTCCCTCAATTGTCAATTATTCATCAATTATTCATCAATATCTACATATTCTACTTCATCCATATGTCTAGAATCTTCCTCTTTCATGCATGTTCACTACCTTATTTCAGACGTTCATCATTTCTTACCTAGCATTTTACACTAATGCCTTAACCAGTTTCCTGCTTACATCAAGGGTATTTCAAAAAGTTCATAGAGAGATTCATTCATATTATCTTTCAATTCTATTTTTCCAAAAACTTTTTGAAATACTCTTGTACAAATATAGCTAACTTTATCCTACTTCTCATTTACTATAGTGTAATTTCCACCATTTCTCCCTCAGTCCCTATATTCTGGTTATATTTACCTATTTAGGACTCCCTGAATATCTTGTGCCTTCAACAAATTATGCCTTTAATGCAACATTCCCGGTGCTTGGCTTACTTCACGTTCACATTCTCTGATGGGAAGATTTCTAATTACCTTTCAGGACTCAGCATTAACATCACCCTTCTCTGATACCTTCCTAGGTATCTTTGTAAAGATTAGTTTTTCCTCCCTCAGTATTCAGAGTAATCTGTACATATATCTACCACAGAAGCTACCAAAACACATAATCAGGGCTTGTTCATGCTTCCTTCTCCCTCTCCCAGCTTGACAGCTCCTCTATTCTTTGAGGTTCTGGATCCATGGACTATGTATTGCTCAACTTTTTCTCCCCAGGGAAAAGCAGGTAGCTTCAGATGTAGTAAGCTCTAAATTAATGTTTGAAATGTTTCTTCAATGCATGAGCACATGCCTGCTCTCCTGTTCCAAATGTGTTCCAGTGCAGACACAGTGAAGATCTTGAGAATCTGCACAAATTTTAAAAATAAAAATGTTTTCATATATCACATTATTTTCAAACATTACTTTTCTGAAGAAATACCTCTCTATATATGCATAGTAAATGGTCATTTTCAGACAGAATTATATAAATGCCAGCTTTAGCAACATCGATTTTTCAGTTGTTCAAACTTGAATACTAATCCATTTTCTATTTTAATATATATGATATGTTTTATAAAGTTTTGTCATACAATTTCCTTATGGAGTCATTAATATACACCGTAAGAAATAAAATGTCACCAGAGGAAAAACAGTTTCTTAGAGTTTGATGTATGAACTATATTTCTATCTGCTGAGTTAGACTCCATCCCACTGACAAATAGCCCAAAATAGTTCAGAGACACACAGGAGGCAACTTACATTCTAGTACAAATACAACTACTTATCGACTTGGATAAGACACTTTGCTGGGAACTGGTGTCTGATTGTGCCCACAACTGCTGTGGACTGCTGCTGTCGAACATGGATAATGCAGTTTTTGACAGGCAGTACCACTTTCTTTGGCTTCCTTGACCCTGTAGCTACATAGCATTACATCCATGATGTACCACCAACCTCAGCCAGGAAGACTGACAGGGAAGACTTCCAACTGCTTTGTAGAGCCCTGTGTCTTCCTGTGCACAACTGCTAGCTACAATTGCTCTTCTTCTCTTTAATGAATTGAGACTCCTGCCGAGGACGAGTGGCATACGGGAATGACGGCACTCTAATGTGTATCCAAGTGTTCAGTGAAAACAAACATCAGTGCTCCTGGGTGCTGCCAGCTTTCACTGTGCATTTCAGTGCTGTGCTGAAGTTTTGTAGGTGCTAAAGAGATAATGTTTTCTGGATTCTTCCCTATCCTGAAGTGGAGTCATGTTCCATAGGGAAGTACTAAACTTAGCCACATAGGCCTGAGCAAGACAGACAGCCACAAGATCAGACAGCTCTATGAACAGTTCATTATCTTCTCCTGATCTCCTCCCACTGCTTATTACTCCCATAATCTGTGCTCAGACATGAGTTCTTACAAGACTGAGCCAAGAGACATTTTTAATTTTTAAACATTGCGCTATAATAAGGCTCGCTCCATCTTTTACTGATCAGTACAGCATTTGCTAAATGTTGTTCTGTGAAACAATTCTCAATCAGATAAATTAAAGGGAGTATGGCATATTCTATCTCTATCATGAATATTTACTACACACACACACACACACACAACAAAAACTGTGAAATGCAATAAGGGAATAAGAAATGTCTTTGTTTAATATATTGCATTTTATGCTATTTTATTACAGCATGCTCTGCGTGTGTGTGTTACCTAACCATATTGACAGAGTTGGTATCTTGTGAAAACAGTGGACAAGTGCTTTCTTATGAGGCCTAGTTGTCTTCGTGACAATTTGCTCTACTAAGACTAACCTTTCACAGGAATGTAATCAATCTCTCATGGAGAAAGACTTCTGAGAGTTCCATCCAACAAGTTTATTAGTTATTCCCCAAATGTGGACATAACTTAAGAACTCAAACTGGTATTTTCTCAGTGTAATTTTAGGAATATATTCTCTCTATATATTTATATACACACACACATATAAATGTATGTATGCATGCATATGTAAATGTATGTACACATTAATATATGTATGTATGTGTGTTTATATGTATGCATCCATACATACACCATCGCTCATATGCATACATATATGCAACAGGCTTAAATACACATGTACAACTTTTGCTTTTTAGGGAACTACATAGAACAATACAGGTGATTTTTTTTCTGTATCCAATTATTGCTTTGATCCTATACACTCGGGAAAGGCAAAATAAAATCACTATTATAAAGGGATTTTTTTTTCTATTAAAATCATGTGGTTGAGACACTGCAACTTTGGTCTATTTAATATCTCAGGCTTTGGTGTATTTTGTCTTTTCTATGCCAACCAAGTGTCAAATATTGGTTAGGTTGTACTTACAATCATGAAGGAAGAAGAATGGTCCCTCTGATTCCATGCCAGCCTGGAAGGCCTGGAGTGCAGAGTTTCCACAGATGTCCATTTGTAAGATGCATCTGTCCCTACATCGCATCCTGCCAGCTGGCATTGTGTAGGCTAGCTGGCAGTGGGCACAATCTCAGGCTGCCAGCCAGCAGGCTGAAGCCCCAGTGCACTGGCTTCTAAGTCTTATGGCTCATATTCCTGAGAGCACCAGTGGAAGCTGGGAACATTATAGAAATATTGGCTCCAGGAAAGTTACTTCACATTATAGGAATGTCAAGAAATATTGCAAGTTAAAGACAAACATTGGCATATGCATGGGGGACTATTTCAAAAGATTGATTCAGACTAATTGTCATAAGGTAGCTGTGCATGTATGGCATCTTAACACAAACAGCATCTTACCTTGACTTTGAGGAAAACGTCAAATGCATATGATAAACAAGGAAGGCAGAGACATATCAAGCTTCCACTGTAAGTCCCCCATGGAGAGGTGCTCTTTCTCCCAGGAGATTTCATAGTAAGCCCCACAGGATGGTTGGCTCAGTATTCCTAAGTCTGAACCCTACATTGTTTCTGTTTTTCTGAAGATCCAGAAAGTATTAACCTAGAATAAAGTCCAAGGTTACCTTGGCCATTCCATTGGCAGAGACATTCTATAAGCTATTTCAGGCAGATGGATACTTATGTTATTTCCTAGATTTCCAAGAAGAAAATATCTTCTTTCTTTACTTTCTTATGTGCCAAGATTGCCTAAAGATAGTGTCTGAGAAACCTTACCTGTCTTTGTATTTCATAGGTATATGCAGGCAATAATTCAATGAAGTCTGGTTGAATTAAATTTCCTTTCTTGTTTGAGATATAAAAGAAACTGCTGGATTCCAGCTGGTAGCAAGAGAAGCTGAGTGTAGAAGCTAAACAGGAAATTTCAAGGCTTAAGACATTTTTCCACTGTAAATTTTCTTATTCATTTTCAAACTTCATACTGGTCTAATCTTAGTTTAGGATTAGCAATTGTGCTTTTTCATTTGAAGCATTAACAAGCATAATAAGCAAATAACAAACATTACAAGCAGAACTACAGCTTTGGCACAACAATATCTCTTTTCGACAAAGACACAGATGTCCTTTAATCCTCTGTCTTCTGTCATCTGGCTCACATATTCCTTATTGCTCAGGCTTCCCTATGGCCAAAAGGTGGTTTTAGTTTCTTTATTTTTTTTTTCTTCTCCCATTTAGGAGGGACTCTTTACCTCAATGGACAAATGTATACTGTTAATATTCAGATGCAACATGGATGGACCTAGAGAGAATTACATTAAGTGAAACGAGTCAGGCACAGAAAGAGAAATATATGTTCTCACTTATTTGTGGAAGCTAAAAATAAATAAATAAATACACAAATAACCAGGGTGGGGGTAGAGGGGGAAGAAGATAAAACAATTACAATTCCTTGAAGTTGATACAAGTGAACAGAAAGGAGATTGTTGGGAGGGAGGGGGGGGAGAGGCAGGAGGGAGGGAGGTTTCGGTAATGGGCCACAATAGTCAACCACATTGTATATTGACAAAATAAAATAAAAATTTTTAAATAATTAATTAATAATTAATAAATAAATAAATAAATATTCAGATGCAGTTTAGTTTCCCTTGCCACTTGGATGAGGGAAGATAAATGGACCTACCATCATTAGGTATTGACAATAGCTAATGATGTCTTTGGACAAACTACACAGATAGACCTGGTTCCATTTGGAAGCCTTAGAGGGTAGAAAATTGCAAGAGAAAGAATTTTTAAAATCTCTTCAGCTTTGAAAGTTTTCTGCATTACTTTAAGTGCCAGGCACTTGGATTCAAACATTCACCCACCTTTCTGGGCTTTCTGTGAGTACAAAATGTAAAAATGCTTTGTAAAGCATTTTCGTACAGTATAATTTGCTATATAAAACTCAGAGATATATTTTATTTTACATAAGAGGCCCACAAGAGGAAACTACCCTATCATATATTTAATATTTTCACTGTAATGGATAAGACTCTTCTGGGCAAGCAAACCTTTTTTTCTTTTGTTCTAAAAAATATTCTCCTTCACTGCAGAAATGGAGGGTTCTCAATCTGGAAAAGATGGTGCGGACCTGTTTTTCACTGCTCTTCTCCACTCCTGCCTGATAAGCACAACTATACATCCTGAAAATAACACAAGAGTGAACCCAAACAGAACTCTGAAAGATGGCAAAAATAAGGAGAGCTGATTCTGAACACTGGGACTGGAAGAACCATAGAGAGTCAGGGTGCCTTATGTACTCACACCCAACAGAAGGCAGCTACATAAGCCTAGTGTTTCCTGACCCACAACACAAAGAAAGAAATGGCAAATTCCTCTCCTGGATGGGCCAGGAACCCTTCTGACAACATTAGGTAAGCTAACACAACTGAAAAGAGGATTAATGGAAAAACCTGCCAAAAAGAAGGGGCTGGAGGAAGTCCTCTATTCCTCACCAAGCCTGAGGATTCCCTATTCTGTTTCTGTTGAGAGAAACACAGGAAGGTGGATGGAACAGGCAGGAAAAAAAAAGAAAAAAGTACCTTTTTTAGGGAACAAAAGAGAAAGGTACTTGGCCATAGCAATTGGTTCAGTCCAGGAAACCTTTTACTTTCTGTGGGCCTGAGACTTTCCTGTCACAACCAGACAAATTGGGTGATTGGCAAAAAAAGAAAAACGGACCCACTAAAACAAGGAACAAGACTAGGAAACCTCTTAGGCTCCAGGCCTGAGATTGCTCTGTACCACCAAGCGACCTCTGATAACCCAACCTGTAAGTAACAACAGAGTTTGATGGACGTCCAAGCAGCATCAGATAAACCACAGAGACCAAAGTAGCATGCAAAGACTGAAAATGAAACTGTTGTTGGAACCACAGCACCCCAAAGTAAGCCAGGACCTGCCTGCTAAACTTTAACAGGGTGATTGCCTCCTAAAATAAAAGATTTAAAAAGGGTCCAGAGTCTTCTAACATAATTAAAAAAACTGAGCAACATACACAAAAAATCACCTATCATGCTAAGAAACAAGAAAATCGCAATTTTTACCTTACCCTTTCACCTGAAGTACTAAACTAAACTGCTGATAACCAGTAGAGTGTGATGAGTCACATGTATAATACCCAGAGAAACTGTACAAAAACCGCACAAACAGATGCACTCTAAACTCTATTCAGTGAAGCAAGAACAAATCTGGGAGGAAAGTGTCAAGTTACCACAGGAAGGCAAGAAAAGAGAAACAGGAAAGATAAAGGAAACAAACAGAAGACAATGAAAAGTCAGAGTTAAGCACTGACATTAATAATCATCTTAAATGCAAGTAATCTAAATGCACCAATCAAAAACAGAAACTGGCAAAGTGGATGAACCTACTTAGGATCTAACTTGGTCACGGTCAACTTAATTCAACACTTTCTGGAAATCTGCTGCTCCAACCTTTAGCTTTTTATGTCTTCCTTCTACAGGAGGATAACCGTCTCTTTAAATGTTACTAAAAAGGCCCTCTGATTTTCACACTTCAATTTCAGTTGGTAATTAATCATCCTCAGTCTTACTTTGCTCGTTTTGATGAAATAATTTTACCTAGCAAGTCCCCTAAATTCTATAGTCAATGTCTAAAAAGGTGTGGAAGTTCTTGACTTTCTGTGGTGCAAGATCACAAGGGTAGGCCTATATAAACAATTAAGAGTATATTATTTACCATATTAAGCTGCGTTATTGTTACAGTGTGACCTATTATTTTTTAACCAACTAGTCATACTCTTGTAAAAGATAGGAATGTTTCATTGTTTCTTCAATTCTAAAAACCATAAGGTCTAGGAAAGAGAAGTGAGTCTTTGCAAAGTATTTCTTTTGAAATATTATGAGGCAGAATCAAGAAGAAAAATCTCACTGTATTCTCTCTTAGGTCCTCAAATTTGGTATTGAATTTGTTATTATTTCCTTTCTGCTTAAATCCATACAAATGAATTCACAGAGTTCACAATTTTAAATGTTCAGTTAAAAAATGTATTCTAAACTGGCATATATATTTAAATTCTGTATCCAAGAGTAAAACGGATGAACATTTTATTTCTTTATTATTAATACACTGCAATTTAACTGAAGGTCTAAAATGGCACATCTTTATTTTTAAGTGTTTATTAAAGTCTTTGTTCATTCATGTTAATCATATTACAAGAACTCTGCCTGTAAATTGTTCTATTGGAAGCAGAAAACATTTGTAAAATTAGAGAAGTTGCTCATAGCTTTTCATTAAATTTCAATTTTTTTGTTAGCTTACCATCACCTTTATCACTGAATGGAATAAAATATTGAAAACACCTTTTGGAGAAAGTAAGCAAAACTGTTGAAGTTGTACTTTAAAATGAGATAATTTCAGTTTATCACAGAGTTCTATTGAAAAGTTAATTGAGTTTCATAAATGTGAACTTTTGAATAAAATTTCAAAGTGGACAATTATTGCTTTTTCCACCAAAGGTAATAAGAATTAACAATCTGTGGTCTTATTTAACATGTCATTCAGCCAAGGACTCACTGAATTTTTATCAGCACCCCTAACAATCCACATATCGATTCTGTGGAAAAGGTATGGCAGTAATTCTAATTCTTAGCTTTGAGCGTGAGGTCCGTTGTTCTTTCCACTGTATGCAAGGAAGTTTCTAAGGTTGAATGAAAGATAAAAATAAGATCCAAAATTCTTACATCTGTATATATATAATAATTCATGTGGTTTATAATACCAAGTTTTTCTTAACATGCTTTCATACATTCATTTTGTGTGTAAATTAGCTAAGCCCAAGGAAAAACAAGCAATTTTCATGAGTGAGTCTGAAACTTTATTACTGTTGTTGTTTTGTTGAGAAACAAACAAACAGAGTAAAATATTAACTTTGAGCAGTGGGAGCTATAATCCTGTATTTTATATAAAATAGCATCAGAATACTGAAACTATTTTAGTTTCAACTAGACAAGCCAGTTTCTTGTCTGAGTGGCACATGTCATAATATCATGAAGGTTTAAAGGACTAGTAGATTTAAAGGGGAAGTGAATGTAGTAGACTTTAGTTAGGATTTGTTGAGATCAGCAAGGACCCTTTCTTCTTTACCACGAAACTCCTTAAGAAAATTTGATTACTTATCAGTCATGGAGATCAGAAATAAACACTTTTTGACACCTAACTTAGTCATTCTCTCTGTTAACATTATGCACTGTAACTGAGAATTATTGCTGAAATATTTAAATATACAAGTCAAGTAAGAAATGTTGAACAACAGGTATTATTTTAAAAGAAATAACATAAAAATAAACATTTCATCTTCTTTGGGGAAATCAGCAGCAGATTCGTTTGTAAAGTACTGTATTTTACACCCCTGCATGAGAACTGAAACAATTAGTAAAAGGAAGCGTGGCATGATTGTGTTAATATAAGAAAAGACTCAGCAATTTTCAAGATGAAATCGTCTACCTATGGAGGTTTTGGAGTCTTTGTCACTTCAATCATTTCAGCATAGGTTGAAGATATATGTATAGTAAAGGGGGCTTCAACATCTGTGGAACAAATTCCTTACAAGTACCTAGACCACCTTTCATAATATTAATTTTGTTTACAGTTTGCAAGCAACTTGTAAATGAGAACTGGAGTTAGGGTAAGACAAAGATAGAACAAACTTATTATATGATTTACTGGTTTTAAATCTGCAATGAAATTACTTACATTAACAAGCCTGTTGATTTGATTTCTATAGCAAAAATTCTTGTGTTTTTCATTGATTAAGTTTTATATATTGATCTGGATGTTTTTGTTCATTAAAGAAGGTTTAATTGAATTATTCCAGAAAAGCCTAAATTTTGTTCTCCAAGTTTATTACCATTCTCAATTACATGCTTTGCACAGCTGTCAGAGTGACCTTTATAAAATACAAAACTAATCATGTCACTCCCCAGCTGAAAATTCTCCATGAGTTCCCCGTAGTTTTCCAGATAAAGTTCAAATTCCATATCTTGACTGCAAGATAGTTCATGATCTATCCCTTGATGTCTGCCCTTTACTGGCTTAACAGCCACTAGGGGCAGACTATGAAATCTGCCATGCTATTTTGGGCATTTGACTAAGCATTCCTCAATTTTTCCTGGACTGTTATTCCTGCACCATCCTTGCTTCTATTTTGAAGTCTTGCCCTGACTCCCAACCTGATTCTGATTCTTGCTTTTAATATTTGGAATTTTTAATGTCCTCTCTGGCATTTTGCATTATTCTCTATCTTGGCTTATATTTTTCTTTTGGAGATTTTCCATTGCTGATTACCCCAGTACAACTCCCTAACCTGGGTCTTGCGGTCAGACACCATCCCTGACAGTCACTTAAAAGGGACATTTAGGTGCTATCTCTTCGGCCTCATCTTCTTCTGGCTTCTACCCCAAGTTCCAGTTGCATAACAGATCTTACTACTTCTTGAATTTTAAATTCTTCTCACCTTTATTTTTGTTAATCCCATTGTTTTGAAAAGTTTTTCTATCTTCTTAGTTCAGGACAACCTGATTGCTATGTACAATAGACATTCATGTCAAAGGGATACCTGTATTCCAATGAATGTCTACTTTAAAAAGTTATTATTGTACATAGCAAACAGGTTGTCCTGTACTAAGAAGATAGAAAAAGTTTCCAATGTTTATTGCAGCACTATTTACGATAGCAAAGAGTTGGAACCAGCCCAAATGTCCATCATCAGATGAGTGGATACAGAAAATGTGGTATATCTACATAATGGAATTCTACTCTGCTATAAAAAAGAATGAAATACTACCATTCGCAGCATCATGGATGAACTTAGAAAAAAATCATATAAAGTGAAATAAGTCAGGCACAGAAAGAGAAATACCGTATGTTCTCACTTATTTGTGGGAGCTAAAAATAAATAAATAAATACACTACTAATTGCGGGGCAGGGAAGAAGACATAACAATTACAATTCCTTGAACTTGTTAATACAAGTGAACAGATATGAGGTTGATGGGTGGGAGGGGGAGAGGGAAAGGGGAGGGGGGAATTTGTAAAGGGACACGAAAATCAACTACATTGTATATTAATAAAATAAAATAAATAATATAAATAAAAATAAAAAAATAAAAGCAGCAACAACAACAAAATTAAGTAGACATTCATTTTGCTTTTTTAAACAAATATTTTTTGAGCAACAATATGTCATATACTCTTTCTGAATATGACACAGCAGAGAAAAAAATTAATCAAATCCCAACCTAATGAAGTTTATATTCCAACAATGTGTCAGACTTGCCATATCTCTTAATTAAATGTATACATATTCTTAGATTGTTTTATGAAGACACACCCCAATGGCAGATTGTAGAGTCTGATTGCCTTTGTTTTATCCCCTATTAATCTACTTATGAATAAAAATAACTTTCTAATGTAGTGTAGGTGATGTATGTTATATTTCTCTTATCAATACATATTTTACAGCTGTGATTGAGATTTAGAATGAATCCAAATATGATCTGACCTTATATAAAGCCTTTAACAATGATATAACCCTAAACATTAAAAAAAAAAAAGACTACAATTCTAGGCCAGAATTTGATAGTCCAAACGACAAAATAAGTGCTCTTTATTCATGTAAAAACCTGTGAATTGTAACTATTAAAAGTAGGGTTAGTGGAAGTGTTTGAAAATCAGAAGTTTCACTGGTAAAATTGATACTTTGGTCCTTTAGGTTGTATTCTTCCCTCCTATTAGACGTAATAAAGGTAGGGACAAAACTCAAGCAAAACAAAACAAAACATACATTTTTCCTTTGGTATGTTTTCAGGATAATTTCAAAACTCTATTTTCACAAACCAAGTAGTCCATGTATGTCTGAAACTCTCCTTCAAAATCAATTTATTGGCACTAAGGTATTTTTTCTATGAAGAAGCACATAGTTATCATGTTAAACTACCAACAAAGTGACACGAATAAATTTATTAAATGTTTCCCAATATGAAATTTAGAAGAGTCCATGTCCATTTAAAATAATGGAAGCATAAAAACTTAACTGAACTGTTCTGAACCATTCAGTAGGTGCAGTTTCTCTGAGATTTCAGCTTAAATGGACACTATGCAGTGAAAGCAAGAGGTGGCATGACATCTAACTCCCTTATGAAAGCGTGGTCAGTATGTTAATAACTAGTACTCAAGCAAGGATGACATCTAAGGCAGACAGTGTAGGAGGAGGATTGAGTCAGATATACTGAGTTTAAACCTATTATATACCACTTAAAAATCTGAGCACATTTGGCAAATTAGTTGCAGTCCCAGCCCATTCATTCATGCAACAAATAGTAATTGAATACTTAGCATTGTCATGGTCTGTCCATTGAAGCTCATAGTCTAGCAGAAAAAAAAAAAACAAATACAAAATTTGAATGACTTATTACAGTTGTGCTGAGTATTATGACAGAATAATGAAAAATATTCTGATTGAAGATGAAAGAGAAACTGGCCGAAGAGTCAGTATCCTCATCTGTGAAAGGGATTTAATAGATGCAGTGTACCTACTTCACAGGGTTGTATGAGGAATAGAAGTAATGTACCTAAGGCAGAATATTTTAGCACTTTTTCACTTGGTAGGTACTTAACAAATTTCTAAATGTATGTGAGAATCAGATTTATAAAGTAAACCTATAATCATCAGTTAATGGTTAACAGTTGTGATTTGGGGTAGGAAATTATCTCTATGTATTTATACTGTACAGTGGAGACTTAGGGCACCATCACTATTAACAGAGTTCCTCAGCCTTAACAACGGAGGTTTCCTATTATGGTCTCTAACACTAGGCACATATCAGAGTTAATATTTATGGATAAATTGCTTGAATGGAGAATATGAAAATGCTCGATCCATGAGGGAAAATTTGAGAGGGCAGAATGCATAAACATGACTAATTCACAGTAGCTAAGATTTTGCTGCAATAAACTACAGTTGGCCCTGGATATACTTCACATATTCTTTAATCTGGGACACAAACTGAAAGGAGAAAATGTCAGTTCTTATGGTTGATACCCAGAGGTCGCACACACCATTTTACTCCACATTCCATTAGCTAAAGCAATCCATATGGTCAAGTTATTTTTTTTCTTTCAAATAGACCCAAAATTATCTCCAAAGGACAGAAGAGAACAAGTATGAACAATAATACTATCTACCATGGAATTACAGAATAAAAATTTCAGGACACAAATTAACCAAATCCTCCTCTTTTCATAAAGTACTGAATGTGCTTTTAATATTATGTCTTCATAATTTTATTGGTTAAATATTTGTGCTTTTAAAAGAGTTCCAAAGGGAAAAAAAAACTAAATAAAAAACACTCCCATGCTGTTCTGGAGCCACAGTGTAAGCATTCCATATGGCACCAGGATTGCTGCTTAAGGTTGGCGCACTGGGGAGATCAGTGATAGAAATTAGATGTGATATATGCACATGACCTTGCAGAAATATTGCGAGTGTATTTGCAGAAAGTATAAGATTTTTTCTTATTGATTTCTTATTATTATCTCTTCAAACCAGTAACACTGAATTATAATCATATTTCATAAATAAACTTAGATTTGAGCACTGGTTGTATGGTGAATTCATTAGAGATTGCCCATTATGGGGGTATGAGACTAATATATTTAACTAAAATTAAAATTCTTTAAGAAAATATTAATAGAAACATACTTAGGATGAAATAAAATTTAACTATTAACTAGAAAATATGTACTCAAGAGATTCTGGTAAAAATATCTTTCCATGTTAAAATAAAACACATACTTCAGTAGATTTAGTAATATTTTGTTCTCAAAATTTCAGGGAGCTAAAGTTCATTAATGAAAGCTAAATATCAACTACTCTACTTCTAATTCTACAATTTATCTAAGTGTATGAAATAGGAACTTCTGCACATTCCTTGATTTTACCATTTTCTTCATTTTCTGTGTCTACTATCCGTTGTACCTTCTTGTTTGAAGTTCACCTAAAGAGGATATCTCTGGTGTTCAGAGAGTAAAGAGCTAAAAATAATTAAGTACTCTGGAACATAAATTTTATCTCAACTTAATTTTGCCTGAGATGTTTTTAATATTTGAAAAATTATTCAGTTAGGTGCACCTGAGTTTAGAAATCCATGCTTGTATCTCAATCCTGGTTCTGTCTCTGGTTGAATCACTAAAAAATTCCTGAGCCTTAATTTTCTTAATTTAAAATGAGTCACATAATTAAGGAAATGCCAAATTTCATAGGGATGTTTTGAAAATTAGTTTAGAATATGATCTATTAAGCACCTGGCACATAACAGATCTTTAATAGTAAAGGATAGCAGCTGGTCTTTAATTCATTCTTTCCTTTTACTGGGAGACACTCTAGGAAATAAAAGAGGAAAAAAAAAAAAAAAACTGTTGAATGTTCTGTAAACCTGTTAATGACAACCCCCTGGCAAACTTCCCTTATCTGTGCAGTTCTTTAGCAGGATGTAGCTAGTTTGTCTGGATTGCTTAGGGTGAATAAACTTGATTCTATGGTATTATGGGGTATGGCTCCCTACAAAATGCCTAGTTATATAACACTCTGAAATAAAATGGACATGATTGAAATAACTCAATAAAAGATGAGAGCATATGTCACTTAGAAATCTCAAATTTAAATCTGAACCGGAGCACATTCTAAACTACATGGAAAGAGGTGTGGAGATGAGTTGGTTGTCTTGAACTATTTTCTGATTTGTATGTGCCTCTAAGATAAAGATCTTAAACTTTTGAATAAAGTTAGATCTTAATTTTATCTCTGACTCTTGTAAGTCTTATTTGATAATGTGATCCTTTGTGTTATATAAATACTTTAAAAATACACATTATTTTACTCCAAACTGGAACTACTGTAGATGTTATTTAAGTGAAGCAACTGTTAAATCTTGGGTTCTAAAATAGAGAAATTATGTTTGCCCCAATTTTTCTTTTTCAATTCAATTTTACTCCTATTTTTAGAATAGAAAGTATAAATGTTAGAAAATTCTTTTGGGGGCAGTGAATATCATATACAGCAGGAGGTCTTCACCTTCAATCACTATTTATATTTAGAAGAAAAACAAATGTGCAGAAATGTCCAGATTGTTACATCACTGATGCAAGATAGGAAAAAGATAATTTAATATGACTGTCATTTCAAGTATTTGTTTTCTTTAAATGTGTTTAAAAATTAACAGAAGGAAAGAAATGTTCTAAATTAAAATTAATTGCTTTATCAATGTTTATGTTTTGCAGAATCATAGTTATATAAATAAAAATCTTTTTCCTATTTACTAACAGGTTTTTATAGGATGATCATACAACATATGCTATTGATATATAAAACATTACCTGAGAAAGACAATATTTAAATGTCAATTTTACAAAATGTATACACACTATTAATTTCAGGAAACTTGCTGCTGTTATTAAAAATGTCATTCCTATTAATTTTAATATTTTCAGTTTATCCAAAACAGATATTTGTTGGCTAAGGAATTAAACAATACTTAACCAGCTGTGCATTAAATAAAATAAGTTATAAAGCTAGTTGTTCTTGTATCAAGCTAAGATCCAGTCAAAAAAACAGCTGAGGCAGACATTCTATAATAGAATATAATACACACTATGTCATATTAATCACCTGTGTATCACACTGAAAAAGTTTTGTAGTGACTTTTTTGTAGAAGTTTCATATGATATGCTCATGTTACATTTAAGGATACTGCTAAAAGATTATTCTGACACTTGTAAAACTCCATGGCAGACTTAGGGCTATCACAATTAGAGTAGGAGTACTGAAATGAGATTTTGTAGTAGGGGAGAGAGATTGCGCTCAACTCTGAATACAACAAAAAACAGTGGCTATTTTATAGCAAAGTAGAGAGGTCACTAGATGGAAAACTACTAAGAGAAAACATCAGGGGTAAGAGGAGATTCTGATTAAACATACCAGACAGGAGACTTACTGAAGGCCGGCCAGGGTGATCAGATATCACCTACAGGGTAGTGGGGAATTTAGTCACAGATTGAATGTGAACAGATATTGAGGGTGAGGGATTCTTACTGTAACAGGCTGAACAGAAGTGATTGCATTTTGATAAACTTTTAAGTTAAAAGTTTTTTTTTTTTTTTTTTCCTACTCTTGTAACCTGAATCACACAGCTTGAGGCTGGACATTAGAATACAATGATTCTTGTTCAAATGATTGCTAGAACATAATGACTTTTGCTCACACTGTACACAGAATAATTATAGAAAAAATTATTAACCTAGGTGGACATTCTTTACTAGCTTACTAACTAGAGCTTTTGAGATTAACAGGAACTGAATCCGTGACTTGACTTCGTGGAGGATGGTCACCACGAATCAGCTCCCACCCGATAAGTTCTTTGATATTTATCAGCAGTTTTATGATTATGCCTGCATGTCCCTGCTTAGAGCACCATGAATCAGTCCCCTACCACCTATCCCTATAAAACCCTTTGACAAGTCAGGGGAAAGTGCAGATGGTCTTTGAGACATGAGTCTACCATTTCCCTAGGCTGCCAGCTTCCTGGTTAAAGGCTACTCTTCCTTACACCAACACTTGTCTCTCAATTACTGGCTATTAAGCAGAGAGCAAAGGGACCTCTGGGATTTTGGTAACATTACTAATCTGAGTTGACAAGATTCTTGCTAAAACTGAGCAACACAAGCCAAACAAGGATGGACATTGAAGGTTGAGGCTTAGCGGGCTTAGAAAAGACTTGGTAGAGATCTACAGACTGGTAAACAAAAACATAACTCTAGAAGCAGTATCAAGTATAGATACATAGAAAAATACTAAAGAGAAATACAAGAAAACGTTTCATTTTTTTTAAGTGACATATATATGGCTTAAAAGGATTAAAACCTTCTACTTTGAATATATATTGAAATATCCAACGAGTTAAGTATATGGATGATAATGCATAACAGTTATGAAATAAGCAAAGTCTTTATGCAAACGATTTTAGAATATTTAGGATTTATTATCTGTCATGTCATTAGCTGCCCTCTGATTTCTTTTACTGCCCATTCATTACACATTTTAATAAAAATTTCTCAAGAGGATAAGTTTGAATGGAGGATACATTGACTCTTTCTTTCAGGATCAAGGAGCCAGTGGCAAAGTAGACCCGGATATTTAATATGACATTTTAGATTAACAATGGATTTCATTTAACCCAACTATTTGTTTTCTGTGCGCCCAAATCTGAATTTAAGGAAATTTGAGGTAGGCAACTACCCACCCCCAAACCGGGGTACAAAAGCCCTAAAGATTCCAGAGCAGCCAGCTTACTTCAGAAGGTGGCAAGTGCATTGCAAAGCACAGAGGGAAACTTTCTTAAAGTATCTTTTCTCATCCTTCTATATTTTGCTCTCTATGATTGCAGCAGCTCTCCTTAATACATGTCTGTCTTTCCAAACCTCTCTCAGGTGCTGGTGTTCTCCTTCCTCTCCTTTACCATCTTTCAGCCTTTCTCACGTAATATAATCTTCTCTCTCCCTCCTTATCATCTTGAAACAGCTTCTGGGTTGCTGTTCTTCCACAATATTTTTTTACAATGTATATTGGGGTAGAACTAGATATAGACGATCAGGACAAGTCCTTACAACTTAATTGTTTTATGATTAGGAAAAAACATAGAAGATAATTTCCTAAGTGAAAGTCAGTATGATTTTATCTTGACTCCTGAAATCGATCATACTTTTTTATTTCAGTTTCTAAGAACCTCAGAGCTGAACTTGAGACCACATAATTTTAATAAGATTTTTTTCTTTAAATAAGACTTTTCTTATTTAAGCCCGTATTTAAATAAATAATTCACCTTATCCGTTTTATTCTTTTGCAAACTGTTCCAAAACTAGTTTATATTAAGTTGGACTAAAGATAACTAAATTAATAAAAACAAAAATGACAGAAAGGTAGACATGACTGAAAATTAAAGAGTTTTTAAGCATATGAAATTAAATATCTCACCTTAAAATGTCTAAAATAAATTCCAAATTAATTAAGATTTAAGTATCAATCACAAAGTATTTGGATGAATGGTTGCTTTTGTTAAAATCACAGACCTCTGAGGAATCTGATGGATGCTCTAATATTCTCCCCTGAAAAATGCATACACAAATTTCAGACAATTAAAAAACATCCACAAAAATATAATCAAAGGTTCAGTTGATGGTTCAAGAATTAAGATCCTCAGAATTCAAAGAATACTTAAGTAAATATCTCATACGGGGGTGGCAAGGAATAATAATGTTGAAATGTATCGCGTTAAAAAGTGCAGACAGCTGGCTATACTTAACATTGTGTATTATTTAGGTGCATCCATGTGCCCAGTGAGATCAGTAGAGTAATAAGAATCAACTTAGCAACAAAGAAAACATGGCCAATTTTGTCTCCCCTCTACCACCTGATTTTGACATCGTCAGCTTACCAGACACAGTGTTTTAGGTCACTTTTATTTTACTATTTCAGAAGTTGCTGATATTTTACTACTTATACGAAATAGCTCTCTAAAGGACACATCATTATACAATGATTAATATCAGAAAAGCAAATGTGTTTGATCTGCAGTATATAGTATTAACAACTGTATGTCTTATTTGAAATTTCTATTATATTTTCCAAGAAATAAAACAATGATCCTAAATGTGTTTTCTATTTGACAAAACAAGTAGGAACTATTTAGTTTTCTGTTTATAAAATAAGGAGAATTTATAATATCTCTATGTTAATTCTTAGTCCTCTCTCCAATTTATGTTATATAGCAGAATTCATTTTTCTACTCTCCTCTGTAATTAATAAACAAAACATAAATTATGACATTTCACCCAGGGCTACTACTTTGTTATTCAGTTTATTTAATAGATTCTGATATATCTAGGAAAGAAAACTTAGTAGATAAGTTTAACCAATCTAGAAGAACATCTTTTTTTATATTTATTTTATTGCTTGAATCTGATAATATAATATGGTTCCATCCACGTCTGAGAATGTACTTAACAAATAAAGAAGTAATTTTGCATTTTCTCAATTCCCATCTAGTGCAATATTAAAGAAGATTTCGTCTAATTGAACACATATTGAAACAAATTTAATAAAAGTGTTCTTGTAAATCCTTCAATGGCTAGATAGGAGACAAGCTAGGCAGGCAGTGAAGTGAACATCATTCTAGTAGGGCTCTCCAGGCTAAGAAGTCATTTGCAAGATGTTTTGACTGCTGAGAATGTCAGCCATAATCAATCTCGGAGACAGAAGGAAGCTGCAAATGGGTGAGGTAATATTCAAATTCATTGAAAGATGACTAGTCATAATTATGGGTAATGGCTATGGCTGCATTTCTTCTAATGAATTTAGAGAGCATTTGGTTCACAAATGGTTCGTTTCTACCTTACCTGAAAAATTTAGTCATGTAGTTATGACATGTCCTCATCATCTCCCAGATCTTTGTGTCTCAATTCTACTTTTCTTAGCTTTGGGGAGAATATATTCTATAGAAACTCACCTAATATAAACTTTTTCTTGATTCTTAATAGAAATACAAAGTTGATAGATATATGCATTGAGACTTCCTTCTTATATATCTTTTTTTAAAAAATGATGAAGTTGTATTTCTCCTTTAGTATTTAATAGAAGTTTCTTGTTTCATCAGATCATTCCCTGGACTTTACAAAATTAATATGTTCACCTTTTGAAGATATTTCAGGGCAAAGACAATAGAATGTGCTACTTCACTAATAAAAACAGAACAAATGCCATTCAGAATTTAAATATGAATGTGAAACATTTAGTTTTATTCCTTGACTCTGGATTTGAGTACAGATGTCTTACAGAACAAACAACAATGATTTTAGAATATTATAAAGTTTTTTGTTTTATAGAGATTTTATAAGATTTTGTTTTTATTTAACAATATATTTTCCCAATCATTTTAAAGATATTTTCTGCAAATATGATTCCTAATTTAGAGAAAGATTTTACCTAACATTCAACATTAATTTAATTCATACACATTGCATAAGAGCACAGCAGTGGAGGAACATCTGCAGTATGAGTGGCGGACAGCAATATAATCATCTACTACTAGAGAAAAGTGTTCATGTTAGTCAGTGGAACCCTTGAGGTAATTTCCATTCCATTATGCACTGAGGAAAATACTTGAAGGATGATAAGGTGGGATATGGTGGGGGCGGGGTAGGGAGGAAAGAAAATAAGTGATGCAGCATCTTTCTTCCTTTCCCTCCAATATGCCTTTATAATCACAGTGTCAAGTCAGTCTATAGCACTCCTTGACTGAATATGCACAGAGAGAACTATTGTATGGAAAAGAAAAAACTAAACTATGCAGTAATAAAAGCTATTCTGGGAATTGCTGGAGGTCTTCTTCATTATTCTCTCTTATTTTTTTTTTTTTTTTTTTTTGTCTTTTTCATGACCGGTACTCAGCCAGTGAGTGTACCGGCCATTCCTATATAGGATCCGAACCCGCGGCGGAAGCGTCTCCGCGCTCTCAGCGCCACACTCTCCCGAGTGCGCCACTGGCTCGGCTCTTCTCTCTTATTCTAAGATATCATATGTTAAAGAAAATTACTAGTACACATTTCAATTGAAAAATTCAATGTCGATGCTACCATTGTGTTATGGTAAAGCCAATTCAATAATAATCTTCATATGTACTGCAAATAGAACTTGCTTAATGTCCTACTGTCTCCAAATTAGAAGCTAATTAGTGCGTTATTTCTATCCCTTAATGGTCATGATAAGTCCCTGGACTTCTTTCACAGAAACAAATGTGAGAATTGGCTTACAATGATTTCCTTTAACTTGGTACCACTGAACATAAGCATTTCTCAAAATTTGTGGCACTCTGAGTTTTCAAAATTAATGAAATTTTTGTTCTGTATCATTTATATTTCGGTCATTTCAGAGCTTTTTTTAGGGGGTGCTGGTAGTAGTGGAAGAGTTCAGAAAGAACGGATTCTTTGTTTTGTTTTATTTCATTTAGTTTTTTTTTTTTTTTTTTTTTTGGAGGGGTGGTTTGTTTTTAGTTTTGTTTCTGGTAGGGATACATTGTGTCTCTAAGTTCATATCATATAGAAATCACTAGCTGGGAGACTTGAAGCAATTCAACTAAGTCCAAGCATTCTAATTCTTATCTATAAAATGGACTAGAAATCTAAAATTCACAGAACTCATTGATAACAGTAATCTTGAAAGAACATTGCAAACTATTCAGAGTTTCTAAAAATGAGACATCTCTTTGCCTACTGACTTTATTGATTTCAGAGGGAAAAAAAAGTAAGTAACAATCTAAGTAACAATCCTGAGCCTGCCATCTAATCAAGGATACCTTGTACAACAAATAAAGAAAATATTTCAGGTGCACCAGGATACACCAAAAAGAACCTGAACTCTGATGTAATGAAGATCTGGTTTCAAATTCTGTTTTCACTATCTACTAATTGTGTACTTTTGATAATTAATTCAAAACATTTTAACTTCAAGTTTATTTATTTGTAAAACTGGAATAATAATAGACTTCAAAAGTTTTTGAAGTTAAGTCAGATGATGTTCTAAGTACCTAGTACATAGTAGATTCTGGTTTCTTGTGCATAGCTTACTCATTTGTTTGGGATAGCAGTATGAGCATGACATTTTAAATAATGAATACAAAAACATCCATGTAATTATATGGAGAAATTAAAAGGAGTACAACAGATTAACAACATTTTATTTTTTAATCCCGCCTTATAAAATAAACAGCAAAGCCACAGTAGTAACCAGAAAGAATATCACAGGAAGGCCCTCAACAGCGGAAATCATATATCCTAGAAAAATGTTGTGTGTGTATTTCATAAGAAATTATACTCCTTCAAGTTTTTATTTTACCTTTATTTTTTTCATTTGAAAGTTTAGCAACACATCAATTCAAGTTGAATATGAATGTTGACAACCACATTTTTACAAGTAGAATATTTCTATCCAAGGAAAAAAGTTTTAGGATTTTATTATTGCTTTGGATCACAGAAATACATTTCTGTGACTATGGGATTCCACGATGAATAATTGCAAGACTTGAATATACTAAGCAAGATGAGTGGTTCTAGGAAAGGAAAGATTAAAGTGATCCTTATGTGATCTAAATATTTCATTTCAGAACTATTTTTTCAACATTTCTAAGATATTAAATACAAAAAACAATAAAATATTTTAAGAGAAATTTTAAGGCAAAAAGTGCATTTGTAACTGTAACTCATTTATTCATTACCTTCTATGAAAAGTGAATATTAATGTTAAAAATCTAATTAATCATTACGATCATTTATATTGGTCTGAACTTTCTCATATTCCTGTTACCCACCCAAATGGAGTTCTCTTGCTCACAGGCAATGGGAAGCCAAACACCGAAGCACTGTTTTTTGCAGCAGAAGAAAGAGGTTTATTTATAAGGCAACCAAGTGAGAAAGCAGGAGATACATATCTCAAATACATCTTGTCCACAGAGGGAAAGGATGTATATTTATGGGGAAGTAGGCAGGGATGGTACAAGACATAGAAAATCATGATTGGTTAAAAGGTTTGAGTGGATTTACACATCCATGTTCATCAAGGATATTGACATGTAGTTTTCTTTTTTTGTTGTATCTTTGTCTGATTTTGGTATCGGGGTGAGGCTGGCCTCAGAGAATGAGTTTAGGAGAATGGCCTCTGTTTCAATATTTTTTGACTTCTGCACCAGAGCTATTTTCTTAAAAGGCAGATAGGAAAAAACAGAGTGAGAGGTTCATTAGTGAAATTTACTGAAAGAACAAGCAATTTAAACACGGAATAAATTTTAACTGAAAAGTCATCAGTTACATTCCAATTTAACAGAAGCTATATTTCTTCCCCATTTCTTCAAACAACAGATAAATACACATTTTGAAAATTATTATTAATGTTGTTTTTAGAAAAATATGCATGATGTTGGGTGGCTGAGGGCCTCAGCCACGGCCCCCCAACGTCCACAAATGACCCAGCCATGACTGAGCCACCACCAGAAGCCCCCCGTAACCCCCACTGGAATGAGGGTGGTACCACAAGCCTTGACCATGCCACCCTGTCTCTCTCCCCCACTCAACTGTTCCCTCTCTCCCCCCTCCCAACTGCTGCACAACAATATCTTAGAATGTAAAAAATAATAATAGTAAATAAAAATTTTAAAAAAGAAAAATATGCATGAATTTCTAGTAAAATGGATTTTTAAAAGTACCGTGCTAAAAAACAAATAATTTGCATTTTCCCTAAAAAATGCTTCCTAATTCCTAATTACTTTTAGGTCAGACTACACTATTTGGTAATATTGAACATCCAGCTGCTTTCTGGAAACTTCTATCTACTTTTCTTTTGTAATATTGCACCACTCTTTTACATCTGTGATTATGTATCATTGTTTCCTTCACTAGTATACCTGACACTACCAGGTTTTTAAAACATGTGTGTCTAACAGTTCCCTCATCTCTTCTTCTCATCTGTCTCTTTTGTAGTTCTGTTTTTCTTCTTCTTTTCTTGTTTTTAAATAAAGATTTACACAGTTCCATGGATGATCGCCTATAATTCCCCAGTGAAATTATCACCACAATCAATCATCATAATTGTAACTCCTTACCAGCATATAATTGATTGTGATTCTTGGTTGTAGAATTATTATTTAAATTTCTAGTTTACATTCAGATGTTGTAAAATATATTTAATATTTTGCTCTATACTTACTAAACATAGTCATTCTAAAAAATCAATCTTTATATTCAGCTAAGGAAAATCATACTATCATATATTTTTACCTGTCAGATCATTCCTCTTATTCAGGAATAGTTCTCATATATTTGTAATACTTTCTCAGAGATTACTTTGAACTTCTTAACTCAACTTCTGATTTACAGTTTTTAAGCCATTTGGTTTTCTGTTCACTCTCACTAAATACAAACTACATACTGAATGAAAGCAAGTATGTTATTGACTCAGATTTTTCCCTCTCACATACACAGTGTTATCTTAAAGACTATTATGAAGAGAAATTGAAAACTTTGTAAAGATTTTCCCCCCACTTTACTTCTCTACTTAATATGTTAAACTAGTCTCTGAGTTGTTAGATTGATTCCTTCTTATAAGACATTTCCATTTTTTTTAGTGGTTATATCTGTCATCCTACTTATTTTCCACTGACACTTAGTTTTAAGTAACATGAATGTTACAAAGTTTACTTATTTATTTACTTTTGGATAAAATTGTAGGCCATTGCCAAATCTTTCTCAATATATGCTCCTAATATCCTACAATATATACATGTGCTTAAGAAAGGCAGGTTTTTTTTTTTTTAATGACACATAACTAGGAATACAAATTCTGAGATAAAACAAATACACATCATATTCATTCCTGAGTATTGCTCACCTTGTGGCTTTGTAGGTCATAGTACCAATTAATACATCTTTTAGCAGATTAGTCATACTGATTAATTCTACATTTTTCACAACATTTTCTAATATTAGAGTTCTTAATTGCTGCCAATATGGTGAGTATGAAAATATCCCTAATTATAAGTTCTAATTTTCATTTTTTCTTGTTCATTCATGTTTTTTCAGTTATAGATTGTCACTTTGATAAATATCCCATATTATTGTCTTGTTGGTTATTTTAATTTATTGATTTTTGTATTTTCTGTATCCTAATCTTTTTTTGCTTATGTTTGTACTGAATGTTTTCTTCTGCTATATAACATTTTTTTAAAAAATTGGTTAAACGGTGTTTGAAAATTTATTTTATGACAAAAATTTGTGTGATTAATGTGTAATAAACTACACATATTAAAATGTGTAATTTGATTAGTTTTGTCATATAATAATACACCCATGAAACTGTAAGAATGATCAAGATTATGAGAGTTCCCATTACCCCCCCCAAATGTTCATTTTCACTTTTTTGAAATATGTTATTATTTTTCTCTGGCTCCCTTGCCCATCCCAAGACTTTTGGCTTCTTGTTACTATACATTAACTTGTATTTCTAAAATTTCACATAAATGTAATTCTATAAGCTTTATATAAAATGTTATTATATATTTATCAATTTTATGCAAAATTATGTTTGTGTAATTTTATATGCATTAGTGGTGTAATTTGTGTTCCTATTTTGTCTACCTTCTTTCCTCAGCGTAATTATTTGAGTTTCATATTGTTGAGTAGTGTGTCATTATATTTATACACCATAATTTGTTCATTCATTCAACTGCTGATGGATATTTTTTCAGTTTGGGGTTGTTAAAAGCTGCTATGAACCCTCACCATTTCTTTATTTTGTTCGATTTTTTTAAAACCTACAACACCCCATATTCCCAGGTGGTCTCCCACTTAAATACTGACTGGGCCCAACACTGCTTAGCTTCCAAGATCAGATGAGATGGGTGTATTCAGGGCAGTTTGGCCATAGACTCTCACCATTTCTTAAGACAATATTGTCTCCACTATCTCAATTTTGATGCATATAGAAATTATTTCCAAAATAGTTTGTTGTTATATTTGTAAAAACCATTCCACCTGTATTTATGCTTCTTATTCCTTTTTAAAAAAAATTTTGCCTTTTCTCCTTGTCCTTGATAAAACATAAAATGTTTGGTAATTTTGTAATTGGTTTTCCAGAAAAAGAACTACATTCATTTTTATTTTAGTTATGTTGTTTCTTAGGTGTCCAGTTCATTATTTTGCTCTTTTTTCTTCATAATTTTCTTCCACGTATTCTTTTCCACTATTGTCTGTTATTCTAACATCACAAGTTACAAGCTTAGATTATTATCTACAGGTGTTCTTCTTCTGGATGTAATTCTATAAATGTCCTAAATACTGCAATCTCCCAAATTTTGGTATGAAGTTGGTTTAATATTACCCTGACATACTGATTCAATCTGATTGCCCTGGAAGCAAATCTACAGGGTAGATCTGGAGAATCTATGTACTTAAGCATTCATCAGATAATTGTGATGTATAGTGAAGGTTAAGCAATAATGAATTAGAAAAGTTTAACATTTAACTTTAATATTGTGATCATTCCTCAAATTATTTAACATTACTGATATTCAGTAACTTCACCCATAAAATGAAGTCTTTGGGTTAGTAATCTGTCAATTTTATGAAACTCTAGAGTCCTGACATAAAACATATCAAGTCAGTGTCCCAATACAAAAATTTAGAAAATTCAAAATAGGATAATTCAAGGAAGTTTTGTCATTATTGTTTTTTTAAGCTATTTACAAAGGTTTAGGTATAGGAGAATGATAATTTGGTAGCAGCTGATCTGTTAACTTAAATGAGTTTAAGAGGGAAAAGTAATCAGCTACACTGCACTCACTGATCAATGTTCTCTGACTACATTAAGGTTATTTTGCAGCAGGAAAACAAAAACAAAAAGAAAGCCGGAGGTTATCTTGTTTGATATAATCTGAATAGGGAAACTTCTGGGGGAAAAGAAAGCTAGAGAAGAATGGAGAGTGTGCCTGGAGGGACACTGAGTTTATGCTATGGGTCTGATCTATAAAATAATATGTTGTTTATTTTTTGCATGAAAGTATTGTAAACTCTACCCTCTCTATTTATGTCTTCTATTAATTCTTTAACTTGGCATTGACTTTACAATATCTTATAAAATTGTTTAAATTCTCCATCATGTTGGTGGCACATTTTCAGATGTGACATTGAGGTCTGTGGTTGTTGTAGTTCTTGTTTCTTATTATTTTTCTCCTTTTCTGAAATATTGGCTTTATGAAATAGTAAATGAATCAAATAAGAATATGGTCATTAACAAATAATAGGATTTCCATTTTTGTAAAGGACAGATTAAAATTGTGTATGTAGTTTTTCAGCAGAAATGATGTGTATGCTAGAGACAAAGTTAAAAATATTTTAGGTCAAGGTTTTTCATTATATTCACCACTGTTTTTAAATTTTTGGAGGTTCCAGAAATTTATTATACTATGTAGTTTGCTTAATTCAATGTCAAGGTGATAAAAGGAATCCTCAATAATAGTGAAAAAATTAATTGATTTGAAGAAATGTATTTAGGGTAATAATCAATAGGAAAAATTCTCCTCAAGCAGTTAATTCTTGCTTTAAACATAGAGCGTTAAGTATTTGACATTTTACAAGTAAGATTACTAATAAATTTTTTATTTTATGAAAACATATCTAGAATATTCCAAATCTAGTATAGAAACCATAGGGGATTTTTTTTTGTGTGTGTGTGTGTGTATGTGTGTGTGTTTGTGTGTGTGTGTGTGTGTGTGTATGACTTTATATAAAAATTACTAGATAGGAAACTTTTCCTTAGAAATTTTTTCCTTTAAAACACATTTTCCTAAGAAAGACATGAGTCTATTGTTTTCTTAATCCTCACTTTATATATGAAATTGGTAGTATAACTGGATACAATTTGCCTTTATATTTTTTGTGGAAATCAGGCAAAACTTTCTTGGTGTGCTGTATTTGAATAATTATACATAAGGAAATTTTGTTATACCATTATTTTATTTATATTGTCCAAAGTTATGTCATCGTAACTTTAAAAATCACACAAAATTGTATGTTTCTGGAACCAACTCTTAATTATCAAAATATACGAGTGTCCATTACAAATTAACAGACCAGTATCACTGAACTATTTACAAAACATCAGACCTATCAATAATGAAAAATCTTAGAATATTGAAAACTTTGAATTTTTCTACCATTATTTATCTACTTTTTTAATGCCCACAAATGCTACATGATGATAAATATAACATTGTAGTTCAGAGAAAAGTCTATGTGTTAAATAATTTTATGGTATAGTATTTGAACATCTCAGTAGTTGTGTTTGGAAAATACAAAAACAAGTAACTATGATCATACTTATAACTTCTGTACAAGCAGTACTGTATTTCCTGCTCTGTACACAGTTTATTTATAGTTTTAAAATAGCACTTTCTATGTTACATTGTAGATTATTAGTTAGCATGTCTCCTCTGCTAAGGTGTATATAACTCTAGTATATACACTTTTTAAGAAATTTTATTACTGTATTTTTGTTCAAAGCACTTATTCATTAAATGTTCATGCAATTATGTGACACATGCCATAATTTTGGTAAACTCATTTTGACATTTCTTCTTTTTGTAAGTGTTCAAACCCAAGAGGACTCTCCAACATTATCTTCTTGTTACCCATTTAACTATTAAACATTTGTAATCATAATTGCAGGATTTTCAATCATGTCTTCTCAATTCTTTACATTTCTGCATGTAAATCAAACAAATTGAGTCAAATATAACAGCTGTTATCTAAGAATAGGCTATTAAAATGAAATGCATTAACTAAATTTAATTGTTTAATAAAAGATTCATGATGTAATATCATGTAAAGTTCAATTACTGAACAGTTTTATTAACTCTTTCACAAAATACTGTGTCTATTTTACACATGCTCAACATTTTGGGGTGGGGGGATTCTTAATAGAGAGCTGCCCTCATGTAGTAAGTTTTAATCAGGACTACCTATTCAGGTATGTGTGTGTGCACACCTGCTGTATTGATTTCCCACTGTTGCTTTGAATTGAAAGAGAAAGAATTCTAGAGATGAGAGTGTATCTACTAATATTGCAGTGATTCTATCTCTGCATATTCTATCCAAGCTAATCCTTCAGGAAAAAAAAAAGATGACAAAAGGCCTAAGTCCCTCATTCAGGTGAAATGATTATGGCCAATACAGTGGACATCTCCTGCCTATCTTCTTTGTATCTGGCTTTTCAATACCTCCCACTGTAGGAGTGAATAGAGAGGTAATATTCTGATATCTAGGACATAAATAGAAAAGGACATTTTTCTATGTATTCTCTATATCCTAGATCATAAGGACCACTTTGAAAGTTTGAAAGTAATAAATATGTGTTCTTGGGACCAATGAATAAAGAAAGGCATGGCAGACATAGCATGTTCCTAATTCAATCTCTTCATCACCCATCCTTCCCCCCAAAAGCTTATGCATAAAAGTCTGGGGTATTATTTTTTTAAAAATTTAAATGGTCACATAAATAATAGGTTTGGAGACATAACAATAAAGTGCTTACCTCTAGAACAATTATATCCACACATGGACTTAGGTTGAATCTGAAATGAGATATCCCAAGGAAATAAGAGTCTCAGCCTTTTTCTTCAGTGAGAGTGCAAGGGTCGGGGTGCTGTGGGGATGGTGCTCCAGGATCCACAGAGGTAGTTAATCTTGCACATCTCTCTGAGTCAGGACTGAAATAGAAAAAAGGAAGTGTTCTTGTTTGTTTGTTTTTTTAACTCTATGAGATTTCTGTCTGTGATTTCTTCAGGTATTTATATGACTTCCTTAAGATATGCTGCTTTACGCCACTACAGAGAGGATGAGGGCATCACTCTCAGCCTGGTACTAGACCAAAAGTTCATAACCAGTCCTCCCTTCCTGGATGAGCATATCAAACAATATTAGGAAAGGTAAAACAATTTTAATCTTAGAATAAAACATTTTTATAGTTAAAATTTTTTTTCTGGTTATCAATCCCATTTTCATAATAATAGCGAAATAGTACGTGGGTAGCACTGATACAGGTAGATGTTAAAATACGTTTTTAGTTTTCAGTGATAGCGAAGCCAACTTACTGTTCCTCACTCTTGCCAGGCACCCCTCTGATCTCAGCTTTTGCGTGTGCTGTTCACTCTCTGGAATGCTTTTTTCCAAGATACCTGCTTGGTTAATTCCTTCATATTTTTCAGATTTTTACTCCAAGGACTATTCAGTGAAGCCTTTCCTAACCACTCTATTTAAAATTGTTAACATCTCCTGATCCTCCCTATACCCATCATTGGCTTTTCTTTTCTCCAATAACATAGTCTAAATATGCTATTTTGTTTATTTCTGTCTCCCTGTAATAGGATGTAAACTTCAAGAAATCAGGATTTTTGTACTTTATGTTTAAGACTTTGTCTAGAATAAGGCTTAACACATAGAAGTGGACAATAAATAAATTATTAATGAACAAATAATTAATGAAATAAAGCAGTTTATATCAGAATCTAATATCCCAATCTCTGATGACATCAATTTGTATTGTTATACTTTTTTTTCTATTCTCACTGCTTGCAGATTTCTTAGAGACATCCAGTCCCCTAAGACCTTCAAATTTTCTCTCATGTTCTCACCTGCCTTGCTACCTCTAGCACTATCTACTTGATATTTGAATCATTCTGTCATTAACACCTTTCCTTCCTTTACAACAACGCACATTTGCTGCACCTGCCTTGAAAATTCCAACCTCTGGATCCATCTTTCAATTTGCTCTAAATGACTTAGGAATTAGATATCTAAGTGCTTCAGGACCAAAAATCAAATGATGCAAGTAGGCTAATCATGACCCAAAAGCAGGCATGAAAAAAAAAAAAAGAACAACTGTTGGATGGGAACCCAGTCCATCCACACATATTCACATGCAACTCAACTTTGGGAAGGTGATAGTAGTGAATGGAAATGTTGTCTTTTAGGAGCATGACAGAAAGTCTAAAGTACATTAAATTAGCTTTCTTCTCCACTCTGTCTTTTCTAATGTGCTCTTGAGGATGGATGAAGATTATCCATTAAGTCCCCTGTTTCTTACTGCTGGGTGCTTTATTCCTGATCAGATATTGAATATGTTTGATTAAATCAAACTGTTAATTTGAGGCTTAATAATAGTTAGATTTTCCTAGTGCATAAGAGATCTCAGAGGACTACCATGGGTGGGGGGGGAGGGGAGGAGGTCACCAAAAGAATATTAGTTATTTTCCCTGCTGTGAGCCCCTTATATCCTTGCAGATAATATAAACTCTAAGAGAAAAAAATGACAGAATTTTACAGACTAAAAAACAACAAAAACTAGAACAATAACAATAACAAAACATCTAAATTGCATATTTCTATCTAAAAGTGAATGGATTTTATAAATGTAGAAAATTTTCTTGTTATTTTTTTCTCACTACATTCCTCCTCATCATCCTGTGGAACTCCATCACAAATGATTGTGTTAATTATAATTCTTGGTAAATGACAAATTTTAATATTGTTTATCTTATTTTATTTAAATAATATAATGATATGATTTTATTTGACAAGTATTCCTAAAATGTTTACAATATATAAGGCACAATTCCAAGTGCTTTACAGATACTATGTTTATAAATACTATATTTATAAAGTCTCCAAAGCTGTTATACCACTTTGCTTGTAGTACTTTGCACTTTAGTTTGTAAGCCACTTAATCTGTAATACTTTATTATGGCTGTATTTTGGAGGCTGTATTATTCTGTTATTTTTAATATTCATCCTCCACTCAGAGGCATGCTTAATTTTTTTTTTCTATGCTCATAAATCAAAGCTACATAATCATTTGGAAGCATTTTCCTTCATGTGACTAGTAGTTTTTTTAAAAAAATTAATGCCTATAATTTTAAGTGTTAGATATGTATAAGTGGTTGATGATTATAGCATTTATAAATGAAGTAGAAGGTCTTGTCATTTAGGGGAGCTGAAGATGATTATTTGAGCAAAGGCTCAATTAATTAAAAGTATTAGAAATTCTTGAGAGAAGGAAAGGGTGTTAAAACAAAGATACGTCTAGGACTACTGATGTTAACTCTTATATTAAGCCATAGTTCTTTATTCTCTAATCCCATCCACTTTTTTCATTCTTTGTTGCACACAACCAAAAGAAGGGCTGAGGACATAATGGTTAGGAGCCTAGATTCTAGATCAAATGGACTAGAGTGGAGTCCTGGCTCCAATGCTCACTTGTTTAGAAGCCTAGGGTCAACTATTAACTGCTCTACACCTCAGTTTCTTCAAATGTGAAATGAAGACGTTGATAAAAACTGCTACCTACCTCATATAGTAATTCCCATAATTTTACATCTAATTAAGTATTTAGTACTTAGAAGAGTGGCTTTAATGTGGTAAGCACTAAATAAATACCACCTAGCATTCCAAATACTCTGTAATTCTGTAATTTGGAACATAAAATTGTTTCTTAGTTCTTTAGGGTTCCAATGTCTTTTCCCCCAAATTACCTCCAAAACTATAATGCATTTATGAAAGTGCAGACTCATTGCTGAGGTCTTCAAAAAAGCCTTTCTTTCTGGAACTACAGATTTAGCTTAAATCTCAGCGAAAAGTGGTATTCTGGCATCCTTATTATAATAGCTATACATATATTCACTGCCTCTATTTATTTATCACTATGCACTAAATCTTGCTTTCCAAGATTCTTCTGACGTTAATCTCATGAAGGCCACCAAAGATTTCTCTTAAGTGTTTGATATTGTTGGTCATTCACACTTGAAACACATTCTTCCCCTGGCTTTTATAATGCCTATTTTACAATGCTCTATTGCGGACCGTGTTCCACCGAACTGGATGCTAATGTTTCTTTTTAACCACACCTTAAATTTTGGTATTTCTCAAGATTCTATTTTAGTTCAATTTAAGGATTGATCTATATGATCTTTTGGAGTTATTTAATGCATTTACCTGTTTATGACTTCACATCTAATTCTCAATCCATCTCTCTCTTATAAGCACTACCCTAGAGTCCAGTCGCTTAATGAATATATTTATGAACCACAGACTCTTTAAACTGAACCTGTTCAAAGCTGAACTTGTGAAGTTTCCCCACAGACTTGAACTTTTTAATGAAATCTTATTTCAGCAAGTAGAAATAATACCAATTTAGCTGTATATAGCAGAATTCTAGAAATAATCCTACATTCTTCATATCATATTCACTTCTGCTAAACAATTAATTATTTATGTTGGAAGAAAATATTTTTAATTCTGTTTATAAAAGCTAATTGTCTATTAATATTCCTTTAATTTTTCATGCACAAATGACAATGAAGAAATCAGAATCATATGCATTTCCCTAAATCCTGAGAAGATATATATATATATATATAGTTTATATTATGGTGAAATTAAATATAATTAGGTGATGATGTTATATTTATGTATTATGATTATGGTGATCAATTCATTTCTAATGATGAACATAAATACAGTTATATAATTAAACTTAATTTTCTGTAACATAAATTCTAAAAATAAATTTTATTCTAAGAAGTATTAGCAATATTAAATACTAACAATTCAGTTTACAAAGGCTAATCTCAACATCTCATGAATATCCATAGCAATAAAAATAAATAAACAAATAAAACTTTGAGATACCATCTCACTCCAGTTAGGATGGCTAATATCCAAAGACTGAGAATGACAATTCCTGGCAAGGATCTGGAGAAAAAGGAAGCCTCCTACACTGTTGGTAGGACTGCAAAATGGTGGAAAATGGTATGTGGTTTCCTCAAACAATTACAGGTAGATCTACCATATGACCCAGCTATTCCACTGCTGGGTATATACCCAGAGGAATGGAAATCATCATGTTGTAGGGATACCTGTACTCCCATATTTATTGCAGCACTATTAACAATAGCCAAGAATTGGAACCAGCCCAAATGTCCATCATCAGATAAGTGGATAAGGAAACTGTGGTATAGCTACACAATGGAATGCCACTGTGCTATAAAATGAATGAAATACTACCATTCGCTGCAACATGGATGGACTTAGAGAAAATTATATTAAGTGAAATAAGCCAGGCACAGAAAGAGCAATACCACATGTTCTCACTTATTTGTGGGAGATAAAAATAAATAAATAAATATACAAGCAAATAAACAGGAGGGAGACACAACAATCATGACAATTCCTCGAATTTGTAAGGACAAGTGAACAGATATGATGTTGATGGGGGGAAGGGGGAAAGACGGAGAGAAAGAAGGAATTGGTAAAGGGACACAAAAATCAACTACATTGTATATTGATAAAGTAAAATAAAAATAAATAAATACAAAAAATTAAAAATTAAAAAACTTAAAAATAAAATTAAAGAAAGATATTGATTATGCAACTAAAAATTTTTAAAATCCTGTAGGAATATGAAAATCACAGAGTAATAATAGTACTAACAAAAATATAAAGTTACTGAAGTTAGTCAAATACGTAGTTGGTTCATCAAAAACTAGGTATTTTTCCATCCAAAAAGTAAGTTCTTCCTGTGCCCAATAGCTTTGTGGAGTTTCCCTATAATTAAGCAATTGATGTTGGAGGATAAGCTTGAGACAGATATTAATAGCTTCTTATTTTCTACCTCCATTGCTTTCATTATGTTCATGAAAATGAGAACAATAAAAATAATTAACATTCAAGAAGTCAGCAGAGTGACTATTCTTCAACAAGTCAACAGAAGGCAGTTCTCAAAATATAGAACAGTTATGAAATATTTGCAAATGCTTACATCATTTTATATGGTCTTTGTGGGATTTAGCGAACAATATTCAAACTGAACATAATCTTAATAATCTTAATAATCTTGGAGTATATACATGGTCACCTATATGATATTATCAGTTTCTAAGTATATCTATAGCTTCTGTGCCACCAAGTCTGCTTAAAGTACACAATAATTGCATTTATAAGTTCTATGACATTGAAATTTTAAAATACCATCTACAGGAAATACAATTCATTTTTTAATTTAAATATGTGATAAAAATGGGTGAGAGAGGACCAGGGTTTAAATCCTTATAAAAACAGAAAACAAATGATGATGGTGGAAGACAAAATAGAGCAAAGAGGGTACAAGGAAAATGAAAAGACATTGAAGAGAAAGAGTGTTAAATGAAGTTACAAGGATAAGGAAAATGCAGCAGGGCAGCTTTAATTAATCTTGCTAAGCTTCAGTAGAAATAATTAATATTAAAAAAATCTTTAACTTTAGTCATAAGTGCTATTTATGGCAAAGGAGAAAATAGTATTGATAAATATTTACACAAGCATAAAACATAAAAAAATACATCTTTTCTATGCTTCACTGCTTTTTTCAAAGCGAAGATGCATATGGTTTTTTATAAAATAATAAAATGTTAACAATTGTTACAAATTCACTTTTTTAATTGAAGTAGAAAACAAAAATACATTTAGGAAATTATTACTAAAGATATTTCTACATAAGGCATTTTAAAAATTATTTTAAACATTTAAAAGTAGACTATTTTATTAGATAAAGAAATACAATAACCTCACTAATTATAGGACTTTAAAGATCTGGTTAATAAGGTTTCTTTTTCATTCTACAATGAAAATCCTTAAAGACTATAATACCAGTGAGAACAACTGAAGTAGCTGAACGAATACTGTGATTTTATTAACAAGTTGTCAAGAAGGCTGGAATAAAGAACCATTATTCTAACTTCTCTCCTGAACATACAATATACATTGATTTTATTATAGGAGATACCTTCCATTGTTAACGGCAGTGTTGCAAAGTGAGAACAGGGATATGATTCTGACACAAAATAAACAAAAACAGTAGCCTCCTTATTCTCAGGGTAATAGGTGGATATTCACTAATTATTTATTTATTCATTCATTCATTCATTCATTCATTTAGCTATAGCTTGACAAAATTATCTCAAACTGTAGTTTATTAATCATTTCTATTAATCTGAGACATATTAGGATAAATTTTCAGTCTTGTTTGTAGATTATAATATACAGGGGTTTCAACTAATGAATGGGAGAATGACTTTTAACCTTTCTAGTAAGAGGTTAAACTTACTCTTTTATTCACCAGCACTATAAGAAAAAAGAAACAGTTTTGTGATCTGTAAAGCATTGTTTTTTTTTATTGAAGCATAATTGACTATACATATTTGTGAGGCACAAATTTAACTACCAATAGTTGTGTACAATATCTGATGGTAAAATTAAGATAGCTTATTCATCATTATAATACATAACCATTCTTTGTGTGGTCCATTAACCAATTTCTCATTCATTTCTCATTGACCCACCTCCCCTTCCCCTTCTCCTCCTCCTTTCTATTTAAAAAAATAACATTTCACAGATAGGACAGAGACTTTATATTTTGGCTTGCTCTATGGTAGAGTGTTTCTTCCAAATAAAAATAATTATTTCTCACTTTTTTTTAATATAACATCTCTTATTTGGGCCCTTGTGGAAATTATCAAAATTTTTGTTGTTGTTGCGCTGTTGTTGGTAGTTGGTTTCTTTGTTGCTGTTGAAGATTATTTAAGAAATTCAAGTTTAGCTGAATTTTTAAAATGTGCAAGTTGAGAGATAAAGAGAATAACTTTCATTTTTAGTGTAACAGAAATAAAATGTAATACTATTAGGCAAGACACACACATACACTTTTCTGGATATTCCTAAATAATTTATACACTTTTCTAGATATTCTTAAATGATTCTAGATACTTTATTCATAATTTAAAAGTATGTATATCTAGTCAATGAGAAAAAAAGGTACTAGGTTTACTGTTATCTAACATTTTCAACTGTATACATATATTCCAAATGTTTTACATGCTTGCTAGTGTTTAATATATAACAATAAACTTCAATTGATATGAAAATTTAAATGTATACAAAGGTAGATTACCATATTACTCATATATTTAAAAAGGCTGGTATTCTACTTGGTAACTTTTTATTGTTATTGACTTCAATTTTCTCTCTTTATGGAGTGAGAATTATTCATTATGCTGTGGTAATAGGAAATACTCATAGGAGCTTCAATTTAGTGTTATGTATCATTGTAATATTTGGCCATATCCTATTAATTCTAAGTTTCCACATTTGAGAGAACTATAGGAGGTTAAGATATATACATGCATTTTATATACGATGCACCTTGACTGACAATAGGGTTAAATCCTGATAAACCCATCATAACGCAGAAAAAATCATAAATCCAACCATCCTCTCTCTACATATAGACAGGTAATTGCCTACTTCTCTGCAGGTGACTGAGGCCTTCTAAATATAAGATGGAAACTTATCTCCTCATCCAGAACCCTAGTATACGTTTTGAGATTATATGCATTCCCATCTGTCAAGCTTATGGACTCTAATGTTGCTCTGTACTCGGATATCACTGTAGAATCTTGTTTATGTATCTGTTTGTTTTTAATTGTGATAAGAACAGATAACATGAGATCTATTCTATTAAAAAAAATTTTTAAGTGTACAGTAAAGTATTGTTAACCATGACTACATTGTTGAACAGCAGACCTCTAGAACTTATTCATCTTGTGTAACTGAAACTTTATACATTTTGAACAGCAATTCACCATTTTCTATTATCCTTACCCCCTGGCAACCACCATTCTATTTTTTGTGTAACTGAAGCTTGATACTCTTTAAAGAGCAACTCGCCACTTCCTCATCTACCAAGTCCCTGGCAGCTATCTTCAGACTCTCTGCTTCTGTGAGTTTGACTATGATAGACGTCTCCTATCAGTGGAACCATGTATTATTTACGTTTTGGTGGCAGGCTTGTTTAATTTAGAATAAGATCTTCAAGGTTCATCCATGTTATCCCACATGGCAGGATTTTTTTTTTTCTTTTGTAAGGCTGGATAATACTCCTTTGTATGTAAATACCACATTTTCTTCAGCAACCAAAATAAATACTTAAGACCTGAAAGTGTAAAATTTCTAGAAGCAAACATAGGGGAAAAGCTTCATGACATTGGTGTTGGCAGTAATTTTGTGGATACACCAGAAGGATAGGCAACAAAAGTAAAAATTGCTCTGGAACTACTGAGATTTAGGGGGAATTTTTTTTGGTAAATAGGGTTGAGTCTCGGTCTCTGAACTGCTTAGGTTTCTGCTTAATTGGGTATGCGAAATTGGTTAACAATCTTCTATTTCACTTTCCAGTTTCCAAAAGACTACTGCTGTAGTGTCCTCTCTGTTTTTCCTAGTTCTCCCAGTTCAAAAGGATTTATGTCCTTTTTTTTTTTTTTTTTGCACACATATCATCACTGTAATTTTAGTCGATTTTAGGTGTTTGTTTACAATGCCACTTTCAGGAATAGGAAATATAACTTAAAAGTTTAAAAAGTAAAACTGCTGGGCTTGGTGTTTTATGTATTTCTTCACATTATGTTTTTTCAGTTTGATAGCTGGCATTCATTTTTATTTACTACACAAGAAACCATTTGTGCTAAAGAAAACATTATTCTTTGCATAAAATAAGAACCCATTTTTCTCATATTTTATGACATCACATTCAGCAAACAATTAAAGTGATAAATACAAGTTATTTTCCCTTTAATATCTATTGATGATACATTTCCCTTTAACCTATTTTCCCCTAAAACTATGTAATCAAAAATGTAGCAACCATATCTACCTCAAAATGAAATTAAAAAGGAAAAATAGCCACAGTCACCATGTGATTTAGTCAAACATACAAATACAACATGTAAAAACAATTCTGTAGGGGCTGAGAGTCACATCTGGAAGATCACTATCAAAGTTAAAGTTATAATTCATGGTCAGGAAAAAGAGAATATTTATTAACAATTATGCTAATGCTTACTGAGCTCATTTCTTGAATGTACTATTTTAACCTTTTGATCTTAATTCTATTTTCAGAACTCTATGTTTCAATAAATTGGTCGTTTTCACTGAAAAAAAATGTAGCAACCATTTGATGTGGTTAGTTTTAGGAACCAAGTATTTTATCTGAATAGAAAAGCTATCTAAAATAAGAATGAAATTAACAAGACTATTGAGACAGAAAAAAAGTCTTTTTCCAGACTGAAAGGCACAGATTTAATCACAGGAGTAGAAAAGACTCAGTGAGATAATGTGACTTATCAAACTGAGTCAGCTAGGCCATTGCAAAGCTCCTATAATAAAAACATATATAACCTCAGAGCCACATCTTCAGTTACATTTTTTTTTTTCCTGAGATTTATATCCCTTACATTCAAGAATAGTTAGATATATATTTGTGGTCGTATTAGGTACACTTTGATTTTAACTTGGTAATTCTCAATCTCCTGTAGCTGACTAGTCAAAGTTAAAAAAAAAAAAAACTAATAGAGGATTTATTAAAATCAATGTTATTAATCTTTAATAATTCTTCATCAAGTCTTACTAGAAAAGCAACTACTATAATAAAACTTGAGCAAGGAGCCAAAGTAAATGCTTTCATAAAAGAAAAACATAATAATTAATATATTTTTTGGTAAATCAAGGGCTAAGTAATAGATATTAGTGGGTGTAAAATAAATCTTTGAAGGTTTTCTTATTTCCTTGAGAAGCCCCAATATTCCAAAAGCATAAAATGTATCATGGAGCAAAGAATCGTCTCTAGTTAAGTAGCCATATTAATGTGATTCATACTAAAAAATGAAAATATCTTATTTCGTATTACTTATTACTTTAAAAACACTTTTTAAAATTAGTTTTCTCCAGCAAATTATAAAATAATTATGGAAGTGAAGTAGGTTAGTCTAATTAGCCTCACATAGGGAGAATATAAGAGTTGGGTAGGCCACATACTTTGATGATTAACATGAGTAATAATCATCAGGGCCTGGACTCAGGAATGGGAACTGTGATTTAAGTTCTCCGCTACTTATAATAGTCACTTTCGGAGTAATATTCTTAGTAATTACATGAAAGCAAAAATGTAATATGCATATGGTGAAATAAAAAAACGGTTATTTTTAACTACAAATTAAGTGGAGATAACCTTTCTTTCCCATATCCTAATTTTATATGTGATTAAGATAAGTAGCTATTGTTCAAACTTTAAAAAGCAGTGCCTTCTTAAGGAGATTGTAGTCTGTTTCTCTCGGTAGGCTATATTCCTGACATGAATATTGAATTAACCCTTTCCAGTGATTCTTTTATCTTCTGCTCTATGCGTAGTTGTGAAAATTTCTCTTGCTGCTGATTATTCAAACAAAGCCTAATTTTGACCCCATGATGTTTACTGTTTCTCTTGAGGCTCATATCAAAATTTCTGGAACTGAAATGTATTGTTTGAAAAAAGTAATTAGAGGACATATTTCTATAGAATAACAATAGAAAGATACAAGTATATGAAAAGTCCTCACTGCATAATTTGCTTCATTGAATCGTAAGAAATAGGATTTCCTCTCATGTTTCTAAAGTTTAGGAAGGAACCATTTACTGGTGACATAGTTGTAATTATCTGGCATTTAAGTCTCTTTTTGGATCTGGACAACTACTTACTGTTAAGAATGTAACCTACCATCTTTATTGACTTTCAATTTTATCTCTAACTGAAGCAGAGATGAATAAAAGAGTACATTTTAAAGTAGTTCATAGGCTGCCTGGATGATAACTAGTAAGTATTGACTTTGACCCACAGAGATCTGCTTTAAAAAGTATTCTTCCATTTTGTACATCTAAGAAAACTTAGAAAACTAGAGATCTTGTTTCTAAACCTGACTTTTGGCATAACTGATCTGAGTCATATGTTATTTCTTCTATAAATAAAATTAATATTATTTACTTATTATAACGCATTTAAAAATCACCTGAGGTTAAAATATTTTATATAAATAAGATTTACAGGCCTTAAAGCACTCTAAAATACAAAACAATAATAATAGCAGCAACAATAATAGAGTTTTAAAAATATGCCAATGGTTTTCTTTAAGCCTGTAAAAAAAAATCGTATAGGTCTAAAGAGAAACAGACTTTACAGTAAGTATAATAGCAGCTTTTTCGTATGTAACAGAGACAGAAACACTAGAGTTTGGCCTAAAGTAAATGACTACTGATTACAGAGCAAAAGGAAAATCATTCTCTAAATCCCAATCCATATACAACTTTTCTTTAAATCTACTTATCTAAATTGACTTCATGGGTTTTTCATAAGTGTTCTCTCAAAATTATGTTGTCTGAAGTTTGGAGATATATTTAACGTTAGGTCTTGTATACTAGACGAGATATTGAAAAAAAGAACAGTCACAAAAATACACCAGATAAACCATTTGAAAAAGGATATGTACTGTGCAGCTCACTGTGATTTAGGAGAATTTTGCTAAACCTCTTTGACAATAACCATCTCTTATCTGTTATTTAAGTATTTCCCCTGACTTGATTTCAGAACTTTTCCTTCAAGACTTAATAGTAAATGTTTTTACTTTTTTCCATGAAACAGCTAAGTAATAATACCTTGGGTTAAATAGCTTTTATTTTATTCCTCTAAAGAATAGTAATTTCCGAATATTGACAAAAAAAAATAATCTGTCGTGACTAAAGATTTAATATGTGTGACATTTTAATAAGAAAAAGAAACTTTTTTGCATAATGTAAGCAGCAGTTAAACTACAGATACAGAAGAAGTTATACCATCCTAGATGTAATTTAATACCTGATTGATCATATATCATTTTTGTAATCTTTATTTATTATAAGTATTGGCCTATGATACATCCTAAATTATTTATGAATTTCATATTAATGCATTGTCTTAGCCCTGATATCTCCTCTTCCACCAGGAGCAAAGCACAGAGTTAGATAAGGAATAGAGTTCAGATACTTTGTCTTTGGCAGTGATCCTAGGAGACAGAAGTGGGGCATTGAGGACAAAGAAACAGAAGGGAAGCCATTGTCCGAGAGTTCTTTACTGTTTGAGTAAACGAGTCCTGTTCCTTTCAAAACATTGTAAGCAGCAATGTTGAATGTAGCTTAGAATTTTCTGCCCAAATTACAGTAGAGGAGAACTTGTATTCAAAGACAATAGTTGGGCCATAGTAGAGCTAACTATCTTGTACTTCCGGGCTGCAATTTTCTAAGTTCCAGGTGTATTGTTCCATACAGCCTAAACCTTTGAATCAGAAAAGCTCTAAGACAGTTCAGCTGTACAATGAATGTATGATAAAAAAGATGCATCATGATGAAAGTCACAGATAACCTGCAGGATGACTAGTTTCTAAAGGGTACGAGGCCTGTTTTATCAGCTTTGTAACCTAGCAGTTTGCCAAATACATGTGAATTGTTGTTTACAAGGCTTTACTCCCTGTGCTTCTTTCAGATTCATAATTCTGTAGCAGCATTTTGGTCACCTGCTGAGAAACTTCACATACATTTACTTTAAACGCGATAAAAGTTACTCTCCTTAGCCTGACATTCAACTTACTTGAAAATGTGGCTTTAATCTACCTTTCCAACCTACTTTCAATTCCTTAGATACCTACCTCTTTCTCCTTCACTTTTCCTATGCATTTGGGAAGACCCAACTCAAATATCACATTCTCCATCAAACTGATTTAATGCTTATATGTGTTGGGAAAGTAAAAGGTAGTAACATGAGTGACTTGGGAAAAACATTCAATTTTGGTGTCCTAATGATGGTGGGTAAGTGATATTTTCTGCAGTTTTAACAAGTGCAGAAGAGAAACAGAGAAAATGCAATTTCTGTCCTCCTGCTTCATCATTTTCTCTTCCTAATAGACTCATTGTCTATGCTGACTTTCCCCAGATATTTATAATTTAGATAATGATTGTGGCCTTCATCATTATTTTTTTTGAAGAAATTTCAACAAATTTCTTGTTACTTCAAACCAAGATGCAATAATTCGACATAAGATATGCAAAACAACAGGGCTCAGTAATGTTTCAAATACCTTTGATTGACAAATGTAGGCTTTCAATAAGATAATGAGATTTCCTTATACAATTTGGGGAGCCAACATTTAGTGTAGGCTGTTTATACCTGACTTATGCTATATTTCAATCTTATAAATAAAGAACAAGGTCATAAACCTCAGCCTGCACCATGACTTAAGGACTTCAGAATGTCTGATCCACTGACATGGTATCACACGTAACATTGCATTGGATCAAGAGAACGACATTTAACAAAGGAGGTGCAGAATGGGTGAGTGATAAGATGCACTGATCTTAGCATACAACATATCACCCATAAGCTTGTAATGAGATAATAGAGATACAGAACATTCCTTTTAATACGTAGTTGAAGTGTGAGCTTGTGATATAATACCCTGTGAAAATTGGTCATCATCCTCTAGGACGTGGTATATACTCTAAAGCAATAAAATTATATGGTACTCTGACTCCAGTGAGTTGAATGCATGAGTCCAGGAACCAAGAGGAGAAAAGAAGAGTGTCCTTACTTACCATACTGCCCTTAATGCTTGCAAATTTGTGCTTTCCATCCATGCATATCTGGGCACTGCTAACCACAGGTCTTGGTTACACAGAAGGAACATTTTCACCAGGGGACCCTGAAGGGTTCCATTTAATTTTACTCATGGCTGCCTCCTGGTATTTTCAGGTTCCTTGTGATAAAAGAAAAGTGATTAAAGAAGAGTCACCATCTCCTACCTATAGTAATTGACCTGATAATTAGGGAGAGATGCGATGCTGTTATACAATGAGTAAGGAGTAATGTGTTTGATACCAAGGTGATCCACGAGGGTGAGTCTTGTTATCCACCTACTCAATTTGGACATTTAATGAGCAAGTACAGCTGTCACAAAATAAGAAGGGCAAGGTGACAGTCCTGAGGCTGTGTGTCTGTATGTGAGTAACACAACCAGTTAAGCCATCTAGTCTTACGAAGTCTGGCATAGGTACTAACTTTGAGTGAATGGAATTCAGAATGAAGAAGATCAAGAATAATGCATGGAGATGATTGGTATTGACTAGGGCACCAAGATCACATGCAGGGGTAGGAGCTCTATTTACTGGTACAAAGGACTCATCCCCTTTTTTTGACTGGAGACAACTCTGAAAGACCATTCCAGAGTCAGAACTCCCTGGCAGTTAGTTTCTGCCTTTGTTGCAATCACATTGAAGATAAACATTGCACTGTGTCCCATTGTGCTGTCTCACCCCCTCATAGGTGTTGTTGCCAAGAGCAAGCAAATCGACTTCAGGAAAATCAATGACTCAGAGTCTGTTTACCAGGAACACAAATTAAGACAAACTTCTCATTACAAAATGCTTGCAGTAGTGCATAGTTATATCTGGCACATATTCATCTAAAAGTTGGAAATAATTTTCTTTCTCTCTGTCTCTGCCTCTCCCTCTCTCTCTCTCTCTCTCTCTCTCTCTCTCTCTCTCTCTCTCTCTCTCTCTCTCACACACACACACACACACACACATTTAAAATTTTCATTATCCATAAACATCTTCATGATTAGGCTTTAAATAACCTCTCCACTTCAAAACCTTCCCTTAATAGTTATGGCCTCATTACATCAACAATATCAAAGAACTTGAATATTCCATACTGTTCCCTATATCTGCATCTTTACATATACTTTTATATGTCTTCTTCTATTTATCCCTTACTTGTTTAGCCAATTTATAATTATGTATAAAAGGTAAGTTCTAGTGTCACCCCCTTTTCAAGTCTTTCCCTGACTTTTATTCTGACTTAAGATACACTGTATATGTTGAAAAATATTGTGATTACTTCTGTATTAGTATTTTAAACATTTGGTAATTACAGATTAATTGTTACCCTAATGTGATGTAAGCTCCTGAAGTTCAGAGACCAAATCAGAGAGATACAAAAAGTAATGATACGCATGTGGGCTTAGGAATTTTACTGACGTTATTTTGCTGAAAGGAATAAAGTATTTAATTGTGTAACTCTAAATTCACACGAAATACATCAGTACTTCTGGGACCCAGCTTAATGTCTTCCAAAGAGGAGATAATCAATTACTAGTTTGAACAGATGAATAAATGAATGACTAAATGTATGACTGGTTGATTAAAGAAGAGAGAGACTAAAAACAAGTAAAAGGAAAAAGAAATAATATTTCCAATTATGATCATATTCCCATACAATGTGTTTAGAAAATGTATTTCATTTAATCTTCATTTCAGCTTTTTGTGTTAGGTTATTGTTACCACCCTTCCCATGCGGAGAAAAATGAGGTTCAGGGATTGAGGAAATTTTCCAAAAGTTACAGCTATTAAGTGCCATATATAGGGTCCTAAAAACTTTAATTATGTGGTTAGAGAGATAAGCAGACAGATACGTATGTGTATTCTTTTAAATAACAGTGAGTTTAAAGAGCTATGTAAAGTAAGAGATGAAAGTGGCATGAATGTTGATAGTAACAGTGGAAATAAAAAAAAGAATATGATGATTCTAAGTGGTATTTAGAGGTTAGACTCAGCAAGCTGTATTGGCTAGCTAACTATCAGGAGAAAAATCTATAGACTAATCAATGACAATACATTCATGGTCTGGAAGAATCGGAGAATGGAATTCAATTAACAGAACTATATGAGTCAAGATTTGGAATTGGTGTGAGACTAAGAAAAAAATTAGTTTTGATATGCTGATTTTAAGGTCATTGTAGGACTTCCAAATGTAAATTCAGGACAGGATTAGTGGGGAGGTGAGAACAGAAATAACATTAACATATCAACTATTTAGGGGGAAAAGTTTGCAAAATCTGAGTTTAGAAAGTTTTACTGAGCACAGAATTCATAAGGCATACTGTTGGATTTAAATCAAAGAAAGTCAATGCAATAAAAGGAAAGCCAGGATTGTGACTGTGGTCTCCTTTCTTTGAAATAATAATAGATTATACACATATAGTGCATCTATACTGACTTCAAAAATTCATCATGTATGAGTGAATTAGAGTGTAAATATTATGTAATCTAACAAAAAAAGAAAATAACTTGTTTTTATCATCTGTTGACTATTGGCATTCTCTAGACTCATACTTCATCTGACCTGGATCAAAATCATTATTATGTTGGAATTGCAACAGCAACTTTTCAAAGAAGAAAAATATACTGGCCATAAAATAAATAAGAAAAACTTAAATTTTTCTTTTTCTTTTTGGCTTCCTCATAAATCTATATTTTAATACAAATAAAAAACAGAAGCAGGATGTTCTGCTTTCCTTTTGGACAAGATTACCTTGTTAAAGTTCACTTCAGCCTTATGGTTCGCTTTAATATTATAGGGAACAATGCTATTTATCTAGTTCCTTTCATTCACATGACACATGCCTCCTCTACACACAATCTATACATAGAAACCGGATAAATATAGCAATTCTTCAAATGTGCACAGCCATATGACAGTTTTTCAGAGAGAAAAAATAAAATAACATAGTTGCTCAGATGTAAGGATTTAAAAGTTGTGGGAGTTGTTTTTCAGTAAGTAACAACAGTTCCTCTTCTAACACGTAATGATTTGAAATTATATTTCTCAGTAAGGTTGATTTCCAATTGCCCCAAGAAATTCTAAGTACCACTAACAGCAGAATCCAGTGATGGCAATGGACTGGTGTTCAACACTTGTGATCACTTCACGGCAACCTTCCACCATGGTGCTTTATAAGAACCCAAACCAACTCTTCTGAATACATTTTAAGCCGATTGCTTTTTTAATCAGGACATCACTGTTTTCTATACATTTTTACAGTAAGGCATATTTATATTTTGAGATAGTGTTGCTTATAGATGAAGCACATGGGTGTTGGTGTCAAACAAACTTGGGTATGCTATTTATCAGCTCTAAAATCTTGGGCTTCTCTTAACCCTTGTCAGCTAAAGTTTTCTAGTTAGTGCAATGGTAATAAATCATCTCCCTTAAAGAGTTGTTGTGATGATTAAACATAATCACTCCTATAAAGCAACTAACTCACGACTTGGCCCACAGCAGTGTACAAACAAATGTTAGTTACTTTTATTAATGTCATTATAATTACTACTAAACAGGGTATTTAAGCTAAGCAAAAATTATCTTTTACAAAATTTAAATGAAGATTTATGATAGAATACAAATTAAAAATTTTTAAAAATTAAAAATTAGGCTTTCTTGATCTTTGAAAAATAAGTCATCCATGGACTTAAAAGGGCTTCGATATATTGTCAATTTGAAAGAAATTCTATGGCTGATATATCATGTTAAAATCACAAAAACATAATTTCCACAGAATATAAATCATATTTAAATACTTAAATAGAATTTATTTCTGTAAGATTTAAAATATATCTCATTCCATTAACACTGCTTTATTGCTTTGTCTTGTTCATTATAATGCTTTTATCTTACAAATGAACATTAATTGATTATTTCTGTTGAAAATATTAAACATGCCCTGAAATAATTGCTTACTAGAGTACATTTTATTTCTATAGTTGTGTGTTATTCTTACATTTACTTTGCGGACAGAAAATACAATTTTCTTGCTTTTCAGAATCAAGACCTTTCTTTTTTTTATCTGAATATCAACCTTTCTTTGAAAAATATTTTTTCTACCTAATAAAATATAATTTTTATCTCTAAATATATGTGACAGAATTACAAAGGGCAAAAATAATTTTGACGACTATTCGTGTTATATTAATATTCAAGTACATCCACCTCATTTTGATTTATTAACCATTTTAGAAAGATGAGAGTGGAATTGCAAAGGTGTTAAAACCATTGGCCATAACAGAAATTTTAGGCTGTATACTTAAGGAAGAACAAGGCGTACTAAGACTTTGCTAAGGGGAATTCCAGTACATTTGCCTAATTCTGAGCTGCAAACACTCAGCCCTGGACTTTGTGTGACAGAGAAGAGGTAAGAAAGCAAAGAGCAAATGAGAAAATCCTTGGTCTAGGATCAGCCATCAATTAGAAGACCTAGTCAACTGTGATAGCATAATTCTGTCCCCACCCCCAAAGATGCCTGAACTCTATTCCCTGAAAGCTACGAATATAGTATGTTACATGTCAAAATGGACTTTGCAGATTTACTTAAGATTACAGACTATTATGGGTTAAATGTGTCTCTCAAAAATTAATGGATTAGAAACTTGACCCCCATTACAAGAGTGTTGAGAGGGTGGAAAATCCAATTATGGTATTTGAAAGGTAGGGCCTTTAAGAGGTAATTAGATTATGAGGACTGTGACATCTAAATGGATTGGTCCATTTCTGGAGTAATATGCATGGTTCTGATGGCTTTATAAGGACAATGAGTGACCAGGCTAGCTCTCTTGCTCAGCCCATTCTTGACATGTGACACCTTGAGTTGCTGTAGCAAGTCACTTCACCAGGAACAAGGCCCTCACCAGATGTGTTCCCTGTAAGAAATAAATCTAATTTCTTTATAAATTACCAGTTTCTAGCTCACACACACACACACACACACACACACACACACACACACACACACACACACACAGACACACACACACACACACACAAACCGGGGGGGGAAGAAGATATAACAACCACAATTATTTGAAGTTGATACGACAAGCAAACAGAAAGGACATTGTTGGGGGGGAGGGGGGAGGGAGAAGGGAGGGAGGTTTTGGTGATGGGGAGCAATAATCAGCCACAATGTATATCGACAAAATAAAATTTAAAAAAAAAAAGAAGAAGAAAAATAAAATAAAATAAAATAAAATAAAATGTAATAAAATAAATAAATAAATAAATAAATTTCAATAACAAAAAAAATAAATAAATAAATAAATAAATAAATTACCAGTTTCATGTATTCTGCTATAAGCAACAGAAAATGGACTAATACATAGACTGTAAGCTAGAGCAACCAACCCTAGTAAGATTTTTTAAAACAGCAAATAAATTCAATATCCCCTTGAATTACACAAAAATACATTTCTAAAGTTCTGTGTATATTATAGCTGAAAAAATATAAAAGAGGCTTATGTTTTACCTGCAAAAATTATAGTTATTTTTTTTTGTTTTTGTTTTTTGGTTTTTTTCACCTACATGATTTTCTGTAGGGATACTAGAAGGTCAAAAGACAGGACATAGCACAATTCTTGATTAGATATAAATGATCCATGTATTGAACTACCTCTAGTAAAGCTACTAAATATCTCCAGTGATTGTTATAACTGAAAATATGTCTTGCCCCATTTTTCTGAAACATTTCTTGAGAATCAGGACTATGTTAGATGAAATCCACACAAGTCAGTAATGGAATAGTTATACGCACAAAGATTCTGGCCCTGAAAGATCTTATAGACTAAATAGTGAAATAAGGTCAACAGATAAATATTCAGAATAAAAAATAAGAAATAAGTACTTTGGAATATTGAGGAACAAAATCAAATTAACCTGCACTCCAATTTATGGGTCGAAGTGTTAAATTGAATGATCTGAGATAAATTGCTTTAATTCTAGTAATCTTTTAACCTTGTAAAGTCACCCATATTCTGACTCATTTCAGAAACTGCAAAGTTTCTGTCTAAAGAGCCCAAACTGACTGGATCTTAGAAATAGTTTTGCTTGCCAAGAATGTGTGAAATTAATGCATTTGACTATGTGTCTTCAGTTAGCCATTAGCTTCTATCTTCACATATTCATTTCTTCATATGTTCATTTGTGGCCTCTGAACGTATTTGAGTTGCTATCTTTGCAATTCCAGATCATATAACACATTTATGATATAATTATTTTGTACCTTTTTTTTCCTTCAGTGTTGTTGAAAGGAATTAAAAGGATTATGCATATAAGCAACACAATGCCTGAACACAGAGTAAGCACTGGATATTTGTGTAGTATTGCATTTCATAATCAGTTTTTCAGCATATATTCCTCTTGCTAGTTCTTAAAACAAAATGAACTTTTTATTGTTCATGTCTGGTTATCTGACAAATAAAAATGTGGGGTTAGTTTTAGTACAGTCACATACTGCTGTGGTAATCCTGTATTTTCTCCTTAAATAATTTTAATTGAAAAATCTGGAATGCTCTTAACGTTTTAGAACCTTCCAAGACCACTTTAAGACATAATGTTGTTCAAGACATCAGATTTCTATGGTGTTCTTCTACATGCATTAGCTTTCCAGCTTCCTTGGTCCTTTCGGAAATACTAACACGCTGGTGACTTGAAAGTGGGTTTCACCTTGTAGTAACATTGGTAACATTATGTCCTTTTGCTGGTGTACTTACCTTTATTTAGCAAGCCTAGTAAGTATTGTTTACAGAGCTTTTTCAATAGACACAAAAGTCAGCTTTATTGTATTAAATATAACCAAGTTACATCACTAGTAGGATCTACTAGAATCTTTTTTTCTGTGATCCCGTTTCTTATAAAATAAAAATTTATCCAATTTTTAGTCTGTTTCTGATGTCTTTGGCCTTATTGCCTTTCCTGCCTTTATTATATAGTTTCATGGATTCTCAGAAGTGAGCCAGATCTCCTTTGGTACTCAGCCTTCTTATAGACCTAAGCAATCCTCACATGGAAAATCTTTTTGCTTTTTCTTGTAATGACTTTCTTTTAAATCGACTATATAATCTTCAAAAACTTCGTGACTATCTCTGCAAATACTTCATTCTCACAGATGTTCTTTCATCTTCTATAAGAAGTACTATGTAAACAGCGGGGTCTATTTGCCTAGTAGTATGTGGTGTTTTTTCATTTTTCTTTTTGTTTCCTTGCTAAACTGAAATAGAATCCTTGGTGTCTTACAATGTTAAGGCAACAAATGCCTAATGAGAATTAATTTGTGAATTAAAAATAAGCAATTTATTGTTATTTGTACCATAAGACATAAAAACTAAAGTTGACACTAAAAAGGGCTATAAATTTATGTAGCTATAAACAGAATTTAGAAAATACACCCAGAATGAAATTTTTAAAGAGGAGATATGCTTGTAATCTTTTATTAACAAATATGAGTATGTTCAATAAAAACATAAATTTATATGAAGTTTAAATAAATGTCTGAGAACTTATCTTAACATAATTTTCTCCATGCTCATCCATGTTGTTGTGAATGGAAGAATTTCATTCTTTTTTATGGAAAGGTGGTATTCCATTCTTAAGATTAATTATAGTGGTTAGATGAAGGAATGCTGAGAAACCTGGTAAAGCAATCTTTTTCGGTGTGTCCGTGAAGGTGTTTCCAGCAGAGATTAGTATGAAAGTCTGACTGGACTGGATGGGTAAGACCCACCCTCAGTGTGGGTGGGAACCATCCAATCTGCTGGGGGTCCAAAGAGAGCAAAAGGCAGAGGAAAAAGGTGAATCTCTCAATCCGCTGGAGCTGGGATGCACTCTTGTCTCTTGACCGTGGACATCGGAGGTGGAGACTCTTCAGCTTTTTGGTTCCAGAACTTACACCAAGGACACCATCAGCTTCCCTGATTTTGAGGCCTTTGGACTTGAAATGAGCCATCCTACCAGCATCCAGTTTATAGATGGCCTGTCGTGAGACTTTTCTTCACAGTCACGTGAGCTAATTCCCCTAATAAATCCCTTTCATATATTATAACATATCCTATTGATTCTGTCTCTCTGGAGAACCCTGACTAATATATTCATGGTGTATATATACCAGATTTTCCTTCTCCTATCATCTGTTGATGGACATTTATGTTGGTCCCATATCTTAGCAACTGTAAATAGAGCTGCAATGAACATGGGAGTGCATGTATTCCTTTGACATAATGATCTCCATTACTTTGGGTATATACCTAGAAGAGTACTGCCTTCACATCCTCATCAGCATTTGTTATTCTTAGTCTTTTTGATTATGCCCAGTCTAACTGTAGTGAGATGATACCTCAGTGTGGTTTTAATTTTCATTTCCCTGATGACTAGTTATGTAGAGCATTTTTAAAGTACCTGTTGACCATTTGTATGTCTTCCTTCAAAAAAAGTCTATTCAGCTCCTTTGCCCATTATCTAATAGGGTCATTTGTTTTTTTACTGTATAGTAAAAACAAGTATAAAACAGCTATAGTTATTTGAGTTCCTTGTGTATTCTGGATATTAGTCCCTTGCTGGATATATAGTTTGCAAATATTTTCTCCCATTCCACAGGCTGTCATTTCAGTCTGTTGATTGTTTTCTTTGCTATGCAGAAGCTTTTTAGTTTGATATAATCCCATTTATTTATTTTTTCTTTTGTCACTTGTGCTTTGGGCTCTTAATCATAAAATCTTTGCCCAGTCCTACTTCTTGAAGTGTTTCCCCTATGTTTTCCATTAAAATTTTTATAGTTTCAGTAATACTTTATTCTGAGTTGATTTTCATATATGGCAAGAGGGGCAGGTGTAGGTTTATTCTTCTGCATATGTATATCCAATTTTCCCAGCACCATTTATTGAAAAAGAAGTCTTTCCCCAATATATTCTTATTGCCTTTGTCAACGATTAGTTGGCTGTAAACCTCTGGGTCGATTTCCAGGTTCTCCATTCTGATCCATTGGCCCAAGTATCTATTTTTATGCCAGTACCATGCTGTTTTGGTTATATTCTCCAATAAAAAACCAACTGAAAGAGAAATCAAGAAAGTAAGCCCATTTACAATAGTCACCAAAATTTAAAAAAAAAAAAACAAACCTAGGATCAATTTAACTAAGGAGCTGAAAGATCTCTATAATGAGAACTACAAATCACTACTGAAAGAAATGAAAGAAGACACAAAAAGATGGAAAGACATTCCACACTCTTGGAAATGAAGAATCACATTGTGAAAATGTCCATACTACCTAAAGTGATCTGCAGATTCAATGCAATCCTCATCAAAATACCAATGACATTCTTCACAGAATAGAAAAAAAAAGACAATACTAATATTCATATGGAGCAACAAAAGACCCTGAAGAGCCAAAACAATCTTGACCCAAAATAAATAAATAAATAAATAAAGCCGGAGGCATAACACTATCTGACTTCAAATCAAACTACAAAGCTATACTATGTGTTTATTTTCTAATCTCTTGGACATTTTGAACTCATTAAGCCCTAGCACATGCAATGTTATGATTGTAATATTTGCCATCTTAATAAATGATTTGCTTAAATATAATTCTGTCATAAAATGCATTTATATTTTATTATAAATTTGGGAAGCTTTTCCTGTAGTAAGAAGATAAAAAAAAATAGTTCTCAATAAGAGGTAGAAGTTGCCTGATTTTTAAGACCTCTTGGTTTTGGAATTCTTTCCTAGGTCTGGTAAATCCCTATCATTACTTTATATAATCTGTGGTCCAAGGCTTTCTGATCCTACACTATTTTCACTCTTTCTCATTTGCCAACTTGACCAACCCTTCAGTAGTCAGGTCATGTTAGACCTGCTTAGGACCATATTCTTATCTGGTGATGTAATTTTACCTTTCCAATATGAAGAAATGAGAATCAAGATTATGTACTACCCAATCTCTAACTGTTCTGGTATTTTTGACCTCCAATCTTCAGGTGTTCCAAAAATCTGGTCTCTATAGTGCTTAATTGTAATTTGTAATCTCATCCAGGGTTTTTGTTTGTTTGTTTTTGCTCTTTAATGGAGTCATGATTTACATATAATAAAATGCATAACACACAATTCATTGAGTATTAAAATACATGCACCCAGGTTACTACCATTCCAATTAAAATAGGAAATATATCCAACATTCTAGAAAGTAGCTGCATACCCCTTTTCAGTTAATCAGATTCCCCTCTCTTCCCAAAGCAACTATATTCTGATTTCTATGATCCGTTTTACTGTTTTACAAATTTACATGAATGGATAGTGTTTAGTCTTTCTTTGGCTTCATTCTCTCAACAAAATGTTTATGAGATTCATCAATAATGTTGTGTTTGTTAGAAATTCAAATCCTTTTCATTGTGCTAGTATTGATGGACATTTGAGTTGTGTACAGTTTGAAGATACATTTACACATCTTGTGGACATATATTTTAGTTTACCTCAGGTAGTATTTAGGAGTGGAATTGCTGGGTTCTAGTGTGCATTAAGTTTAAATTTAATTTATATTCTCCTCATGATTAATAATGTTGAGCAAAACTTCAAATAGTTATTGGCCATGTGTTTATGGTTTCTGTCAAGTTATGTTCTAGTCTGTCGAATTTCACATTGATCTGTTAATCTTTTCTTTATGGAGTTAAACTATAATACGAATACTCTATCTACACTTCTGTGAGATATATCTATTTAAATAATTTGGTCCCAGTATATAGCTTCCTGTCTAATTTTTATAATGATGTCTTTTGAAGAGCAACCATTGTGAATTGTGACTGCTATGCTTTATTTAAGATATATTTGCCTACCATTAAGTTTTAGAATATTCTCTTCTGTTTTTTTCTAGAAAATCTCAAGTTTTAGAGTTATATCCATATCAATAGTACATTTTAATTTAGTTTTTATTTATAAGGTAAGGATTATAGTTTACCTTTACCATTAAATATGTGCTTCTTTTACTTAAAAAAGGATGTGTGCATTTTGATAAATTCGGACACATGCATATACCTATGATACTATCACTGCAACCAAAGTACAAAACATATCTATCACCTCCAAAATTTTTCTTGGGTTCTTTTGTGGATTTTTAAGTTTTGTGTTTGTTTGTTTGTTTTCTTGTTTGTAAGAACACAACATGAGATCTCACCTCTTAACATATTTTAAAGTGCACAGGACTATATTGCTGACTATAGCTGCTATTTTTTACATCAGATTTCTAGTATTTATTTATCTTGCATAACATAAACTTTACACCCATTGAAAAATCATTCTTCATTTTCCCCTTCCCCTGCCACTTGCAACAACATGGATGAGTTTGACTATTTTTTTTATAATAACATCCTATTTATTTTTTTTTTTAATTTTTATTTTTCAATATACAATGTAGTTGATTTTCATGTCCCTTTACCAATTCCTTTTCCTCCCCTCCCTCAATCCCCGCCCCCCATCAACATCATATATATTCACTCGTCTTGGCAAGTTCAAGGAATTGTTGTGATTGCTGTGTCTTCTTCCCCACCCAATCCCCCATTTGTTTGTATATTGATTGATTGATTGATTTTTAGCTCCCACAAATAAGTGAGAACATATGGTATTTCTTTTTCTGTGCCTGACTTATTTCACTTAATTTTCTGTAAGTCCATCCATGTTGCTGCGAATGGTAGTATTTCATTCTTTTTTATAGCAGAGTAGTAATCCATTGTGTAGATATACCACAATTTCCTTATCCACTCATCTAATGATGGACACTTGGGCTGTTTCCAACTCCTGGCTATTGTAAATAGTGCTGCAATAAACATTGGAGTACTGGTATCCCTTTGACATGATGGTTTCTATTACTCTGGGTATATTCCCAGCATTGGGATAGCAGATATTTCTCAAAGGAAGATATACGAATGGCCAACAGACACATGAAAAAATGCTCAACATCACTCAGCATTCAGGAAATGCAAATCAAAACCACTTTGAGATACCATCACACTCCAGTTAGGATGGCTAATATCCAAAAGACTGAGAATGATAAATGCTACCGAGGTTGAGCAGAAAAAGGAACTCTCATACATTGTTAGTGGGACTGCAAAATGATGCAGCCTTTAAAGAAAATGGTACCAAGTTTCCTCAAACAATAACATATAGAGTTTGACTATTTTAGATACCTTATAGGAATGGAATCATGTACCATTTTTCTTTTGTGACTGACATTTTTCTCAGCAGATGTCCTCTAGGTTCATCCATGTTGTTGCAAATGGCAGGATTTCATTCTTTTTAAAGGCTGAGTAATATTCTATTGTATGTGTATTAGTATGTTTTATGTTGCTATAACAGAATACATGAAACCAGAATAAACCTGTAATTTACAATGAACAGAGGTTTATTTGGCTTACGATTCTGGGACAGCTGCATCTGGTGTGGGCCTCAGACTGCTTCTACTCATGGCAGAAAGTGGCAGACAGCTGGCAGGTATAAGCAGATCACATGGCGAGAGGAAGCAAGAGAGACAGAGAAGGGAGGTGTCAGGGTCTTTTAAAAAAACAGCTCTCGAACAGCCCGAGGCGGCAGCGGCCGAGAACAGGGAAGGCGGCAAACCAGAGACAGAGAGTGAGCACCCGACCTGGCACAGCACTGTGAGTGACCCCTGGAGCAGCCCTGTTTGGGGGGCCACTCACCGCCCCGGGGCTGCCTCCATTTTCCCAGGTCCTGGCAGCTCCTCCCGGCTCGGCCGCCACTGAGCCCTCCCACTTGCTTGCCCTGGCACGGGGCTTTCTGGAGCCTGCGGACCGGCCTCCCCTCCCACTCCCTCCGCAGTTCTCTGGCGGGTTGGTGGTGTGGGGCATCCCCGGCCAGTGTCGGGAGGGCAAGGAAGTATGGGCGGGCTGACTGTCACTCCACCACACCCTGGACCCGGCCCCCGGTAAAATTCCTGTTACTGGGAGGCAGATACCATCTCTGTGGCCAAGAGTTCGGAGAAAAGCATAACCAATTCTGGTTGGGAATAGTGTGGTAGGAGAGTTCCCAGGTCCGCTTGAACCTGCCGGAGAGCAGGCTGCAGGCGGGCACTAGACTCGGTTTATACCGGGGGGATACAAAGGTGAACAAGACCCAAGAAAGATCTACACAGTGCTACAAAGGCACCCAGAGCGAACGGTCATCTGTGCCTAGCAAAAACCTGGTAGACTTCCTGGGCGAGGAGGTGCCGAGCAGGGTCTTGAAAGCCCAGCTGATAAACGAGGGGTGCAGAAGAGACGCCCCAGCCCAGCACAGTGCGCACAGAATGGGGAGTTGTGCGGCCAGGGAGGCGGAGACTTGACAGAAACCACACACCCTGTGGGGTCACCACTGCACGATCTAACAGCCTGGGCCAGAGCACACAGAACAGGGAGAAATCCTGCACAGGAAGTGAAAGCTCAACAGCGATCACACACCCTGTGGTATGTGATCCACCAGCCCAGCAGAGTCCAAGCTGACCAGAAAGGTGGCTCCCCGGAGAAGCCCAAGACCTGAGGCAACCACACACACAAGGCACTAGAGGCCAACTGAGCAGCCACGGAGGTAGCCATACGAAATTGGCAACCATAGCAACATCCTAGTTAGTCATTAGTCTCAAACTGGTGGACTGTGAAACCACCTGCCACAATGAATAAACATCAAAAAAAAGATACCAGAAATACAACAAATCAAGAAAGTACACCACCAAAAGTTAATAAATGTAAAACTCTAGATCCTGACAAGGAATTTCGAGTGATAATTCTAAGGAAACTGAATGAGATACAAGAAAACACAGCTAGACATCATGATGAAATGAGGAAAAGTATACAAGATCTGAAAGAGGAAATATACAAAGAAATCAATGTCCTGAAAAAAAATGTTGCAGAACTTGCTGAACTGAAGAAGCTATTCAGCGAAATAAAAAACACAACGGAGAGTTTAACCAGCAGGCTTGTCGAAGTTGAAGAGAGAACCTCTGAACTTGAAGATGGGCTGTTTGAAATAACACAAGCAGACAAGAAGAAAGAAAAAAGAATCAAGGACATTGAAGAAAATCTGAGAGAGATATCAGACAACCTCAAGCGCTCAAATATCCGAGTCATGGGTATTCCAGAAGGGGAAGAAAATGGAGATTCCATTCAAAACATATTCAACAAAATAGTGGCAGAAAACGTCCCAGGTATAGGAAAAGTCACAGATTTTCAGATCCAGGAAGCTCAACGATCTCCAAACGTATTCAACCCAAAAAGGCCTTCTCCAAGAAATGTCATAGTCAAATTGGCAAAACTCAGAGACAAAGAGAGAATCTTAAAAGCTGCAAGAGAGAAGCGTCAAATCACCTATAAGGGAGCCCCAATCAAGCTAACATCAGACTTCTCATCACAAACCCTAAAAGCTAGAAAGGAATGGGATGATATATTCAAAATACTAAAAGACAAAGATTACCAGCCAAGAATATTCTACCCTGCAAGGCTATCCTTCCGAAATGAAGGGCAAATAGTATATTTCTCAGACAAACAAAAACTGCGGGAGTTCACTACCACATGACCACCCTTACAAGAAATCCTCAAGGGAGTACTGAGTTTGGTTCCTGAAAAATAACTACCACTGCCATAAAAAACCCAAGAAAAATCAATACCCACTAGTATAATAAAAATGGCATTCATGAAGAGAAAACAAGCAAACAAAAACGCTATCTACAACCTAAGGAACCAACAAACACAGAAACCAAACACTAAATCAGAAAGCAAGGAACAAAAGACACCTAAGAAAACCAAACAACCAATAAAATGCTAGGAATAAATCAGCACCTTTCAATAACAACTCTTAATGTAAAAGGCTTAAATTCCCCAATCAAAAGACACAGACTGGCTGACTGCATCAAAAAGGAGGACCCAACTATATGCTGCCTACAAGAGACCCACCTCACCCATAAAGATCCACACAGACTAAGAGTGAAAGGATGGAAAAAGATTTCCCATGCAAACAGAAAAGAAAAACGAGCTGGAGTAGCTATTCTTATATCTGACAAAATAGACTTTAAACAAAAAACCATAAAAAGAGACAATGAGGGACACTACTTAATGATAAAAGGACTGATCCATCAAGAAGACATAACAATCATAAATATGTATGCACCCAATGTTGGAGCAGCCAGATTTATAAAACAAATTCTATTAGACCTAAAGAAAGAAATAGACACTAATACCATAATAGCAGGGTCCTGAACACCCCACTGTCAATATTAGACAGATCATCTAGGCAAAGAATCAGTAGAGAAACACAAGATCTAAACAAGACTCTAGACCAATTGGAATTGGCAGATATCTACAGAACATTCCACCCAACAACCTCAGAATATTCATTCTTCTCATCAGCACATAGAACATTCTCCAGGATAGATCACATATTAGGTCACAAATCAAGTCTCAATAAATTCAAAAAAATTGGAATTATCCCATGTATCTTCTCAGACCACAATGGATTAAAACTAGAAATTAATAACAAACGAAACTCTGGAAACTATACAAACACATGGAAATTAAACAGCATTCTACTTAATGACATATGGGTCCAAGAAGAAATCAAGCAGGAAATCAAAAAGTTTATTGAAACTAATGAAAACAATGATTCATCATACCAAAACCTGTGGGATACTGCAAAAGCAGTATTGAGGGGAAAATTTATTGCATTAAATGCTCACTTCAGAAGAATGGAAAGATGGCAAGTGAACAACCTAACACTTCACCTTAAAGAACTAGAAAAACAAGAACAATCCAAACCTAAAGTTAGCAGATGGAAAGAAATCATTAAGATCAGAGCAGAACTGAATGAAATTGAAAACCAAAAAACAATTCAAAAGATCAACGAATCAAAAAGTTGGTTTTTTGAAAAGATAAATAAAATAGACAAACCATTAGCATGGCTAACAAAAAAACGAAGAGAGAAGACTCAAATAACAAAAATTAGGAATGAAAAAGGCAATATTACAAATGATTCATCTGAAATACAAGGAATCATCCGAAACTACTAGAAACAACTATACGCCAACAAATTTGAAAATCTGGAGGAAATGGATAAATTTCTGGACACACACAAGCTCCCAAAACTGAACCGTGAAGACGTAGAAAATTTGAACAGACCAATAACAATAAAGGAGATTGAAGCTGTTATCAGAAGGCTCCCAACAAAGAAAAGCCCAGGACCAGATGGATTCACAGCAGAATTTTACCAAACATTCAAAGAGGAATTGACACCGATTCTTTAAAAACTATTCCAAAAGATTGAAACGGACACAAATCTCCCAAACTCATTCTATGAAGCAAACATCATCCTGATACCAAAACCAGGTAAAGATATAACCAAAAAAGAAAACTACAGGCCGATATCCCTGATGAATATAGATGCAAAAATCCTCACTAAAATACTAGCAAACAGAATACAGCAACACATGCGTAAAATTATTCATCACGATCAAGTGGGATTCATCCCAGGGATGCAAGGTTGGTTCAACATACGCAAATCAATAAATGTGATACACCATATTAATAAACTCAAACACAAGGACCATATGGTCATCTCTATAGATGCTGAAAAAGCATTTGATAAAGTTCAGCACTCATTCATGACAAAGACCCTCTATAAGTTAGGTATAGAGGGAAAGTATCTCAACATAATTAAAGCCATATATGCCAAACCCACTGCCAATATCATCCTGAATGGGGAAAAGCTGAAAGCTTTTCCTTTAAGAACAGGAACTAGACAAGGATGCCCACTCTCACCACTCCTATTCAACATAGTGTTGGAAGTACTAGCCAGAGCAATCAGAGAAGGAAATAAAGGGCATCCAGATTGGAAAAGATGAAGTCAAACTGTACCTGTTTGCAGATGACATGATCCTATATATCGAACAGCCTAAAACCTCTACAAAAAAACTGCTGGAATTGATAAATGATTTCAGCACAGTAGCAGGATACAAAATCAACACACAAAAATCAGTAGCATTTCTTTTCTCCAATAGTGAACATGCAGAAGGAGAAATCAAGAAAGCCTGCCCATTTACAATAGCCACCAAAAAAAGAAAATACTTAGGAATAGAGTTAACCAAGGAGGTGAAAAATCTCTATAATGAGAACTACAAACCACTGCTGAGAGAAATTAGAGAGGATACAAGAAGATGGAAAGATATCCCATGCTCTTGGATTGGAAGAATCAACATAGTGAAAATGTCCATACTACCCAAAGTGATATACAAATTCAATGCAATCCCCATCAAAATTCCAAAGACATTTTTCTCAGAAATGGAAAAAACTATCCAGTCATTTATATGGAAAAATAAAAGACCACACATAGCCAAAGCACTGCTGAGCAAAAAAAATAAAGCTGGGGGCATAACACTACCTTACTTTAAGCTATACTACAAAGTGATAATAACCAAAACAATATGGTACTGGCATAAAAACAGACACACTGAGCAATGGAATAGAATAGAGAATCCAGAAATCAACCCACACACTTACTGCCATCTGATCTTTGACAAAGGCACCAAGCCTATTCACTGGGGAAGGGACTGCCTCTTCAGCAAATGGTGCTGGGATAACTGGATATCCATATGCAGGAGAATGAAACTGGATCCATACCTCTATTAAGGATTTAAATATACACCCTGAAACAATAAAACTTCTTAAAGAAAACATAGGAGAAACACTTCAGGAAATAGGACTGGGCACAGACTTCATGAATACGACCCCAAAAGCACAGGCAACCAAAGGAAAAATAAACAAATGGGATTATATCAAACTAAAAAGCTTCTGCACAGCAAAAGAAACAATTAACAGAGTTAAAAGACAACCAACAGAGTGGGAGAAAATATTTGCAAAATATACATCTGACAAAGGATTAATATCCAGAATATATAAGGAACTCAAAGAACTTTACAAGAAGAAAACAAGCAACCCAATTAAAAAATGGGCAAAAGAGCTAAGCAGGCATTTCTCTAAGGAAGATAAACAAATGGCCAACAGACATATGAAAAAATGCTCAACATCACTCAGCATCCGGGAAATGCAAATCAAAACCACATTGAGATACCATCTAACCCCAGTTAGGATGGCTAAAATCCAAAAGACTATGAACGATAAATGCTGGCGAGGCTGCGGAGAAAAAGGAACTCTCATACATTGTTGGTGGGACTGCAAAATGGTGCAGCCTCTATGGAAAATGGTATGGAGGTTCCTCAAACAATTGCAGATAGATCTACCATACGACCCAGCTATCCCACTGTTGGGAATATACCCAGAGGAATGGAAATCATCAAGTTGAAGGTATACCTGTTCCCCAATGTTTATCGCAGCACTCTTTACAATAGCCAAGAGTTGGAACCAGCCCAAATGTCCATCATCAGATGAGTGGATACGGAAAATGTGGTACATCTACACAATGGAATACTACTCAGCTATAAAAACAAATGAAATACTGCCATTTGCAACAACATGGATGGACCTCGAGAGAATTATATTAAGTGAAACAAGTCAGGCACAGAAAGACAAATACCACATGTTCTCACTTATTGGAGGGAGCTAAAAATTAATATATAAATTCACACACACACACACACACACACACACACACACACACACACACACAAACCGGGGGGTGGGGGGAGAAGATATAACAACCACAACTCCTTGAAGTTGATACGACAAGCAAACAGAAAGGACATTATTGGGGGGTAGGGGGGTAGGGAGGAGGGAGGGAGGTTTTGATGATGGGGAGCAATAATCAGCCACAATGTATATCGATAAAATAAAAATTAAAAAAATAAATAAAAATTAAAATTAAAAAAATAAAATAAAATAAAATAAAAAAACAGCTCTCCCAGAAACTAATAGAGGAAGAACTCCCTTACTACCCTCATACTCCATCAATGGAGAGCATTGATCCATTCATGAGGGATCTGCCCCGATGACTCAAATAGTTCCCAACACTGCCACATTGGGGATGAGATTTCCACATGAGTTTTGGGAGGACAACAACATCCAAAATCTGTCAGTATATACTTACCACAATTTCTTTATTCATTCATCTGTCAATGGACATTTGAGTTGTGAAAAGGTGCTCTATTGAAAAGGTGCTCACTGCTTATCATGGAAATTCAGATCAAACCCATAGTGACATATCATGTCACATCTGTCAGGATGCTTATTACTAACAACAACAAAAGATAAAAAGTGTTGGCAAAGATGTAGAGAAATTAAAACACTTCTGCTCTCTTGGTGGGGATGTAGAACGGTGCAGCCATTATTGAGAACAGTATGGAGATTCCTCAAAAAATTAAAAATAGTGCTACAGTATGATCCAGCAATCTCTCTTCAAGGTTTATATCCAAAAGATTTGAAATCAGGACCTCAAACAGTGATTTGCACTCCATGTTCACTGCAGCACGTTCACAAGAGCCAAAGTATGGAAACAACTCAAAGTCTTGATTAACGTAGCTTCAGAGTAAGGCTTAAAATCAGGTTAAGTGAGTCCTCCAGTTGTGCTTCAAAAATTACTCTGATTATTCTATCTTTTTTGTATTTCCATATGAATAGTGGAGACAATTTTTGTCAGAAGGAGTTGGGATTTTGATTGAGATTGTATTAACCTATAGGTCAATTTGACAACTGATGTCTTAACTATATTGAACTTTCCAATCAGCTGAAAGTGACAAGGCAGGAGAGGACTGGAGGGCAATAAGGGCTAAGGGAGATGGGAGACTGAGTTCTTCTGTCAGTTTAGCCATTTTTAATTTCAATAGTCCATTAGTTATTTCTGTCACTCAATATGACTTGGAATGATAAAGACAATGTAATTTGGGGGATAGAAAAAGAATTTCTTGAATGATTTTACTGGTGAAATGGGTCCCTCTGTCATTTGAAATAGCCTGTGGAAATCCCCGTGTAGGGAGTACTTGTTCTTGCAAACATTTAGCAGCAGTAATGACCGTGGTTCTATTACAAGGAAAAGCTTCAAGCCAGTGAGAGAACATCCAGATGATCGTTAAGATGGTATTCTTATCCATGAGTTTATGTTGAGGAATAAAGTCTAATTACCAATTAAAAGAAGATCCTGCTGATGAAATAGGTTTCCTTTCTTGCTTTTACAACTTTTCCAGGGTTATGTTTTTAACAGATGGAATAAGAAGACAACACCAGATAGGAAGTGAAATTCCCCTACCAATGTTGGTGGAAGAGTTGATTTAGTTTCTCCCTCACATGGTGGGTAAAATTGTGAAAGCCAGCAATTAAATTTTAGGTGAGGGAGCCAAGCAGTCACTTTGGTGTTTCCAAGTAGCGTCCAGGTGGTTAATACATCCAGTTTGTTTCCAATTGGCTTTTTTATGTTCATGGGCTTTAAATTGGAAGATTTTAAGTTCAGCTATTAAGGATCGGTTTGTAAGTGTAACAGATTTAAGATCTTATCTGACTGTTGAGAGTGGAACAGCTTTATGAGATATCAGCCTAGCATATGGATCATACAGTGAATTACCTTTTGTTTTAGAGGTTCTGTCACCCAAATGAGTTTCCACCTTAAGTATGGTTAATTCCCTTGGTAATAAAAAAACTTCTAAGAGGTCAGTCCTCTGTTTTTCATTTTTGATTGGTGTCCCAATTGTCATAAATTCCCTGGTTTTCCATAGCATAATGAATCTTGTACTACACCAAAAGTATATTTACTGGCTGTACAGATGTTAATTCTTTTGCCTTGAGGCAAAAAGAAAGCTGTTGTGAGAGCCACAAGTTCAGTGATCTGGGCTGGCTCTGAACCAAGTAGAGGCTTATATCATTTGGAATTTAAAAATCTGTAATAGCATATTCTACCTGAATATTTCCTCCTGAAGTGCAGAGATATAAACCATTAGCAAAGAGAGCAAGGTCTATATTTAGAATGGAGATTTCTCAAAGTTTGCGGTACAGGACACTTGAGGCTTAAGTGACATAATACAGTCATGCAGCTGTATTTCACTTGGGAAAAGGAAGAGAATGGCAGGATTGAGTTTTGACAGTAAGGGACAGTGAGAAGAAGAGAGCAGAAGAGTTCCAGAGGCCAAAGATTTGGAATGTTATCACTTAGGAGAGGGATCTGTATTACACAAGGTTCATGCTATTGAGGGTATGACCTAGCAAAGATCAGCTGTAGCTTGAACTAATTTTGCTCTCGCTGCTACTGATTACAAACAATAAGGGGAAGCTTGGGATACAGGATCCAGGGCAGAGCTAAAATAGCTTGTTGTTTCCATTTAGTTTTTAGATAGGACTCTTAAGGCATTTCATTTTCTTTCATAAAAAACTAGGGGGAAAAGGCAATGAAATTCCATTGGAGAAAAGGAGGTTTCTGCAAATTCAAATCCCTACAGAGACAGAGATTCTTATGGTAGAGATTCAGATACAATCTCATCAATCATGAATATAAAAGGAGTGGTATAGCAGAGAAGTTAGGAATCCACATTCTACAATAGCTGATCAGCCCCAGAAAGCTGTCTCTTGATCTGGGTTAGGAAATAGTTAAGAATGAATTTCATAAAATCTGGGGAAAAGTTTTTCACTTAGGGGAAATAAGATGTCTTAAATAGTGTATTTGGGAGTAATATAGCTCAACTTTACCTGTTAATACCTTATGCATCTTCTGACCCAAGGCTTTTAATAAATTTTCGGTGTCTTTCAAAGAATTATGGAATGTTATAGAACAAAGGAGGACAGTAGCAACATATTGAATATGGGTTGAATTGCATGGTAAACCAAATCCTTTAAATTTCCATATATGTCTGATAAAAAAAATGAGGATTTCTCTAAATCTCTAATTATATTGTTGAATTTCCCATGTAAGGCATATAGGTACTATGAGTTAGTATGATGAAGAAGGTATGAGAACAAACCAACAAGGGTCAAGTACATAAATATGTGGGGTTGGAGGGTATGAAAGTGAGGGTAGTATTGGGACATCTTGAGTTTCCAATTTTATTTATGGCTCACAAATCTTGGACCAATTGGTAACCCTTTCTTTCAGTTTTTCAACAGGTAAAGTGGGTGTGTTTAGAGGATAGAGGTAGAAATAAGGAGTCCCTTGTCAAGGAATCCTTGAATTATACATTTGAGGCTTTCAATTGCCTCAGGTGTTAAAGGGTACTTGGCTAATTTGGGGAGGGGCAAAGTGAGGTTACATCCAACTTTAAAGTCTCTGTTTCCCATATATGCCCTATCTCTGTCATTCCCACAGCCTAAAATGCTATGGGAATGCACAGAATCCCCAAATTCTAAACATGTTGTGACCATGGTTTGGAGAATTGTGAGGGTGCAAGAAAACTGGGATGATGCACTAGACCTGTCAGAAGGCAAGCAAAAATAAATCGGGGAGAAGTCTGGTAATTCAAGGGTTAGTCCCACAGGTGAACAAGAAATATTAACATTTCAATTACAAAGTAATCTCTGCTAAATAGATTAGCAGTTTTTCTGGAACTTAATAAAAAGCTATGTTGGAAATATGGGTTACAAGAATACAGAAGAAGCCAGTGAAGCAGTAAGTTATCAAACACTATCACAGAGATGGTTTGTGTTCTCCAAAGGATTATGGTGCAGAATTTTGAGGTGTTCAGATTTGAGCAGGTAGCTCTGCTGTCTACCAGAAATGAGAGGTGCCTGTTGACTGAGATTATTATTCCCTGTACAGTATTTAAGCGTATTTGGGACAGTCAGGAGTAGATCTCTTGGAATGGTATTACTGGGACACCTGTGCTTATAATTCTACTTTTGTCTTTAAAAGTGGCCAGTTTTTAGCCCAGTGTCACTTTCCTTTGTAGTATCTCTAGATATTCTCTTCTATAAAAGATTTTAGGGCAGTCTAGGGTAGCCCTATGAATTTGGGATGATTTCCCTCATGTTGTTTAAGTTCAAGAGTCATAAGTTTGTATTGTTTGGATTTAATTTTACCAGCCTGTACATCTTCATGCATTTGTGTTGTGCTAAAGCATGCATTTAAGAAAGAAGGGCATTTTGCCAATTAGTATGATGTTTTATAATAGCCTCACAGTTCTGCATGGAGCCCATTAGTAAAGCTGGTAACTAAAGCAGATGATCTAGGTCATCCAAGGCTATCTAGGGTTAGGCCTAATTAATCCTTCCTGATGTTTTCTAAGTAATGCCTATAATTAGTGACTAATCCATCTCTTTGTTGTTTGTAATTTTGCATCTTTAACCAGTCTATTTTATATGGGAAAACTGTAAGGACAGAATCTAAAAATTTTTTCCCCAGTCTCTCTAGTTCTGTGACAGACTTCAGGTGTATTTATATTTAGTTGTAAGTTTCATTGACTGATCCATTTGGTCTTTTAAAATAATAAGAAGGCATCTTTAGGACTCACAAAAAGTTGAACTAATTAGTACAAGTCTGGAAGCCCAGAATAATATGGCCCTGAGACAGATCTGAATTACATAGATGATTCCTCTCTACATTTTCATGTGTCAGGGAAGTCCTTTATCACAGCATGCAAGTCAGATCAAGACTAGGCTTTAAAATTAAGTTATTGAGAATGGGACAGTTGAATTTCTGCAGCTACCTGTCGTTAAGGTCTGAGAACTGGAGGAAAAGAACCAAGTCCTTAAGAAACTATAAGAAACTGAGGATTTGGAAAAGTAGGGATAGATTCAAGTAGGAGTGGGCAAATACAAGGAAGATAAGGACATGGTAAGGAAGGAGACAGGAAGGAATTAGGAAGAGTGAAGAGAGAAGGAGAGGGAAAGGAGGATGGTGGGTGTGTCTTGAGGTTGGTAAGGATAAAGAGAGTAACAGTAGAGGTGGATGGCTGATCTTTGAGACAGAATAGCTCCAGATAAAGGAAACTGAAATTGTTGGATGGCCTGATTAAGTTTAGACTGAGACGTGCTAGAATACAATTATGTGAGTAGCCACATGCAGTCTCTCTGAAGAAAGCAATAAGTTATTAAAATTATATTATTTGTTGTAATAACATGAAATAAATAATTGCATGCTTTTAGTGTCTATGAAGACAAACTTACATATTTTATCTAAAATTTTTTTATTACCTATACATAATCATCTGAAAAAAACCTGCCACATCACTATAGTAGTACTTCTAAAAAATGGTACTTAAAGAGAAGCACCATGAGGTCATATTATAAGAAAAAAAATTCTATGCAGTACAATGCTGAGCAATAAACTATTCTATGTCTATGAGTATAATTTTACAGGATGCATAAGACAAATATGAGAGTATAACAAATCTGTTATCCTAGTGGAGGAATATGTGCAGTAAGGGTGGTTAAAGATAAACAATATTTTCTTGGATCCGAACCCGCGGCGGGAGCGTCGCTGCGCTCCCAGCGCCGCACTCTCCCAAGTGCGCCACGGGCTCGGCCCCATAAACAATATTTTCTAATTTGGTCCATTTTACTTGGTGAAAGAAAGTCTAATCAAAATTTACATAAAGTCTCTCAATGGGTTGGATTTCCAGGAAGGCTAGAGAGTGTAGAGAGACTGAATAAAAGATAGCTAGACAAGAACTGAGGAGGGTAGACAAAAGGTATGATGATATGTAATGAAGGTAGTATGTAGAGACTAGAAATATTTCCTGAGCTTTTTAAAAGTCGTTGAAAATACTATTTGCCAACTAATGCAATAATTTTTTTAAAGAATCGGGGGCCAAGCTTTAACATGAAGGTAAAAAAGTAATAAGCAAAAGAGTAAAGTTCTGTGACTAGAATAAATTGACTAGTGAATAGAAATTGAAAACATTAAAACAATATAGCTAAAAAGCTTTCTTTGAGGGCCCAAACACTAATCAACCTTGAATTCCAGGCTGAGGCATTTGAATTTTACAGTACACCAAACACTCTGATGATTCTGATTTTAAATTAAATCTCCTGTAACAGTACAATGATTTGTTTAAAAATTGTCTTTCTAAAAATTGTACAAAAATAAACAAGTTACCAACTTTGTAAATTTTCCATGATATAATCTATGCTTCTACATTTCTTTCCCAAATATGTCTGAAAATGGGCAGATCTTAGAAAAATTTATGAAGTGGTAAAGATTGTCTTTGGACCACCCACTTACCTGTTTATTTTTCTTGCATTGCTTAGCAAATCTTGGTAAAGGTAACTGATTTTTTTCTATATTGTCAATATATACATAAAGATGGAAGCATTTTATTGTATTATTTTACAACATGGCATTTAATGAACATGTACAATCTAATTTTTCATTAATTTAAATTAATACCACATCATTCGTTTGTTCTATTGGATACCTTCTATGTAATGTTGAAACAAAAGTAATCCTTATTTTGATTATTTGAGAATATGGAAAATTATTAATGGTTCCAGAATTTTAGAGGGTTTTTTCAATGCAAAAAAATCATGTTTCTGTAGTTCTGTCAATAAAAATTTTTTCAGACAGGACAATTTATTGAAATTGGAGGCAAAGTTCTGTATCATGTATTTTCATGTACACGTGAATGTTAAAGCTTTAACGTACCTCTGGAAACCAGAGGTATTGTGTTGATAAGTGGTATGATCTGGTAGAATTTACTTCTAAACCAAATGGTTGTAGTTTGGGAAGGAGACAATCTTATTCCAATTTGCTTTATATAGTCATTATCCTTAGGTTAGTGTGTCAAAATATGAAAAGATAAGAATCATTTCTCAGCATGCATAAACACCAGAAATATTGTACAAGTTCATTTGGAGTATCAGTTGAAATAGCAGACTTTTAGAATGGAGAAAATGAATATAACTTTCTGTTGGAAAAACAGGAGATGTGATCTTTTGAATTTATTAGTGACAAGAGAAATACATACTTTGCTGCAGCCAATAAGAGAAATCTAATAGGAAATTTCAGGGAAAGCCTTTGCCAAACTTTTACAGAGACCAATGTTAGATAATTCTTCATTCGCACCCTTATTCTTTCTTTATTTCTGCCTCATAACTGATTAGTTGTCTAGAGTTATAACAGGCATCTTGTGATCATGAGTTGAAAACCTTCATGATTAAAAAATCGATAGCTATGTATGATAAAGTTGGAATCTGAAAAAAATCTAGGTTCTTGAGTTTCTTGGTAATATTATTAAAAGATAAACTAACCCTGAGACAATCAACCTTAAGACCTCTTATTAAGTAAATAATAAATAAATAAATATATCAGTTATGTCTTGGCTTATTAGGCTTCTCTTGCCTGCAGCTGAATGTATCTTACTGATGCAAAAGTGAAAAAAAAAACTGGGAAGAAATCATAACAGCCCTTTGACAAGGAGGTAAAGGGCTTTACTCCAGGAAGTGTTAATACTAAGTAGCAATTAGAAGCTGAGAAAAAAATCCAGAGGTTGAGTCCACAAAATAGTGAGTCAAAATGACACATGTATTTAGGAGGTTGGGAATATCAGAAATAGGGGACAAAACCTGAGTCAAACTTAAGTTTGTCAGAAACATCCCATCAATCAAACATTATTGTTTTTATAGTAGCTAAAAAGTTACAAAAGCATCATTTCAATGTGTGAATATATGTAATGCTGATTTCCTGTAACTCAATTTTTTTTAATTCATGGTACATATGGGCACTTCTAGTTCATACTCATTCTTTGTAGTATCTTTATGGTAACAAATGAGTTCTGTGGGATTCTCCCTTTGCTGGGGAAATCCTTGACCCTTATGGGTCAGAGTGCTCGTTGCTATAAGACCACCAATCATACCAGCCAGACAGAACTTAAAGGAAAGTCTTTTTATTTCAAAAGACATCCATTGGTAACAGAGGGTAAAGTCCCAACTGCCTCCTGGACAGACTGATGGCTGGTATTTATATAGGTAATGTACTGGGGAGACAGGATGTCTTCAAGTGTGATGGACAATTGCTTCCTGCTTTGAGAGACTTAGATGTATCAGGGTGTATTGGATGAGACACGATGCTTTGAGAGATGTATCTGGTGAGACAGGATGTAGGCTTCTTGCTTTGAGAGATGTATTGGGTGAGACAGTATGTCTGCTTTCCATACAATCTTAGTTAATCATTAAGGGCTAAGTATAAAGGAAAAACAAAGTTCTATAGTGTATACACAAGTGTGGAGGGTTTTCTGTATTTACATCTCCTAAATGATTCAGCATTCACATTTCTCTACAATTAATGTTCATCCAGCAAGGTGATATGTGGGTTGCCAGGAGGCCTACAACATAACATGGTGTCAATGGTGAGTCACATGTCGATCCAGTCCATGGTTGTGTTCTGTCCTTGCTGTACTATGCTCAGGTATAAGTCATCTTGAAATGTACGTCCCTGTGGCATTAGCTCCTGATGATCTCTGTTCCTAGATAGCATCTAATTGTTGGATCAGAAAACTCTATGTTGTCCTCCTCTGAATTTTGAAGCCTCCCTTTTCTTCTAGTCCTTATATCCACTTACATATCCTTTTTCATAGGCCTAGGATCTTTTTTATTTTATTTATTTATTTCTTTATTTTTGCAGCTTTTCTATACTCCTTAAGCAGCTGGTTCTAACAATTAAAATGTTATGTGGCTGTCAAGATTTTGGTTTTGCTAGGAATTTTCAGAAAGTTTATTGTAGGGTTCAAAAGCAAAATAATTTTACTCTTTGATTTCTGTAGATCATTGTTTTCTTGAAGCCACTGCATGTACATTTGCTGCCACTTTAATTTTGTTGACAAAAAGGGAAGATGAAATAATCTGAAAAAAAACACATAGATTAATTTCACCTCATTAGCCTGGTTTACATGCCATTGTAAGACTGGCCCCAAAGTGCGAATCTTACTTGCTGGGAAGGCTCATCTCGCAAAGACCAGGAGACAGAGATCGTTGCAATCAAGCAAGAGGTTTTTTTTATTCCAGCATGCTGGGGTCGCTCCGTCTTCAGGACAGAAGCGGCCCCGAGCTCTTAACACAAGCACTTTTTATTCAGTTTGGTAGGAAGACTTTGATAACAGGATGAGTTGTACACAGCTTATTGGCCATCTGAGGTGACTTTTAATTTCGTTGGTGGCCTTCAGTGGGGTGGTACACAGACGAGGAACTGGGGAATTGACCAATAGCCCACCTCTTTTGTGGTTAGGCCCTTCCTGGAACTGGGTGAACTTTGGGCTCTTTGGAAAGTCCCTTCCCCCAGCAACGGAAAGTCCTTATCTTCTGGTAACGGAAAGTCTCAAGCACCTGGTAGCAGAAGGTCCAGGTACCTTCCACTATAAGTACCTGGTATTGTTTACCCAAAATGGTTGGGGGTTATCTCTACCTCTACACCACACCCCTGGCACTAGATTAGGCTTAAAGGTAAATAAGATATCATATCTGACACTAAGGTCTTTACAGTCTATCAAAACACTCAGACACATAAACAATATAAAGAAATGAGTGGTAAGGCAGAACTTTCTGATTTTGCTGTATATATTTTAAAGTGTGTTTATTTTGAATACAGCATACTTAATTTGAGAAACTACTGTCTTGGTGAGTAATATTCACATTGATGAATGGGTGTTGGTTTTTGTCAAATGTTTCTCTTTATCCATTGAGATGATTATGAAGTATTTTTCCCACTATTTTATTGATGTCGAGTATTACATTAATAGATTTTCTGATGTTAAAACAACTTTGCACTTCCTAGGATAAATCTCACTTGGTCATGGTGTATAATACTGTGTATGTATACATATAAATATATGTTGTTAAATTTGTTTTGCTAATATTTTACTCAGAAATGTTTATGTCATATTCATGAGGCATAGTAGAGTGTAATTTTGTTTGCTTTCAATATCTTTCTCTACTTTTAGTATCACATCAATACCATCCTCAGGGAAAAGTTGAGAAGTGTTTTTTCCTTCTCTATTTCCTGGCATAATTTGTGAAGGACTGGTATTATTTCTTCTTTCAATGCCTTGGTAGAAGTAACAAGTGAGGCTATCCATGCTGTTTTTTGTTTTGATTTGTTTTGTTTTAGTTTTTGTTTTTTGTAGAAATAATTTAAATTGCTAACTCAATCTTTTTACTTGTTATAGTTCTATTAATATTTTCTATTTCTTTTTGAGGTGGCTTTGATAAATTGTGTCTTTTTAGGAATTTTTCCACCTAATCTAAAGTTAGTAGTGATGTCCTCTCATTCATTCCCAATGTTAATATGTTAATAAGTTCAGTCTTCCTTCTCTCCCTTTCTCTCTTTCTCTCTCTTAGTCTAGCCATAGCTTTGTCAATTTTGTTGATCTTTTAAAAAAAACACCTTTTGTTTATTGATTTTTTTTTAATTGTTTTGTCTTCTATTTTATTAATTTTTACCATAATGATGTTATAACACCAAGGTCAAGGGCTTGGATACCTGCAATGGCCAGCTGACAAAAAAAATAAAATAAAATAATAAAAGTAAGTATAATCAGAACTCACTGCTTTATCACCTGAAGATGCTTCTTTAAAAGGATATATTTACTGTAATCATCCTTTCATTCTTCTGATTACATTGGGTTTAGTTTGTTTTTCTTTTTCAGTTGCTTAAAGTGGAAATTTAGGTTACAGATATGAGGCCATACTTCTTTTCTAATAGAGATATCACTGCTTTAAGTTTTCCTATAAACACTGACTTAATTAAAACCCAGAAATTTTAGTATGTTGAATTTTGTGTTTGTTTAGCTTAAAATATTTTCTAATTTCTATTTTAAGCCATTGATTACTTAAAACTGTGTTGTCCATATGTGTGGATTTTCCAAATTTGCTTCTAATTTTCATTTCTAGTTATATTCATTTGTAATTAGGCTATTGTATTATTTCATTAATTTTAAAGTTTCAAAACTTATTTTAAGACCTAGCTTGTGATCTATCCTGAGTAATGTTTCAAGTGTGCTAGAGCAGAGTGTGTTGTTGAATGCAATATTCTATAAGTATCAATTGGATCTAGTTTGATAATAGTGTCCAAACCTCCTACATTCTTGCTGATTTTCTCTTCAAATGTTCTATCCATTATTGTGAGGGGTATGTTGAAATCCCCAACTATTATTGTTCAATTGTCTATTCTTTCTTTAATTCAGTTCACTTTTCCTTGTTACATTTTGGGGTTCTGCTTCAGATGTTTATGTTTATAATTGTTATATTTTCCTGATAAATTGACTGTTTCATTATTATAAATGTCCTTTTTTCTAGTGACATTTTTTGGAGACATAAAGTCTATTTTGTCTGATATGAGCATATCTACTTCAGTTCTCTTATAATTGTTATTCGAATTATTTTTTTTTTATCTTTTTACTTTCGAACTGTAATTTTGTTATGTGATGTTTGTCTCTTGTAGATAGCATATAGTTGGATGTTTTGTGTTCATCCAGTCTCACAGTGTCTGCCTTTTAAATGCATTGTTTAATTCATACACATTAAATTTTATAGATTTGATTAAGTTTATATCTATTTTATAATTGTCTTATCTATATCTTCTGCTTTTTCTGATTCTTTCTACCTCTCTTATTTCTTTCTTTTATATTTAGTAGATATTTTATAGGTACTATTTTATTTTCTTTAATAATAGTTCACCTGTATTTTTCATTAGTCTTCTTAGTGGTTTATCTAGGCATTAAAATTGTATCTTAATTTATTACAACCTACTTCATATTAATACTAACAGAGTAAAATATAATAACTCTAATAATATAGCCCCATATCCTCCCTTTCCTTTGTTATAATATGTCACATATTTTACAACTATATGTATTAAAAGCCAAACATTCAAGGTTATACTTACTATCTTATACATTGTTATTTCTTCTGAAAAAAAGCTATGAGAAGAAAAGAGAAAACATATTTATGACATCTTTTGTATGGCTTACATATTTACCATGTGTATTAGTCTGTTTTTGTTGCTTATAATGAAATGCCTGAAACTGGGTGATTTATAAGGAAAAATGAAATTTATTGCTTACAGTTTCTGAGACTGGGAAGTCCAAAGTCCATCTGGTGGTGTCAACAGTGACCCAGTGGTCTCATATTGTGAGATGGTGGAAGCAGAGAGAACAGAGAGAAGAGAGAGTCTTCTTTTTTGTAAAGCCCTCAGAACCAAGCTCCTGACCACCATTTTTAATCCATTCACTGTAGAAAGGTCCTACAATCAAATCACCTCTTCAAGCCTCCACTTTTCAATGACCATAATTAGATTTCCCACCCTCTTAACAGTCACAGTGGGGGGCAAGCTTTCTAATGCATAAAACTTGGTGGACAAAATTGAAGCTTCAATGAGTTTTGGGGGGACATGACTCAATCTACTACACCACGCCAGTAATCTTTATTTCTTCTTGTGGGTTTGAGTTACTGTGGTGCTATTTAATTGCTCCAATATACATTTAGTCCCTTGTCCTTTTTTTTGAGCTTTGATTGCCATAAATATTTGACCTCTTATATTTTATAGTCCGATAATGCAATTTTATAATTATTGTTTTATACAGTTGCTTTTCATATTAACTTCAGATAAAAAAGAAGTAAAGTGCACTGATACTATCTTTCATAATAATCCACATAATAACCTTTACTTCTGTTCTTTATTGTTTGTGTGTAATGACTCAAATTACCGTCTGGTGTCATTTCTGTTCAGTGTGAAAAATATCCTTTAGGCTTTCTTGTTAGGCAGTTTTGATAGCAATGAGTTCTCTCATTTGTTATCTGGGATTGTTTTTATTTCACTTTTATTTTTTAAAAATAGTTTTTGCAGATATAGAATTTTTGGTTGACTGTTTTTCTTTCAACATTTTTAGTATGCCATCCCATTGCATTCTTGCTTCTGTTCTTTCTGATGAGAAGTCAATGTTAATATCTGGTTTCCTTAATGTGAGAAGTCATCTTGACGTTTTAAAAACTTTATCTATGTCTTTAGCAGTTTGACTAGACTAGTGTAGGTCATATATTATATGTAGGATTCCTTGTATTTATTCTACTTGGAATTTTTTGATGTTATTTTCTAGATTAAAATTTTTTATCAAATTTGAGAAGTTTGCAGTCATTCTTTAAATATTTTTTCTGTCATTTTCTCTCATTACTTTCCTTTTTGTAAATAAATTATGCATATGTTGGTATGCTTAAGAGTGTCTCATAGGTCTCTCAGTTTATGTTCAGTTTTTCTTCATTCTTAAGTGGACTTTACAGATGTGACTAAATAAAGGATTTTGAGATGGGAAGATTATCCAGTATTATCTATGCAGGATCTATGTAAACACAGATGTCCTTATATGAGGGAGGCAGGATATCAAAGTGGTAAGAAGGTGAGATGAGTAAAAAGTAGGGATTTGAGTTATGTGACTGTGAGCTATGGAATGCCAAAGGCAGCCTGTAGCGATTATAAGATGTATGAAATGAATTCTGCCCTAGAATTTCCAGAAGGAACTAGCTCTCTATACAGCTTGATTTTCGTCTTCCAAAATTTCGACTGTATTTGGACTTGTGATCTGCAGAATTGCCAGAGATTAAATGTGTTTTATTTTAAGCCATTACATTTGTGGTAATTTGTTATATAAGCTATAGAAAGCAAGTACAGATTTGTTCTTGAGATTAAATCATCTTTATTGCTTTATCTTAAAATTCACTAATTCTTTCGCCAAGTCAAATTCTGCTGTTGAGACGCTATAACAAAACTTTCATTTCAGTTATTATATTTTTTCAACTCCAGAATTTCCATTTTGTATTTTTTTAAGTGCCCATTTCTTTATTGATACTCTTGAAAAAATGGGCCATTGTTACCATATTTTCATTTAATTATGTAACATGGTTTTCTTTATTTTTTTAAAAGAAGTAGCTGCTTTGAAATATTTTTATGTTTGACCACTATCTGGGATCACTCAAAATCAGTTTCTATTAACTGCTTTTTCCCCCATGTGTCTTATATTATACTGTAACATTAAATATCTCATAATTTTTTGTTTAATACTGAACATTTTAGAAAAACTTAACAAGTATAGATCTTGTTCCCCCAACTCCAAGCGACTTATTCTTGTTGCTGTTTTTTGTTTGTTTGTTTCAATAATGAGCCCAAATTATTGATTTGAAGTCTGTCTCCCCAACAGTATGTAGCCTCAGATATCACTGTTCAGTTTTTGTTTTCTTGCTTTTATTTATTTATTTATTTTGCAATGTTTATAACATCTTATCAAAGCACCAAATTGTTGGAATTAAGATAAATGGAAAGACATAGTAAATATTTGCAAAAACATTGATAACATCACTCAAGTCACACACTTTTTAACAATGCAGAAAGATCTTTAACAGTTTACAAGTTAAAATTATAGACATTTCTCAAAATGAATTTAATGGCTCACTGCTGAGCAAGGATTCAATATAATCTTGCAAGATCTTTGACTAAATGCTGTCCCCTGCTCTTCTGCAATGCAGTCCTCCCTAGAAATTTGCTTTTTGGGAGATTCAGACTCAGAGAGACTCAAAAGTGACAAGTCAAGAGTTGAGATAGTCACATAACTGGTCTAATTTTCTTCATCCTAATAAGCCTGGCTTCCTAGGGGTAACTCTTATTTTGGCTTAGATTAGTGGCTACCTAATAATTATTCAGAGGTTTTATTTAAACCCCTTGATTTGGTAAGTCTCTAATATTTTGCCATTAGATCTATTTGCGGCTTTAGGGGACTCTAAACATTCAGGGAGTTGACAATTCTGTTCCACTTTCAGTCAGGGACTAGTATCTCACATATTTCCTCTCTAGTCACTCCTGATAGTGCATTGCCTTGCATGTGTGTTCAGGTTCTGGACCTTCAGGAATGTGTAATCTTAACATGGTAGACTTTGGCCTTCTCTTTCCCCTTATCTCCTTGTTAAGTTTCTGGGTGGACTGCAAATTTAAAGCTAGTATAACCTAGTTACCCTGGGATGTTAGCCTGCACTGATCATCTGATGCTAAGATCTATATTTTTCACCCCACAACATACTTGCGCAAGGATTATTCCATAATCTACTCTAAATAATGTCAGTTTACTTAGGCTGGATCACAGGGCTGGGAGCAGAGTGGGCTGGAATGGGAGTTGTCCTTGCCTAAAATTGCATGCTGTGAGATTCAATACGTTTTCTTATTAAGCGCTTCTCAATATTCTTTTTATATTTTGCTCAATTCACAGATGATTTACATGGTTATTCTTAACAATTTGCCAATTTACATTGTTGATTTTGAGGGAAAGAAGATTTGAAAAGTTCTTCACATAGTCATTCTGAGAGGGCTGTAAATACCTAGTTTTTGTGACATAAAAGGAGAGTTTCAGTTTTTGTTTTTATTATAAAAATTTATTTTGAGGAAATTGAGGTGTTCATGAGAAATTTCCCAAATAGTATAATAAATTCTGGTACTATTTGTAATACTATAAATCATATAATAAATTCAGATACTAATAGATACTGTCTATTTTCTAGATAATAAAATACAAAGCATGTAACATTAAAATGTTGCCCTCATTAGAGTTAGACAGTTCTATATTTGAATACTATTTTCATACTTATTGGCCTTGTAGTATAGTTCATGTCTCTTAAACGCTTCGAACTTAAATATTGTACCTATAAATATGGGGTAACAATATCCAATTCACAACATTTTTTTAAGGCTTGGATGAGATAATACATAAAATGTATGTCTGCTCAGTACACATTGTGGCATATATTAAACCGTTGGTTAATAACTATTATATTATTCTTTAAGGTTTATGATTACATTTCGTAAAACATTTTAAGGGCATGTGCATTACCTTTTGTAAAAATATTTTTTCTCTAATGATAAAATAACACACATCAAAATAAACTGTGTTTAGGTAAGTAAGACTTTTAAGAATTTATTTGATGTTTGCACAAGTTATCTTTTTAATTTCATTAAATAAATAAAAGTAGAATCTACATTTATTTTCCTGTAAGACTAATAAATACATTTAGTAGAACAATGAGGCTTCATAATACATTTGTCATAATTGGAATATATAGACTAATTAGTAAAATACTATCTTTTAAAATTTGTTTTCCCTTTTTCCCTCAATAAATCATTGTTTTTCTAGATTTTTGTTCTAACTAATTCAACTTTAAAAGTATTTTTGTCTGAACATTTATTAATTTGGGAAATAAGTACCCGTTATTAATTTTGTTTGGGGAAAAAAAACCCACTTCATTATACCTAAATGATCTAAGCTTTTAGATTATTTAATAAACCTAAAGTAATTTGGCTGAACATTTAATCATTTGTTTCTAGGTACATTGTCACAGGAGCTTTGGAAATATTATGAGCAAAGGATTTTTAGGTGAAAATCAAGAAAAAACTTTGCTAATTCCAAACCTGCATTTTTTCTGCCTAAAATAAATGAATGCATTAATAAGTAGGTATGACTAGATGAATAAAAATAACTTCGTCAGGTTTTCAGTGTTTGTGATGTCTTAAATTTAAAAATAATTTAAATAATTCACATTTAACAGTTATAGGAATGGAAATATTTGAGATAATAGATTAATAACAAGTGGTCTTCAAAATAAATGGCAATAGATTATATGGTCTACAGAAAGGAACATGCTAGATTTAGATGAAAACTAAAAGAATGTTATTCAAGTTAACAGGCAATTCATATATTGATGCATATAATAGAATCTTATTTCTGATGTCACTATTTTATAGTTTACTGGATTTCAAATGGGATTGTTTAGTTTGGATTCCTGCTAATTATTCAGTTAAAATCATCTTAATAATTACAAGTCCTATACATATATGTGGCAATAAATGATCATTACTGTGAGATTTGAGAACAAATGATCATTACTGTACGATTTAAAGAATTTGGGGAATTCTTTAAATTATCTCCCACGTTTATTAATGTGTGTGGCCTATCCTAGGAGACCCTGAGGAAAGCTGTGTAGTAAATGAAGTGCACCCGCTCGCACATTTTTGTCACTGCCTCCTCCTCCTTCCATGATTTTATTACTTAGATAAGACCATACAGCTGTTACCATTTCTGAACAGATTCATTTAAACTACGTAAAATAGTTATAAAAATACTCTAGAAAACAAAATAGACTATTATTTTGACTATCTAAAATCGTCAGTATTACGTCTTCTGTAGATTTGTGTTAGGGTTCATATAATAACATATTTTCTGTCAGTTTTTTCAGAGACAACTGCTGAAAAATGACTGTTGCAGAGACTCACCCTGACCTCAGATAGGCACAGCGTCCAAAATTGTGCAGGTTCTCTGGATAAATACTCTCAGGAGAGTAAACCTTCATTTTTTTGCTATTCTGATGATAAAAAAGATATGAGAAAATAAATATTTCTCATAAAAACTCAAAATAAATCCTATTTTCAGTCACAATGAACCCTCATTTCCAAATGTATATAGTGCCTTCAACTCCTGAATATTTCTGGGTTTATAGGACATGCAAAATGGTGCCACTATGCCCTAGTAGGATTTTTAGATTAGCCTGGTAAATTAGCATTTTAAAATTTGCTTTCCCAATTCCAGAATACTGCTGCCATTTATCCTCTAGTGTTATTCTTTTATTTCATTTGCATTGTTCTTGTGGATTCACGCCCTTTTCATTCTTTACTGACACTTTTTTTTGTTGATGTTGTGAGACAGCAGCAGTAAGTATGTATACTCAATGTACCATGTTTCGTTTGAAATCTACCACCGTAGAAATGTTAACAAACTCTTTAAATAAAAATTTTTATATTCAATCAGTTTTTTTCTGGAACAATACAAAATATTTTAATTATGTTTTGAATGTTTTATACTAATTGTTTTAGAATTTAATTTTTCAGTTTTAACACAAAATATTTTAATATTAATCTGAAGATGTTTGTATTTTCCAGCAGCTTGTAATCAATGTCCTGACAGGACCATGTCAGTTTTGTTCCTTTTTCATTTTCCCAGTCCTAATTTTGCAATGCAGATGTAGTGGTGCCAAGAAAAATTCAAGGAAATATCCTCAGGATGGGATAATTGGAAAATGTCCCTGGTAAAATTCTTTTCAAGTAGAAATCAGCACAGAAGCACAAGTACTACATTGTTGGCTGACCTACTGTGTAGAGCTTTAGGTCTTCCTCCAGCAAACTTCTCTGACCCTCTATTTTTTCCTATGGAATTCTTAAAACTATGGGAACTCAGATTGAACTGGAATCAGGCTCTGAAATATGACTTAAAACTGTACATATTTTGAGTCTGAAATTCCACTGGGAATATCTTGAACCCTGGATGTTTTAGAATAGACTGATGTTGAAACACTGTGAAAAAAATTCTCAAAATATGATATAAATGTATATCACCAAAATATGAATAGATATTAAAAACTGATAATTTCCTAAGTAACATAAAAACTTCAGCCTTAATTCAGTGTTTTGTCTTATAATAATAAATCCACTCTAATCATGAAAAGATAAAGTGGCAGTGAAGTCTGTGAAAAACATCACAAATTGTTGACTACTATTCACCACAGTGATAGATGTGTTTTGTAACTTGCCTAGCATGGTTTTATTTATTGATTTATTTATATTTGTGAGACATAGTAGTAAACACCTAAGTTATGCAGAGTGGCTGACAAATCATCATGTGAAGCATAGATTTTGATTCCTCATGCCAAAGCAGGTCAATCATACTGCATAAATGGCAAAAAATGGTCTAACCGGGCTTTGTTTTTAAAAACTGTTTAATAAAATAGAATCCTTAATCAATTGACCTCTGTTACTATATTTGTAAAATAAAATCACTTGCTTAGAAGATCATGGATATTTTATTTTAAAAATTGAGAAAAACTGGGCCGACCCTGTGGCTCACTCGAGAGAGTGCAGCGCTGGGAGCGCCAAGGCCGTGGGTTCAGATACTATATAGGAATGGCCGGTGCACTCACTAGCTGAGTGTGGTGCGGGTTACACCAAGCCAAGGGTTACGATTCCCTTACCAGTCACAAAAAAAAAAAAAAAAAAAAAAAAAAAAATTGAGAAAAACTGTTTAGGAAATAGGTGTGGAGAAATTGCTGTTGTATGTGGATTACTGATTTTATGTACACAGTTTCTTTAAAATTGTCTACATATTCATTCATATTGAATATTCTGTTTTCCCATTTACAATTTCCTCAAGAGAAATGAAATTGATATTGTACTATTTTCTGTGTTTTGAAACAATATCCACTTTTCCAGGGTCATCTTCCTACGTGGTTGGTGTTTTACTAGCTTTTATGAAGTAAAGACATCAGCAGTGAAGTTATTCAAGTCTATATTCAGTAGATATTAACCTTGAAGAGAAATATTCTTATTACTTATTTATTTATATAATATACAATTAGTCCTCAATTTTTGTCGGGTCTGCCGCCGGCCGACCCAAAGAGCCCTAGCCTCATTCCTTGGTGGGTGAGCGAATTGCCCAGATTCCTCTTTCCCTCCGGTCCCGTTTGGAAGGAGATGGGGGAAGAGAGCCGTGAAGAGAGGTGAGCACAGCCGCTGGCCCCAACCAGCCCGTTAAAGGACACTCAGACGTGGTGGGGGTTCTGTTGAGCAGTTCCGTTTATTATCACACAAGCACTTGCTTTTAAAGGCAAATGGGGAAGGGAGGTTTTTTACATTCTCCAATCAGCTTAAAAGTTATGAGAGCATGCATCCTGTCTCAATGCAATCACGCAGTGTTCACGAGAGCAGAAGCGCGTATTTGGCCAATAAGGGCTAAGGCAAGGTTCCTGCAGACACCCCCACCCTACTTCCTCCTGGCGCCGTCTTAGGCTGCCACGTGAATATGCCCTTGCGGGCCCATAATGGCGCTGCTTGTAATGTCACTTAAGGTGGCGTTAGTTTTTAAGGCCCAAAAAGAAAAATGAAGCTTTTTTGAAATTACATGTTTAGTTTTAGCTTCATAGTATAGCTTTTATTGTACTTACAATCTCTAAAGTTTCTGTACATTTAGAATTAATTGAGATCATATTTTTATTACTCAGTTTGACTTAGGTTTCAGGAATGGTAGGGCCTCAAAAACAAGGACTGGTGAAGAGTAAGAGAAAGATGGGATTGTAGATAGAATCACTGGGCTGTTTTTAGTTTCCCATAACCTGAAAGAATGCAGTTAACTACCTGATGGTTCTAGAAAAATTAATCCATTCAAAGAATGAACAAAATCAATTAATTGGGAAAATGGGGACAAAATATAGTATCCTAGAGAAAGAGTTTACCTTGGAAGGTAATGTATTAGAATACTGCAGAGGTCTGTGATTCAGACAGGAATTTCCACCTAGCAAAATAACTAAAACTCTACAAAGGAAGACTTAGCAGAAACCTAAGTTTGTCATTTGGGTCATCATGGTAAAAAATGGGAGCAGGCTACTGACTGAGAAGCATGGGGACATGCAGGGTTCTCCCCAGATATTCCCAATTTCCAATGAAAAGTAACAGGTCATTCCAAACTTCACCTACCATGAGGCTAGAAATTCTGATACACTTCATAAGCTACCAGGATTTGTTCTAGAATCTATGGGACTTGGCATCTGTGTAAAAGCCATCAGTCACGTGCAAAGAATTGTGTAACAGGGTAGCGTGTCAGTAGTCATACAAATACATTAGTGTTTTGAAATGTCAATATAATTTTTAAAATAGTTATACATACTCACTGCATAAGTGGGCGGAGAAAATGTAAAATGTTTTTAAAATGTATAATGTAATTCCAAGGAAAAATAGATGCTGGAAATAGTCTCTCTATTCATCACAGCAAAACATACTTCTTTCTGACTCCTCCTCCTCTGATTTCTATTTCTCTTCCTACTCCTCCTTCTTCTCTGTTTCTCTTTCCCCCTTTTCATCACCCTCTCCCCTCTCCTTTCTCTCTCATTTTGACAAAAGAAACCTGGGGTGTCTGAATAATGTATGGCCTAATTAGCTCTTTGAATAGACCAAATACTTTATTGCTAATGCATCTGATTTAACAGCACAATAATGATTTTTCTCTAGATTTTATTTGGAAGGTTTACTTCATGATATCTGAATGTAATCAATAAACACACAAACAATCGGGGGGAGGCGGGGGAGAAGACGCAACAATCACAATTCCTTGAAATTGTTAAGACAAGTGAACAGATATGATGTTGATGGGTGGGAGGGGAAAAAATAAATTATTTTTTATTTTGATAAAATAAAATAATTTTTTATTTTTGATAAAATAAAAAATAAATAAAGTAAAATAATAAAATGAAATAGTAAATATGGGATTAAGTATAATTCATATATTTTTTTTCTCTCTTAAATTGGCTGAAAAACAATTGTCTTTAAAATAAAAATAATAAAATTGAAAAAAATAAATTTCACAGCAGCTCTTAAATAAATAAATAAATAAATAAATAAATAAATAAATAAATGTAAGCACAGAGCAATGTTTAACTTATTATTACTGTGTATTACATGTAGCAGCCTAAATACTGCAATTTAAAATTAAGAAATGTTATTTTACTTTGTGTTCCCTGACATTTTTAATACTTAATGTGAATAACGAAGTTCTTTTTTTTCTAATTTCACATTCACATTTTTTTATATAAGAGGATCACATGGAATCAAATTACTATATTTTTGAAAGAGGAATCTGTTTTCGTAGTGTATGTTATTATCAGAACATTAGCTTTTACATTTTGCACATTGTACTGAAACTGACAATATTACCATTTCATTAACTATGTTTCCTGTTTACTTTTTTGTTTTTTTAATGTGGTCAACCTTTTTTTTATTATTATCAAGCTTTGTTATCACTTATTTATTTATTTATTAAGAATATTCATGAGATACAAAGCTAATTGTCACCCCTCCTGCCCATGATGTGAAGGCCAGACTCCTACTGGGGCATACCCATTACCAGAAGTTACTTTTGTACCCCTTGTCCCCACCCAATTATCTCCCATCTTCCCTCCTACTGTTTACTTCTTTATGTTGTTTTTTTCTCTTGCATTCTTTGTGACTTCTTATGCTGTATTTTATCAGTCAAGGTTGTCTGGATAAAATCAATTTTTATACACAATCACACACACACACACACAGAGAGAGAGAGAGAGAATTATCAAGGAATTGGTTTATTCAATTTTAGGGTAGGTAAGTTTAAAATATTCACGGCAGAACTGCAGGTTAGAAAGGTATGCAGGATTTGAGCCTGCGGTCTTCAGATAGCATTTCCACTTCTTTGGGAAACCTCAGTTTTTTGCTCTTAAAGCCTTTGGATTGATTGGATGAAGTCCACTCATTTTATCAAAGGTAACTTATGTAAAATTAACTGATTGTAGATGTTAACCACATCTATAAAATACTTTCACAGCAACACCAAGATTAAGATTAAAGTTTCACTAAATAGCTGGGTACTATAGCCTTGCTGAGCTGACGCATAAAACTAACCAGCAAACTGTGAAAACTCCTTTTTGTCATAAAAGCTATGGTGTGGGAACTGTTTAGGACTTAGAGAGTAACATTAACAATTTCAGAATGTACTCATTCTTTTATGCATAGAGACTGCTGTAATTGTTTTAAAATACAACTTCTAACACAATGCAGGAATGTAGAACCCAAATCTCCTTAGATTAACCTAAGTCACCTCTCTTCCTGACCTCTATTTAAAGGAAAAAAATAAAAGTGAAATATCCTCATAACCTTAAATCTCTCTAAGAAATAATAACATTAAGGTTGCATAGTATGTGCCAGGAGTCTTTCTGGGTAGGAAAAAATACTAAGACAAAGGCAGTGGTCACTTATGGATGACTATCAGGTATTATAGTAAAATGTAACTAAATACACAACTATTATCAGGATGCTAATACAACTCAAAGAAAAAACTGTGTAGCTTAGCCTGGGACATCAATTGAAACTACCAAAATAAGGTGAATCTGGAAGGATGCTTTCTTAGGTAAGCAGCATATAAAAGGAAGGTGGCCTTCTAGTTACAGAGAAATGTATACATAGTTTGGAGGTATGAGAAAACAGTATCCTGGGAAGAGTTTATTATCATTGCTAGAATTGGTGATGCTCTGAAGCACTGATAGGAGATGAGGCGAGGCCTGTGAGATCAATAGGGGCACAGCAATGCTAAGACCTTGCATGTGTTATTTAAGAATTGGAATTTAGGTTTTAAGCGTTTTTATTTTGGGGTTTTTGTTTTTTGGGGGTTTTTTTTGTAGGCAATACCACTAATCCCCTGTGCAAAAGTTCTATTACCCTTTTGCATTCAACATACTTTGAAATGCAGATACATAGCAATAACTATGCACAATAGTTTTGTTTTTTTTTTAAATCCATATATATTTTCCTATGATGAGGGTTATCTGTTGTCATATGGCTTATTATAAAATTCTACCTCCTTAAAGATTGGTATTATATCTTAGTTATGCCTTATTGAACCAATATCAATACTACATAAAGACAGACAAACATTTATTACTGTTGCTTTGAAAAAATGACAAGAATTTACAATTATTATAAAATTCTAATCTTTCTTTTATCATTTCAAAGGTTTTGATTTTTTCTCTCCACTGTCTTCTTTTCCAAGTTAATTTATGCAAAGCAATTAAAAAGCTGTACTGTACACTGATGTGGTAATAGGGAACTCCACGCTCATTCAGATTTTCATAGCATCCCACAAATCCGCCGTATAATGTCATGTTGTACCTCTGCTGTAGCAGAATTTAGTGGAGCAAAGTGTGACAACTATTCCACTCCTAGCTGCTCCTTTAACTAACGTGTACAACTGGTATAAATCTCTGTTTGTACAAAATTTAGAATTTTTGTCAGAAATATAATTTCATTATAGAAATTTTAATTGAAAATTAATTAGTGGAAAAGAAAAGCTTTTTTATGCACTAAAGCATTGCTACATTTCTTCTTATTATTGTTGAATTTACTCCCCTTCCTCTCCCACTGCTCTATTTCTTCAACACATTTTCTTTATCACCTTTTCCTTCTTCCTCTTCCTTTTTCTCTCTCTCTTGTCTTCTCCTCTCACTAATACAACACTAAGACTTGATTACCTTACCTTCTATCTTAAGTGCAAAACTTAATCTATATCGAGCCCCAAAATAAATATAATTAAAATCTTTAACAGCATTTTTTTCCTAGTGAAGGGGATCCATTGTGCTTTCAAGAATAGAAAAGTAATAGCAGAGTAGAGGATTAATTTTATATTCAGATGTCTTAGGTTCTTAGAAGAGTGCTCATAAGATTTTTTTACAGCATTAAAAATAATAAAAAAGCACCTTGAGCTCCCAAGCAGGGGAGATAGGGGACTGAGGGCCTCAGCCATGCAGCCCCCAACATCCCCTTCCAGCCCAGCCCTGACCTAGCCACTGCCAGAAGCCCCTTGGGCTCCCATGGGCTCCCAGGCCAGAATGAGGGGGCTCCACAGGCCTCAACCATGCCCCCTGCCTGTCCTTCCGGCGTGACCTACTCCCCTTTCCCCCTCTCCCATCTGTTCTGCAACAACATCTCCAGTGTATAAAATAATAATCATAATAACAACAATTAAATAAATAAGTAAAACATACTTTTATTTATAACACACTTTTTCAAATTTCACAACTTTGTGGTAAAACTCATCCTCATCATCATCTTCAATGCCATGGCCATCTTCACTGTCATGGTTATAGGAGTTAAGTTTTAAGCACATTACCTTATTTATTTGCACATATTATCACAGTTATCATCTTTATTTTACCAGTAGAAACTCAAAGGTTTAGTGGCTAAATTACTTGCCCAGTAAAACACAGCTGATAAGCATGAGAGCTGAATAGATTCAGGCCATGCTTGTAAGAAATGCACTGCCAAATATTTCAAAAACTCCAATGTATTTATAGGGTTACCTGTTCTGGTATCATTATGGATTAATCTTATTACAGTTACTTTTTGTGTTTATTATACTTTCCAAATTTTTGTAACATTCCTAAGGTGAGCAGATGTTTTCTAAATCAGAAAATGTTTTTATTTTTTTAATTCACAGATAAAATTGTATGTATTTATTATGTGCAACATAAAGTTTTGAAATATATATACATTGTTAAATCACTAAATCTAGCTAATCAGCCTCTGGTAGCCATCCAGTAAGCACCATTCTACTTGACAGCAGAAAAAAAATTTCTGCTACGTCAAGATTAAAAGTAATACCTTTTAAATATGTTTCTTTCCTAAACAAATTATTATTTAACTTATTCTTATATTTTTTCTTAAAATCTAGCTCTTCAAAAACAGTTAGAATTTCTGTTTATCTTATTCTTTAAAATCAGAATTACAATAAAATATTTTACCAAAAATACTAATGACTTATAATCAGTTTCAGATAAAACAAATACAGTAATCAAAAAGTTGATATTAGATGGTATACAGAAGAATGAAGGGAATGAAGAGGTGGATTATAGAAGTACGACTCAGAGAGCTAATTCACACGAACTTTGTGAATGCCATTAAAATAAAATGAATATCCAGAACACAAGGCTACAGTGTACGATGAACAGAATCTCTGTTTTGATGGCTTTTGGAGAGTCATTAAATACATAAATTTGAATTTTATTGTCAAACTAATAAATAAAATCATCTGGATTTATTAACCCTATGCATATTATTAGAACTAAACAAATTTGAGTATATGTATAATTCTAAGATACTGACATGTATACCTTACAGGCTGCTGTACAAGCAACAATTGAACACTTTGGTGCAGTTCCCAAATGACCAGTTTCCTTCACCACTTCATTAATATAATTGGAACTAGGACTTATTTAGGCCAAATGATTTCAAAGGGTCTAACTTTTTTGTTAGCTCTTGGGAGGAACATTTCAAAGCAGAAGGATGGGCATGAAGAACACAGCTACTGATGCAGTCATTTCAACTGCCTTAGAAACAAGAAAATTAAAATTTGATACTAGCAAGATGGATGCTGAAGCTCCACTTTTTCTACTTAATGCTTCATAATAATTTTTCTCCGTTTTTTTTTTTTTTTTTACTTCAATACTGAAAACTGTGGGGGGAGCAGAGATAAGACCTAGTGGATTATCATAATATGTAATGAGAAAAAATATGTATTCGTATACTATAAGTATATAAAATATAAGTATATTAACCTTGATTTGAGGGATGGTCTTCATCCAAAGAAATGTATAACAAATATTGTTTAACATTCAATAGATACTCTGGAAAGTGCTCACAAGAGAGCATACTAATACTTTTACTCATTCTATCTTTTTAACATTTTTAAACATATATATTTAATTTCTGCTATCTACCAAAATTTAATGTGTTAGAAACCAGGGCAGCCTTCAATGTCTCTATCTTTCTGTCTTCCCATTTTTCTACCTTGTGTTTCTCTAAAATATATTTAAAATAGTTTGTACATGTTTTGTCATTATATATGTTCATATATATACATATATTACGTAAAGATTATATATACCTGCAATAATATAATTATTATATAAATATAATATAACATTACATTATAATATTATATGAATAAATGCATTAATATATAATGTTATAAATCTAATCAATATAATATAATATTAATATATTATATAAACATCTACATTATAATATAATTATATATAAAATATCATAATATGCAATATTATATATGTATATACAGTAACAAAATAATGATTATATGTATTGGTGTAGTTTCAGAATGCACAGAACTATAAATAAGAAATACTTGTAAGCAAATAAATGCAATGCGGAGGAATTAGATTTAAAAATTGCAAAAAATTATACCAGAAGAATAAGTAATCCTTCCTTTTGTGGGGACAAAATGAAATCTACATCTCATTTTGTAATGAACTATAAGTAGAAAATCACCAGGGGCAAATAGAGTCTTTTTATTCACCCCCCAGAGGGAAAGCATACCTAAAAGACCAGAGAGCATATGTGAAGGACCAGCATATCATTTGGAGAAGAAAAGCAACAACCAAAAATGAAGAGAAGTGACAGGATATGGTATTGACGAGTAGGCTGCTGGGAAAGATGCAAAAGATGTTGACTCACTCAGAAATAAATCTATAGTATTACTTTATCCTAAACCTTATGAGAGTAAATACAAAATTTAAATGGAAGAGTTGCAGATATGCTGGGCAATGTGGTAGCTCTTTTATTAATGTCTTTATTCATTTATTTATCATTTTATTCACTCAATAAATGTATTTTGAATACATACTATATGATTTAGACATTGGTAATTTGCGTAGTAATGTAAATCTGAACTTGATTCATTGTTGTGAACCAAGGCATAGAAAGCTTTGGGAAGTACAGTAAAAAAGATGACTCACCACACACATGCACACGCACGCACGCACACACACACACACACACACACACACACGATTCTTTATAATACATGTGAGTAGATAGTCTTTAAGAGAGGGCAGAGAAACGAGGTTAAGGTTAGAAGATGGCGGCGGCTGCGGCGGCTGGCGCGGAGTAGCTGAGGTGTAAAAGGCGGCCACTGGGCCTCAGGCAGCCGGGAAACTTGTGGACCTTCCTCTCACCATCTCTTAAGGGAGGACTACAGCTGCTGGCCGGTCATGGGGGCTCAACGCCACTTTGCCCCCGGCAGGAGAGGCTGCCTCATTTACAGGCAACAGCTTTGAAGTGTGGAGCAGGAAAAGAACTGATTCTTAGCTGCAAAAGCGAGTCTTGAAACAGGGAACACGGCGCCAGGGCTGCTGTGGATGCAGCCAGGATCCCGGAGGCTGGGGCCGTGCTGAAGGCGGCCAGCTGCCCTATTCAGGATTTGAGGTTTCAGGCCAGCATTAAAGAAGATTCCTGGGAGCGCCTGAGCGGCGCCGCGACTGAACAGCCCGAGACGGCAGCGCCGAGAACACGGAAGGCGACAAACCAGAGACAGAGAGCGAGCACCCGACCTGGCACAGCACTGTGAGTGATCCCTGGCACAGCTCTGTTCGGGAGGTGGATGCCCACGTGGCTCCCGCCTGCACCACCAGGCCACTCACCGCCCCGGTGCTGCCTCCATTTTCCAAGGTGCGGGCAGCTCTGCCCGGCTCGGCCATCACTGAGCCCATTTGCTTGGCCTGGCGCCGGCTTTCCGGAGCCTGCGGACCGGCCTCTGCTCCCACTCCCTCCGCAGTTCTCTGGCGGGGCTGGGGGCGTGGGGCGTCCCGACCAGTGTTGGGAGGGCAAGGAAGTACGGCCGGGCCGACTGTCACTCCACCACACCCTGGACTCCGGCCAGGTAAACTTCCTGTTACTGGGAGGCAGATACCATCTCTGCGGCCACCAGTTTGGAAAAAAGCCTAACGAATTTCTGGTTGGGAATAGTGTGGTAGGAGAGTTCCCAGGTCTGCTTGAACCTGCTGGAGAGCAGGCTGCAGGCGGGCACTAGACTCGGTTTATACCGGGGGGATACAAAGGTGAACAAGACCCAAGAAAGATCTACACAGTGCTACAAAGGCACCCAGAGAGACCGGTCGTCTGTGCCTAGCAGAAACCTGGTAGACTTCCTGGGCAAGGCGGTGCTGAGCAGGGTCTTGTAGGCCCAGCTGATAGACGAGGGGTGCAGAAGACACACCCCAGCCCAGCACAGTGTGCACAGAGGGGGGAGACGTGGGGCCAGGGAGGCGGAGACTCAACAGAAAACACACACCCGGTGGGGTCGCCACTGCACGATCTAACAGCCTGGGCCAGAGCAAACGGAACGGGGAGAAGTCCTGTACAGGAAGTGAAAGCTCAACAGAGATCACACACCCTGTGGTACGTGATCCACCAGCCCAGCAGAGTCCAAGCTGACCAGAAAGGTGGATCCCCGGAGAAGCCCAAGACCCGAGGCAACCCCACACACAAGACACTAGGGGCCAACTGAGCAGTCACGGCGGGAGCCATACCAAATTGGCAACCACAGCAACATCCTAGTTAGTCATCAGTCTCAAACCGGTGGACTGCGAAACCCCCTGCCACAATGAATAAACACCAAAAAAAAGACACCAGAAATAATAAAAACAAGAAAGTACACCACCAAAAGTTAATAAATCTCATACTCTAGATCCTATAGAACAAGAAGCCCTTGAAATAACTGACAAGGAATTTCGAGTGATAATTCTAAGGAAACTGAATGAGATACAAGAAAACTCAGCTAGACATCATGATGAAATGAGGAAAAGTATACAGGATCTGAAAGAGGAAATATACAAGGAAATCAATGTCCTGAAATAAAATGTAGCAGAACTTGCTGAACTGAAGAAGTTATTCAGCGAAATAAAAAACACAACGGAGAGTTTAACCAGCAGGCTTGTCGAAGTTGAAGAGAGAACCTCTGAACTTGAAGATGGGCTGTTTGAAATAACACAAGCAGACAAGAAGAAAGAAAAAAGAATCAAGGACATGGAAGAAAATCTGAGAGAGATATCAGACAACCTCAAGCGCTCAAATATCCGAGTCATGGGTATTCCAGAAGGGGAGGAAAATGGAGATTCCATTGAAAACATATTCAACAAAATAGTGGCAGAAAACTTCCCAGGTATAGGAAAAATCACAGATCTTCAGATCCAGGAAGCTCAACGATCTCCAAACGTATTCAACCCAAAAAGGCCTTCTCCAAGACATGTCATAGTCAAATTGGCAAAACTCAGAGACAAAGAGAGAATCTTAAAAGCTGCAAGAGAGAAGCATCAAATCACCTATAAGGGAGCCCCAATCAGGCTAACATCAGACTTCTCATCACAAACCCTAAAAGCTAGAAAGGAATGGGATGATATTTTCAAAATACTAAAAGACAAAGATTGCCAGCCAAGAATACTCTACCCTGCAAGGCTATCCTTCCGAAATGAGGGGCAAATAGTATATTTCTCGGACAAACAAAACCTGCGGGAATTCACTACCACACGACCACCCTTACAAGAAATCCTCAAGGGAGTACTGGGTTTGGTTCCTGAAAAATAACTACCACTGCCATAAAAACCCAAGAAAAATCTAAACCCGCTAGTATAATAAAAATGGCATTCATGAAGAGAAAACAAGCTAACAAAAACACTATCTACAACCTAAGGAACCAACAAACACAGAAAACAAACAGTAAATCAGAAAGCAAGGAACAAAAGACATCTAAGACAACCAAACAACCAATAAAATGCTAGGAATAAATCAACACCTTTCAATAACAACTCTTAATGTTAAAGGCTTAAATTCCCCAATTAAAAGACACAGACTGGCTGACTGGATCAAAAAGCAGGACCCAACTATATGCTGCCTACAAGAGACCCACCTCACCCATAAAGATTCACACAGACTAAGAGTGAAAGGATGGAAAAAGATTTACCATGCAAACAGAAAAGAAAAACGAGCTGGAGTAACTATTCTTATATCTGACAAAATAGACTTTAAACTAAAACCATAAAAAGAGACAATGAGGGACACTACTTAATGATAAAAGGACTGATCCATCAAGAAGACATAACAATCATAAATATGTACGCACCCAATGTGGGAGCAGCCAGATTTGTAAAACAAACTCTATTAGGCCTAAAGAAGGAAATAGACACTAATACCATAATAGCAGGGGACCTGAACACTCCACTGTCAATATTAGACAGATCATCTAGGCAAAGAATCAGTAGAGAAACACAAGATCTAAACAAGACTCTAGACCAATTGGAATTGGCAGATATCTACAGAACATTCCACCCAACAACCTCAGAATATTCATTCTTCTCATCAGCACATGGATCATTCTCCAGGATAGATCACATATTAGGTCACAAATCAAGTCTCAATAAATTCAAAAAAATTGGAATTATCCCATGTATCTTCTCAGACCACAATGGATTAAAACTAGAAATTAATAACAAACGAAACTCTGGAAACTATACAAACACATGGAAATTAAACAGCATTCTACTTAATGACATATGGGTCCAAGAAGAAATCAATCAGGAAATCAAAAAGTTTATTGAAACTAATGAAAACAATGATACATCATACCAAAACCTGTGGGATACTGCAAAAGCAGTATTGAGGGGAAAATTTATTGCATTAAATGCTCACTTCAGAAGAATAGAAAGATGGTAAGTGAACAACCTAACACTTCACCTTAAAGAACTAGAAAAACAAGAACAATCCAAACCTAAAGTTAGCAGACGGAAAGAAATCATTAAGATCAGAGCAGAACTGAATGAAATTGAAAACCAAAAAACAATTCAAAAGATCAACGAATCAAAAAGTTGGTTTTTTGAAAAGATAAATAAAATTGACAAACCATTAGCATGGCTAACAAAAAAAAGAATAGAGAAGACTCAAATAACAAAAATTAGAAATGAAAAAGGCAATATTACAACTGATTCATCTGAAATACAAGGAATCATTCGAGACTACTATAAACAACTATACACCAACAAATTTGAAAATCTGGAGGAAATGGATAAATTTCTGGACACACACAAGCTCCCAATACTGAACCATGAAGACGTAGAAAATTTGAACAGACCAATAACAATAAAGGAGATTGAAGATGTTATCAGAAGGCTCCCAACAAAGAAAAGCTCAGGACCAGATGGATTCACAGCAGAATTTTACCAAACATTCAAAGAGGAATTGACACCGATTCTTTACAAACTATTCCAAAAGATTGAAACGGACGCAAACCTCCCAAACTCATTCTATGAAGCAAACATCATCCTGATACCAAAACCAGGTAAAGATATAACCAAAAAAGAAAAATACAGGCCGATATCCTTGATGAATATAGATGCAAAAATCCTCACTAAAATACTAGCAAACAGAATACAGCAACACATACGAAAAATTATTCATCACGATCAAGTGGGATTCATCACAGGGATGCAAGGTTGGTTCAACATATGCAAATCAATAAATGTGATACACCATATTAATAAACTCAAACACAATGACCATATGATCATCTCTATAGATGCTGAAAAAGCATTTGATAAAGTTCAGCACTCATTCATGACAAAGACCCTCTATAAGTTAGGTATAGAGGGAAAGTATCTCAAAATAATTAAAGCCATATATGCCAAACCCACTGCCAATATCATTCTGAATGGGGAAAAGCTGAAAGCTTTTCCTTTAAGAACAGGAACTAGACAAGGATGCCCACTCTCACCACTCCTATTCAACATAGTGTTGGAAGTACTAGCCAGAGCAATCAGAGAAGAGAAGGAAATAAAGGGCATCCAGATTGGAAAAGATGAAGTCAAACTGTCCCTGTTTGCAGATGACATGATCCTATATATCGAACAGCCTAAAACCTCTACAAAAAAACTGCTGGAATTGATAAATGATTTCAGCACAGTAGCAGGATACAAAATCAACACACAAAAATCAGTAGCATTTCTTTTCTCCAATAGTGAACATGCAGAAGGAGAAATCAAGAAAGCCTGCCCATTTACAATAGCCACCAAAAAAAGAAAATACTTAGGAATTGAGTTAACCAAGGAGGTGAAAAATCTCAATAATAACAACTACAAACCACTGCTGAGAGAAATTAGAGAGGATACAAGAAGATGGAAAGATATTCCATGCTCTTGGATTGGAAGAATCAACATAGTGAAAATGTCCATACTACCCAAAGTGATATACAAATTCAATGCAATCCCCATCAAAATTCCAAAGACATTTTTCTCAGAAATGGAAAAAACTATTCAGACATTTATATGGAACAATAAAAGACCACGAATAGCCAAAGCAATGCTCAGCAAAAAAATAAAGCTGGAGGCATAACACTTCCTGACTTTAAGCTATACTACAAAGCTATAATAACCAAAACAGTATGGTACTGGCATAAAAACAGACACACTGACCAATGGAATAGAATAGAGAATCCAGAAATCAACCCACACACTTACTTCCATCTGATCTTTGACAAAGGCACCAAGCCTATTCAATGGGGAAGGGACTGCCTCTTCAGCAAGTGGTGCTGGGATAACTGGATATCGATATGCAGGAGAATGAAACTAGATCCATACCTCTCACCGTATACTAAAATCAACTCAAAATGGATTAAGGATTTAAATATACACCCTGAGACAATAAAACTTCTTAAAGAAAACATAGGAGAAACACTTCAGGAAATAGGACTGGGCACAGACTTCATGAATACGACCCCAAAAGCATGGGCAACCAAAGGAAAAATAAACAAATGGGATTATATCAAATTAAAAAGCTTCTGCACAGCAAAAGAAACAATTAAAAGAGTTAAAAGACAACCAACAGAGTGGGAGAAAATATTTGCAAAATATACATCTGACAAAGGATTAATATCCAGAATATATAAGGAACTCAAACAACTTTACAAGAAGAAAACAAGCAACCCAATTAAAAAATGGGCCAAAGAGCTAAGCAGGCATTTCTCTAAGGAAGATAAACAAATGGCCAACAGACATATGAAAAAATGCTCAACATCACTCAGCATCCGGGAAATGCAAATCAAAACCACATTGAGATACCATCTAACCCCAGTTAGGATGGCTAAAATCCAAAAGACTCTGAACGATAAATGCTGGCGAGGTTGCGGAGAAAAAGGAACTCTCATACATTGTTGGTGGGACTGCAAAATGGTGCAGCCTCTATGGAAAATGGTATGGAGATTCCTCATACAACTGCAGATAGATCTACCATACGACCCAGCCATCCCACTGCTGGGAATATACCCAGAGGAATGGAAATCATCAAGTCAAAGGTATACCTGTTCCCCAATGTTCATCGCAGCACTCTTTACAATAGCCAAGAGTTGGAACCAGCCCAAATGCCCATCATCAGATGAGTGGATACGGAAAATGTGGTACATCTACACAATGGAATACTACTCAGCTATAAAAACGAATGAAATACTGCCATTTGCAACAACATGGATGGATCTTGAGAGAATTATATTAAGTGAAACAAGTCACGCACAGAAAGAGAAATACCACATGTTCTCACTTATTGGTGGGAGCTAAAAATTAATATATAAATTCATACACACACACACACACACACACACACACACACAAACCGGGGTTGGGGGGAAGAAGATATAACAACCACAATTATTTGAAGTTGATACGACAAGCAAACAGAAAGGACATTGTTGGGGGGGAGGGGGGAGGGAGAAGGGAGGGAGGTTTTGGTGATGGGGAGCAATAATCAGCTACAATGTATATCGACAAAATAAAATTTAAAAAAAAAAAAAGAGAGGGCAAAGAGGTCATAAAAAGCCGAAATTGAACTCTCTACTCAACTAAAGATTAATGCACTCCTAGCCATAGTTTTTATGTTTTGTATCAACCCATTTCTGAACTGTGAAAAAATGAAAATGTCTACAGGGGAGAGATGAGGAAAATGAATAACTAAGACCAGCACATTTTCTATGTTGAAAACAAAAACTCTAAGGTTTTTTCTTGAATTGAGGTAATGATTCGAAATTTTAGCTACTCTGTAAGATTTAAGGGGGTAAGGATAGAAAATCCTCAACACTGTCCTCTTCAATTACAGAAAGCGCAAAGTAGATCCAGCAATCATTATCACTCCCAGTTCTTAATGTTGTCTCAAAAGCTTACCTTTACACCCTGATACACACACACACACACACACACACACACACACACACACACACACACACACACACACACACACACACACACACACACACACACACACACACACACACACACACACACACACACCACTTCCATTCAGGTAATCCAACCAAATCCAAGAAAGTAATGTCTAAACAAAAGTCTCAGAAAACATGGCAAGAGATCTATAGGGATTTTATGCTAATGTCTTATTTTGCTTCCTTAAATTGCATGCCAATGCTGCACAAATTTAAAAGTAGCAAAATAATAGAGATGGAAAACAAGTTTTCTTCTCCTTTGTGTCCTCAATCAATTCAGCTTCCTTTGTTGGATGTGATCTTTGTTACTGCTTTTCTCTTATTATTTCAGTGGTATTCTATGTATTTTATACATAGAAAATACTCTAGACCTTGAATTATTTAATGTGTAAATCTTGGAGATCACAGATAGCAGCTTTATTGGGGTTTTTTTTACCTTCTTCATCATAGATATACCACTATTAATCAGACTTCTGTCAGTGGATATTGCAAATGTCCCCAGTCTTTTGCTCTTAATGTTAACATTAATTTCCCTTAAATGTGTCATATAATGGTAGTATGATTTAATCTCACATATATTAAAAATGTTAAGTTTATACTTTGCATGTAGTTGAGTCTTCAGCATGTTCTCCTGGCTATTTTCTCTTCCTTGATTAACTCATTGCATGGGTAATGAAAAAAGAAAACATCAACTTGTGTGAAAGGAAGAAAAAATGTTTAAAATATTTTAAAATACTTTTGTCTTTTTGTGTCCTTGGGCAATCGTTCCAGAATCCAATGGATGCAAGTCTCTGGTATAAAATGATGTAGTATTTATATATGACCTATGCACATCCTCCTATACACTTAAATCAACTGTAGATTTCTTATAATGCCAATATAATGTAAATGCTATGTAAATAGTTGCTATCCCATATCATCTAGGAAATAATAAGAAAAAAAGTCTGTTTATGTTCAGTACAGATGCAGTTTTTTTTCCCAAATATTTTCCACCTGAGATTGGTTGAATCCACAGATGTAGAATGAATTTGTAGGGACAATGCATACTTAACCACATTCACAGAAAAAATAAAAACATTTTACTAACTCTGCCAACCAAACAGCATCTGTCATTAATTTGTCTGTGCTTCTATCAGTGATGCTGTGGACTGAATTGTGTCACTTCAAAATCATATGTTGAAGTCCAAACACCTAATGTAATGGTACTTGAAGAGGGGGCCTTCAGGAGATAATAAGATTTAGATGAGGACATGAGGGCACAGTCCTCATTGTGGGGTTAGTGCCGTTCTGAGAAGAGATGCCAGAGAGCATGTGGTGTGTGCTCTTTTCTCTTCCCCTTTTTCTTTCTACTATGTAAAAACACAGTGAGAAGACAGCTTTCAGCAAGTCAGGAAGACAGCCTTCAACCAAAACCAACCCTGATCTCAGACTACCAGCCTCCAGAACTTGAGAAAATAAATTTCTGTTGTTGAAGCCACCCAGTCTGTGGTATTTTGTTAGGGTAGCCTGAGCTGACTAAGATAAAAGACTACCTCCTCCACTTGTCCAGTGAATCCAAAGGACTCAGATACAGGAATATTCCTCTCTCTTTCTGCAGCCCCAATTTTCCCTTTCTACTGTATTGTTTTAATCAGAACACAAATTTAGAAAACAATTTATTTAGATCAGATCGTTCTTTGGCTTCTTCCTCATTCATCTATTACTGAAAGCAAAACTCACTTTAAATCAATATCTCTTTTTCTTTATCTGATAAAATATTAGACAAATTACAGTTCATTATATTAAATTTCACTATTTATATAACTATAAAAGGGAATATTTTGAAGGTATTTAAAACTATTTAATGTAACAAACCTAAACTAAACACATAAAATATGATTAATCTATTGCTAAAAACACTTTCAATTTATATCGAAACTGTAAAATTCAATCTTCTGCTACAAAATATTCTCCTTAAATTTTGCTAAAAACAATGTAATTATACATTTTGCATTTATAAACGACAGACTGTATTCTGAAATATAGTTGTTATTTGGTATTTCAATGTGTCTACTTGACCAGAAAAATAATATTCATTTGTATTATCAATTTTGATAAAAAGAAAGGACATGTTGAGATACATTAGCTTTTCTTATGGCATTCAGTTTTAATAGAAAAAAAGTTACCCAACATTTATTTTCACAGAATATAAATCATCTTACCCATATCGGATCAATAAAATACCATGCTATACCTGTGGATTTCATAACTGTAATATGTGCCTATGTTTTTCTGTACTGTTTCCTAAATCATAAAATAAACATAAAGAATAACATTGTCACTTCATTTTATTTCTTTGTATCTGGACGTTCTCTAATAGTGAGTCTATAATTTCATTGAGATCAGAGACAGTATCGTATGTGTTATACATTCTATGCCCAGTTAATTAAGTTAAATGGCAGCTTTGTCTATGTTTTAATTTTAAAGATTCATTTTTAATTATTTGCTTAATTTTTCTTTTCTTACTCTCAAAGGATTTATTGAGGATAGGAACTATTTAAGCTTTGGGTGCAAGACACCCTGAAAGTATCTCTCCTGAGTGGTTATGTGCTTCTTACATTTCAAGGTTCTGTGGGAGTGTCAGTGGGTTGCCACTGACACTTCAGTGAATCTCTCCTTTACTTTTCATATTTAGCCATCTTAACAGGAAAAGACAAGAAAATGCAGCAGTTTTACCATTATCAGGACTCTTGTATACATCCTATCCAACTTCTAGCCAACAACAAAATCCATATTTCAATGAAGAGTTTAGTTTCATGGCCTAGTTTTTATAGCAATATTTTGGCAGCATTATTTCAATAGAAAACATGTGTAATATAAAAAAAAAAAAAAACTCTACATCAAACCATGGAGATTCCTTTGCAATGGCACATTCGTTGATAGTCTTTAAAATGTTGTATAAGAGCATCCTGATATCTCTACTCAGCACATTAGTGTGGACTAAAGAGTATCAAGCTATTAGGTGACGACTGTCCTAGACTTTCTTAGTGTTTAAAGGCGAGTCATACCTAGACACAGACCTTGTTAGCAATTACTTTTCTTTGACCTAGACACAGACCTTGTTAGCAATTACTTTTCTTTGACTTTATATCCTCATAATTTAGTGGGTTGTAAATCTAAACCATTTTTATATTCATTGGCGTATTTGTTGGGAAACTTTTTAGTTATCCCTTGATTTTAAATTTTTTCCTAAATATATTTTATAAAATTTTACTGGTCTCTGTATGGCTGCACTGCGGGAATACGTGTAATAGCAGACAATTCTAGTAGTGGACAAGCACTTCCAGGGATTTCAGTTCAACTTTGGATTATCAATACCCAAAATTTGATCGAGGTGATACCGAATGTAAGCGGAAAATCAGTAAATCAATAGCAGAAAAATAAATGAAAATTTGGTAATATTTGTATATTGAGAATTACAAATTACAATAAATACTTAGTCCATGAATTAAATTTTTAAAAATATATAAAAGAATTTTTTTTAATTGGAAATAAAGCAAATGTACAATGTGAAACTACATTACTGCCTTGAGGGAAATTCACAAATAGAGGGAAAATCAATTATCAAAAATCAATTAAAACTCCCATCTCAGTAAAATAGATTAAGAACAGCAAATTAAAACTAAAGAAAACAGGAGAAAATAAAAATATGTATGAGCCAAAATAAGATAGAAACAAACATAAAATAGAGAAAATCAACACACAGAAGCTATTGAAAAGAGTAATAAAATTGATAAATCTTTAGCCAGATTGACTTGAAAATATTAAAATATAAATTCCAATATCAAGAATGAAAAAGAGAGCATTATTTCAAGCCCTTCTCATAGTAAAAATATAATATGAGGATACCATAAACAAATTTTTGTCAATACATATAAAAACTCGGAAAAATATATATATTAGTTGAAGAAATATCTTATCAAAACTGACAGAAGGGATTTAAATACATGAATAATTTCGTGACTGTTGGGTTTTTAATTTTTTAAAATTCCCACTAGAAACTACAGGTATTTTAAAAAGAAATAATACTAATCTCAGTTAAAGTCTTGCACCGTTTTAAGGCTAGTATGACTCTGATACTAAACCTAAGGACGTTACACAAAAAAGAAAATTAAAGAAAAATATACCCATGAACAGAGAAGCAAAAATTTATAAGTAAAATATTAGCAAATTCTATTTAGTCACAATAAATATAATAAGCAGAACTTATTCCAGGAATTCAAGGTTGGCTTATTATTCAAAAATCAATGTGATTATCCTTTTAAAAAGTTACAAAATATGATTATCTCAAAAAAGAATAAAAATTGTTTAATTAGATTTATTAAAAGACACTCAGAAAACTAAGGATAGAAAGCAACATTCTTAATCTGATAAATTTTATCAACAACAACCTATACCATATTTAATGTTGAAATATTACTTGCATATTGAGTTCTGGTGCAGGACAAGGATGCCCAGAGTGTAATTAAATATTTTATCACAGTGGTAACCAATGATTAGTTATGAAATAAATTATTCAATATCAAAATTAGACACACAATTATGGGAGGAACTGCAAGAGTGTATTTTAAACAAAGATTTGGAAGGTTAAAAGTATGAACACCTGTCAATCTGAGAAGACCAACAAATTTAACCACCAGATTGGAGCCAGAAAGAGGGAGCTGAAAGAGGATTAGTCTAGAGGAAATTTGTTTCTGAGAGTCCACAGCTTAATGTCTTGTGATCTAAATGTTAAAAGTCAATCTTTCACTTCTCCAATAAATGCCACTTGGTCATGGTGCACGTTTCTTTTTATATGTCATTGGATTTGTTTGCAAGAATTTTGTTGAGGATTGTTGTGCCTACTTATTAAAATAAGTGTAGTTTTTGTTTGTTTGTTTCTAATAATGTCTTTTCTGGTTTTGATATCATAGCAATACTGGCCTTTCAGAATGATTTGGGAAACGTTATTTCCTGTTCTATTTTCTATTTTTTTGTTGGAAATTTGTTTGTAAAAACTGCTTTTGATTATTGTTTAATCTTTTGGTTCTCCCTGAAATGACATGAAGTTTCTCATATAAAAGCTCTATAATAAATATCTATGGGGAGAATTAATCAATTCTAAGCAATGTGCTAATTTCTTTCCTAATTAATACTATATTAGTTTGACTTAAGAGTGTAAGAAAGTAGATTATGTGATTATCTATGTGTATAAATGAAGAGAAATGCATTACTTTAGCTATTTAAGATATCAGATTTACATAGTTATAAGTACAGAACACCTCATTATAAGATAGATAGTTATTTGCTTTCTACACAAGGAAAAGTATTTGAGAGAGCATAAATTTTCTTCTTGTTTTACATTGACTTAATTTCATGAATCAAAACTACTCTGCTATAAAAAAAAAAAAAAGAATGAAATACTGCCATTTGCAACAACATGGATGGACCTAGAGAGAATTATATTAAGTGAAATGAGTCAGGCACAGAAAGAGAAATACCACATGTTCTCACTAATTTATGGGAGCTAAAAATAAATAAATAAACATACAAATAAACTGGGGGGGGTGAGGAGGGAAGAAGACACAACAATTACAATTCCTTGAAGTTCATATGACAAGCTAACAAATATGAGGTTGTTGGGAGGGAGGGGGGAGAGGGAGAAAGGAGGGAGGATTTGGTAATGGGCCATAATGATCAACCACATTGTATATTGACAAAATAAAACAAAATTAAAAAAAAAAACTCGCATTCCAAAATGCAACATTGGTAGGATTGTCTCACCTGTCTTCAAAGGAGTTTCAATTTTTTCTAGTTTTGCTATCAATTAATTTGTGAATCTAGATTTTAAGAATTATTTTAAACTTTTTCTTCTGTCTCTTTATAGGTAATAGTGAGAAGTTATAAGTTCCTGGCTGGAAGTTACTGGTATATTCTATTTTGATTCGAATTCTCAACTTTTTATAACCACCAAACATGATAAAATTATGTATTGGTTTACAGAAAAATTACAAGTCTTGGATATTGACATTATTAACAATCACTGGAAATACAAAGAAAACAAAAATAAGTTAGAATAAAATCATGAAAAACACCATACTGAAACTGAAATGCCAAAGAATGCCAGTGAAATCCATCAATGAACCTCAATGTTCAGCTATGGTAAAATGAAGAAATTGTGTTATAATTTTACACTGGGATACTATCAGCACTGAACATGAACAAAAGACAGCTGTGGGCAGTAACACTGGATGCATCTCATAAACATAAGTTTGAGCAAAGGTGTTAAAGGGAAAATAATGCATACAGTACAATTCAATTCATAACATTTTCAGAAAAGGCAAAACTTAATTATATGATCTGGAAAGGCACTGATAAATTATATAAGCAAAAAGAAAACTAAGGGGATTATTTCCAAATGACCTGGAATCACAATGAATAGAGAAATTATCTATAAAACATTCAAGGGAATCAAAGTGTTTTATTGCTAAATTTTCAAGTGTAATATATTGTTTTAATTATTTAATTTGTTTTATGCATTTCATTTTTATAACATTTTTCATTTTTTCTAAACTATTTTTAAAAAATTTTAAAGTCTAACCTTGTAGCCATTTGCAAGAATACAACACTGTGACAGTCTGGCTAATGACATTGTGACACAATACCAGACATGTTTAGATGCAAACAAGGAAAGTGCCAATTCACGCTGTGCTTCCACTTGATCCCCTGCTGTGTTAAATCTTCATTTTATGGCCCCATGTGTACTTACAAGTACAATTTTGTTTTGGTAAGTACAATCTTGTCATTATGGTTTTGCACCTTTGAAGTCAGAAGGTGCGTCCTTAATTGTTTTTTGATCAGCTTTATAAAATGATACCACCTTAGTAAAACATTCATACAATGAGGGCTTAACTTGATTATTTATTTTATAATCATGCTCCCAAAGTGTTGTTGAGAGGATAGACCAAACTCTTAAAAATCTAAACTTTATTTTTCTTTTTAATTTTATTTTATCGATATACATTGTGGCTGATTATTGCTCCCCATCACCAAAACCTCCCACCCTCCCTTCTCCCTCCCCCCCTCCCACAACAATGTCCTTTCTGTTTGCTTGTCATATCAACTTCAAGTAGTTGTGGTTGTTATATCTTCTTCCCCCGCCCGGTTTTTTTTTTTTTTTTTTTTTTTTGTGTGTGTGTGTGTGTGTGTGTGTGTGTGTGTGTGTGTGTGTGTGTGTGAATTTATATATTAATTTTTAGCTCCCACCAATAAGTGAGAACATGTGGTATTTCTCTTTCTGTGCCTGACTTGTTTCACTTAATATAATTCTCTCGAGGTCCATCCATGTTGTTGCAAATGGCAGTATTTCATTCGTTTTTATAGCTGAGTAGTATTCCATTGTGTAGATGTACCACATTTTCCGTATCCACTCATCTGATGATGGACATTTGGGCTTGTTCCAACTCTTGGCTATTGTAAAGAGTGCTGCGATAAACATTGGGGAACAGGTATACCTTCGACTTGATGATTTCCATTCCTCTGGGTATATTCCCAACAGTGGTAGATCTATCTGCAATTGTTTGAGGAACCTCCATACCATTTTCCATAGAGGCTGCACCATTTTGTAGTCCCACCAACAATGTATGAGAGTTCCTTTTTCTCCGCAACCTCGCAAGCATTTATCGTTCAGAGTCTTTTGGATTTTAGCCATCCTAACTGGGGTTAGATGGTATCTCAATGTGGTTTTGATTTGCATTTCCCAGATGCTGAGTGATGTTGAGCACTTTTTCATATGTCTATTGGCCATTTGTATATCTTCCTTAGAGAAATGCCTATTTAGCTCTTTGGCCCATTTTTTAATTAGGTTGCTTGGTTTCTTCTTGTAAAGTTCTTTGAGTTCTTTATATATTCTGGATATTAATCCTTTGTCAGATGGATATTTTGCAAATATTTTCTCCCACTCTGTTGGTTGTCTTTTTTTTATTATTTTTTATTTTTCTTTTTTTTAATTTTATTTTCTCGATATACATTGTGGCTGATTATTGCTCCCCATCACCAAAACCTCCCTCCCTTCTCCCTCCCCCCCCTCCAACAATGTCCTTTCTGTTTGCTTGTCATATCAACTTCAAGTAGTTGTGGTTGTTATATCTTCTTCCCCCCCCTGCGGTTTTGTGTGTGTGTGTGTGTGTGTGTGTGTGTGTGTGTGTGAATTTATATATTAATTTTTAGCTCCCACCAATAAGTGAGAACATGTGGTATTTCTCTTTCTGTGCCTGACTTGTTTCACTTAATATAATTCTCTCAAAGACCATCCATGTTGTTGCAAATGGCAGTATTTCATTCGTTTTTATAGCTGAGTAGTATTCCATTGTGTAGATGTACCACATTTTCCGTATCCACTCATCTGATGATGGACATTTGGGCTTGTTCCAACTCTTGGCTATTGTAAAGAGTGCTGCGATGAACATTGGGGAACAGGTATACCTTCGACTTGATGATTTCCATTCCTCTGGGTATATTCCCAACAGTGGGATAGCTGGGTCGTATGGTAGATCTATCTGCAGTTGTATGAGGAATCTCCATACCATTTTCCATAGAGGCTGCACCATTTTGCAGTCCCACCAACAATGTATGAGAATACCTTTTTTTCCGCATCCTCGCCAGCATTTATCGTTCAGAGTCTTTTGGATTTTAGCCATCCTAACTGGAGTTAGGTGGTATCTCAATGTGGTTTTGATTTGCATTTCCCAGATGCTGAGTGATGTTGAGCATTTTTTCATATGTCTGTTGGCCATTTGTATATCTTCCTTAGAGAAATGCCTACTTAGCTCTTTTGCCCATGTTTTAATTGGGTTGCTTGTTTTCTTCTTGTAAAGTTCTTTGAGTTCCTTATATATTCTGGATATTAATCCTTTGTCAGATGTATGTTTTGCAAATATTTTTTCCCACTCTCTTGGTTGTCTTTTAACTCTGTTAATTGTTTCTTTTGCTGTGCAGAAGCTTTTTAATTTGATATAATCCCATTTGTTTATTTTTCCTTTGGTTTCCCATGCTTTTGGGGTCGTATTCATGAAGTCTGTGCCCAGTCCTATTTCCTGAAGTGTTTCTCCTATGTTTTCTTTAAGAAGTTTTATTGTTTCAGGGTGTATATTTAAATCCTTAATCCATTTTGAGTTGATTTTAGCATATGGTGAGAGGTATGGATCTAGTTTCATTCTCCTGCATATGAATATCCAGTTATCCCAGCACCATTTGCTGAAGAGGCAGTCCCTTCCCCAGTAAATAGGCTTGGTGCCTTTGTCAAAGATCAGATGGCAGTAAGTGTGTGGGTTGATTTCTGGATTCTCTATTCTATTCCATTGGTCAGTGTGCCTGTTTTTATGCCAGTACCATACTGTTTTGTTTATTATAGCTTTGTAGTATAGCTTAAAGTCAGGTAGTGTTATGCCTCCAGCTTTATTTTTTTTGCTCCGCATTGCTTTGGCTATGCGTGGTCTTTTATTGTTCCATATAAATGTCTGGATAGTTTTTTCCATTTCTGAGAAAAATGTCTTTGGAATTTTGATGGGGATTGCATTGAATTTGTGTATCACTTTGGGTAGTATGGACATTTTCACTATGTTGATTCTTCCAATCCAAGAGCATGGGATATCTTTCCATCTTCTTGTATCCTCTCTAATTTCTCTCAGCAGTGGTTGGTAATTGTCATTATAGAGATTTTTCACCTCCTTGGTTAACTCAATTCCTAAGTATTTTATTTTTTTGGTGGCTATTGTAAATGGGCAGGCTTTCTTCATTTCTCGTTCTGCATGTTCACTATTGGAGAAAAGAAATGCAACTGATTTTTGTGTGTTGATTTTGTATCCTGCTACTGTGCTGAAATCATTTATCAATTCCAAGAGTTCTTTTGTAGAGGTTTTAGGCTGTTCGATATATAGGATCATGTCATCTGCAAACAGGGACAGTTTGACTTCATCTTTTCCAATCTTTATTTCCTTCTCTTCTCTGATTTCTCTGGCTAGTACTTCCAACACTATGTTGAATAGGAGTGGTGAAAGTGGGCATCCTTGTCTAGTTCCTGTTCTTAAAGGAAAAGCTTTCAGTTTTTCCCCATTCAGGAAGTTATTGGCAGTGGGTTTGGCATATATGGCTTTAATTATGTTGAGATACTTTCCCTCTATACCTAACTTATAGAGGGTCTTTTTCATGAATGAGTGCTGAACTTTATCAAATGCTTTTTCAGCATCTATAGAGACGATCATATGGTCCTTGTGTTTGAGTTTATTAATATGGTGTATCACATTTATTGATTTGCGTATGTTGAACCAACTTTGCATCCCTGGGATGAATCCCACTTGATCGTGATGAATAATTTTACGTATGTGTTGCTGTATTCTGTTTGCTAGTATTTTAGTGAGGATTTTTGCATCTATATTCATCAAGGATATCGGCCTGTAGTTTTCTTTTTTGGTTATATCTTTACCTGGTTTTGGTATCAGGATGATGTTTGCTTCATAGAATGAGTTTGGGAGATTTGAGTCCATTTCAATCTTTTGGAATAGTTTGTAAAGAATCGGTGTCAATTCCTCTTTGAATGTTTGGTAAAATTCTGCTGTGAATCCATCTGGTCCTGGGCTGTTCTTTGTTGGGAGCCTTCTGATAACAGCTTCAATCTCCTTTATTGTTATTGGTCTGTTCAAATTTTCTTTGTCTTCATGGTTCAGTTTCGGTAGCTTGTGTGTGTCCAGAAATTTATCCATTTCCTCCAGATTTTCAAATTTGTTGGCGTATAGTTGTTTATAGTAGTCTCGAATGATTCCTTGTATTTCAGATGAATCAGTTGTAATATCGCCTTTTTCATTTCTAATTTTTGTTATTTGAGTCTTCTCTGCTCTTTTTTTCTGTTAGCCATGCTAATAGTTTGTCAATTTTATTTATCTTTTCAAAAAACCAACTTTTTGATTCGTTGATCTTTTGAATTGTTTTTTGGTTTTCAATTTCATTCAGTTCTGCTCTGATCTTAATGATTTCTTTCCATCTGCTAACTTTAGGTTTGGATTGTTCTTGTTTTTCTAGTTCTTTACGGTGAAGTGTTAGGTTGTTCACTTGCCATCTTTCCATTCTTCTGAAGTGAGCATTTAATGCGATAAATTTTCCCCTCAATACTGCTTTTGCAGTATCCCACAGGTTTTGGTATGATGTATCACTGTTTTCATTAGTTTCAATAAATTTTTTGATTTCCTGCTTGATTTCTTCTTGGACCCATATGTCATTGAGTAGAATGCTGTTTAATTTCCATGTGTTTGTATAGTTTCCAGAGTTTCCTTTGTTATTAATTTCTAGTTTTAATCCATTGTGGTCTGAGAAGATACATGGGATAATTCCAATTTTTTTGAATTTATTGAGACTTGATTTGTGACCTAATATGTGATCTATCCTGGAAAATGATCCATGTGCTGCTGAGAAGAATGAATATTCTGAGGTTGTTGGGTGGAATTTTCTGTAGATATCTGCCAATTCCAATTGGTCTAGAGTCTTGTTTAGATCTTGTGTTTCTCTACTGATTCTTTGCCTAGATGATCTGTCTAATATTGACAGTGGAGTGTTCAGGACCCTGCTATTATGGTATTAGTGTCTATTTCCTTCTTTAGGTCTAATAGAGTTTGTTTGATAAATCTGGCTGCTCCAACATTGGGTGCGTACATATTTATGATTGTTATGTCTTCTTGATGGATCAGTCCTTTTATCATTAAGTAGTATCCCTCATTGTCTCTTTTTATGGTTTTTAGTTTAAAGTCTATTTTGTCAGATATAAGAATAGCTACTCCAGCTCGTTTTTCTTTTCTGTTTGCATGGGAAATCTTTTTCCATCCTTTCACTCTTAGTCTGTGTGAATCTTTATGGGTGAGGTGGGTCTCTTGTAGGCAGTATATAGTTGGGTCCTCCTTTTTGATCCAGTCAGCCAGTCTGTGTCTTTTGATTGGGGAATTTAAGCCTTTTACATTAAGAGTTGTTATTGAAAGGTGTTGATTTATTCCTAGCATTTTATTGGTTGTTTGGTTGTCTTAGGTGTCTTTTGTTCCTTGCTTTCTGATTTACTGTTTGTTTTCTGTGTTTGTTGGTTCCTTAGGTTGTAGATAGTGTTTTTGTTAGCTTGTTTTCTCTTCATGAATGCCATTTTTATTATACTAGCGGGTTTAGATTTTTCTTGGGTTTTTATGGCAGTGGTAGTTATTTTTCAGGAACCAAACCCAGTACTCCCTTGAGGATTTCTTGTAAGGGTGGTCGTGTGGTAGTGAACTCCCGCAGTTTTTGTTTGTCTGAGAAATATACTTTTTGCCCCTCATTTCGGAAGGATAGCCTTGCAGGGTAGAGTATTCTTGGCTGGCAATCTTTGTCTTTTAGTATTTTGAAAATATCATCCCATTCCTTTCTAGCTTTTAGGGTTTGTGATGAGAAGTCTGATGTTAGCCTGATTGGGGCTCCCTTATAGGTGATTTGACGCTTCTCTCTTGCAGCTTTTAAGATTCTCTCTTTGTCTCTGAGTTTTGCCAATTTGACTATGACATGTCTTGGAGAAGGCCTTTTTGGGTTGAATACGTGAGGAGATCGTTGAGCTTCCTGGATCTGAAGATCTGTGACTTTTCCTATACCTGGGAAGTTTTCTGCCACTATTTTGTTGAATATGTTTTCAATGGAATCTCCATTTTCCTCCCCTTCTGGAATACCCATGACTCGGATATTTGAGTGCTTGAGGTTGTCTGATATCTCTCTCAGATTTTCTTCAATGTCCTTGATTCTTTTTTCTTTCTTCTTGTCTGCTTGTGTTATTTCAAACAGCCCATCTTCAAGTTCAGAGGTTCTCTCTTCAACTTCGACAAGCCTACTGGTTAAACTCTCCATTGTGTTTTTTATTTCGCTGAATAGCTTCTTCAGTTTAGCATGTTCTGCTACATTTTTTTTCAGGACATTGATTTCTTTGTATATTTCCTCTTTCAGATCCTTTATACTTTTCCTCATTTCATCATGATGTCTAGCTGTGTTTTCTTGTATCTCATTCAGTTTCCTTAGAATTATTACTCGAAATTCCTTGTCAGGATCTAGAGTTTTAGATTTATTAACTTTTGGTGGTGTACTTTCTTGATTTTTTGTATTTCTGGTATCTTTTTTTTGATGTTTATTCATTGTGTCAGGGGGTTTCACAGTCCACCGTTTTGAGAGTAATGACTATCTAGGATCTTGCTGTGGTTGCGAATTTCGTATGGCTCCCTCTGTGACTGCTCAGTTGGCCTCTAGTGCCTTGTGTGTGTGGTTGCCTCGGGTCTTGGGCTTCTCCGGGGAGCCACCTTTCTGGTCAGCTTGGACTCTGCTGGGCTGGTGGATAACGTACCACAGGGTGTGTGATCTCTGTTGAGCTTTCACTTCCTGTACAGGACTTCTCCCTGTTCCGCATGCTCTGGCCCAGGCTGTTGGATCGTGCAGTGGCGACCCCACCGGGTGTGTGGTTTCTGTCGAGTCTCTGCCTCCCAGGCCGCACATCTCCCCACTCTGTGCACACTGTGCTGGGCTGGGGCGTGTCTTCTGCGCCCCTCTTCTATCAGCTGGGCCTTCAAGACCCTGCTCGGCACCGCCTCACCCAGGAAGTCTACCAGATTTCTGGTAGGCACAGACGACCGGTCTCTCTGGGTGCCTTTGTAGCACTGTGTAGATCTTTCTCGGGTCTTGTTCACCTTTGTATCCCCCTGGCATAGACCGAATCTAGCGCCCACCTGTAGCCTGCTCTCCGGCAGGTTCAAGTGGACCTGGGAACTCTCCTACCACACTATTCCCAACCAGAAATTCGTTAGGCTTTTTTCCGAGAATTTCTGAGATGGTATCTGCCTCCCAGTAACAGGAAGTTTACTGGGGGCCGGAGTCCTGGGTGTGGGGTAGTGACAGTCGGCCCGGCCGTACTTCCTTGCCCTCCCAACACTGGCCGGGGATGCCCCCCGACACCAGCCCTGCCAGAGAACTGTGGAGGGAGTGGGAGGGGCGGCCAGCCCGCAGGCTCCAGAAAGCCCCATGCCGAGCCAAGCAAGTGGGATGGCTCAGTGAGGGCGGAGCCAGGCAGAGCTGCCCGCACCTGGGAAAATGGAGGCAGCCCTGGGGCGGTGAGTGGCCTGGTGATGCAGGCAGGAGCCGGTGGGCGTAATCCCCCCGAACAGAGCTGGACCAGGGGTCACTCACAGGGTTGTGCCAGGTCGGGTGTTCACTCTCTGTCTCTGGTTTGCAGCCTTCCCTGTTCTCGGCTGCTGCTGCCTCAGGCTGTTCAGTCGCAGCGCGGCTTGGGCGCTCCCAGGAATCTTCTTTAATGCTGGCCTGAAACCTCGAATCCTGAATAGGGCAGCTGGCCGCCTTCAGCGCGGCCCCGGCCTCCAGGATCCTGGCTGCATCCACAGCAGCCCTGGCGCCGTGTTCCCTGTTTCGAGACTCACTTTTGCAGCTAAGAAACAGTTCTTTTCCTGCTCCACACTTCAAAGTTGTTGCCTGTAAATGAGGCAGCCTCTCCTGCTGGGGGCAAAGTGGTGGTCACCCCCCACGACCGGCCAGCAGCTACGGTCCTCCCTTAAGAGATGGCAAGAGGAAGGTCCACAAGTTTCCCGGCTGCCTGAGGCCCAGTGGCCGCATTTTCCACCTCAGCTACTCTGCGTCAGCCACCGCAGCCTTCCGCCATCTTGAAACTCAAAATCTAAACTTTAAAAACAAAGACATAGTGTTGCTTTGCCCCCGACGTATTTGTCATCCCACTTCCCCTGGGTGACAGAGCTGCAAAGGATTACTCAAAGCCTATCTCTTCTGAGTAGTTAGAAGCCCCTGTAGTGGTTAACTTCCACAGAATCCTCAAGCAAGAGGCATTCCTTCCTTGGGAAATTAACCCCGAATTGGGTCTGTCTTCCTGCATTCATTCTCCAGCCCAGGAATTTACAGGAAGAGACATAGGTGGGGTTATAGTTTAACCATACAGGCTGGTAACTCTCAGTGAAAACAAGTCAGATGGCATTCCCTTAAACAATTAAGTGATCCACCAATAAAAGCTTGATCTAGCAAACATTGCTTCTCCCTCCAGCAGCTTCCCTGTAACTTTATATATCAATCAGTAACTAGTCTGTCCTTGAGCCAGCAACCTCGCTGTGTTACAAATCTTTATCTTACACCAGAGACTGTATAGCCTGAGGAAAATTTCTTGTCCTTTGCAAGGTCAATATTTGAAACTGCAAGGCTTTGGAAAACCAGGCCCTGTGAAGTACATTTGCTTTATTAATCCTCTACAACACAGCTGTAAAGTATCAGATTTTTCTTTTAATCAATTTTTGAGTATTCAGTTAACTCAGCAGGAATGACTTTTAGTTCTTTCAACCTGTGTGTGTGTGTGTGTGTGTGTGTGTGTGTGTTTGTGTGTGTGGTGAGAATTTCATTCTTTACCTTTTTTCATAGAACTATAAAATTCTTCAACCTGGAGATGTGTCTTGTATATGTGTGTGTGTGTGTGTGTGTGTGTGTGTGTGTGTGTGTGTGTGTGTGTGTGTGTGTGTGTGTGTGTGTGTGTGTGTGTTTACATTTATAGCACAATGCTTTAATAATTGCATGGGTCTAAGACATGCTGCTTGAATTTAAAAGTGAATAAAAATGCAGAGGGATATTTATGAAGAAGCTCTCTTAGTCTTTCACTCTGATAATTCTTTATCTTCCCAACAGAGGAATGTAATATTTATTTGTGGGCCCCAGTTGCCTAGAACAGTGTTGTCCAGTACAAATATAAGCTATGTGTATAATTTTGAATGCTCTAGTAGCCACATTAAAAAGAAGCAGGAATTAATTTTAATAATATATTTCATTTATATACATCCAAATATGTATCTCCCAATATATCCAAATATCATTTCAACATATAATTAATATACAATTAATAATGAATTATTTTACATTATATATGGTATTAAATCTTTGAAATTAGTGGGTATTTTATACTTACTCATGTCAATTTGCACACTAAAGATTCATCAGAAATACTTTTTCAGTGTTTAGATGTCATAAAATTTACATTTGAAAAAATAGATTCATGTACCTAAATTGTTTTAAACTGACATATATTTCTCAATAACTGAATTAAGTACATAAATCATTCTTTTCTGACATTTGCCTCCACTTCTGTGAAACTAATCATTTTGTAGACTAGATTACACTTTGAGGCAAAACCATACCAGTTTCAAAACTATATCAGTTTAAGTTAAATAAATTCACTAGCTCTGAAAGCCAGTGAGAATGTTGTCTACAGATCTCAGGGAAGTCAAACATGAGACAAGGCTGGTGAAGAAAAAGATACTCGACCAAATAGGATCAGCCATGGTCCTATAAGTCATGTTAGTCATTCCATTTTCTTTAATGATTCTGACCACAGTATAGATTATATTGGAAGGGAGAAAGAATATCATGGGGGTAGTTTAGGAAGCTAGTGACATGTCAGAAGAACATTAAATAGGAATTTGGCAATGAAGATGAAGAAGTATTGTGGTAGTAAAATTAAATAAAAATAAGCAAACATAAAATTTAAATATCCTTTGCTGTGTAACAAATTCAGAATATCAGTGGCACCATAAAAAAAAGTAATTTATATTGAATAAAATGAAAACACTATTAACATTTGAAGAGTACAGCTAAAAAGAGCTAAGAGAGAAATATATACCATTACAAGTTAATACTAGAAAAGAAGAAAGGTCTCAAACTGATGATTTTAAGTTTTTAACTTAAAAAATTAGAAAAGAGCAAATTAAATCCAAAATAAGCATATAAAAGAGAATAATGAAGATAAGAGTACAATTCAATAAAATACAAAATAGAAGAACAACAGATAAAAAAAACAAAATCAAAATTTGGCTCTTAAATATTAATAAAATTGCCAAACCCCTAGTCATATTGATCATAACAAGAAGGAAGGAAAGAAGGAAGGGAGGAAGGAAGGGAAAAGGAGAGAAAGAAAAGTTAGTTTGTTTCTGGTATCAAGAAGGAAAGACAGCCTATCAATATTGATTGCAGAAATATTAAAAAATCAAAGTAATATTATTAATGACTTTATGCCAATAAATTTGATAATGTAAATAGACAAATTCCTTGAAAGACACTACCAAAGCTCACTGAAGAAAAAAAAAATTGATAATCTGAATATCCCAATGTACATTTTAACAATTAAATTAATAATTTAAAAAAATCTCACAAAGGCCATTGCCCAGATTGTATCATTGGTGAATTCTACCAAACATTTGAGGAGAAAAAAAAATACTAATTCAATGCAAAATCTTCCAGGAAAAAAACAGCAAAATATGTTTCCTGAAGTTATTTTAGAAAATCAGCATCATCATCATCAGGAAAAAACATTATAAGCAAGGAAAACTGCAAATTGATATCTCATGAACATAAATGCAAATAATCTAAACAAAATATTACTAAATCAAACCTGGAAATTCATAGAAAAGGATCATTTATAATGATCAGAACGGGTTTACTCTAGCAAAGCAAGGTGCATTCAACATTCAAAAAAAATTATGTTTTTTCAATATGTGAATAAAGAAAACACGTGACTCAATAGATATAGAAAAACTATTTGATAAAATTCAACAGCAATCTGGTTAACTTGGGAAAATTAACTCGGACATATACTTATGCAATTGTCCCAATATTGCCATAAACTTTAACAATTCAAAATTACATATGAATTACTGATAAATGGCATTGAGGGGTGGCTATAATTCAGATAAAGGAAAATATCAAGAGTGAAGTTTTGCTGTCATCACTGTTTTCTGACTTGTGAAACAATGTTTACAGAAGTACTACTTACCCAGATAAAATGCACCTGGAGTACCAGTAAGTTTTTCTCCTTTTTAGAAGATATCTCATTTGTTAGGACATGTTGAATCTGATGTGCCTATGGAAAAATAAGTAGTCAGGATAGTAAAGATGTAGAACTCAGCAAAGAGACTTGAAATTGGGATACAATTTGATAGACATAATTAATTTATATAAATGCTATGTTTAAAAAAATGGACATACTTTAAATTGGCTAAGAAAACTGCATAGAATGGAAGGGGAAAAAAAGACCTAGGTCTGAACAATTCAGGTGTTCAAAAGTAAAAGAAATATGGCAAGGTAAAGAAAATTGAAGTAGAAAGAGAACTAGAGGATTTAATCTATCGAAGTCTAACAGAGAACATTTCAAGAGAAAGAAAAAATCAAAGATTTTTAATGGTGCTAAAATGTCAAATGAGATTGTAAATATGCATTGACTATAATTATGTAAAACCAAATTTAAGCAGATCTATTTTAGCAGAATGTTGTTGAATTTGGGGTGTGCTGAGGAGTGAGTGGAAGAGAAGTAGTGGAAATGGAATAGTTGAAGTCTCAATAGTTATTATTTTAAAGGAAGGTTGAGCAAGGGAATTCAGTAAAAGGTAGCTGATGTGGAGACATATTTTCTTTCCTTTTTTTTTTATAAAGAATTGCTTCATATTAAGATAATTTAGTATTGATACTATTTCTCTAAGCCTCTTCTTTGTATCCACATGGTGACAAGAAAGGGAATAAATGAAAGAAAGAAAGAGAGAGGGAGGAAGGGAGAGAGGAAAGGAAGGTAGAAGGGGAAGGAGGGGTAGGAGGCAGAAATAATTCTCATCTTTTTATAAACAGGAAAAGGTCGTTATACAAAATCATAAAGTGTTATTTGTATGTACCACATATTGGAAAAGTGTATTAAAATGAAGGAGCTGCTGAGATAGAACATATACCTCCTCAGCTCTTAAACAGAAAAGTCAATACCGCTGAACAGGACTATCTGTCCAAAGATTGCTATTAGAACAGAGGAATAGGGACATGGCCAAGGCCCAGTGCAAAGATTTAGTTCTACATGAGAAAACGTCTGGGAAGGAGAAGAGGAGGTGAATTGTTATTAGTTGTCTCTGGTTCAGACTTTTGGACTTCCTCCAAGTGAAAAAGGAGAATGGCCAGATGATAACATCAAATGCCCATGGGTACAAGAGCTTTTCCAGAGCCACCCTGAATACTTAAATGCTAAAAACTGAGAGAAGATGTGCTCCACAAAGAATATCACATTTGGTGAGAGATTGTCGGGTACAGAAAATGTGAATTGAAGCTGATTTATCCTCTCGCTCTTCATCATAATAGGTTTCAGGATAATTGCCCCATTTGAAAAATGAGTAATAATGACAAAAGAGCTTTCAAGAAGCATATGCATTGATGTTGGGGGGAAAGGCAGAAATAAACACTACAAATGGCACATAAAAATGTATTTCCCAAGATGATTTGAAGTGAAATAGGAATAGAGATCAGAGGAAACATCTCCATAATTTGAAAGAAATTTCAGGCTTTAAAAAATCCTCAGGGAAGAGTACAGAGTCTCTAATGAGATTCTGAGAAAAGAAATAGAGATTAAAAGATGCAGAGGTGAAAGTATAAACATTTTTATAAAAGTGAAGATATTGAGACGTGCTGAATGGGAGATAAGAAGGAATAAAGCACATACAATAGCAAATACAGTCAGGAGCACTGTGGAAAAGACAGAGGAAATTATGATTTTAAATTGGGGAGAGACACAGACAATAATTATGAGGCAGATAATAGATGTGGAAGACTACAGATATAAAATAAATGCCAAACTGCTGTTCCTGAAAAAGAAAGAAATGAAACTGAAAAAGAATATGTTTAAAGATATAATAGAATGATGTCAGAGGAAATGGTGGAGTAAGGACCTCTGAAAGTCCTCTTTTCAATGAAATCAAGAAAACATTGGCAAAACATGTCATAATCAACTTTTTCAGAACTCAGGCAGTAATTCTGGAAGCATTCATTCAAGAAAGTGGCTGAATCTAGGTAAGAACAGTGGGGTTTGTAGCATTGTTACCTTTTCTATTCCCATTTCCTCCCCCTCCTCAGCTCTAGGATGGCTTTGAAACCCAGCAGCCCATAGTAATGATAGCAGTCTAGAACCCCGTGGTGGCAACAGAGCAGTTCCTCCATAGCCTCATTTTCAGAGAGCAGTCATTATTTGACCTGTCTAGCAGTTCCCTGGAAAACCCCACTCACCAGGCTTGTTTTTATTTGATCTGACTCAGAGATCATCCAGTGCTAACAAGTATCCTTTACCTTTAGTGTGTTTGTCAAAAAGAAGCAAAGGCAATTGGTTAACATTGCAGCTGCTTGACTTGGTGATAAATGTTGGGCAAATGTCAGGTTGACACATATTTGAAAGGAAAAGCTGGGGAAGGAGATGTCCATAGGGGTCTTTAAAAAGCTTCAACATATTCCTAGGAATCTATAAGGTGGCCTATATGTATAAGGCTGTGTACATGCCCAAGACATGTATATGCTCAGGAAAGATCTAGGAAGTACCTTAGCTCTCACCTCTGGCTGACCTTGAGGCTTTATGTAAGCAAGAAGTGAAATCCTACTAGAGCTGTAAAATGAGTGAACATTTAAAGTTATGTCCCCAAATGCACAGAGTCCTTTGGCAAATGCCGGAAAACGTATGCATTCCATGAATTTAAGGTAATTTCTGTTCAATCATTAGCTGACCAAAAAGCTGAAATGAGACTTCAGTAGCTACAGCTGAAAAAGAAAAGAGACTTTACAGAATTAATTCACGGAAGAAACTAAACTAAACAGCAAGAACATCCAACTCTGGGGAGGGAGGAGAATCTGATTTCCATGGTTGCCTCATTACACTATTCAGTATTTTATCTTTAATGAAAAATGTATGAGACATGCAAAGAAACAAGAAATTATGGCACATACACAGAGAAAAAAATCAATATAAACTGTCTTAGAGAAAGCCCAGATATTGGATTTATAAGGGAAAACTTTTAAGTTGTCTGTTCAAAATATGTTGAGATAACTAATGGAAACCTTGTCTAAAGAACTATTTAAACATATGAGAATAATATCTCACCAAATAGAGACTATTAATAAAGATACAAAAATATAAAAAGAGTGAAATATAAATTATTGAGTTGGAAAATTCAATAATAACTAAAATGGAAAAAAAATACTGGAGGACTCAACAGAAGCTTAGAGTTGTCAGAGGAAGAATGGGTTATCCTGAAAAATAGGTCAATTTAGGTTATCCAGTCTGAGGAATGCAGAGAGAAAAGAAAAAAGAAAAATGGAAAGATTCTCAGACTTGTGGGATACTCTCTATCACACAAATAAGGAGTGTCACAGAAGAAAAAGAAGAAGACAGAGAAAGGGGAAGAAAACACATTTGAAGGAAAAAATGACTGAAAACTTCCCACATTTGATAAAATTATTAATCTACACATCCAAGAAGCTTAATAAAACCCAAATAGAATAAACTCAAAATCCACACCTAGACATATCTTAATAAAACAAACAGCAAAGACAGAGATAATCTTTTTGTATTAAAATTATTTTAATTGACAATTAATAACTCTATTGATAGATATAGGTATATAATGTGGAATGATTAAATCAAGCCTATTAATAGATCCAGTACCTCACCCATTTTGGTTTTTGTAATAAGACATTTAAAATTTACTCTCAGCAGTTTTGATGTATACAATATATTATTTTTAACTATGGTCACTCTGCTGTGCAAAAACTTACTCCTTTTATCTAACTGAAACTTTGTACCCTTTGACCAACATGTCCGCATTCCTTCCTGCACCCTCTGCCTCTGATAACCAACATTTTACACTTTACTTTTAGGAGGTCCATTTTTTTAGATTTAGCATATAAATGGAATCATGAGGTATTTGTCTCTTTGTGCCTGGCTTACTTCACTTAGCATGAGGATGAACCCAGATTGATTGCATATTTTGGCTGTTGTGAATAACACTACAATAACCACTGATGTGCAGATATCTCTCTGACATATTCATTTCAGTTTCCTTTGGATTTATATCCAGAATTGAGATTGTGAATCATACAACAGTTTTATTATTCCTCTACCTACCTATAGCTCCTCTCAGCCATTGAGGAACTTACATAAAGTTTTTCATAATAGCTGTACTGATTTAAATTCTCACCAATAGTATACAAGGATTCCCTTTTCTCCATATCCTTACCAACCATTATCTTTTATTTATTTTATTTTATTTTTTGGTAATAGTCATTCTGACAGGTGTGAGAGGATATCATTGTGGTTTTAATTTGCATTTCCCTAAAGATTGGGAATGTTGAGCACTTTTTCATGATTTGTTGGCCATTTGTATGACTTCTTTTGAGAAATGTTTGCTCAGATCCTTTGCCCATTTTTTTAATAGAGTTATTTGTTTACTTGGTATTGAGTTGCTTGAATTTCTTGTAGATTCTGGACACCAGCTCCTTATCAGATGTATGATTTGCAAATAATTTCCCACTCTATGGGTTGTCTTTTTACTCTGTTAATTGTTTCCTTTACTCTGCAGATGCTTTTTGGTTTGATGCAATCTCATTTATTTATTTTTTATTTTGTTGTCTGCTCTTTCAGGGTCATATTCAAAGAGTTGTTGATTGGACCAAAGTCATGGAGCTTGTACCCTAAGTTTTCCTCTAGTAGTTTTACAGCTCCATGTTTTACACTTAATACATTTTGAGTTGATTTTTATATGGAGTGAGATAAAGTTCCAATTTCATTCTTATGCATGTGGATATCCAGGTTTCCCAGTACCATTTAGAGAAGAGACTGTCCCTTTCCTATTGTTTGTTCTTGGCACCTTTGTAGAAAATCAATTGGATACAAATATGTGGGTTTATTTATGGGATTTCTATCCTGTTCCACTGGCCAATGTGTCTGTTTTTATGCCAGTACCATGCTGCATTGATGGCAATAGCTTTATAATATATTTTAATATTCAAGCAGTATGATGCCTCCACCTTTGTTCTTTTTATTTATGATTACTTTGGCTCTTCAGGGTCTTTTGTGGTACTATACAAATTTTAGGATTGTTTTTTCTATTTCTGTGAAATATTTCAATGGAATTTGATAGAGATCATATTGAGTCTGCAGATTGCTTTGGGTAGGAAGGACATTTTTAAAATGTTAACTCTTTCAATTCAGGAACACAGGATATCTTTCCCTTTATTTGTGTTTTCTTCAATTTCTTTCATCAGTTCTTTACAGTTTTCCTTATACAAATCTTTCACTTCCTTGGTTACATTTACTCCTGAGTATTTATTCATTTATTCTTTGTGGTTGCTATTGTGAATGGGATTTTTTGCTTAATTTTGTTTTCTTGGATAGCTCATTGTTAGGGTATAGAAACTCTACTGATTTGGGGTGTTAATTTTCTATCTGGCAGCTTTACTGAATATCATTTCTAATAGTTTTTTAGTGGAGTCTTTATGTTTTTCTATATATAGTCATGCTTTCAGCAAAAACAGAAAATTTCACTTATTTCTTACCTATTTGTATGCCTTTAATTTCTTCCTCTTGCTTAATTGCTCTGCTTAGAACTTCCAGTATTACGTTGAAAAAAATTGTGAGAGTGGGCATATTTGTGTTGTTTCTGAATTTAGAAGAAAAGCTTCCAACTTTTCGCCATTGAGGAATGATGGTAGCTGTGAGCTTGACATACATGCTCTTTATTGTGTTAGGGTACATTCCCTCTGTACCTGATCTGTTGAGAATTTTTATTATGAAAGGTAGTTGAATTTTGTCAATTATTTTTCTGCATCTATTGAGATGATAAGCATATTGTTTTTACCATTCATTCTGTTAATGTGTATATCATATTTATTGATTTGCCTATGTTGAACCATTTTGTATCTCAGGGATAAATCCCACTTGATCATGGCGAATGATTCTCTTAATGTGTTGTTGAATTCGGTTTGGTAGAATTTTGTTGAGAATCTTTGCATCTAAGTTCATTAGGGATATTGGCCTGTATTTTTCTTTCTGTGTAGTGCTCTTGTCTGGCTTTGGAATGCTGGCCTTGTAAAATGAGTTTGGAAGTGCTTCCTCCACTTCAAATTTTTTGGAAGAGTTTGAGAAGCATTGGTATTAGTTCTTCTTTAAATAATTGGTGAAATTCAGCAGTGAATATCATCAGTTCCTGGGCTTTTCTGGGGTTGTTTTGTTACTGATTCAATCTCCTAACTCATTATTGGTCTATTCGGATTTCTATTTCTTCATGATTTGTCTCAGTAGCCTATATGTGGTAAGGAATTCGTTCATTTCTTCTAGGTTTTCCAATTTGTTGGCATAAAATTGGTAATAGTAGATTATTATAATCTTTTGTATTTCTGTGGTATCAGTTGAAAAGTCTCTTTCATTTCTAATTTTATCTATTTGAGACTTCAATTGCTCTTAGTTTACCTAAGGATTTGTCAATTTTGTACTAAAATAAACTCATGCTTCTAAAATTTTTTCTGTAGGTTTTATAGTCTCTATTTAATTTATTTCTGTTCTGGTCTTTGTTATTTTCTTCCTTCCTCTAACTTTGGGCTTAATTCATTCTTCTTCTGTTTGCTAGAGGTACAACTTGAAATTGCTTATTTGAGCTATTTTTTTGATCAGCATAAAACTGCCTCAGTATGAGTACAGAGAAATTAGGTACAGTATTTGGGTTTTCTCAAATTTCTTGTTCTTTTTGTCTTTACTTCATTATTATTATTATTATTATTATTATTATTATTATTATTATTATTATTATTATTATTGTTATTATTATTATTTGATCAGACAAGGTGAGATGAAAGGAGTGATATAGTGTTATTATTAAGAAACTCAGACTCAAGGATATTGATTAACTCATGAAAGGACAAATAGCTAATAAGTATTAGAGATGATATATGAATCTAGAGACCATCTCAAAAGGAAAAGCTGCCTAAACATCTCACTACTCTTTCTCCCACTGGAAAACTGACATGGCTTAACCTGACAGTTGCTGCTTAAATTTCATCATTAGATTTCTTGTTGTGTTTTAGAACACAGGTAAGTAATTGTTTGATAGTGTCTTTCAACACAAGTGTAGAAAACACTTATCTTTATGATGGTACCAATACAATGATTCACCCATGCTTGTTCAAGGCCACTTGAGAGTCATGATGTATTACTATGAAGTATAAAAGTAATTTTTTTAGCAACAAATCAAGAGCATATGAATAAATATACTACAAAAAATGCCTAAAGATCAGGGACAGCAGATGTGCACAACAAACCATCAAAATTACCTTTGGAGCTCTAAAGTATAATGTAGCAGATATAGTATACATGATTTTAAATGAATAACACAGTGAAAATAAACTCTGAACACCAAAACATACCCATCTTCCAATATAGCAGTTATGAATGCTTATATTTTATTTTTATGCAATAAAATCATGAAAATAAAATAGTGAGAAAGATTAGAGGATTTAGTTAAATAGGAGTGGTTCATATACCTATATAAAATATTTTCTCAGCTTATTCAGTTTTACATTAAAATATTCAGTTAATAATGGAGTTTTCCCAATAAACTGTCTTCATATTGTGGTAGGTACCATATAAGTGTAAACCATTTCTGCAAAAGCCCTCCTAAAATATACTGATGGAGTTTGGATGTGCTGTCCCCTCCAAAACTCGTGTGGAAATTTGATCTCCAATGTGGCAGTGTTGGAAACTGATTGAGTCATGGGGGCGGATCCCTCATGAACAGATTAATGCTCTCCCTGGGGGAGAGGGGAGTAATGAGTGAGTTCTCACTCAATTAGTTCCCGCCAGAGCTCGTTGCTTAAAAAGACCCTGGCACCTCCCCTCTCTGTCTCTCTTGCTTCCTCTCGCCATGTGATCTGCTTGTACCTGCTGGCTGCCTGCCACTTTCCGCCATGAGTAGAAGCAGCCTGAGGCCCGTGCCAGATACAGCTGTCCCAGAATCGTAAGCCAAATAAACCTCTTTCATTATAAATTACCCAGTCTCAGGTATTTCTGTTATAGCAACACAAAAAGGACTAAAACATATACTAAGAGTAAAGGTTTACAGATTTCCTGAGCAATTATTTATATGTGAATTAATTATGTTTCAGCAGAAGAAAATTGAGTTGAGGAATTAATTAGATTTACACATAGTCAGTTTGGTGCAAAAATCTCTGAGCATATATATACATGCTTAGAATTCTGTTATCTTTCATTCTTCCTAGGATTAAGAGTGAATATAGAACTGTGGAAGATTAGATAGGAATAATATTACAATAAACAGAATGAAAGCAAGAAAGCATTGGTACGAGGAGTATATTCCAAATATTGTGGTGCCTTCAGTATTATAATATGTAAATTTTACATTGTAAGGACACTAGGATCTCAATATATCATGTCTAGAGGGATGTTACAATGATAAAATTGTTTCTAGTCATCAATGTTATTTCCATAATTAGTATATCAACTTTCCATTATTTAAATGTTTAAAAAGTAATAGCTGTTGTACACTGAATTTGTCTTCTCAACACCCATATGCTGAATTCCTAGCCCCCGGTGTGATTGTATTTGGGGGTGAGGCCTTTGGGAAGTAATTAGGTTTAGATGAGGTTATGAGGGTGGAACCACCATGACAGTATTAGTATCCTTATAAGAAGAGGAATCGAGAACAGAGCTTTCTCACATTCTCCACCATTTGAGAACACAGATAGATGATGTCCTTCTGCCAGATACAGAAAGATCTTCACTGGTAACTGAATAGGCCAGCACCTTGATCTTGGATCTTCTAGCCCCTACAAATATGAGAAATAAATGTCTATTTATTTAAGCCACATAGTCTATGATATTTTGTTAAAGTAGCCTGAGCAGTTCAAGACAATAGCTGTTTCTATAAATGAGCTTTGAGGTGTTATAATCTTAGTTTTCTCTTTTAAGTTATTTGAAATGAAGATGATCCAGTTTGTACAAGAAGAAGCTACCACTGAATGATGATTTGTAGCTAATCTTTTGGGCCTTTGGGGGATATAAGGTAATATTCCCACATAATAGGTAAGGTTTGAATTTATAAAGAAAAGGATTTACCAACCTTTTTAGCACCACACACTTACTGTCTTGGTCCATCGTGTGTCGTTATAACAAAATGCCAAAGGCTAAGTAATTGATAAAGAATGGAGGTTTTTTTGTTTTTTTGTTTTTTTGTTTTTTTCCTCACAATTGTGTAGGCTAGAAAGTTCAAGAACTGATCACCACATCTGGCTGGCTTCTGGTGAGGACCATGTGCTTGGCCACTACACTGGGCAGAGAAGCAGAAAGGCAAGTGGACATGTGCAAAGAGATCACATGGTGAGAGAAGAAGCAAGATAGAGGAAACCAGACTCTTTTTAACAACCCGCTCTCAGGAGAACTAATCCATTCCAAAAAGTTCTTCTATAAACAAGTAAATCTTAGATGAGAGAGTTTATGTAGGGTACCTAAATTCATATATCTCTCTCATATCTTTAGCAAGTCTCATATCCATGGCACAAGTCTGTCTGGTTACAAAGTTCATATTCATTACTTTTACTACACTTCCAGGCTTGCTTCAATATGTTATCTAAATTTCCCATTAAAATAGACCAAGAAAGCGAAGAAACAGAAAACTGTAACCCATTCATAGAAAAAAAAAGCATCTGATCAACAAATTTTTTGACAGCAAGTGTGTGGATTTAATAAAAAACATACCAAAGCAGATAACTTAAATATGCTCAAAGAACAAAAGATAATCATTTTTAAAGAATTAGAGGAAAATATGATAATGACCCATCAAAATTGAGAAAACTAATAAAGAGATCAGTATTACAAAAGAATACCAAATGAAAATTCTGAGTTTGTAAATAAAATAACTGAAATTTCAAAAATTGCTAGAGGTTCTAAACACCAGATCAGAGACAGCAGAAAACTTGGTGAACCTAAAGATAAATAAATACAACTTATTGCGTCTGAAAACAAGAAAGAAAAAGAATGAAAACAAAAAATGAATGAGAAACTTGAAGGAAAATAGGAGATATAATGACAGCACAAGAAGGAGAGAAGAAAGATATAGGGACGGAAAATTATTTAAAGATATAGTGTCCAAAAGCTTCCTAAATTTTCTGAATAAAATGAATCTGCAGATGCAAGAAACTCCAGGTACAATAAACACAAAAAGACACACCTAGATATACTATAGTCAAAATTTTGAAAGACAGAGACAGGTCTCTAAAGCAGCAAAGATAAATGCTCCTAATGTATAGGGGAACAATAGTATGATTCTGACTCTATGTTTTATATTCGTGCACCCCCATATTTCATGTGTGCATTTACTGTTTTCATATTCAGTTTTTGTTCTTAATATTTGTTCCTATTAATTTTCATGCTGCTAAATTTGGAAATGTATATTGACTTTTGGCAACCCAATTCTATTTTCCAGTGCAGTGCATTTGCTTTTTTAAAAATTTGTTACTCGCATATATTTTTAGAATGAATTTGCTGCCAAATCACTTATGTCACGGTTGAAAAGAACAAGATCATGAATAGCCTCTTATTAAAAAATTATTTGAAATTATTCTTCTCTGCAAAAAAACAGGTATCCCTCCAAGTATCTGTTTTTATCTATTTTCTTGTTCATTAGTTATGACTAGGGTCATAACCCAGCTGTAAACATGCTAAATCTGGTAACAGAAGAAAAAGACTATACACAGAGAAGCTGCTAAACATTGTCAGCATGTACTTGAGGGGGTGGGGTCATGTAGGAGAGGATTATGTTATTGCTTAATTAAGGGAGCCAATACATAAGATAGAGTAGGGGAGATAATTCTCTGAAACTACAGCACTTAACAATGTAGCAGTAATTAGGAGATGGTATGAACTTGCTATGTGGACATTTCCTAGAATATGAAAAAAAGTGAAGGCACATTCTGAGCAAAGTGGAAATGCTAGAATTGTTTCAGCAAATGGTAGAGGAAGGAATTAAAAAGCTCAGGAAAGTGGCCATTCTGGAATAGATAAACTATAGAATGGTAGAGGACCCACCAGAAAGCATAGCAGATTCTTCATTTACTAAGGATATAAGGTGTACATTGGTGAAAGTTTCAGGAGCAGCTCTCTTCTATGAGGAAAGACTAAAGACAAAAAAAGCCATTACAGAACAAGGCTCACTGACAGCAATGACAATGTTAAAAACTTAAAACCACAGAGACCATGTGGTTAACCCCAGATGGCAGATAGATCAATTATCATAAATGACATAGTTGACAGCCAAAGGACCCTGTGATTTAAGATAATGATTAAAAGAACACAAAAACTTTTGGGATAAATAGATAGTCATCCAAAAAGAGTATAACTCAGTTTTGTCATCTTAAGAAATCAAGGATGTCTAACCAGGTGCCTAAGAGCAGTTGCCCTGATAAGACGGCATGATCCATTTCCCAATTTCCAGTTCTGAGCCAGGTTTCAATTCTAGAACCCGTTGAGACAAAAGGAAGCTGGGACACATGGAGGAAAAACCTCATAATGCCATAGCAAGTGTACTCTATAACTATCCCCCCAGACTTTCTCCTAGGAATCTAAAACTATTTATTCAGATAACTGTACATGGGTGACATAAAATACCCAAACGCTCTGAGGATTATGAAATAAAGGACCTGAGTTTACCTCAGTACTAATTGCCTCTGTCAGAGTGGGAACATATGTAATGAGTGCTTATGATTTTATGTTGCCTGAGCATCCATTTTAAAAAATAAGTTTAAATTTTCATACCAGAAGCAGGTGACACAGTTTTTAGTACCTGGTTGACTCCAGCAGATGGGCAGAGATAATGACTTAGAGGCATCTCTCCCATCTAGCAGGCTGGTTCCCCTGCTTTCTCAAAGCTTCCTTTAAAGAAAACATTCAGACATGTGCCCACAACTAAAAATGACCACCTCTCAGTCACAGAGTCACCTCCTGGAATTAGTGTCTTATTGCTTTAAACCCACCAATTAGTGTCTCACAGAAGACACCAACACCCTGGACTCAGTGAATGTGTTGGCTCCTGAGTCCTCTTTCCTTTCTGCCTGTGCTCCCTGACCTACATCAGTATGTGACCTTCTCTGTGAGTGCTGTGTATGTAAGAACTAAAAACTCTTACACTTTTACGTTCTGGTCGTGTTATTGATGCAATGCCCAAAATCCAACCCTCAACAGCAGGAAAACTCAAAAGGAACCCATGTAAGTATATTTCCTGCTGGTGCTCTGTGGTCCATGATTCTCAGCTGCTGGGGACAGGAGTTATCAACTAAGTTAGAGTTTTATTCAAAACACCATATTAAGGCTAGGTAATAAATGGAGTTCTATACGAAGTCTGGTTTACACTGGATCTAATAGTTTATTCATTCTTCTTGATGATGATTTACCCAATTCCCAAAAGTATAATCAGGATATACATACACGGCTGTTGGCAAAACCCAACCACTGAGTCCTGGGCCTGCAGGGTAAGGATATTACAATGGAGAAGAACATGGAAATGCCTCTGAAACCACTCCCTCTGGCCAGTCAGGTAGATAAAAATAAATAATATTGTATCTTTGGGAATGATGAAAATGAGGGTAACCTATACTTAATTTGTATGACACATGTATGAAGATAGTCTTCATGATGTTTCCATTTTACTAACTTGTTTGGCCTTTTCAAAAACATTGGAGTATAACCGTGGTCCACCACAAGCTCAAACAAATACCCTTCATCTCCTGCCTAACTTGCAGCCACTCAGCTAGATGTATGATTTCATTAGAGTAGATATAAAAAGCTTCAGAAACATGCTGTGTGGCCATTAATTTAATAAATGCATTCTTTTCTATTATGATAAGAAAAGAGGATGAGAAACACTTTGGAAACACATTGAATGAGCAACGTTCATGAACGAGCAAGATGTTCATGAAAACATCTACAGTTTTCTCCTAGAGGTATGGTAATCCTCCTGCTCTATTTCATAATATAGTCTGATTTGGACTGTCCAAGCATCCCATACAGCATTATGTTGTTCAACTACTTTGCTGGTATTATTCTTATCAGATTAGATAAACAAGAAATTACTAGCACCTTGGAGGACTGAGAAAGACCCAGGCAATTCAGAAATGGAAGAAAAATCTTACAATGATACAGGTGACTGCCATGTCAGTCATAATTTTAAGGGTCTAATAATGTTCTAGGAAATCCCTTCCAAATTATAAGTTAATTTATTGCATCTTGAATTTCTCACTGTGGAGGTAGAAATTCATAAGCCTTTTCATTTTCTGTTACTATAAAAAAACACCACACACTAGGTAACTTACAAATAGAAGTTTATTCCGCTCATGGTTCTGGAGGTTAAGAAGTCCAGGAGCATGGCAGCAGCATCTGGTGAAGGCCTTTTGGCTGCCTCATAACATGGCATGGGGCATCACATGAAGAGTGGGCAAGATCCTGCATATCAGGTATGGTCTCTCTAAAGCCAACAGTCCCATCATGGAGACCCCACCCTGATAACCTTATTTAATCCCAATTTCCTCCCAAAAGCCCCACCTTCAATCAACATACAAATATTGGGATTAAGTTTCCAAAACATGAAATTTAAGGGACTCATTCGAACCATAATATTCTGCCCCTGTCCCCCCAAATTTATGACCTTCTTATATGTAAAATATATTTATTTTACTCCAATAGCTCCAAAGTCTTAGCTCATTTTAGCAACAACTTGAGAATTCAAACTCTAGAGTCTCATCTAAATCACATACGGGTGAGAGTCAAGGCACAATTTATCCAGAGGCAAATTCACTCCAGCTGTAAGCCTGTGAAATCAAAATAAGTTATTTACTTCCAAAATACAATGGTGGGACAGGAATAGGATGAACATTCCATTCTAAAAGTGGATTAAGTTTCCAACACAAGGAATTTGGAGGATAAATTCAAACCATTGTATACTTCAACTCATACATTGAATGACATGAAAGAAAATCACTTGAGTAGAGCTTGTATAATAACAGGGCTTTACAGCACATACTGACTCTGGTGCAAGCATTGCTGCTCCTTAAGCCATACAACTAGGAAGGCCCTATGGTGTTAGAGACATCAGTGGTTAGAAAAGATGCCATGTAAATCTTCTGGCAAGATTGAGTCATAGAATCACAGAATGGGCCCCTGAGCTTTCAGAGCAGTACTATGCTGCCCTCAGCAGAGAAGTATATGCCTTTTGAAAAGTGTTCCTGGATTACAGTTGAGCTTTGATAGAGAAGTTTCATACCATGGTGCACTAAATGACCATGTAGCCAAAACTTCCCATCATGAGTCAGTTCTGTCAGACAAACCAAACCATGAGTTTGAGTGGGCCTAAGGACAGTTCACTGTAAATTATAAATTAGAAGTGGTACATCTAGGATAGAGCACAAACATGACCAGCTTTCCTTCGTGCAAGCTGCATGAGGTAATCTAGACATCTATCTTATCCACCTGGTTACACCTCAACTCATTTCTATAGCCACATGGAGGATTCCTTTTGATCAGCTGATGGATACTGAAAAATCCTGAACCTGTTTGATGAATGGATTCCACTGGTCATTTAAAATACACCAGCCAAAAGCCACCAGACTTATGGTCTGTGGCTGGAATGATCTATGGGAGTGCAGATGAAGTGTCAGCTCAGGTGTGATCTCCTATCTGCCAGAACACAGTATACACACTGAAGACCTATTTTGCAATAGAAAGAATGCATGGAGTCAGAAACCAAGGAGTAGAAGCAAAGGAAGAAGTCTCCACTTACCCTTAGCATCACTCCCAATGGCCCACTTTGTGCTCCCCATACCCATAAATATGGCTTATGAAAGGTTAGATAGTTTGGTCTCCAAAGCAAGTACATGATCTCCAGGGGAAACAGCAAGAATCCCGATGAAGCATAAAGTACGGCTGCTGCCCCAGTACTTTACTTCCCTTCGTCAGTGAACAGCAGAGAATTTACTGTCCTGGCTGGCGGGTGACCCAGATCATTAGGATGATGTAGGGCTGCTGTTATATGTGTGGCACCAAGGTGATCCTCTTGGCATTTCCTTGCCTGATTTTTAGTGTGAATGAACAAGTACAGCAACCCTGGCCTGAGAGAGGCATGATGACCAGGAGCACAGATTTCTCAGGCTGAGAATATCTCATGCTGTTATCTCACAGTGAGAGGAATCTAGAATGGACAGCAGAATGGGGCAGCTGAATAGGATAATTACCAATATAATTTAACACCTGTAGGTTAGTTTTGGCAGTATTGTTTATCTGACTAAACTTCTGAATTTCTCCCAGGAAGTAAGGCCTACTAGAATACTGTAGATGCTGTTTTCTGAATGTGTATCAGAAAGTGGATCTGAGCAGTACAAAAAAGGAAACAGAAATGGCCTCCCCAGAACTCCTCATGGGTCTGGTCTAGGCCTTCTCAGGCCTGTGTCACAGTTTGGCCACTCTCTTTACCCAATCCCACTTACTTCCCTTCCCTTTTACAGGTGCTAATTCTCAGTGAGTACCCTACATGCCAAATTCTTCAGTGTCTACTAATGAAAAACCTAACCTGTAACACTATAGGTCTAGAATAAGGACTAGTCACATGGCATCTAGAATATCGTGTTAAATTTTAGGAACAACCTTTAAGAAGTATACTTTTAAGCTCTCCAATAAAGTAGTAACTAGTTGTCACATATGGCTATTTAAATTTAAATACAATGGTTAAATTAATTAAAATCTTAGAAACAAATTCAGTTCTTTAGTCTCACTTGCCATATTTCAAGTTTTTAGCAATCACATGTGACTAATGAATATCCCACTGGAAAGTGTGTTTATAGAACATTTCTGTCATCACAGGTGTGAAATATACCATATTGGACAGTGCTGATAGATGGTATAAAACTCTGATCCAGATTGTGACAGGCTTCTACTCACATGATGATGGCTAAAGGAACAGATTATGATTAACCAAAAAGAGATAATCTTCAGGAGAAGCCATGGTAAGCCACTGTAGGGCATGAGTTGGCAAAGAGTTATTGCTACCGATTTTCTTGTTAGTTTTGTATGTCCATTGTGGTTGAAAGTGAATATTCCTTATCCTTCAGGATGTAGATACAAATTATAGTAAACATTACTCTTATGAATTACAACTTATATAGACTATGCCTTGGATATCTTTAATATGAAAATGAGTTAATAATACTTTTGGCATGTATCACGTCTTACCAAAGTAAGTACCACATCCTACTATCTGCAAATTCACATTTTTTATTGTCGGAAATGTGATTTTTGAGATGTTCAATATACTCGTAATAACCACGAGGGCCAAAACACAGGAAGAACAAGTCTATGAATTATGCCATAAATCACTTGCATAGTTATTAATTTTCATAAAATATAAATTCCCAAAATTTATTAAACTTATATTAAAAATGAATTCCCATTTAACGTGCCTGACTAAAAGTTTATTTGTAAAATAGGCTCCAAACACTGTCATAAATACCTTTCATGTCCTATTACTAGAGATGTGTAGAAAGGTCTATCTTTCATAGACAAGGGAATTAGAGAAAGTAAAGTGTAACATACACGTGAAAGCATATTATATCTCTGGGTATTTATTTTTCTAAGAATGATCAATTCAAAGAGAATATGGGTTTGGCTATACCACATTTCTTACCTACACTGGTGTTAAAAACAAAAACAAAAAACTTGAGGCAAAATAAAATTCAGCAGAATTTCAGTAAACAATGACTCATGAATTGGGAAGCAGCAAACTGAAAGAAGATTATGGATTCTGCTCAAGTAGCATTAGCAGAGATATTTTACAGGTGATCACAGAAGTAAAAAAAATTACTTAATTGGCTAACTTAATTGGTTGGCATTTTCCTTACTTGGGTATATAATTTGCTGGAACGTCCCTATTTATATAACCAATGGGCAGATAGGCTGCTTGTGATTGGTTAAGTCTCTAGTTAGAGGTTAGCTGGTGGCTTGTGATTGGTTAAGCTTAAATTTAGTTTTATTGTTTACATTGGACTTTGTTTTCAAAGGGACCCAAGGTGCTGGATCTCTCTCAGCCTAAAGGTCTCCAAATTTAAAAGAAGAAAAAAAAAAAAAAAACAATTAACATCACAGTAAAATTTACTTAAATAAGAAAACAAATACATCAAATGAAAAATAAAAGTTATAGGCACAGTCTTGTTAAATGTTGCTCCAGAATTTTGAAGTTTATTGAAATATATTGAATATACTTCTAAGCATTTACAACAAAATGCAGTCAAAGCTTTTAGTAATACTATGTAAAAATGGACTTCACATAATTCATCAATGATTATAGCCTAATTTTCTTCTATTGACAATGAAGTCTCAAATTGACATATTTGTCCTGCCTGTTTTATGTTCCTTTTCTTTTTTATCTTCTTTAGGATTAACCAAGTATTTTTATTATTTCATTTTCTTCACTTTTGTTAGTCTACACTATTTTATAAACATTAAATGGAGTGCATTCTTAACTTGTTAAAGCCTAAAATAAATTAGTATTTTGTATTACTTCTTGGACAATGAAAGAAATTGGGAAGACTAATTTCATTAAAAAAAACCTTTAGAGTAATTATCATTATACTAAGAAGTTTGTAATAAAACTACACTTGTGATGGTGACAATTAAGATACAATTATAATCCTTGGGAGGAATACACTCTTACCCCTGAGGTGGAAATAAATTTTTGCAATGGGGTATTTTAAAGGTTTAAGTGAAGCTAAAACTGTTTTAAAAATGGCTTGTATTGATTTATCTTCTCACATATAAAGGTAGGTAATTCTCTCCTAACAAAGTTTTAACATTAATATACCCTAACTTCACAAAGAATTAGACTGCCTTAAAAAATTAAATCTACTTTGAATTCAATAGATTCTATTTCATGCTAGAAGTGAATAGCCTGGTAGTTACAAGAGATTCAAGGTTGCATGTTTTTCTCTTATCATAAACAGACATAGTGGAGAGATTACCTGTGAATGGAATAGGAGGGAAAGGGGGGAAATGCAATTGCTGTTCTCCAGTATTTGAACAGACAGGTACAATTACCTTTCTGATGAGTTTGGACAAATCTAAAAGGGTATAGGAAATGTGTACTATATGAGTACAAGATTCTCATAGACAGTCTTTCTTAGCTCAGGTTCATTGCTTCTTTCATCATTACAGAAGTCTTTCTCTTTTCATTTGCATCAAAATGCTCACCCACTCCAGTGACTGTCCTTGTTCAGCCCAGATTTAATTTTAATGCTTATTTTTCATGATGTCAAGAAGCTGCACAAGTGCATGTATATTATTTGCCTTGTTTCTCAATAATATAACGTTATAAGTAATTTTAAAGATGGAAGAAAAATACAGTTTTGTATAATTATATTTTCACATAATGTGATTAGTTACTTGTTACTCTATTTTTCACATTGTCTGTATGTGTAAAGGATTAGATGTATTAAATTTGTAGCAAAGGTAAACAAGCCTGTGAGATAAATTTTCCTTTGTGATCTGTTATGAAAAACACTTGTTGAAACACAGTAATAGTTGATCTAAGATATTTTTTAATTAGTTCAAATATGAATGAGCATATTATGTAGGTGTTAATCTCTTTGTTCAAATAGTGTAGGTCACAATAGCAGTGAGTCAAAAATTTTTCACTCACTGGTTTTATCCACTGGGTTTATATTTAAGAATATTTGAACAAAATTTTAATCTCGCCAACAGGAAATAACAAAATTAGTTTACTTTTATTGTCATTATAAACTGCAGAGATTTCAACAAAGGTCTTGTTATTACAATTTCCTGCTGTTGGAAATAGTATCTAAAATCTAAGAAGAGACACTAAAACAAATAAAATCAAACAAAAATTACCCACTAAAATATTGTATCATATATGCTATAATATGCACTATTCTCATGTATTTAATGAGGGGTTTTTTTTTGTTACTTCTTATGTCATTTTGCTGTTAGAGTGATTCATACTATTTACCTTAAGCCTGAAGGAAATAAAAATGACTAGAATTTTTGTATTGATTTGCATTTTATTTGAGTGGTTAAAAAAACATGATATTGGTTCCTATATTTAACATTTCTCTTTTTTTATAAATTTTTATTTTGAATTGAAACAATTGATTATACATATTTATGGGATACAGAGTTGACTATCAGTATTTGTATACAGTATGTGATGATCAAATAAATTGATTAGCACATTCATCTTTATAAATCATAATTATTCTTTGTGTTCCTTACCCAATTACTCCCTAACCTCCCTCCCCTCCCCTTTTCACACCTCTAGTAACTACAGGTTTGTTCTCTCCTTCTGAAAGTTCAACATTTTATTGTGGTCTCCCTCCCTCCCTTCCCTTCCTCCCTCCCCTCTCTCCCTCCCTCCCTTTCTTCCTTTTTTCCTTCCTTCTTTCCTTCCTTTCTTTGCTCTGTCTTATGAGTGAGGACATGTGCTATTTCTCTTTCTGTGCCTGGCTTATTTTACTTAATATAATTTTCTCCAAGCTCATCCATGTTGCTGCAAATGGCAGAATTTCATTCTTTCTTTATGTCTGAGTAGTATTGCATTGTGTATACCATATGTATACCACATTTTAATTATCCAGTTGTCCATTGATGGTCATTTAGGTTGGATCCATAGCTTTGCTATTGTAAGGGATATCTGCACTTATATGTTCATTGCAGCCCTATATTTAGCACTTCTGATGAATATAAAAAGATGACTCTACAAAACATATGTTATATATTTCATTTAGTCTTCAAATAACAATATATGGAACATCAGTAAAGCATTTGCAATAATATATGGACTCAGATTTCATTACACAAGTTTTGATGCATCATAACAACACATGCTTAGTTATGTGAATTACCTAATATTTATAACAAAAAATTAAATCTGTTTATCTCAAAGACAGATGTGAGCCTTAAATCTGTGTGTCATATAAAGGATCTCAAAAATTTCAGCATAGATTAATGTACAGATAATTGTATAATCTATAAACACAAGTTTTTCTTAAGTGCATGTCTGAATAAAGGGATCATTTAACTATGATACATGCATATAAATAGACTATAATGTACATATTAAAATATAGTATGAAAGAATGTTAAAATACTTAAATTTTTTAAATTTTATTTTATATTTATATTATTATTTTAATATTAACCTTTAAATAGGAACTTAATAAGAGGCAATGTTGAGAAGGCCACAAAAACCTTATATTCTAGATGATTCACATATCAGTCCTTTTCTATGAATACATGTACACTATGGAGAAATAAATATTTGAAATAAAATGCATCAAAATTTTTCATATTAAAATTAATATCACTATGTTTTTAGAAGTACAGTTGATTTTTAAAATTGGTTCTTTACTCATATATTTTGTGTACTTATTACCAATGAACATACAGTACTTTTATTTTACAAGAAGAATAGAAAAATATTAATCAATGAATTCACTAGCTATTTATTTTCATTTAAGGAAAATGAAAACATTTTGTTTCTATAATAAGCATTTAGTCTTACTTTGTAAGTTAATTTCAAATGAGTGAATTCTTTTATATTGAAAATTTTTTCCCAATGTTTTAATATAAAAATGTTTAATCATACAGCAAGTTGAAATAATTTTACAGTGAACATCTGCCTACCCACCACCTATATTTTGCCATTGACATTTTACTATACTTGCTTTGTAACATATTCTTTTTTTATTGAAAAATAATGATCATACATATTTGTGAGCTACAGTATTATACAGATTTGACTATCAATATGCAGTCATCAAGTCAGTATTATTAGCATATTCATCATTACAAAATGTAATTATTCTTTGAGTGCTCTTTTAATCATTCCTGTTACTTATATAATGAGCGATAACAAGGTAATGACCTTCATTTTCCATATTTGATTAAATTTGTATACCATAACTAAAGATACATATCATATGTCCTAATATTTTTAGTGTATTTCTTATTACCTCAGATTGTATTAATTTAACATGTATGCAATTTATATTGAATCATGGTTTAGAAGAAATAATAATTGAAGTCATATAAACATGACTTTTAATCAAACAGACTTTGGAAAAGTTATTATTTCATAAATGTTATACCTTACTCTGTTTAGAGTGAACATGTACCTAGGTAACAAATATTTGTTGAACAACAACTGTATGCCAAGATTTGCCCTTAGTCTGGGGTGTGTAAACATGAATGAGATTTATAACCTCTTGGAAAAGCTCATAATAGTAAGAAAAATTTGATATATAAGGGCATGAATTCCATTTGATACAATAATGTATTTATGCACAGTTATTGGGATTTGTGGGAGGTACTGTAGCAAAGCAGAAAAATAGATGATTTATTCTGAGGAAGTGTTTGGTAGGAGCGGATTCTATAAGGAAAACTAGTAGCAACCAAAAGTCATTTGGACAGACAGGAAAAACCAACATACAATATAATGAATCATTTAAAATAAATGAATGTGAAGAAGTTACTGTAAAATATTAGCTGTATTCTCTATTATTCAACAATTTATCCTATATCAAAGTGTGTGTATGTATGTGTGGGTATGTGTGTGCATTTGATCAGGTGTGTTTTTTTAAAGGTGTGTGTTTGAAATTATGTTTATGAACAATCCCTGCACCCAGAAATACCACAAGAAACGTTTTACTCACATTTAACAGAACATTTTATGCATATTTCTTTTCCATATAATTTGAAATAAATTTTTACAAGTCATTAAAACCTGCAAAGTGAACTCATTCCTGCATTTTAATAGTTTCCTTTTCATTGAAAAGAAATGATGTAATTATCTTGTAGATGTGTGAAACTATGACAAGTTTCATGAAGCAATTTACCTAGGTAAAATTATGTACTCAATTACATGTTAGTAGTTATACAGAGAATGTATTGTTAACACTTATTTCACATGTGATAATCTTTAGGTTTGTATTATCCTTCTACGGTACCAAAGCGAACATGTTAAAATCAGTAACATTGATGCATTTGTCATTGAGATAACACAAGCATAAAGCTTGAACTAGAATTTTATTTATTGTTTTTAATTTACTAAGATGAAACAGACAGTGAAAACTGATATTACGTTGTTTCTATAAAGAGAGTTAGTAGGAGCAAATTAATTCATTCTAGTCCTTATAAAGAGGATAAAGCAATAAAGTAAATTAAGCAAGGAATGTGGTTTCAATGAACTAAAATTGTTTTAAAATATTGATTGCAGTACAAATGAGCAACTTGAGAAACGAAACTGCATTATCTTCATCACTCCCAAGCTCAATAGCCCATTGTTTGGAGAAGCAAACTATTATGGTAGAAATTGGAACTGTAATCATTACCTTTACTAAATTAATTTACTGATTTTTTTTCTTGTGTAAGAGCAGTAATTCCATTCTGTGTCTAATCAGCATTATAAAAATAGTGTCAAAAAAAATCACCTGAAGATATTTTGTATTTTTTAATGATATGAAAGGAATCTTCTGTTTTAATTTTTATTGGAATGTATTTACAGAAAAATCCACAAATCATAAGTATACCCAGGATTGTAATTTTTTTGCCAAGTGAAAAGTTGCATATAATCAGCATCCAGAGTATTTGCAGCATCCCAAAATATGTCCTCATGTTCCATTTCATCACTGCTACCCTCCCACTCCTGCCTTAAATATTACCTAACAGCTTGGGTTAGTTTTGTGTATTAAAAAAAGAAATACAGCTTTAAAATGCAAGACGAGCAAGAATATGGTAGAATTAAAGGATAAAAAATCAATTTATCATTCCTGGAATGCTATATGTTTGGTATATATGAAATTACATCTAGTATGCTTCCTTGTATACTCTACTCCAAAAAGATAATTCTTTAATTCCCCTATGACAAATCTAGATCAATTTAAAATTCATTTAAAAAGTTTACACAAACCCCATAGGCAGAGGACAGAAATTGATTCCCATTCACGCATGCATTTATTCAGTCATTCATTAATCAAAACATAGCAAAGGGGCTATTACATGCAAGATTGTGCAAGTTGTGAAAACATGACTAACATTCACTTCCTGCCCTCCAGAGGCTCAGAGTACAGAGGTCCAGACTGACAGGTAAATAAATGTTTGTAATTTAAAGAAATTAATGCCATAATAGTCTAGGGATGTGTAACAGATCTTAGGGAAAAAGAGGTGAGCAGCAAAATGAAACCTTGATAACTTTAATTACTTTTAAGGATATAATAATGAGATTAACTTTGCAGGTGAAATTAAATTATAAAGGAAATGAAGTACTGGAAGAATATAGTAGATTACTAACATGTGCGTCTTCACTCTTATGTTTAAATAAAAGCCATATACATTTAAGATTTGTTAATATAAAAATATAAAATAGATAAATATGCATATTAAACTGTTTTTACAAGAAAGCATTTTTAAAGCCCTTAAATTTTTTTCTAAAAAACATCAAAACAGAATTTTTTCTATTAATTGTATTGAAACATATTGATTGTACATACTTACGGGGTACAGTTGTATTTCAATAAATGTATACAATGTGTGATGGTTAAATCGGGATAGCATATTTATCATTGCAAAATTTAATCATTACTTTGTGATGTGAACATTTGATCTCCTTTCTTCTAGGCGTTTGGTAACATGCAGTAAACCATTATTAATTATAGATTCCTGGGTCAACTGTACAGTAATAGAACTTATTTTTTTCTATCTAAATGTAATTTGTGTCCTTTAACCAGCTTCTCACTATTCCCCTTCCCTCATTCCCTTTCCTGCCTCTAGTAACCATAGTTCCCTCTCATTTTAATTGACCAACTTATTATTATTTATTTGTTTGTTTTTATTTTCATTTTTAGTTTCCACATGTGACTGAGAACATGCAGTATTTCTTTTTCTGTGCTGGCTTATTTCACTTAAGATAATTTTTTCTAAGTTCATCCACGTTGCTGCAAATGGCAGAATTTCACTCTTTTTTTATAGCAGAGTAGTATTCCATTATGCGTACATATTTTCTTTATCCAATTGTTCATTGATGGACATTTAGATTGGCTCTATATCTTGGCTATTGTCAATAGAGCTGTGATAAACATGAGAGTGCAGGTATCCCTTCAACATGATGATTTCCATTCCTTTGGGTATATCCCAAGTAGTTTGATTGCTGGATCATGTGGCAGTTCTATCTGTAGATGTTTGAGGAAGCTCCATACTGTTTTCCATAATGGCTATACTAATTTACAATGTCACCAGCAATGTGTAAGGGTTCTCCTTTCTCTTCATCCTCACTAGAATTTGTTATTTTCTGTCTTTTTTATATTAGCCAGTCTAACTGGGGTAAAATGATATCTCATTGTGGTTTTGCTTTACATTTCCCTGATGATTAGTGATGCTGAGTATTTTTTTTCTATATACTTGTCTGAAATTTGTATGTCACCATTTAAAAAAATTCTATTCAGTTCTCTTGGCCATTTTTTAATTGGGTTATTATTATTTCTTTTTATTATTGATTTGTTTGAGATCCCTGTACATTCTGGATATTAGTATGTTGTCAGATGCATAGTTTGCAAATATTTTCTCCGATTCTGCAGGTTAATGTTGTGGAAATGACCATACTGTCATTCTTTCAAAGTATTCTACTGATTGAATGTAATCCCTATCAAAATACTAATAATATCCTTCACCACAATAGAGAAAACAATCCTAACAATCATATGGAACAATAAAAGACCTCAAATAGCCAAAGCAATCCTGAACAAATAGAATATAGCTGGATGCACTACACTACCTGACTTCAAAATATACAACAAAGCTATAGTAACCAAAAAAGCATGATGTATGGTTAAAAAAAAACACATGGACCAATGGAAAAGAATAGAGAACCCAGAAATAAATCCATGTACTTATAGCCAACTGATCTGTGACAAAGGTGCTGAAAACATACAATGGGGAAAGACAGCCTCTTTAATAAATTGTGCTGGGAAAACTGGATATCCATGTGTAGAAGAATGAAACCAGATTCCTGTCTTTCACCATATTCAAAAATAAACTCAAAATGGATTAAAGGTTATTTTAAGGCCTGAAATTATAAAACTTCTAGAAGAAAACACAGGGGAAATGCTCCAAAATGTAGAACTAGGCAAGGATTTTATGAATAAGACCTCAAAATCATAGGCAACAAAAGCAAAAATAAACAAAGGGGATTTTATCCAACTAAAATCTTCTGAACAACAAAGGAAACAATAAACAGAGTGAAAACAGAATTGTAGAGTCTAAAAAGTCAAAAAGGTTAATTTCTCCAATAGAGGGAAGAAAATAAAGGAATGTTTTCTACAAATATAATTTTAATATTAATTAAAGATAAATAAACAGCATTTTATGGTGGATGCGTTTTCACTTGAGTAACAATGCTCAATTATTAAATCAAGCATAGCATGTAAGATGCACTTTAAAATCTTTAAAAAGAAGAATGTGAATAAACTGTAAAAGGTTTAAGAACTTTAAAAAACCTTCAAAGTTTCAATTATTAATTATTATTTTGTAAATATAAGATTATCAAGAAAGTAGACAGATATAAGATGATAGGTAAAGCTAAGATCCAACCTAAGAATGTATCTCATATTTTGATATGTGATATATAGTTCATAAATGTTTATTTATATATATATGTATATGTACATATACATCTGAATATAGGTATGCACACACACACATATATATAAAACTCTTTATTTGGGGTCATTGTAGATTCACATGCAGCTATGAAAGATAATATAGAAAGCTCTCGTGTTCATGTACACTTTCTGGAGTTTCCCCCACAGTAACAACTTATAAAACTATAGTACAATGAAAGAACCTGAATATTGACATTGATAGAAACCACTGATCTTGTTGAGATCTCCCCAGTTTTACTTGCTTGTGTGTGCTTGTGCATGTGTTGGGGGGGGGGCGAAATATTTTGTCACCTGATTAGTTTCAGATTCACCATCACACTTAAGATATACATCAGTTTCATTACCACCAGGATTTCTCATATTGCCCTTTTATAACTACAGTTACTTTCCTCCTCTCCCACAATACCATGTTCTAAACCCAGAAAAACACTAATCTGCTCTCCATTTCTATGATTTTGTCATTTAATGAATGCTATATAAATGTACATTTATATGTTACATAATCTTATGAAAATTTTTGATATTAACTTTTTCTACTCAGCATAATTTCTTAGGAATCCATATAAGTTGTTGTGAATATCGATAGTCTCTTCTTTTTCATTTCGGAGTAGTATTCCAGTGTTTGGATGTATACCATATTTATTTAACCATTCACCCTTTGAAGGACATTAGATGTTTTTATAGTTTTTTTTGTTTTGTTTATAAGAGTTTTTTTTAGAGCAGTTTCAGATTCACAGCAAAATGAATAGTAAGGTTCAGAGATTTCCCATATACCTCCCATATCCATATATGAATAGCTTCCTTCATTATCACCATCCCCCACCAAAGTGGTACATTTGTTGTGGTTGATAATCCTACATTGACACATCATAATCACCTCAAGTCCATAGTTTGCATTAGAGCTCACTATTGATGGTGTACATTCTACAGATTTGGACAAATGTATTGTGGCATGGATTCATCATTATAGTATCATATATAATATATTCACTGTCCTAAAAATCCTCTGTGCTCTGTCTAGTCAACCTTTCTCCCTTCAATCCATGGCAGTCACTGGTCTTTTTACTGTCTCCATAGTTTTACCTTTTCCAGAATGTCATATAGTTAAAATCATATAGTATATAGCCTTTTCAGATTGTCCTATTTTACTTTGTAATGTGTATTTAAGGTTCCTCCGTGTCTTTTCATGGCTTGATGCTTCATTTCTTTTTAGCACTAAATAGCATTCCCTTGTCTGGATGTGCCATGGTTTGTTTATTCATTCAGTTACTGCATGTTTAGTTTTATTAGAAGCTGGAAATTGTTTTACAGAGTGGTTGTATTGTGTATATACTCATCCACAATGTATGAATTATATGGTTTTCATGCATGTTCACCAGCATTTGGTGTTTTCACTATTTTTTTTTTTAATTTTAGCCATCCTGATCAGTATTTAGTGATATCTAATTTAGTGATATCCAAATTTGAGCAGAAAAAAGGAAGGCCCACCAAGGCCCTGCTGACACTTCTGTTTTAGGCAGACCATCCACTGCTGCTGACAGGTATTTTGGGGAAATGGATATCCTTATTTCCCTGTTATATTTCTGCTGTTCTTTTCCTTTTCCATAGTCTCTGAAAACTAAACACACAAATAGCAGAAGAGAAAAAATAATGCAGATTAGAGCAGAAATATATAGAGACTAGAAAAATAATTTAAAATCTACAAAATTAAGTTTTTTCTGAAAAAATAAATGAAATTGTTAAATCTTTTTCTATACTAGCTAAGAGGCAAAAGACTAAAATAAATAAAATAAAAAATGAAAAAGGAGACATTACAACTGATACCACAGAAATACAAAGAATCATAAGAAACTACTATGAACAATTTCATGCCAAAATATTTGATAAACTGGAAGAAATGGATAAGCTTCTAGAAACATACAATCTACCAAGATTGAGTCAAAAAGAAATGGAAATTCTGAACAGGCCGATAACAAATAATGAGATTAAAGCAGTAATGAAAAACCAACCAAAAAAGAAAAGCTCAGGACCAACTGACTTCATGGCTGAATTTCCCCAAACCTCTGAAAAGAATTAATACTGATCCTTCTTAAACTCTCCCAAAAAATGTAAGTAGAGGAAATACTTCCAAACTCATTTTATGAGGTCAGCATCACCCTAATTCCAAAGCCAGACAAAGATACCACAAGGAAAAAAAACTATAGGCAATATCTTTGATGAACATAGATGCAAAAATTATTAATAAAATAGTTGCAATTAGAATTCAACAGCATATCAAAGGGATTATACACTATTACTAAGTGGGATTTCTTCCTGGAATGCAAGGTTAGTTTAACATATGCATTGGAGTACCTGAATATATAAAGCAAATATTAACAAAACAGGAAGAGGAAATGATAGGAATATAAAAATAGTAGGAGACTTCAAAGTCCCACTTTTAACAAGGGATAGATCATCCAGACAGAAAACCAATAAGGAAATGTGGAATTTGAATATTATAATAGCCAGTAAGTACCTAAATACTACAATGAGATATCACCTTATTCCTGTTAGGATTGTTATGAAAAAGACAAGTGATACCAAGCATTGGCAAGGATGCTGGGAAAGGGAACCCTAGGATACTGTTGGTGGGAATGTAAATTGTTACAACCATTATGAGAAAATTATGGAGATTACTCAAAAATTTAAAAATAGAAACAACATATTATCCAGAAATCACTCTTCTGGATATATGAATGTACTTTTAAAAGTTCACTGAAAGATCCATATTATCTTTCAATTCGTTTTTCCAAAGGAAATAAAATCAATATCTTGAAGAGGTATCTTCACTCCCATGATCACTGAAGCATTATTCACAATAGGCAAGATACAGAAACAACCTAAATGTTCTCTCAATGGATGAATGGATAAAGAAATTGTGACGTATACACATATTTATAATATCTATAATTATTATAATACATGTGTTTGTTATTAAGCCTTAAGAAGGAAAGGGTTACTGCCATTTGAGACAACATGGATCTATTTGGAAGACATTATGTTAAGAGAAATAAGCCAAACACAGTAAGAAAAATGCTGCATGACCTCACTTATGTGTGGAATCTATAAAACTCATACACATGGAAGCAGAAAGTAGATTGGTGGTTACCAAGGAAGCAAGGTGGGAAAAATGGGGAGCTGTTAGTCAAAGGGTACAAAGTTGCAGTTATATAGAATGAATAATAAATGTGAAGCTGACATCATTGACATCATATATAGAGTGAAATATTGAACAGATTTCCTGTGAGTTTACAAAAATAGGTAAGAAATCCACTCCCATCATATTCATTAACATTTTAGTGGAAGTCTTAGCCATTGTATTAGGCATGTAAAAGAAAAATAAAAGGCATGAATAGGAATATTCACTATTGTTAATATGTAACTTATTTTTAAATTGATCCACAGATTTAGTGCAATCCCAGTCAAAATCCCAGGAGCATTTTTTTGTAGAAATTGAGAATATTATTATAAATTATGTATGTCAATACAAAGAGCCTAGAATATATAAAATAACTTTAAAAACAAAATAACAAAGTTTGAGTACTTAAATTATTTATTATTGAGTTGGCCTAAGGGTTGACACATATATAGTGGAACAAAAAAGTCAAAAAGTGGATTTTTGTTCAGTCATCTGACTTTCAGAATATGTATCTGACAGAACATTGTTATACAGGGGTAGTGGGTTGAGAAGGGAGGAGAAAAAGAACACACAAAATTTAATGGTAAAAAGACCTAGGGACAGACAATAAAATGGGCAAACATTTTGAACACTTTCCAAAAGTAAATAAACAAATGGTCAATAAACACATGAAAAAGTACTTATCAGTGAAGTGCAAATTAAAACCACAACGCAATCACATAATATTCACTAAATGCCTGAAAATAAAGACTGACAACAAATATTCATTAGGATGTAGAGCAACTCAGGTTGTCATACATTGTTGATGAGACTGTAAAACTGACAAAATTACATTGGAAAAAGTTCAGTTTGTTTCTTATAAAAGTAAGCATTCACCTATTATATAGCAGTTTCAATCCTAGGTATTTACCCAAGGGAAATGAAAATATATGGCTGCAGAAACACTAACAGTACAATATTTGTAGCAGGGCCCAAAATAGAAATAGCTCAGACACCCATCAGTAGGAGAATAGATTAACAAACTGTGGAATATTTCTACAATGGAATACTGGTCAAAAATAAAAGTGAGTAAATTGTTGGTACCTAACATGGATGAATCTCTGAAAAATGTTGAGTGAAAGAACTGTTACATAAACAGCATTTTCTCTACAAAGATATAGGAAGGAGAAAACTATTCCATGGGGATAAAACAGAATATTCTGGTTGCTTCATGGAGAATAAGGGCAGAGATTTAATAGAAATAAGCATAAACCAACTTTTTGGGTGATAATGTTTTATATCTCAATTGAGCACTGGGTTTCAGAGATATATGCATTTGTAAGAACTCAATGCATGTAACACAATTTGTGTCCTTTGAGGATAAAAATTTTACAATAAAAAATTAAACGCATATTGAATTATTTTGAAGATACATATGCATGACATGTTGCACAAATTTCTTCAATGTGCTTTGAAATGTATCCAAATATTAAATGAATTAAAGAATGTTCATGAAAATGGATATATGGATACCTATGTAATAAAAAAGAGTAAAACATTAAGGGTAGGACTAGATAATGGGTATTCATTTATTCACTCTAAAATTCTTTTCACTTCGAGGTATGTTTGAAATTTTTTTCTTCCAAATTTTATTTTATTTTGTCAATATACAATGTGGTTGATTAATGTAGCCAATTACCGAAACCTCCTTCCCTCCTCCCTCTACCCCCTCCCCCCCTTCTCTTTCTGTGCCTGACTAGTTTCACTTAATATAATTCTCTCTAGGTCCATCCATTTCATTGCAAATGGCAGCAATTCATTTTTTTTTTTTTATAGCAGAGTAGTATTCCATTGTGTAAATATACCACATTTTCCATATCTACTCATCTGATGATGGACATTTGGGCTAGTTCCAGCTCTTAGCTATTGTAAAGAGTGCTGCAATAAACACTGGAGAACAGGTATGATTCTTTGACTTATAATTTCCATTCCTCTGGGTATATTTCCACCAGTGGGAGAGCTAGGCCATATGGTAGATCTATCTGCAATTGTTTAAGGAATCTCCATACCGTTTTCCATAGAGGCTGCACCATTTTGCAGTACCACCAACAATGTATAAGAGTTCCATTTTCTCCGCAACCTCGCCAGCATTGATCATTCACAGTCTTTGGGATATTAGCCATCCTCACTGGGTTGAGATGATATCTCAGTGTGGTTTTGATTTGCATTTCCCAAATGCTGAGTGATATTGAGCATTTTTTCATATGTCTGTTAGCCATTCATATATCTTCCTTTGAAAAATGCCTGTTTAGCTCTTTTACCCATTTTTTAATTGGGTTCCTTGTTTTCTTCTTGCAAAGTTGTAGCAGTTACTTGTGTATTCTGAATATTAATCCTTTTTCAGATGTTTATTTTGCAAATATTTTCTCCTGCTCTGTTGGTTGTATTTTAACTCTGTTAATTGTTTCTTTTGCTGTGCAGAAGCTTTTTAGTTTGATATAATCCCATTTGTTTATTTTTCCTTTGGTTGCCTGTGCTTTGGGGGTCATATTCATGAACTCTGTGTCCAGTCCTACTTCCCGAAGTGTGACTCCTATGTTTTTATTAAGAAATTTTATTATTTCAGGGTGTATATTTCTTTAATACATTTTCAGTTGATTTTAGTATATAATGAGAGGTATGTGTCTAGTTTCATTCTCCTGCATATTGATATCCAGTTATCCCAGCACCATTTGCTGAAGAGGCAGTCTCTTCCCCAGTGTGTAGGCTTGGTGCCTTTGTCAAAGATCAGATGGCTGTAAGTGTGTGGGTTGATTTCTGAATTCTCTATTCCATTCCATTGATCATTGTGTCTGTTTTGATGCCAGTACCATGCTGTTTTGGTTATTATAGCTTTGTAGTATAGTTTAAAATCAGGTAGTGTTATGCTTCCAGTTTTTTTTTTTTTTTTTTTTTTTCTCTCAGCATTGCTTTGGCTATGCATGGTCTTTTGGTATTAAATATAAATGTCTGGATAGTTTTTTTTCCATTTCTGAGAAAAATGTCTTTGGAATTTTGATGGGGATTGCACTGAATTTGTATATCACTTTGGGTAGTATGGACATTTTCACAATGTTGATTCTTCCAATCCAAGATCATGGGATATCTTTTCATCTTCTTGTATCCTCTCTGATATCTCTCAGCAGTGGTTTGTAGTTCTCATTATAGAGATTTTTCACCTCCTTGGTTAACTCAATTCCTAATTATTTTATTTTTTTGGTGGCTATTGTAAATGGGCAAGCTTTCTTGATTTCTCTTTCTGCATGTTCGCTATTGGAGAACAGAAATGCTGCTGATTTTTTGTGTGTTGATTTTGTATCCTGCTATTTGCTGAAATCATTTATCAACTCCAAGAATTTTTTTGTAGAGGTTTTAGGCTGTATGATATACAGGATCACATCATCTGCAAAGAGGGACAGTTTGACTTCATCTTTTCCAATCTGGATGCCATTTTTTTCCTTCTCTTCTCTGATTTCTCTGGCTAGTACTTCCAACAATATGTTGAATAGGAGTGGTGAGGGTGGGCATCCTTGTCTAGTTCCTTCTCTTAAAGGAAAAGCTTTCATCTTTTCCCCATTCAGGATGATATTGGCAGTGGGTTTGTCATATATGGCTTTAATTATGTTCAGATACTTTCCATCTATACCTAACTTATAGAGGGTCTTTGTCATGAATTAATGTTGAATTTTATCAAATGCTTTTTCAGCATCTTTATAGATGACCATATGGTCCTTGTGTTTGATTTTAGTGATATGGGGTATCACATTTATTGATTTGCATATGATGAACCAAACTTGCAACCCTGGGATGAATCCCACTTAATCATAGTATATAATTTCATATATGCGTTGCTGTATTCTATTAGCTAGCATTTTATTGAGGATTTTTGCATCTATATTCATCAGGGATATCAGCCTATAGTTTTCTTTTTTAGTTGTATCTTTACATGGTTTTGGTATCGGGATGATGTTTGCTTCATAGAATGAGTTTGGGAGAATTGCCTCTGTTTCAATCCTTTCGAATATTTGTAGAGAATTGGTGTCATTTTCTCTTTCAATGTTTGGTAAAATTCTGCTGTGAATCCATCTGGTCCTGGGCTTTTCTTTGTTGGGAGCCTTCTGATAACAGCATCAATCTCCTTTATTGTTATTAGCCTGTTCAGATTTTCTACATCTTCTTGGCTCAGTTTTGGTAGCTTGTGTATGTCCAAAAATTTATACATTTCCTCCAGATTTTCAAATTTGTTGGCATAAAGTTGTTTATAGTAGTCTCGAATGATTCCTTGTATTTCAGATGTATCTGTTGTAATGTTGCATTTTTCATTTCTAATTTTTGTTATTTGGATCTTCTCTCTTCTTTTTTTAGTTAGCCATGCTAATGGTTTGTCAATTTTATTTATCTTTTCAAAAAACCAGCTTTTTGATTCATTGATCTTTTATATCATTTTGAGGGTTTCAATTTCATTAAGTTCTGCTCTGATCTTAATGATTTCTTTCTGTCTGCTAACTTTGGGTTTGGATTGTTCTTGTTTTTCTAGTTCTATTATGTTGTTTACTTGCCATCTTTCCATTCTTCTGAATTAAGCATTTAATGCGATAAATTTCCCCCTTAGTACTGCTTTTGCAGTATCCCACAGGTTTTGGTATGATGTATCATTATTTTCATTAGTTTCAATAAATTTTTTGATTTCCTGTTTGATTTTTTCTCGGACCCATGTGTCATTAAGTAGAATGCTCTTTAATTTCCATGTGTTTCTATAGTTTCCAGAATTTCATTTGTTATTGATTTCTAATTTTAACCCATTGTGGTCTGAAGAAATACATGGGATAATTCCAATTTTTTTGAATTTGTTGAGATTTGATTTGTGACCTAACATGTGATCTATCTTGGAGAATGATCCATATGCTGATGAGAAGAATGAATACTCTGAGGTTGTTGTAGATATCTACAAGAATGTTCTGTAGCTATCTGCTAAGTCCAATTGGTCTAGTATGTTGTTTAGATCTTGTGTTTCTCTGCTGATTCTTTGCCTAGATGATATGTCCAATATTGACAGTGGGGTGTTCAGGTCCCCTGCTATTATGGTATTAGTGTCTATTTCCCTCTTTAGGTCTAATAGAGTTTGCTTTATAAATCTGGTTGCTCTGACATTGGTTGAATATATATTTATGATTGTTATGTCTTCTTGCTTTATCATTATATACTGGCCCTCATTATCTCTTTTTATAGGTTTTAGTTTAAGGCTATTTTATCAGATATAGGAATATACTCCAGCTCAGTTTTCATTTCTGTTTGCATGGTAAATCGTTTTCCATCCTTTCACTCAGTCTATGTGAGTCTTTATGGGTGAGGTGGGTGTCTCAAAGGCAGCATATAGTTGGGTCCTCCCTTTTAATCCAGTCAGCCAGCCTGTGTCTTTTGATTGGGGAATTTAAGCCTTTTACATTAAGAGTTGTTACTGAAAAGTGTTGATTTAATCCTAGCATTTTATTGATTTTTGTTTGGATGTCTTAGGTGTCTTTTGTTCCTTTCTTTCTGATTTACTGTTTGTTTTTGGTATTAGTTGGTTCCTTGGGTAGTAGATAGTGTTTTTGATTGTTTGTTTTCTCTTCATGGATTCCTTTTTTATTATACTAGTGGGTTCTGATTTTTCTTGGGTTTTTGTGGCATTGGTAGTTATTTTTCAGGTACCAAACCCAATACTCCCTTGAGAATTTCTTGTAAGGGCGATAGTGTGGTAGTGAACTCTCGCAGTTTTTCTGTCTGAGAAATATACTATTTGCCCTTCATTTTGGAAGGATAGCCTTGCAGGGTAGAGTATTCTTGGCTGACAATCTCTGTCTTTTAGTATTTTGAATATATCATCCCATTCCTTTCTGGCTTTTAGGGTTTGTGATGAAAAGTCTGATTGGGGCTCCCTTATAGGTGATTTGATGCTTCTCTCTTGCAGCTTTTAAGATTCTCTCTTTGTCTTTCAATTTTGCCAATTTGACTATAACATGTCTTAGAGAAGACCTTTTGGGTTGAGTACATTTGGGGATCTTTGAGCTTCCTGAATCTGAAGATCTGTGTCTTTTCCTATACCTGGGAAGTTTTCTGCCACTATTTTGTTGAATATATTTTCAATGCGATCTCCTTTTTCCTCCTCTTCTGGAATACCCCTGACTCAGATTTTTGAGTGCTTAAGGTTGTCTGATATCTCTCTTTGATTTTCTTCAATGCTCTTAATTCTTTTTTCTTTTTTCTTTTTTTTTTTTTTTTTTGTCTGCCTGTGTTATTTCAAACAGCCCATCTTCAAGGTCAGAAGTTCTCTCTGCTACTTCTGCAAGCCTGCTGGTTAAACTCTCTGCTGTGTTTTTTATTTGGTTGAATGAATTCCTCAGTTCAACAAGCTCTGCTACATTCTTTTTCAGGCCATTGATTTCCTTGTACATTTCTTCTTTCAGGTCCTGTATACTTTTCTTCATTTCACCATGTTGTCTCGCTGAGTTTTCTTGTATCTCATTCAGTTTCCTTAGAATTATCACTCAAAATCCCTTGTCAGACATTTCAAGGGCTTCCTGTTCTATGGGATCTAGAGCTTGAAAGTTATTACCCTTTGGTGATGTACTTTCTTTATTTTTCATATTTCTGGTATCTTTCCTTTGATGTTTAGTCATTGTGGCAGGTGGTTTCACAGTAAACTGGTTTGACACTATTGTCTGGCTAGGATGTTGCTGCGGTTGCCAATTTGGTATGGCTACCTCAGTGTCTGCTCAGTTGGCCACTAGTGCCTTGTGTGTGTGGTTACTTCAGGTCTTGGGCCTCTCCAGGGAGCCACCTCTCTGGTCAGCATGCACTCGGCCAGGCTAGGGATGGAGTCGGGTGGCAGCCATGAGGCCTACCTTCTGGCTTGCACACCGGCACTGCAGGGCGTGTGGTCTCTGTGAAGCTTCCGCCTCCCTGCTGAATGTCTCCCTGCTCCTCACGCACTGGACCAGGCTGGGGTTGGAGTCAGGGGGAGGCAGTGAGGCGTACCAAGCAATGGCAGACCAATTCATTGAGACAGAAATTAGAATCCTGCTTTCCAGGGCCAGACATGTATTCATTTCCTGTGCTCTTGGAAACACTAGAGGACTCTGGAGTTACAGCCAAGGCACTGCGGGAAGCTGCAGGATGGTGAGACGCAGCTGCGGGGAGAGAAGTGGGAAAACCAGATGCCACCCAGAGTGGGTCACAGACCCAGCAGGGAAACCTGAGCCTGCAAAAGATGAGGGTGGTTCCTGCACACCTAAAATTTTTTAAAGTTGGAAAAAAGGTCAACACCTCATATAGGGTACAAAATCTACTACAAAATCTTCTGTTCCTACATTTCAAGTAAAGAATCCTGCATCTTTAATTTAGAAATAGTTTGCCAAATATTCTCTGAATATATATATATATATATATATATATACCTTTGTAGACACCTAATGATCTTCCCTTTAAGATTCCAATATTCTTCTTTTCAGTGATACTTCTTTTCTCTAGACTTATCTACCATGACTGCAAAGAAGATACAGTATAAAGAACTTAATTAGTATTAATTAAAAAGTTTAAATACTCACCTTTCATTGCAATTTTGCTATGGCACATGATCAACTTATCTGACATCTGTAATCCCTATACTGGAACATCTGGTTGTAGTGTCATACAAATTTTTCCTTCAAGTCACAATAAACAACTCTTTACTGCTCAAGCTGTTATAAAATTATTGAACCCTCTATACATAATTTAAGAAAAAATTCCAAAGGCATATTACTGTCATGAGTTCAAAAATATGTGGACCATCATTTGTAGACGTTAAGATCATGGCATTTCGTCTTAATGAAAAACCTAGATTTCAATCTCAGATCTGCCCATTAGTAGAAATGTGAACTAGGGAATTACCTTCATTTGCCCCTCTGAATATTAGGTGAAATATTTATGTAAATGTATGATGAAGGTTTTGCATATTACATGTGTCTAATCCATAGCAATCGTCTAAGTTATTATAAAAGTTAAAACCATAAAATGGTTACTTAAGATACATAATCAAAATACTTAAGCAATAAACATATAGACATTGTATTCATATACCATTTAAAAGCATTATTTCACAATTATATTACTTTTTTAAAAAATCTTATCCCAAAGAACTTTTGAAAATAAAGTGAAAAAATTTTTTGATAGAAAAATATAAATAAATTTTGCTGAATCTAAAGCCATATGTCTCTAGCTGAAAAAAAAAAAATTATATTACCACAGAATTATACCTGGAAGGATTAAGGTATTCTTCTCTGAAATAAGAAAAAAACAGAAATATGAATTCAAAATGGATGAAATCTATTATATCAGCTGGAAAAGTTCTTATTAATATTAAATACATAGACAAATCCATTGACAGATAGCATTTTGTGTTATTTTTTAACTAACATTACCACCTTCTATATTTGTTTCTGTTAAACGTACATTTTTATAGCACCTAGGGCAAGGCTTTGCACCCAATGGTTTCTCAATAAGCATAGTTGCTTGAGGAATCTTCGGATAATACAAGATTAATACTTCTGCTAATTTTAGGAGTATAAGAACTATGGTGCAGGAATATTTTCAGTGAACAGTTACGTAGGTTGGCAGTCACTACAATAAATATGAACAGGTTAGGATAGGAAGAATACAAGTCGCCAGACACTAAAATCCGGAAGAAGCAGAAAGTAAGAAATGTGAGAAAATTGAGACTACCAAGGGGATGTATGCAGACATGAAATTGCCTGTAATATTTAATCTCTTTTGTCCATTGAATGAGTTTTCTCTTAATAAACATGAAAAACACTGGGAAGAATATTTAAAAATAGTTTATATATTAATTTTAAATTGAGCTTAAGGCAAAAGGTTATGCACATATTTTTACAAATAAGTGTTCTATATCCTATAATCAGAAATCAAATATCACTAATTTGGTAACAGGGAGGTACATGGTGCCTCTAGAAAAAAAACACAACAAATGATTTGAGTGACATATAGAAACTAGATTCATGTTTTGAAATCTTAGAAGATATACTTCAATGCAATGAAAGAAGGTATAGGTTAATATTAATTATTACTTTTATTAATAGTTAATTTTTAATAAAATCATTATTTTTTACCTTTGTCTGTATTTACCTATCTACTGTTCTCTCCTGCTACATAACTATTAAATGTCACAGGTTATCTAGTCTGTCCTACCTTTTCGGCAGAGAGAATCCTAGATTTTTGTAGTTAGGGCAGGTGAGTGGGAGGTGGATATGAGGAAATCATTTCTCTATTTCTCTCTTTCACCTGCAAGTGTTGTTTATATTTTGCTATTTAAATCTTCTATTGGGTATTCTATTGCAAATATATTTATCACAGTGAAGCTTGTTTTTACTCTATTGTGACTTTTATGAACAGTTCTTAATTTTAATAAAGTCTAATTTATCATTTTTTCCTTTATAGTTAGTGTTTTCTTTCACTTGCATAAGAACTTTTTGCCTAAATTTAAGACATAAGTGTGGTCTCGTAATGTTTCCTCTAGAAACTTTGTTGATTATATTTTTATTTAGATTTACTATCCATCTGGAATGGTGGTGCATGGAGTAAAATAGAGGTCATAAATCCTCTTTTCCATTTGGGAAAGATATCTACTCACTGACACTGCAGTGTTAATGTTTTTTTTTTTTGGTCATAAGACAAAGTGATTTTTAAAATTTTTTTTTTATTTGGTCTGTTTTGTTTATCTTTACAAAATACCACACTATCTTAATTATGATAACTTTATAATAAGTCTTCATATATGGTAATCTAAATTTCTTGGATTTACTCTCCATTTTCAAGATTGCTTTGCTTATTTTTGGACCATTTTGTTTCCATTTGAATTCTAGACTCAACCTGACAGTGCCCACAAAATACCCATTTGTTATTTTGACTAAGATTGCATTGAATTTATAGATTGATTTGGGGAAAAGTATTTAATAAAAATTCTAATATTCTATTACCTGTGGTTTTATGCACAAAACATTTTTACATAAATTAATAGTCAAAAGGTGGTGATAATGATTATGGAAGAGTAAAATGCAAATCAAAAAGTATGACTGTTGAATCAGGAGATATATGTTTAAAAAGAAGAAGGAAAACTGCAGAATATAAAAAGAAAATAGAAATCTGGATTGATTCCTGATGTGCCATATTTAAGGAATCTGGCAGTGTTTCTATGTGCAAACATGTCATATGTCTAAAATACCAAAACACACACACACACGCACACACGCGCGCACACACACACACGCACGCACGCATACACGCACGCTAAGGATTATTATAATATAAAAAGAATTGACAATTTAGATAAATGAGAATTACTTGGTACTACCAGGCATTAATTCAAATATGCATATTCAAATTATACATATCTAAATTATAAATATGTATATTTATGACAAATCATATTTTTTGAAGAGATGCAAATCTGGATTTTCTTTTCTTAGAGCTTAGCAAAAAGCTAATGAGCTGGGTTAAGCCAGTCTGCTGAGAGACAGCAAAACCTTGGACTGATGTCATCATTCTTGACTTACAAAACTGTTCCCAGTATCTTTCATATGTAAACCTTGGCTCTCAGTGTGAACACTCCCTGTTTAGTTCTTGGAACCTGAAGCCTTTAATAAATTTCTTGTTTCTTGTAGAAACTTTGTGTCACTTAGCTCCCTCTTTAGCTAACTTCTACATATTAATCACAGTGCTTGAGCAGAGCTTGTTCTCTTGGAGGGCTTGCAGTCTCATGTCACTCATGGCAACCAGGCAGGCTCCTAACTCCTGGAACCCTGGACATGTGCACAGAACATCTATGCCCATCCTATTCTATGAAATAATAAGAGTTTGAGGGAGAGGATGTGCTGTGTTGCTTCTCTGCTGATAATACCCCTAATAAGTCCTATGTTACATCTGCACCCTGTGACACTAGAGGTCTATAATGACCATTTTGCAAGATATTCCAATAGGGTGATTTTCTATATAAGGCTATTTTCAAAAGTTTCACGGAAAAAAAATGACAGTTAAGAGTTAAGGTGTTGATGACAGATTGAGCACCTAACTGTCCCTTCACCCTATTGTATCAAACATCTTCAACTAAAATAATCACTCTAGGTAGCAATAGACATTCTGAAAGACAAGCATAATTATTATGGCTTTATTTTACATGCAGAAATGTTTCAAGAACAACAGAGATTCTCCAGAGAGAATGAAAACCATGTAATGAAGTACGAAGAGCATAGATTTGTAATCAGATCTGGGGTCTCAACCTGATTGAATTTGTTTAGAAGCTAAACATCCGAGATCCAATCAGGTATCCATGGTGAGTTTCAGTTTCTTCAACTGTTAATGGAGAAAATAATGCAGGTCACATTAAATTAAAGTAATAACCAGATAAAAATAATAGACATGAAATGTCAGGCATAGTTCTTTGGCATGCATAAAATGGGTGCTCAGTAAATTATATTCTTTTCTTATTCTTCCTTTGAAGGCTTTCTTTTTTCTTTTCTTGTCTTTTTTTTTTTCTTTAAGATCGAGGAAAGGAGCCATGAGTCAAGAAATTAGCACAGGTCTAGAAACTAGAAATGACCCTCAAGTGACAACCAGCAAGGAGGTGGCTACAACTACAAGGAAATGAATTTTTCCAACAACCCAAATATGTAAGAAAATATATTTTACCTTGAAGCTTTGAAGCTTTCAGGAAATAACAGAACCCTGCTGATATCTTACTTGGTAAGACTCTTGTGAGATATCTCATCTCCAAAGGTCTATGAAAGATAATGAATTTCTGTTGTGCAAATCACTAATGTTTGTGGGATTTTGTTACAGAAGCAAAAGGAAATAAATGCAGGCTTTATGCGTCTATATCTTTTACTTTGAAACCACTCTCAAGTGATGCTATCAATTGGATGTCCCCCCAAAGCTCACTGAGACTTAATCACTACTGTGACAGTGTTAAGAAGGTGGGAAATCCTACTATGGTAATTGAAAGGTGGGGCCTTGAAGAGGTGATTAGATTGTGAGTACCATGGCCTAGTAAATGGATTAATCCATTGATGGTTTAATGGTGGTCTGAAATTGCTGAAAATCAAATGCAGCCCTCATCATATGATTGGCTGCACTACAAAGGCAGTTGAACTGTCAGTGTCACAGGGTATCTACTTGCAAAGTGAGGGCATTGGCTGGGAAAAAATAGGATCTTGCAAGCAGGGATGGGGACATGTGAAAAGACCCCAATGAGGCTAGGGATGTAGAACCCCTAAATTTCAATGAGTCTTGTTTGTGAAATGAACTGCCTACCCTCATCCCCAGAAACAGTGGCTATTCCACCTCTGTCTGAGGAGTTTCACTCAGCATTGCCTAAGAAAACAGTAATGGCTTCCCCTGAGGCAGTTGCCGAGCTGATTCTCCTCAGGACCCACCCCCACCATCCTTCTTTGATTCTAGACCTATGTAACAAGACTCAAGACCTGTCAAGCCCATAAAGGTGAGTTACAAAGGGTGACCTATAAGGAGATGTGCTACACACACTCCAAAAGAACTACTTGAGGTTTTTAAATTTATTCAAGCAGAAACTGGGAGAATCTGTATGGAATGACTAATAAGGGTGTGGGATAATAATCGAAGAAACATAAAATTGGATCAGGCCGAATTTTTTGATATGGGCCAACTAAGCATTGATTCTGAATTTAATGTTGCAAATTAGAAAGTTAAGACAGGTGCTAGCAGTTTGTTTGCTTGGTTGGCTGAAATATGGATCAAAAGATCTGTGAGTAAGCTAGAGATGTCTAATCTCCCTTGGTTCACTGTAGAGGAACGGATTCAATGGCTTAAGGAGATCAGAATGCTAGAATGATTGTCATGTAAAACCAACACTCCCACACTGGGAGGCTCCAGAAGATATACCTTTCATGGATTTGAGAAATAGATTTGTAAGCGGGAGGCTCAGCATCCCTGAAGAGCTCTCTGATTGCCCTTCTCTGTAGACCTGACCTTACAGTGGGAACTGCAGTCAGGAAATCAGAACACTTAAATACAGTATACCTCGGTGGCAGGGTCCAAGAGTTGAGGCATTCAACAGCAAAGGCAAGGTAGGCGTAGTTACCACAATGGAGAGCAAAGGCAAAGCAACAGTCAGAATAGTGTGACTCTTGCAGATGTACGGCTTTGGTTATTTAATCATGCTGTTCCTATAAGTCAAATGGAAGAAAATTTACTAAATTCTTACTTGATCTGAATAAGCAGAAAACTTCTAGGTCAAGTAAACAAAAGTATAAATACAATCATAAAAACAGAGCCACAGCCCCTCAATTATGCAGAGAGGAAATATGGGGTCAGAGATGCAGCTGAGAAGCCCCATCAGTGCCATGCCTAGTGGAGCCGTGAGAGCAGGACCATCATTGAGATCCCAGATCTGTAGAGTTACCAGAATTCAATGCCAGCCTGCAAGAGCTGAAGTATGACTGGAGACCAGGAAAGCCATAGGACAGGGCTGCCCAAAACTTGGGGACCCAACCCCCACACAAGCGCACAGAATACACCAAACATGGAGTCAAGGTACATGCTTCACCAGCTTTGAAGTTTAATGCCTGCCCTGCTGAGTTTTGGACTTGTTTAGGACCTGTTACCCCTTTCCTTTGGCTTATTTCTCCATTTGGGAACAGGAGTATGTACCCTATGTTTGTCCTACCATTGTATCTTGGAAGTAGATAACTTGTTTTGATTTCACAGAAGGGACCTTGAGTCTTTGGACTTTTGAGCTGAAACAAGTTAAAACTTTGGGGATGAAATGAATGCATTTGTATGTGAAAAGAACATGAGTTTTTTGAGGGCCCAGGGGTAGAATGCTGTGGATTGGACGTTCCTCCAAAGTTCATTTAGACTTAACCCCCATTGTGACAGTGTTAAGAGGGTGGGGGGGTGGTCTTACAGAGGTAATTATATTGTGAAGCTGATGCCCTAGTAAATAGTCTAATCCATTTATGGTTTAATGGAGGTCTTGGGCATGCTTCTGATGGTTTTAAAAGGAGAGCACGTGAGGAGCTCTCTCTCTCCCCTCTGCCATTCTCACCATGTGACACGCTTCACTGCTGTTATTACCCACCAACAAGGCCCTCACCGGATGTGTTCTGTAGGCTTTGGACTTACCAACCTCTGAAACTGTAAGCAATCGATATTCTATTTCCTTACAAATTACTCAGTTTCAGGTATTTCTGTTATAAGCAATAGAAACAGACTAATACAAGCAAGGTATGAATAATTTTGGTTATCAAATACAAGGAGCACCGTGTATATTTTCTGAATTAATTAATATAGAAGAATTCTCTCAACAGATTAGATAAGGCCTCTGAAATGAATATAACGTAATCACTTCTGTTCAAGCAGGATAAGATCTAAATGTATCATCCTGATTATTTTAATCTTAGCAAAAACTATACTGCAGATATCTGTATTTCTAATTTGGTGGATTGTTTATTTTTTGATTATTTGCTGCTTTTCCCCAGGAAAGAAATATATTTCTTTCCCTCCTAACTGGCCATATTATTTGCTTTGGTCAATAGAATAAGAGAAGTGACCTATGCATTATGTGTACAAAAACTTAAAGAGCATCACATGATTCTGCTATCTCTTTTTTCCCTTGGTGATGAGAACATGTCCTAAATACGGTTGTCCCCTTCAGCTTAGCTCTCTGAATGGAGCAGAACCACTACCCACCCAAAAATAGCAAGTACATATATGCGAGAGATAAACATGTTTCTGTAATCCCCAAGCAAGTTTTTGCTACTACAGTAAAATGTAGCAAAAACTAATACAGAACGCCATATGAAGAAGTGGAGTGATTTGGTATTATATAGTCATGTGTCACTTAACGATGGGTATACCTTCTGAGAAATGTGATGTTAAGCAATTTCCTCACTGTGCGAACATAATAGAGAGTGTGCTTACTTACACAAACCTAGATGGCAGAGCCTACTATACACCTAGGCTATATGGCATAGCCATAACAATCTTTTAAGACCACCATAGTGTATGTGGTCCTTCATTGACTGAAATACTGTTATGTGACTAATGACTGTAAAACCTAAACTACTTGTCACTGTATCCAGGTAGAATGTGTAATAAAACTGGTATTTTAGTCTGAAAATGGGTGACCCATGTTATATAGTTGTAACATATTTGATGCCATCATCTCATAACATGACTGGGAATTTAACAAATGTGCCTTATAAATAAGCTTATAGTTTTTGATTTAAAAAATGGGAAATCTGACTGCTATTAGTTAGACTTTATTGCTAATGGCTTCTTGGATAAATTCTACAAGAGTTGTAGAGGCATATTAAAGACTCAAGTATTTCTTAGCTCCTATTAGTTAAATTTTGTGACAAAGTTTAATTAAATTTAGCCTAATGATTATGACGAAATCATCAATGTAGCTAAAAATAACCTTTTTAAACTTCTGAATCAATTAATGTTGCCCACTAAATACTTTAATTTGGATAATATATCTCAATATATAAACAGACTAAGACCATGGCTCTCTTTTGGACATCTTGTAAGCTGAATACATACATAATTAAGTCAAGAGGGAGAGGTATGTCTCAAAAGAACTGTGAGAGTAGCTATCATCACATGGGCCTCACAGGAAAAAGATGAAAAGCCAATTCAATTTTTGAGAGGTCCTATTCTTAAAAGAGAGCCAATCCTGCATTAGAAGGGACTGACTCTTTGAGCCTTAAAATGACTTGTGGGCCTAACCTTCCAGAAGTTATATGAAGTATGAGAAAAGAGCTCATCAGATAAAGAGGATGCACTCTCCAATGCCCTATTCAGGTATGGCCACAGATGAAAATAAAAAAGGAATGACCTAGAAAAGGAAGGAGTGAACAGACATTTAGAATAATACCTTTGTACAAAGCCACTGCTAGGGAGCATAATGAATCAAGAAACATTCTATACTCTCAGGTTATAATATTTGTCCAGTTTAAGTACCATTATAAATCAGTGGTCTCCTACCTTTTTCCCTTTTCCAGGTGAGAGTGTTTATTCCACTTACCGTCAGTTCCACCACTGTATGATGGCTATTTGGAAGAATTGCAATACTATGCTGAACTTTGAGCCCAATGTTAAGATTGTATGGGACTTTTGGTGTATCATCCGTAGGGAGGGAATGAGTGAATTTGGGTTACAGAATGGAAGAAAGTGAATATTTATGACTAACATTGCCCACAATGATCTTCTGGATTGTATTATTGCAAACAATTATTAGTTGTTCCTCCCACAAAAGGGAAAAATATTTCCCTGCCCCACTGGATAAGAGACATGGTCATGTTACTTCATTAGATATATCATAGTAAGACCATTTACAACAAAAGGAAAAAGAGAAAATCTCAAAATAAGCCAAAGAAAATAGCACATTACTTTTGAAGGGACTCAAACAAGACTGATAACTTTATAATGAACAGTGAGAGCCAAATGTCAATGAACGAATTTTTTTTTTTTAAATATCTGCTGATATAGAATAATATATCTTACCCAAATAAAGGGAAAATAAAGCCATCCTCAGGCAAACAAAATAGTTGCTGTCAACAGTCTTAACTTAAGAGAAATAATTTAGGAAGAGGAAATTATACCAGAGTGACACACAGAAAAGTAGAAGGAAATGAAGGACACTACAAAGGTGTAAATATGCCATTAAACATCAATGATTATTGGTTGTACCCAACATCACTAGTGCTGTTTTATGTAATTCATAATGCAGATACATCACTAGTACTGTTTTATGTAATTCAGAATGCAGATGCAACTGAGATTCATGAATATCCATAAAAGGTATGAGAGGGGTAAATGGAGTTAAAATCTTTGAAGATTCTAGCATTATTGGAAAAATGTTAAAAATAATTTGCAGTGCCTTAGTAAGCCAAGTACGTGTTATAGTCTCTTAAATAACCTCTAAAATAATGATGAAATAATGCAAAATTAACAATTCAGTAGAAGGTAAAATGGAGTAAAAAATTGTGTTTTTAATTTTTAAAACGTCAAAAAAAACCCTAAACTGATATAATTCAACCACATTAGTACTTACATTACGTGAAAATAGAATAAATACACAAAGTTAAAAAAAATAAGGATGAAAGATTGACACAAATGTACAAACTCATACATACACATACATGGCTTATAAGACACCTACTCTAAATATGTGGACATGAAAGTGTCCAAAGTGAAAGAATGGGGAAAGAGTAACTAAAATAAAACTTTGGGAGCTATACTAACATCATATGAATATTTTATGAAGATTGTTTTGTAGAATTTAATACCTGTGAATTATCTTTTCACTTCAGGGGAAACCAAGCCATAAACAATGCAAAATTGTGATTTCTTAATATGCTTGTCCCAATCTAATCCACCAGATAAATTATTGAGGACTTCAAGAGGGGGTTGTATATTTCAATATGTAAACATATTAATGGGAATTGTGTAGATATTCTGAGAATCTTTGTTTGGAAATAATATTAATACAACCCCCTTTGGGAAATGGGCTGTTTACAAATGCTGCACAAGTGTGTGTGTCTGCGTGTGTGCACATATGTGTTTTAACATTATCTACTTTTTAAAAGAAGATTCTGTTAAGAACCTTGTGTTTCCACCAGTAATAAAAGATCAGTCATTATGTACAGTAATTTGTGTCTGTTGCCTTGCAGCTCAGGTGAATATGCACTGTAGCAATAAAATAGAAAAAGAAAAATTAGAAGGCTGAGAAAGGTCAACCTGTCTGTCAGATAAGACTGAAACTCATACAAACACACAATTATATTTTATAATATACCAGGAAAAATAAATTTGTTAAACTTAGCAAAGATGACAAAATAAGGGTAAGATAAACTATCTGATATACTATCAGATTGTATGGTCATTTTTTAAAGGCTAAAATCAAGAAAGCAAAATATGCCCATGTTATGGCATTTTTGGAAAACCCACATAAACTTAGGCAAGATTATTACTCCCCATACTGTTGCAGACAGATTTTTAGTTGAATCTGTATTTTCTTTGAGCTTGTTTAGCATACTCAATAGGGCACAGACATAACCCAAAATGTGATTGGATGATATATTTATGACCTTTAAACTGAGGTGAAAAGATTTTCTGAAAGTATGCACATGCTTTTTGAACTTGTGTAATATATTCCCAGGCATTAAGAGAGTAAAACTGAATCTAGGAATCAGCTGCATTTTCTATTGATATTTAACATTTAATCTCCTTTATTCCCTGGTATATTTGAGGAATTAATTATAACATATTATTCTCATTTTTTTCTATAAATATTTCAATATGCTATTAGTATTAAATAGATTCTCTACAAGTGATTACTGAATGGTATACCTGTCTCTTTGTGACCAAATCCTGATTTTTGACTTCTAAAGTATATACAGTTGGTGAGTTGATGCTTATGCTATATTCATTTTTATCACAGTAACACTAAAAGACAATCACAATCCAGCATAGGACTGGCACTCAACTCATTGACCTCCTCATCCTTAACCTCCTGGTGAATAATGAGATACTAGCTATATCCCCAAAACACTGTTGCACTAGAGAAGTTTAATTATCATTAAAAATAAAATGAACGGGTATTAGAAGGTTAAAAGTACATTGAAAATACCTGCATTAGGTTCACACTAATAAAAAGTATTGCTATTGCAGAGTGACTTTTTTTATTTTTATTAAATTAGATCTCTCTAAAATGAGATTGTGCAAACATAAAAGGACACGTACAGTGTTCTTAAAATGATTTTTACAAACATCTAAAGGGCATGTTACTATAAAATACCTCCTAAACAATGCATAAATGTAATTTTTTTTTTTCGTTTCTTTTTTTTTTTTTTTTTTTTTTTTCGTGACCGGCACTCAGCCAGTGAGTGCACCGGTCAGTCCTATATAGGATCCGAACCCGCGGCGGGAGCGTCGCCGCGCTCCCAGCGCAGCACTCTACCAAGTGCGCCACGGGCTCGGCCCATAAATGTAATATTTTTAATACTAAAGTTTAAACCACTTAAAAGCTATTTTTGTCTACTTAGAATATTTTACTATCTACTCAAGTAAAGTAAGTGGGTGATAACATTTACAGAGAATTAACTGATGGGGTGCCATCAGGATTGGTGTAGGAGCGACAAAATGTCACACTGATACCAGCAGCTGATATTAAAACTAACTATCCCTACCAAGATAAATAACTATAGCTATAGAGATGATGAAAAAGACAGGAAGCCAAATCTCAATTCTTGGAAAATTTCTCAACCTCCCTCATTGGCTAAGTAGCCAGCTGGTAAAGGAGAGATATGGCTTGAATAGCTCTAGTGTCGGCATCACCAAGCAGAGGATAGAAGGGCGAGTTTTAAGCTGAGAGAAAATAGCTAAATAACTTGCATACCCATTTAAGACAGAGCTTTATTTGATCTTAGATTATAGTCATCAGGATACAAACATAAGTGAAACTGCAAGTATCATGATGCAATAGAATATGTTACAATCCCATTTAAATCCTGAAGGAAAAGAACATTTTTAAAAATACATCAGAAAGTAATCCCACAAAACTTTCAAATGTTAACCTGGAAATGTATTTCAGAATCAAATGAAATGATATATCAATTAAATGTTAACTATTAAGGATTGTTGACAGTGAGTAGGTTTTTCCTTTTTAATTTTTATATTTTTATTACTTACATTTATTTTATATTTTTATCTTTATATTCTCTGCTATGTGTATATGTATTAGTCCATTTGTTTTCTTTAAAACAGAATCCATGGAACTGGGTACTTTGTAAGAGAACAAAATTTATTGCTTACCAGGGTCTTGAAGGCCCAGCTGATAGAAGACACGCCCCAGCCCAGCACAGTGCGCACAGAGTGGGGAGACGTGTGGCCTGGGAGGCGGAGACTTGACAGAAACCACACACCCAGTGGGGGCGCCACTGCACGATCCAACAGCCTGGGCCAGAGCACAGGGAACAGGGAGAAGTCCTGAACAAGAAGTGAAAGCTCAACAGAGATCACACACCCTGTGGTACGTGATCCACCAGCCCAGCAGAGTCCAAGCTGACCAGAAACGTGGCTCCCTGGAGAAACCCAAGACCAGAGGCAACCACACACACAAGGCACTAGAGGCCAACTGAGCAGTCACAGAGGGGGCCATACGAAATTGGCAACCACAGCAACATCCTAGTTAGTCTCAAACTGGTGGTCTGTGAAAACCCCTGCCACAATGAATAAACACCAAAAAAAAGATACCAGAAATACAAAAAATCAAGAAAGTACACCACCAAAAGTTAATAAATTTCAAACTCTAGATCCAACAGAACAAGAAGCCCTTGAAATGACTGACAAGGAATTTCGAGTGATAATTCTAAGGAAACTGAATGAGATACAAGAAAACTCAGCTAGACATCATGATGAAATGAGGAAAAGTATACAGGATCTGAAAGAGGAAATGTACAAGGAAATCAATGTCCTGAAATAAAATGTAGCAGAAGTTGCTGAACTGAAGAAGTTATTCAGCGAAATAAAAAACACAACAGAGAGTTTAACCAGCAGGCTTGTCGAAGTTGAAGAGAGAACCTCTGAACTTGAAGATGGGCTGTTTGAAATAACACAAGCAGACAAGAAGAAAGAAAAAAGAATCAAGAACATCGAAGAAAATCTGAGAGAGATATCAGACAACCTCAAGAGCTCAAATATCCGAGTCATGGGTATTCGAGAAGGGGAGGAAAATGGAGATTCCATTGAAAACATATTCAACAAAATAGTGGCAGAAAACTTCACAGGTATAGGAAAAATCACAGATCTTCAGATCCAGGAAGCTCAACGATCTCCAAACGTATTCAACCCAAAAAGGCCTTCTCCAAGACATGTCATAGTCAAATTGGCAAAACTCAGAGACAAAGAGAGAATCTTAAAAGCTGCAAGAGAGAAGCGTCAAATCACCTATAAGGGAGCCCCAATCAGGCTAACATCAGACTTCTCATCACAAACCCTAAAAGCTAGAAAGGAATGGGATGATATTTTCAAAATACTAAAAGACAAAGATTGCCAGCCAAGAATACTCTACTCTGCAAGGCTATCATTCCGAAAGGAAGGGCAAATAGTATATTTCACAGACAAACAAAAACTGCGGGAGTTCACTACCACACGACCACCCTTACAAGAAATTCTCAAGGGAGTATTGGGTTTGAATCCTGAAAAATAACTACCACTGCCATAAAAACCCAAGAAAAATCAATACCCACTAGTATAATAAAAATGGCATCCATGAGGAGAAAACAAGCAAACAAAAACACTATCTACAACCTAAGGAACCAACAAACACAGAAAACAAACAGTAAATCAGAAAGCAAGGAACAAAAGACACCTAAGACAACCAAACAACCAATAAAATGCTAGGAATAAATCAACACCTTTCAATAACAACTCTTAATGTAAAAGGCTTAAATTCCCCAATCAAAAGACACAGACTGGCTGACTGGATCAAAAAGGAGGACCCAACTATATGCTGCCTACAAGAGACCCACCTCACCCATAAAGATTCACAGAGACTAAGAGTGAAAGGATGGAAAAAGATTTACCATGCAAACAGAAAAGAAAAACGAGCAGGAGTAGCTATTCTTATATCTGACAGAATAGACTTTAAACTACAAACCATAAAAAGAGACAATGAGGGACACTACTTAATGATAAAAGGACTGATCCATCAAGAAGACATAACAATCATAAATATGTACACACCCAATGTTGGAGCAGCCAGATTTATCAAACAAACTCTATTAGACCTAAAGAAGGAAATAGACACTAATACCATAATAGCAGGGGACCTGAACACCCCACTGTCAATATTAGACAGATCATCTAGGCAACGAATCAGTAGAGAAACACAAGATCTAAACAAGACTCTAGACCAATTGGAATTGGCAGATATCTACAGAACATTCCATCCAACAACCTCAGAATATTCATTCTTCTCAGCAGCACATGGATCATTCTCCAGGATAGATCACATATTAGGTCACAAATCAAGTCTCAATAAATTCAAAAAAATTGGAATTATCCCATGTATCTTCTCAGACCACAATGGATTAAAACTAGAAATTAATAACAAACGAAACTTTGGAAACTAAACAAACACATGGAAATTAAACAGCATTCTACTTAATGACATATGGGTCCAAGAAGAAATCAAGCAGGAAATCAAAAAATTTATTGAAACTGATGAAAACAATGATACATCATACCAAAACCTGTGGGAGACTGCAAAAGCAGTATTGAGGGGAAAATTTATCGCATTAAACGCTCACTTCAGAAGAATGGAAAGATGGCAAGTGAACAACCTAACACTTCACCTTAAAGAACTAGAAAAACAAGAACAATCCAAACCCAAAGTTAGCAGACGGAAAGAAATCATTAAGATCAGAGCAGAACTGAATGAAATTGAAAACCAAAAACAATTCAAAAGATCAACGAATCAAAAAGTTGGTTTTTTGAAAAGATAAATAAAATTGACAAACCATTAGCATGGCTAACAAAAAAAAGAAGAGAGAAGACTCAAATAACAAAAATTAGAAATGAAAAAGGCGATATTACAACTGATTCATCTGAAACACAAGGAATCATTCGAGACTACTATAAACAACTATACGCCAACAAATTTGAAAATCTGGAGGAAATGGATAAATTTCTGGACACACACAAGCTCCGAAAACTGAACCATGAAGACGTAGAAAATTTGAACAGACCAATAACAATAAAGGAGATTGAAGCTGTTATCAGAAGGCTCCCAACAAAGAAAAGCCCAGGACCAGATGGATTCACAGCAGAATTTTACCAAACATTCAAAGAGGAATTGATACCGATTCTTTACAAGCTATTCCAAAAGACTGAAATGGACGCAAATCTCCCAAACTCATTCTATGAAGCAAACATCATCCTGATACCAAAACCAGGTAAAGATATAACCAAAAAAGAAAACTACAGGCCGATATTCTTGATGAATATAGATGCAAAAATCCTCACTAAAATACTAGCAAACAGAATACAGCAACACATACATAAAATTATTCATCACGATCAAGTGGGATTCATCCCAGGGATGCAAGGTTGGTTCAACATACGCAAATCAATAAATGTGATACACCATATTAATAAACTCAAACACAAAGACCATATGATCATCTCTATAGATGCTGAAAAAGCATTTGATAAAGTTCAGCACTCATTCATGACAAAGACCCTCTATAAGCTAGGTACAGAGGGAAAATATCTCAACATAATTAAAGCCATATATGCCAAACCCACTGCCAATATCATCCTGAATGGGAAAAGCTGAAAGCTTTTCCTTTAAGAACAGGAACTAGACAAGGATGCCCACTCTCACCACTCCTATTCAACATAGTGTTGGAAGTACTAGCCAGAGCAATCAGAGAAGAGAAGGAAATAAGGGCATCCAGATTGGAAAAGATGAAGTCAAACTGTCCCTGTTTGCAGATGACATGATCCTATATATCGAACAGCCTAAAACCTCTACAAAAAAACTGCTGGAATTTCAGCACAGTAGCAGGATACAAAATCAACACACAAAAATCAGCAGCATTTCTTTTCTCCAATAGTGAACATGCAGAACGAGAAATCAAGAAAGCCTGCCCATTTACAATAGCCACCAAAAAAATAAAACACTTAGGTATTGAGTTAACTAAGGAGGTGAAAAATCTCTATAATGAGAACTACAAACCACTGCTGAGAGAAATTAGAGAGGATACAAGAAGATGGAAAGATATCCCATGCTCTTGGATTGGAAGAATCAACATAGTGAAAATGTCCATACTACCCAAAGTGATATACAAATTCAATGCAATCCCCATCAAAATTCCAAAGACATTTTTCTCAGAAATGGAAAAAACTATCCAGACATTTATATGGAACAATAAAAGACCACGCATAGCCAAAGCAATGCTGAGCAAAAAAAATAAAGCTGGAGGCATAACACTACCTGACTTTAAGCTATACTACAAAGCTATAATAACCAAAACTGTATGGTACTGGCATAAAAACAGACACACTGACCAATGGAATAGAATAGAGAATCCAGAAATCAACCCACACACTTACTTCCATCTGATCTTTGACAAAGGCACCAAGCCTATTCAGTGGCGAAGGGACTGCCTCTTCAGCAAATGGTGCTGGGATAACTGGATATCCATATGCAGGAGAATGAAACTAGATCCATACCTCTCGCCGTATACTAACATCAACTCAAAATGGATTAAGGATTTAAATATACACCCTAAAACAATAAAACTTCTTAGAGAAAACATAGGAGAAACACTTCAGGAAATAGGACTGGGCACAGACTTCATGAATACGACCCCAAAAGCACGGGCAACCAAAGGAAAAATAAACAAATGGGATTATATCAAACTAAAAAGCTTCTGCACAGCAAAAGAAACAATTAACAGAGTTAAAAGACAACCAACAGAGTGGGAGAAAATATTTGCAAAATATACATCTGACAAAGGATTAATATCCAGAATATATAAGGAACTCAAAGAACTTTACAAGAAGAAAACAAGCAACCGAATTAAAAAATGGGCAAAAGAGCTAAATAGGCATTTCTCTAAGGAAGATATCCAAATGGCCAACAGACATATGAAAAAATGCTCAACATCACTCAGCATCCGGGAAATGCAAATCAAAACCACATTGAGATACCATCTAACCCCAGTTAGGATGGCTAAAATCCAAAAGACTCTGAACAATAAATGTTGGCGAGGTTGCGGAGAAAAAGGAACTCTCATACATTGTTGGTGGTACTGCAAAATGGTGCAGCCTCTATGGAAAATGGTATGGAGGTTCCTCAAACAATTGCAGATAGATCTACCATATGACCCAGCTATCCCACTGTTGGGAATATACCCAGAGGAATGGAAATCATCAAGTCGAAGGTATACCTGTTCCCCAATGTTTATCGCAGCACTGTTTACAATAGCCAAGAGTTGGACCCAACCGAAATGTCCATCATCAGATGAGTGGATACGGAAAATGTGGTACATCTACACAATGGAATACTACTCAGCTATAAAAACGAATGAAATACTGCCATTTGCAACAACATGGATGGACCTTGAGAGAATTATATTAAGTGAAACAAGTCAGGCACAGAAAGAGAAATACCACATGTTCTCACTTATTGGTGGGAGCTAAAAATTAATATATAAATTCACACACACACACACACACACACACACACACACAGAAACCGGGGGGGGGGGGAAGAAGATATAACAACCACAACTACTTGAAGTTGATACGACAAGCAAACAGAAAGGACATTGTTGGGGGAGGGGAGGGAGAAGGGAGGGAGGTTTTGGTGATGGGGAGCAATAATCAGCCACAATGTATATCGACAAAATAAAACTTAAAAAAATAAAAATTAAAAAAAAAAAATTTATTGCTTACAGTTTCAGAGGATCAGAAGGACAAAGTATAGGGAAGATAACTGGTGAAGGCTGTGGTGGTGACAGGGACCCAGAGGATTGACTTCGCAGAAATGGCGGAGCAGAGAGAGACAGACTCTCATGTAGTCTCCTTTTAAAGCCCTCAGAAACAAATCCTTAGCCATCATTATTAATCTATTCACTGTGGCATGGTTCTACAATGTAATCACCTCTTTAAGGCCCCACATTTCAATTACCGTAATAGGATTTCCCACCCTCAACAGTTATGATGGGGTTAAACATCAATGAGGTCGTTGGGGGGACATCCAATCTATAGCAGTATATGTACAGATAGATCATCAAATCTATGGAGTAAAAAACACATATTAAAACTCAAACTTAGCTTTATAATTCTATAAAATTTTAAAGGAATTTATTTTTTAATCAAAACATATTGATTGTATATATCGATGGGGTACAGAGTTATATTTCAATTCATGTATTCAATGTGTGATGGTCACATCAGGGTAGTTAGCATATTTATCATTGCAAAATTTTACCACTTCTTTGTGATGAGAACCTTTGATCTCCTCTCTTCTAGCCATTGGAGAACATACAATAAATTATTGCTAATTATAGATGTCTAGCAGTATTGTAACCACTAGAACTTATTATTCCTATCTATAATTTTGAGTCTATTAACCAACTTCTTCCTATATACCCCTGCCCCTTCCTTTTCCCAGCCTCCAATCCCTCTAGTAACCACTATTCTACTCTCTATTCATAGAGTTGTATTTTGTTTTGTTTTACTCCCACATGTGTGATATGAGTGAGAGAGAACATGTGGTATTTACCTTTCTGTGCCTGACTTGTTTCACTTAACCTAATGTCTTCCATTCTCATCCATGTTGCCATGAATGACAGTATTCTATTCTTTTACATGGCTGAGTAGTATTCCATTGTGTGTACATGCCACATTTTCTTTATTCATTCATCTGTTAATGACAATACTTTTCAAAGAATTTTAAGAAATATATGGCTATATATCCACCAGTATAATCAAGATACATATTTTCTTCACATTAGATATTTCACTCATGCCACATTCCACTTAATCCCCTGCCCCCAACTTCATCTCCTGGCAATTATGGACTTATTTACCATCCATATAATTTTGCCATTTACAGGTCATATGGATGAAAACATACTGTATGTATCCTTTCGAGTTTGGGGTATTTTTGGGTTTTTGTTTGTTTTTGTCTTTTGTTAATGTTTTGGGGATTCATCACATTGTTGCACTTATCAGTAGTTTATTTATTTTTATTGCTTACTGCCCTAAGAGTGGGGATCTGTCTGCTCTCTTTCTTTTCTACCTGGTCTTTCTCATTAGCATCTGGCATAGTTATTTATCTTGGTAGGCATTGAAGATGGGCTTGCAGTTGAAGGTCAGCATCATTTGTGTCTGGGTCTCACAGCTGTTGCACACTGCCTACACTTGGCCTTTTGTGGTTTATTATCATTTTAGTTGTTTTTTTCTTACATGCTTACATGAGACCTTTTCCTCCCATGGTATTCCATAGGTGAGATAGTTCATGCAACATGTCTCTCTTTGGAGAGAACTGTCACCTTTGAATTAAGGTTTAAACTTTACCTTGTCACCTCAGCTCTTGGATGAGCTCACGGAGTCACAACTTTGTAGTTTATCTGAATTTTTCATTATTGGAGTGTGGGTAACATTCTTTGCAGGGTTCTACGTCTTAAATGTAAGTAAAATGTATACTGTATGTTTTTAAATAATCTACATGTACTATTTTAAAAAATAATCTTATTGAATAATATAAAGCCATTTAAATTTTTTAAAATTATTTGGTTGAAGAAGGCAAGTGTAAATGACATTATCAAATTCTTCCTTTTTATCAAAAAAATGTACTTTGTAATGAAGCCCAACATTTTTGGAAAATAATGAATTTGCTTCACATAAAGTGAGTTAGTTATTAGTTTTTTATTTTCTAATACTTTGAGTTGGATTTTTGAATATGGTCACTTATTTTGAAATGTAATATCACAGTATAACATAACACATTTAATAATTATTATAATGATGCCAAAAACATACTATTTTATTAAACATCTACTCTGTGCTAATCACTCTACTAGTTGCTTTAAATGCATTACTGTTATTCTTTCCAATAGCTCTACATTGTAATTCTTATTATTATATTATTGGTAAATTATTTGTAAATCAGTTGTCTATTGCTACATAACAATTATCCCTATACGTGGTGCCTGAGAATAAGTATCAATTATGTCATAATTTCCTTCTGTCAGGAATACAGAAGTGGCTTAGTTTGGTGGTTCGGTCTCTAGGGTCTGTCAGGAGTTTGCCATCAAGATGTTAACCATGGCAGTAGTCATCTGAAAGCTTTACTGGGACTGAAGAACCCACTTCTGAGATGATTCCCTCATATGACTATTGGTGTAGGCATCAGTTCCTCACCAGCTATTGACAGATGTTTTCATTTCCTCAGTATGTGAGGATCTTCACAGCGCTGCCCAATTGTCCTCATAATAGGGAGTTTCCCACAGAGCCAGTGATGTCAGAGAGACCAAGGCAGAAGCCACATGTATTTTATAAAGGAGTCTTAGAATTCATACAGCGTAGTTCTGAAAAATTCTTATGATTACACAGATTTTTATGTCCAAATTGGTATGAGACTACACAAGATGCGAGTACTATGAGGCAATTAATCATCACGGATGGGAGGAAATGCAACTTGAGGACTGACTAACACAACCTAATCCTCGGTAAGCTCACCCAGCTCATAAGTAAACCAGTCAAATATAAACCCAGACTGGTCTGACTTCAAAGCTGGTGCTCACCCAAATATCTCGGGCTACCTCCATTTGACCTCACTCCGTGGTGCACAAAGTACATTATATTCAGACACTCTACACTTTGATGTTTAAAAAATCTTCTCAAGAAGGTATATTTAAAAGGAGGTGTCAGAAACTTGCTTCACCAACCATAGCATTGGAATTGGTCTTCAGATAATACTGTAAGAAAAAAAATTCACAATGCTGTGTTAGTTTTCCTTTACTTCTCTTCTCTTCTCTTTATGTATTGACTGCATTCTCTTAGATTCACTTCTTCCACACGGTTGCTAGCAGCTTCTTGGTTATCCCTGTAGTATATTGCAAAGAAATTTAGATATGGTCTAGCACAGATGTTTGCTGAAGAATTTTTATTGGTCCAGCTTGCATTGGGTAGCCATCTTTGTTTCAATCAATATGTCCACATAGGATGAAATACTATGTATGGCCTAAATCATGCCAGAAAACTAATCCAAACTAATCCAAATTCTTATGTTTAAGTAGATAAGATTCGTAAGAATTATGGCAGCTCCTATTTGAACTGCATGGCTGAAATTTGTGCTATTTTCTAGCAATTAATGTAGGCTTATTGGGCATTTGAAACAGTGGATGTCATATCTATTTAGTTTGCTCCAAAAATTTTTATTTGTATTTCAATTGACATGTTCACAATGCATTTTCCTTGACTAACTGGCTGCAGTTATTATAGAGCTATCAAAAACTCTTACAAGTCTGAAACATTTTAATATAAAGCACATATAAGGAGGTTTTTAAGCTCAATTAAACATTCACATGCACTAGATTACCATAGGTAACAAAATTTCCTGAAAGTGAGTTTTTAAACACAGTGTATTTACTTTTATATGCTTTAGCTATTAAAGAGGTTGTGGATTGGCCCAGTAAATTCTTTGCTTTTCCTGTTATTTTCCTTCATCCCCAAGGTCACAGTAGAAATTGTACATAGTTTACAAGTTAAAAGTATAAACTAGTTTATAAAACACAAATATAAATTATTTCCTTATTATATACATCATATGCAAAATACAAAGCTTAAAATGATACATTTTAGTAACAAAATTCTGTCACTTGATATCTTTCATTTATACCCAAAGAGAAAATACTATAATAAATATATTAGAGAAAGTGGTGATTCACAAAGATCACATTTATGACAGTAAATGATGTCTGAACTTTTCTCTGAGGAGAGTATGTTAAGTTATAGAAAGGTTTTGGCATTTTTAGTATGGTAAGTTATTTTTGTGAATACTATATTTTAGAGTGAGAACAGAAGAGGTGATTTTAGAGTGAGAAGAGAAGAGGCAGGGGAGGAGTTGGACTACATTTATCCGGGAAGAGATGGCCAATAGAGACTTTTTTTTCTTAGTGCAAATATGCTGTCTTCATTGATCCTTTCTTTTCCTTACAGACATATTTATATATTTCAAATTTATTTAAGGAGACTTCAAACCTATTTAACCTTCAGTCCTGTTTAGCCTTATTTTTCTTCCTGGATTAACCCCTTTATACTGAAGAAATGTATTCTGTGTAAATTAAAACAAACAAAAAACAACCAGAGATATTATGCTAAGTGAAATAAGCCAGTCACTGCCTAAATATTCATCATTTCACATATATGAGCTATTTAAAATAGACAAACTCTACAAACAGAGACACAGAGAGCAGAGTAATGGTTCCTAGAGGCTGAGGAGAGGGAGCATCAAGGGATTTCTGCTCAATGACTACAAAGTTCTAGTTGTACGAGATGAAGAAACTCTATAGATCAAATGTACCACATTGTGCCTGCAGTTTACAACACTGAATTATGCACTTAAAACTTTGTTTAGAGTGTAGATCTTGTGTTAAGTATTCTTATCATATTACAAAAACACTTTATAAATAAACTGAAGTGGTCTACAAAGATATTGAACTTTTTATAAACAAGATTTATAAATTTCTGTTGAACTGTGTTAAAAACAATTTAGAAATTTTTAATCAAAGAATTTAACAATTGTTGTGCTAATGAAATTTAGATTTTAAAGGGAAAAAAAAGAAAGTAATTAATCATGAATCAACCGTGATGTAGAATTCACAATGGAACTCAGATTGTGATAAATAAATCTAACTTTTTTATATCTGTATGATGTAACCTCATTGACATTGATAGGACAAACAGAATCTGACATAGTATCTTGGACAACCATGCCTTTTGCTTGATAATTTAAGGTTACAGTGAAAAGTAAGTGTACAAAAATACAGTTTTCTAGTTGGTAAATATATTCCTCACAAAGGCACAAACTAGTAATCCTGAAATCACTTTACATGTATACTAGGTGTTAGGTTTGAATGTTTGTGTGCCCCAGAAATTCATATGTTGAAACCTAATCCCCATTGCAATAGAATTAAGATGTGGGTTCTTTAAGGAAGTGATTAGGTCATGAGGGTGGAGCCCTCTTCAATGAGATTATTGCATTTATAAAAGAGGCCCAACATAGCTTGTTTGACCTTTCCACTTTGTGAGCATACAGCAAGAGGTGACCTCTTGAAGAGGTGACCACCTATGAAGCAGAGAACAACCTTTTACCAAACACAAAGTCTGTTGGCATTTGGATCTTGGATTTCCTAGGCTCCAGAATTGTGAGCAATAAATTTCTGTTTTGTATAAGCTACCCCATCAATAGTATTTAGTAATTGCAGCCTAAATAAATTCAGGTACTATGGTTGCCTGTGTTTCCTTTCCTCTATGGTCTCTCTCTCTTGGATTGTCATGGTGATTTTTACTGGCTACTTAATACCATTCTAAGTAAAGAAAAATTAAAATTTTAAATAATTCACGTGAATTTTATCATCCACTTTTATATTGTGCAATTCTAGTGTTAAATGCAATTATAAAAGCATTTAACTTATATACAGAATAAGTGAAATTACACAATTTGTATTTTGTAGCTCGTACGTGCAGATGTACTTTGTTCTTAGCAAACCAAGGAAATGTTCCACAGAACTAACTCAACTGTTTATACTTCATTTCTTGATTCACATACATTCTATCAACACTCTTCCTTCATTATATTAATGAGTAAGGAAGGCCCAAAAGGAAAAAGAAATATGAGTTACCTTACATGTGGCTGACACATATATTGCACTTCTCTCCTATGCTGATGCTTTGTTTCATTATCCCAACAGACTGCACTTACAAATACAGATCAAAAATTGAATTCTTAGAATTTGAGATAGTGGAAGTATTGGACCCCGCTGAGCACGGGGCACTGTGCTGGTACACACCTCACATGCTCATGAAGCTGGTTCTGATAAGGTTGGAGTAGCCATATATACCTGAATTATGTGAGTTTCTGAAATCCAGCTGGGTGATTTACTTCTCATTTGCTCAGCAGTTGGTTATATGTGACTGTAGTAGTTTTCAGCTTGAATTATTTAAGTAATTCCAAACTGTTTGCATTTCTTTATCAAGTCTCCTATAGTATGATTTGATTCCCATTTGTAATTTGGACTACTGATTAGAGATGATATTTAAGTGCAATATGAATGAAATATTCAGGCTTTCAGATTATTTCAAATTTTGGAATACTTCTAACTTTGCAGAGCAAAAAGAGCAAATGTTAATCCTAAGCAGAGAGGCAATTGTAAATAGTTAAGTAGAATCCAATTTTACTAGTAAATGAGTAAATAGTTACATAATTATTATCTTTCTTTATTTTCTGAACAATACTAGTGATGTATATTCTGAGAGGTGGTTTTTTACAATTCCTTGAATGGATCAACACTTTAAAATTTAGGTGGCTATATAGAGACAGTTCTTTGAGAGCTATGCACTGATTTAAGATTCATGAACTTACGCTTCACTTTGCAAGAACATACTTGACTTTTTTATACTTATAGTAAAACTTTGTGCTGAGTATAGAAGATGAAGTAAAAAATGCGATTGTTCATTTAAAATTGATGCATTTTACTTATTTGCCCTTGCATTTAGGCAAATTAAGCTAAATTTTTATCTAGAAACATTGGTTAAGCTGACTCATGTAGTTATAGTAAAAAGTAATTTTAATGGAAATTCTTCAGAATAATGTACAATACAAAAGTCACTTTTTTTTCTCTTTATTCCTTTATCTCAAAGAAATGTGTTTGGAAAGTCAAATTTGAATATTATAGCGAGATATTTATCCCGTAATTTTCTCCTAAATTGTTTTCAGTATTTAAATTCTTTATATAATTTTCAAGAATGGAGCTCTTTAGCAAACTGAAACAATAATCATGAGAGGGTAGTTACAAGGTTTATTCAATTTAGATATTGCTCTCAATCCTATATCGATAAACAAGACAGTTCCGTTTTTTGACAAAAAATTCTTGCATAGACTTATGTTCTTACTACTATATTATGTTCAGTTTATTAAGTGATAGTGCTTATGAATAATATTCTCCCTTAATCCACATACTTTCAATAATTAAAGCAATAGAACCGTTATTTTCAATAAAATTGTATCCCAGTTTGAGTCTTTGTTTATATATTCCTTTTTTTTTCACTTGTTTGCACTTTTATTCAGTGCCTACTTTCAAAGATTCCTTGTGGACAGAATGAAAAATGACAACATAGCAAATAATTTAAAGAAAGTATTCTAATAACAGTTTATTTTTTTTTACCGTTGTTTAATTTGGATAATAGGAATGGAATGTGTTTTAAAATATTATATCAATTTTTAAAATATTTAGTTTTTAAAGAATTAATTACCTTAACTCTTTACTTTTTAGTTTAATTATTATCAGACAAGTTCATAAAAAGTGAGAAACATCTGGCACTCCTCAGCACAGACATAGAGATCTCAGCCCACAATTTCTCCCTCAGGGAAAAAAGAGAGTGGAGAGTGCATCCAATGTATTCAAGTAGCTTCTCTGGCCACAATGAAATGATACTAGAAACTAATAACAGAACTAAAACAGCAAAATTTACAAATATATGAATATTAAACAACACACTCTTGCACAACCATTAGGTCAAAAAGAAAACAAAGGGAAATCAGAAAATATCATGAGACAAATGATAATGCAAACACAACATATTGTAACTTACAGGATGAAGCAAAAGCAATTTGAAGAGTAATGTCTATAAATGCTTATATTAATAAAGAAGAAAAATCACAAATAAGCAACCTAACTTTACACCTGAAAGAAGTAGAAAATGAGGAACACACAAAGCCTAAAGTTAGTAGAAAGAAGAAAATAAAGACTTGAGCAGAAATAAAGAAAATAGAGAATAGAAAAACAAAACAATTAATGAAATTAAGAATTTTTTTGAAAATATCAACAAAATGGCATACTTTAGCTAGACAAATGAAGGAAAGATCATAAAGAACTCAAATAAAATCAGAAATAAAACTACAGACATTACACTGCTGCAACAGAAATAAAAAGGATCATAAGAGATTATTAACAAAAATTACATGCTAACAAATTGGAAAACCTAGAAAAAATGAATAAATCCCTAAAAAACATACAACCTACCAAGACAGAATCAATGAAAGAGCTAAAATAAAACACTTAGAAGAAAACATAGGAGTAAATTCTTGTGACTTTGGGTTAACAAAGCTTTTTCAGATACTACTTGAAAAGAACAAACAAAAAAAGAAAAAAATATTTTATCAAAATTTTTTTAAAATGTGCTGCCATTGATACTATCAAGAAATTGAAAAGATAACCACAGAATAAAATATTTTCAAATCATGTTTCTGATAAAGGACTAATGACCTGAACATATTAAAAGACCCTTACCACTCAATTATACAAAGACAAGTAATCCAATTTGAAAGTAGGCAGACAAATCTGAATCTATACATTTCTCTAAAGAAAATATACAAGTGTCCAGTAACAATATAAAAAGACGCTAATATCTTTGGCCATTGAAGAAACAAGTCAAAACCACAAAGAGATACTTTTCACAATCTCTAGGATGGCTATGCTCAAAAAAGATATATAAGGACTGTTGACAAGGAAAAATTGGAAACCTCAAATATTGCTGCTAGAAATTTAAAATAACACCTCCACTTTGGAAAAGTCTTGGCAGTTCATCAAAACTTTAAACATAAAGTTACCGTATTACCCATCATTTCAACACTCAGATATCTACCCAAGGAAAATGAAAACTTGTGTAAACACAAAAACTTGTACATGAAGGTTTATAGCAGCATTATTTATAATCATCAAAAAGTAAAGCAACTGAATGTTCATAAACTAGTAAATGTACACAATATAAAGTGGCATATTGCTACTGAGAGAAGCCAAACTCAAAAGATCACATGTTTTATTTGTCCTAAGTAGGCAAATATATAGAGTTATAATAAGTAGATTAATGGATGCCTAAAATTGGAAGGTGGAGAGGGTAATGGGGAATAGCTGCTAATGAGTAAAGGATTTCTTTGAGGGTTAATGAAAATTTTCTAAAATTAGGTATGGTGATAGTTGCACAACTCTGTGAATATATTAAAAAGTATGGACTTGTACACTTCAATTCAATCAATCATGTGGTTTATGGATTAAATCAGTAAAGTTTTTTTAAAAGGAAAAAAGAAAACGAGCAAAGCTGGCTCAGAGAGGAAAGGGTTGTGAATGTGCTGTCAATAGGAAATTATACTACGAAGATATGTAGTTGGTGTCCCAGAGAAGAGGAGGGAGAACAGACCTAAAAAATATGTGAAGATATGTTTTAGTTTGCTAGGGCTGCCATAACAAAATACCACAGACTGGATGGCTTAAAAAACAGATATTTATTTTCTCAGGAGTCTGGAGGTTAGAAGTCAGAGATCAAAGTATCAGCAGAGTTGGCTTCTATGGGGGCTTCTCTCCTTGGATTGCAGGTGGCTATCTTCTCCCTGTGTTTTTTTGTTTTTATTTTCCCTCAGTGTCTGTGTCTGTGTCCTAATGCCCTATTCTTATAAGAACACCAGCCACTATGGATTAGGGCTATCCCTAATGACTGCATTTTAATTATCTATTTAAAGACCCTGTCTCCAAATGTAGTCACATTCTGAAGTACTGAGTATTAGGACTTCAATATATGAATCTTAGGGCACACCTTAGCAGTAATTTCTCAAATATATCTAATGCTATAAACTCAAGATGCTATAATCTTAGTAAAACACATCATTTAAAAAAATTGCACCTGAACATGTCATAGTCAAAATGCTTAAACTAATAATAATGAAAAAATATTTGAAGCAGCCAGAGGGGAATAAACTATCATAAATAAAGGAAGAGAAAAAAATATTATCATTAAGTTCTCATTAGAAGCAAGAGAAGCCAGAAGACAACTGTATAATATTGTTAAAATGCTGAAAGAAAAATCAGTGCCAATCTAGAATTCCATATCAGTGAAATATCTCTAAACAATAAAGATGAGGATGTCTGCAATGTACTAACCTACCCTCAGACATCATTTACAAACACTGGACAAAACATATAAAACAAAAAACAATCAAAACACACACCTGTGTGCACATGTGCAAGCACACACCTCTTCCAATCTGCTGGCGTATGAAACAATGTCCCCGTTAGTATGGGATATCTGAAACTCAAACAGAAAGCTGTCTACTTATGGAGACAGAGGATAGTGTGGGGCTGTCAGAGTGTTTGGAAAGTAAGGGGGAGGTGTCAATGAAAGAAGATACCACAGAGGATAGATCAACAATATCCTCATATGAAATAAGCCCCAAACAGTGGCCGACCTTTGTACTGTGTATGAGTTAAGAATACTACAAAAAAAATACAACAAAAACCCGTACTTGGAAATTGGAAAGAAGACCAAGAGTTAGGAACTTAATCCAGTTAAATTAACTACCAATTAAAATCTGAATCAATTCTTCAGGGAATAATGGCAGTGTCCCGAGTATCTACAGGTAATCTATCACCGTGTCCTGTGCCTAAGAAAATTTAATAGACACGTGAAGAAACAAGAAAAACATGATTCCTGGTCAAGAGAAAAGGCAGTCAATAAAAACTATTGGAATAAACAAGCAAGATTTTTAAAGCAACTTTTTAAAGGCTTAGAGGGAATTTTTGCCATTATGAATGAGAGAAGAGTTATTTAAGCTGATAAATGTAAGCCATAAGAAGTCAAATACATCTTCTAGAAATTAAAGGAACAGTATGTACAATAGAGAAGCTTAATAGATGGAATTAACAGTAAATTGTAGAAGGCAGGAGAAAGGGTTGGCAAACTTGAAGATACATAAACAGACATGATTCAATCTGAAGAAAAAAAAACAAAAATAAATATATAATCATTGAATTTTTGAAATAATATCACATAGTACAACACATGTAGGGGTTCTAGGATAAGAGAATAGAATGTAGCAGAAAATTATGTGAAAAAATAATGTGCAGATATTCCACATCTGGTGAAAAAAAACACATACAGACCCAACAGGCTCATCAAATCCCCCAAAAAATTAAGGACAAGGAAATAAAAATCTAGGCACATCATAATACAAGTCTAGAAAATAAAGAGAAAGGGAAAACCTTGAAAACATACACAGTAAAAAGAGACAAATGAAGACAGCAGTTGCCTCTAAGTGAAGGTTGGATTGCCCGGATTAGAGGCAAGAGGGAATTGCCAGGGGATGATGGAAATGTTCTGTATCCAAGTTTGTCTGGTGATTACATGTACATACAGAATTTTTAAAATTCTTTAAATTAAATTCAAATTCTATACATTGCACTGTACATATAGTGCACTTTTTAACAAAAATATTCAATTTTCGAACAATACTTTTGTTTTATTGAATGCTTTGCTGAGTAGACATTATAAGTATTTTATATATGTTACCTTCATTCTCACAAAGGTAAGAAATAAGAAGCAGTGTAAAGCTAATATTTAGTCTATGGCTTTTAAACTGATAAAACAACCTGATTTTGGCTTTGATATGTAATTTATTGACATGATAAAATATTAACTGACGGTTTTAGTATTTTGTGAATTCATCAAAGTTCATGTAAATTATTTTGCTAAGTTTATGAAAACATTTTAAATGTTTAAAGCCAGAAAGTATTTTTGTTTGTGTTTCATTTATCTATTTTATACTTTACTTGCTTCCAGGTCACCTATCTTCTGATGCGTGTACTGTTACTGTAACTTCTAAACCTACACATGTGGGACAAATGGAAAATCATGTCCACAAACTTGTTACTTACAATTTCTTCTTCATTTTGAAGAAATTGTAAATGTTCAGTTGTGGCAAACTTTTCAAGAGCTAGGTTCTGACTCCATAACATAATAGAATTATCTGAAGTCATCAATGAGAGCTTATTTTTCCTAACGTCTCTGCAAAGCATTCCCAACTTACCAGTATTAGAGGCACAATTTAGCATGGGAGCAAAGCCAGCTGCAAGAAAATATTCATGACAGTAGATATCAAGTACTCTTTAGATGGATCTGACTTCTAATCTATTCTGAATTATACAATTGATCTAAATTATACACCTTTACTCTCTTTTAATTTGATATTATTAAAACAGGCAGTTTCAGGACTGCAAAGCTGACTTGTTACATTTCTAAAGCCAAAGGAAGATTATGCATATGAAGGGTAGGATTTCAGATGTACTCAAATAAATCCATCACAACATGATTCTGCATCAAGACAGTCAAAGTACAAAGGTATTTAATAGTGTAGATTTATAGATCAGCAGTTTCCAAGGTGGGAAGCAGGGTGAGAAAAATCGAGCTGTAGTCAGATGGGCTGAGAAACAGAGAAACTGAGATTTCAACTGTACTTCAATTTTATAAGTATTCTTGTACATATGAACCTCCATTTCGGGAATATGCTCATGGGCCTGAAGTGTATCTATCCCAAATCTTAATAAACAGTTAATTCTTTGAGTTTTTGAAAGCAGCCAATTTGGGTTTCCCTTGTGAATAAACAATGATAGAGAAACATAGAATCACAAAGAACCTTAAAAATGAGCTTAATCATCTAATTTTATGGATGAGGAAACCAAGCTAAAAAATATACACATTTTGGGCCGAGCCCGTGGCGCACCCGGGAGAGTGCAGCGCTGGGAGCGCAGCGACTCTCCCGCCGCGGGTTCGGATCCTATATAGGAATGGCCGGTGCACTGAGTGCCAGTCACGGAAAAAGACAAAAAAAAAAAAAAAAATACACATTTTAAAGGTAAAGTTCATATGTTTGTATACATACGCAAAGCAAGTATACCTGTATTTCTAAAACGGAATTCGTAAAACTTATTTATTTAGTTGCAACCATATTCACCTATGAGATCTAGACTAACAAAACATAACGCAATTCTTGTTTTCAGCAATAGAGGAGGAAATTGAACTGACACAGTTCTGCACAATTCTCTGACACAATTATTAACATATGTCTGTAGATGGAGACCGTATCAATGCATACAGCAATTCAATATGGTTTAGTACTCGTTACAGCCCTTATGTAAGTACATGGAAGACCACCTCCGGAGAAAAATTTAACCTTTCAATCTAATGCAAAACAATACACACAGTTTTATAGACGTCATCTCAATACAGTTCTTAACATACAGTTAACAGAGCAATTTTCCTTTTAGTTGACAGCACCAACTAACAATTTTATTTTATTTCTGGTTTTGATCAGATCACAGAACTGGCAGATTTTAATAAAACGGAAATCTCTGTAACTGTGAAATGCTCATTAATTTTGCATGACATGAATGTAAAACAGGTTCAGAGTTTTAATCCTGTTTTTGGTCTAATCCTTTTTTTTTTTTTTTTTTTTTTCTTTGTAGAAGATGCAGTATAAATTTTTTATTTTATTTTATTTTTATTTAATTTCTCAAAATACTTTGTACTTGCTTTTCATGCCTCTTTCCCTGTTCCTCTCCACCCCCTGCCCTCCCCCGCCCCCCACATTGTATCTGTTCACTTGACTTAAATAGATCAAGGAATTTTTGTAGGTATTCTGTCTTCTCTCCCACCCCCCACCCTTTATTTGTTTGAGTTTTTATTTATCTATCAATTTTTAGCTCCCATAAATAAGTGAGAACATGTGGTATTTTTCTTTCTGTGCCTGACTTGTTTCACTTAATATAATTTTCTCTAAGTCCATCCATGTTGTTGAGAATGGTAGTATTTCATTCTTTTTATAGCAGAGTAGTATTCCATTGTGTAGATATACCACAGTTTCCTTATCCACTTATCAGATGATGGACATGTGGGCTCATTCCAGCTCTTGGCTACTGTATGTAGAGCTGCAATAAACATTGGAGTACATGTATCCCTTCGTCATGATGATTTCCATTCCTCTGGGTATATTCCCAGCAGTGGAATCACTGGGTCATGTGGTAGATCTATCTGTAATTGTTTGAGGAACCTCCATATAATTTTCCATAAAGGCTGCACCATTTTGCAGCCCCACCAACAGTGTAGGAGAGTTCCTTTTTCTCCACAACTTCTACGGCATTTATCATTCACAGTCTTTTGGATGTTAGCCATCCTAACTGGAGTGAGATGGTATCTCAGTGTGGTTTTGATTTGCATTTCCTGGATGTGGAGTGATATTGAACATTTTTTCATGTATCTGTTGGACATTTATATATCTTCCTTTGAGAAATGCCTGTTCAGCTCCTTTGCCCATTTTTTAATTGTGTTATTTGGTTTTTTGCTGTAAAGTTGTTTGAGTTCCTTGTATATTCTGGATATTAATCCTTTGTCAGATATATGTTTTGCAAATATTTTCTCTGACTCTGTTGGTTGTTTTTTTACTCTGTTGATTGTTTATTTTGCCGTGCAGAAGCTCTATAGTTTCATATAATCCCATTTGTTTGTTTTACCGTTAGTTGCCTGTGCTTTTTGGGTCCTATTCATGAATTCTGTACCCACTCCTACTTCTGAAGTGTTTCCCCTATGTTTTCTTTAAGGAGTTTTATTCTTTCAGAATGTATATTTAATTCTTAATCCATTTTGAGTTGATTTTGTTATGTGGTGAAAGGTACAGGTCTAGTTTCATTCTCCTACATATGAGTATCCAGTTTTCCCAGCATAAAAATAGACACAGCCATATGATCTTTGACAAATCTACATAATGGGGAAGAGACTGCCTTTTCTAAGCCATTTTTTTATTGTTCTAATCAAAACCCATAAAGAAAGGAATGAGCTCAGAAATGGTATACTAAATAGAATATGCATAATATCCATTGCTGCATTTAGAAAGTATTAGGTTATATGAAACTGCTATGTGTCTGCTATTATGCATTAAATAAAGCAAAATATGAAAACAATGTATTCTGTTACATAAAAGAATTTTTAGATGTGAGAGATGATAGTAACCATTCTAGATTACATAGTGGAATATATATGTGTGTGTGTATATATGTAGTGAAGATGAATTATATGTTGGAGAAAATTAGTATAACTAAAATCAATACAAAATGTATAAAATATAAATCTGGTGCTAAAAGATTTTTAAATTACCAATGATTGCATTATAATTTCACTGGATTTGAAAAGAGTTTACTAGTACCAATTTTAAAAGCCCCTTCTAAATATACTACAATGTTTATAAATTAAGTAAATTATTGCTTAAAGATACACTGGGATTCAATTTGAATCTGAGATGATTGTTAAGTATTTTATACTTTATGTTCCAGCAAACTATCAAGTTAGGAGGAGCAAAATAGGTCTATCATTTTCAAATTTCATTTTCTCATATATATGCATTATAATGTGACTTGGCTTTGCAACTTAAAAAGTAAGATAAATCTGGTTGTCTGAATCGACGAGTTAACAATAAAAAAAAACTATTTAGAGTAGGAAGTCTGAATTCTTATGAAATGTGTTAGCCACATCCAGAGTGATAGATTTTTAATAGAAGCATCATCTTCCAGAATGAGACATTTTTAATTGAAACTAACACAGAACAAAAGGGTATGTTAATGTAACAATTTATAGTTTCAAAGGAATTGAATTTTTTACCAAGTTTTTACTTACATTTTATTAGCGGGGAAAATAGAATACGGAGCGTGATATTTGAAGCAGAAAAACCTAAAGTTCAGTTTCATGTCAGCTACTACCTATATAAAGTATAACATTGTGGATTAAAGAAATGATAGAAAACTTTTGGGGAATATTGGTGCTGATTTAAGATTGGAAGGTATAAAGTATGAAGCATGACATTTAAGGTGGTGCTGACAGGAAGGGTTAATCAGAGGATTGAGGAAGTGTATTTTGAGGATTGCAAATCATGCTAAGCACTGGGATAGAACTGCTTGTATGTAATACTGTGAGCAAGGAGGAAAGAGACACCGTGTGTTCTTACACTTCGAGGGAGGGGATGACAGAAGAGAAACAGCATTCTATGATTAAGTTACTGTTTGTATGATGAGTTTAGGGTATACAACAAGACACAAATCAAGGAGGATAATTAGGATTTATCTATTTCCAATCCGGATATAGAGTAATAAAGCCAATAACTATGATCCTGGTGGAGAAATACAGTAGGTGTTGGAGAGGGGTGGAGGAAGTTTAAATGAAGAAATCTAGTTGAGAAACCTTTCAAAAGAAGAAATGACTAATGTTGTAACAGATTAGATGATGAAAAGAGGAAACCATAAGGCATCTCATATCCCAGGTGGAAGACGTTTGACAGAGACGACAGAAACTGACTTCTATTGGAAGATCTCTTTTCTTCTGTAGCCTCATTTCAACTGTAGATACAATTAATTTAGCACAACTTTGAATATTTTTATTAAACAGGTGCTTCTAAATTTTTAGACTTTCAAATTATTTTATTATGAAGAATTCTAAACAGCAGTATTCTGGAAGGATTTATATTTATTATAAAAACTCAAAACACAATTTCAATTTATAGATCATTCCATAGCAACAATTTTGAAAATTCAAAAGTGCACTTCTCCATAGAGTCAACCAAAATGAAATGAATAAGCAGTTGAGCAAACAACTCTAAGGTACACATTTGATTTCCTCTCTGGAAAGAGAAGTGAAATTTTGCTGATTTTTCTAACTTAATATTACATGAAAATGTATGTATGTATAAAATATTTTATGTTGTGGACACAGATTACAAACCTTATCACCAGTTCGTATATTTTCTTCTGCTTTCTTTGGGTTTATTCTGCTCTTTTCCATCCTAGTTTCTTGTGGGAGAAATATAGATTGTTAATTTTTGATCTTTTCTATTTTGGGATATAAGCATTTAGTGCTATAAATTTTTCTGTCATCACCACTTAAGCTGCAAGTCACACACTGTGATATGCTGTACTTTCATTTATATTCAATTCTATGTATTTTTTAAGTTACCTTTGAGAATTCTTTTTTGACCCATGGATTTACACATACATTATTTAATTTCCAAGTGTTTCAAGATTTTCCTATTATTTCTCTGACTTGCATTTTGTTGTGGTTGGAGAAAATGCCTTATATGATTTTATTGTTTTTAAATCTATAGAGATTTGTTTTATGTATCAGAACACAACCTGTTATGGTGAGAGTACCATGAGTTCCTTTTTTTTTTTTTTTATTTTGTCGATATACAAAGTGGCTGATTATTGCTCCCCATCACCAAAACCTCCCTCCCTTCTCCCTCCCCCCTCCCCCCAAAAATGTCCTTTCTGTTTGCTTGTCGTATCAACTTCAAATAATTGTGGTTGTTATATCTTCTTCCCCCCCCCCCCAGTTTGTGTGTGTGTGTGTGTGTGTGTGTGTGTGTGAATTTATATATTAATTTTTAGCTCCCACCAATAAATGAGAACATGTGGTATTTCTCTTTCTGTGCCTGACTTGTTTCACTTAATATAATTATCTCAAGGTCCATCCATGTTGTTGCAAATGGCAGTATTTCATTCGTTTTTATAGCTGAGTAGTATTCCATTGTGTAGATGTACCACATTTTCCATATCCACTCATCTGATGATGGGCATTTGGGCTGGTTCCAACTCTTGGCTATTGTAAAGAGTGCTGCGATAAACATTGGGAAACAGGTATACCTTCGACTTGATGATTTCCATTCCTCTGGGTATATTCCCAACAGTGGGATAGCTGGGTCGTATGGTAGATCTATCTGCAATTGTTTGAGGAACCTCCATACCATTTTCCATAGAGGCTGCACCATTTTGCAGTCCCACCAACAATGTATGAGAGTTCCTTTTTCTCCGCAGCCTCGCCAGCATTTATCATTCAGAGTCTTTTGGATTTTAGCCATCCTAACTGGGGTTAGATGGTATCTCAATGTGGTTTTGATTTGCATTTCCCGGATGCTGAGTGATGTTGAGCATTTTTTCATATGTCTGTTGGCCATTTGGATATCTTCCTTAGAGAAATGCCTATTTAGCTCTTTTGCCCATTTTTTAATTGGGTTGCTTGTTTTCTTCTTGTAAAGTTGTTTGAGTTCCATATATATTCTGGATATTAATCCTTTGTCAGATATATATTTTGCAAATATTTTCTCCCACTCTGTTGGTTGTCTTTTAACTCTTTTAATTGTTTCTTTTGCTGTGCAGAAGCTTTTTAGTTTGATATAATCCCATTTGTTTATTTTTCCTTTGGTTGCCCGTGCTTTTGGGGTCGTATTCATGAAGTCTGTTCCCAGTCCTATTTCCTGAAGTGTTTCTCCTATGTTTTCTCTAAGAAGTTTTATTGTTTCAGGGTGTATATTTAAATCCTTAATCCATTTTGAATTGATTTTAGTATATGGCGAGAGGTATGGATCTAGTTTCATTCTCCTGCATATGGATATCCAGTTATCCCAGCACCATTTGCTGAAGAGGCAGTCCCTTCCCCAGTGAATAGGCTTGGTGCCTTTGTCAAAGATCAGATAGAAGTAAGTGTGTGGGTTGATTTCTGGATTCTCTATTCTATTCCATTGGTCAGTGTGTCTGTTTTTATGCCAGTACCATACTGTTTTGGTTATTATAGCTTTGTAGTATAGCTTAAAGTCAGGTAGTGTTATGCCTCCAGCTTTATTTTTTTTGCTCAGCATTGCTTTGGCTATGCGTGGTCTTTTATTGTTCCATATAAATGTCTGGATAGTTTTTTCCATTTCTGAGAAAAATGTCTTTGGAATTTTGATGGGGATTGCATTGAATTTGTATATCACTTTGGGTAGTATGGACATTTTCACTATGTTGATTCTTCCAATCCAAGAGCATGGGATATATTTCCATCTTCTTGTATCCTCTCTAATTTCTCTCAGCAGTGGTTTGTAGTTCTCATTATAGAGATTTTTCACCTCCTTGGTTAACTCAATTCCTAAGTATTTTATTTTTTTGGTGGCTATTGTAAATGGGCAGGATTTCTTGATTTCTCTTTCTGCATGTTCACTATTGGAGAAAAGAAATGCTACTGATTTTTGTGTGTTGATTTTGTATCCTGCTACTGTGCTGAAATTATTTATCAATTCCAGCAGTTTTTTTGTAGAGGTTTTAGGCTGTTCGATATATAGGATCATGTCATCTGCAAACAGGGACAGTTTGACTTCATCCTTTCCAATCTGGATGCCCTTTATTTCCTTCTCTTCTCTGATTGCTCTGGCTAGTACTTCCAACACTATGTTGAATAGGAGTGGTGAGAGTGGGCATCCTTGTCTAGTTCCTGTTCTTAAAGGAAAAGCTTTCAGCTTTTGCCCATTCAGGATGATATTGGCTGTAGGTTTGGCATATATGGCTTTAATTATGTTGAGATACTTTCCCTCTATACCTAACTTATAGAGGGTCTTTGTCATGAATGAGTGCTGAACTTTATCAAATGCTTTTTCAGCGTCTATAGAGATGACCATATGGTCCTTGTGTTTGAGTTTATTAATATGGTGTATCACATTTATTGATTTGCGTATGTTGAACCAACCTTGCATCCCTGGGATGAATCCCACTTGATCGTGATGAATAATTTTACGTATGTGTTGCTGTATTCTGTTTGCTAGTATTTCAGTGAGGATTTTTGCATCTATCTTCATCAAGGATATCGGCCAGTAGTTTTCTTTTTTGGTTATATCTTTACCTGGTTTGGGTATCAGGATGATGTTTGCTTCATAGAATGAGTTTGGGAGATTTGTGTCCATTTCAATCTTTTGGAATAGTTTGTAAAGAATCGGTGTCAATTCCTCTTTGAATGTTTGGTAAAATTCTGCTGTGAATACATCTGGTCCTGGGCTTTTCTTTGTTGGGAGCCTTCTGATAACAGCTTCAATCTCCTTTATTGTTATTGGTCTGTTCAAACTTTCTACGCATTCATGGTTCAGTATCGGGAGCTTGTGTGTGTCCAGAAATTTATCCATTTCCTCCAGATTTTCAAATTTGTTGGCATATAGTTGTTTATAGTACTCTCGAATGATTCCTTGTATTTCAGATGAATCAGTTGTAATATTGCCTTTTTCATTTCTAATTTTTGTTATTTGAGTCTTCTCTCTTCTTTTTTTTTGTTAGCATGCTAATGGTTTGTCAATTTTATTTATCTTTTCAAAAAAACCAACTTTTTGATTCGTTGATCTTTTGAATTGTTTTTTGGTTTTCAATTTCATTCAGTTCTGCTCTGATCTTAATGATTTCTTTCCGTCTGCTAACTTTAGGTTTGGATTGTTCTTGTTTTTCTAGTTCTTTAAGGTGAAGTGTTAGGTTGTTCACTTACCATCTTTCTATTCGTCTGAAGTGAGCGTTTAAGGCAATAAATTTTCCCCTCAATACTGCCTTTGCAGTCTCCCACAGGTTTTGGTATGATGTAACATTGTTTTCATTAGTTTCAATAAATTTTTTGATTTCCTGCTTGATTTCTTCTTGGACCCATATGTCATTAAGTAGAATGCTGTTTAATTTCCATGTGTTTGTATAGTTTCCAGAGTTTCGTTTGTTATTAATTTCTAGTTTTAATCCATTGTGGTCTGAGAAGATACATGGGATAATTCCAATTTTTTTGAATTTATTGTGACTTGATTTGTGACCTAATATGTGATCTATCCTGGAGAATGATCGATGTGCTGCTGAGAAGAATGAATATTCTGAGGTTGTTGGGTGGAATGTTCTGTAGATATCTGCCAATTCCAATTGGTCTAGAGTCTTGTTTAGATCTTGTGTTTCTCTACTGATTCTTTGCCTAGATGATCTGTCTAATATTGACAGTGGGGTGTTCAGGTCCCCTGCTATTATGGTATTAGTGTCTATTTCCTTCTTTAGGTCTAATAGAGTTTGTTTGATAAATCTGGCTGCTCCAACATTGGGTGCGTACATATTTATGATTGTTATGTCTTCTTGATGGATCAGACTTTTTTTCATTAAGTAGTGTCCCTCATTGTCTCTTTTTATGGTTTTTAGTTTAAAGTCTATTTTGTCAGATATAAGAATAGCTACTCCAGCTCGCTTTTCTTTTCTATTTGCATTGTAAATCTTTTTCCATCCTTTCACTCTTAGTCTGTGTGAATCTTTATGGGTGAGGTGGGTCTCTTGTAGGCAGCATATAGTTGGGTCCTGCTTTTTGATCCAGTCAGCCAGTCTGTGTCTTTTAATTGGGGAATTTAAGCCTTTTACATTAAGAGTTGTTATTGAAAGGTGCTGATTTATTCCTAGCATTTTATTGGTTGTTTGGTTGTCTTAGGTATCTTTTGTTCCTTGCTTTCTGATTTACTGTTTGTTTTCTGTGTTTGTTGGTTCCTTAGGTTGTAGTGTTTTTGTTAGCTTGTTTTCTCTTCATGAATGCCATTTTTATTATACTAGCAGGTTTAGATTTTTCTTGGGTTTTTATGGCAGTGGTAGTAATTTTTCAGGAACCAAACCCAGTACTCCCTTGAGGATTTCTTGTAAGGGTGGTCGTGTGGTAGTGAACTCCCACAGTTTTTGTTTGTCTGAGAAATATACTATTTGCCCCTCATTTCGGAAGGACAGCCTTGCAGGGTAGAGTATTCTTGGCTGGCAATCTTTGTCTTTTAGTATTTTGAAAATATCATCCCATTCCTTTCTAGCTTTTAGGGTTTGTGATGAAAAGTCTGATGTGCCCCTGATTGGGGCTCCCTTATAGGTGATTTGACGCTTCTCTCTTGCAGCTTTTAAGATTCTCTCTTTGTCTCTGAGTTTTGCCAATTTGACTATGACATGTCTTGGAGAAGGTCTTTTCGGGTTGAATACATTTGTAGATCGTTGAGCTTCCTGGATCTGAAGATCTGTGATTTTTCCTATACCTGGGAAGTTTTCTGCCACTATTTTGTTGAATATGTTTTCAATGGAATCTCCATTTTCCTCCCCTTCTGGAATACCCATGACTCAGATATTTGATCGCTTCAGGTTTTCTGATATCTCTCTCAGATTTTCTTCAATGTACTTGATTCTTTTTTCTTTCTTTTTGTCTGCTTGTGTTATTTCAAACAGCCCATCTTCAAGTTCAGAGGTTCTCTCTTCAACTTCGACAAGCCTGCTGGTTAAACTCTCCGTTGTGTTTTTTATTTCGCTGAGTAGCTTCTTCAGTTCAGCAAGTTCTGCTACATTTTATTTCAGGACATTGATTTCCTTGTACATTTCCTCTTTCAGATCCTGTATACTTTTCCTCATTTCATCATGATGTCTAGCTGAGTTTTCTTGTATCTCATTCAGTTTCCTTAGAATTATCACTCGAAATTCCTTATCAGTTATTTCAAGGGCTTCTTGTTCTATAGGATCTAGAGTTTGAGATTTATTAACTTTTGGTGGTGTACTTTCTTGATTTTTTGTATTTCTGGTATCTTTTTTTTGGTGTTTATTCATTGTGGCAGGGGGTTTCACAGTCCACCGGTTTGAGACTAATGACTAACTAGGATGTTGCTATGGTTGCCAATTTCGTATGGCTCCCTCCGTGACTGCTCAGTTGGCCTCTAATGCCTTGTATGTGTGGTTGCCTCGGGTCTTGGGCTTCTCCGGGGAGCCACCTTTCTGGTCAGCTTGGACTCTTCTGGGCTGGTGGATCACGTACCACAGGGTGTGTGATCTCTGTTGAGCTTTCACTTCCTGTGCAGGACTTCTCACTGTTCTGTGTGCTCTGGCCCAGGCTGTTAGATCGTGCAGTGGCGACCCCACCGGGTGTGTGGTTTCTGTCGAGTCTCCGCCTCCCTGGCCGCATGTCTCCCCACTCTGTGCGCACTGTGCTGGGCTGGGGCGGGTCTTCGGCACCCCTCGTCTATCAGCTGGGCCTTCAAAACCCTGCTCGGCACCACCTCGCCCTGGAAGTCTACCAGGTTTCTGCTAGGCACAGACGACCGGTCTCTCTGGGTGCCTTTGTAGCACTATGTAGATCTTTCTTGGGTCTTGTTCACCTTTGTATCCCCCCAGTGTAATCCGAGTCTAGCGCCCACCTGCAGCCTGGTCTCCGGCAGGTTCAAGCGGACCTGGGAACTCTCCTACCACACTATTCCCAACCAGAAATTCGTTAGGCTTTTTTCCAAACTGGTGGCTGCAGAGATGGTATCTGCCTCCCAATAACAGGGAGTTTACCTGGGGCCGGAGTCCAGGGTGTGGTGGAGTGACAGTCAGCCCGCCCATACTTCCTTGCCCTCCCGACACTGGCCGGGGACGCCCCCCGCCACCAGCCCTGCCAGAGAACCGCTGAGGGAGTGGGAGTGGAGGCCGGCCCGCAGGCTCCGGAAAGCCCCGCGCCAGGCCAAGCAAGTGGGAGGGCTCAATGATGGCCGAGATGGGCGGGGCTGCCCGCACCTGGGAAAATGGAGGCAGCCTGGGAAAATAAGTGGCCTGGTGGTGCAGGCAGGAGCCGGGTGGGCATCCACCCCCCGAACAGAGCTGTGCCAGGGGTCACTCACAGTGCTGTGCCAGGTCGGGCACTCACTCTGTCTCTGGTTTATTGCCTTCCCAGTTCTCGGCCGCTGCCGCCTCGGGCTGTTCAGTTGCGGCGCGGCTCGGGCGCTCCCAGGAATCTTCTTTAATGCCGGCCTGAAACCTCGGATCCTGAATAGGGCAGCTGGCCGCCTTCAGCGCAGCCCCGGCCTCAGGGATCCTGTCTGCATCCACAGCAGCCCTGGCGCCACATTCCCTGTTTCGAGACTCGCTTTTGCAACTAAGAAACAGTTCTCTTCCTGCTCCACACTTCAAAGCTGTTGCCTGTAAATGAGGCAGCCTCTCCTGCCAAGGGCAAAGTGGCGGTCACCCCCCACAACCAGCCAGCAGCAGTGGTCCTCCCTTAAGAGATGGCAAGAGGAAGGTCCACAAGTTTCCCGGCTGCCTGAGGCCCAGTGGCCACCTTTTCCACCTCAGCTACTCCGCGCCAGCCGCCACAGCCGCTGCCATCTTGAAAACCATACCATGAGTTCTTGAATAGAATGTGCATTTTGTAGTTGTTAGCCAATACATTCTACTAATGCCATCTACATTCTGCTGGTGGATGGTGTAGTTCAGTTCTGTACATTTGCTCATTATTTTGCCTAGAAATTTTATCAATTATTGTAAGTAGAGTGTTGAAGTCACATAAAGTTGTAAATTTGTATATTTCTTTTTTTCAACTCTATCCATTTTTGTTTTGTACATTTCAAGGATTATTGTCCGAAGCATATACCTTTAGGATTGCTACATATAGGATTGCTACATCTGAAAGATTGATCTTTTTGTCATTACATAGTTCCATTTTAAATACTTTAATAATTTTCTTTGCACTGAAGTATATTGTGTTTGGTATTAATATAATCACTCCTACTTTTTATATCACTTCTGCATAATATATCTTTTTCCATGCTCTTACTTTTAAACTACACTTGTTGTGGTATATGAAATGAATTCATATAGATAACAGAAAATTGGGTCATTTTTAAATATACTCTTTCAATCTCTGCCCTTTTGGTGTATTAGGCCATTTACATTTACAGTGATTATTGATATGTTATGTTTGTTTAACATTTTATTATTTTTGTTTGTATCCTTTTTTATCATTCATTTATGTCCCTTTTGTTGCTTTCATGTGGGATCAGGATCCTTGAACATTTTGTTCATCATTTTTTAAATTTATAGTGTTTGTAAATATATCACTTTGTATAGTTTTCATAGCAGTTACTCTAGGGATCACTATATGCATATATACATATATATATATATTGTGTGTGTGTGTATAGATAACTTATCACAAACTACTGTTTTTGAAGTTTTACAACTTCTAGTAAAAGTTTGAAATTTTACTTCCATTAAGTTTCCTTTAGTCTCCTTGTTTATTAAATATGATTGTCTCAATATAACCTCTACATGCACTAAGTGCCACAATATGCCACTATAATTTTTGCTTCAACCATCGAATATGTTTTAAGAAACTCATGAGGAGTCTAGTTTATTAAATTTACCCTTAAATATTCTTCTTTCCTTTCTTCTATTCTAAACCTTCTTCTGATATCACTACCATTCTGATTGGACAGATTCCTGCAGCCATTCTTTAAAGATAAATCTGTTATTAACAAATTATCCTAATTTTCTTCCTTCTGAGATTGTCTTTTTCTCCCCTTTACACCTGAAGGATATTTTTCCATAATTAATTCTTAGTTGGCTTTTCTTTTTGTTCAGCATTTGAAAAATGGTGTCCCACCTCTTTCTGGCTATCAGCATGTCAGATGAGAAATCTCTGTCATTCAAATTGATGCTCCCCTATAGGCAATATGTTATTTTTTTCTGGCTGCATTTAATGTTTTTCTTTGTCTACAGCTTCCAGAAATTTAGTTACCATGTGTATTAACATAAATTTCCTTGGTTTTTATCATATTTGTGGTTCTCTCAGCTTCCCAAATCTGTAGGTTTATGCTGTGTGAAATTTGGGAAGTTTTTAGCTATTATTTTTTTTGGATACTTTTTTCAGTCCCACATTATCTCTTCTCTCCCTTTGGAAACCCAAGGTATGAATGTTAGTTCTCATGTCCCATAGGTCCCTGAGCCTCTGTTCATTTGTGATTTTTAGACTATTTTTTTTCTTTTGTTCATATTGAATAATTTGTATTGATCTGAAATATTTATATTGAATTTATATTGAAAGTTAATTTATTCTTTTATCATCTCCACTATACAATTGAGTTCATTTAGCAAGCTTTTTTTATTTGGCTTATTTTATTTTCTATTATTTGTTAGTTTTACAGTATCCATTTGGTTCTTTTTTATAACTTTTACTTCTTTGTTGAGAGGTTTTTTGTTTTGTTTTGTTTTTGTTTGTTTAGGAGGATGTGCAATTGGTTGTAGAAGCATTTTCATGCTGGTTGCTTTAAAGTCCTAGTCAATCTTTTTAATTTTAATATCTGATTTATCTCTGTTTTGGCATAAGTTGATTGTATTTTCTCATCCATGTTATGATTTTCCTGGTTCTTGGCATGATGGGTGGTTTTCTAGAGCACTAGAAAGTTTGTTTATGATGTAAGGAGACTCTTGTTTCTATTTTAATATTTTATTTTAGCAGTCAATTTCCCTGTTTAAGATTAGCATGTAAGTTCTGGTCTAATCTGTGGACTGTTGTATCAATTGCAATTTAGTTTACTGAGACCTTGCAATGCTACTCTTACCTGGTTTCCCTTCAATTCAGGTGGGATACCTGCTGGTACTATCTGTGAGGCAGAAGGCACTTCTCTGGGCCACAAAATCTTATTAGGTGGAAGATGATAGATGTTAGAATTCCACAACAAAGACTGCTTTACCTTAACCTTTGTACAGCCACCAGTGCCAATGGTTTTCCCATTCTAGCCTTGTCAGTACTATTGGGGGAGTAAGTGCCAACCTAGACAGTCTTCTGCCACTCGTGCAGAGCATAAAGCTGCGGCGTCTAGTTGGTTCTGTTACTGACAGAGGTTTAGGAGATGATATAAGGGGTTGCTTATTATCACTTAGTAGAGGGCCAGCAATGCCCAGCCTGAATCATTTTCTGCTGCTGATAGAGAACAAGAGCTACAAGGTCTAGGTGGCCTCTGGTATTGTGTAGAGAATGAGAAGACACAGGTTTGGGGTTTCCTGCCACTGGGTAGGAGGCCAGGAGACATGGGGCTGTTTTTATCTTCGTTGCTAAAAGGGGAGCTTGCCTGCTGCCTGAGGATATGAGTCATGTGTTGGGTCGGCCTGTGATTCCACTGTTGCTATTGCTATGGGCACATCTTGTGGGGATAGGTTGGACCCCATTCTTCAGGCAGTTCAGACCACTGCTTCCACTAAGTATAGGTCTCCCCATTAGGCACTTGCTTAGATTCGCCTTTCCTGTTATTTTGGCCAGAGAAAATAAGACTTTTATTCTTTCTTCCTTCCTCTTTCTCTCATTCTCTCATTCTCTCATTCTTTCTTTCTTTCTTTCCTTTTTTCTTTCTTTCTTTCTTTCCTTTTTCTTTCTCTGTATCTCTCTCTCTCCCCCTCCTTCCCTTCGTCCTTCAATCCCTCTCCCCTTTCTTCTTTGCTTTCTTCCTTTCTTTTTTTCTCTTTCTCTTTCTTGCTCTCACTCTTACTCATTCTTTCTTTCTTTCTTTCTTTCTTTCTTTCTTTCTTTTTTTTTTTTTTTTTGCTTATGTCTATAGGCTATTTATGGTTGTCGGTCTCTCTGGCACTCCTTTTGAGATATATGAGAGACAGAAGAAACCACAGTGCTGCTGCTCTTCAAATCCTGACATTCCTAGCCAGCCCACTATCTTATTTCCACCTGTCTACTTTTTATGATTGTTAAATTACTTCCAGAGTATTTAGTTGTACTTAGAGAGGAGGGAAAGGAAAAAGTGACTGTATGCCATCTTGTCCCAAAACTGAAAGTTCACTTTATCTTTTTATATTTAAAAAAAAATAGGTATCAAGAGTGATGTTCTAAGCATCCATTTTGCAACCACCCAAAATACATGTTAACATTTTATTATAATTCACCCACATACTAATTATTAAAAAATTAAACTTTGGAGATAAACTTTAAGTGTTCTATGTTACCCTCATGTTCACAGTCCTCTTTTTCCTCCCTAGAAGCAATCACCATGATAAATTTTGCGTAGAACAGATGATTTTATACTTCTAGTACAAAATATCCATTCACATACATTATTATTATTTGAAGTTTTTAAAAGATATATTAATGTTATCTTATTGTGTGTGATAATCAGCAGACAACTCATCCGCCCTGCATCTGCTCTCCATACTAAAACTTTTTAAGATATTACGCATAGAATCACAAGAACTACTGAGGAAATCTTACATTTCCTCAAATAGCAACAGAACATGAGGATGGGGTAGATTGTTACATTTGGGGGCCTAGGCTATCTATACTGTTTGATGTTGTCTTTACTGGCAGGTAATCTTCTTGTTGCTCTTCCATTTTTAAAAATCTTCAGACAAGAAACAGGTATCAGTCTCTATGTTCATATATTTCTCTAGACTTCAAACAACATATGCAACTTTACTCACAAGTATTGTATCCTACTCTGCTCTGTCCTCTTAACACAAAATTTTAGGCATGGAGATTCCATTAAAAATTCACTCAGCATGAATTCCCCCACTCTTATTCTCTTTCACCCTTCCAGTTTTTTTTGTATAGACTGCAATGGAGTGACGTATTAATACTTGGTGGTTATAGAGTTGCTTCTACTGTAGTAAAAAAAATGAGATAGAGACATCCTGTTTAATGTTTACAGGCTATTTATATTATGTAAATTGCACATTCTTGGAGCTAACTTTGCAAGTATCCAATTTATAGGTTTAAGGATTTAAATGAAAAAAAACTGTCTGCAGGCACTTTTCTGGTTAACAGGGTGGTAAGAGGCATAAAGTTCAAATTTTGAAACTCTAAGGTTCTAATGAAGATTTGAACTTTAAGATGGCTTGCTTTAAAATTAGAGTCATCACATCCTAGAATTTCCCTGGGAGATCTTGTCTCATTTTGAATATCATGATGACTAAAATTCCTCCCCAACCTCACCATCCCCATCCTCCATAGAGGCTTTGAGATAAAATTTCCTATGAATTATTTAATTAATCTGACTTTTAATGGAGGAGATATATTTAATCATCACCTTGCAAAGAGAGTGAAATAAAAAACTCACTAAACTCATTAAAACTCACTAAAGAAGAATACATCTTTTGTTCTTTCAGCAAAATGTCCTTTGGCAGCTGTCCATTGGCACTAAAAATGACACATGCTGAGAGCCACAATTGTTAAGATGTTTCCCAGTAAACTACATTATCTGTCTCTGTACAGAAATCAATACTTTATTCCTAGAGTTAGTCTTTCATTAAGTGCTACATATTTAGAAATTAACAATTTTCTAAGCTATAGTACTCCTATTGTTTAAGGATATTTATGATATAAACTCTGAGAAGCTGTTCTTTTGGGAAGGGAGATGTTTACAAATGTGTTGTTATGATTTCCTTCCATGGGCTTTTGTCTTATATTTTGAAGATTTGTGTTAATACTTTTATTAGTTATTATTATAAATGTGTTAGAAAACTGTGCCCACTCTGCCACTGGAAAGGAGCATGCATGAAGCACATTTATGAACAATTTATAGTACTGTGCATTTCTAAGCCTGGCAAGCACATCAAAGGAAAAATGAGTGTTAATGTGACTTTTTGACTTTGTTAGCCAGAGGTCGCTTGAGTAATTAGTGCTAGATAGACCCACAGGACATGCTGTGCTAGTGTGATCATTCTAGCAGTACTCACTGTGACTAACAAGCACAAAGTAGAAGAGATTTATTTACGAAATATAAAAATCTTCTTAGCTATTTTTAAAATACCTTGGGCTTCCTCAAAATTCAGCACTCTTTGAGAGAAGAGGCTTTGCTTAATTTTATAAATAACACAAAAAATTACAAAAAAGCATTATGTGACTCAATATACAATCCAGAGGACCAACAAGTATTATCAATGATGTGCCCTCCAAAATACATATTTTATTAGCAATATTTTGTTTGAAACATTTTTTCTCATAAATTCTGATTTTTTTTATTTTTAAACTTTTTTCGACATTATGAAGACTTAGCAGAATTGAGGGACTAGATTATTGCAGTTTGTCTGCAAAATTTACCACTCTGTATTAATTCATGCCCTACCTGTAAAAAATTATATTTTGGTTTTTTAAGGGCACAAACAATGAGATTAAAAAAATAAAAATAGAAAACTTTTAGAGTGAAAAGAACACACATATACCAATGTAGGATATTTACTTTAGAGAGATTCAGTTAACTCTGAGATTCCTATCAAATGAAGGGAATGCATATATGTTTACTGGTGTAATTTACTCTAAGTACAGGGACACGTATAGTATATATGTATGTATACATATCCTTTCAAAAAACATAATACAGGAATCTGTAGACTTCTTGAAAATAGAAAAGCTACAGGAATTAAATCAGCTTTCCTAGAAAGCTATAGGAATTAAGACAAAGCACTACTGGAATAAAAATAGACATATAGACCAATGGAATATAATCAGTAGTCCAGAAATAAACCCATATATCTATGCCTAGTTGATCTTTGACAAGAGTTCCAAGACCACTTAATAGAGAAATAATAGTTTCTTCAATAAGTGGTGCTGGGACAACTGGATATCCATATACAAAAGAATAATATTGGACTTCTACCTCACAACATATACAAAAATTAATTTGAAACAGACCAAAGACCTATATATAAAAGCTAAAACTCCATTATGCTTAGAAATAAACATAGAAGTAAATCTTCATGACCAATGGATTATTTGATATTACACAGAAAACCAAACAACAATAAAAATAGATAAACAGCATCAAAAGTTTAAAAAACTTTTATGCATCAAAAGGTTTATCAAAAAAGTGAAAATACAACCAACAGATAAGAGAACATATTTGCAAACCATATATATATGTTAAGTGTCTCGAGTACATAAATAATACAATACAACAATTACAACAAAACTGAACAAGTCAAAAATTGGCAAAGGACTTAAATAGATGCTGTTCCAGAGGATGTAAGTTATCAACAAGCACATGAAAAAATGCTCAACATCGTTAGTCATTTGAGAAATAAAAAGCAGTAACACAATGAGATAACACTTCACATCCACTAGGATGGCAATAGTCAAAAACTGGGAAAATAACCGGTGCTGGTTAGTATGTGGCAAAATTGGAATCCTCATACATTGTTGGTGGAAATGTAAAATGGTGCAGCTACTGTAGAAAACTGTTAGGCAATCTCTCAAAACGTTAAACATAGCATTACCATATAGTCCTACAATTCCACTCGTATGTATATAGCTCAAAGAATTGAAAACTTTTGTTCAAGCAATACCTCCAACATCATTGTTCTTAAGAATAGCCCAACGGAGAAACAACCCAAATACCCATCAACTAGTGAATTCATAACAAATGTGGTATATTCATACAATGGACTATTATTCAGACATAAAAAAGAATGAAGTATTGGCACATGTTAAAATGTGTAAACCTTGAAAATATTGTGCCAAGTGAAAGGAAAAAGACATAAAAAATCACATATTGTGTAATTCCACTTGTATAAAATGTCTACAATATGCAAACACATAGAGACAGAAAGTAGATTAGTGGTTTACAAGTGATGAGGGGAGACGGAAATGGGAAATGACTTCTTAATGAGTATGGAGTTTCCTTTTGCGGTGATAAAATGTCCTTTAACTAGACTGCAGTGATGGTTGCCTAACACTTTGAATGTACTAAAACCCACTGAATCATACACTTCACAATGTTTTAAAATGGTGAACTTTATGTTACATGAATTTTACCTCTATTAATGAGACTATATATATATATATATATATATATATATATATATATATATATATATATATATATATGTAAAAAGCATATACACACCAACCCACATATATATGCACATACATACATCCATATGCTGTTCTATCTTACCATTTTTGTATCATTTATAATATTTATTTTTAGTCACTTATAGAAGCCTATACACAAAATGTATAAAGCTAATCTATTCAATAGTTCACAGTAGTGGGACTGCTGGAGAAACAGAAATAGTACTGTCCCATTACAGTAGAGCACGATAGTTGGGAGCAGGAATCTGAGGCCACACTGCTTGAACCCAAAACACTCCAACCTGCATTGGAGTGCTGCTTTTGCCACTTCCTACCTGCTCAACTATAGGCTAGTTACAACTTTTTATTGCCTCAGGCACCTGAACCATTTGGTGAGTCTGTAATTTATAAGGCTGTGGTAAAGGATTAAATCTTAGACTAGTTCCTGGCACATAGTAAGCCTACAGAAGCATTTACTACTGTTTTTGTTATCCAAAGGCTAAGATCTAGTTATAATAGCTCTAGAAACAGTTAAACTTTGTATCAACTTTTAGTTGCCTGCAATAGAAAGTCATAGTACTCTAAATTTTGTAAGTTTACACATTGAGCTTTCTTCAGTGCTGTTTACTACCTCTTGGTTTTGTTAGTAACTACTGCACTTCTAATTTCTCCCATTTTCACTCTAAATCATCAGATGATGTAAACACATATGTGTTCAAGCTATCATGGCCCAAGATACTATAGCAAAAATCCCCTTGTCTTTCCTTATCCCTGTCCTCTTAAATCAACCTTTGCAAGCATCCCCTGTCCCCTCATCACATGCATGCACAAAAATGTTTAGACATAGAAACAGGCAGATCCTTCCTTCCCTGAGGATACTCCTTGGGGCACAGCATTGGTAGATAGCCTATTCTTTGTTCTTGTTCTCAGGCCAGACCCTGAGATATCTCTCTTCAATTGTCTTAACTTACTCTATAATGCAATCTATAAAATTTGAGAGACATGCCCAATTTCTTTTTCTCTTTTCATAGCTTTAAAGTATACGTAAAAGAAATGTGATCCTGAACAAGGAGACCATTAGAAAGACAGATTCACTGCAAGGCATGAGACCAGTTATCTCTCTCTCTCCTGCTGAACATGACAGGACTAATACTAACAGCCGTACACAGATATTGCTAATTCTACTTTACTTGGGATTCTCTATTTTATCCACTCTGCTTGCTCTCTAAGCAAGCCATACTGCTCTTATGCTTCATTGGTTCTCCCAGTAATCAAATCTTTCTAGTTTTATTCCTCTGTGATATTGACGTTTATAGAAAACAGAATACACAGGCTCACAGAATTTTAGGCTGAGATCACATACACATATTGACCAACATCATACCATAACCTCGGTATTTTTCATCTACCTAAAATGAAATTCCTACTTCTAGTTCCATCTACCAAAATTTTACCTGAGTTAAGAACACATCTCAAATGGTACTATATCTCCAAAACAAGTTTTCCCAAATCATCCTTGTCAAAATATTCTCTGGACCTTCTATATTTATTAAAATATCAGAAGTGCTAGAATCTGTGGCACTTATTCAAAAACATCTTCTATCCTAGTTTTCTGTATGTCTTTACTTCACTATGCATTTGGTAGGCACTTAACATTTGTAAGGTAGTTTACCTAGAAATATTAACATTCATGGCAGATATTTAAGTATGTTCATTACCCAAATGAATTGATTCATATTTGTCTGACTTTTTGGCAACAAGATAGATTTTTTCAACAGTACAGATTGTAAAGTATCACACATATATGTAAAGCTATTCCTGGTATTGGTGACTTTAGTAGAGAGTTTGTGTTTCTAGAGGCCACAATTATTCCTTGCCAGTAAAATAAACAAAATGAGTACACTACATCTGTCATAAATAATATTTTCTTTTACTAAGAAGTGTCAGTGGATTGGACATGTGCATTATATGCATATGTGCTTTAATTCTGAGCACAATGTAGCACATCTGGAATTATTCTGTTAGGCAACTGTTGCTAACTCACGAACAGTCACTCTGAGTCAATTCTGAACCTAGAGGATCTTATTCCTCACACTGGGGAACAGAAAAGAAACCTAGCCCTTTTCTTTTGTGGTAATATTTCTTTATTTCTCTATTTTATTTTCATGTTTCTAATTTTATAAAAGATATATTTAATTAAAGAAGTAACATAGGAATACACTTTTGTTTGTGTATGTATATATGTATATCTATATTTGTGTGTGTGTGTGTGATGTTACAGCCAAATCAAAAGTTCTCCCTGTCACTATATTTTATCCAAGGCATACATAGACCATTACAAAACATATTTTTAAACAAAGTTAATACGGCAAAGATTATGGTACTGACAAATATAAAAGCATTTAGGATCAAGGATGCGTTCTCAAATTAACATATACAGATCACACTCTGTAATTTGTAGGCTGTGTATCAATTGCACATTTGAAAAGTTGTATTTAAGGATGATGAAATGACTTTCCAGGTACAATCAACATAAGTTTGTTTCTATTGACAATAAATCAATGCCTCCTTCTGACATGACTCTTATAATACTAAGAATCCTCACAGTAAACCACTTTCTCAGTTGCAGACAGAAAGGTATGCCTTAGATTCTTTAAAAGTGCTACTCAGACTAAATGTTCTTCTAGTGAGCATTATTTAATAGGCTCAAGGGTGAATGAACACTTAGGTAATGAAGAACACCAGCTATCATTTTGAAAGAAACAGTAGGAAGGTATAAGAGCACTAGATATGCCCACCAACATGGAGCAGGAATAAAACAGATTCACTGTAATCAAATGAGAAAGTTCAGATGGAAGTTCAGACTATGAATAATTTTGTTAGCAGATGAGAATTACCAAATGAGAAAGGACATTACACACATGGTCTACTTGAGTCTTAACCCTTTTGAATTGTTTTATGTTTTGAATAGCAAGTCTATGAAGACGATATCATTACCTCAGTTCATAGATGAGGACATTGAGACAAGTTAAATAAGATCTGACTTCCTTCCAGAATAAGGAATTAAGTTCCAGGTCTTTCTGACAGCAAAACCATGGTTTCTAATATAATAGCAACTTCTTAAGTTGAGATAAACCACTAATATATTTTAATAAGGTAATGTTTTATTCCTCTTAATCAATAATGTGTTAGTCCACATGAAAACATTCTGTAAGCTATAACTCATGCTAAGCTAGAACATGTTTTTACATATTTGGATTTTAAGTTATTAATGCCTTAGCATGGAGAATTGGATATTTATTTCCAGTGGAACAGTGAAGTTTTAGAAAACTGTTTTTGGCCCTCCAATTTCACATATAAAGAGGGATTCTTCTGATCTCCACGTTTTTTTTTTTTTTTTTTTCTTTATCAGGGTCTGTTCTGTACAACGTGAATGCTCCCTGTTTCTCATATAAACCCTATTTTCATGACCAAGCTTCATCCCTTTCCTCTCTTAGCTTATGACTTTTTGACTCTAATCAATCTACAAAATTTGCTGGAACTTTTGTATAGGTAGAGAATAGAATATTTTATGGAGATGCCTGAGAGGTAGAGGAGGCTTATCTGGGGACTAGATGTCATTGACATTACCTTAGTTTATTTGTTGCTCTAGAGTTTAATTTCCCAGTAAATATCCTGAATAGATTTGATTGTTTTTACCTTTTAAGCTATTGTCTTAGTTTAAAGGTTATAGCAGAATTCAGCAGTGTCAAGCACCAAACTGATTTGGAAAATAGGTTGTACTGAACTTGACCACACAGATAACATTACTATTTGTAACAAGTCAGCCCAAGGACAGTTCAAAGTATTTGTTATAAATTTTTGTAAAATTTTTTATAATACAAGCACTGCTGATATCAAAACCTCCTCCATCTTAGTACCTTTCATCACATTACAACCTACATTTTATAATGATAAGCTCTAATAATTAGAGTGGCCCATCACATGACTTCAAACATGCCCCTTCATTTCCTATTATCTTGGAGTGAGAGATGAAGTTCCTGGAGTGCTGGAATCTGCATATTCACATTAATTGTGCATTTGTCATTATTATTTTAACACGTTGAGTGTAAGTTTCTGTTGTTAATAGATAAAGAATTTCTGTTTCTTCTTTTGGCTTTCTGATCAATCTAAATGGCTTTTCATTTATTCCATTGTGTATATATACCACATTTTCCTTATCCAGTTGTCCATTGATGGACATTTAGGTTGGTTCCATGTCTTGACTACTGTAAAAAGAGCTGTGAAGAACATGGGAATGCAGGTATCCCTTCAACATGATGATTTCCATTCCTTTGGGTATATACCCAGAAGTGGGACTGCTGGATCATATGGTAGTTATATCTATAGTTGAGAAACCTCCATACTGTTTTCCATAATGGCTGTACTAATTTTCAGTCCCACCAACAGTTTAGAAGAGTTCCCTTTTCTCCACATCCTCACCAGCATTTGTTATTCTCGGTCTTTTTGATAATAGCCAGTCTAGCTGGGGTGAAATCATAGATCAATGTGATTTTGATTTGCGTTTCTGTGATGATTACAGATGTTGATGATATTTTCATGTACCTTTTGGCCATTTGTGTGTCTTCCTTTGAAAAATGTCTATTCAGCTCTTTTGCACATTTTTTAATTGGATTATTTGATTTTCTACTGTAGAGTTGTTTGAGTTCCTTGCATATTCTGGATACTAATCTCTTCTCAGATGTGTGGTTTGCAAATATTTTCTCCCATTCAGTAGGCTTTCCTTTCACTATGTTGATTGTTTCCTTTGCTGTGTAGAAACTTTTTAGTTTGAAATAATGTATTTTCTTGTTGTTGTTGTTGTTGTTGTTGTTGTTGTTGTTGTTGTTGTTGTTGTTGTTGTTGGATATCCAGTTTGCCAAGGACCATTTACTGAAGAGGCTCTCTTTTCCCCAATGTATTTTCTTGGCCACTTTGTCAAAGATCAGCGGTAAGTACCTGGATTGATTTCAGTCCTCTATTCTGTTCCATTGGACCATGTGTCTGTTTTTATGCCAGTACTATGCTGTTTTTATTACTATAGCTTTGCAGTATACTTTGAACTCAGGTAATGTAATGCCTCTGGTTTTATTTTGTCTGATCAGGATTGCTTTAACTATTTGAGGTCTTTTGTTGTTCTGTATGAAAGACGAGATTGTTTATTCTGTTTCTGTAAAGAATGTCATTGGTATTTTGATGGGGATTGCATTGAATCTTTAGATTGCTTTGGATAGAACAGAAATTTTCACAATGTTAATTATTCTAATCCATGGACACAGAATGTCTTTTAATCTTATGTGTCCTCTTTAACTTCTTTCTTCAGAATTTTGTAGTTCTCATGGTAGAGATCTTTCACGTCTCTGGTTAAATTTATTCCTAGATATTTCATTCTTTTGGTAGCTATTGTAAATGGGCTTGCTTATTTAAAAAGTACGAAATTCTTCCATTCACAGCAACATGGATGGGCTTGGAGAAATGTATGTTAAGTGAAATAATCCAGGTACAGAAAGGGAACTACCACATTTCCTCATTCATAAGTGGGAACTAAGAAACAAAGAAAGAAAGAAAGACCATAATTAAACTTTGAACTTTCAGAGGGAGAGAACACACCTATAGTTACTGGAGGTGGGAAAGAGGAAAAGGGAGGGGGATAGGGATAACTGGGTAAAGGACACAAAAAGTAATCCTGATTTGTAATGATCAACATGCTAATTATATTGATTTGATCATCATGTACTATACACAAATACTGATCGTCAACTCTGTACTCTATAAATAGGTGTAAATAACAATAATAGAAAAAACATAAACAACAACAGAAAAAGCTTTTCATTTAGAAGAAGACATCTCTCCCATACAACATCTTTCTTATTTCTCATTTTGCCTAATAGAAAATTCTAACCACTAAAATCAAATATAAGCAGACTAGATGCTTTGTAAAAACAATCCTGGCTCTAATAATCTGCACTCACACAATATCAGCAATTCCCTAAGTACGCATGGGACCTATGAACTATACTCACTATGTATCCCCAGACAAAACAAGCATCAGAACCAGACTTAAATATGACACATATGATGGAATTATCACACAGAAAATTTAAAATAACTACAATTACTATCTCAGGCACTTAATAAAAAAAAATAGATAACATGCAAGGACAAATAAGTATATACCCAGAAAGATGCAAATTTTAAGAAATAATAGAAAAGAAATGCTTCTTTGCCCCTAAGATCTGGAACAAGACAAGGATGCCCACTCTCACCACTTCTATTCAATATAGGACTGGAAGTCCTAGCCAGAACAATTAGACAAGAGAAAGAAATAAAGGGCATCCAAATTGGGAAAGAGAAAGTCATGTTGTCCCTGTTTGCAGATGACATAATTTTATATAGAAAGAAACCTAAAAACTCCAAAAAACTATTAGACCTGATAAACCAATTCAGTAATATTGCAGGAAGCAAAATCAACATAACAAAAGTCAGTAGCATTTCTATACACCAACAATGAACTTGCAGCCAAATAAAAGTAAACCTGTCCAATTTACCGTAGCAAAAACAACAAAAAATAAAATAGCTAGAAATAAATTTAAACAAGGAGGTAAAATATTTTTACAATGAAAACTACAAAACACTGATGAAAGAAATTAAAGAGGACAAAATACATGAAAACACATTCCAAATTCATTTATTGGTAGAATTAATATTGTGAAAACAACCATATTACCAAAAGTGATCTACAGATTCAATGCAATCTCTACCAAACAATGAAAGGCATACTTCACAATTCAAAGTTTATTAAAATTGTTTTAAAAATATCAAAAATTTATATGGAACAAACAGAGACCCCAAATAGCCAAAGTAATCCTGAGCAAAAAGAACAAAACAGGGGATATCATACTCCCTGACCTCAAAATACACTACAAAGCTATAGTAACCAAAACAGTATGGTACTGGCACAAAAACAGACACATAGACCAATGGAACAGAATAGAGAATTGAGAAATAAATCCATGTACCTACAGGCAACTTAATTTTGACAAAATAGCCAAGAACATAAATTTGGGAAAGAATAGTCTCTTCAATAAATGCTGCTGACAAAATTGGAGATCTACATGGAGAAGAAGGAAATGAGGCCCCCGTCTCTCACCTTATAACAAAATCAACTCAAAATGAATTAAAGACTTAAATGTAAGACCTGAAACTATAAGACTTATTGAAGAATACATAGGGGAAACACTTTAGGACATAGTACTGGGCAAAGATTTTATGAATAATACTTCTGAAGCACAGGGAACATAGGAAAAAATTAACAAATGGGATTATATCTAAAAATCTTCTGCACAGCAAAGAAAACAATCAACAGAAAAAAGACAATCTTCAGAATGGGAGAAAATGTTTGCAAACTATGCATCTGATAAGAGATTAATATCCAGAATATACAAAAAACTCAAACAACTCAATAGTTAAAAAAAAAATCAGAGTTAAAAAGGGCCAAAAATTTGAATGGACATTTTTTAAGAGAAGACCATTGGCCACCAGTTATATTTAAAAGGCTCAACATCACTAATCATCAGAGATATGTAAATCAAAACCATACTGAGATATCATCTGACCCCAGTTAGAATGGCTGTTATAAAGAGACACAATAACATGCTGGTGAGGATGCAGTGAAAGGGGAAATCTTATACATTGCTGATGGGAATCTAAATTCGTTCAATCATTATGGAAAACTGTATGGAGATTTCTCAGACAACTACAGATAGATCTATCATATGATCCAGCAATCACATTACTGGGCATATAACCAAAGAGTGAAAATAATCAAGATGAAGGGATACCTGCACTCCCATGTTTAATGAGGATCTATTCACAATAGCCAAGAGTTGGAACCAGCCTAAATGTCCTCCAGAAGATGATTGGATGATAAAAATGTGTTATATAAATACAGTGGAATACTACTCAGCCATAAAAAATGAATGAAATTCATTTGCAGCAAGATGTAGAAGCTTGGAGAAAATTATGTTATGTTAAATAAGCCAGGCATGGAGAAATACCACATTCTCACTCATATGTGGTAGTTTAAAAAGTTGCTCTCTTAGAAGCAGAAGTTGAACATGGTTATTAAAAACTGGTTGTGGGGGAAGGGTGTAGGGGGATGGGGAGATGGTGATCAGTTTTAGTGGGATAGAAAGAATGGGATCTAGTGTTCTATAGCAATATAGGGAGACTACAGTCAACAACAAAGTACTGTGTATCTTTGAATAGCTAGTTGAGATTATGATGAATGTTCCCAACACAGAGAGGTAACAAATCTTGAGGTGACAGATATACTAAGCACCCTGATGTGATCATTGCACAAATTTTGTGCCCAAACACCATATTGTACTCCATAAATACATATAATTATCATGGGCCAATTTAAAAATTAAAATGAGAGGAAAATATAGAGAGTAGAATAGTGGTTACCAGAGCCAAGAAAGGGGAGTGGGGAGGGGAGTCCAAGAAAAATTTAGTAGACAGGTATAAAGTTATAAAGTTACATTTAGAAAGGAAAATTAAAATCTGGTATTCTAGGGTGACAATAGCTGATGATATTGTATCGTATATTTCAAGATAGCTAGAAAAGAGGATCTTGAATGTTATAACCACAAAGAAATGATAAATGTTTAGGTGATAGATATGCTAACTATTCTGATTGGATCATTATACAATATATGCATGTATTGAAAGAGCCAACTGTTCCCCATTAAATATGTACAATGAAAAAAAAGAAAAAAGATAAAATCAAGAATGCAATTCCATTTACAATAGCTAAATTTTTTTTAAAAAGAACAGGTAAAATTAAATAATATAAAATGTTCAGTTAAAATAAGAGAAGGCAACAAATTTCAAGGATGAATAGAAAATAGTTACAAATGTGGTAGATATTAATTCAAATGTATTGATTATAGCTTTAAATGTGAATTGTCTAAAGAAGTGGGAAAGGGGAAAAGGGAGGGTAGTTAGTCAGAAATTGCTTAAAAGTCACAAGAAATGCTTACTTTTTGTAATGATGAACATGCTAATTATCCTGATTTGATCATCTTACATTGGATACAGGTACTGATATTCCACTGTGTACCCCACAAATATGCATAATCAATCATACTGTAGTTAATTAAAAGTAGAAGTAATCAACAACATATGTAAATTAGAGCATTGTCTTAAATGTAGTATTAAAGAAAAATTTGTAAATGCTTTCTTTAGCACAATACACTATGCAAATTAAAAACAAATGTATATTCAAAGAATACATTTTTGAAACATATATGTATAGCCAAGAAGATTGTTTTATTTATATTATAGGCAGTATCAGGAAATGGCAAACTATGCCCACAGGCCAAATAAGAACAGTCACCTGTTTTTCTAAAGTTTTATTATTAGAACCCATCTAAAATAAGTAAATAAATAAAGATGAAGATAGACATAATGGATTTTTGAAAAATGACAAGATCCAACTATATGTTGTCTAACAATTCTGAAAGATAAAAATTAAAGAGTAAATAAAGATATACATTGAAACTAAAAAATATCTACAATGTTTTCATACAATGAAGTCTTCATAACAAGGATAATTACCGGAGATAAAAAGGAGAGCTACATAATGACAAAGAAGGCTGTTCTCTACAAAGCCATTACCATCTTAAATGTATGTACCCTTAAAATTGAAGTGTCAAAATATGTGAGGCAAAAACTGATATAACAAGGAAAAATAAACATATGCAATCATTGTTGAAAACTGAAACCCACTCCCCGTCAGTAATTGGTAGATCAAGCAGGCCAAAAATCCAGTAATATCAATCAGTGTGATTTAACAGACATTTACAGAACAGTCCTTCAACAATGAGAAAATACACATTCTTCTCAAGCTCTCACAGAACATTCACCAAGATAGACCACATTCTGTATCATAAAACACATCTTAATGAATTTAAAAGACTGAGAATCACACAATGTATGTTCTCATACCACAATGGAAATAAACCAGAAATCACAAACTGAAAGACAGCTGGAATTAAATTAAATATTTAAGAAATTATACAAGACTTATAAATATAAGTAACTTATAAATAACACATGGACCAAAGAAGAATGAAGAGACATTTAAAACATTTCAATCTAAATGAAAATACAAATTAAAATTTGTAGGAAGCAAAAAAAACTGTTTTAGAATTAAAGGCATGTATTAAAAAATAAGAAAGATTCAAGATCAGTAATCTAAGCTAATTGTCTAATTCTCTCTGTATTCCTGAACCCAGAACACAGCCAGGCACAAAAGCTTGTTCCTGAGGTTGCCACATGGCAGGAAGATATTGATTCAATTACATGTAATAACCCCAGCACAGACAACATTAAGTCTTGAAGAAAACATACTTCCTGGGAAAGTATTTTTGGTTGGCCCCAAACCTTATGTGACGTTCATTATACTTAAAGGGAATCAAAGAGTGAAGCTATCTACTGAAAAATATGATTTCATTTGACCATTTTCAGTATTTACTATCTAAATAATAATTGGACAATATTGTAAACTACACACTTTGGCTTATTTAACGTTATATTAATTACTTACCTTTTATTTATAGATAAATTTATTTCTTACTATTGAAAGAATTTTTATTATTATTACTATTATTATTATTATTATTATTATCATCATCATCATTATTATTATTCCTTTCCTAGCCACTATTTGCATTTAGAATGCTTGTTTTAGAAGTGCATGGACAAGTTGAAATTTTGCATGTGAAATTAAAAGCTCCAGTAGGCTGTAGAAGTGAAGACTTTCTGAGCAAGCAGAAACTCTTCCTAGTAAAAATCACTTGTTATGATCCTATTGTGAATCTATATAGGAGTACAAAAAGATTTTAACTACTCAACAAAGCCTTCATGCATGTTGCCCCTGATTTTTCATTTTGATTCATCATCAAGGTGATCTGTAGGGTTGATACAGCTCAATATCATAGGCTTCTACCCTTGGCTGACTGAGCATTAATTACAAAGAGACAAAGTAAAAAAAATCATGTTCACCCCCCTGAATTTCTTTTTTTTTAATTTGTCATAGCCTTCTTTAAATCTAATATACAGTGTATCTAATTCTTTACATGTATTGTCATGAAAATTATAACCTTAGGTTTTAAACTGTGATGACTTCTCTTTCACAGGATTGGCTTGGAGGAAACTCAAAAAGAACTCCTCAAATAGGTGCAGAAGAGGAATTGACATTATCTGGCTCTTTACAAAAGTTTTGTTTTTAATTTCAAGGGTGATACCTTCTTAAAAGATTCCAGCTGTATAAAATAAAATACTAAATTTCTAATCACTTGGCTATGTGCAATTTTTCTTCCCCTTTCAGAAACAACCTAATACCTACAAGTTTGGTTGGTATAATTAATTACATTTTACTATGCATACTTTTTTATGTTTATACATGCATATGCAATATTGGAGATATTCTATACTTATTCAATCATTTAAATTTCTGTATGTTATTAGAAGCAATATAGTAGCAAAATGTGTTTCACCATTTCTCTAAGAAGCCACTGTGATAAATAAATAAATTGCTACAGTACACACACATACATACATAAACAAACGTTTTGTGTAAAAGAGTTTCTGTATTATAGATTCCTTGATATGTAATTGCTGAGCCAAATTATACGTGGGTTTATTTTTATTAATAATGACTAAGATGGCATTAGTGGCTATTATCAAAAAAAGACTGAGAATAACAAATGCTGACGAGGATGTAGAGAAAGGGGAATAATTCAACATTGCTGGTGGGACAGTAAATTAGTACAGCCATTATGGAAAGTAGTATGGGGTCTTCTCTAACAACTACATATAGAACTACCATACGATCCAGCAACCCCACTTTTGGGTATGTACCCAAAGGAATGGACATCATCATGTTGAAGGGCTACCTGTACTCCCATGTTTATCACAGCTCTATTTTAAAATAGCCAAGGTATGGAACCAACCTAAATGTCCACTGATGGATGACTCGATAAAGAAATTATGACATATATGCACAGTGGAATACTACTGAGCCATAAAAAAGAATAAAATTCTGGCATTCACAGCAACATGGATGAGCTTGGAGAAAATTATGTTAAGTGAAATAAGCCAGGCACAGAAAGAGAAATACCACATGTTCTCACTCACTCAGTGGGGGTTAAGAATGAATGAACAAAGCGAAAGAAGGAAGGAAGGAAGGAAGGAAGGAAGGAAGGAAGGAAGGAAGGAAGGAAGGAAGGAAGGAAGGAAGGAAGGAAGGAAGGAAGGAAGGAAGGAAGGAAGGAAGGCCACAGTAATACATACAACTTCCAGAAGGACAGAACAGACCTATGGTTACTGGAGGTGAGAAAGGGGGAGGGATGGGAGGTTGGGGAGAAATTGGTTAAGGGACTCAAAGAATAATTACGATTTATAATAATGAACATGCTAATAATATTGATGCCATCATCATGTATTGCACACAAATACTGATAGTCAATTCTGTACCCCAAAAATATGTATAATTAATTGTTTCAATTAAAAAATAAACACATGCATTAATTTAGAAAAAAGACATTTTTAAAATTGTGTAGTCTCATATAGATAATTTTTTGTTTTTTCATGTTTTCTCTTTCATGTCCTACAGAAATTTTTATTAGTTTTCTTTTAAATATATTGCATATCTATTTTTAGTTTAATACAAAGTACCTTAAAATTGTGGTGCTATGAGATATTTTTCATTACATGCTAAATTTTACTGTGAATATTTCATTTCATCATAAGTGCAGTTAACAACTGGTACTCTCATGTAATTTTAGCCAAGGAATATTTTGCCACTGCATCTTTTTTTATTTATCTTTGGATAATAAGAAAATTGTTAAATATATACATAGTTTAAAAATTGGTGGGGCTGGAAGGGAAGGATATAGTTACTTGAAATATCAATAAAATGGAATTTGGGGGGTAGAGGCCTCAAATATTACTTATTCAAATAATAAAATTCCTGGGATGCCTGGAACTTGGTCGGTGGAAGATGAAGTTTTGCAATATAATTACATAAATTAGTACACAAATTATGATTAAATTAATGGCTGTCTAACTAAAAATTTCCACCAGTCAGTACTGATAGGTCTCTGTGGCTAAGATTAACTGTTATCCGCAAATATCTGCTCCTTCTTACTTCCAGGCAACATGACTATATTTTGAAGGATTTTGCAATTGTTTATGGCTATGAGACTGTTCTAGCTTCACTGGAGGAACATAAGCCCCACGCTATTCCTGTATCCTTTTTAGTCTTTCTCCCATTCCCTTTGACTACAACCTAAACATAATGGAGACCCAACTTTGAATATGTGGTGCCCTAGGTGATGATAATTCAGACCTCATACAAGCTATCATTCACACAGCAATAGCTAACTCCATGTAGTTACTGCTGCATATTTGGTTTGGTTTTAGTCAGGTTTATTGAGATATAATTTTCATAGAGTAGAATTCACTATCTGGTATGAAAATTTATATGTTTTGGTATATTTATAGTCACATAGTCACTATTACAATAAGAATAGAGAGTATTTTCACCATTCCAAAATGTTCCCTCTTGCCCTTTAGTAATTAATCTGCCCAGTCCCATGTTGCCCCCATGCTGGGCAACCATTGGTCTGTGTTCTGCCCCTTTAGTTTTGCCCTTTCCAGACTATTTTATAAAACGAACCATACAGTATGTAACTTTTTGAACTGGCTTCTTTTTCTTGTCATAATGCTTTTCATATTAGTCTACAATAACTCATCTCTATTACTGAGCAGTATTCTATTTTATTTATGTATATACCACAGCTTGTTTTTTAGATGCATAAACTTTCAAAATTAATATATAATTTTTGTAAATTTATCTTTTTATCCTTATGTGACATTTCTTCTAGTTTGTTTGTTTCTGATGAATTTGTCATCTATTATTGCATTATGCCAAATCTTAGGGGGTTTTAAAAATAAATATTAATTTTATATACATGTATATTTTTAAATCAGATATTCAAATACAACTTAAGTGATACTCTACCTCTACCTTAATATTTCTCATTAGGTTGAAATTAAGCTGTTGGCCAGGACTGAGGTCTCATCTAAAGGCCTGACATGTCGGGGATCGACTTGCAAACTAATTTGCGTGATTTTTGGCAAGATTCAATCTATTGCAAGTTAATTGTGGTATTCAATTTCTCACTGGCTGTTGGTCAGTTTCCTTTATCAGTTCTTTACCATTTGGAACCCTCCACAGGTCAGATCACAACATGGAAGCTGATTTCCCTGAGAGAACAAGTGAGATCTCAAACATTCAAGATGGAAACCACACTCTTTTTATAACCTGATCTCAGAAGTGACATCAGATTACTTCAGCTATATTCTGTGCTTTAGAAATTAGTCAATAAGTCTTTTCCAAACTCAAGGGAAGGGGATTAAACAAAAGCATAAATACACTTTGTGAAACACTGGAGGGCATCTTAAAGGCTCTCCTTTATATCCCATTATACTCCTTGTTCTTTTGATTAGTGTTTGCATACTATATTTTTATTTATCCTTCTACCATTAACTTCCACATACTTTCATATTAAAAGTTGATATCTTGGTAACAGCACAGAATGGTTCTTTTTTTCCAGTCTGAGTTATTTAAATCAATGTCTTTTTATATTATTTAAATCTATTCATTAATATCAGGGCTCAGAAAATTGTAACTATTGGTAAGTTAGCATAACAATAACAGAAAGACACACAATTAATATGAATAGGCAGACTCCAGCAACCCAAGAAATTTATCTCTTACTCTAAAATAATATGAAGTGATTGAGCTTGTGTGAAGTTAAGGAATGAGCTGCTTTAATTTCTAGAGGTGATCACTGTTGGATTCAGGGTGCTATGCGATGAAAGCTACTAAGATGAAGGGAATTTTAATGTTGTCAGTGAATGGATTATACAGAGTTTTCTGTGAGCACAGGCTCATTGCCATACTTTGATTGAAGTGAAGTGAGTACCTTGATAAGGATCAATGCTGTGTGATACATCACAAGAATGAAAAAAAAGCATTCTGTGAGTCCATGGATGGTGGTTTTGGCATAAGCATGGTGGACAGGGAAGGTAAATATGAATCCAGAGTAAGTATCTATTTCACAAAGTGTGCACAACACCACTCCTTCATCAAATAGAAGCACTATACATGTGGTCAGGCCTGATAAGACTCTGAAGGCACAAATAATTTACAAATGCCCATAGTTCCCACTCCTGCTGCACTACATTCTCTCATCCAGCCTATACCTCTGACTTTATGTCTATGATCAGCTGACAGAAGAAAAGAAGACAGTTCTTTACAGACAGTTCGGCAGGATATTTGGGCACCACCCAAAATTGTATAGCTGTAGCACTAGTGTTTCTTTCTGGAGCATACCTGAAGGACAGGGCTAAAGGGAAATGTTTCTGGTGGGAAAATCTTCAAGAAGAATACCTGGCTACTCACTTTAAATGGAAGGAGAAGTGGTCAGATGTGTAGTTGTATACCAATTCATGAGCTGTGGTCAACAGTTTGGCTGGATAGCCAGCAACTTGAAAGAATATGATTGGAAAATAGGGGAAGAGGTATGGGATATTTCTTTCTGAATGGTCAAAAATGTGATATTGTGCTTCATGCAAATGCTCACCAAAGGGCGACCTCAGCAGAGGAGGATTTTAAGATTCAAGGGGACAAGGTGACCTGTTCTGTAAATATCATTCAGCTTCTTTTCCAAGCACCTCTGTCATTGCCCAGTGGTCTTATAAACAAAGTGGCCATGGTGGCAGGTATGAGGTTTATGCATGGACTCAACAACATGCTATTTCATTCACCAAGGCTGACCTGGCTATAGCCACTGCTGGTTCGTTTGGAAGATCTATCTATAGTTGTTTGAGGAAACTCCATACCATGTTCCATAATAACTGCACTAATTTATAGCTCCACCAGTGTGTAGGCGGGTTGCTCTTTCTCCACATCCTTGTGAGTATTTGTTATTCTGTCTTTTCAATAATAGCCAGTCTAACTGGGCTGAGATAATATCTCAATGTGGTTTTGATTTGCATTCCCTAATACTGAGTGATGTTGAGCTTTTCTTCATGTGTCTTTGGCCATTTGTCTATATTCCTTTGAGAAATGCCTATTTAGCTCTTTTGCTCATTATTTAATCAGGTTATTAGTGTTTTATTTACTGTTAAGTTGTTTGAGTTCCTTGTACATTCTGGATATTAATCTTCTGTTGGATGCATAGTTTCTGAATATTTTCTCCTACTATGTATATTGTCTTTTTGCTCTGTTAATTTTTTTCTGTGCTGTACAGAAGCTTTTTAGTTTTTTGATATAATCCAATATGTTTATTTTTCCTATGTTGCATGTGCTTTTGAGTCTTGTTCATAAAGTCTTGCCCGATCATATATCCTGAAGTGTTTCCCATATGTTTTCTTTTAAATGTTTTATAGTTTCAGATCTTATATTTAAGTCTTTAATCCATTTTGAGTTGATTTTAGTACATGGTGAGGGCTATAGGTCTAGTTTAATTCTTTTGCATGTCTGCCTAGTTTTCCCAGCACCACTTATTGAAGAAGCTGTCTATTCCCAAATGTATGTTCTTGGTGCCTTTGTCAAAGTAGATGGCCTGATTTATAGGTTCTCTATTCTGTTCCATTAGTCCATGTGTCTGTTTTTATGCCTTTACCAGGCTGTTTGGGTTATTATAGCTCCAAAGTATTATTTGAAGTCAGGTAGTGTTGTGCCTCCAGTTTTTTATTTTTTTGTTTTGTTTTGTTTTGTTTTTTGCTCTTGATTGCTTTGCTTATTCAGGGTCTTTTGTTGTTGCATAAGAATGCTAGGATTTTTTTTTTCCGTTTCTATGAAGAATGTCATCGGTATTTTGATGGGGATTGCATTGAATCTGTAGAATGCTTTGGGTAGTGTGAACATTTCCACAATATTAATTCTTCTGATTCAAGAGCATGGAATGTCTTTCCATCTTTTTGTGTCCTTTTGGATTTCTTTTGACAATAATTTGTAATTCTTGTGATAGACATCTTTCACCTCTTTGGATAAATTGATTTCTAGGTGGTTTTTTTTTTTGGTTGTTGTTGTTGTTTTTGTTTTGTTTTGTTTTGTTGACTATTATAAATGAGCTAGCTTTCTTGGCTTTTTTTTTTTTTTTCCTGCTAGTTAATTGTTGGAGTATAAAAATTCTACTGATTTTTTTGTGTTAATTTTGTATCCTGCAACTTCACTGAAATTGTTTATCAAGTCTAAGAGGTTTTTTTGTAGAGTCATTAGGATTTTCTATGTGTAGGGTTATATCATCTGTAAACAGGGACAGTTTGCCTTTATCTTTTCTAATCTACATGCCCTGTATTACTTTCTTGTGCCTGATTGCTATGGATAGTACTTCCAATACTACATAAATTAGGAGCAGTGAGCATGGGTGCCTTGGGTTGAATGTTCCCCCAAAACTTACTCCCCACTGTAACTGGTGCAGGTGAGAAATCCTATTATTGTAATTTCAAGGTGGAGTACTTGAAGAGGTGATTAGATTGTAGGACCATACCTTAGCGAATGGATTAATAATGGTGGTCAGAGGCATGGTTCTGAGGGCTTTAAAAGAAGAGCATATGAGAGGTTAGAGTCTCTCTGCTCTGTCATTTACTGTCATGTGAGATCCCTGGGTCACTGTCACTGTTGCATTGCTTCACATGGGGTGACGGAGATGCAAAAAGGATTACTCAAAGCCCATTTCTTCTGAACAGTGAGAAGCTGCAAAGGGGTTAATTTTCCAGGAACCCTCAAGAGAGAGGTGTTCCTCCTTGGAAAAATAATCCTGAACTGGGGTTCTTTTTCAGTATTTATTCTCCAGGCCAGAAAGTTACAGAAAAGAAACATAGGTGGAGTTATGGCTAAGTATAGTTTAACAATAGAGGCTGGTAACATCAGGGAAATAACAAAATCACTTTCCATAATGGAATTTGCAAAAGGTTAAGTCGATCCACAAACAAAAGCTTGTTCTTAGCAAATACCATCTTTTTCTACAGCGATTTCCTTAGTATTTTTATATAGCAATCAAGTAACTTTAAGTTAACCTGCTCCAAGGGCATTAGTCCTTGAGCCAGCAATTTTGCTGTGTTACAATTCTTTATCTGCAACAGAGACTTTAGCCTGTGGAAAGCTTCCTGTCTTTTGCAAGCTTAGCATTTCTATGTGTAATTTTTAAAAGTTAGGTTATATCTGAAACTACAGAGCTTTGGAAGCTGGCCCCTGTGAAATACATTTGCTTTATAAATGTTAGTCTACTCCACAGTCACCACTACCAAGACCCTCACCAAATGTTTTCCTTGGACTTGAGACTTTCTAGCCTCTGAAACTGAAAATCAATAACTTTTGTTTTCTTTATAAATTGTGCAGTTCCAGGTATTTTATTATAACCAACAAGAACAGACTAATACAGAAAGTTGGTACCAGAGAAGTGGGGTGTTGCTTATAACAAACACTTGAAAATGTAGAAGCAGCTTTGGCACTTGGGTTTAAGGACAGGATAGAAAAACTTGGAGGAACAGTCTAGAAAAAGCCTAGATGCTGGTGAAAGTTTAGAACACAAGAAAACCAGGGAAAGTGTGGAATGTTTTAGAGACCGGTTAAATGGTGGTAACAAACATGCTTACAGAAATATGAACTGCAAAGACCATTCTAAAGAGGTCTCAGATAGAAATAAGGAGAAACTTTTTGAAAACTGGCACCTACTATTCCATTTCAGGTCCAAAGGCCTAGGGAAACAGAATGGTCTTGGGGAATAAGCCTGAGGCACTCTCCATTGGCTCACTGCCCAAGGCCACCTTGGGAAGCTGCTTCCAACACCAGCACCCCAGAGGCTTTGGCTGCTCCAGCCGTGGATTAATTGGCCCCAGGGTTTGCTGGACCCACACCTTTGGAAAATAAAAGCCAGAAGCTTTGGCAGCATCCACATGGTGTTAGTTCTGCAGGCTGGTAGAATGTTAGAGCAGTGAAAGATTAGGGGGCTTCACCCCAATTTCGAAGAATGTATGGAAAATCCTGGGGGCCCAGGAAGAGATCTGTCACAGGGACAGAGTCACCACAAACAACTTTCACTAGAGCAGTGCCAAATGGAAAAGTGGGCTCAGAGTTGTAGCAGATAAACCCCACCAAGGTCATGCCTAGTGGAGCTGAGAGAGTTGGATTGCTATGGAGACCCCAGAACTGTGGAGCCACCAGTGTATAACAACCAGCCTGGGAGAGCTGAAGCATGGCCTCAGACCAGAAAAGTCATAAGAGTAGAGCTGCCAAGGACTTGGAGATCAAACCCCTGCAGCAGCATGCAGAAGATGTAGAACATGGAGTCAGGGTATATGATTCAGCTTTGAGATTTAATGCCTGCTCTGTTGCATTTTGGAGTTGTTTAGAACATGTTACCCTTTTCTTTTGGCCTATTTCTCCCTTTTTGAACAGTGTTGGGGTGTTGAGGCCACACACCTCCTGCTGGGGCAGAGAACTGGCCACGACCCCACCCACATACGCATATGTAATCTGTTGGAAACATTTGCCTGGACAGGAGAGATAAAGGTGGCACCTGACGGAAGCCACCGGGGAGTGGCCAAGGAAAGACATAGTTTTAAATTATTGGTTAAAAGGTATTTCTGTGCTTGTGCTCACCACGTGATTGCAACAGCAAAGCATTAGAGCAAGATGCATGTTCACATGATCTTTAAGATGATAGGCTGAAGTTAGGAAATCCCCTTGCCATATGCTTATAAAAGGTGCTTGTGTGAAAATAAACAGAACTGCTTGACGGAACCTCTGCCACATCTGAGTGTCTCTCTGTGGGGCTGAATAGGCGGGTGTCATACTCACCTTCCTCCTGGGCTCTCCTGGCCACTAGGGTGGCAGGAGTAATCCTACCAGTTCCTTCTCTTGCTCATCCCATGGCAGGGGGATAAAAGGGGCTACTGGGAGGTTCAGGGCCTGCAGCTCCTGAGTCCCCACAAACAGGAATATGTACCCTGTGCTTGTCCCACCATTGTGTCTTGGAAGTAGATAACTTGTTTTGATTTCATAGATGGGACTTTGAACTTTGGACTTTTGAGTTGAAGCACGTTAAGACTTCAGGGATGAATTAAATGTACTTGTATATGAAAAGAACATGAGCTTTGAGGGGTCAGGAGTGGGATTTCTTGGATTGAATGTTCCCCCAAAACTTAATCCCAACTACAGCTTTTGAGGGCGGAAAATCCTATTATGATTATTGCAAGGTAGTGCCTTGAAGAGGTTATTAGATTGTAGGACCATGACATAGTGAATGAATTAATAATGGTGGTCAGGGATGTGGTTCTGAGCTTTAAAAGGGCTTTAAAAGAAGAGCACATGAGAGGTCAGTCTCTCTCTGCTCTGTCATTTGCTGCCATGTGAGACCCCTAGGTCACTGTCACCACCACCAAAACCCTCACAAGATGTGTTCCCTGGACTATGGACTTTGTAGCCTCTGAAACTGTAAGCGGTGAATTTTGTTTTCTTTATAAATTCACAGTTCCAGGTATTTTATCATAAGCAACAGAAATGGACATACAGTGGACATCCTAGGCTTATTCTCATTCTTATTCTTGGTGATGGTTTTATTATTTATGGCTTTTATTGTGTTGAGATGCATTCCTTCTATTCTTAATTTGCTGAGAGTCTTTATCATGAAGGAATAATTAACTTTGCCAAATGCTTTTTATGCATCTATTGAGATAATCATATGGATTTTGTACTTGATTTTGTTGATTTAGTGTATCATGTTTATTGACTTGCATATGTTGAACCATTCTTGCATCCCTAGGATGAATCCCATTTGAACTCGGTAAATAATTTTTTTGATGTGTTGCTGTATTTTATTTGCCAATATTTTGCTAAGGATTTTTGCATGTATTCTCTTCAAAGATATTGGCATGTAGTTTTCTTGTTGTTGTTGCATCTTTGTCTGCTTTTGGTATCAGGGTGATGCTGGCCTTATAGAATGAATTTGGTAGAATAGCTTCTGTTTTAATTTTTTGGAATAGTTTGGAGAGAATTGGTAGTAATTCCTCTGTAAAGTTTGGTAGAATTTGGCACTAAAGCCATTTGGTTCTGGGCTTTTCTTTGTTCGGAGACTGTTCATTACCACTTCATTTTTGTTGCTTTTTATTGGTGTGTTCACGTTTTCTATTTCTTCTTCATCAGTTTTGGTAGTTTGTATGTGTCCATAAATGTATCCATTTCCTCCAAGTTTTCAAATTTGTTGGCTTATACTTGATTATAATAGTGTCTTATGACTCTTTGTAATTCTGTGGTATCTAGTTTTTCATTTCTGATTTTTGTTATTTGGGTATTTTATCTTTTTTCAGTTAATCTAACTAATGATTTGTCTATTTTGTTCATTTTCTCATAAAACCAACTTTTTGTCTCATTGATCTTTAGTATAGATTCTCTGGGTTTCTATTTTACTTAGTTCTTCTCTGATCTTAATTATGTCTTTCTGTCTACTAATTTTGGGATTGGATTATTGTATTTTTTAGTTCTTTGAGGTGTAGCATTAGGTTGCTCATTTGAAATATTTCTATTCTTCTGATGTGTTTATTGCAATAAACTTTTTTAAATACTTTTCTTTGCAGTGTCCCACAGGTTTTCATAATCTATGTCTTTATTTTAATTAGTTTCAAGAAATATTTTGATATCCTGTTAAATTTCTTCTCGGACCCATGTGTCATTCAAGAGCATGTTAATTTTCATGTGTCTGGATAGATTCTAGAGTTTCACTTGCTATTGATTTCTACTTTCAATCCATTGTTGCCTGAAAAGATGCTGGAAATGATTTCAATTTTTTTAAATGTGTTGAGGCTTGATATGTAACCTTACATGTAATCTATACTTGAGAATGTTCTATGTGCTGATGAGATGAATGTATTTTCTTTGGTTTTTAGATGAAATGTTTTGTAGATATCTGCCAAGTCCAATAGGTATAAAGTGTGGTTTAAACCCAATGTTTCTTTGTTGATTTTTTGCCTGGATGGTGTGTCAAATGTTGAGAGGGGTGTTCAGGTTCCCAACTACTATTGTTCCTGAGTATCTCTTTCCTTAGTTCTAATAGTGTTTGCTTTATATATCTGGGTGCTCCAATGTTTGCTGCATATATATTTAAGTTTGTATGTCTTCTTGCTGGATAGATTCTTTTTTCTTTATATAATGACCTTGTCTCTTTCCATAGTTTTTGGTTTGAAGTCTATTTTATCGGACATAAGAATAGCTACTACTCTTGCTTGTTTTTACTTTCCGTTTGCATGGTATATCTTCTTTCATCCCTTACCTCTTAGTCTGTGTGTGTGTTTTTATAGGTGAGGTGTGCCTCTTGCAGACAGCATATAGTTTGGTTGAGCTTTTTAATCCAATCAGCTAGTCTGTGTTTTCTGAGTGGAGAATTTAATCCACTTACATTTAGGATTGTTAATAAAAGTTATTGTCTTACTTCTGGCATTTAGTCAGTTTTCATTTGGATGTTTTAAATACCTTTCTTTCTTTTATTGTTTTTCTTAAGTGTTGGCTGGTTTTTGGATGTGATGTAATACAGTTTCTTTCTCTTTCTCATTTGTATTTTTGTTCTACTAGGTTTTATTCTTTCCTGTTTATTTATGGTAGGGATTATCTTTTTTGGATTTGAGATGCAGAACTCCCTTGAAGATTCCTTCCAGGGCTGATCATGTTGTGGTGAACACCCATAGTTTTTGTTTGTCTGGGAAACACATGATTTCTCCCTCATTTCTGAAGGATAACTTTGCTCTTTGCTCATTATAGTATTATTGGCTAGCAGGGTTTTTTTCTTTTAGTATTTTGAATATGTCATCCCATTCTCTTCTGGCCTGTAAAGTTTCTGTCAAAAAGTTTTCTGTTAGTCTGATGGGGATATGATGCTTTTTTCTTGCTGTTTTTAAGATTCTCTGTCTTTGAGTTTTGCTTGTTTGACTATAATGTGTTCCAGAGAGGATCTTTTTAGATGGGATCTGTTATGGGATCTTTGAACCTCCTGGATCAGAAGGTCCATGTCTCTCTCTATACCTGGAAAATTGTTTACTATTATTTCATTGTATATATTCTCAATGTCTTTTCCTTTCTCCTCTTCAGAAACACCCATGATTCAGATTTTTGCTTGCTTAAGGTTGTCTGCTAGCTCTCTTAGGTTTTCTTCATTTTTTTAATTTCTTTTTTCGTTTTGTTTTTATTCACCTGAGTTATTTCAAAGAGACTGTCTCCAAGATCAGAAATTCTTTTTGCTCTAACCTGCTACTTAAACTCTCAGTGGTGTTTTTTATTTCATTAAATGACTTCTTCAGTTCCATGAGTTCTGTTATATCCTTTTTTAAAGTATTAAGCTCTTTGAAAATTTCCTCCTGCGTGTCAATGACAGTTTTGTTCAGTTCATCATGTCCTCTGTGTCTTCTTGAATCTCTTCAACTTTCCTTAAGATTTTTACTTGGAATTCCTTTTCAGTCATTTCAAGACTTTTCTCCTCTATGTGGTCTGGTACTTGAGAGTTGTTGTATTCCTTTTGTAGACTCATATTTTCATTTTTCATTTTTTCTCTATGTCGATGTCTAGTCATCTCATAGAGCAGTTTCTTCTCCTATTATGCTCTTTCCCTGGATTCTTCTGGTGACCCTCCTCATGTCAAGGCAGTCAACTGTTCAGCATTCCTCCTTTACAGTGGCAGTGGCTTTGGCAGGCTGCCTGCATGGCAATGGAGGTTCTGATGGTGGTAGGCTGTGGATGCCAGTGGTGACAGCAACTGCAGCAGTGGCACTTGCAGCAGCCATTCCCTTGGCTGCAGTGTCCATAGCAGAGGCCCATGTAGCTATGGGGTCCACAGCAGCAGAGGGATTATGTTGCAGCAGCAGCACCACCACTGGCTGCAGCTGCCTCCCTCATATCTGTGGTGTCTGCAGCAGTGGCAGGGTCACCTCACTATGGAAGCAGCAGAACCAGCAGTTATAACTAGTCCCTCATACATGAGTGTCTGCAGTGACAGCAGAGTCACCTCATAGTTGCAGCAGCTGCACCGGTATTAAACTAAAAAGCTTCTGCACAGCAAAAGAAAGAAATAGTTAACAAAGCAACTTACAGAATGGGAGAATATATCCACAAACCATGCATCTGACAAGGGATTAATTATTCAGAATATACAAGGAACTGAAACAATTTAACAGTAAAAATAAGTATCCAATTAAAAAATAGTCACAGGAACTGAGTAGGCATTTCTCAGCATTAGGGAAATACAAATCAAGACCATGTTGAGATACCATCTTATGCCAGTTAGACAAGCCAGTATCAAAAAGACAGAGAATAACAAATGCTTGTGAGGATGTTGAGGAAGGGGAACCCTCCTACACTGTTAGTGGGACTGTAAATTAGTGTAAACATTATGGAAAATGGTATGGAGTTTTCTCAAACAACTATAGATAGAACAGCCACATGATCCAGCAATCCCACTGCTGTGTGTATACCCAAAGGAATGAAAATCATCATGCCAAAGGAATAACTTCACTTTCATATTTATTGAAGCTCAATTTCCAACAGTTAAAAGTTGGAACTAAAAAAAATATTCATCAACAGATGACTGGTTGAGAAAAATGGAATACTACTATGCCATAAAAAGGAATGAAATTTTGCCATTTTCAGCAACATGAATGAACTTAGAGAAAATTATGTTAAGTAAATTATACGAGGCAGAGAAAGAGAAATACCACATGTCCTCACTCATAAGTGAGAGCTGGGAAAAAAAAAAGAAAGAAAAAAGAAAGGAAGTCAGAACAATCACAATAGTTCCTTGAAGTCTCAAAAGGAGAGAACATAACTGAGGACAACAGAGTTGGGAAAAGGGGAGGAGGAGCTATTAGGGAGAAATTGATAAAAGACCACCAAAATTGTTTATATTTTGCAATTATTAAATTAAAATAATTAATTAATTAAACAAAAAATATTTTAAAATTTTTATATGTTATGTTACTTTTATAATTATTAAAATAGATATATTATTTTAAAATGTATTATGTAAAAATGTATTATTTAAAAATGTATTATGTGATATCAGGACGTATCTCTGCTTAAAATACCCAGTGAATTACAGTTGTTATTGACACAAAATTCAAACTGTGGGTCCTGCATGATTATGTGCCTGCCTTCTTTTCCAAGCATCTTTCTTCCCTCACCCCTCAACTCTAATACTTTTTTTTCTTCTCACTCACTCAGCTCTAAAACTTTGCCCTACCTGCAGCCTACTATCAGTTTGTTAAATATGACAGTGTTATCACTTGATGTCCTTTATGTATGTTGTTCTCTCAAATTCTTCCCTTCATTTTTTAAACTAGTTTATTGGTTTTCATACTTAAGGTTAGTTTTCAGTTTAAAAAGCATCCTAAAAGATGTATGAAAGTTTACACTCATGCAATTTTATGTCCTTTATAGGACAGTTTCTAAAAATTTTATTTCTTTTTATGTGAGTACTTAATTTCTTCGTTTTCCCAAAGCAATCATCTTGAGAGTTGACACCAAGTCCAATTTGTTTAACATTAAGACTTCAGAGTCTTGAACAGTTCTCCACACATAATAGGCCATTTAGACATATTTATTAGCTGCTTTGGTGGCCTGAATTGGGTTATTTTTCAAATTCTTATTGTTTACTCTCTGGTTTTATTGGAGCCAAAACTGATTTTGAAGAAAATAACTTTCCTACAGAATGATTCAGCATAAAGATTAACTTGAAAGATCAAACAACATGTCTTAAAGCTTTTATTTTCTTTTATCTTTGACATGGCTTTTTGTAATCCTATATGCTCGGAGATGTTAATTATTCCCTGTCTCACTTTATTGTGTCTGTTGTGACTATTTATATTGCATGGATTCTCAGAGGAAAACACAAATAGGCCAAGTGTGATGTTAACAAAATACATGCACCATATGAAAAAATAGCTACTGTGCAATACAGGATTACATTCAAAGTTACTCCTATGCCAATGTCATCAAACCTATCTTTCAAGACAAGCCTACTAAATTATTTTTTTTTACATTTACTCAAGCCATACTATCTAGTTGTGTATTTTTTCAGGCTATTTAAACTAGGCAGAATTTTTTGAACAGTGATACCTGATATATTTTCTGATGTTGCTAACTGCACTGAGCGATACCTGAGAATTTAGGAACAATGTAGATTTAATCAGTAGTTTTAAAATCATTTGCTGTCCTTTCAAATTCATTATAATTTTAAAATTGTCCCACTAGTGGTTAAAAGAGTGCATATTGTTTATACAAACAATATATAATATTATATTTCAAATCCTGAAATCTATCATAAGTTTCCAGTCCTACAATTTGACCAAAAGTTGAACTCAATGACTTGAAGATTTTAATGGGAAAATTTTATTTTGCATCTTAAATCCCTTCTTTCTTGTTGCTACTCATTTCCTTTGGTGCTACTTCTTACCTCTCCCCGACCCTCCAAAAAAGGAAGAAATTAATTGATCTATTCCATGTCCTATTGATTCTATTTTCCCAACATTATTGATATGCATCCCCATCTCTCCACCTCCACTATCACACAGTAAGAAGTTGTCAGGATTGCTTATTTAGACTTATATTTATTTTTTATTGGCTTCCCTTTCTCAAAGTTATTTTCCCTTCACTGTATTTAAAAGTTCTGCCAGATTAATCAGTTCTCAGAATTCACTAATGTTTTCCTGGAATCTGCTAAATAAACATTAACATCTTCAGCCTAGCCTTCAAAGTCCTTTGCATCTACATTATGGGGTTTGTCCTAGTAGTGTATTTTAGGCTGCTTCTCTTAAAAAAAAAAAAAATCTGTTCTAACTATCTTAATGGTAAAATTGAGATTATAATTCAAAAGACAGTCTAATCTTAGCAAATTGATAATCAAGTATTTTAAAAGGCCAGCTGAAATAAGTTGTCTACTTATTTTTTCTTATAAAAATGATAACTGAACTATTTTATACTTTGCACATTATAATGAGGGGTGAAGTTATAATAACAGTTAACATTTATTTAGCCCATATGCACATACCCTGTTCTGGTGTGCAAAGTGCTTTATATCACTGTGTCATACAATTCTCACAGGAATTCTTTAGTATCAGAAACTATTCCTACTTCCATCTCACATTTAAACTATGATATAACACATTGAAATTCTGTAACAGGTAAAGCTTATCAATGTTTTAAATTATTTTTAATTTTCTATTTCAGGTTTCTTCTTCCTTTTTCTTTTCCTTTTTTGAATTGCATGAAAAGAAATTTACTCATGACTTCAATGTACTCTGAAAGTTTGTTAAACTACTTTGAAAGGAGATATACACAACTTAACTAGTATTGTGGTAACTTGAAGAAATCCATTTCTTGAATAACAAACTTATGCAATGAAGAGAGCATTCTGAGAATACTAATTCTGCACAGGTTTTATTGTTATTATTATAAATTTCCATATTCTAAAGGAATTCATGGCACACTAGTGGAAACAAACAGCATTCCCTTCTTATTTAATAATTACAAAATAGTCTCAGTTTTCATGTTCAGAAAGGAAAGTCTACATTAACTGCATGTATATTCCCTTCATTCTTTTTATCCTCGTTATTATAAAGTTCAAAATATTTCCAACGTAATGCATCCTGGTTTGAACACCTTTTGTCTTAAAAGGAGTAGTATAAAATACTGCTCTGTATATGGCTCTGATTGCTTTTTATGGTAGGGCTTTTATGTACTTCCTTAATTAGGAATTCAGCAATAACTATTGGCTAAGATTAACACGTGTATTAGTCCATTTCTGTTGCTTATAACAAAATACATGGAACTGGGTAATTTATAAAGAAAACAAAATTTATTGCTTAGAGTTCCAGAGACTGCAACATCCAAAGTCCATCTGGTGGTGATGACAGTGACCCAGGGGTCTCACATTGCAAGATAGTAGAAGCAGAGAGAGCAAGAGAGACAGATTCTCCTCTCCTTTTGAAAACATCAGAACCACACCCCTGATCACCGTTTTTAATCCATTCACTACTGCAGGGTCCTACACTCTAATCACCCCTTCAAGGCTCCACCTTTCAATCACCATCATAGGATTTCCCACTCTCTTAACAGTCACAGTGGGGTACAAGTTTCTAATACAAAACTTGGGGGACACAATTCAAGCTTCCGTGAATTTGGGGGAGACATAATTCAATCCACTACACTATGGATGTCTCTTTCTAATTATTGCAGTCAGTCATTTAATTGTATGTTTTTAAATTACAATATTGAATCTCTCCTCTTCCCAAGCTTCTCTCATTCCTCTCAAACACTGAATGAATGAACTAAAATTTTAGGGAAATCATGGAAAGTGGTATGAAAAACTATAACTTGCTATCCAACAGATTTTGTAATTTAATCTTTTTATAACCATTTTTGTGAGCATTACATATGCAAATGGAAGAGGACTGGAAGAGAAAACAGAAAAATAGACATGGTTGGTATTTCAGCATGATTGAATTGTATATAAATGTTCTTAATTTTTTATTAAGATAGTTCTAATTAATTATAACTATGATAATAATGATAAAAGTTAATAATTTTTAAGTGATCATTTGGCAGTAATCATTATTTTAAGTACTTTCCATAAGGTGAATCCATGTGTATTCTCATATAAAAAATGAGCAAAGTGCACAACATCAGCTGAAAGAGAGGAACTATACAGTTCCTTAGAACTATGCAGGTTTAAAAATGAGAAAATTGGGCCAGAGGACCAAAGGCATGTTTGAAAGTGAGCAAATACAATAAGTAGAAAATACAAAAAAGAAGAAAACTAATTATACATATGAATACAAAGGTTTGTCTGTAAAGATATTGAATAATATACACGTTGCACTAAGTACAATGATAGTGAGATTTTTTTTTTTTTTCTTTTTCTCCCCCCCCCCCCCCCTCCCATTCTAAACATACTCAATGGTATGGACTGTGGTAGGCCATTGTCAACATTTATACTCTGGAGATAGACATGTGTAATTAATTTTTCATGGAATGCAGTTTGGCTCTAAGTTAAAAAACAATTGTTCACGTATTCTATCTCAGCAATTACACTTTAACACATTATCCAAAGACAATGATTATGGGTATATTAACTTTGCTACTCAGAGTGCTATTAGCAGACCAGTAGTATCTATATTGTATGGGTACCTGTTAGGAATTTAGCATCTCAGGCCCAGCTCCTAATGAATCATAATCTGCATTTTAATCCCCAGGTGATTGCTCCAAGATCATTATGCCACCAGAATGGAATTATTAACATTATTAATAATGTAAAAATAGGTAGAGCTAAATATTCAACAAGAATAAGACGGTTAAAATTTTCTAGAAAATACTTTAAAGTCCTGAGTCATATGATCCATTTTAGAGTGTCTGCACTGTCGCCTCCTAGTAATTACACTCTGGGTAACCTTCTTAAGGATATAAACTCATAATTTCTAGTAATTATTATTTTCATACTTATAACCATTATTTTTATAGGAGTGTCAGAATCATAGATAATGTTTTACATTATTTCTTTTACTTTTTTATTTTCTTAAACATTACAATAAAATTATCTGACTTTTGCATAGTTTTATGAAGATGTTTTAATTACACTTGCATAAGCTTGTGAAAATGAGACTATATATTTACGTATATTTATTATCAAATAACAAGATCATTCCTAGAAAATATGAGAAATCCAAAATATTCCAAATGTGAAAATGTCTGTTAAAATACAATGGAAGAAAAACACATTGCTAAGATGGGTGACAGCGTGGTGAATATCTTAATTGACACTGAACTCTTGGAAAGGAAAAAAAAACAGATAATTCACTTAAACGTTCTTGGTAGATGTGAACACTCTGTTTTAATAATAACAACGTGTGACTCCAGTCTTTCTTTTCTTCTTTATTCTTGTTATCAAAATTTAACATTCCAAGTCCAAATCATTCTGGACTGGCATTTATTTTTATTCCCGTAGGTGTCTACTATTTCTGCCACCTGTTCACTCCTTAGCTAACTTTAGCTACTTGTCCTCAGGAAACCATTTTTCTGGTGTTATAGAAACCATTGAAGTCATTTATATTTTCTTGATGTTCTCTCTAACCCTCCGAACATAATTTTAACAGTTCTCCATTAACATTTTATTAATTACTTAGCATAAGCCAGACTTACTATGGGCTTTATCTATGAGGGTATGTCAAAAAGTTCATGAAAGGATTTGTATTATCTTTTAATTTTATTTTTCCATGAACTTTTTGATGTATCCTTGCATACGTATTTGCCTTAAATGTTTCATCTCATATAAAGATTGAAATACATTTTATAAGAAATAAAGAAAAATCGAGTAAATAGTGAAGTCTTGGAATAGGATTTTCTAAATTTTGAAGCTGGATATCACAAAATTAATACATCACTTATGAAAAACCAAGGAGAAGATAATTTCTGTTATTTTTGTTGTAATTTTTTTTACTTCACAAAATGATTGAAAATTTCCTGAGTTTATAGCCCTTAATCGTTTTGTTTACAGTTATGTTCTTTATACCTTCTTTAATGTTTTCTCTGACCTTTAGTTTCTGACAAAAATTGTATATGTTTAGTTTCTTTTGGAGAATACCAAATACTGATATAAAGACAAAAAAAGCTATACAATGTTTTTGGTGAATTATGATTTATTAATTTAATTGTTTAATTTAATTTATTAATTTAATTAATTTCTAATTGTAGAAAGCCAGATAAATAGTTTAATAATTATTTAATTTTGATATTTCATGTAATCATCCTTGTTAAAATTTACAGTGAAATATTTATTCTTCATTTTATATATGTAATAAATCTATGATTATTGAGTCAACTTTGACTAATAGTATTTTAACAATATTTATTATTTCTTTCAAATTTATTATTTGTAGGTACAGTATAGTAAATCCAGGCAAATAAATTTTAGTTTCTTTAAACATTTAATTTTTTTAGAACTTTATTATGATCAATGAATCTTTTGCATTATTCTACTATATCATTTTTATACATGTTCAGACATTCACAAATACATAACTATGCAAATATATGATAAAATTAAACATTTGCTTTTAATTTCAACATGTAATTAAACACATATTATTTAATATATATTACATTTTAAAAGTCCTGCTATATTACTCAATTTGTCTTCTTACTAAGCTAAAATAATTCCATCAAGAAACAAACTATAACTTTTAAACTATATTTTTTAAGCAAATATTTTCTAACACTTTAACAAATTTAAGATGACAAAATAAGCACCTATACATCATATAAAACATTTCAATAGCCTATGAGTCTGCAGTTATTCCAAAGTGTATAAAAATAAGAAACAACTATAAATTATAGCCACATTTATTGACAAATATTTTCTTTACTTAGATATTGTCCAAATATGTGAACATTATTTATCAATTACCTCAATTTAATATTGATCGAAAGTCTGAAATTTGACTTAAAATCTGAAAATATAATTTTACACATTAAGGGTATATGGTTTTTAGCATTACCAAAATGCATTAACAAGGAAGGTTCATCAATTTTTAAGGAACATCCATTATCAAATTTTAAAATTGTGGAACAATAATAACATACTCAATTCATTCAACTCATGTTTGAAAATTTTAAAAAATATTTAAAGGAGATAAAAGAAATCTAGGTCTCATACTATTTAAAATACTATACTAGTTCTATTTTTACAAAGTGGTAAAAGTAGGGGAAAACTAACATTAAATCCATCTAGTTTGTCCACTGAATTATCAATTCTTCAGGGATATGCCATGAACTCTCCTTATAAATATTATTTATACACCTCTGTATTAGTATACCAAATGTTCAAGAATCTTGAAGTTATAACAAAAACACTGAGTAGCTTTCTTTTCTTATTATTGAGCAATCGTGGTTATTATTGAAATCCACATTTAAACATTTTTTCCCTGAATTACAGTTTCGTCTAGAAAAGAAAAAGTCTCTAAAGAATCGATGTATTGAACATAAATTTAGTTTAAATTTTTTAATTTTCTTTTTGGAAATTTGTAGTTCTTTATTTCAATTAGATATTTAAGAGTGTGTACATAATTACACAATATATTTTCTTTTATGATCAATTAATCTTCATGATGTCCCAAGAGAATAAGAAGGAAAGAAGAGGAATGACAAAAGAAGAAAAAGAGAAAGTTGGTTTCATATAGAAATAAAATTATTGTTGTAAAAGGCAAATTATCTTTCATCTGCAAGGAGGGAGAAAGGCTTAGATACAGGAAAATCCATGCTAACATACACTCTCACAGAAACCAACCCTACATTTTTATTTTATTTTATTACTTTTCTATAAACAGTCAATAGTTTTTTATAGATGTTTACAGAATAAGAAAAAAGTCTTTTATATTTACCCACATATTTACTATTTTGGTTGCTCTTCTTGCTTCTTTCCTTTGTGTTGATAGAGATTTCTACCTGATATCATTTTTATTTTTCTTATGCCTTTAACAATCTTTCAGTTTTTGTATGTTAGAAAAGTCTTTATTTCTCCTTTGTTTTTGAAGTATATATTGAATAGGTTTAGAATTCTAGGTTGACAGTTCTTTTCTTTAAATGTTTTGTGCTCAGGATTTGTTGAACTTTCTTGATCTGTAGTTTATACTTTTGTTTAATTTTGGAAATCATTAATTACGGAAAGTGTTTCTTGATTTTTTTTTTCCCCAAACACCATTCCCCATACCATTGTTGTCTCCAGTTATAAGTGTATACAAGGTCACTGGTAGTTTTCTTTTTTCTCTCTACATTTCTTACTTTTTAAAATTTTTATTTTGAAATTATTATAGATTTGCTGAAAATCACAAAGAAATGTACAGGGAAGTTATATGCAGCCTTCATCCTGCTTTCCCCCATTTCAATGACTTGTATAACTTTGATATTGATACACCAGTATCAAAATAAGAAAATCGACATTGTATAATCCACAAAGTTTATTCAGATTTTTCTTACCTTGTACCATAGTAATAACCCTTTTAATGTCTTTGTCAACTATTATCAATTATTTATTGATCTATTTCTATTGAATTTTCCTGCATCTTTCCATATCTGCTGATTTTTACTGAATGACAAAAATTGTGAATTTGAAAGATGTTAGTTTTTTTTATTATTGTAAATATACCTGTGCTTTGCTCTCTGATGCAATTAAATTACTTAGTAACAACTTGATTTTTTTAAGGATGTTTGCCATATTTCAACCAGAGAAGCAACAGAACCATTAGAATAAATATATAACATTTATGAATACATTATATATTCGTAAGGGTACTTCAAAAAGTTCACAAAAAAATTTGTGTTATCTTTTAATTACCTTTTTTACAAACTTCTAAAAGTATTCTTTGTGTGCCTGTATACGTGTGTGTGTGTGTGTGTGTATACATGGGAATCAAAGAAATTGGCTTATTCAATTATGGAGGCTGGGTGAGCAGTCTTCTCAAGGCTATTTCTGCATCTAATGCTGGAGCCCAAGGTCCACAATTCCCACAAGAATTTTGATGGGAATCTTAAGAGTCCTGGTAGCCTATTAACTGGAGCCTCATGAGGACTGACTGATGTCTGTGTCCTTGTTTCTTGCCTCTGACCTAGTGGAGAAAGGTATACTGCATTGGTCAGTAGCATTCATGTAGTTGAACAAATGTCCTCAAAATCAGAAAAAATGAGTGAAGGTCCATGGGGAAGAGAGAACAGCTGTAGGCCAAGCTGCTATTCAGTCCAAGGAGGTGAGTCAGCAGATCAGCACCATCACCATCATGTTTGCCTGCAACAGAAGAGTTGTTCCCTTCCTTTAGCTCTCCAACTCTCAAGACAGCATTTTCCTTGGAGCTTACTCTAACAGGAATCACACTAGAAAAGGAGTTTGGGGAAATGTAGTTCAGCATTTCCAGAACAGCCTTGAGTCAAATCAAATTTTGTTTTGCTACTGAAGTAATAAACTTCTCAGTACTCTACCCAATGCATCATTAATTCCAATGTTTTCTACTCTGGATGATGGAGATACAAATTATTTTTTAACCTCTATAGTTCCAGGGATGGGTTCCTTTCTTTCTTACAGATGATGTTGTGTACTTTGTTCATACATGTGTACTGACTTGTACATGGCTGAAAACTCAAGAGACCCTATGCAGCTATCTGGAGCTCTGTCTCTGGCTCTGCCTCTCTCTCTCTCTTCTCTAGAACTCTACCCTAAGAACTTCAGCTGAATTGGTCTCCCTGAAATCCTACCTTAGTCTTCTCAATTCAGACGGGCTATGCCTCGCGTTTCCCTTCTGGACTGTGTCCTGAAAACTCTCTTCCTTAAGTGAGCTATGGTAGGGCTTGCCTCATTTGTTACCCCTATATCAGGGTCAATGGCCTGGTTGGCAGACATCCATCAAATGTTTGAAAACATTTGTTACATGTGTATTTTCAACTTTCTTATTATTCGGATTCATCCTTTCTGGAGGACATAACCCTCCAAAGGCTTGTGGGTTTTTTTGGTTTGTTTTTTGGTTTTTTTGCCATGAACCTATTTTACTTATCTTGTCCCCTTCTGTTGGTTGGTCCTGAACTATAACCTGTGTCTCCAGAGCCATGTAAAACTGCAGAAAAATGCCACTCTACTTTTCAAAGCTTTTTTATTTTTGCCTTTCAACCTGCAGTGCTATAGAAATTTTTTGTTTTCGAGGGAGATTATGCTGACATTTGAAGTTCTCCAATCTCCAGTGTTGTCTCTTCTCCTCCATGGAGTCGCCAAACAAACAGCTGTATTTCGGTATCCAACAAGAGTCACCTACTTTCTTTGCAAAACATCACAGCATCTTATATTTTCCCTTAATCTGCAAATGTACCTAGTGAAAAAGCAGCTGCTAATCATAAGCCATTTCTCTGCAGTTTTGACCTCTATGTAATTTTGGCTCCTCTTGTCTTTGTTGACTCATCAGTTTTCTCATGTATTTATTTGTTTGTTTGTTTGTTTATTATTTATTTATTTATTTATTCTTACTAATAGTCATTTTATTTATTTGTTTGTTTGTTTCAAATATTCATGATATACAAAGCTGAGTGTCCCTCCTCCTGCTCATGATGTGGGGGCCAGATTCATGTTGGGGCATACCCAATACCAGAAATTACTTCTGTACCCTTTGTCCCCTTCCAATTATCCCTCAAGCTCCCTCTGTTTCCCCCTCTCCCCTCAACTCCAATTTGTAGCCCTAGGAATATTCCCTCCCTCTGTTGGATCCAGGGACTACTGTGGTCTTTCTTTCCTTCTTTCCTTTCTCTCTTAGCTCCCACAAATGAGTGAGCACATGAAGTATTTATCCCTCTGCGCTTTGCCTGTTTCACTCAACATAAGTTTCTCCAGGTTCGTCCATGTTGTTGCAAATGGGAGTATTTCATTCTTTTTTATGGCAGAGTAGTATTCCATAGTGTATATATACCACAGTTTCCTTATCCAATCACCTATTGATGGACATTTATGTTGGTTCCATATCTTGGCTACTGTAAACAGAGCTGCAATAAACATGGGAGTGCAGGTATCCCTTCGACATGATGATTTCCATTCCTCTGGATATATACCCAGAAGAGGGATTGCTTGTTCATATGGAAGATCTATATGTAGTTGTTTGAGAAACCTCCAAATTGTTTTCCAAAGTGGTTGTTCTAATTTACATTCCGAACAACAGTGCAGTAGTGTTCCCTTCTCTCCACCAACATTTGTTATTCACTGTCTTTTTGATCATAGCCAGTCTAACTGGAGGGAGGTGGTATCTCAATGTGGTTTTAATTTGCGTTTCCCTGATAACTAGTGATGTTGAGCATTTTTTCATGTATCTGTTGGCCATTTGTATGTCTTCCTTTGAAAAATGTCTATTCAACTCCTTTGCCCATTTTTTAATTGGGTCATTCATTTTTTTTACTGCATAATTGCTTGAGTTCTATGTATATTCTGTATATTAGTCCCTTGTTGGATGCATAGTTCCCCAAAATTTTCTCCCACTCTGTAGATTGCCTTTTCACTCTGTTGATTGTTTCTTTTGCTGTGCAGAAACTTTTTACTTTGATATAGTCCCGTTTGTTTATTTTTTTTCTTTTGCTGCTTGTGCTTTTGTTCATAAAGCCTGTGCCCTGACCTAACTGCTGAAGTGTTTCACCTATATTTTCCCTTAGTGATTTTACCGTTTTGGGTCTTATACCTAGGTCTTTAATCCATTTTGAGTTGATTTTAGTGTATGGTGAGAGATGCATATCTAGTTTCATTCTTCTGTATATAGATATCCAGTTTTCCCAGCACCACTTGTTGAAGAGGCAATCTTGTCCCCAATGTAGATTTTTGTTGCCTTTGTCTAGTATCAGATGGCTATAAGCCTGAGGACTGATTTCTGGGTTCTCTATTCTACTCCACTTGTCTGAATGTCTATTTTTATACCAGTACCATGCTGTTTTGGTTACAACAGCTTTGTAGTATAATTTGAAGTCAGGCAGAGTTATGTCTCCAGCTTTGTATTTTTCTGCTCAGGATTGTTTTGGCTATTCAGGGTCTTTTGTTTTTCCATATGAAAGGTAAGATTATTTTTTCCATTTCTGTGAAGAATGTCATTGGTATTTTGATTGGGATTGCATTGAATCTGTAGATTGCTTTGGGTAGTATAGACATTTTCACAATGTTAATTCTTCCAATCCAAGAGCATGGAATATCTTTCCATCTTTTTGTGTCTTCTTCAATTTCTTTCAGAAGTGGTTTTTAATTCTCATTGTAGAGGTCTTTCACCTCATTGGTTAAATTGATCCCTAGGTATTGCATTTTTTTTTTTTTTTGGTGACAATTGTAAGTGGGCTACTTTCTTTATTTCTCTTTCTGTTAATTCATTATTTGAGTATATAAATACTCCTGATTTCTGGGCATTTATTATGTATCCTGCAATGTTACTGAAGTTATTAACCAGCTGTAGGAGTTTTTTGATAGAGTCTTTAGGCTTTTCTATATATAGTATCATGTCATCTGCAAATAGGGAAAATTTGACATCAGCTTCTCCAATTTGGATTCCCTTTATTTCTTTCTCTTGCCTGATTATTCTAGCTAGTACTTCCAGCACTATGTCGAATAGAAGTGGTGAGAGTGGACATCTTTGTCTTGTTCCTGTCCTTAAGGGGAAGGTCTTCAATTTTTCCCCATTCAGAGTAATACTGGTGGTGGGCTTGTCATAAATGGCTTTTATTGTGTTAAGATATTTTCCTTCTATACCTAATTTGTTGAGAATCTTTATCATGAAGGAATGTTGAATATTGTCAAATGCTTTTCAGCATCTATTGAGATAATCATATGGTCTTTCTCTCTGAGCTTGTCAACATGATGTTTCACATTTATTGACTTTCATATTTTGAACCATCCTTGTATCCCTGGGAAAAATCCCACTTGATCATAGTGTATAATTTTTTAAATATGTTGCTGTATTCTAATTGCTAACATTCTGTTGAGGATTTTAGCATCTAGGTTCTTCAAGGATATTGGCCTGTAATTTTCTTTTTTTGTGTTTCTTTATCTGGTTTTGGTATTAGAGTTATGCTGGCCTCATTGAATGAGTTTGGGAGAGTAGCATCTGTTTCAATTGTTTGGAACAGTTTCATGAGAATTGGTAGTAACTCCTCTTTAAAAGTTTGATAGACTTCAGCTGTAAAGCCATCCGGACTCGGACTTTGTTTTGTTGGAAGATTGCTAATTACCACTTCAATCTCCTTGCTTGTTATTAGTTTGTTCAGGTTTTCTATCTCTTCTTGGTTCAGTCTTGGTAGTTTATATGTGTCTAAAAACTTATCCATATCTTCCAGATTTTCAAATTTGTTGTCATACAGTTGTTTATAATAGTCTCTAATGATTCTTTGTATTTCTGTGGTGTTAGTTGTAGTGTCTCCCTTTTCATTTCTGATTTTTGTTATTTGGGTCTTCTATCTTTTTTTTTTTTTTTTTCTTAATCTAGCTAATGGTGTGTCTATTTTGTTTATCTTCTCAAAAAACCAACTTTTAGTTTTGTTAATCTTTTCTACTGTTTTTGGGGGTCTCTATTTCATTCGGTTCTGCTCTGATCTTCATTATTTCTTTCTGTCTACTGCCTTTACGTTTGGATTGTTGTTGTTTTTCAAGGTCATTGAGGCATAGCATTAGGTCGTTTATTTGGAGTCTTTCCATTTTTTTGATTTAAGCATTTACTGCAATAAATTTCCCTCTCAGTACTTCTTTTGCAGTATCCCACAAGTTTTGGTTTGATGTATCTTTATTTTCATTAGTTTCTATAAATTTTTTGATTTCCTGTTTAATTTCTTCTTGGACCCATGTCATTTGGGAGCCTGTTATTTATTTTCCATGTATTTGTATAGCTTCCATTGATTTGATTATTGTTTACCTCCAGTTTTACTCCATTATGGTCTGAAAAGATTGTTGGAATGATTTCAATTTTTTCAATTTGCTGAGACTAGATTTGTGACCTAATATGTGGTCTATCCTGGAGAACGTACCATGAGCTGATGAGAAGAAAATGTATTCTTTGGCTGTTGGGGGAAATGTTCTGTATATATCTGCCAGGTCCAGATGGACTAGGGTGTGGATTAAATCCTGTGTCTCTTTGTAGGCTTGTTGCCTGGAAGTCCTGTCCCTACCAAGAGAGGGGTGATCAGATCACCCACTATTAATGTATTAGGACCTATCTCCTTCTTTAGGTCTAAGAGTGTTTGCTTGATACATCTGGGTACTCTAGTATTGTGTGCATACGTGTTTATGATTGTTATGTCTTCTAGCTGAATGGAATTTATAATTATATAATGGCCTTCTTTCTCTTTTTTGATGTTTTTTGGTTTAAAGTCTATTCTGTCTGATATAAGAATAGCTACTCCTGCTCATTTTTGGTTTCCATTTGCATGGTATATCTTTTTCTGTCCCTTCACTTTTAGTCTGTGAGTGTCATTATAGGTGAGGTGGGTCTCTTGAAAGCAGCATAAACTTGGGTCTATCTTTCTAATCCAGTCAGTTAGTCTGTGTCTTTTGAATGGGGGGTTTAGTCCATTCACATTTAGAGTAGCTATTGAAAAGTATTGTTTAATTCCTGTCATTTAGTTGCTATTTAGGTGGTTTAAATATCTTTTCATCATTATTTGCCTTTTTATTTCTCTTCTTCAATGTAAGTTGGGGGTTTAAGGTGGAATGGTTTAGCTTCTTTCTCTTTCTTGCTGGCATTTTTAACTATGGGTTTTGCTCTTTCTTGTGTATTCGTGATAATGGTCACCATTATTCATATTCCAGGTAAATGACTCCCTTGAGAATTTCTTGCAGGGCTGGTCATGTGGTGGTGAACTCCCACAACTTTTGTTTGTCTGGGACATACACTATTTCTCCCTCATTTCTGAAGGAGAGCCTTGCTGGGTAAAGAATTCTTGGCCAGCAGTTTTTTTCTTTTAGTATTTTGAATATATTGTTCCACTTTCTTCTGGCCTGCAGGGTTTTGGTTGAGAAGTCTGCTGTTAGTTTGATGGGGGTCCCCCTGTAAATGACCTGATGCTTTTCTCTTGCTGCCTGTAGGATTCTCTCTTTGTCTTTGAGGTTTGCAAATTTAACTATAATATGTCTTGGGGAGGATCTTTTTGGTTTGAATCTGTTTGAGAACCTTTGAGCTTCCTGGATCTGAAGGTCTGTATCTCGCCCTACACTTGGGAAGTTTTCTGTTACTGTTTCCTTCAGTAGGTTTTCGATATCTTTTCCCTTCTCCTGCCCTTCAGGAATACCCACAATTCGGATGTTAGAGCACTTGAGATTGTTTGCTATCTCTCTTAGGTTTTCCTCATTATTTTTAATTCTTTTTTTCCCTTTTTTTTTTGTCTGCCTGACTCATTTCAATAAAACTGTCTTCAGGCTCTGAAATTGTTTCTTCTGCATGCTCTTCCTTGCTGCTCAAGCTCTCAGTCATGTTTTTTATTTCATTGAGTGAGTCTTTCAATTCTAGAAGTTCTGCTACACTCTTTGTTATGGTATTAATCTCTTTGTGGATGTCTTCCTTCATATTCTGGATTTTTTTCTTATTTCATTGTGTTCTCTAATTGAGTCTTCCTTTATTTCTTCAAGTTTTCTTAAGATCATTACTCGAAATTCTTTTTCAGACATTTCAAGCATTCCCTGTTCCGTGGAGTCTGACTTTGTGGCATTACTGTATCCTTTCAGTGGTGTCATTTCTTCCTTATTGTTTGCACTTCTAGTGCTTTTTCACTGATGCTTGGTCATTTGGTAGGAGGTTTGCTTCTTCTATTACAGTGAGGTTGGCTGTGGAGTGGCCTTGGTTGCTATTGTTGGGGGTAAACTGTCTTTCTTGACAGTAGATGTCATGGTGGTTATGTTAAACCAACTTGGTTCCCGTTGGAGACTCTGTGGTCATAAGATGAGCCCTTAATGCATGGAGTTCTGCTGGGACAAACTCAGTGGGACAGATCCATAGGCTGGTTCTCCCCACTGGGTCTGAGGCAGGATGAAGGGCCATGTGGAGCCACATGGTTCTGCTGACTGGCTGGTCCTGGCGGGCTCACCTGTGCAGTACTGGTTCAGGGCAGTGAGGCGGGGCCTGGAGCTCTCTACCTGCCTGGGTCCAAGGCCGTGGGGTAGAGGGGCTGTGTGCAGCTGCGCAGTTCCACTGGCTGCCTTGCACTGGCGGGCTCACCTGCACAGTCAGTTTTCGCATATATTTAAGTAAATTTTTAAAATACAAACTTAAAAGTTTTCTTGGGACTTTTCTGCCATAACTACTTCATCTACTCAAAAATGGAAGTCAACTGCTACTTTTTAAATTACATTTTAATGATATTCATGGTATATGGATATACATATATATATGTATACACACACACACACACACACACACACACACATAATGCCATCTCCATTTTTATTAGATTTTGTTTACATAGTTAAATAACCAACAATTACAATTGCTGCTACTGGGTCATCTATGCATACCTTGCTGTGCCTACATATTGAAATTCTTAAATAATATTTGAGATTTCATATCTATTCAGCTTAGAGCATTTTTTAAAAAGCAATATGAATTCTTTCTTAGTATATGAGAAACAGCACAAACTACTATGTTCCAGAAACTGGGCAAAGAATGTGGAGAATTGTTACAGCCATGAGCCTTCTAAATAGTTATTTACTTTTTAGAGCTTAAAATAGATGACCTGTTATAAATAAAGCATGATTTGAGGCTATATTATAGAATTAATTAGCCAATAGCACCTCTCATTCTGGAATTAAATAGACATTCTTTTAAAATTTGAAAGTAGCTACAAAAATTATTCTTCTGACACTGAACTGTGTATAGTGTATGTAAAAATTTATGAGATGGTTTATACTTAATTTATGCACTTTTATACCTCAAATTAGATTGGTAATATAGATTTGCTATGTAAGAATCTACTCTTTAGAATGGTAATATTAGATATTAGACTAGAGTCATAGAGAGGTGGAAAAAATTGGGATCCTAAGTCCGGTATTTGTATATACAACATATGTATGTTAGCTTCTTCGAGCATAGATAGTAACTATAAAATGATTCTGATCCATGCCTTGTCTGAATCACAGGTTATTGTGAAAACTAAATGAGATAAAGAATATGACAGTAATTTGAAAGCATAAAAGTATAAAAATGTATAAAGTTATGTTCATTCAGGAAACAGAGTTTTCCAGACTTATGTTTCATTGAAGTGCAGTGCTTTTAAGTTTTATTAAAATAAAAGCTCTGTAACCAACATTCCTATTGCTTAATATTTTAGGTGGGGAAGGACTGATAGAGATCTCGTAAGTGGTTTTCCATACTGGATGGTTAGAAAAATATTTACACATGAAAAGACGTAGATTTTGGTAATTTTGCTTATTTGAAACCTGCAATAATATTGATGCCACAGATCCTGAAGTATCCCATGTAAACAATTTTGCTTTAGAGCCATTTTCAGTCAGCTTGGCTGTGCAGAAAGCCTGGGCACTCAGCTGCATCTTTAGTAAGCATGAGGATTGAAAAATACATATTGGTGCTTTCACTAAAATCAAAGGTTTCAGTCTTATAATACTGGATACACAAAAAAAGTCAAAACTTTGCTTTTTAAGTTTATTTTGGATTTGCATGGTGTGCAGTATAAAATATCTTGCTTTAGAATGAAAAGTGTTTATTTCATACTGGATACTATGACTGACAAGGCAGGCATAATAATGTGATGTGCTTCTCAATACCTTTGATCCCATTTAATAAAAAATAAATCTTCGATTTCTCATATTTACAATAAGAAGACAGTTGACTCTGCACCACAGATTCAGAAATCCCAAAGACCAGGGAACCGGGGAAGGTTTCTTCAGTAGCATAAATTAGTTAAACAATGTAATGTGTAAGAACTGAGACTTTAGCTGAGACTGCATTTTGAAAAAAATATTACTTTCTACTTCAACATCCTATTTTATCTACTCTTTCTACCTACACTCTGAACTAACTGTATTTTTAAAAAGTATATATCACTGGTTAAGAATTCAGTTTCTGTTGTTACGATAAGTGAACAGATATGATGTTGATGGGGGGAGGGAGAAAGGAAGTCAGGGATAAGGAGGAATTGGTAGAAGGACATGAAAATCAACTACATTGTATATTGGTAAATTAAAAAATAAAAAAATGTATATTTAAAAAAATAAATTAAGTTCTGGTGTTAAAAAACATAGTCCATGACTACGTCTTCCAACTACCAGGTTAAATGTCTTAAAATAGTGCTCAGTTGCTGTTCAACAAAGAAATAATAATGTCTATCTCATAGAGTTAATAAAATTGAGTCCATGTTTTTAAAGTGCTTAAAACAGTTTAATATGTGTCATGTCATGATGTACACAATAGATAAATGTTATTAATATTTATTTACATTATACATAACAATATTAATTATAAAAATACACAATCTATTATGGGCCCATAGTTGGATAGCACTAACAGAGACATTTACTTATTGTCAGATTTTAAAACAATCGTATTGCATCTTTCATACACTACTGATTAGCCAGGTGGTACAACATTGAAGTTTTTACCATTGTAAGTTTCGTTGGAGAGACTCTGAATGTTGCACTATTAAAAAGAAGTTTCTATCAGACAAGGATTCTCCCTAGTTGTCATGCTACTCCACATACGCTCCAAAATGTGAAGAAAATTAACTAGTAATCTCAGCACTAAAAAGCTAAAGTACTAGCTTCAAATAAAAGGCTCTGATTTAAAATACTATAGGTGGATGATACTCATTGTTCAAAGCAATCTTGCCTTTTACCTCTCTTAAATTTCTTCAGATAACACCTCACAATTTTCAGTGCAAATTAAATGGACCTTACTATGATTGAACCCAGTTGTCAGGTTAAACTCTCAAGGAGAAAAGAGAAAAAAGAAAGCCAGTATCTTATAAGTATTTTCATTCTCTACCTCTTGGTTGAGACATTTCTTTTATAGCATAAAAAAGTAAAAGATAGAGAACAAAAAAAATTATAAGAAGTTTATTTTGTATGAATATAAGATGGTTCTTAGTTAAATTCATTCCTAAAGAATGGCAAGGAGGGAAATATCAATTGTCAAGGATACTTACAGAAAAAAAAAATACAAATTGCAAAATTAAGCTGACATTTTAAAATTCTCCATCTCTTTAATGCTAGCTAGATGACCAGAGGGTTAAATGATTTTACAAGAACATACTTGTGCCCAATTTTCTTATGTTTAAAAAACACAAATACCCTCTATCTTACAGAAATGTTAAGTGGAATAATTAAGACAGCTGTACTAAAAATTAAAATGCAAATTTTAAAAACAGACCTTCATGGAATGTTTACTCTGTTCCTGGTACTGTGCTTACTAATTGCATGTAATATATTATTTATCTAAAAATGACTTCCACAGTGTCTGGAAATAAGGAGTCATAAATTTTTGTTACTCCCCATATACGGTTATAGAATACCTGGAAATACAATGCAATACAATTATCCGTGATTTTTTCATATCTTTACTACTACACTGTGAGCTCTCAAAGAGGAAGAAAAGGATTGCTCTCATCTTTGAATTTTCAAAAGACTTTTGTCATTTTCTTTTTTAGTATATACCATATCCTTAATAATGTTTGTTTAGTGAATACATACAAACAAGACAACTCTGGATTGGTAAACTCTCACAAATAGGTGCTTTAAAATTTAAGGAACGCTTTATGGTAAAAATTATACAAGACAAAGCAAGGCCAAGTCTTGTAAGTGCCACACAATTAACATAGAAAAAGGGTTATGAATTTAGAAAAGGAAGGCCTGGTTTGACCTTATTACTAAAGATTACCTATCGAGGTTTTTGGACAAGTTTGCTATAGTAATTTTATTTATGGAACTATTCAGTTGTATTTAAGGCAAATGACAAGAGAAAGAATTTGGGGACCCAGGAACCTTTTAGGCTCCTAATAAAATTCTGTATATTTAAAGATAAGGTCCTGGACTTAGGTGGTACTATTAAGACACAAAGAAAAACATAGATGTAGGAGGTAATCGAATGATGATTTAGAAAGAGTTAATGAAATAAGCCCAAAAATCTAGAAACATACTCTTATCTTAATTGGAATTTATTAAAATATATCATCATAATGAGTTTTGAATTTGTTGGCCTAAAGTTTCTGCCAAATACTACTTTAGAGTGATAATAATAACTGTTATATGGACAAAAGAGAGATACTTGTCAAATAAGCTTAAAATGTATGATTTAAGAAGTAAAACTATTTCCTTGCTAGTGTTAACTGTGATATTCTAAGAAATTAATTTAGCAATTATTATATTTTCAAACTTATTGGGCCGTGTATAACTGCACCCCTTTCTGTTCCTATTTTTCAGAATATTTCATACGGTTTTAATCTATATTTTTAAAATGCTGATCTATATCAAACATAATACATTTTTATTATAGTCTATTCCCAAATTGACACTTTTTTCCCCAGTTGCAGTTGATGTTATTTCTGTATCTATCTCCTTAAAATCTTGAAGGAGTTCTTCCAATTTTTAAATTATTGGAGAAAAAAATCTGAGTCTAAAATTTGCATGAGGAAAGAAACCTAAAATATAAGAAGCCAGTTTTTATATTTTATATAGTTTCTAACAGAAAACTGATTACTGAATTTATTCACTAATATGAAAAGTATTTTGTAACGTCTGTTTGTATTTGTGTGCCTGTGTGTATTCATCATTGAAACATCAAAAGTAAACTGACATGAATTTTTATGTATCTCCCTTGAAAATTAATAAGTAGTCATTATGTCATGAAATGAAATATTTAAATTAAAAATTCATTATCATTATCCTTATTTTTTTCTGGAATATCGCATCATTTACTTGTGAGCTTTCTCGCATAATCTTCACGTCTATAAATTGTATTAATAAGGTAATATACCAAGTGATGGATGAAAATACATTTTAGGAAGTCCCCTCGGTGTGTCCTTTTTGTTTAATCTGAGATAAAGCAGGAAATGGTGAAACACTGCTCTCAGCCAAACTGTGCCGACATTTTCCAGCAATGAAGATACTTTATTCACTAAAGTATACCCAAAGAACCCAATGTTTATATGTGCTAACTATATACATTATTATATTAAATATACTTTTAAATGCTTAAAATTAAGAAAAACAGCTAGGCCATTGTGACATAAAATTGAATGGTTTAAAGTTGGTCTTCTAATTTCCAAGGAGGTTTTTCTGCTTCCTATTTAATCTCTAGGTACAGTTCTGCTAGATACACAAAGCTGAATTTGTTACGGAACAAACCACAATATTGATTTTAAAATGCAGTGGTTACCAGAGGCTGGGGAGGGTAGGAGTGAAAGAACTGATGGTAAGAGATTGCTCAAAGGGTACAAAGCCACTGTTAGAGAGAAAGAATAAGTCTTGTGGGTTCAATTGCACAGTAGAATAATTAGAGTTAACAAATTGTATATTTCAAACAGCTAGAAGCAAGGTTTTTGAATGTTCTCATTACAAAGAAATAATAAATGTTTAAGATGATAAATATGCTAACTACCTTGAATTGATCATTACATTATATACATGTATTAAAATATCATTTGATACCTAATTTTAAAAATCGTGTCTTGAAATTAAATGACATCCTCAGTATTGGTTCTCCATCTTCTGCAGAGTTCCAAGGCTGAACCACAGGACATTCTGTACCCCATTGGGGAAACTGCAATCTGAGCCCTTACTCCAGGACTACTTTACAAATACTGAATAGTAAAGGCTGACAGTCAGTCCCTTTGTTTTTTTCAAACTACTGTCAAGATCTATAAGCACTTATTCAGAAGTTAGGTTACTCATCAATTTTGATCACAGTGACACACTAATCATGAATTAGTTAATCTGGATAACTTGTCAAATAATTCAGCTCAGTCTAGCAAGTCCCACCCCTATACTTGACTATGGACACTGTCTTAACGTAATACAGATTTCTACTTTTATTTCAAGTTAATTGATTTGAAATGAAAGTATTTTTGTCCTTAGTAAGGGTGTTTTTGTATTTTAATCTTTTTTTCAACTTGGATTTAGAGGCCTCAAAACCATATTTATAACAGAATTGCTAAGGATAATAATGGATTATGTTTTTCTTCTTTTTTTATTTTATTTAGTTTTTTTTACTTTTTGACCAAAGTCCTCATAAGCATTACATTTTAACATACAGCAATAGACGAATATATTTCATCTCAAGAAGATCTTTATTCTGATTATTTGTTTAGATCTTTGAGAGCAGGAGCGCCCTGTACATTTCATGCTGTCAGTAACTGTTAACTTCTCTTCGAAATTTTTCCTATGCCTTAAAAAGAAAACAAGCAGAATTCTTTGTCATGATTGTGTATTTCCCATCATGTCCATCTCAGATTGCACAGCAATAAAGTGAATCTAATTTGTAACATTTTCCGAACTGTGGCTCCTTCAATAGAGATTATATGCAATTACCGAGTGTTGTACACGTCGGCCTAAATTCAAAACACCATTAAGGTCATTACCTGGAATAGATATAGTAAAAAATCAAATTATCACACATGAAGAATATTAGGACCAGAAAAATATTTCTACACAAAGGCCAAATTTGTGACTATATAGTTCTGTGGTTGGCACATTGACAGTTTTCAAGTGTTTGTGGAATTGTATTGAGAAAGGAGACAGGGCTTTGGGTGGCAGATGGAGACAAGTGGCCCTCTCTTGCCCTGCCCGTATTTCAGGATCCTTTGTTCTTATGAAACATGAAATTATAGTGTGGGGCATAAGGACAAGTAGTAGTCTGCATCTGTAGTCGGGTTACAGCTGTCCTGATTTCTACATCTTCCTCATTCTAAACACTACTTATACTTTGCTCTTGGAGAGTGTGATCCATCTTTCTCACTCATTCTCTTCTTTTTATTACTTCTCTCAGGACTACTGTTAACTTTCCTCTTATGTTAAATGCTTTTTTTGGACAACCTCATCCACTTCAAATGCTTCAAATATATTTCTTCCTCGAATATCCCTTTTAAGCTTCAGAAAAATATGGCCAAGTCCAGATTGTCTGTCTCTAATAGGATGCTACATGGACACTTAGAACATTTCTAAAGTGGTTTTTTAAGTGGTATTTCTAAAATAATCTCGTTATCCCAAATTCTAGCCCTAAAATGTGCTATTTTCTTGAAATTATATTTGATTTAATAGTAATACTATTAATTTAGTCACCCAAAGCAAATAAATTGCTTTCTGCTTTTCCATATTAATAGGTCACTAAATTCTAGCCATTATCCCTTTAAAATATTAAATATGTTCCATCTGTGTTATCTTCTCTTGTCCGATTCCAATTACTCTTCAAGGATAATTTCAATACTTCATATTCACGTCCAACATATTTTACAATTGTTTTCCATTATTCTGCAAAGAATTATACATAGATTTTTTTCCTGCACTATTTTCTATATGCATAATTGTATTTTCCATCATTCATTCACAAATATTAATCAAATACCTACCACCATCCAATGCATACCAGACAGAACAGTGAAAATAAATTCACTTTCTTTTCTTTATTCCATATCTTTATTGAACTTATATTCTAGTGGGGAGACCAAGAACAACTATTTACTTAAAAATAAGATAATTTCAGATAATAGTAGTAATAGTGATTAATGCTATGACAAAATTAAATTTGGATAAAGGGATAAAGTGAGGAGAGATATAGTAAGTATAAATCTATTGTCACAGAAAGGTCAAAGAAGGGAACTTTGGGAGAGTGGTTCTTATAGGAATGTGATTTCTGACCTAAAACCTAAGTGATGAAGGTAAAGACACGCACAGATGTGAGTGAAGAATGTTCTAATAGAGGAATAAAAAATAAAGATCCAGAGAGAAAATAAACTTGGTATATTCAAATAGCAAAGAGAGTGGGATATCTAGCGTGTAGAGAAGTTTGGAAGAGGTAGTAGGTCAAAGAGTACAAAGACTGCATGCTTTCACTTTGAAAGACTGAGTTCAGATTTTGTTAGAAATGTAACAGTAAACCTTTACATATTTTTAAGTAGTGAAGTAATATGATTTGACTTATTCCTTGTAAGAATTATCTATATTTTTGAAAAGAAGAACTGAATGGGATGTTGGAGAACACATAGAAGATGGTTAATAAATAGGCGGGTATGATTGGTGACTGGATAAATAAATTAACATGATTCTGTGGAGGTTTTATAATCATTTACTAAATTTAATCTGCAAGTATGCATTGACCATATAATATGGAAATGAAAGTTTAGTACTACTACTCTCATTCTAATTACAGACTGATGGAGAAGTCTGCAATATAGAAATAGAGATCTGCTAGATCTCATTGAGAGGTCAGGTAATGAAGAAAGGATCTATGGAGGAGAAGGCACTTGAGCCAAGCCCTGAACTTATTGGAAGAGTAGAACCACATCAGGAAGATAATATAAAAAATCAAATAGATGTGAAAAAAAAAGAATAAAGTACATTCAAAGAACTGCAAACAAGTGTATTTATAGTGGTGTACAACTAAGGGCTCTAGAGATAAATTGCCTAAGTTCAGAATCTGGGTACTCTAATTAATTGCTGTTTAGTCTCTGGCCAGTTGTCAAATCCATGAACTATGGTTTTCTCATTTATGAAATTAGGAGTAGTATATTTACTATTTTGTTAGCTTCTTTGGGCTGGTTTAGTATTTAGAGCAGTTGTTGCCAAAGAGAAGGCAATCAATAAATGATTGGTATAATAACTTATTACAGCTGATGGAATGTCTATGGCTGAAGACAGCTTACAGTGTGAAGGATCAGACTAGGAATGGTCATGTTTACAATGGTAACAAGTCTTAACTTCATCATGATAACAACTGGTAGTCATTTCTATGCAAAAGATACATCAAACACACTTCTCAGAGAAGTCATGTAAATTATGTTGTGAAGAATGAGTTACTGACAGGGCAGCTCTTATCAAAATGCCCAGTTGGAAATTTGTTCTAACTTAGGTAAGAAATGTTGAGAGTCTATACTAAGTCACAGACCCTGAAAACAGAAAGGAGGATATGCAGAGAAGTATTTAGCAGGCATACTTTACAGCATTTGGAATTACATTGAGTTTCTGGAAGATGTGTGGAATCTAGGAAAAAATGAGCAATTGTAAATATAATATTTATTCTTTATTCAGAAATTACCATATGATGTGCATGTAAATACAACTCTGTACTCCATAAATATGTACAAATCAATGTTTGTCAACTAAAAATAAATAAATAAATAAATAAGAGATTACCCCGTGATAGTTTCTTTACATGTACTAACGGTAATTCTCATAAAGATCTCCCAAAGCAGGTCTTTTTTTTTTTTTTAAGAAAATGAAACTTTATTAATATATTTTTTACATTCTAGGATGTTGTTGCAGAGCAGTTGGGAGGGAGGGGGAGAGGGTATAGAGGAAGGAAATGGGATGGAAGAAGGAGGAGGAGGAGGGGAGGGATTGAGGCCTGTGGTACCTTTCTCATTTCCATAAGGGAGACTGGGGGGCTTCCGGCAGTGGATTGGTCATTGCTGGGCTGGGTGCAGATGTCAGGGGGCTGTGGAAAAGCCCTCAGCCCCCACCATCTCAGCTCAGGATCCCAGGACCCTTCTTGCTGTGGCTTGGTGGTCATCACTGGGCTGGTTGCATGTGTCACGGAGGTGTGGCCATGTCCCTCAGCCCCCACCACTTCAGGTCAGGAGACAGTGGCACAGTAACTGCAGTGGCTTGGTGATTACCTCTGGGCTGCCTAAGGGTGTTGAGGGGCATGGCTGAGGTCCCCCACCACTGCAGCTCGGGAGAGCCTGGAGCACTTCCTGCAGCAACTCAGTGTTCGCCACTGGGCTGGCCCAAAGCAGGTCTTATTGCCATGTTATATTTGAGGAAATAGAGACTCAATGGAGTAAATAACTCTACACGTGTACACACAACTGGTAAGTGCTAGAACCTGAGTTTGAGTCAGGTATCAGAACACATTCAATTTCCACTAAATAATAAGTCTTCCTGGTTGGAACTAATGTAACACGTAAATAGAAATGCATTATATTAGGGAGGTGTCTTAGTCCATTCATGCAGCTATAGCAAAATACCTTAGACTGGGCAATTTATAAAAAACAGAATCTATTTATCACAGATACGGAAGCTGAGAAGTCCAAGATCAAGGTGCCAGCAGATCAGTGTCTGGTGTGGTCTCTGTGCTTCAAATATCATGCCTTCTAACTGTGTCCTCACATGGTGGAGAGCAAACTGTCTCTCTCAATCCTCTTTTGTAAGGACACTGAGCCCATTCATGAGGATGGAGCCCTCATGACCTAATCACCTCCAAAAAGCTGCAGCTGTTAATTCTATTGCACTAAAGATTAGGTTGCAACATAAGGATTTGGTGGTGGGGGTGGGAGTAGGGGGGTACACAAACATTCAGACTACAGCCAGAGCATGTCAGGAGGGGCACATGTTCACAGGAAGTATGGTAGGTTAAATTTTGGCAAAGATCAGTTTGAGATGGTACTGAGGTTTAAAAATGAAGAAATGGAGTATTTGTTTGAAGTATGAGATATCTATACCATACACACAAGGTGACAAATATCATGAAGTTAAGCATGGGCTGAAAGTTACTCAGAACATAGAAGATCAAGGATTTAACATTGGTCTGACTCCAGGTCCATATTCATTGCCTTGTTTCTTTCCTCACCCATGAAGTTGGCCATTAATCTCCCTAGATGGAATGCTTTTCTAAATCTTTGACCCAGCTAGACAATTATCTTTTTAATTCTCTCAGTAATTTGTACAAACTTCTACTAAAGCCTTAATCTCATTATATTTCATCTATTTGTTTAGAGTTTTTTTTTTCCCTCTAAGTAGCTTAGAAATGTCTAGAATTTTAGAGGAGTAATATTTAATATTTGCAGCGTGACCTCCCAGTATCTCTTTATTGAATAGACTGAATGATGAAATAGTTAAAAATATAGTAGACAGTAACCAAGAAAGTGGGATATTTTATAGAATGTTTTTAAAAATGGCACCATTATGACTGACTGTTCAAAGAACACATTGAACTATCAGAATCCACAGCTCTGCTCTCATGTATGTAAGCTTCGCACCATACAGAAAAAATACCTCATGTCTTTAGAAGGCTGTTCTGAAGTTCAGCCTATGCCATCAGTATCACAGCAGGAATATCACAGCCCATCACTTCTAAAAGTTAATGTACCATCCTTCACAAGATCCTCTCTAGACTAATATTGCCAAAGGTTAAATGACATTAATACAGAAGTTCATGACTGTATAATGCAGTTTATAATCCTGAGGACATACTTTTACAGCAACAACCATTCTTCTCATATTCCTCTTCTCTTTTAGATATAAAAATTGCTCTTGTGGAAAATTACCATTTCCAAGTTACACTTCTTGGTGATGGGGCTACATGGGGCACAGAATAGCTGATACCTACAGCTAGAAACAAAACAGTAGATAAAGAAAGTAACTGCAATCTAACGACAGTTAAATTTTAATACCTGGCTTTCTTATGCCCCATCCTCTCCACAAAACAGATAATATAGAACTCTACGTTTTATCTATACTGTGTTGGGAGTGCATCCTGTGTTTGTGCATGTTTGTGCTTGTGTAACACGTGTCTTGTTTGTTTAGTTATTTCCTCTATTTTATTGATGATAGCATAAATTAAATGTCTCCTAAATGGTTCTGGACTCCAAATAACTCTATCACTTTAAAGTTTAGAGAGAGATGTATGAGGTACTCAGGCAGCTCAAAATTCATTATTCATGACTGAGACATTTGTTTAAGTTCCTATATACTCACCTATTTTAAGGAACTAGGCTAGATATGTAGAGACTTCATGAAAACTCAGTTGCACTGCTTATAAAAACCTACATTACAGCCAACAGTAAGGCACTCTTTGGGTTTCCATTCCTCTGGGTGTTCCTTGGCCTTGCATTGTGTAGAGTATTTTCTTAACTGTTCCATTTACCAATCAAATAGCTGATGAGAAAACAGAACACTTCTGCTATAAAAACTGTAATTATTTTATTCCTCCTTATAACAGCTTCACATCTCAGAATTAGTGACCCTAGTGAGCATCCTTAATAACACCATTTAAAAGTTTAAAATACAACAATATATGCCAACGTGTAATTAGAAAATGTCTCTCCAAAGCCTATATTTTTATGTCCATTTGTATAATTCAAAAACCATGATTGCTAATTCAGATAATGATCAATGGTTATAAATTATTCGAAACAAACGAATAACATAAATACAATTCAAGGGCATATTTAAAAATAAACAGTTGTCAAACTGCTTAAATATTTTAGAAATACTCACAAACTCTTTATTTTCTCATGTAAAACTTTTCTCATGTATTTATTCAACCAAACTGTAGAATTCTATTATGTCATGGGTAACTTAAGAGTACCGTGTTATTTTAAAATAGAGTTCTGTAGTCAAATTACTTCAGGAAAATCTAGATTAAATAAAGTTACACAGATCCCATGTTGGTTTAATAATATGTTTGTAATCCTTTGCTATTCTTCCCTTTAAAGAGATGAAGCTTCTTCTCATCAATATGCGGTAGACTTAGTAACTTGCTTATAATAAATAGCATATGAAAAAAGTGACCTGTATAACTAACTAGAATAGGTTGTAAAAGGCATTGAAGCTTTCTCCTTGCTTCCTTCTTTTAGATTACTTGCTTTGGGGAAATCCAACTATTATGTCACAAAAGACATGTACTCAGCTCTGTGGAGAAGCATACATGACAAGTAATAGCCAATAAACAGATTTATTGGCAGTAAATATGTGCCAGGATTTTTATGCATGTAATATCATTTAATCTTTATCAAATTATTATAATGTATTATTTATCCCATTTAGCACTTAATAGTGGTAAGGTTAAAAAAGAGTATTTTTCCCCCTGATAAGCTATAGTTGTTTTTCATGGCAGTAGGATTTAAATTCAGAATGTACTTAATATAATTACGTAGGGGACCTAAGAGCTAGAATTTCAACAAACTACTTTTGGGCCTCATTTTTTTAAAGTTAAAAGAGAAAATGCTGGAATTGTTAATATGTATGTTCTTTTTAAGCATCAAAATTCTGTAATTGCACTATATGAACTGAAAAGCAGGAAAAACTATTTTTATGAATATTCCATTTCAATAGATTACATTGCATTTTAAAATAATTTCAGATTTTAGAATGGCCAGAACCGACTAATTTAAATCATGGTTTTAAACCAAAAAAATTATCCAATGGTATTATTAGAGGTTAGAGTACAATGTTTGCTGCTGAGTCCCTGGCATCCAGAAGTTGCTGTTTTAGCAGATTAAGGTTTCTTTTCTAAGTGCATGATTATGTTCTAAGTGCATGATTGTGTTCAAGGCCTGGGTTCTCTGCACCTAGTGAGCAGTGAGGCTCTCTTACCACACAGTTCATGATGTGTCCTCTCTAACTAAGCCAGGGTTGGTAGCATTATTAATGATCTCTGGTCTTCTTACAATAAAATTTGGGAAAAAAATTTTTTTGGTTTAAATCAAGCCTGAGACTGGTGAACGGTAGCTACACACCCACATTGTGTGTTCTGTGATTGCTAGCTCTCTTGAATTTGGATATTGTTTATTTTTTATAGAGTATAAACCAAGTTTTATATTCTATAATGCAAACAGGTACCGATCTGTTTCTAAGTAAAACTGTTTACATTCATTGTGGGGTAAAAATAAATAAATAATAAAATAAATAAATCATGGTTTTAAATTAGTTCCAACATTTACTAGCTACATCAAATGCTTCCATTAGCAAGTAAAATAAAGTCTGGTGATAGAATAAGGACAGCTATTATCTCACATAAGCAGAAATCCAGAGGTAAGCCATGATGGGGTGAATTATTGCAGTGGCAAGGACGCAAGGGTTCTGATCAACTTCTGTGGAGTTCTCTCGACAAGTCTCTAATGTTGGATACAGCAGCTCCCAGCATCATGTCATAACACAAACATGTGCAAAGGCTAGAAGATATTGACCTTTATTTTGTGTTCTTTATAAGAGCAAAAAACATAGTCATGATAGTCTCTCTTCTATCTTATTGGTTTAGGTTATGCCATCTCCATGATACCTAATCAGAGGAATAGAACTGCCAAGATTGGTTATAGTAGTGAACATTTAACCCCTGGGTCTGGGAAGGAACCCACAAAAGACACATCTTCAATAACTGGACAAAATTTGAGTTGTATTCTTTAAGCAAGAAATTGGTGACAGGACTCTACTGGTTAGGGAACCAATAACGTCTGCTGAAATAAGAATATGAAATATGAAACACTGAGCACTACACAATTTAAATACTCTGTTTTTTCAGATTACTTATATGTTAAATAGGAACGATGTCTACCTATTTGATTATTACACAGGGTAGAGTACTTTTTAATATGCCTAAGGAGGATCTATATGTGTAGAAAGAATTCCTATGTACAGGCATATTATGTAGGTATGAATAAATGAATAAATAAATTTGGATTTTTTAATTAATGGATACTGGCTTCTATTCAATTGTTCTAAATTGATAAAAATTGACTCTCTTGGAGATATTAGGGCATAACAAACTATACGGTAATTTCATGAATTCATTTCCTCAATTTGCATGTTCTATTTGCATAATATCCCTCAGGTCTTTAAATAGACCAAAAAGGCAAGTTTATCTACATGTCAAATCCTATTCATGTCCCTTACTTTCATTGTGAAACAGCTGTGACATGAAAGTACAGGTTGCTGCCTTGCTGCAAAAGTTCACTTAGGTATAGTTTTATTATTATACATGAAGGCAGGTGGTTTGAAAGTAGTCTGATGCTTCTGTACACCCAGAAGAATGCACAGCAAATGCTCCCCCATGTAGTGAGTGGAACATGAACCGAAAAGAAATCAATGCCAACATCAGAAAGAAAGTGGCTGCTGTTGCTATTAGAAACACAATTATGAATTCCTGCCTTGAATAATAGAAATGCTGTTTTAAAACTACTGCATTTAATGAGATGACATGCATTGTATGTGCTTAGTTCAGAGAAGAAAAAAATTCCATGGCCTTGATAGTATCAAATCATAACTGATTTTGTGAAGGACTGCTAGAGTTACATTGTGAGAGCATTGAATGTCATTTTGTCAGGCATTACATTAACTGTCTTCCCAGTTGAGGAACCAGGAGATTGCTTTCAATCTGGTTGTTTTTGTTTTGCTTACATTCCTATACTTAGTAACACCTACAAGTATTATTTATATTCAGAAACTTAAGAACAGAAATGTAATTTAGTTAGGGAAATTAAACTCACTACATGATATGCACTAAATATGACTTCACGAGCTAACTGAAGAACATGTAAGAATATAACCAATTAAAACAAAGAAAATAGTAAGTATTTAAGATGGTTTATGCTTTACCAATCCCTCTTTTAAAATGATTCTTTGGAAATCCAGGGGCGGGAGTGACCACAAGGCTATATCTTCAAAATGTATAGAACACTAATTCTACAAGTGTTTTGGGAAATAAAACAGTTTTGTCATTAAATTGGGCCAGAACTACTTACTATATGGTGCAGGGAAATTCACTAAATTTGCATATTAGGTCTGTTTAGGCTTATTCAAAAGGGACATACTCAATATTATTTAAGACAGCAGTGCTTAAATTTAATTGACAAATTAATACTTTTTATTCATACCACCTTTAACCTGAAAAAGTCATTTATCCTCCCATTCTCTCTATCATACTATCAAATCTGTTTTGTCAAAATCATCTATACCCTTCAACTTATTAAATTCAATGGGTATTTTGTGAATATAATCTTCTAAGCCTTATTTGATACACTCACTTATACCTTCCTCTATGAAAAAAAACAAAAACAAAATCAAAAACTAAAACAAAACACCTCACTTGGCTTCTGGAACCCACCCTCCTCATTTTCTTCTTACATCCCTAGTTCAATAGTTGTTCCTAATTGTTCCTTAGTTTACTTTTCAGGTTCCTGAGTTCACACAGATCTCTTAAAGTTAAAGTGCCCCGGGTCTCATTTGTTGGACTTTTCTCTTTTATATCTATGATCATCTAAAATTCCATGTATATGTTTATTGTTCATATTTTATATTATCTCCAGTCTGAAACCAAGACATGTTTGTTGAACTATCATCTCTTATACGTATGATTGATATTTCTGACACATTTACCTGAACTACTTAACCTTGTCAGCATAAACCTGTTCCACCTACAACTTCCTTTGTCACAGTCATTAGTGGCTCCATCAAACTACAAACATGAGGGTCATCTTTATCTTTCTCCTTTTCTCTCTCTCCCTATCTTCCGTCCACCTTCCTTCTCTCCTTTTTCTCTCTCTCTTCTCCCCTCCCTCTCTCCCTCTCTCTTCCTCCACCACACTTCTGAGCAAAACCTATTGGCCACCCTGGTCTAAGCTGTCATTATCTCTTGACTTGTGTACTCAGATACTTTTCCATACTTCTCCATGATTTTTCTCTTGATTCACCAAAGAATATTCTGGACATAGTAGCCAGAGTTATTACATTAAAATCTGAGCATATCAGTCACTCATAAGCAAAGAATGCTTGCATATGGTCTGGAACTATGTTGCCTGGCCTCTTTCACCTTTTTGACCTCGTGTCTTACATTTCTCCCCTTATACAGTCTATTCAGCCACATTGGTTTTCTAACTCTTCTTTCAGTTCTTGCATGATCTGCTTTAGTGCCTTTGTTCTGGTTAATTTTTCTGCAGAGATGCATGATTCTCTGATCATACATTTTCCTGCTAATCTCTTCTTATATTACAAATCTTCACAAGAATGCCATTTTCTCATTAAACTCTGCTGTCACCACTCTATTACAAATTACAATCTGTACCTTTACAAAAAACACATTTAGTTCTCAGTACCCTGTTTCATTTTTCTTTGTTTCCATAACACTTATTATTTTGAAATATTCCATATACATCATTATATTTATTTATTTTTTGTCTTAGAATATAAGCTTCATGAGAGTAGGAATCTTTGTCTGTTTGGTTCACTGATATATTCCAAGTGCTTTTAACAGTACTTAGTGCATGAGAGGTGATCCGTATATATTTACTGAATAAATTAATTAAAAAGTATTCATTAACTTAATTACATAATAAAATTCACTAAGAGAAAAATAAACATATATTTTTACAAAATAATAAATGCACATATGGCAAAACCAATGACATACTTTTCAATAAAATTATAAATTATGTTGATTAAGCTTCCATTGTAATTAAAATTGTGATATTTTTGCCAATCCAATAAGATATAATAAAGAAATGTAATGCACAATTTTAAATTTTATATAATATAAACAAAGACTTAATAATAACAAGATGCTTACTGAAGATATGTTAATAAATGAGGAAGTTGATAAATCTTCCAGAAATAATACAAATATGTATAGTAAATAGTGCTACTCAATATTAGTAGAAAATAATTAAATGTATTCCTTTTTTAACAAAAATTTTAAAAACTAGTGATAACATTAATGTAAAATATAACTAATTTTACATAAATTGATAAATGCACATGAATTAAAATGATAATGTATTTTAGAAAGACATAATCAAAAGTACTGCATGATGTGGAAATATAGTCCATCACAGGAAAAAGTGATTTAAATTTGTATATAGTTGATATGGCTCTGAGGAAGTTGTTGGGCCTCACTTTCCTTGTTTGTTGATTGACAGCATATAAACAGATCAGTGGGTGGTTTAAAGCACTATTTAGCAAAATCTCAGATGATATAAATAAGCACCAAAGAGACCCAAGGGAACAGGGGAATGATGGAATTAATGGGAGAAGTTAAGCTTCCCCATCCATAGCTTCACTCAAAGCCATTATGCTTTCTTAGTTATAAGTTAGATTTAGCATGAAATGTTCTTAAAATGAAATTTCTGTTTCAAAAAATTGAAACAGAAGCCATCCTTCCAAACACATTCTACGAGGCTAGCATCATCCTGATATTAAAACCATACAAAAATACAATGCAAAAAGAAAATCACAACCCAATATCCTTGATGAACATAGATGCAAAAATCCTCAACAAAATATTAGTAATCAGAATCCAGAAATACATCTAAAAATTATACATCATGATCAACTGGGATTCATCCCAGGGATGCAAGGATTGTTCAACATATGCAAGTCAATAAATGTGATACACCACATCAACAAAACTAAGGACAAAAAGCATATGATTATCTCAATAGATGCAGAAAAAGCATTTGACAAAATTCAAATTATTCTATAATAAAGACTATCAGCAAATTAGGTATAGAAGGAATTTATCTCAACACAATAAAAACCGTATACAACAAATCAATTGCCAATATCATACTGAATGAACAGGAACAAGACAACAATGCTCACTCTCACCACTCTTATTTAACATGGTATTGGAAGTACTAGCCAGAGCAATCAGGCAAGAGAAAATAAAAAGAAAGGCATCCAGATTGGAAAGGACAAAGTTAAACTATTCCTGTTTGCAGATGGCATGATCTTATATAGAGAAAAACCTAAAAACTCTATCAAAACATTCAGAGCTGATTAACAATTTCAGTAAAATTGCAGGATAAAAAATCACTACTGAAAAATCAGTAATGTTTTAATACTCCGAAAATGAAGTAGCAGAAAAAGAAATTGATAAAGCAAGCACATTTAAAATAATCACAAAAAAAATTTAAAAACCAGGAATCAATTTAACCAAGAAGGTGAAAGATCTCTACAATGAGAACTACAAAACACTGCTGAAAGAAATTAAAGACGACACCAGAAGGTAGAAAGATATACTATGCTCTTGAATTGGAAGAATTAACATCAGGAAAATGTCCATATTACCCAAAGTTACTGCTGATTCAATGTAATCCCCATCAAAATATCAATGACATTCTTCACATAAATATAAAAAACAATCCTAACATTCATATGGATGGAACAACAAAAGACCCCCAACAGCCAAAACAACCCAGAGCAATAAATAAATAAATAAATAAAGCTGGAGATATAATACTACCTGACTACCAATTATATTATAAAGTTATAGTAACCAAAACAGCATGGTACTGGCACTAAAACAATCACTCAGACCAATAGAATAGAATAGGAAACCTGGAATCAACCCACATTCTTGCAGCCAACTGATCTTTGACAAAGGCAACAAAAACATACATTGGGGAAAAGACTGCCTCTTCAATAAATGGTGCTGGGCAAATAGGATATCCATATGCAGAAAAATGAAACTGGACCTGTACCTCTCACCATACACCAAAATCAACTTAAAAAGGATTAAAGACTTAAGTATAAGACCATAAACCATAAAATTACTAAATGAAAACAGGGGAAACATTTCAGGAAGTAGGGCTGGGCAAAGACATTATGAATAAGATCCCCAAAATACAAGCAACAAAATTAAAAATAAACATATGGGATTATATCAAACTAAACAGCTTCTGTATAGCAAAGGAAATGATCAACAGCATGGAGAAAATATGTGAAAACTATGTATCTAACAAGGAATTAATATCCAGAATATACAAGGAACTCTACCTCACAGTAAAAAAACAAATAATCCTATGAAAAAATGGGCAAAGGAGCTAAACAGACATTTTTCCAAGAAGACATACAATTGGCCCATTTGGGTCTGATGATCAACATCACTAATCATCAGGGAAGTGTAAATTTAAAACCACATTGAAATATCATCTCCCCCCCGTTAGACTAGCCATTATTAAAAAGATCGAGAATAATAAATGCTGGTGAGGATATAGGTAAAGGGCAACTTTTCTACACTGCTGGTGGGACTATAAATTACTACAGCCATTACGGAAAATAGTAGGGAAGTTTCTCAAACTACTACATACAGAACTACCCAATGATCCAGCAATACCTCTATTGGGTATATATCCAAAGAAATGGAAAACATCATGTCAAAGGGATACCTGCACTCCCATGTTTATTGCAGCTCTATTTACAATAGCCAAAATATGGAACCTACCTAAATATCCATTGATAGACTAGGGTATAAGGAAAATGTGGTATATATACATGATGGAATACTACTCAGCCATAAAAAAAAAATTTTTTTAATTTAAAAATTAAAAAAGAAGAAATTCTGCCATTTGCAGTAGAATATGGATGAGCCTAGAGAAAATTATGTTGAGTGAAATAAGCCAGACACAGAAAGAGAAATATCTCATGTTGTCACTTATAACTTGGTGTTAGGAAGGAAGGAAGGAAGGAAGGAAGGAAGGAAGGAAGGAAGGAAGGAAGGAAGGAAGGAAGGAAGGAAGGAAGGAAGGAAGGAAGGAAGGAAGGAAGGAAGGAAGGAAGGAAGGAAGGAAGGAAGGAAGGAAGGAAGGAAGGAGAGAAAGAAAGAAATGTAGGTAGAAATAAAGAAAAGACCATAATAATACGATGAACTTTCAGAAGGAGAGAACAAACCTAAGGATACAAGGGATGGTGAGGGGAGAAGAGGGTTGGGGTGGGATTGGTCAGGTAATGGGAATGAAGAATAATTACAATTTGTAATAATGAATATGCTAATAAAAAATGTTACATGAATTACTCCTCCATCAGCAATGTTGGTTAAGTGTTATCATTCAATAATAATGTTAATAAAAAATAATAATAAAATTTCAGACAAAATATATTGCCTTACTGTTGTTTCAGTTTTATTTCTTTGTTATTGAGATTGAAAAAAAAATAAAATGAAATTTCTGCTGCTAAAATTCAAAGTTTGGCCACTACTGGATTGTATAAAACCTAAAATATCTTATCACTCAAACATCTTTTGATGATTTGCTTTGCTGAGAGGCTACTACGTACAATAATGTGTGCTAAATGATTTAGGAAGATATACGGGTGTAGAAGTGAATTCCTTCATTTAATGTACCTATAGCCATTTCTTGTAGAGTAAGACGTTAAAAGTAGAGACTACTTAGTTATATTTTTACTGAAGAATGCAGAAGCAGAGGCCATCATTCATTGCCTGAAATAAAAGCTCTATTTTTTTTTTTTTTTTCTGTTTTTGCAATCAGTCTTTTTTAGGAAGACATCAAGAAAGGAAAAGCAGAGAGCTAATCTTAAATAGGTTTTAAGGAAGTGGGGCTTTCAGGGATTGGCACACTCAGAGAAGTGGGTGTGTTTAGGTTCTGGTTGAACTTTAACTGTGAAAGGATTTTATCACATGGAGATTATTTGTGATTGGCTGACTTTTAGAAACCTCAGGCAGTGGAAAGAGGCTATTGCTGCCTGACTGATTTTAAAAAGTATGCTACTGAACGAAATTGTCATTGATCAAAAATGATGGGTTTAAAAATGACTCAGGAGGTTACTTATTGCTATGGCCAAAAACAATCAGTCTTTCTTCAAGAAAACAAACAAACAAACAAAACCAATCAAATCCTTATCAAGAGCTAAAAAGCATTTAACATATGAACTGAGAAGAGGAGCTAGTATGCTGCTGGTCAGCAGAATGTTTTGTTCTTCACACATTGGAATATGAATGGAGCACTCCAAAGGAAAAGCATAAACCATGCCAATAAGAATGATCATATTTTCCAAAGAATAAGTCATCTGCAAACATTACATAGCTTCGGTTCTTGTCATAATAATATCTTTAGGGTGATCATTAGACACGTTGCAGGAAAGGAAAACAATGTGGAAACGTTAGATTGAAATCTTGTTGTCCATTTTGTACTTAAAAGTTGAACAATGGAAAAACATTAAGTCAGGAAAATATAATTGAAATTACACTGCTATCAATAAAGCATCAAAATGGCTTTAGGGCACAGATAAAAAAGGTAAACATGCATAGCACCTATTTGTAATTTATTAGGGAGTGGAGTTATCTTTAGAGAACATATTCATATTTAATTTCTTCTTGTAGGGCCAATTAGTCAAATGTTATTGATATTATTTTTGATTCCTGCATGGAAGATAACATAGTCTTGATTTATTTAGCAACGGATTTCCATTGCAATATATTTCTCCAGCAAAGTAGATAAATCCCTTTAAGATCAGTCCATGAGAAATCTTTTTAGGAAAATTTTTGTTTCTTTGTTTTTGGTTTTTTTCAGTGTTATTTAAAACAATCTTCCCTTTTTGGGTGACTATAGAACTTTTATTTATTTATCTTTTTGGCAATTCAAAAAATTATACGGACCACATGTAAATGTACATATACACACATACATATATATATATATGTATATATATAAATATATGTGTATGTGTATTAAATATATACAAAAAAAATTTGCTTACAAAACACAGGCTTTCAACAATTATGTATTTGTTTCGTATATTTTACCACTTTAGGCAACCTAAAATATTAGATCAAATCTTACCTATTGTATTTTCTTTTACTATTCCAATGACCTTCAGTTTATTTTATATTATATGACAGTTGTGCTCTGCTCATAAAGTTCTACAATAATAACTGTTGTATTGTCTGCATTATAATTTAGAGCAAGATTATCCCCGTTTTTCTTTAAAACATCATAATTATAAATCAATAAAATGAACAAATAAAGATATTTTATATTAAAAGGAATCCCTAAAGCACAGTATTTAAGTAGCCTCTGCAACCAGACTATCTTAGTTTGAAATCTCAGTGCCACACTTATTTACTATTGTATATTGGGCACATCACTTTACATGTCTAAACACTTGTTTCATCAATTATAGAATAGGGCTGATACTAGCACCTACATTAAAATATTTTGATGAGTACTAAATGGGAAGATTAATGTAAAACACTTTGCAAACTACTTGCACATAGTATGCAATCAACAAATGATAACTGGTCTAAAAAATAAAAAAAACAGTTGATTTCACTCGTATTTAAATTTTTAATTAGTTTAAAATTAAAATAATAATGAAATGTAGTTCTCCACCTATTCAATGGGCAACAATCTAAAAGATTGGTAATATTCAGTGCGTTGGGAAACAAGCAGTCTCACATTGGGGTGTGATTGTAAATTGGTTAAATGTAATAAAATGTATTCTGCTCAAAATCAGAAAATAATTTGATGGGAATGTTGAGAGCAGTTTAGAGATCATCCATTGTCAGAATACAAGTAAAATATGTCTCAGAATCAGGCTAGCGAGCACAGCACTGCTCAAACTCAGAGCACTAAGTGCAGCTGCCCCAATGTTAAGGACAACAGACACTTATCAGCTCAACTGGAATCATATAATGTTGCTAAATGTGGTGGACATAATTTTGACCCATAGCCTAGTTTGTTGCTATCACTCTCATTTCCTGCAGTTTTCTCTGCTTTTCTGCATCACTTTGCCCTGATTCAGAGCCCAGGATAGGACACAAACCCTCATGCTAGTCTCATGAAAAGCTCAAAAGTGAGCATTTATTTCTTTCAGTTTCTCATTTGCTTATCTGTAAGCAGCAGAGAGCAGACAGACCAAGAAAAAATTAGCACACTAGTACTTTTAGTAGTATCATAGGGCTAGAACATAAACACTGAAAGATAGGTTTCAAAGACAGGCAAAAGCTGAGGGCCCAAAATTCTGAAGAAACAAGAATAGGGAAAACAGGCCAATATTCTATGCCACTTATCATCTCAACGGTCTTTATCTACATGGAATAATTGGCCAAGAAGACAAACAGAAAGCTGAAATTAAGTCATAAAAGCTGAGAAGAATCTTTGGTTGTCTTTTAGTATCTGAGTTTTAAAAGGTGGCAGTGAGGGCATACCAGTATGAGAAGCCCTCATAAATATTCCAGACCTCTAGTTGAGTACCCTGAAAACTATGTACTACTGGCAAAAACAGAAATAGTCTGATCGTTATGAAGTCTGAATCTCAGGCTCTACTACACCTTTTATAATTGCCAGACAAAAATTAAATACTTTCTGGAGGAAGATAACATCATTCTTAGTTTAGGAAATTTTTCATACAGAATGAGCACCATTACATCAAAAACTGCTAGATAACTAAATACAGTACTAATTTTTCTAAGACCAACAAAAAACATTTAATAGAAATAGACCCAAACGTGAATTCTGGAATTACTAAAAACATTATAACAACTATAACTAAATGTAACAAAATTAAAAATTTCATGAGAGAACTGGAAAATAGGATATAAAGTGAATTATCCAGAAATTAGAAAATAAAAGGCAGTAATTAGCAATTACTAAAGAAACAAACAGAACATTGTATAAACAAAAAGATAGAATCAGTAAAATATAGGTCACTACAACATGAAGGAAAAGGGATGAAAATGGGTAAGAGAGCATAAAAAGCATTTGAGACAAAAATGATATTGTCAATTATCCTAATTAAAGTACCAGGAGGTAGGGCAGAGTGAAGGGAGGCAGGAATAAGGGAAGAAAGATATCAAGGGAAAAATACAGGAGAAACTACAAATCTCAAATATGATGAATACAAAGAAAAATCATACCTGGGAAAATAATTGTAAATGCTAAAAAACAGAGAAAATATGAAAAGCAGCCAGAAAAAGACCAACTACTACCTTCAAATAAGCAGTAATAAGACTGCTGAATTTTCAAAAGAAATGGAGCAATTATATGCTTATAGTGTATTATATTTCATTTGGAAGTAGTTTATTAAATATTACTTTTAATTACCATATTACTTTAGGTGATAAGTCAGTATTTCTTTTAGCAATGTTGATGATCACTTAGATGAGACACCTTTATCTCTCTTCAGGAATAAAGATTTTATTAGCCCAGCTGGTGAGAGTGGTTTTGGCAACCCACACTCAGCCGTCAACCCGCAGCAGAGATTGTTTTAGCTGGAAATCATGATACCTCAGCATTGCTCCAGATAAAATCATCATCAAACTTCATGTCCCTATTCTAAGTTGTCCCTCACACAGTGTCTGCTCAGCACAGGGTTAAAATATTCTGTATTTTTTCCCAATTTGAGACAGCTGTAATGGGTCATCCCATCTTTAATACTCCCTGTAGAGATAGCTGAGGCATTCCACCGAAACTGAATTGCAGTTTGATTTCTACCTCTGACTGATCCAGCTTCCTTCTTTCCTCATCCACAGTTTTTGATCCCAGGAGAATTCCCTAATAAACCTTCTGCTGTCTAATTTCTGCCTCAGAGTCTACTTCTTGAGGAAATTAATCTGTAACAATTAGGTTCCAGACTGGATATTTTCAACCAATTGGTGCAAAATTTTATTCTCAGTTATACATTTACTTATTTATTCATTCTATTATTTTTTTATTGAAACATAATTGATTGTACATATCTGTGGGGTACCACTTGTATTGAATATCAGTACCTGGGTGTAATATGTGATGTTCACATCAGGATAATTAGTATATTCCATATCACACAATGTAATCAATTTTTGTGTCCTTTCACCATTTTCTTGCTAACCACCCCACCCCGTCTGCCTTTCCCACCTCTGGTAACCTCAGTTCTGTTCTCTCCTTCTAAAAGTTCAACATATTATTGTGATTATTGTATCTTTCTTTCTTTTTTTTTTTCATTAATTTGTTTATTTTTTTAGCTCTCACTTATGAATGAGGACATGTGGTATTTCTCTTTCTGTGCCTGGCTTATTTCACTTACCATAATTTTTTCTATATTCATCCATGTTGCTGTGAATGGCAGTAACTCATTCTTTTTTATGGCTTAGTATTCCATTGCATAAATACAGTTATCCTTCTATGGATATTTAGGTTGGTCCCAAATCTTGGCAATTGTAAACAGAGCTATGATAAACATGAGAGTACAAGTATCCCTTTGACATGATGATTTCATTCCACTGGGTATATACCCTGTAGTGGGATGGCTGGATCTTATGGCAGTTCAATCTGTAGTTGTTTGAGGAAACTCCATACTGTTTTCTATAATGGCTGCACTAATTTACAGTCCCACCAACAGTGTAGGAGTGTTCTCCCTTCTCTACCTCCTCACCAGCATTTGTTATTCTCTTTTTTTTGTTAATAGCCAGTCTAACTGGTGTGAAATGATATCTCAGTGTGGTTTTGATTTGCATTTCCCTGATGACCAGTGATGTTGAACATTTTTTCATGTGTCTATTGGCCATCTGTATATCTTCCTTTGATAAATGCCTATTCAACTCCTTTGCCAGTTAACTCAGTTGGCTAGCGAACAGCCTTATAATCCCAATGTCACAGGTTCAGATCTCCATACCAGCCAGGCACAAAGAACAAAAGAAAGAAAAAATGGGTACATTATTCTCAGTTAAATTTAAATTTAAATAAAATTTGCATTATGTTTTTCCCCTCAAGCTATTGGAGATATTTTGTATTATTGCACAGAAACTAGAATTAAATTTTTAGAGCCAACTGATTGTATTAATTCAAATAGGAATAAAAGAAAGAATTTTAGAGGAACAAAGGTAAAAGAGTAAGCTTTGAATTGGAATCTCCCTCTGCTCAACTCAGTATACTACACTGGTACAAGTGTATATAATTTGGTTAAAGAAGAAAGAAAATTGATTTCAGAGCATCTGCATGAGAGCTTTAAGGAGCTCTTGACTATTATTAAGGAATACTTTATTTTACCAATGACACCACAGGTGTAGAGAAAGTTGAACAAAATAAACATTTTAGAAGATTTTATTTACTTTTAACAGTGGTATTGTCATGTATTTTTCCTCTGTTGTCGAGCATCTAAGAAATACAATGCTAAATATTTTTATTTTTACAATAAAGTTTGTATTAGTTGATTGTTTTTAACAGTTTTATTGAGATTTAATTCATGTACCATATGATTCATTCTTTCAAAGTTTGAAATGCAAATTTTTTTAATATATTCAAAGATGTGTACAAACCAACACAATCAATTTTGGGACTTTCTCATCATCTCAAAAAGAAACCCTGTACCTTGTGGCTTTCACTCCTCTATCCTCCTAATACCTACACCTAGTACTAAGCAACCATTTCTCTCCTTTCTGTCTCTGTAGATCCTTATTCTGAATATTTCATGTGAATACAATCATACAATATATGGTACTTTGTGACTGGCTTCTTTCACTTAGTATAATGCTTTCAAGATTCATCCATGTTGTAGCATATATCACTACTTCATTTATTTCATGTCTGAATATTCCATTGTATGGGTATGCCATATGTTGCCTATCCATTCTGCAGGTGATGACAATTTGGATTTTTTTTCACATTTTGGCTATTATGAATAACGCTCCAATAAACATTCAAGCACAAGTTTTTGTGTGAACATATACACTTATTTGTTTTGTTTATATACCTAGGAGTGGAATTAGTGGGTCGCATGGAAACTCTATGTTTAACCCTTAGAGGAACTACCAGACTATTTTTCAAAGTGGCTCCAATATTTTACATTCCCACTAGCAGTGTATCAGGGTTCTGGTTTTCCTACATATTCACCAATACTTGTTATTATCTGACTATAAGATTTTAACCATTTTAGTAAGTATGAAGTATCTCATTGTGTTTTTGATTTGCATGTCCCTGATGACTATTGCATTAATCCATCTATGTTACTTGTAATAAAGTACATGGAACTGGGTGATTTACAAGGAAAACAAAATTTATTGCTTACAGTTTCCAAGGCCGGGAAGTCCAAACTCCAAGGAACACATCTGGTAGTGGCGACAGTGACCCAGGGGTCTCACATTGCAAGATGGTGGAAGCAGAGAGAGCAGAGAGAGCAAGACAGATTCTTTCTTCTTTTAAAGCCCTCAGAACCATGCCCCTGGCCACCATTTTTAATCCCTTCACTACAGCACGGTCCTACAATCTAATCACCTCTTCAAGGCTCCACCTTTCAATTACCGTAATAGGATTTCCCACCCTCTTAACAGTCACAGTGGGGAATAGTTTCTAATACATAAAACTTGGGGGACACAATTCAAGCTTCAGGGAAGCTGTGGGGGGACATAATTCAATCCACTACAACTATTGATGCTGAACATCTTTTCATATGCTTGCTGGTCATTTCTATAGCTTCCTAGAAGAAATGTTTATTTAGACCATTTGCCCATTTGTTAATTGGATTATTTTTCTTTTTATTATTGAGTTTTAAAAGGTCTTTATATGTTCTGGATACAAGTTACTTAGATATATTATATGCAAAAAGAAAAAAAATTCCTATTCTTAGGGTTATCTTTTCACCTTTTTTTTGGTATCTTGGAGTACTAAACTGTTAATTTTGATAAAGCTATCCTTTTGTTTATTTCTAGCTTGCTTATGCTTTTGGTATTATCTCTGAAAATGATGAATTGTGTGGAACCAAAATTTAAAGTGAGTTTGTGTGTATGTATAATGTGTGTGTGTGTGTGTGTGTGTGTGTGTATGTGCATATGTGTGTATATATATATATGTACAAGGCTATTTTAAGAAGTTCATGGAAAGATTAGAATTATCTTTTAGTTCTATTTTTTTATGAACTCTTTGAAGTACCCATGTGTGGGTGGGTGTTACAAATGGAGAAAGAGTAAAAGGGTTGAAACATTGATCAGCATTTAAACATATGTTTATATATAATTCTCATAATTTTTGCTATACAAGTTGGCAATTATAATCTGTTCCCATAAGAACCTTCAAATTACAACATATTTCTTTAGGTCTAGAAAGGTTAAGAGATAACTTTGGTGAGGTAGAGAAAAAAAGTCCTCACAGGGGATTTGAGAATATAAGTAGTATTTTCACAGATTTTATAATAAATGCATATTGCATTATTTTGCTTTGGCTGCTATACCAAAATACCACAAACTGGGTAGCTTAAACAACAGCAATTTATTTCTCACAGTTCTGGAGACTGGAATTTCAAGATCAAGGTGCCAACAGGATCAGTGTCTGGTGAGGACTCTCTCCTTGAGTTGCAGACAGCTGCCTTCTCTCAGTGTGTTCACATGTCTTTTTCTTGGTACGTGTGGGTGGAGGAAGAGAAAGAAAAATACAAGCTCTATTTAAACCTTCTTGTAAGGGCACTAAACCCATCCTGCATGCCCCACCTTTGAAATATCATCTAAACCTAATTACCTCCCAAAGGCCACATATCCATGTCAGTCCTTTAACATGTGAGTTTTGGGGGAATACCACTCAGGTGACAGCACATATACTTTAAAAACTGTGAATATCCTCTGCCATTGAGTTCTCAGACACGGGTTAGAAAAAAGGTAATAAAAAAATATGGTAGAAGTAGCCTCATGATTACAAAATTCATTCTATGATAGTTAACAGAGTGTTAACTAGGAACATAACAGTTTATACCACTAGGAAAGATGTCTTACAACAAAATATTAAATAATTTCAAGATTCTCTCTACCGGATTTATTCAGTGGTCTAGCATAATGATAAACCAATCTAATCATTTACCAAAATCTTTTTTTAATTTGATAAATTATTGCTTGTCTGTATCCATGACTACATTTGAAGATTTTAAATAGTATTTTAAATAGAAATCTTCATATGAAAGCATGAAATTCTTAGTAGAAAAAGTTGATCACATCTTGATTAATTCAAAATTCTAAAAAAATATGTTTATTTTATATAACACCTGAACAACATTTAAGAGAAGTAAAAAATGAGAATTTTTCAACAATATTAAAATGAATTACCTTAATAGTTCAAAAATATGTTCAGAAATAAAGCATGAGCACCTAGATGTAAAAATAGTCTTTAAATAGACAAAGTAAATAATTCATAAAAGAAAGAAATGAATATATAAAATAATACTTTGGGCACTCAAATACCAATAGTTGCTTAAAACCAAAATATTTTCAAGAGAGTTATAAAAGAAATGCTTATTTTTTCCTGACGTTCAAAAACTAACACTTTAGCATATTTTCCAGTCTATCCTGGCTTTGTAGTAATAACTGTTACACTGACCATTTTAAAAACAAACAAGAATTTGCAAGAGCTATTATAAGTTCAACTTAGAGATTAAAGTTGCTGTTTTCTCTAAGGCTGGATCTTCTGTTTTGCTTTGTCATTTCACGTTAGAATGAAGACATTTTAATATTTATTTTCACGTTAGCAATTTGATGTGTCAGGTATTAGAGCATAATATTAAATTGCAGTTTTTCCATCAGAACTGTTCTTGTTTCTTTCTCCCTCTTTTTTTTTTCTGTCATTCATTATCCTCCATCTTCTTTTAATATGTTAGTTTTGGTTTATATGAATTTGTTGTTTCTCAAGATTTGTTGTTCCTCAAGAAAGTTGTCATCAGCAGGTGGGAAGTATCATTTTTGTCATGTCACCAATGTACCATAGAAATTGCTTATTTAATGAGGATTGACATACAGAGAAGACAATATAGAAAATAAATTTAAAGGATCACTTGTTATTTATTATCTGATTGTACAACACTATATTATACATCACGTCAGTATCATAGTAAACAACTCAAATAACTCAGCACTATTTTAAATCATTTTGTTTACTCCTTAGTATGACATTTAAAAATAATTGTAGACCACTATGAAAATGGAGTGTGTCCAATATTCAAGCTTAATGATTAATTAAATATATTAGCATGTATATGGTACGTGTTATGCCAGTGGCACCTAAAAGCATATGATATTTCTCATGCCAGAAGCATCTGAATGTATGCACATTTCTAACATTGTCACTTTTTGAAACCCCATATTTGGATAGATATGAATTAACCCCACACTATAGAATTAATCGAGGGGTGGAGTGTGTGTGTGATGAGGAGAAAGTGTACTTGAATAAACATACATATGGCTAAAGCTAATCTTAATGTCAGCCAATAACAGGCTATTTTTTTGACTGGCTTCTCTCAGACTTGAGAGAATAACAAGGATAATGAAATCCCAAGGTGATGCCCTTTCTTTAAGTTAAATTATGCATATTGTGATGCATAGTCATCTTCACACCTATTTCTGACCCTCCAATCTGTTAACCCTAAAAGCATTCTTGTATTATAGACAATATCCTTTTAAAGTTTGGTTTTATTTTCATAATTTTAAAAGGTCCATATTATTTGCAAGAAGTTTCAGTATTCAAGGTCTAGGTTTAAATACTGATATTAAGTTGAAGGGACTTCCAAATTTATTATAAGGGTAATTAAATTATATTAAACAATCAGAGTTAGACATTCATAACCTTATTCAGAATCTTATACCACTAGATGGAGTTTGGGTTTTTGTGTTGAAGTGGTACATGCTATAGAATGTCAGAAAAAAATTATTTTATATACTTATTATAAATATTAGCAAGTAATCACCAGCACACTGAGGATTATTAGGTTTTGTAATAAAATTTAACCTTAATAGGTACTTCTGATGGGTGTCATAGACTAGAAATCAGGACACTCACAAAACATAGCATAGCATTAATCCTAGAAAGATGACATTAAATGAAATGTAAAACAGTGTGGAAATTTGTTGAGTTTAATAATAATCTAGAGCCAACAGTCTGAAAAGACATTTTGCATTCACTTCACAGGTGTTTTAGTGACCACTAACGTCAAGATTAAAAAATAGGTTTCAACTGGTTCGTCACCGTCACCGTTATCAGCAGCCGGCACATGGGCCAAATGTGTGCTGGTGACAGGCAGCAGTAATTCACACCGTCTTCACCAGAAATTTATTTAACCACAGCCTGTCTTGTAGAATTTCAGGAAAAGGAGCTATAAGTAGTGCCCACAGCACAATGTCTGGGATTCTTAATTCGTAAGAAGGATGGAAATATATGTACACCATCACGCAAGAAAATCAATACTGGCCAATGCAATAGGCAGGAAAATCTGCATGTATTAACAGATTTTGTGCTTAGACAGCAAAGCCAAAAAGAGAATGTGTGAATAGGATTTTTACGTTAAAAAAAATTGCTCTTATACATTAGCCCAGTGCTGAAAACCTCAAAGGTCTGTAAATCCCCCAAATTTCTGTAGTTGAAGATGGCTAGCAGTTTAAAGAGCTGTCTCAAATAATTCTTCAGAAGAGTAGAAACAACCCATTTTCCAGCGAGTAGGTAGGTGAGGCACCTGGGATCTATACGAAAGAAATTTTACTTGGAAGTCAATGTCCTAGTGAAATGAGAGATAAAAATCATACTTTTAATGCTTATTAATAAACTTATTTTTACATTTGCCTACCTATAGCAAATGTTTAAATGGTTATTCTTGGAATATTTGAGGGACAGTTTTAGGACTGAACATATGACTCTTTCAGGTGTCTATTTTGTTTTCTTCAAAGTTGGAAAAACAGATTCTGAAAAGGAGAGGAAAGTTGAAAGCCAGCTAATCTGTTTCCCCAATGTTCATCGCAGCACTCTTTACAATAGCCAAGAGTTGGAACCAGCCCAAATGCCCATCATCAGATGAGTGGATATGGGCCGAGCCCGTGGCGCACTTGGTAGAGTGCTGCGCTGGCAGCGCGGAGACGCTCCCGCCGTGGGTTCGGATCCTATATAGGACTGGCTGAGTGCCGGTCACGAAAAAAACGACCAAAAAAAAAAAAAAAAAACTAAAAGATGAGTGGATATGGAAAATGTGGTACATCTACACAATGGAATACTACTCAGCTATAAAAACGAATGAAATACTGCCATTTGCAACAACATGGATGGACCTTGAGAGAATTATATTAAGTGAAACAAGTGAGGCACAGAAAGAGAAATACCACATGTTCTCACTTATTGGTGGGAGCTAAAAATTAATATATAAATTCACACACACACATACACACACACACACACACACACACACACACACACACACACACACACACAAACGGGGGGGGGAAGAAGATATAACAACCACAATTACTTGAAGTTGATACGACAAGCAAACAGAAAGGACATTGTTGGGGGGGAGGGGGGAGGGGGGAGGGGGGAGGGGGAGGGGGGGGAGGGGGGGAGGGGGGAGGGGGAGGGGGAGGGGGAGGGGGAGGGGGAGGGGGGAGGGGGAGGGGGAGGGGGAGGGGGAGGGGGGAGGGGGGAGGGGGAGGGGGGGAGGTTTTGGTGATGGGGAGCAATAATCAGCTACAATGTATATCGACAAAATAAAATTAAAAAAAAATAAAAAATAAAAAAATAATCTGTTTCCTATCAGGATAGGTCAGAGGGGATCATAACTACTTGTGGTAAATGCCTGAGGGTTCATCTCTCCTTGAAATGAACTCTCCTTACAAGTTTGCTGCTTTACAATCTCTCAGACAAAAAGTTACTGACAACTTCGAAAAGTTTGAGATTACTGCATCAAGAGAATATCACCCTAAACTGAGGTAATATTTCAGTTCATATGTTATAATGCAAATAAATGGTACATCAATTTTGAGCTAACATTTATCTGTGCATTCTTACCCTGTTCAGTCATTAATTATTCTATGTTTCATAATGCAGTGTATGGACTCAATTCTATTTATTATATCTTTGGGCAAAAATGTTTTAAAAATAGCCAAAATATCACACTAAACGTCACTCAGCTTTTAAAGGAACAACAACAAAAATTTTAAATTCACCATTTAAAATTGTAGAAGCCTTCATAAAACTTGTATCATAGTACTTTTTATTTATTACATCTTGTTTTGAGATAGATTTTCCAAAATATTTATTCAACAAAATGGAAAAAAAAAATTACTGAATTATCTACACCAAATCCATATTTTGGGGGAAATAACTTAGAGAACCAAGTAACTCAAAAATATCTTTTTCAACATACAAATTTCTGGGCATTTCTCACATGTAGTTGCAAGCAGAGCATCAGTTCTTAATTTTGTTTTTTTCCACTTGCTTGAGATACAAGCAAATAAATAATGATACCTCCTTTTGGGGAGAATGATGTTAAAATTCTCTAGGTAGAATGCTAATTAAGATTTATTTAATGGTAAATAAGAAAGAATATACCTATTAAAAGTCCACAAAATTCTCTGACTTTAAATGACTTTAAAATTCACATGAAAATAAGCATTAGAGCTAATACTGGGACGTTAGATGAAAATCATTATAGCTGAGAGATATCAATTTAATAAATATCTAAATAGCATACTTAAGAAGACTTGGACTTATGACTAAAAAAATATAACAAAGACAACCAGTGCTAATACGATCGTATTTTAACATGCTATTTTTTTAATAAGTAAGTAATCCATTTTGCTCAATTGCTTACATCTCACTTCTATTGATCCGATAATGGTGTCTATGTCTCATTAGACAAGTAGGTTTTCAATGACAAAAGGAATTTTTGATGTCTTCAATAACAGAAATTAATGTTATGGGCATTTAAACAAAAAGAAGATGTAACAGCTCTGATATTAAATAGTATTAAATAAAACCAATAACACTTCATTGGCTTGCATTTACATCAAAACATTCATGTAACACCCATTTCATACTGGCAAATTAGGAAGTTTTTCTATTTAAATATGTTGGTAAACTAATTCAAAGTATTCCATGGGGAGATTTTTTTTTTTAAATATCAAAACAACAATAACAACAAGAACAAAAAGTGGCCATCAGTCCTTTTCCTTAATAATACAGCTGCAAATATTTTGTATAGTAAAGTCATTATGTTTGTTCATCATAGTTGAATTACAGAGTACAAAATTAGTCTTAATCATAAGAAGGATATTCAATGATTTTTTGCGAATAAATTGTAGTTGACTTGAGGCATTAATACATCTTCATTTTCAAACTTCAGTTTAAAATGCTCTGGATAACAGCCCTTGATTAAACAATACTCAATTTCCAACCAAAATACCTTTGAAAATGCAGAAAATGAAGAAAACAACCAGTGCTAACAAGCAGGGATGAGTAACAACTTATTGTTAGAATTAGAAAGAGATTTTTATTAATTAGAAAACTCTGACTAGATAGAAAACTAAAAACAGAATAACCAAGTTTTTCCGTTTGCAACAATGTTCATCTAAAATAAGTGGGAAGTAATAAGCTTCTGGTTTATAATTGCAGCCAATAAATTATTTGCTCAATTATTTGCAAAATTTTTGAGAATGGATGATTTTCTAAGATATTGTAAATTAATAACATGACATATTAACTAGAGATATAAGGGCTATATATAAGAGAGAGAAAAATTTTAAAGAGCTCAATATTCATCAGATATAGGCAGTTTTATAGGCAAATTCTACAATACTTCTAAGAAACATTTAATTTTGGTTTGTTAAATTTTAGAGAGAAAAAATAATTGAATGCTTCCAAATTGTTTTTTGAAACTGGAAAATATTGATAGTGTATTCATTAAACATTTTACAATGAAAGAAAACTAAAAATAATCTCATTATTTATTTATTATTTATTTATTTTTTTAAATAACTGATAATACATATTTGTGGGTTACAGAGTTGACTATCAATATTTGTGTACAATATGCAAAGATCAAATCAGAATAGTTGGCATATTCATCATTACAAAGTGTATTAATTCTTTGTGTCCATTCACCAATTTCTCCCTAACCTCCCTCACCCTTCCCCTTTCCCCTCTAACAACCACAATTCTGTTCTCTTCTTCTGAAAGTTCAATGTATTATTGTGTTTCTTGTTTCTTTCCTTCTTTCTTTCTTTCTTTCTTTCTTTTTCTTTCTTCCTTCCTTCCTTCCTTTCTTTCTCTTTTTTTTCTTTCTTTCTTTATCTTTAGCTCCCTCTTATGAGTGAAGACATTCAATATTCCTCTTTCTATGCCTGTCTAATTTCACTTAACATAATTTTCTGTAAGTTCACTTATGTTGCTGTGACTGGCAGAATTTCATTCTTTTTTATGGCTGAGTAGTATTCCATTGTGTATATATATGTGCCACATTTTCCTCATCCAGTCATCTGTAGACATCCAATGGACACTTAGGTTGGTTCTATATTTTTGCTATTGTAAATAGAGCTGCAATAAACATGGGAGTGCAGGTATCACTTTGACATTATGATTTCCATTCCTTTGGGTATATATCCAGTATTGGGTTTCCTGGATCATATGGTAGTTCTATCTGTAGCTGTTTTAGAAACCTTCATACTGTTTTCCATAAATGCTGTACTAATTTACAGTCCCACCAAAAGTTTAGAAGGGTTCTTTATTTATATTTGTGTAAAATTATTACCAAAAATTGAACAAACATGTTTAATCTAGGAATGTAATCATGTTTAAATATTGGAAAATATATTAATATAATTTACCATATTAGTAGGTCAGCATAAAATTCATACAATCATTTCTTTGAAAGTTTATTTGATAAACTTCAAAAAGTAAATTTATTCTCAGTTATTAAATTCTTAATAAGAAATAATGGGTATACAAACATAACAACATAAATCAGGATGATTTATAGTATAGTAGCAAAGAGATTATCACTAAAACTAGGAAGACTAATTAAGATGTCTATTACTAGCACTCAGTATTTTACTAGAAAGTCTAGTTAATGCAATTAGAGAAAAGAAAGAAACAATTATGTAGAGATTTAAAATTTACATACAAGTTTTAACAACGTTCAAATGTGCAAGCAACAGAGAGTTAGAAGGTAGAAATGAAAGGATAGACCCCATTTATAGCAGAACAGAAGATATAAATGTAAGGAACATTTAAAATGCTTACAATCAGTGTGTATAACCCATATAAAAATTAAACACATTTTAAAAATACAATGGATTTGAAGATAAATAAAAAGCCATATCACTATTAGTAACAAAATTATAACTACCCATTAGAATAATTTAACAAGAAATCTCAAAGACTTCCATAATAAATACAATTTGTAAATCCATAAAAGTTTTCTAAAAAGTATAAAAGAAGATTCAATAGAACAACATGTCAAGTTTCTGGAAAAGAGAACTCATCATTGTAAAGGCACCAATTCTCTCTAAATCTATCTATAATCAAAATCAAAATACTAAAGACTTAAAAATAAAACTTGGAAACAATTCTAAATTGTATCCTTTGCTATGAGACAGACACATACATGCACTATAAAACTAAGTCACTAAACAAAAAGTTAGTGGTCTGGTAATTTACAAATGGAACAGAAGAAATAAATTCTATAATAGATGAAAATCTAGAAACAAGTTCAAATATTGGAGCAAATGGTGAAGAGGGCTTATTGTTATTTAATTTTACTGAAAACCACTAAAAACAAATAGAAAGTAAAGATTCAAGCTGAACTATACAAGTAAGAGAATGTGGCTCACTCCTATTCTTCATGCCATATTGTATGTACATGTAGATGCCCCACAACACAGCAATGTCTCAATGAGCCTTGTCCAGGTGTCCCATACCACACATCCTGGTTCTAATGGAGGCCAAATGCAGGATAAGCTGGGAAGCTCCTGGCAGTGGAATTGGTGGCTTGTATTTACAGCCCTAACATGTCTCCAGGGTCTCTGGGAGGTATTTGAATTTCTGGATTTTTTTTTCCAGGCATGGTAAAGCCACCACCAGATGAGCCTAGGGGCACATAAGGGCTCAAAAAGCACGCAAATTCAATATGGGGGCAGCTTGCTTTCCACCTTCTATACCCCTTCAGAATCTAGTTCACAGACCGAGAACCATGAACAGATTCAGCTTAGAAGTGGCCACTCCTAAAGAATCACAAGGATCCAGCAGATATTAAAGGCTACCCCCACAGGGGGCTATCAAATCTCAAGCACCTGTTCCCCCAGGAAGAGTCTTCTAGTTCTTTCTCCACGTGGTTCCTGGGATGCCAGGCCCAGAAACGCTGGGGATACCTGGCTTAAGCAAAAACACTAAATTGAGAACTCCCTTGAATACAGAAGGCATGGGAGGCTAACCCAGTGGAACCTGGAGGCAGATGAGAGTTTGGACCCAAGCAAATTCACCTCCCACTGGCTGCTATCACTGCTTCTAAATGGTCCTATTCTAGAGCTCTTTCTGGGGTGTCAGGCTTATTCTTTGAAATTGTCCACTTCTGAATGAATCCCTAGATCCAAAAGGCACTGAGGAAGATCCCATAGAGCCTGTGGACAGATCAGGTATTCCAAACTACCAAAATCCTCCCAGCCACTGTGTATTTCTGTTCATTTCTAAGCCCTGCATGCAGATAATAGTGACTATGGGAGTAACACTGGTGATGATCTTAATTTTTGGCTCTGGGATTCAAGACCTATTTATTGCTGATACTAGCTATGGTCAGCCAACAGATAGCTACTGTTGAAGGTGAAGCAGGTAGTTGACTAGGTAGCAGTGGCACTGGAATTGTTGTTGGACATAGGTTCTGCCTCTGGTAATCTATATTCAGTATAATGACAAACATACAAATTTCAATGTAATTATTAGTGAACAAATGACATGCCAAACTCAAAGTATTAATTCTGAGACCTAACATTAAATTAATGGAGAAAGAATCACCATAAGACATTATTAAATCTAACTCATTTAAAATATCATATTTACCTAGATAAATATGGATGAAATAAAATTTGCTATTAAAATTAAACTTATTTCTAATGTAAATTATTATATGCTTATTAAAGAAGTTAAAATACTTGGAAAATAATTGTGAAAGCAATTGCTACTCCCAGTCCTTCTAGAAAATTTCATTTTGATGAAGATTGTTTCTTATCTTAGTATCTACTAGGAATCAATTTAGCCAAGGAGAAGGAAGATCTCCACAGTGAGAACTACAAATCACTGCTGAAAGGAATTAAAGAGGACAACTCCTGTTTTAAGACCCCATGCATGCTCCTGCCTGCTGCCAGGCAGTGGGGACTGCCCATGGCTCCTGCCCAGGACCCCATGGGTGCTCCTGCCTACTCTGATTGGATTATTAAATGAGGACAATATAATTCCCAAATTATGAATGAGTAAATAGAAGTTGATTATCTAATTAATTGTCCAATATCACAGAAGTAATATTTAGTAGAGCTAAAGTGTGAACTCATCAGTTTTATATACATAATGGAATATTCCTCAGCCATTAAAAAAAAAAAAGAATGAAATTCTGCCATTCACAGCAATATGGATGAACTTGTAGAGAATTATGTTAAGTGAAACAAACCAGGCACGGAAAGAGACAAATGTCCTCATTTAAAAGTGGGAGCTACAAAATAAACAAATGAAAAAGAAAGAATGAAAGATTCAAGAACCACAATAACACACTGAACTTTCAAAAGGAGGGAACAGAACTGTGGTTACTAGAGGTGGGAAAGGAGGAGGGAGGAGAAAAGTTAGTGAGGAATTGGCAAAGAGTCACAAAGAATGATTACAGTTTGTAAAGGTGAGTATACTAATTATCCTGCTTTGATCACCACACATTGTATACAGGTATTGGTATTCAACTGTACCCCACAAATACATAAAATCAATTATGCTTCAATAAAAAAATAGTCAAGTTTACATTTTATTTCTAAAGCAAGATTGGTGCCTACAAAGACGGAATTTCCCTACATTTCATTTCCCTAAAAATCTATAGTAAATCTAAAACTAGGAAGTAGGCATATGTACAAAACACATATAAGAAATATTTCTTACTGGTTTTGCAGTAGCCTCAACTGATTATTCACTTAACTTTTCAGTATGTCAAAGACCCACTACTCTTAAAACCCACCAAAATCTGTTTGTGAGTTTGAAATCACTAACTAGTTCTATTTCTTAAATCTATAGGTGGTAACAGGAAATAAAATATATATTGATAATAATTATGCCAACCTTCCAGAAATTCTTTCACTGCTGCTCTTTTTATTTTATACTTACAAAATACTTAAAATGGTGAAAGAACAGAGGAACAAATTTAATGTGCCTAAAGGCTCCCCCCACAGATTCTTAAATAGCACACAGACTCTTCTTTGCAAAAGCAGAGACAAGATTGTAACCACTAAGAGGTCATGAAAAAGAGGACAAAGAACTTAACAAACATTTAGATTCTCCCACAAAGCATTTCATCTTTGTCAGAATTTAATTTAAAACATTTTTGACATTCAGTTATTCACTGTAGACAGACTCAGAATCAGATCATCTGCTGCCAAACCTAAATTATCAAACAGAGAGGCATAAACCTGAGTGTTTGCTGCATAACAATAAAAAATCCTTCCTAAAGGCATCATGTACTATAGATATTAACACTGATTCCAAGAAGAAAATGGAAACCTAACAAATATGCTTGCATGCTCAGGAATATAGAAATACCTTGAGAAATAAAGTTGAAACTCTCAGTAAAGACTTTAATTGGATTTAAGACTGACTTAATAAATTCTATGTTGTTATTTTACAGTGTGGTTCCTTTATTAACATCCTTTCAAATTATCTTCTTATCTATTTGCATTTTATCTTGTTGACACATTTTAATGAATATTCAAATCTGATGTATTAAAATAGATTTAACAAATAAATACAGCAATACTGCCACATAGTGTGATATTATCATGCTTTAAAATAGAATCTCTATAACCACATGTGGCTTATATACATCATAGAGGGCTGAAATGTCTCACGGGGGTGTTCCCCAAACATCAACCAGATAGTCTACTTATTCAGCACCTAAAACCTTCCCTTTATAGAGATTGCATCTCTATAAGTCTATCTGCCTATAGCATTTAGGTACAAGATAGAACTGTCCTAATCTCTGGTCACTTGAAATATATTGGGCACTGGATTTCATTTTATATATCTTGGACAAAGTTATCTGCCTGCAGAAAAAAATGGTAATTGCAATGAAAAATGTTTACCTTCCTTATTGGCAACTCATGTGATCCATCATCAGGGCCAGTCTTTCTCTAAGGCTAAACAGTGTCTTCTACCCCCAGAACTGCTGCTCACTAGTACAAACCATAGTCTGACTTTTTAAAGTAGTCGCACATCTTTTGCATTCTTCACCACTGTTGTCAAGTAAATAGAGAGTATACATCTCATTTTCCTTTTTAACATAATGTTGCTATGCCTTACAGCCATATACAGTGTCAATGAAAATGATTGTCATATAAACTGAATCTCTCTTGGTTAAAAGCAAATTATACCTCAATTTGAATTAATATATACAAAAAGAGGAATTTAATTTAAAGATACATAGTGTCTCACAGAGCTCCAATGAATGAATGTAGCTGAGATATAGGAATAAATAGAATCAGGAATGTCTCATCTCTGCTCCTTTTGTAATATGCTCATTCTTCTCCTTCAGTTATACCTTCAATTTAATTTTATTCACTCTCATAAAAATATCAAAGAGAAACCCATAATCCTTCCCACTGTTCAATCTCTAACATACTGTTTGTCCTGAGATCCCAACTTCAGCCAATAATTTTGCCTTTAGCATGTATTAATTTGGCCAAGCTAGAATCATAGATGCCATCATGTGTTAACCATTCTCTTTCAGAACACACAGTCAGACACCACAAGTTGTTAATTACATTTACTCAATTTTTCTCTCTTATTCTTCATTTCTCTTCAAATTCATTCCTATTACTAGGATCAACCACAGCATGCTGTCATCTGAATTATTGCAATTGTTTTCCAGCTGGTATCTCTTACCCTTGCCTTGATCTCTTCATTCATTTCCATGGATCCTAGCAGCCAAGGCTAATGAATAATTGACCATTTTACTACTACTGTGATTTGAATGTTGCCCCAAGCTCATGTTGGAGCTTGATTCCCATTGTAACAGTATTAAGTGGGTGGAAAATCCGACTATGGTATTTGAAAGTGAAACTTTTGGGAAATGATTGTATTGTGAGGACTCTGCCTTCATGAATGTATTAACTTTTTCGTGGATTAATGGGTTGATGATAAATAGGTTATCACAGGAGTGGAACTTATGGCTTCATAAGGAGAGCATGTTAGTGCATACTCTTGCTCAGTCCTTGTTATGTGATATCCTGCATCACTACAGGCCTCTGCAGAAAGTCTCTGCCTAGAACAAGGCCCTCACGAGATGTGCCCCAGGACCTCATACTTTACAGCTTCCTGAACTGTAAGAAATAAAAAATTTTGTTTTCTTATAAATTACCCAGTTTCAGGTATTCAGCTATAAACAACAGGAAAAGGACAACTACAATTTCCCTATTTAAAATTATTAATTATATTACCATTCCTCAGAATACAGTACAAACTTCATATTCTAAAAGGCCTACTTGGCAAGCCTATATAGTCTTCTCCAGTTTTACTCCTTTCCAGATTCCCCTTATATATTTTTTTATTTTAATTTTACAATCTAAATGCATTTAATTACTTAAACTTTATGATATGCTATTTTATTTATTCCTGGACAATTGGGCACAATTTCTGTCCCTTTATTTGGATAGCCGTATTGTTTTTCTGTCTCTGCTGTGCTATAACGAATTACCAGAAGCTAGTGTCTTTAATGAACACAAATATACTGTCTTATAGCCCTGTAGTTTAGTGGTTCTCACTGGCTAAGTGATTGGCAGGCTGTGTTCCATCCTGGAGGTTCTAGGAAAGGATCCATTTTCTTCTCCACTCGAGGTGTTGGCAGAATTCTGTTCATTGTGGTTGTAGGACAGAGAACAAACTGAAAACTGCTGAATTGTGCATTTTAAAAGAGTGAATTCTATGGTATTTGAATTACATTTCACTCTATTGACTGTTTCCTTTGCTGTACAGAAGCTTTTTAGCTTGATATAATCCCATTTGTATGTTTTTTCTTTTGTTGCCTCTGCTTTTGAGGTGTTATTCATAAAGTCATTGCCCAGTCCTAAATCCTGGAGCATTTCCCCTACAATTTCTTCTAGGTGTTTTGAAGTTTCAGGCCTTATGTTTAGATCTCTGATCCATTTTGAGTTGATTTTGGTATATGGTGAAAGGTATGGATCAAGTTTCACTCTTCTACACATGGATGTCCAGTTTTCCCAGCACCATTTATTGAAGAGGCAGTCTTTTCCCCAATGTATGTTCTTGGTGTCTTTGTCAAAGATCAGTTGGCTGTACACATGTGGGTTGATTTCTGAGTTTTCTGCTTTTTTCCACCAGTCCACATGTCTGTTTTTATGTTAGTACCGTGCTGTTTTTGTTACTACAGATTTGTAACATAGTAGGAAGTCAGGAAGTGTAATGCCTCCAGCTTTACTTTTTTTTGCTCAGGATTGCTTTGGCTATTTGGGGTCTTTTGATGTTCCACATGAATGTTAGGATTGCTTTTTCCATTTCTGTGAAGAATGTCATTGATATTTTGATGGGAATTGCATTGAATCCGTAGGTGGCTTTGGGTAGTATGGACATTTTTACTACATTGATTCTTCCAATCCACAAACTAGGAATGTTTCCATCTCTTAGTGTCTGCTTTCATTTCTTTCAGAAATGATTTGTAGTTCTCATTGTAGAGATCTTTCATTTCTTTGGTTAGATTTATTCCTAGGTTTTTTGTTTTTGTTTGTTTTTTTTTTTTAAAACTATTGTAAATGGGCTTGCTTTCTTGATCTCCTTATCTTCTAGTTTGTTGTTGGAGTATAAAAACACTACTGATCCTACAGAATGGGAGGAAAATTTGCAAAAAATGCATCTGACAAGGGACTAATATCCAGAATATACAAAGAGCTCAGACAACTTTACAGAAAAAAAACAAATAATCCAATTTAAAAATGGGCAAAGGAGCTGAATAGACATTTCTCAAAGGAAGACATACAAATGGCCAACAGGTATATGAAAAAATGCTCAACGTCACTAATCATCAGGGAAATGCAAATCAAAACCACTTTGAGATATCATCTCACCCCAATCAGACTGACTATTATAATGAAGACAGAGAATAGCAAATGCTGGCGAGGATGTGGAGAGAGAGGAACCCTCCTGCATTGTTGATGGGACTGCAAATTAGTACAGCCATTATGGAGAACAGTCTGGAGGTTCCTTAAACAACTACAGACAGAACTTTCATATGATCCAGCAATCTCACTCCTGAGGATATATCCAGAGGAATGAAAAACATCAGGTCAAAGGCATACCTGCACTCCAACGTCTGTTGCAGCTCTATTTACAATAGCTAGGTGACAGGACCAACCTAAATGTCCATCAGTGGATGACTGGATAAAGAAATTGTGGTATATATACACAATAGAATACTACTCAGCCATAAAAAAAGAATGAAATTCTCCCACTTGCAACAACATGGATGAGCCTGGAGAAAATTATCCTAAGTGAAACAACCCAGGTACAGAAAGAGAGAAATACAACATGTTCTCACTCATAACTGGGAGCTGAATCCATAAATAAACAAATGAATGATAAAGAGATTCAGAGAAAAAGAAAGAAACAACAATCACAGTAATACATTCAACTTTTAGAAAACTAGTAGTGGAAAAGAGGAGGGGGGGAGGGGAGTAGGAGGGAGGCTGATGAAGAATTGGTCAATGGACACAAAAAGTGATTGCATATTGTAATGATGAATAAGCTAACTATACTGATCTAACCACCACGCATTCTACACGATTACTGAAAATCAACGTTGTACCCCACATGTATGTATAATAAAAAAAAAAGAAAAGGAAAAGAAAAAAAATGAATCACATTTCAACAGAGCTTTTAATAAAAAAAATTGTGGTTTAAATATTTAAATATAGTTATCAATTTAAATGTAGTAATGTAAATATAGTAATCAATAGTAATCTATATTTAAATACAGTAATCAATGTTGACAAATATTTATAATGGTTCAAGGAAACTTAATGATTACCTCTCATTGGGCTTGTTCTCTACCTTAGCATCAGAATTAAATTATTTATGAACTCTTTCCTGTAATCATTTAAAGTGTGTCATAACCTTCAAATATATCTAAAGTACAACTTATCCAAACATACGGCAGAGGTCATATCAAAATTAATGACATAGGAGCCCAAAAGATGGTATTTCTTTCTAATCAGATGGTCAGTGAAAGCCACTTAAAGGATGCAATGGCTTCTAGCCAGAGTGGAGAATAAAACTCAAGATATTTTTCAAATTGTAAAGGACTTTAAAATGTAAGGTATTGTGATGGTGATGATGACAACAGTAGTAATAATGAATGAGATATTTGGGAAGCAGAATAATCTGGAAACGAAACTCAGAGCTTATATAGTAATCTCTACATGAGGGTGAAAAGATTGTAATTAGGTTGGCAGCTTGAAAATGAAATATGAGTGATACCTTCTAGAGATATCATAAAGAAATTATGTTACTTAAATTTTTCCTCAAGCAAAATTAGTTTTTTGAAATATTATGCAATGACTTTCAGAAGGTTAAAGGGAGAAAAAAAATAAAGCTAAAGATGTGAGGGAACAATTACACCTGTTTGCCCTTAACTGTACCAGACAAGCATTCCCTGAAACTTTCACACAGTAAAATGCATTATTCTACCCCATAGCCCATAAATTATTTGTAAAGCTGAAAATTTATTTCTTAACTTACCGTTTAGACACAAAGCTCTAAAATGTCATCTGCATCGATAGCTGAAACAAAGAGGGACTAGATTTACAAGGAAGGAGTAAAAGTATAAAGAGATATGGGCTGGCATGAAAAATCATGTACTGAAAATGTTTGTGGTATGTTAAAGAAAATTCATTATTGCATTGGGGATTAGATGCAGGTTATTAAGAAAAAGGACAAACTTGTCTTTTAGATTAAAAGTCATATGTGAGATGGTATTTGAAAATGGAAGAGAAATATAGTATTTTTGAGTCCCCAGTTTCTGCTGGCCAAGAACAGTCAGAACAGGTCAGTTTGACAGCTGGATTTCCCAGGGATCAGCAAAAGAAAGAGATGAAAATGTAACTGGTGATAATGGAAACTGCAGTTGCAATTGACTAAAATCAAGAGTTCTGAGTATATAAAAGAAAAGCCTGTGGAATGGTATAAAAATGTCAAAACCTATTTTAAAAGAATGATATCCTTGGAAGCTTCTTTGATGCTGTACTATATTCTTGCTTTTTCTAAATTTTTGCTCTCCCATTAAAAGATATTATAGTTATCTTGCTTAAATCCCCATTCCAAGCAATACTTTGAACAAAGTAAAGTGCTTAGCATGTTAATATTTTAAAGCTTCTGAGCAGGTAGTGTTTCTATATTCTTAATTTATAATTTAATTTCATTTTGAAAGTGATTCAGAAAACATTCATCTCATGACACTCCTTCATTTTCATCTGTGCCATGGCCCCAGTGGTTGATTTGATTCATGATCTCAATCAATCTTGATAATTTTAAACAAGTTTTTTAACTTCCATGAACCCCTGTTTCCCCAGAGAGAGATTAAGTTTACTATGACTGCAAATGTCATGTGTATGATCTCATGATTGGAAGATAAATTACCTACTTGAAACCTGAATTCCTTCCAGAAATTCCCTGTCATTGTCTTAAGCTTCTTTTTGGAAAATCTATTACAAATGCACAATGCAGTTCATATTTGGACATCCCTGTTTTTACCAAATCCTTTTACATTGATTAGTATAACATATTGGTTAGAAATTGACCAAAATTGATTAATTGTGCATTGATACATTGATAATATATTGATGATTTATTATTGATTGATGATAAAACAAAAATTTAAGTTTAATTTCTGTTCCATGCAGAAGGTATTTATGTAATTTATGGTAAAAAGCTATGAAAAATAAGTGCCCTTAACATGCAATGTATTATGTTTAAATTCACTTATGACAAGCTGAGTTAAAATATCAAACTCACTTCAGACTGTGTACCTTATTAGCCAAACTGCACATTAGAACCACATCAGATTTCTCAGTGAACAGCTTTCCAGACTATGCTAAGCCTTTATCTCTTGACCCACTAACTCCCAGGACTGGAATATTCTACCTCATTCTCTTTGCTCATCCAAATTTCATTCATTTATCAATGATTATAGTATTTTATACGTCCTCTGTTAATCTGCTTACCTAAATCTGAAGAAATATGTTCTAGCTTAGAAGAATTATCAGGTTTACTGCTAATGTGTAGTTTACCTGTTTTCTTTAGACTGCCAATTGACATTTACACAACATTTCAGTGTGGACTTCCTTTTAAAGAAATCAGAGTAAAGGTATCCCTGCCTCACTCTCCCTGACAATCTTTAGGATAAAAACATAGAAGAAAATCACAACTTTGAAAAAATTGAGAACATACAGATACTGAAAACAATACAAATAGAAGAGTTGTTAAATACATGAACATTGAACTTGGTTAAACGATGATTGATGCCTCTGTAGATCACAAGATATGTAAAGATTTATCTTAAAGTAAGAAAAAACCCTCTTTGCAGATTCACATGAATGTCCAGCATTTGAGAGTAGGCTGCTGAAATATTCCTGATTCCTTACTTAAAATAAGTGGCAAAAATGTCAGAGCTAATAGAGGATATATTCATATACTATCATTGCATATACATGTTGTAGGTATGGAAAGAAAAGGAAAAAATGTGACAATAACCTGTTCACTTGGATCTTGGTCATAAGATATAAAATAAATTCTAAAACACTATGTGAAGGATTATTGACACACATGAGTTGATCATTTGTAAGAAGGTACTTGATATTACTTATTGAAGTCCAAGTGCTTATCTCTTCCATCCTTTCCCCCACACTTTCATTCAACATATATATTGGTCCAAAATAATGCCTCCATTTAAAAATAATGTCCTCATTTAAAAGTTACTCTAAGATAAAAAGCATGAAAAACTGAAGAAAAATATTCTGAGATTGAATGCTAATTTGTGAGAAAAAAGGAAATTTAAATAAACATCCTTGAAACATCCAGAAGGAAGGAGGGAAAAAAACAGATCAAATAAGAGAGGCTAGAACAAAAAGAAAAATTGAGTCACAGAACTCAGAAAAATTAATTAAAAAACACAAAATGGAAAAAAGAGCATCCTAAAACATGACCAAAAACATTTAAAAAGTCTTGAGAAAAACAAAGCCCAATTAAATTAAAAAATAGGTTTTAGGGTAAAAATAGATACAAGAGACAAATAGAGAATAATTCACACATGTGTAACTAGTATACCCAGAGAACAGGAAAAAAATTTCTAGTTAATATACCAATATAAAACAGAAGACATTTTCCCTCAGGAGCAAAAAAAGATACAAATCTTCAGATTTAAAGAATGTATTTTTCAAGAAACTTTGTAAAAAAATAATTACCATAAAAAACTACTTTAATACAGTTTCTGATTTCAGAAATTGTGGAAGACATATGGAAATTAAGGCCAAGAAAAACAGCAATACTTTTTTATAGGAAGGAAAACTAATCTTAACCTCTTGTTTTCCTCTCCATGAAAAGCTTTGTCTATAAGCAAGTTGTGGAAAGCTATCAGAGAATCAAAAATCAAAAAACAGAGAGAATAAAACAAGAACTTCTAGATCACATTGCCTACCATGCACAAGCATGAGGACAAGTGCATCCATGAACACTTCAGAAAAATACTTTGGAAGATGAAATTTGGTCAACTGAGATGTAAAAGGAGTGTTTACTGAAAAAAAATGATAGAATTACTATGAAAAAATTGCCTATTAAAATATAGATTAAAAGTTAATAAACATTGGTTATTCAAGCACTGAGCAAATGTAAGCAAAATATAAATATACGAGGGTACTTCAAATAGTAAATGAAGTCTTTCAGTTCTATTTTTCCATGAACTTTTTGAAGTACACTCCTATATACTTAAATGAATACAGTAGACATATGTAAGTATATATACTTTTATGTGTGTGTGTGTGTGTGTGTACATATAGTAGTAATAATGTATTTGTGATTTGGATAACAACTATCGTTGAATAAATTTTTTAAATGCTCTCTTTTATTTGCATAGAAATGATTTAGTCCCTTTCCTTGTCTTTTGTGGGACCCGTGCCTAACTATTCTTTGGTAATTAACAATGAAGCATTTATAAAGTTAAACAGGAAGTAAATGAGAGAATCATTAACTTAATAGGGAAGTAAAAAGAATAGGTACATGGATATAGCCTTGGGGACATTGGCTTGTAAAGAGGAAAACAAAGCATAACAAAAACAAAAATGAAAATTGGGGATAAAAGAGAATACAAGGGAGTTTGGTAAAGAGAGGTGCTATGATGGGGTGGAGTGCCATGAAAGCAGATGGTGGATAAAGGGAAATTCTTAGAACTGTTAATATACTATACAATCATGTTTACATTGCGGTGTTTAAAAAATGCAAATAAAGAATTTCTGTAATTTTGAATTACTCTTCAGATACTGGGTCATGTTTTTTTTAACTGTGGGAGAGGCACTAATAGACTCGACAGCTTGAGTCACAGCTTCAATCTGGTTTCGTAATTAAAAACAATTTAGGAATGTGATTGGATGTGCAAGATGCAAGACTGATGGTGCACTACAAGTGACCAAATGATTCTCATGCTCTATTTCTAGAGGGTCAATCAATCAAGTGAAAACTCATATATTAAATAAAAGAATTTTAGATACTTTGTTTAACGGTGAGATAATCATCAGAAGCATTAAGAATAATAATGTAAAGAATCAAACTGGGTTTTAGATTGGGAAAGCAGAGTTAGAAGGACATTTAAGAAGGGCTGATATTCAGCTAGTTTTGCAGCAGTATAGCTGTACCAGCTGTCATTTGTTATTAAGGTGACCGGCTGATCTTACCCCTCACAAGTACAGCCACCCAAGGACCTTCTGTAGGACACCTTGCACTGCCATGGCTGAAGGAGATCCTGCACCAGAGCTTCAACAGGCATTCCTTATCCCGATGGCTAGTGCTGAATCATGGCAGTTTTAAGGATTTTAAATAATACTTATGGATTTAGAATTACCGATTTCCTCCTTATCAGAGCATAAAATCTGTAGATATTTTCTAAGATTGATTATTTTAAAATACGGTTTATGAAGTAAATAGGCTATAGATCATCCCTATTATTATAATGAGAATAGCACATACATTCAGAGCTTCATAATTTTCAAAGCATTTTCACATGCATTATCGTAAGTGATTCTGAGAACGAACTTTTGTGGACAGTTAAAATGTATTTGTAGATGCAAAGCTGAGATTAGAATCCAGAGCTACTGGCATTTAAATCTGTAGAACACTGCCTTATATATACTTTTAATAAAATGTGACATACCTACTCAAAAAGGGTTTAAGATAGTTTCAATTAAAGAAATTGAAAAGCTAAAGACAATGTGAAAAACAAAATACGTACGAAGGAAAACATCATCTGGAGTGATTTAGGTACCTATAAGACAGACTGGTGTTTGATATGAGGTACCACATGTCCTTCTCTGATATTCTCAAAAGTAAGTAAATCAGTAGATGTTTAAATATGCATAAATAATTTATGCTTCATTTCTAGAAAAATTCTGCTTCATTTCTAGAAAAAAATGAAGAGCAAAAAATTTGAGAAGGCAAAAATAGCAGAGTCAGTGGCTTGTTTTACACACCCACATACACGCATAGGCTTTTTTTGCCATCTTAAAACAACTAAAAGCATTCTGTAAAAGATATTGGCTTGTTTTCACTCACTGGGTTAACTTTAAATTTTAAAATGCATTCATCATATCCTTTGGGGTGCTAGAACTTCAGATATAAAATTTTGAAAAATTCCCTATAAACCTGAGTAATAGCATTTTATTAAAATTAAGAATCTAGGAGAACAAACCTAAAAGTTAAAGTTATACTTTGAAGCAATAATAATTTTATAGTCATTTTGGAATAATTCTTCCTCTGCTTCTACTGACATAAATGTTTTGAGTTTTTTGCAGTCATGCTTGACACCATTATGACTATTTAGATCTGATATTCACTATTAGTCCAGTGACATCTATGTATAGTCTACTGATACAGCTTTAACCGAAATAAACTTTAAAAATAAATCTGAATGGAAAAGATGATATGGTTATGGTTAATCTGTGTAAATACTGCACAGTGCAACAGGAATAGCAGTAATAATCATACTAATGATTAAGGCAAAACATATCTTCAAAAGACATATAAACGAAGAATAGAAGAAGTAGAAATAAAAGAAGAATGCAAGCAACTAAAATACATATCAAAATCCAAGAAACTTCTGTATTTTTGGAGACTTTAAATAAAAAATGATGTTTATACTGTTAAGGAATGAGTTAAGAACAGGACTTTATGAAGTAGATGGCATATGCTAGAGATGCATGGGAGTGATCTGAAACAGAGAACTACGTCATCAAAGGATGAAGGTGAGAATGGGTTGGCCTGAATTTTACTTCAAATACCAATTTTGATAGATTGGTATTGTTTACCTTGTGGAAATACTCTAATGATGTGTCAGTGAAATAGTGCCATTATTAAAAGATAAATTTACTGTGATCAAGGAATGATTCATGGTAATTTTCTTGCTATTCCATTAACAGGGAATGCATGGGATACAGCAATTGTCCTGTTTAGCTAGTCTAGATTAAAAGAAAGGTAAGACTACTGGTAGTTAAACTGGAAAAATTGGAATTATTCACAATAGCCAAGATATGAAATCAACCTATGTATCCATCCATGAATAAATGGATTTTTAAAATGTGGTATAAATATACAATGGAATATTATTCAGCATAGAAAAAGAAGGAAGTCCTGCCATTTCCAACAACATGAACCTGAAGGATATTAAACTGTCCTATATGTGGAATCTAAAAATCTCAAACTTATAGAATTACAGAGTAGAATGTTGATTGCCCGGAGCTAGGGAGTTGGAGTTGTTGCTCAAAACATACAAAGTTTCAGTTAGACAGGATCAATAAGTCTGGATACCTACTGCACGGTGACTATAGTTAATAACAATGTATTTTATACTTGAAATTTGTTAAGAAAGTAGATCTTAAATGTTCTTACCACAAACAGGCACACACAACTGTATGAGGCGATGGATATGTTAATTAGTTTGACTGTGGTAATCATTTCACATGTGTGTATATATCAAAATGTCACATTGTACACCATAAATATGTACAATTTTAATGTGTCAATTATACCTAAATAAATCTGAGAGAAAAAGAAAATAAAATAAAAGTTGAGCGCCATTTGCAAGAAAGTAGAATTATAATTTCAAATGTAATTTTCTCTCCCAACTCTGGGGCTATGCTCCAGAAGGCATGTTTCACATTTTATATAGCTCTGGATTCCTTGTAACCAGCAGTGACTAGCTTGCTAAATTACTTCTGCTTGGAATGCACACCCCTTTTCCAAATCTTCCTCACAGGAATATGCAAAGTAGATGTCCTATGAAATTATGTATTTTAAAGCAGTTCAAAAACCCTAAAACATTGTGAAGAGTCTACATGGATAGCAGAATCATAGCTATTAAGCATCCATTTGGAAAATAAGTTCCTTCTTGCCTACTTTCCCTTCTCCTTAGGTATCTTTTTGAAGTGAGAACTCTGTGCACAGTATTAGGAAATGCAAAACAAAACAGCAGCCTCTTAGAAGTAACAGAAAAATAGCATGGCACTTTAATCAAAACATGTCAGATATTTACTTCACTTAAAGTGGGTAAAATATCCTTTAATCTAATAATAGTTTTTTGTAAGCACAATGATATGCCAAAACAAGTAAAGAGGAATAAAGGCAAATTATTTTTAGAAACAAATAGAAAGTTTTAAGGCCTTTTATAGGTGAATAAGGCAAACATTTGCAATTAAGAAAAATAAGGGCTCTTGTTTGGGCCTCTGTTTTATATGGGTATTGACAGTACAATCAATGCTTCTGGTGGAGCTATCCCTGATTATAACGTAGGACTGAATATGTGGATGTTCCATGTAAAGTAATGAGCATTGATTCTTCAAATCATGTCAGTACAACCTAAGAGACTGTGTAACTGCTTTCTTGCCTTTCACTTTGGAAAGTGATTATCAAATCTATCATATTTTTGAAGGAAACACATAGCTGGCTGAATAGTTCTTATACGTAACAAATGTATTTAAAAGTAGCAAGAATGAAATGTTCTTTAAATGACTTTTAATATTATCTCCATATTCCAAAGAAAGTTTAAGTTATTTTGAGTTCTTTCCTTTTTGAATGGTGTGAATACTAGTGAACGTTTTTAGCTTCTATTCATTATTAAAGTACTTACAAGCTCCATTGTCATTATCGTCTCACCATCATAACATATCAAATTAAATAGCCAACTGTGCAAGCAAGAGACTGATGTCAAGCTAGAATCTCTGTAAAACTCCCCATTGTACCCTCGTGTCCTTTTAATATTTCATAGGCCTATATGTAGCTGTTAAATTATTCAAGCCACTTCCCTTTCTCAAACATCACATCTTTTTTTATATGGGTTTTTCAGAGGGCCTGAAATGTGGTCTTCTACAGGAAACCTGATGCTGTATTAAGATGCATGAACTGAACTCAGGAGAAACTGACAGTCTTTTCAAGAGCATTAAACGGACACTCTCTTTGTATACCTTTGCTACAAAGAAGATGAAGAAGATGTCTGCACTGGGAAAAATAGCATATCTAATAAAGTATGCTTTTCCCAAAGCAAATTAGTAAAACCTCCTCTGATAAAATCATACAGATAGTTGTCTCCTAAATATGCTCTCTAAAATATTTTCATTTTTTTAATTCTAAATTATTAACTGGAAAGAAATGTCTCCTGTGGCTGTTTCTTTTTGTCTCCCACAGTTTTATAGGGTTGTCTAAGGCTCATAAACTAATAACATTGAACTATATTGCCTGTGTAATAACATATTTTTAAACTAGAGCTAAACTAAAATCAATTGGAAATTTGAATGTTGAGGGCAGTCAATACATTAAAGAAGGTAGGATCTGAATTCAGCTTAATAACTGCCTAAGAAGAGATCAAAGGGTATGCTATACACACAATCAAATTTTATGGCAAATTATTTCTCAAAACAGTCTTCAGAAAGAGGGTTATTAAAAATTATGACTTTACAGATGAAAAAATTGCAGCCCAAAATGACAAATTTCTTGCTCAAGTCACATAGCAAGTAAGTAACAGAGCTGGGAGTAAAAATTATTCTTGCTTTTAGAAGAACCTATGTACATTCTTCCCACTCTGATCTTTCTCTCTCATTTTAACTACATTACTGAAAATCAGTTTCATGGAAATATAATTAAAACACTCCTAAGAAGTGTTTCATTTATGATGCACATGGTCTGCCCAGACAGGCTTTGTTATAAGTAATGAAATCCCAAGTCCAAATGGCAATGTCAATAGGCAATGACTGTCCGAAGTTCTCAGCTCACGTCCCTAAGTTGTTTATACTAGCCAGCTTCATGACTCAATTACAGTGGGTGTTCTTTCTGACTCAAGTTTTGCTTGTTTGACCTATGAGGTTCTTTAGTTATGTAATTTAGGTTATGAATGTCTTCGTTTGTTTTCTGGAACTTCCAGTGTTTAATTCATTTAGTATAATGAATAAATATATTTATTTAATTCTTAAAATATAGAGTATTACACTGAAAGCTGTCATTTATTACTTGATAGGGTGTAGCCAAACTACATTAGTTTGGAGTAAACCTTCAATCATGTAAAAGGAAAAATAAAGTTGAAATTCCCTAGCAGCATAATTTCATTTTATTTTTTTATTACTACAAATGACCATTCTGAAGAACCCTTTCTAACTATGCAAGAGGGTTTGTGGTAAAAGCAGTCATAATCTGTCAGTGAAATTCATTGGTTACTAAATATATATATATTGTTCTTAATTTGTGTTTATACCTTGCTAAATTCCCTAAACCCACATCCCACGATGTTAGTATTTTATGTGATGATACTTGAAACCATTGTCACATATATTCTGTGGGTTCATGATAATTATCAGAGGAAACCCTTCTGTTTTTGTAAGACCTGTGCGCCAAGCCCAAATCCCACACGCCAGAGTGGCTTGCCTCACAAAGACCACAAGACAGGGACCGCTGCAATAAACATGAGGTTTTATTATCCAGCATGCTGGGGTGCTTTGCCTTTTGGAAAAGCGCCCCCCCTTTACATTGGAGTTTTTATATACTTTCTTTGGACAAAGACTTTATTTATGATCAGGCTTAACAGGCTAGCACCCCGATAAGGGACTGTTCGATTTTTTTTACTCACTTGGGCTCTGCCAGGTGTCCTGAAGATAAGAGGGCTGGTTAGTCCTTGAGACTGGTTGGCCCCTGGAATGTGTGTCTAGTTCTGCTTTGACCTCTAAAAAGCTGCTTCACTTAAAATATCTTTAGATACGTTTTCCTCAATTTTAGTAAGTGCTTACAGGAACAATTTGTACAGGTTAAGTTATATTTCAGGCAACAGTGCAGGTTAAAGTTACATTTTTCTATTACAATTTCCTACAATATTTCCCTTTTTTTTTTCTAGTGCATATTTCAATCATGAAATACTTGTCCCTTGTTGATTTAATTTCTGATATTGTTGTTTTAACATCATAATTTGGACAGTACTAACATGTTTTTTTAACAAAAGCTACTAAGCGATTTAAAATGCAGGGACACTCGGAGGGGATGGCACCACCCTTCGCAGGTGGGATTCCAGAGTCTGGGAGTGATGTTATTTCAGGTAGACTGTGTCTCCAACCTGGAACTGGTGAGAAACTTCGGGGGTCCCAGGTTCATAGGTGGCTGCCAGCTGCATCTAGACTTCCTTCTGCACCACCTGTAGTCCTTTAACCTGGCATGTAGATCACTGTTACTGTGGCAAGTCGGTTCATAGGTGTACCCCAGTAAAGTCAAGGGGGCAGGGGTACCATAGAGAATTTCAAAAGGGGGGTCAAATTGAACCGGGAGGGGGTGTTCCTAGCTTTAAACAGGGCCAAGGGAAGGAGCAACACCCAGTCTACGCCAGTCTCTATGGTTAATTTAGTCAGAGTCTCTTTTAGAGTTCTGTTCATCTTTTCTACCTGTCCTGAACTTTGGGGTCTGTAAATGCAATGTAATTTCCAATTGACCCCTAGTTGTCTGGCCACTCCCTGACTTACCTTGGCAATGAAAGCGGGTCCATTGTTGGACCCGATTGCCTTGGGCACCCTGAAACGTGGAAAGATTTCTTCTAGGATCTTCTTGACCACGACAGTGGCTGTTTCTTGTTTCATTGGGAATGCTTCTACCCATCCGGAGAAGGTGTCTATAAAAACTAGGAGATATTTGTAACCATATCTTCCCGGTTTGACTTCAGTAAAATTTACTTCCCAATTTACCTCTGGTCTGTCTCCTCTGAGTCTCTTGCCAGGTCCCGCTGTATTTTTACAGACATTTACTTTTTGACAAGGTACACAGCTTTTAACTATTTGCTCTGCTAATTGCTTTAGCCCTATGATATAATATTCTGTCTTCAGGGCAGTCTGGGCCAGTTTGTTCATTCCCAGATGTGTCCATTGATGTATTTGTTTGATCATGGCGTGGGCTTGTTCTTGTGGCAAGATAGGCTTGCCTGACACTTTATGCCAACGCCCTGTTTCCTGATCAGAGTCCTTTGAGATCGTTGCTACGTCCTCAGCCCAGTATTTAAATTTGGGATTTTCTGGCTCGGGGACGTCAACTAACAAAATAGTTGAGGACCCGTGGGCTGCCGCCCTTGCCTCTGAATTGGCCAAGTTGTTTCCCCTAGCGATGGGGGAATCCCCTTTTTGGTGGTCCAGGCAGTGTATAATATTCACTTCTAGCGGTCTGTGAAGGGCCTCCAGCAGGGCTACGATCTTTGCCTTGTTTTTGATTTCTTTTCCTTCAGAAGTTAACAGACCCTGCTGTTGATATATAGCACCGTGCACATGAGCAGTGGCAAAGGCATACCCGCTGTTGGTATAGATGTTGATTCTTTTGCCCTCTCCTAGTTCAAGGGCTTTCGTGAGGGCGATGAGCTCTGCTTTCTGGGTGGACGTCCCGGCAGGTAAAGTCTGTGCCCATGTCAGATTCTGGCCATCTACTATAGCAGCTCCTTCCTTTCGTACTTCTTCCTCCAGAAAACTGCTGCCGTCAGTAAACCAGGTGGCTTCAGCATCCATCAGAGGCTGATCTGACAAGTCTTTCCGCCATCCATGTGCCTCAGCAAGCATTTGTTGGTAGTTATGGATGGGGGAGTCAAAGTCTGGGTCTGGTAAAAATGTGGCTGGATTTAAGCTCGTCGGTGGAGCAAAAGTAACCCGATCTGAATTCAGTAACAGAGTCTGATAATGAGTCATGCGAGCATTTGTGAGCCAGCAGTCGGGAGGCTGGCGGACAACACTCTTTAAGGCATGAGGTGCTGAGATTACTAAATTCTGTCTCATAGTCAATTTATCAGCATCTTTCACCAGAACTGCAACTGCCGCTACAATCCTTAGACAAACTGGCCACCCTGAGGCTACTGGGTCTAACTTTTTAGACAGATATGTTACAGGCCTTTTCCAGGGCTCTAGTTTTTTGTTTTTTGGTTTTTTTTTTTTTTTTTTTGTAGTACATACATTGATCCTTTGTCAGGGGTCCTTTTCTGTTGCCTGGTACTGTCTTACTGGGCTCCTTAGTTTCCCTAACAACAGTGGCCAGAATTTTGTGAAAATTTCTTTCTTGGCGTTTTTCCCTCTTTATTTCTTTAGCCTCCTCTGACTCTCTGTTATGATAAACCTTTTCAGCCACCTGCACTAATTCTCTTAATGACTTATCTTGTAACCCTTTAAGCCTCTGCAGTTTCTTCCTGATGTCCCTGCTAGACTGGTCAATAAAAGCAATCATCACTACCTGGGTCATACACGGTAAACTGACGGAATGTCTCTATGAGTCTCTCCAAAGATGTTGATGGAGATTCATTGGGCCCATTGGGCCCCTGGATTAACTCTCTTACCTTAGTCAAATTAGTGGGTGTTTTGTCACCCCTTGGAGACCTGCCATTAGAGCCTGGCGATAGACCTTTAGGTGCTCCCTACCTTCTGCTGAGTTGAAATCCCAGTTTGGTCTGGTCAATGGGAATCCTGCATCTATGACATTGGGGAGGAGAGTAGATTGTTTTCTCCTTGGTGGTGAACAGCACCTGGAGGAGCTGCTGGCAGTCATCCCAGGCAGGCTGGTGGGTATAAAAGACAGACTCCAAAAGAGAAATTAGGCCTTGTGGCTCATTAGAGAAAGAGGGATTCTGGTTTTTCCAATTATATAAGTCACTCATGGTAAAGGAAACATAGACCATAAAGGGTTCTTGGGCACTGGGGCCTGACGTAAGAGCAAAAGGGGGGGGCAGGAGATGTGAGCTATGAGGGGTCCGTGTTTGTGAGTCAGGTACAAGGTTTTGCTGAGGCCTCATCTGGTTTCTTCGCTGTCATCTCAGGACCCTACAAGATTTTGATTTGTGCCAGTGTACTTGGCTAGTGCCCAAGTTCAGCCTCCAGTCGCTTGGCCTTGATCATTTCCCAAAATTCTACAAGACTTAAAGAAAGAACTGTTAGCTCTGCAAAGTTCCAAACCAGCTTCTCAGCCTCGCCTTTCTACTTAGTAAGTGAGATAAGAAAGTCAGGGGATGGGAAGCAAGAGTAGAGAGAGAAAAAAATCTGTTCTTTTTTTAAAAAAAATTTCCCCCGTAGCCCGGGCTGCTTTAGGTCCCAAAATGGCTTTAGTCTTGTTCATTCTAACAATTCCCCATTGTCAACAGTTCTTTCCACTTTTATGGAGTGGGCCGCCAACTCATCTGATGCTTCAAGCTGTTTTCAGAGTGCAGTAGGGGTTAATGTGGAATGGAACTATTTGACATGATGGAGGACATAGCTACCCAGCTGGAGTGGCGCAGAGGATTAGCGGCATTTGTTTATCTATTGTCTTAACAGTTGACTTACAACAGGTGGCTTACTCAGAGTTAGCAAGTTATACATTAATTGGTACATCAAGAATTTTAAGAACTTACATGAATCCTTTGTTTAGGAACAGGTTGTCTTATACAAGTCATGAGTCTCTTTCTTCAAGTTTATGAAACTTTAGAGAACTGCTTGTGTAGACAAGACATCATTTCCCCTTTTTCTATTAAAACATTCTTCATGGAAGCATTGAAGATCAATTTTCTGATTGAAAAGGTTTTACTTTTCTTTGTATAGATGTCTCAGTCCTGGGAGGACTTATTCCCAGGTAGACATGTTATTTTATAATTAACATTTTTAATTATCTACTGTTATATAAAGAGAGCAAATTTTTATTATATTTATTTAAATAACTATATTACCATAAAAATCAGAAGAATACTCACAAATAGTTTTCAAATTTTGGAGGAATCAAAGAGGAAAAAGGCAAATATTTTCATCTTTGTTTATAAAGTACATTTTACCAAATTGCTGTAAGTTATAAATAGCTTAGAGAAAAAGTTTCCTTAAAACAAAACATTTAAGTAAGGAACAAACAATGCAAGTTACAAAACATTTTTATCAGTTATTTAACTTTGTCTATTTAATTTTTGCTTTACTTGATCTTAATTAGTAGTTCTATAAACTCATCAGATTTTTACTAGAGTCTTGAAAACCTTTTATTTTGTCCATTGTTCTCCAAGTTATTTGACCTTAATATTAAGTTTTAGTTTTTAGAAAAACTTAACTAATTGCCTTTTAATTATAATCATTTTAATCACACATAAAATTCTTTCATAAATTTGCTGTTCACAAACCATTATTACCACTTACTCGGACCTTTGATGACATGCTTTATATTTTTTATTTGTCCTATACTTCCCACTTCCTAAATAACCAGTTATTTTGCTCTAGGACAAAAGTTCACTACACAAGATGCTTTTTCACAATGACGTATCTTCTTTTCCTGCATACTGATTTTCTTTTTCACCAACAATACTAAGTTAACCTCATTTATCTAAAAATTCCATGATCAAAGATCATTCTGTTTTAGGCTGGGCTTATAACTTTAACTTTAAAACCTCTACCAAAGACAAATGTAACCCTGTTTGACCAGTAAACCCAAGCAGATAATTCCAAAAACATTTCTCATAGCAGTGTGATTTTTTAAAAAACCTTTTTACCTTTCTTTTTTTTTTTTTAGTTTAATGTTTACATTTAGCTAGAACTGGCTGTGTTGTATAAGAAAAACAGAATCTCCAAGTGGCCTTGTTTCTTTTAACAGGTTTTTTTTTATATCTTGGCTGAAATGCCATAGACAGTGAGTTTTTCTTATAACACTTGCAGAACTCTGTGCACAGATAGACAAATTTTGTCCAGAGACTTCGCTAATTACAGTGCTCAGTTTTTCAAGCTTGCCAGGAGAAACTGAGAAAAAATAATTTCTTTCAGTCATCAGGTCTTTAATGACCAAAAGGCACAAACATCGTTACTTAAACACAAACAGACAGACAAATTATTAGCCCTGGCCTTCATGTCAGTCCAGTATTACAGAGTCAGATTTAAAGGGGTAGAGACAGTCTGCCCCATGTTGCCGTAGAAAGTCATCAGTCCACATGCACACGCAACCAGACAAACAAAAACCAAAACACTGATGCACCCCTGCCACGGGAGCAACAACCAGATTATCAGAGAACTCAGGAGGGGTCTCCTTCCTAGAGATTTCCTGTGCAGCCGAACCTGTTCGTCTCCTGCAGAGGAATCTGGAGCGTCCTCCAGGACTCCTGTGGCTGGGGCATGCCAGCACGTCTGCCCCGCCGCTTGACCACTACAGATGGCTCTGCTTTGGAGCCTCAGAAAATCTAAAATCAGACAGTGATTCCATCCTGGAGCCACCGAAACGCTAAACAGACCCGTGACTCCCTCCTGGAGCCACCAAAAAACTGAAAATAGACTGATGATTCCACCCCAGAGCCACTGAGAAACTGAAACCAGATTAGAGCAGACAACAAAGACACAAAGACAGACACAGCAGACAGACAGACAACCGCGGTACCTGCTGCTCGAGTGATCCTCCGTTCTCTAGTCTTTGGTCCCAGGGAGAGCAAGCCAGTCCCAGATGAGCCCCCAAAGATGTAAGAACTGTGCGCCAAGCACAAATCCCACACACCGGAGTGGCTTGCCTCACAAAGACCATAAGACAGAGACCACTGCAATAAACATGAGGTTTTATTATCCAGTATGCTGGGGTGCTTTGCCTTTTGGAAAAGTGTCCCCCCCTCTTTACATTGGGGTTTCTATACACTTTCTTTGGACAAAGACTTTATTTATGATCAGGCTTAACAGGCTAGTACCCCGATAAGGGACTGTTAAATTTTTTTTACTCACTTGGGCTCTGCCAGGTGTCCTGAAGATAAGAGGGCTGGTTAGTCCTTGAGACCGGCTGGCCCCTGGAATGTGTGTCTAGTTCTGCTTTGACCTCTAAAAAGCTGCTTCACTTAAAATATCTTTAGATATGTTTTCCTCAATTTTAGTGAGTGCTTACAGGAACAATTTGTGCAGGTTAAGTTACATTTCAGGCAACAGTGCAGGTTAAAGTTACATTTTTCTATTACAATTTCCTACATTTTCACCTAAAATTCAAGGGGCTTCCTATTTACGTTTGAAGAAAGAACAATGAAACTGATATCAGAAGTCCTTAATTTCAAGTTCAGACACTGCCTTAAACAAGTCACCTTCTGAGATATTCTGATGCCAGTATCTTGAGAATTCATCCCTTCATTTATTCATTCATTCATTCATTTATAATCTCCCTTATTATTTAATAGCTATGATGCTCTTTCTTGGGAATACAAAAATTAGTCAGTCATGTTTCTTGTTTCCAAAAATATCAGAGATAATGTTCTAATGAGAAAAACAAATTCATATGCCAAAAGCTGTTTAGAGTCATCATCTATAAATTTGGGACAAGAAGTCCTGTTGTAGGAATCAGGTGAGAAAATAAATAAGATAGTACTTTGTAAACTACAAAGGTACTGTGCATTTAATGTGTGTGAATTATAAAACAATAATTCTTTTTTTTAAAATTTTATTTTGTCGATATACATTGTGGCTGATTATTGCTCCCCATCACCAAAACCTCCCTCCCTTCTCCCTCCCCCCTCCCCCCCAATAAAACAATAATTCTTCATAATTTTAAATTCTGTAACATTCACTACTAATTCAAAATGTATTAAAAATAACAGGTTCCTAGCATAGAAAACCTATATTTGAAGTATATATTTAATGAGAATTTGTTGAAAGCATTAATGAACATATAATAAAATACTTGCTATAAATTGCTATATAATTTCACTAATAACATTTTTAAATGATACTTAATATTAATAAGCATCTGTTGAGAGAATAAATAGGTAAAGCCTTTCTGGGAAGGAATTCTACATGTATTAAAATACTTAAGAATTACTTTGACCTTTGCCAGTATAAATCCAGTTACAGAAATCTACCATAAGTGATCAATTTTAAATGCAACTATGGTTTAAATGTGTCCCCCAAAGTTCACTTGTTAGAAACTCAATCCCCAATGCAACAGTTTTTACAGGTAGGACATATAAGAGGCGATTAAGTCATTAGGGCTTTGCCCTTATGAATGGATTAATGCTGTTATCACATGAGTGTGTTAGTTATCATGGCAGTGGGTTCCTACAAAAGATGAATTTTGCCTGCTTCTACCCTCTCTCAAGCTCTTTTTCCCTTCCACCTTCCACCATGGGATGACACAGCAAAGAATACCCTCACCAAATGCAGGCCACTCGATCATGGGCTTCCTATCCTCCAGAACTGCAATAAATAAATTTCTTTTCTTTATAAATTACCCAGTCTGTGGTATTCTATCACAGCAACATAAAACAGATTAAGACAAATGTGTACAAGTGTTTATACACAAAGCAGTTCTTCAGTGTTTATCTATAACAGCTAACCTATTTATATAAGAAAATGTCCAGTAATATGGACTTAAAAGCCATGTTAAATGCACATTTAAAGAAAATATGCTTATATGATGCCAGAGACCAGCTCCAGTCGAGTTGTGGGTCCTTGAAAGAGCGATGAGGAAGCTGGCAAAAATAAAAAACACAGACGGAGACCTCAATGCATCAGTATGCACGTTCTCTCTCTGCGGGCTGTCAGCGTGTTGCAGCTGGAGCACAGTAGAGCATGAGACAACACCTTTTATTTAGTTTTTTCTCTGCAGGGGGTTTTAGAGTACCATTTTTATTACATCAGCAAGTTTGAATTAATAATTCAAAAAGGACAGGGGAAGCCAGTTTTTTTTTTTCTTCATTAGCACATCTCAAGTGTTTAGTTCATGCTTCCTCCTTTTGGTATCAGGTTATCTATCAGATTGGGACCATCTTCTCATTGTCCTGAAGTTAACCTGTGACCTTTTCTGCTTGGCAAGCTGTGGTTAATATCTACCCTATTAACAGGGTGGGACTATTGCAGTTACAAAGTGATAGACAGTACTATCATATGACCTATGTCTATTGCTAAATGTAAGTACAAATTTGCTAAAAGGAACAATGCTAACATTTAAATTCTAATGGGGGTGTAATGATCTTATGTTCTAATGGAATGAACCTATTGTTCATATGGAAAAAGAACAGTAGATATTTGAGCAGCATTATCATGCACATCTTGAGGTTGTGCATTCGCTGTGGCCCTATAATCTTGATCTAAATGTTAAAGTGTCCTTGTGCACAGCACCACCCCTCACAAAACCAGTTACATTTGCCTCTTAGGTCTAATTTTGCAGGTTTAATAATTTTACAGCATATATTTTTATCCCAATATCTAATTCTTAATGATTTATTTAAAACTGGATATCACCAAGTAAAGGGGGTTCTACAGTTTCGTTCCCATATACTTAATTTGTCCCAGTCATATAATTTCTCATTAATGCCAACCATTCTCTTGCCATTAATATAACCTCCAGTAAATGATGTTTGCCAACTTACATTAGGCTGCAGCTCATATTTAGTCATGAGCGGTGCTTTTGGAACATATGTTGGTGTGGTCAATTTATCATAAGGGGATAAATTTTAAATTTTCCAATTTACTCGGATCCTCTGTGGGAATGTTTAGTTCAATGATCACACAATTATTTGTGTTATTTTTATAATCTTTTGGGAATTCAGAGAACTGCCACGCTAGCCAAAATATCGAAAGAGAAGGCAAAAGCCATGAAGCCGAGGCAGGAACTCTTACGGTTGTAGCAAGTGCTCGTAGCTGTGGCCTTGCCAGCAGCTCTCCCTCCAGTGGCCTTGCCAACTCGGAGAGGGCAGCCCAAGCTGACTCCTTTAGGATCCTGCCATGGCGTGGACCGCACCAATATGATGACAGCAAGAAATTAGAAACAGAAATTATATATGTATGTGTTCGTGTGTGTGTGTGTGAGGGCTTTTCAAAAAGTTCATAGGAAGATTTGTGTTACTTAATTCTATTTTCCCATGAACTTTTTGAAGTACCCTTGCATGTGTGTATGTGTATATATAAAATAACTCCATTTTTAAGAATATAAATTCTGTTTATTTATTTATTTTTAATTTTAATTTTTTTATTTATTATTAGCATATTCACTCTTACAAATTGTGATATTTCCCCATGGCCTTTACCCAACCTATCACTTCCCAAACCTCCTGTTTCCTTCTCCCCCCATCTCTAGGATCCTTAGGTGTGTTCTCTCCTTCTAAACTATTTTCATAATAAAGTATAAACACAATTTATATTTTTAAAATACAATTGATACTATTTCCAAAATTGTTATTTGCTCAATACATATTTTGACTGTCTGTTATGTGCCAAATACTTAGACCTCAGAGATAGGAAATTTGAGTGAAATCATCAAGTTACCTGCTGTGATGGAGATGGCATTGTATTGGTGGTAAATAGGCAGTAATCAAATAACAGGTAAATAAAGAATATTTCATATAGTGATACATGCTATTGACTAAAATAAATCTATATATTGTTTGGGAAGGTGATTACTAGAGGTGTTTACACAGGGAAACTATTCCATATAGTGTTATCAGGAAAGGCTTCACTGATTTTTTTATTTTGATTTTGATTTTTAAGCATAAATAAAGGAGATGAAGGAACAAGCTATGCATCTGTCTGGGCAAATAATATTCCAAGAAGAGGAAGCAAGTGCCAAAGCCCTGCCTTTGGAACCTACTTGTTCAAGGAAAGCAACAAAAATAGTGTGGCTCGTACTGAATGAAGAAAGGGGACACAGTATTGGAGGAGTAAAGGAAACCCAGATCACAAAGACCCTCTGAGGAGGATGAATAGCCACTGAAGTGTTTTGAGTAAAACAACATTTGAAGATGTCTCTTCATTTTAGAAGGGTGATTTTGGTTTCTGAGGAGGATAATCTGCTTGTAGGGTACAAGTTTGGAAGAGAAAAGCGAGAAAAGAGAAGAACAACAATAAACACAAGAGGTGATGCTGGTTATTCCAGGATTGTAAGACTGGAAAGGTCAGAGGTGGTCAAATTCTGGATATATCTTAATAAGAAACTCAATACTTGACTTTATCTGAAGCTCTTTCCTGATTATTACCCCTTATTGTATGAAAGGCAAAAAACTATGAATAGCTCAGGCATTCTGGACCAGATTCTTCTAAATATTAGCTAAGGTCTCTGTCCTTTGCCTCTGAGGGCTACCTGTCTCAATCATTTGCAGTTCAGTTGAGCCACGAACCTGAGTTTTATCCCATCAAACGTAAGAGGAAGTGATGCATACAATTTCTTGCTTTGACCCTAAACCCACAGCACTACGCGATCTTTCACTCTCTCTTTCCTTATCTACCAGCCAGAAACAGACCTAGAAGAAGATAACAGGATAACAGAGTTCCTATTCAGGAAGGAACCTTGCCTGCCCCGTTGTCAACTGGTATAACTGTTTAAGTGGAGAGATAAACCATACTATATGAAGACATCAAGATTTAGATTTATTTATTACAACAGTTCCCCTATCCTCATTATAGTAATACTATACTATAGATACATTTGGAATAAAATATGTAAAAATTATGAATCATCTGCTACTAAATACCCCAGATCAGTTATTTTGTCCTCACCAATGTTTGCTTCATTTAATATTTCTTAACTGCCTATTGTAGGTGACAAAATTGTCTAAGCAACTTTTTATAAACATAGAATGGCCAATGGGTTAATCTTCATTTGGAGAACTTGTTTAGTGGGAAATTGCTTAAGAAATTTAACATATTCAACAACTGACAACATACATAGATCATTCATATTTGTAAATGGAAATGGTAAATGTCCTTATCTCATTTTGCTTGCAAATATGTAACACACTTTGAGAAATTAAAGAATATTGATTTTGAATTAGGTAGATGAGGCCTCCAATTATTTTCTGGAAGAAATATAGAGTAGGATTGGTATTCTTTAAAAAAAATTGATAGAATATGCTAGTTATAACAAGGGGTCTAAAATGGGAAGGTTTTACATTTCGAAGACAACTTCTTTAAAATGATACAGAATATTCTATTTCTCCTTTAGTCAATTTTGCTAACATACACATTTAAATAATTTGTCCATTTTACCTGAGTATATAATCATCTGTCACAAAGATGCGTGAAACATGTCTTCATTGTACATTTAATATCTTTTTGATCTGCAGTGTTGTGCCTGCTCTCATCCCTAAAATTGGCAGTTTATTCCTTCTAATTATCTTTATTTTTTTCAATCAAGTTAGAGGTTTATCAATTATAATGGTATTCTAAAGAAGCAAAACACATTTTTTCATTGATTTTTCTCTATTGTTTGTCAACTATTTAATTAATTGAACTCCTCTTTTATCCTTAATATTTCACTTATTTTATTTTGAGATTAATTTTTTCTTCTTTTTCTAGATTCTTGAGATGGAAATTTATACAATTAATTTTAGACTTTCCTAAGTATTAAAATGTTAAAACCACAAACTTCCCTTTTTGCACTGTTTTACTTTTATGACAGCAATTTTTATCATGTTTTTATTTTCACTTATTGCAAAATACTTGCTAAATTATTGTGTGATTTCTTTTTTGACTGGTGACTTATAAAAAGTGCTGCATAACTCACATATATTTGGAAGATTTCAAGATATCTTTTCTGCAATTGATTGCTTATGAATATATGCTAAGATCCAAGAACATATTCTGTATGTTTTTAATCCTTTTTTTTTTCTTACTTTTTTTTTTGTGTGTGACCAGAAAGGGGATCACAACCCTTGGCTTGGAGTCACTCATACCACGCTCAGCCAGTGAGGGCACTGGCCATGCCTATATAGGATCCGAACCCACAGCAGGAACACCGCTGCACTCCCAGTGCCACACTCTACTGACTGAGCCATGGGGCTGGCCCTTAATCCTTATAAAATTATTGAGGCTCATTTTAGGGTACATCATATGTTATACTTGGTGAAAATTGCATGGGCACTTCAGAATGTGTTCTCCCGTGTTTTCAGTTGTAGTATTCTGTGAATGTAAATTCTATAACACAGACTGAAAGCATTGTTTGTCTTCTATATTCCTATTAATTTTTCTGCCTTCTTTGGGATATAATAATATTTTTAAACTTATTTTCTACACTGTTGGCTAATTAGATACACCTTTTTAAGGATTGTTAGTGGTTATGGTAGAGTTTATCACATACATTTTTAAACTATTATGTTTATCTTTTAAATTATTATATTCATTTACATATAACATACAAAGACAACAAAAGTAGAATTTGCACCCTCATCCTCATTTTCAGTCTATATTTACCCAATATTTTGCTGCTAGGTATATCATAAACTCCAAAATGTATTGTTGGTGATTTTGCTTTAAATATTCAATCTTTTAAAGTGATTTTAGGAAAAGAGAAAAAAATTAATTGATATTTACCCATTTATTTTATATTTCCATTACTATTCATTTTTATAAATCTAATTTTTATCTTGTATCATTTTTCTTCTGTCTAAAAAGTTTCCTTAAACATGTTCATAATGCAGTTTTACTAGGGGAAAACAATCTTACTTTTTTTTTTTTAGTCTAAAAAGTCTATTTCACACTCAGTTTAGAAAGATATTTTTGTAAGGTACAGAATTGTAGGATGAAGGCTTCCTCTAACACTTTATAAATGCCATTTTTGTCTTCTGGCTTGTATATTGTATAGCCACTGAAGGGACTTAAACCTGTTTCTTCATAATAATGTGCCTGTTTCTATTGAGCTCTTTATATTATTTTTCTTTATCATTTGCTCTCACCAATTTGATTGTTGTATTCCTTGCTATGGTTTTCTTTGAATTAATTCAGTTTCATGTTTATTCATGAATACACAGATTCTTGAGTCTGTGGCTTTGTAGTTTTAAACAAATTTGGAAAGTTTCCAGACATTATTTCTTCAAATATTTTCCCCTACTCTTTTTCTTTGCCTCCCCCCTACTCGCCCCCCAAATTCTACTTACGTGTGTTCTAGACAGCTTGATATTTTCCCTTAAATCAATGAGGCTTTGCTCATATTTGCTTTGCAATATTTTCTACTGTTAGATTTATTTTTTTGTTGTTTTCATTGTTTTGTTTACAAGTTCAGTTAACTTTTCTTCTGCAGTGCCTAATATGCAGTTTATCTCCTTCTATGAAATGTTCACTTAAGGTTTGTGTTTTTCCATTCCAGAAAACTTTCAATGTAATTCTAGAAATTCCATTTGGTTCTTTTTCTGTCCTCCATTTCTTTGCTAATTATGATTATGCTATCTTTTACATAATTGAGCTTATTGAGCACATTTACAATAATTGTAAACTTATCTGCCAATTGCATATTTTTGATAGTCTCTTTCTATAGATTGAACTATATCTACATTTTGTCATATTTTCTTGTACATTCATATAAATACTAATTTTAATTTGGAAGTCAAATATTGTGAATTTTATTTTGATAAATTCTAGGTTTTTATTTTTAGAGGAGTGTTAAAGTTTGTATGGCAGTTAAGTTAATTTTTGAAAAGTTTAATCCTTTATGTCTTGATTTTAAGACTTTAGGATATTTCTAGAATAGTCTTTTTTTATTTGTTTAATTTTCTAAATAAATAATAGAAAGTTATTTTATATATATATAATATTATAATGTGTATAATAATATAATAATGTGGTATATATAGACCATGGAATACTAGTCATCCATAAGAAAAAAATGAAATTCTGCCATCCACAGCAAGATGGATGAGCTTGGGTAAAATTATATTGAGTGAAATAAGCCAGGTACAGAAAGAGGAATACCACATGTCCTCATTCATAAGTAGGAGCGAAGAAAGAAAGAAAGACCACAATAAAACATTGAATTTTCAGAAGGAGTGAACAGACCTATAGTTACTAGTGGTGGGAAAGGTGGAGGGGTAGCAGGGTTAGGGAGTAACTGGATAAGGGATACAAAGAATAATTATGATTTGTAATGATGAACATGCTAATAGTACTGATTTAATCATCACATACTGTACACAAATACTGATAGTCAACTCTGTACTCCATAAGTATGTATGATCAATTATTTTCAATTATGAGGTTGCTGGGAGGGAGGGGGAGAGGGAGGAGGGACGGAGGTTTTGGTAATTGGCCACAATAATCAACCACATTGTATATTGACAAAATAAAATAAAATTTGGAAGAAAATAAACAGATAAATAAATAAATAAGAAATAAATTTAAATTTTTTTTAAAAAAATTTAGATCTTTAATCCATTTTGAGTTAATTTTTGTGTATGGTGAGCTACAGGGTCTAGTTTCAATATTCTGCATGTGGATATCCAGTTTTCCCAGCACCATTTATTAAAGAGGTTGTCCTTTCCCCACTGCATATTCCTGGCATCTTTTTCAAAGATCAGTTGGCTGTAAGCATGATGGTTTATTTCTGAATTCTCTATCTGTTCCATTTAACTATTTGTCTATTTTTATGTGAGTACCATACTTTTATGGTTAATATAGGTTTATAGTATATTTTGAGTGCGAGCATTGTAACGCCTCCAACTTTGGGGGGGGGGTTTGTTGTTGTTGTTGTTCAAGATTGCTTTAGGTATATGGGGTCTTTTGTGGTTCCATAGAAATTTTAAGATTTTTTAAATCATTATTAATTCTATGAAGAATGTCATTGGTATTTTGATACAGATTTCTTTGAGTATGTAGATTGCTTTGGGTAATATGGACATTTTGATGTTAAATCTTCTAACCCAAGAACATGGGATATCTTTCCATTTATTTCTGTCCTCTTCATTTTTTTTCACCAACATTCACCTCCTTGGTTAAATTTACTCTTAGGTGTCTCATTCTTTTGGTAGCTATTGTAAATGGCATTACTTTCCTGATTTCTTCTTCAGCTATTTCACTCCTGGCATATAGGAACTCTATTGATTTCTGTCTGTTGACTTTGTTTCCTGCCATTACAGTGAATTCATTTATTAGTTCTAGGAAATTTTTGGCAGAGTCTTTAGGATTTTCTATGTATAGGATCATGTCATCTGCAAGTAGGGACAGTTTGACTTCCTCCTTTCCAACTTGGATGTCATTTTTGCTTTCTCTTACTTTATTGTGCTGGCTAAAACTTCCAGTACTCTGTTTAAAAGAGTGGGGAAGCAGACATCCTTGTCTTGTTCCAGATCTTAGAGGAAAAGACTCCAATTTTTGCCCATTCAGTATGAAATGAGCTGCGGCTTTGTCATATGTGATCCTTATCATGTTCAGGTACAGTCTTTCTCTATCTAATTCATTGAATGTGTTTTATCATGGAGAGGTGTTGAATTTTACCAAATGCTTTATATGCATCTGTTGAAATGATCATACTTTTTTCCCTTCATTCTGTTGATGTGATGTATCATGTTTATTGATTTGCCTGTGTTGATTTATCCTTGCATCCCCAGGATGAATCCCACTTGATGATAGTGAATGACCTTTCAAATGTGGTGTTGGATTCCATCTGCTAGTATTTTGTTGTTGAGAATCTTCACATCTGTGTCCATTTGGAATATCGGTCTGTAGTTTTCTCTTTTTGTTGTCTTTTTCCTGTTTTGGTATGAGGTTAATGTTGGCTTTATTGAATCAGTTTGAAAGTATTTCCACCTTTGAAATTTTGGGGGAGAGTTTGAGAAGAATTGATGTTAGTTCTTCATTCAGTGTTTGGTAAAACTCAGCAGTGGAGCCATCTATTCCCAGAGTTTTCTTTGTTTGAAGTTTTTTTTTAATTATTATTACTGCTTCAATCTCATTACTTGCTATTGGCCTGTTTAGGATTTCTAGTTCTTCATGATTCAACCTTAGCAATTTGTATGTGTCTAGTAATTTATCCATTTCTTCTAGGCTTTCCAGTTTGTTTGCATATAGTTGTTCATAGGAGTCTGTTATGATCCTTTGTATTTTGGGGGTATCAGTTGTAATGTCTCCTTTATCAATTGTAACTTTATTTGAGTCTTCTCTCTTTTCTTTGTTAGTCTAGCTAGAAGATTACCAGTTTTGTATATCTTTTTGTAAACCAACTCTTTGTTTCATTGATCTTTTGCATCTTTTTAAATCTTAATTCATTTTATTTCTGCTCTGGTCTTTCTTATTTCTCTCCTTCTACTGATTTTGTGATTGGTTTGTTCTTGTTTTTCCAGATTCTCGAGGTGTATGTTAGGTTGTTTATTTAAAGTCTTCCTTTTTTAGGTAGGCATTTATTGCTATGAACTTTCCTCTTTGAACTGCTTTTGCCATGTCCCATAGCTTCTGTATATTGTGTCTTCCTTTTAATTTGTCTGCAAAAATTTTTTCATTTCCTTTCTGATGTATTCTTTGACCCATTTGTTGTTAAGGATCATGTTGTTTAAACTCCATTTATTTGTGTGGTTTCTAGTGTCCCTTTTATTGTTGCATTCTAGTTTTATTCCATTGTGATCTGACAATCTAGTTGATATGAGTTCATTTTTTTTTAATTTGTTGAGGCTTGTTTTGTAACCTAACATATAGTCTGTTCTATATAATGTTTCATGTGCTGCTGAGAATAATGTGTTTTCTACAGCTGTTGGATGAAATATTTTATATGTGTCTGTTAGGTCCAATCAGCCTAGAGTAGAGATTAATTCTGATATTTCCTCGTTAATTTTCTGTCCTTTGCTGAAAGTGGAGTATTAAACTGCTATTGCATTGGAGTCTATTTCTCCCATTAGTTTTTATATAACTGGGTGCTACAGAGTTTGGTGTGAATGTATTTATAATTGTTATGTCCTCTAGCTGAATTGGTCAATTTATCAGTATAAGATGATCTTCCTTATCTTTTTTTTTTTTACTTTCCTTGGCTTGATGTCAATTTTATCTGATATAAGTATCACTACAGCTGCTCTTTTTTGTTTTCCATTTCCATGAAATTTTCCATTTAACTTTCAGTTGATATATGCGTTTATATGTGAAGTGAATTTCTTGTAGACAGTATGTTGTTGGTTCTTGTTTTATAATCCATTGAGCCACTCTGTGTCTTTTAATTGGGGCATTTAATCCATTTACATTTAGAGTTATTTTTGGTATTCACAGACTTGTTACTGCCATTTTGTTCCTTTTTTCTGGTTGTTTTGCTGATCCTTTTTTTCTGATCTTACTGTCTTCCGTTGTGATTGAATGGTCTTCTCTTAGCAGTGTATTTTGATTTCTCACTTTGTTTTTAATATGGCTCTCATAAGTTTTTGTGTATGGTTACCATAAAGCTTATCAAAACACATGTTATAACAGATTATTTGTTTTATTTTATTTTTGTTTATTCTTTTTATGATACTCTGCTCCTGGTACCATCCCTGTGTACTCTTGTCTTCTTGAGTTTGAGTACAAAAGTAAAGGGATCACTTCTATATCAAATTATTTTAGACTAATAACAACTTAAGTTTGATATCTAAAACAAAACAAACCAACTCTTTGCTTTGGCGTCATCTCCCCTCTCCCACTCTTTGATAATTTGTTGTTTCAAGTTACATCTTTTAATATTGCCTATCTCTTATATGGTTGTTGTATTTGTTGTTGATTTGTTAGATTTGTTCTTTAGTCTTTAAGGATAGAAGTGTTTTATCCACCACCCTTATGACACTAGAGTGAGTATTCTGAGGTTGTCTGTGTATTTACTTTACTAATGACTTATATTCCTTCAAATGTTTCCTTCCTGCTTCTTAGTGTTGTCTTCTTTCAGACTGAGGGATTTCATTTAGCATTTCTTGTAAGGCAGGTCTAGTGCTGATGAATTCCCTTAGCTTTTGTTTATCGGAGCAAGACTTTGTTCCTCCTCATATTTGAAGGTTAATTTTGCTGGATAGAGAATTCTTGGCTGACAGGGTTTTTTTTGTTGTTGTTGTTTCTTTTTTCCTTCAGCACCCTGAATATATCATCTCAATCTCTTCTGGCATGTAGGTTTTTACTGAAAAATTCACTGGGAAGCATATTGGGGCTCTGTTGTATGTTACATGTTTCTTTTCTATTGTTGCTTTCAGTATTCTTTTTTTGTCCTTGGTTTTTGATAACTTGATTATGAAGTGCCTTGGGGTGTTCCTCTTTGGATTTAATTTGATTGGTGACATCTGAGCTTCCTGTACCTGAATGCTGTCATCTTTCTCCATACTTGGGAAATTTACAGCCATTATATTCTTGAATATGCTTTCTATATCTCTTCCTTTTTCTTCTCCTTCCAGTATGCCAGTTATGTGGACGTTATTTTCCTTGAGAGAATCCCATATTTGCAGTATTTCTGTTTCTTTTTTTTTCTTATTCTTTTTTTTTTCTTTTTGCTCCTCTTATTTGAAAATTTTATATGTTTTATCTTTAAGCTCACTGATTCTTTCCTCAGTTTGACTAAGTCTGCTGTTAGAGCTTTTGTCAACTTTTTCAGTTTGATAATGTATTCTTTATTTTTAGAATTTCTATTTTTTAAATAGTTGACTCAATTCCTTTGTCAAGTTTCTCATTCTGCTCCTGTATTATTTTCCAGACATGTTCTTTTTTTTTCTTGTGACTCCCTGAACATTAACAGGGTTATTCTGAATTCCCTGTCAGACATTTTAGAAATCTGCTATTCCTCTGGGTCCATTGCTGATGCTTCATTTGTTTCCTTTGTTAGTGTCATAGTTCTCTGTTCTTTCTCAATTTTATGCTGATGCCTGCTACCTCTTCTAGGTTTTATAGGTGTTCTTTGGTGCTGTTAGACCTTTACTGGTTAATACCTGATTTTTGTCTTCAGCCTGTAGTTTTGGTTAGTTTCAAAACTGGGGAACTTCCTGTGGGAACTATCCCTTGAACTTTGTGGTTGCACCACATTGCTGCTTTACTGCTGATTTCTGGAGAAGGCTTTTTGTGCAGAACAGATTTTAATTGTTGGTCTTTTAAAAACTTTCAGGTCTTATGAGGTCAGAAGCAACTAAGTTGTTGGAAGTTCTGGCCCAGGACAGAGTCTTTCCAGCAAATTGTGCCTCCTGTAGTTGTATTGTCCTGACCTGCCTCCATTGAGTGGGCCTGTGCTGCTCAGAAGGCAGATCACCTTTCTACTCTGTACCCCAATGTTCTTCCGGTGGGTCAGCCTCCCTCCTGCATTCCAAATTCTTCCTCTGAGGTGGGCTATATGAAGGTCCCTTGGGATGTCTTATAGCACAGTTGTTCCTTTCTTCTCTTGTTTGGGCCCCTTACTCCCATGTTCTACAGGAAACCTGTCAGCGACCTCTCTAGCCTGGTGGCTGGTATAGTGTACTCTAGGCCCTCTACTCCCCTGTAGACTCCAGGAAACTTCATGCAAAGGGCTCAGCTGCAGATTTTACTGGATCCTGCTCAGTCTTTTGCAACTTCTTCCCCCCTCTTACAGGAATGGCCCTGAAACAGCTGCAGCTTGAAAAGGTTGGAGCAGTTTCTTTTTCTCTTGCCTTCACAAACTCTGTGCTTGTCTCCTCCTCTTCCCACAAGCTCTAGTGATCCCACATTGGCAGTCTTTGCTTTTTAATAGTAGTAAATTGGTTGACTGTGTGGGAGAGTGATCCTGGGTACCATCTATTCTGCCATCTTGATGACATCTCTTGAGTAACTTTTACTTTAGATTTAGTTTATTCTCATGTCTAAGAAGAACATTTCTGGACTGTTTACTGATTGTCCTTTATGTTCAAAGAGGTCCCTTCAAAATGAATATTGAGAACACAAATATTTCCTAGCCTTACTCAGACTATGGAGGTTTCATTTTTGTTTTTTAACTCTGTGATATTTGTTCTTTCCTCATAATTTATTCATAGCTGAGTGACTAGGTTTTGATTCCAAGATTTCTCATATTTATTGAGCTAAAGACCCCAAATGATCCCACAGAAAATTTCTGGACCTCTTTTTCTTCTCTCTCTGGAAATCTGACCCATTAATTCTAGATGCCTCAGCCTTTCCAAACTCTGAACTTTTCCCTTCCCAAACAAATAAGTTGGCCAGTTCTGGTTGGGTTTCTTTCCCTGCCCCACATTATAAAAATTGCTTTCAGGCAAAGAGCCAGGGGCATCTCATTATTTCCCTTTTCTCAGGAATCACAATTTTGTGTTGTCTATTGGTTAATGTTGAAAAATACTTGTTTTATACATTTTGTTCAGTGTTCTAATTGTTTACAGTGGGAAGGTAGTAGCAGACTCTGCTACTATTCCAAGGCTTTAATGACATCTTAAATTGATTTTTGTACCTAATCCATTAAGAGCTATAATACATATTATAAAATGGTTATGATATTATTCATCATCCCTTATAAGAATTTGTCCACATTTTTGTCCTTACCCAAAGTCCATAATTCTTGAATACTTATGATAATATTTTTTTCAGCTTACTTCTCTTTGTTTTTCATAATTTTGTGAATTGTACCTTTGCTACAGCATTTTTCAGTTCATTAATATGCTGTGCTTTCTTCACCTTTGGCCCTCATGTATGCTGGTCCTAGACCTGTATTATAACAACTCTTTACCCTCTACTCCTTAATTAAATTGTCTGTTATTAAATTGCTGTTTCAACTTAAAGTTTGAACAGTATATCATGTCCCACATTCTCAGAGTACATTAGAAGAGTAGAGTGCTGGTTAATATTTACCAAAAAGCTTCCTCATGGGGGAATAGGAGAAGAAGGTAGATGATTGGTTCTGTTTACCGATATCCATATTGCAGATATCTTCCTTAAGCTCATTTCAATATGATGTCACTGAAAATAGAGGTGAGAAGAGGTATACCCAGTCAACTCTTGAGAGCCAATATGAGCCAACTCCAACACAACAGAGAATTCAAATCTCTGTACCTATAATATACTCCATAAATGCATAGAAAATTAATGTGCAATTTTGCATACAAAACTGTACAATTATTGACACTTTTAATAAATAAAAGCATTGGATCTTTCCTATAATTACTAGTGATTAACAACTGACACTGTAATTATTTCCTAAGTGTACAGCACTATATCAGGAAGACAAATGCAATATTCAGTATGCATCTTCAGTGTTTTCACTATGTGGTAACTGACCTGGAATGATGTTGGGACTCTAAACTCATATTTTCACTGTATAACAAGAAGTATATTTCACTTTGATGGTCAAAATATGACAAGAATTAAATTAATGAATAAATTGCATAGCAAAAAGTATTAGGAAATAGTAGTTCTATTGATAAATAGGTGGGAATTATTGTGACAAAAATGGTGATTTTTTTTTTTAGCCTCAATTGCTCATTTTACTTGAGCTCATCAAATGTGTTCAGTTGTATGTATATATATATATATATATATATATATATATATATATATATACATAAACACACACATGAGAAAATTGGAAATGCTTCATCACTAAAATACCTAAAGAGGCAAATTATTATTAGGAAGGAGCTCTGTTTTAAATTAGCTTCATAATCTGCATCAAAAAAAAAAGAAAGGAAGAAAAGGGCCGGCCCGTGGCTCACTCGGGAGAGTGCGGTGTTGAGAACACCAAGGCCCCGGGTTCAGATCCCATATAGGGATGGCCGGTTAGCTCGCTGGCTGAGCGTGGTGCTGACAACACCAAGTCAAGTGTTAAGATCCCCTTACCGGTCATCTTTTTTTTTTTTTTTTTAAAGAAAGAAAGAAAGAAAAGATATCGGAAAGATTTTCAAGTAATGGCAATTTAAACAGCATATTTTTAAGCTTTCTAATTAAAAATATTTTCAAGCTTTGAAAATTGAAAACATATAACAGTAATTTGCAGAAACACTTTATTCCCATATCATATATGCATGTATATTCATACACAAGTATATGTACATATTTATATGAATATGTATATTTACATATTTATACATTAATATATAAATAGGTTCTGTGATTTTTTAAGTATATGAACATATCTGTATAAATGTATTCTGCCCATGTAAGTATATTTATATTAAACTAATAAATTATAATGATATCTCTAATGCCAATTAAGCATCATAAGGTTCATTTTAGCCTTCTCCCTTTCCACATTTTATAACTTGCTCCTCTAAAGATGAGATTCCTAACTCTCACTGCCCACAATATATTTACTCATTTTCTCAGTTTCAGAATATATAGAGAGTATTTCCTAAATTCTCTGATAATCCTTAGGATTATCAGTCAAACTACTATGTTCAAAAGTTACCTAGATAATTTCTCCTTTGCTGCAGTTAGTTTCATTTGCTTTGTTTGTATAAAAATTTTGTTCTATTTGCCCTATCCTTCTTGAATGCCATCATTATTCAATATGTGAAAGAGTACCATGATTCTAAAAGTGAGAAATAAAAAGTCGTATTTGAAGAATTGTCCATCATTTTCTTCCTGTTTCCATCACCCTACCTTTCCCTTCATTTCCACCCTGTGCCCATCATCCTGTTTTTTCAACACTATTTTTTTCTATCCCTTGCATATAAAAAAATTTCATTATTTTTTATTCATCTTTCCTGTGTTTCCTGCACAAATGAACAAATACTGTATATTTTTCTAATTGCTTTACGTTTACAGAAAAAGAGCATACCATAAATGTAAGTTGGCTTTCACTTATTGAAAAGACCATTATGTGACAGTTGGCAATATTTAAATATGATCTACATGTTAGTAATAATATTGTTTCAAGGTTAATTTTTGATTGGGGGAATTTTCCTGTAGTTATGTAAAAATTCATTTTTAAAAATAAAAATATTCAATTCTACAATCAGTTTGTAAATGGCATATATCTATAACTTACTCAATTCAAAAAATAATATATAAGAATAATTTATACTTTTGTATAAATTTATGTACATAATATACACAAACATTTTTTTAAATTCCTATATAAAGTGATATAGTTAAAAAAGAAAATTAAATACATTGTGAAATAATAGGTTATTAAAATTAAATAGCAAATTAAGACATAAATGAAATCAAACACATCAATACATGTCACTAACCAGCTTATTAAAAGAAAAAGATATTCAATATGAAAGAATCAACAAATGCCTAAGAGACAAATGCAAATATATATACCTATAAAACAAAAGTAATAATGTTTCTATTTGACTAAGTTGATTTCACACACAAAAGAATTTACAGTGACTAAGAACCCTATCACACAAAAGTTATTAATATTTGTGTACCCAATAACACAGCAATAACTTTTATGAAATAGAGAAAAAGGAGATTACGTACAATCAACAAGAGTATAGTAATGAGACTTTAATACATCTTCCTCAATGAAATCATATTAAAGAAAAAGAATAAAACAGTAAATATAAGAATCTCTAAGAACCATAATTGATAAGAAAGTTGTTCAATGTCAAATTCTGAAATCATATAATAAACAACAATTTTATTCAAGGGAATAACGCATTTATAAAATTTAACCATATATTATACTACAAAGAAATCCTCAATAAATTTTAAATAATAGAAATAGTCTAAATAGCAGTCCAAATAGCATTATAAACATAACACAGTAAAATTATAATTTAATGACAAAATTAAAAGTCCCATCCACCTGTTATTTTTTAAGTGTAATTAAAACAAAATTTAGGTCAAAAGGGAAATAAACAACACTATGTCCGACTTTATAGAATATAATTGTAATGCAAACATGGCATCAAAATAACTAAAGCATTTATCAGCTATTTACCATTCAATACCTATGTCGGTAAAAGTAGATAAAACAAAATACATTAATTACACACCTAGTTCAAAAATATAGGAAAAGGACATCACAGCAAACCAAATGAGAACGAAAGCAAGGAGTCAATAAAGATAAAAATTTGTAAGAGATAAAAGGTAAGAAATTAGGAAAGTATTAGAACAAACATATAGAATTGCCAGATTTAGCAAATTAAAATACAGAATGTTTAATGAAATTTTAATTTCAGGTAAAATTTGAAATGTTCTATTAAATATTTTTATTCATTACTAGCATATTCAGTCTTACAAATCATTAAGAATTTTGTATGCCCTTTACCTGATAGTGAAAATTTGAATTTTCATATGATTATTAATATAAGTATGCCTCAAGTAATATTGGAAAGAAACTTATATTTTAAAAAAATTCATGTTGTTTTAATAGTTATTTTTATTCTGAAATACAAATTTAACTAGGCAACCTGTAATTTACCTGAAAAACCTAAAATAAACACACAAAAAATTAGTAGTTAAGAAACCTGCAAACTAAACAAATCATAGCAAATTCAAGAAAGAAAAAAAAACTGCAAATACAGAAAATTAAAATTTGCAAGGGCAAATAATAATCGAAAAGAAGAATTTATAATATTGCAAGTTCTCGTTGCACAATTCTAAATGAAAAGTAATTTTTAAAGAAAGGCAAATGCACCAAAATTTACCTTAGTAGACATAGAAAATCTAAACAGGCCAAATAACACACCAAAAGGAGATAATACCAAAAAATAAAAAATCTAATTAAACACAATATTGTAGTAGAAATCAACTTTTCTTAAAAAAAAAAAAAAATTAGCCCCTTGGGCCGAGCCCGTGGCGCACTCGGAGCGTGCAGCGCTGGGAGCGCGGCGACGCTCCCGCCACAGGTTTGGATCCTATATAGGAATGGCCAGTGCACTCACTGGCTGAGTGCCGGTCACGAAAAAAAAAGACAAAAAAAAAAAATTAGCCCCAGTAGAAAGCACCAGACACACATAATGTCACAGGAAAATTCTACCAAATCTTTAAGAATAATATAGTCAAAAACCTGTTTAAATTTTTCCAGGAAACAGAAATGAAATTAAAATGTTCACGTTTTATAAAGCTATTACACATCAATCCTGAAACATTAAAAGATTACACCATAAAAGTAAACTACAAGCAAACTCACTTAGCAGTATTGATGCAAAATATCATACAAAATGTTTCCAAACAGACCAAGAGCTTACTAAAATAAATTTTTTTAAAAAGGAGAGAAAGAAAAATCACACACCATAACTAAGTGATGTTTATTCCAGGAAAGTAATGTGGCTCAATATAAAGAAACACACTGTGTTAGGCTGTTTTCTGTTGCTTTTAATAGAATATCTGAAATTGGGTAATTTAGAAAGTAAAGGAACTTATTTCTTACACTTTTGGAGGCCAGGAAGTCCAAGGTCCAACTGGCACTTTTGATGAGGGATTTCTTCTGCATGGGGACTCTATATATAATCATCTGGTGACCAGGGTATCACATGGTGAGAATGTCAAGAGCTCTTTTATGTGTTCTCCTTATAAAGCCACCAGTCCATGCCCATGACAAACTATTAAAAAAATCAATTCCATGAATGGATTAATTCATGCAGGAGGGCAAAGTCCTCAAGTATTCACTCACCTCACCTTTCAAATATCATAATCAGACTTCTCACCCTCTTAACACTGTAACAATGAGGATCAAATTTTCAAAACATAAACTTCTCAGGAATACATTTAACCTATAGCACATATTAATATAATTCATCCTATTATTAAAGCTAACGAAAATATGGTATAGAAATTTTCATTAACCTAAGAGGTATTTAACTTTGTTCAACCTGCAGAAATGTTAAAAACTTTCAAGAAATAAAAATTAATAGAATTTCGTTAAAATATACACAATTTATACATATACGAGGGTATTTCAAAAAGTTTATGAAAAATAGACTCAAAAAAATACAAATATCTCCATGAACTTTTTGAAGACTCCTCATATATACATGTACATATTTCACTTCACTAGAGGTTTGCTGTGAAAATCAGACATCCAGAATTCCAATTATCTTCACTTATATATAACACGGAAATGAATATTAGTTATTGAATTCTTTATAACATCGTATTGTGGAAATTGACCAGTGCTATAACAGATGCAAAAAACATCCCATCCAATACTTCCAAATTTTCAATGACTCCAGAATATTTAAAGAAACGTATTGTCACCAGGCTTCTGAAAACTTCCAAGATGTGCTTTTGTCCCACTTAAATTTCTACCTAAATATTTTATTACTTTCTTTCATATTCCCCAAACAGGGGTATTTTAATATTTTTAACATTTTGCTATCTCTCTTTCTGTGTTCATATTGTTTCCTCTGCCTTCAATCTCTTCTTCATCTTCTGTTGGGCCTATTTTTAGGAACAAACATTATCTGTGAGCCACATGGTGCCTATGAGAGGAGGATGAAGATGGCGCTTGTGGGAAGTAGGGGAGGGGTAACCCAAGATAACTCCAAATGGTTTTTATTGGTCCTCCAGTATTTCCGCAATTGTGAACCCTGCATGATCGCTATGCTCAACATGTTAGTATAAAATTCATGCGCACGTCATCCTTTAATTGATTGGTTAGTTCATGGAAAGCCCCAACTTGCTTGCTTATATAAATTGCAGGGTAATGGCAATAAAGTGGAACTGCCCTAAAAGAAACCCTGCCACATCTGAGTGTCTCTTTCATGGGGCTGGGTTGGTGGACAGCAGGCTCACTTTTCCCCAAGATCCCTCAGTCCCCACACTGGGGGTAATCCTGTCACCTCCTTCTCCTTCTGGGTCTGTGGGAGGACCCCAGGCATGCCCCTGCAGAAGCTGACACCCGAACAGGGACACACCACATAAGAAGAACCAACCTACCGTGCAGCCCTGAGAGAGAGGCGATGAGTGGCCACGAGCCTCAGTGTGGAGTTTCCCTCTGGAGAAACGCCATCTCAGGGTAACGGACATTTTCAAGGTGAGTCTCCTTATTCCCAACAGGCGAATAGGGTAAGTCGTTTTCACTCTTTCCTTATTCCTCCTACTCTTATTTCCCACTATCCTTTCCCTCTCCATTCTGTGACTTTCAGCAAACAAGCAGATGGGTGTGGGACAATTGACAGGTCTTGGCCAGGGTTACTCTCTGGTAGACCTTGAAGGTCTCATATCAGTTGGCTCTAGTAGGGGAAGTCCGAATGGGTGAAAATCCTCCTTGCCTTCTCCCAGCTGAGGGACCGGCCATCCTCTTTGCCCAAAATACTGGCCATCACCAGTCCCATCAGGTTTTTTCTGGTGATAACCCAGCAGCTGCTTTCTCTTTCTGTTTCTATACATCTAAACACCATGGGAAATACAACGGGCAAAAAGGATGAACCGGCCCTTAAGGCACTAAAATATTTGTTAAAAAGTAGAGGACTTGAGATTTCTGACAGTATGGCTGCTGAGACCTGAGAAACCGTTCTAGCCCTCGCTACCTGGATTGTCTCAGCCAACCTGTTTTCTTGGGACACGTGGGACCACATACAGACCCTTGCCTGGCAACGTGAGGTTCGCTGCAGGGAGGACCCACCCTTAGGGTTTTACCCTACCATTTCAGCCCTTAAGTTTTGCTTCTCACAAGGCTACAAAGGTGATAGCCATACCCCTACCTCCCCAGACTTAGAAGAGCAATGGGAAAAGTTTGAAAGGGAGCGTGTTAAGGGCGGCCTAACTGTCTCTTCACAAGGTCATGCCCAGGATACCTTTCAGCCAACAAATAGTTCTGGGGACCCACCAGAGGAATGTGGGGGGGTCACAAGAGGACCAGGGCTTTCCCCAGCATAAGCCCCCAGGGGAGGGCCTTTACCCTCCCCTCCCTCCTCTCACTAAAGACCTACAGGAGGGGGCCATAAACAATAAACAAATAACAGCCAGTTGGCAACACAAATTTCAACTAAATGATCCCTGAGAGGCTACCCCGCCCTTTCACCACCAGCCTCAAGCTTTCCCTGTTAACGTTAACTATAAACAGCATGAGCCAATGAGAAATCCATAGGAAACTCCACCACTCTTTCCTTACCAACACCAGGCTTTTCCTGTCAATGTCAACCCTGGGGGTAACAGGCCAGCGCCCTGTAATGAGCACTAGGTGGCTAACCTCTCAACCTCATTGGCTTCTTTGGGACTGTGCCTGTCTCAGGTTGTCCCCCTCTGGGGATCTTACCCATCATTGGCTGGCCAGCCACTTGTGGAGAGCCAGCGGAGCCCCTTAAAGATTACTGTGGATTTTTTGAGGGGCTATATTGACCCAAGGGTTTGGAGGTTTTTTCCTTGGGCTACATTTTCTACCACTTGGGTGAGCATAATTACGGATCCTAGATTTTGATGAACGAGAGCCATGATTCTAGTAAAAATTAAAGGACCAAACATTAGCACTAAGAGGAGGATTAAGAGGGGGCCCACAAAGGCAGTCATTAAGGTGGTAAGCCAGGGAGAACTGTTAAACCAAGATTGAAACAAGCCCTCATTGGCCTCTCTTTCTCTTTTACATCTTTCCAAGGCCTCTCTCACCTTTGTCATAGATTCTTTTACTATTCCAGAATAATCGGCATAAGAGCAACATTCTTCCCTGAGAGCTGCACATAAGCCTCCCTGTTGTAAAAATAGGAGGTCTTATCCCCTTCTACATTGTAATACAACTTCGGAAAGAGAAGTTAATGATTTTTGCAAATGAGTAATTGATGTTTCAAGCCTATCTAGATCTATGCCTATCGCCTCCCTTAAAGCTTGTGTAATGGTGTAAGCATATTCTGCTCCAGCAGCCCCCGCTCCAGCACCTACAATCCCCAGTAAAGTACAAATGGTAACAGTGGTCCCTAGTGCCCTTTTACTGTGGTGAAAAAAGTTACTTGTCCAATATTGAAACATTTTTTTCCCTTTTATGCCATAATATTCTAGGAACAATATCTACTGATACACAAGTTTCATGAGGTAAGGACTGATTAAACACACAAGCAGTAAACCCTGATTTGGTGCATCACCATCTCCCAAGTCTGGTTTAGCCTAGGTGCTGTTTAAGATAATGGTATTGGAACAAAGGGAGGGGTTGCTTACACCAACACATAATCCTTTTCCCAACATATGTTGTATGGTTAAGCCAGGATGGGTTCTGTTGTAATTAATGGCGCACTGGGTGCTGTTAGTGGGGAGGATGGTTACGTTACTTAATGCCACAGCCTCAAAATGTGGGGGAAGAACATCATAACATAACCAACAGTCTTTAGTCCAGGATTGTTGCGCTGGTAGGTGATTGGTTCTCCACGCGCCAGAGAGCCAGATGGTCCATAGGATGACCAGGTGATGCATCATGCTGCTGTTGATGGTGTTAAGGACAAAGGCAATTAGGATTGGAGCGAAACTCACCCAAGAGGATTAAGAGGCAGGTTCACCGGGGTTGCCGCATAGGTCTCCTGAAAGAGAAGAATTTGCCTCAGGGTTGTTGTTTTCCCTGGGTTGAGTTATTGGTTCAAGATTTTGAGGTACTAATTTAAGGTTTTTGGCCGGTATCTATATGGGGCAGGGTTCGTCAAAGGGGAATACACACCCAAATCCCCTTCCCATGGTTAGGAGTGGGTCAGGTCCTCTCCAGTGTCTAGAAATGGGGTCTTTCCATCTAACTTGTAACTCGGGCTTTATGTCTTGATTAGACCAGTGCTTTTGAGAATGTGTCATTAACTCATTTTTGGAAAAATTTTAGAATGTTTAATGTAAATAGTGCTAATCCTGATTTTTGGTGGGGACTGGTGGTACCCCCTTTTTGTTTTTGTAATTGAGTTTTTAAAGTTTGGTGATAATGCTCTATTATAGCTTGTCCCTGTGGATTGTATGGAATAACTGTGGTGTTTCGAATGCACCAGCTTGAAAGGAACTCCTGAAATGCACGGCTAACAAAACAGGGGCCATTATCAGTTTTAATTTGATTGGGGAGTCCAAGTGTTGCAAAACATTGTAAAAGGTGACTTTGGGCATGTCAAGCCTTTTCCCCTGAATGAGCGGTAGCCCAGCAGGCATGAGAATAGGTATGAACATTAACAAAAACATACCTGAGCTTTGTAAAAGGAGAAAAATGAGTAATATCAATTTGCCATAATACATTGGTTTTTAATGCCCTAGGGTTAACTCCTGGGGATTGTAAAGGGGGCACCTGTAAGTAAGGAAGGCAAAACTTACAAGTATGAACAATCTTTTATAAATCTTTAACAGGGATTTGCAGGAACCGTTTATGTAGGCCCCTCCAATTTATATGAGTTAGGGCATGGAGATTAGATGCATCTTGTAAAGTTAAAAAATGGAGGTTAGAAGAGGCTGTATTGTCTGCTAAAAAGTTTCCTAGTAAAAGTAGACCCAGCAATTTTTGATGGCCTCTAAGATGTTGTATATAGATGGGTTGGGCCCGTTCGAATAACAATGATCGGGCCTGTATCATAAGAGGTGTAATTGGGTTGTTATCTAAACGAATATGGGAATTAAGCAATCCCGGCAGCAAATTAGTGGCATACAAACTGTCAGAAAATAAATTTATGGGTTCTGAGACCATATTAAGTGCTAAAACTATAGCTAAGAGTTCCTTAAACTGTGCAGATCCTTCACAGGGCTCATAGCACTTTTGAGGGACAATGTTAGATGACGGTTGTTTTCCATGTGGCAAAAAGACAATAACAGCAGCACCATGTTTACCCCCATCAGTGAACACATTATAGGCATCAGGCATGGGTTTGTGTAGAAATAATTGAGGTGCTCTCCAGTTTAAATGGCCAAAAGAAGTGACCCATTTATAAGGCCCGTAGTGACAATCAAGGATGCCGGGGAAACCCTCTAGTGCCAAGGCCATCGTAGGATTATTTTGGTAGATCCATTCTAGGTCACTCAGTCGGTCTGGAACAATAATTTTGTTAGGTTCCCATGCATAGCATCAGAGTGCTATGTCCTTCTCTTTTGCGTTAAGTCGGCCATTTGGCCTATATAGGTATAGACTTGAGGGGATCCCCACAGAGATATGTGAGTCCATTGTAAGGGGTTTCCCTCTTGAACTAGGACCGCCATGAGGATGGTGGGATTAGACAGAATCCACAATTGCAAGTGTTTTGAGGGAGTGTATCTAGCAAGCTGAGCCTGGTTGAGAGAATTTTGAACCTCTTGTAAAAGCTGTTTATGTGCAACTGAAAGCGAGATTTTATCATGAGGCAGGCTGTCCCTTAATAGGTTAAAAAGAGCTAACAGCTTGGCTCATTGAAAAGGGAATCCAGGACCATATCCATTTAATTTCATCCAAAGGGCATTGTAAATCAAGCAAAGAACAAGAATCTGGGATACAAAGTTGAGGTTTTAAAGGACTAACACCTTGCAAGGTTGACCAGGTACCTAAAATTTTAAAAGGCAGAACAACTTGGATTTTATCAGCTGCAACATGCAAGTTACCTTTGTAAGGCACAATTGCAGGACACTATGCGTCGGCTAATTGGGAAGTATTTAGGGCTCCTAAGATAATATGATCCATGTAAATGTACATTTCAACATGGCGGAGCCTTTTGACAGGTTGGAGTAATTCATAAACATTGTTTTGGCAAAAGGATGGACTATTGGCCATACCCTGAGGCAAAACCACCCATTCAAAATGTTTATCTGGCCCCTTAAAGTTAGTTGAGGAGACCGAAAAGGCAAATTTTTCATAATCCTGTGGGTTTAAAGGAATGGAAAAGAAGCAGTCCCTAATTTCTACAACCATGAGGCATAAGTTACTAGGGATGGCTGGTACCCAAGGCAATCCCCTTAGAGGGGTTCCCTGTAGCAACATTCTTTCATTAATTTTTCTAAGATCCTGTAACAGTCTCCATTTTCCTGAAGACTTTTTAAAGACAAAAATAGGGGTATACCAGGGGCTATGGATGGGCAAATATGTTTTAATTTTAATTGTTCTGCAATAAGTTCCTCAAGTGCTTGCAACTTATTAGCTGGGAGAGGCCACTGCTCCACCCAAATTGGGGTCTCGGTTTCCAATGGATGGGAGGGACCCGGGGGCAGTGGTCTTTAGGATTGGGGGTATACGTTCCATCTTGTAAGTGGCTTTCCTTCCCACATGTTTTGGACTTTGGAGTCCCCTCTATAATTTGGGCAAGAAGGGAGGTTGAACTGCTGCTGGTACTCCTCCTCATCTAAAATGTCCTCATAAAATTCTTTATAATCAGTGGTAATATAGGTGTCTGCTTGTCCCATAATGTCTTGGCCTAGGAGGTTCGCATTAAGTCCTGCGGCTATAGGAGGTTTGAGTTACCCTCTTGTGCCATCAGCATCTTTCCAAGGGAGCCAGCCAACAGTTTCTTTGGACTGAGTATTTCCTCTGACCCTCATTATTTGTGTTCCTGGGACCATCCTCCAGCTATAAGGAACTTCCTCCTCTCTAAGGACTCTGGTGTCAATTAGGCATCGGAAATTTTTTTCTCTGATCATTATATCCATTTTGGGTCTTAACCTAGGCACAGTAGGCACCGTCCAGTTAGCCCTTGCAGGTTTTCAGGCTTTGTTAACTCCTATTAACTCTGTGTGGGGTCGGTGTGAGTTGCATCTGGGTTTAGGTTGATTTAGAGGGTTTCTAAATTGTTGTGGTGGAAAATGGGGTCCCCCTTGGGATGATGGGGCTAGGGGCTGCCCCTTTTCTACTTTAAAGGATTGCCATCCTTATCAAATTTAGGTTGACAATCTGTCTTCCAGTGGTAGCCCTTTTTGCATCTTGGGCATGGGGTAGTGGGAGGTTTTTGGCCTTTTGGTTTTGAATTCTTTTGAGGACAGCTATTTTTAAAGTGTCCCTGTTCCCCACAGCCAAAGCAATGGCCTGTTTTATCACCAGAGAGGTCGTTTCCATGGGAGGTCATGGTATTAAAGGCCTTAGTCATTGTCTCGGTCAGGGCATCGGTTTGGGCTTGGAGGGTAGTAGCAATGATGCGGGCCTGATGGCCTTGGGTCCCCACATCCCTAGAAGTGATAATCCACCTTTCTATGGGGCGGTCCTTTTGACCACTGCAGGCCAATTTGTGATCTGATATGATTCCCTCCCATACCAGCATTTTAACAAACAGGTCTCTTAGGGGCCCTGGGAGGAATTTCCTTTGTATGCTTTTTTCTACCCTATCCATGAAGGAAGGGAGGTCCTCATTGTTTCTCTGGGTGATGCCTGATACGGGGCCTCAGTAGGGCCCTCCACAAGTTTTTTCCAACCCACTAAGCAGTTGGGCCTAATCTGGTCTTGATATGGAGTGGGGATAGTGGCTTGCTGAATTCCTGTGCTGTATTGGTCTGCCATTCCAGATAGCATCCCAAAGGTTATTGGGACAACTGGGTTAGTGGCCTGATTCCTCTCTGCCTGAGCATGGCATTCTTCTTTTAAAAAGGTGCAAAATTTAATATAATGGGGACCTGAGAATACTGCCCTACACAGAATTTTCCAATCCTGGGTGGTACAGGGGTGGTGTGCTAATCCCTGGAGGATGGTTTCCGCCCATGGGGAATTTGGAGCATCTTTGGCCACAGCCTTTTTTATTAGCTCTTTTAGGTCTGTAGCCTCCCAGGGGTACCAGGGCGTTGGCCTGTTCCCCCCAGGGTTGACATTGACAGGAAAAGCCTGGTGTTGGTAAAGAAATAGTGGTGGAGTTTCCTATGGATTTCTCATTGGCTCATGCTGTTTATAGTTAACGTTAACAGGGAAAGCTTGAGGCTGGTGGTGAAAGGGCGGGGTAGCCTCTCAGGGATCATTTAGTTGAAATTTGTGTTGCCAACTGGCTGTTATTTGTTTATTGTTTATGGCCCCCTCCTGTAGGTCTTTAGTGAGAGGAGGGAGGGGAGGGTAAAGGCCCTCCCCTGGGGGCTTATGCTGGGGAAAGCCCTGGTCCTCTTGTGACCCCCCCACATTCCTCTGGTGGGTCCCCAGAACTATGTGTTGGCTGAAAGGTATCCTGGGCATGACCTTGTGAAGAGACAGTTAGGCCGCCCTTAACACGCTCCCTTTCAAACTTTTCCCATTGCTCTTCTAAGTCTGGGGAGGTAGGGGTATGGCTATCACCTTTGTAGCCTTGTGAGAAGCAAAACTTAAGGGCTGAAATGGTAGGGTAAAACCCTAAGGGTGGGTCCTCCCTGCAGCGAACCTCACGTTGCCAGGCAAGGGTCTGTATGTGGTCCCACGTGTCCCAAGAAAACAGGTTGGCTGAGACAATCCAGGTAGCGAGGGCTAGAACGGTTTCTCAGGTCTCAGCAGCCATACTGTCAGAAATCTCAAGTCCTCTACTTTTTAACAAATATTTTAGTGCCTTAAGGGCCGGTTCATCCTTTTTGCCCGTTGTATTTCCCATGGTGTTTAGATGTATAGAAACAGAAAGAGAAAGCAGCTGCTGGGTTATCACCAGAAAAAACCTGATGGGACTGGTGATGGCCAGTATTTTGGGCAAAGAGGATGGCCGGTCCCTCAGCTGGGAGAAGGCAAGGAGGATTTTCACCCATTCGGACTTCCCCTACTAGAGCCAACTGATATGAGACCTTCAAGGTCTACCAGAGAGTAACCCTGGCCAAGACCTGTCAATTGTCCCACACCCATCTGCTTGTTTGCTGAAAGTCACAGAATGGAGAGGGAAAGGATAGTGGGAAATAAGAGTAGGAGGAATAAGGAAAGAGTGAAAACGACTTACCCTATTCGCCTGTTGGGAATAAGGAGACTCACCTTGAAAATGTCCGTTACCCTGAGATGGCGTTTCTCCAGAGGGAAACTCCACACTGAGGCTCGTGGCCGCTCATCGCCTCTCTCTCAGGGCTGCACGGTAGGTTGGTTCTTCTTATGTGGTGTGTCCCTGTTCGGGTGTCAGCTTCTGCAGGGGCATGCCTGGGGTCCTCCCACAGACCCAGAAGGAGAAGGAGGTGACAGGATTACCCCCAGTGTGGGGACTGAGGGATCTTGGGGAAAAGTGAGCCTGCTGTCCACCAACCCAGCCCCATGAAAGAGACACTCAGATGTGGCAGGGTTTCTTTTAGGGCAGTTCCACTTTATTGCCATTACCCTGCAATTTATATAAGCAAGCAAGTAGGGGCTTTCCATGAACTAACCAATCAATTAAAGGATGATGTGCACATGAATTTTATACTAACATGTTGAGCATAGCGATCATGCAGGGTTCACAATTGCGGAAATACTGGAGGACCAATAAAAACCATTTGGAGTTATCTTGGGTTACCCCTCCCCTACTTCCCACAAGCGCCATCTTCATCCTCCTCTCATAGGCACCATGTGGCTCACAGATAATGTTTGTTCCTAAAAATAGGCCCAAGAAATACCAATGACATTCTTCACATTAATAGAAAAAACAATTCCAAAATTCGGATGGAGCAACAAAAGACCTCAAATGGGCAAAGCAATCCTTAACAAAAAAATAAAGTGGGAACCATTACACTGCCTGACTTCATACTATACTGCAAAGCTGTTTTAAACAAAACAGCCTGGAACTGGCATTAAAACTGACACATGGGCCACTGGGATGGCACAGTGAACCCAGAAATCAACCCAGGTACTTACAGCAAACTGATCTTTGACAAAAGCACCAAAAATACACATTGAGAAAAGGACAGCCTCTTCAGTAAATGATGATGGGAAAATTTATTATCCATGTGTAAGAAAAATTAAATTAGACCCATACCTCTCACCGTATACCAAAATCAAGTCAAAATGGATTAAAAATTTACGTATAACACCTGAGAATATAAAACTCCTAGAGGAAAACATGGGAAACCCTTCAGGAAGTATGACTGGGCAAAGACTTTATGAATAAGACCCCAAAATCAAAAGCAAAAAAAGAAAAAATAAACAAATGGGATTATATTACTAAAAAGCTTCCACAGAGCAAAGAAAACAATCAACATAGTGAAAGATAACTTACAGAATGGAAGGAAATTTTGCAAAAATTCTACATCCCACAAGGCATTGATATCCAGAATATACAAGGAACTCAAACAATTTCAGAGTAAAAAATATATAGTAATAATAATCCAACTTACCTCTCTTTCTTCCTCTCACCATGTTATCTGCTTGTACCCAGTGGTGGACTGCCACTTTCCGCCATGAGTAGAAGCAACCCGAGGCCCATGCCAGATGCTGCTGCTGTCCCAGAATTGTAAGCCAAATAAAGCTCTTTCCTTTTTAAGTCACCCAGTCTCAGGTATTCTGTTATAGCAACACAAAACAGACTAAAACAGAAAATTGGTACCGAGGAGTGGGGTGTTGCTAAACAGATACCTGAAAATGTGGATGCAGCTGTGGTACTGGGTAATGGACAAAGGTTGGAGGAGTTTGGAGGGCTTAGAAGAAGACGGAAAGATGAGGGAAAGTTTGGAAGGTCTTAGAGACTTATGTGGCGGTGAGCAGAATGCTGTCAGAAATGTGGACAGTAAAGGCCATGTGGACGATGAGGTCTCAGATAGAAATGAGGAACTTACTGGGAATTGGACAAAAGATCACCCTTGCTACACCATAGCAAGGGATTTGGCTGCATTGTGTCCATGCCCTTGGACTTTGTGGAAGGTGGGATTAAAGAGTTGTGAACCAGGGTATCTGGCGGAAGAGATTTCCAAGCAGCAGTGCCTTAAGGACGCTGCATAGTTATTTCTAACAGCCTACGCTGAGTTATGGCAGAAAAGGCATGATGTAGCACCAGAATTTAAAAAGGGAGCAGAGCGTAAAGATTTGGAAAATTTGCAGCATGGCCATGTGGTAGAAAAGCAGAGAGCATGCAATGGCACAGCCCAGCTACCATTAGCTAAGAAGATTAGTACAAAGGAAAGGGATTATCAAGAGAAGGAGAAAAAGGCCCTGAAGGCATTGCAGAAGCCTCTGGGGCCAACCCTTCCATTTCAGGCCCAAAGGCCTAGGGACACAGAATGGTCTTGGGGACAGGCTCGAGGCACCCTCCATGGGCTCACTGCCCAGGGCCACCTCGAGAAGCTGCTTCCAGCACCAGCACCCCAGCTGCTTTGGCTGATCCAGCTGTGGCTAAATTGGCCCCAAGTGTGGCTGGACCTGCAGCTTTGGAAAATACAAGCCAAAAGCCTTGGCGGCATCCGCGTGATGTTAGGTCTACAAGCTCATGGAATTCCAGAGCTGCGAAGGCTTTGGAACCTCCACCCAGATTCCAAAGTATTTATGGAAAAGTCTGGGGGCCCAGGAAGAGATCTGTCATGGGGGTGGAGTCACCGCAGACAGCCTTCACTAGAGCAATGCCAAGCAGAAATGTGGGGTCAGAGCTGCAGCAGAGAAACCCCAACAGCACCATGCCTAGTGGAGCTGTGAGAGCAGGACCACCATGGAGACCCCAGACCTGTGGAGCTACCATAGTGGAACACTAGCCTGGGAGAGGTTAAGTGTGGCCTGAGACCTGGAAAGCCATAGGAGTGGAGCTGCGCAAGGACGTGGGGACGCAACCCCCACACCAGTGTCCAGAGGCAGTCAGACATGAAATCAAGGTTCACAGCTAGAAGGACTTTTGCTTTTGGTCTAAGATGAGACTTTGGACTTTGGACTTTTAATTTGGTGCTGGAGCAAGCTAAGACTTTTGGGACTGTTGGGACAGAATGATTGTATTTTGTATGTGAGAGTGACATGAGCTTGGGGGGGCCAGGGGCGGAATGATGGAGATTGGATGTGTTGTCCCCTCTAAAACTCATGTGGAAATTTGATCCCCCATGCAGCGGTGTCAGAAACTGATTGAGTTATGGGGATCCCTCATGAATGGCTTAATGCTCTCCCTGGGGGGGGGGATTAATGAGTGAGTTCTCACTCTATTAGTTCCAGCTAGAGCTTATTGTTTATAGGACCCCGGCACCTCTTGCTTCTCTCTCTTGCTTCCTCTTGCCATGTGATCTGCTTGGTGCCCAGTGGCGGCCTGCCACTTTCTGCCATGAGTAGAAGCAGCCAGAGGCCCCTGCCAGATGCTGCTGCTGTCCCAGAATCGTAAGCCAAATAAACCTCTTTTCCTTAGGAAAAAATAATAATAATAATAATAATCCAACTTAAAAATGGGCAAAGGGGGGAGAGGCCCACGAGCTGCTAGGACCACATGCCCTGAGGCGAACCACCCATGCCAGAGTAGGTAGGTGCCATTGTGGGACGCCCAGCCCAGGCAAGAGTGCACCACTGAGAGAGGCCCTAAAGCCTCCAGGCCCACAAGGTCCCAAGCCACCCACATTGGAACAGGTAGGTAAGGTGCATGACTCCCAGCCCAGGCCAGACCCCACAGCCTAGAGAGGCCCAAGAATCCTGTCCACAGGCGCAAAGGCAGCCATGCCAAATTGGCAGTCCCAGCAGGATCCTAGGCAGACATTAGGATCGAGTGAGTGGACCATGAAATCCCCAGCCACAATGACTAAACACCAAAGGAAAGATGCCAGAAATATGAAAAATCAAGAAAGCACACTTCCGAAGGATAATAATAACTCTCAAGTTCTAGATCCAGCAGAAAAGGAAGTCCTTGAAATGACTGGCAAGGAATTTCAAGTGACAATTCTAATGAAACTAAATGAGATAAAAGAAAACTCAGTTAAACAACACAATGAAATGAGAAAAAGTATACAGAACCTGAAAGAAGAAATGTACAAAGAAATCAATGCCCTGAAAAAGAATGTAACAGAGCTTGAGGAGCTGAAGAATTTTTTAAATGTAATAAAAAACACAACAGAAAGTTTAACCACCAGGCTAGAACAAGCAGAAGAGAGAATTTCTAAACTTGAGGATGAGCTGGTTGAAATAACACAGGTGGGGAACAAAAGAAAAAAGAATTAAAAACATTGAAGAAAATCTAAGAAACATAACAGACAACATTAAGCACTCAAATATCCAAATCATGGGTATTCCAGAAGGTAGGAAAAAGGAAATGGCATTGAAACATATTCAATGAAATAATGGCATAAAACTTCCCAGGTATAGGGAAAGGCACACATCTTCAGATTCAGGAGACTCAATGATCCCCAAACCAATTTTACCCAAAAAGGTCCTCTCCAAGACATGTTATAGTCAAATTGGCAAAGCACAAATACAAAGAGAGAATCTTAAAGGCTGCAAGAGAGAAATATCAAGTCACCTATAAGGGAGCCCCAATCAGACTAACATCAGATTTTCATTGGAAACCCTAAAGGATAGAAAAGAATAGGATGATACATACAAAATACTAAAAGACAAAAATTGCCAGCCAAGAATACTTTACCCTGCAAGGCTATCCTTCCAAAATGAAGGACAAATAGTATATTTCTCAGGCAAACAAACACTGTGGGAATTCACTACCACATGGCCAGACTTACAAGAAATTCTCAAAGGAGCACCAGGTTTGGTACCTGAAAAACAAACACTACTAAAATAAAAATGCTCACAATAAAGAAAAAAATTTTTATCTACCACACCAAGAAACCAGCAAATACAGAAGACAAACAGTAAATCAGAAAGAAAGGAATAAGAGGTACTTAAGGCATCCAAACAAAAATTGATAAAATGCTAGGAGTAAATCAACACTTTTCAATAACAACTCAATGTAAAAGGGATAAATTCCTCACTCAAAAGACACAGACTGACTGACTGGATTAAAAGGGTGGACTCAACTATATGCTGCCTTCAAGAGACTCACCTCACTTAAAGACACACATAGACTAAGAGTGAAAGGATGGAAAAAGACATACCAAGCAAACAGAAATGAAAAACAAGCCAGAGTATCTATTCATTGACCTCATAAAATAGACTTTAAACAAAAAACCATAAAAACAGATTAAGAAGACCACTATATAATGATAAAAGTATTTATCCATCGAGAAGACATAACAATCATAAATATATATGAACCCAATGTTGGAGCAGCCATATTTATAAAGGAAACACTATTAGACCAAAAGAATAAGATAGACATTAGAAGCATAATAGCAGGGGACCTGAACACCCCACTCTCAATGTTGAACAGATCATCTAGGCAAAGACCAGCAGAGAAACGCAAGATCTAAACAAAATTTTAGACCAATTGAACATGGCAGATATCTACAGAACATTCCATCCAACAACCTGAGAATATTCATTCTTCTCGTCAGCACATGGGTCATTCTCCAGTACAGATCACATGTTAGGCCACAAATGAAGTCTCAACAAATTCAAAAAAAGTGGAATTATTCCATGTATTTTTTAAGATCACAATGGATTAAGATTAGAAATCAATGATAAACAAAACTCAGGAAACAATACAAACACATGGAAATTATGCAGTATTCTACTTAATGATGTATGGGTCCAAGAAGAAATTAAACAGGATATCAAAAAATTTATTGAAAATAATGAAAATAATGGTACATTATACAAAACCTGTGGGATACTGCAAAAGCAGTACTAAGGGGGAAATTTATCACATTAAATGCTGGCTTCAGAAGAATGGAAAGATGGCAACTGAACAACCTAATACTACACCTTAAAGAACTAGAAAAACAAGAACAATCCAAACCCAAAGGTAGCAGGTGGAAAGAAATCATTAAGATCAGAGCAGAACTTAGTGAAATTGAAAGCCCAAAAATGACACAAAAGATAAATGAATCAAACTGTTGTTTTTTTGAAAACATATATAAAATTGACAAACCATTAGCATGGTGAACTAAAAAAAGAGAGAAGACGCAAATAACAAAAATTGGAAATGAAAAAAGGTCATATTACAACTGATACATCTGAAATACAAGGATTCATTCGAGACTACTATAAACAACTATATACCAAGAAATTGGAAAATCTGGAGGAAAAATTTCTGGACACACACAAACTACCAAAACTGAGCCAAGAAGATGTAGATAAACCAAACAGTCCAATAAAAATAAAAGAGATTGAAGCTGTTATGAGAAGGCTCCCAACAAAGAAAAGACCAAGACCAGCTGAGTTTACAGCAGAATTCTACCAAACATTCAAAGAGGAATTGACACCAATTCTCTACGAACTATTTCAAAAGATTGAAACAGAAGCAGTTCTCCCAAACTCATTCTATGAAGCAAACATCACCCTGATACCAAAACCAAGCAAAGATACAACTAAAAAAAGAAAACTACAGGCCAATATCCTTGATGAATATAGATGCAAAAATCCTCAATAAAATACTAGCTAACAGAATACAGCAACACATACACAAAATTATACACCATGTGTAAGAACCCAAATGCCCCAAGGGATCACACCCTGATCACATAAGTCCTTCTTGGCCACACCCCGTCATGGCGCTGGTTGCCCTCTAAGTAGGGATTGTATTTTAAGCCAATCAGCCTTCCCTAAAAGCCCTATATATATGTGTGTGTGCTGCCTAATAAACGAGCTCTCTCTGGTGGATCGTCAACTGGTGTTGACTCATCCTTTCATTTGGTGCCGAAACCTGGGATGGAGTTTCTCTCAAGGGGTGACACTTTTTGGATCGCAGTGGCAACACTTTCCGAGCCGCCCCTCAGGGCTCCCTCGAGCTGTAACACTTTTCAAATCGCAGCGGCAGCACTTTTCGAGTCGCCCCTCAGGAACTCCATCCTGCCAGGACCGGCCTCCCTTCCACCGCTCACCACTGACGGTCCACCCTCGTCTATTCTTTTCAGTGCTGAATCCTTCCACTCACCACCGGCTCATCATTAGGTAAGCCCTCTTTCCTAAAGGGCACCAGACCTTTTTCAGGCTACAACAGGGAGTTGCCCATACCCCACCCCACCACGGTCTCCACGACCACCATAAATTCCCAAACTATAACAGGTTCCAAATCCCCGGTAAACTTTTACTTTCATTGTTGGAGGTTAAAAGCCCCATTCTGTTCTCTCCTTCACCCTCCTGTCCACCACTCACTTCTCACCACTTCCCGGGTCCGGGACCTGACCAGAAAATCCTGGTGCTAGGTTACTTCAGGCACCGGGCTTTTGCCCTAGAGAAGTGGAGGTCTGAGTGATGACCTACACCTCCCTTCTCTCCTCCTGGTTCGTACCTGAACCTGCCCGGACGGACGTGACCTACTGTGGACGCCCTCTAGGATCCCACCTTTCCCAACCGGCCAAAGGATCTGTCCTACTAAATCTCTGTCCAATTTCTGTCTAAATTCCCATGAAGAGACCAGAATGGACGCTTCCTCCTCCTCTCTAGGGGACTCACCACTTCAATGCCTTCTGAAAAACCTCACCAACATTTCCCTCAGGCCGGATATTGAGCCCAAACCCCTCACCAAATTCTGTACACAAGATTGGCCTTATTATCCTTTAGATAATCAAAACACATGGCCCCCTGAGGGCACACTAGATCCTAACATTCTATGAGACCTCTTTAACTACTGCCAGAGCCTAAAAAATGGAAGGAGATCCCCTACATGGAGGCTTTTCGCCTCTTGGCTCAGAACCCCACCCTCTGCTCCTCCTGTGCTCCCTCTCAAGTCCTTTTAGCCTATAAACCATCTTCACAGTCACCCCTTGATTCTTCCACCTTCAACCCTCCTAATGAACCCCCACCCTACCGACCTCCTCCTCCCCCAGTGCCTCTGGCATCCGCTCCTCCTCCCCCATCATCCGCGTCACCTTCTGCACCTCCTGCGCCATCCACTCCCCCATCTTTACCCTCACCTACTCCTGACCCACTAAGCCCCCCTTTCACCCATTCCTGAGGACCTCCCCCTCCCCCTTTAACAATCGCCCCACTACATGAGGTAGCTGGGGCTGAAGGAGTAGTTAGGGTCCATGTTCCCTTTTCCCTAGCTGACCTTACAGAATTAGAAAAAAGAGTAGGCTCTTTCTCTACCAACCCTACCACCTACATTAAAGAATTCCAATGGATCCTGCAGGCCTACAGCCTCACACATCATGACATCTTCATGCTCCTAGCCAATACCCTCCTCCCCGAGGAATGCTGCAGGGTCTGGGATACAGCCCAAACCCATGCCACTGGCACCCATCGTACTAATCCGAATCACCAGCCAGGCCCCCAAGCAGTCCCAGAACAGGAACCTAACTGGGATTATAACACAGCCCAGGGAATCCAGGCTCGAGACCATTTTGCCTCTTGCTTAATAATTGGCCTCAAAAAATCGGCTCACAAGGTCGTCAATTTCCAAAAAAATTCAATAAATTGTCCAAAAAAAGGAAGAAACTCCCTCCGAGTTCCTCAATAGATTAACTCAGGCCTTTCAACAATACACTAATTTAGACCCCAAATCAGAAGATGGTCGTCATGTCCTTATGACCTATTTCCTGGTCCAATCCTACCCCGACATTAAAACTAAACTTAAAAAATTAGAGCAGGGTCCTGCAACCCCTCAAACCGAAATCCTGTCAGTGGCCTTCAAGGTTTTTCATAATCGGGAGGAGGAAAAAGAACGTCTAAAACAAAAGGCCGACCACGCCAACTTCCAGATGTTGGCCCGGCTTATCACACCCCCTGGGCGCCTCTCACAGCCTCCACCTCTAAACCTCCACATGGAGCCTGCTTTAAATGTGGGAAGGACGGGCATTTGGCAAAGGCTTGCCCCACCCCCAGGCCCCCCAGCACTCCTTGTCCAAAATGCAAAAAGAAGGGACATTGGGGATCTGATTGCCTCCTCACCCGAAGGGCTGAGGGACCAACTGCCCCACAGTCCCCCGAACCGTGGACACCACCTATAATGTGCCTCGCTGAGGAGGACTGAAGGAGCCTTGGGCCCTTCCCGACCATCTCTATAACAAAGCAAGAGCCCAGGGTATCCATGGTTGTGGATGGCCACCCAATATCTTTCCTCCTGGGCACTGGAGCCACCTTTTCGGTCTTAAGGGAATATATAGGCCCCACCATCTCCAGCAGCTCTCCTATAGTCAGGGTAGGAGGTAAACAAATCTTTCCCCCAAAAACCCCTCTTTTAACCTGCTGCCTTCAGGGCACTCAATCTGTTTTGTCCAATTCCTTTTTAGTCATGCCAAGCCTCCATTACTTTGCCCCTGTCCTCTTTCTCTTCCCCCGTTTCCTTCCTCCTAGCACTAGTTCAAGCCCAAGATCCTACTGATCCCACCCCTCCAAGGAAGTCTGTCATTCCCATTCACCCCTTGTATCAAATCCATACACTCTTCTCTCCAAGGTCCCAGCAACCTCTACCCATTTCTCGGTTAACTTCCTAGCCGGTAGGGGATATCGAGTGTCCCCTGCCAAGGCCCAAATCTCCTTGCTGTCTGTAACCTACCTTGGTTTTCTCCTCTCCCCAGGAAAGAAGTAAATCACCCTGGACAGGAAACAGTTCCTTACTGACCTGCCCATCCCCAAAACCAAAACAGAGATCCTATCTTTCCTGGGTCTAGCCGGATATTTCAGAGCATGTATCCCCAATTGCTAGCCCGACCTCTCTATAATATGAGTAAAGGTCCTCCTGAGGACCCTTTACTCTCCTCACCTCAGCGCCCTTTTCTCAAGCTTTGACAGGCCCTCCTAACAGCCCCTGCACTTCATCTCCCTGATCTAACTAAACCCTTTTTCCTCTATGTTCATGAAAATATGGGACAAGCTCTGGGCATTCTAGGACAGAATTCTCTCACCACATCACCTAAAAACTCCAATCCCTCCCACCTTCCAGAATCCTAACCCTCCTAGCCTCGTTTCTGGAAAATCCTGCACCCTATCCTTCACTACCTGCCCACCCCTAAATCTGGCTACCCTACTGCCTATACCAGATTTCCCCAACACCCCTTTGCACAGCTGCGTAGAAAGCCTTAAAAACTCTTAACTTATACACTGACTCCAAATATGTCTTTCATATACTTCTCTCTCATGCCGCCATATGGAAAGAACGTGGTCTGCTTAACACCAAGGGTAACACAATCACCAACTCAGCTTTAATCTCCACATTAATTGAGGCATCCCATTTACCTTGTAAATTAGGAGTCATTCATTGCAGATCCCACCAGAGGGACGATTCCTCAATCACTCACGGGAATTGTAAGGCTGACCTCGCCGCACGCACTGCAGCAATGCACCCACAGACACAAAACCAACTTCCCATTCTTCCATATGGCTCCCAAAGTTCACAGACACCCTCTCAGCCTCAACCGCCTAAAGATGATAAGTCCTCTCTCTTTCGCTTGCTCCATGACCTGTTTCACTCTAGCCCCCAAGCTTTACCCCAATTTTCACAAGCCCTCTCAATCACCCCATCTGACAAAGCCCTCTCGCAAAAAATTTCCTCCTCATGCACAATCTGCCAGCGTACCAATTCTAACACCCTTCTCAAACCTGGGCCATACCCCTCCCACCAGGCCAGAGGTCTCACACCCGTGGCTGACTGGCAAGTCGATTTTACACACATGCCTTCTGTCTGGCACCTCAAATACCTCTTGGTGTTTGTTGATACCTTTTCAGGATGCGTAGAGGCATTCCCAACATCCAATAAAAAGGCCTCCGCCATAGCCCAGACTCTCCTTTCCCAAATCATCCCACGATTTGGGATGCCCACTTCCATTCAATCTGACAATGGACCTGAATTTACTGCCCAGATAATACAAAACCTCTCCCAGTCACCCTCTCTCCCCTGGCACCTACATTGCCCTTACCAACCTCAGGCATCTGGAAAGGTAGAGAGAACCATACTAACTAAATTGTCTCTGGAATTACACCTTGATTGGGTCCATCTTCTACCTCTCGCTCTACTCAAGACCAGGGTTCTCCCAAAAAGGCCCTCCAATCTTTCCCCTTTTGAAGTCATGTATGGTAGGCCCCTCCTACCCCCGGGGATCACAGCAACTGAAGGACCCATACCACCCACCATGGCCTTACCCTTGCTCGCCCACCTTCGCACCGAATTATGGAAGTACCAGGACTGGCTACTTCCAGATCCGTCACTTTCCAAAAATAACCTTTCACTCAGCCCAGGCCAATTAGTATTCTACACTTCTCCGGAACCCAAAAACCCCCTAACCCCTAAGTGGGAAGGCCCATGTCCTGTCATCCTTGGCCTTCTCCTGTTCTTTTCATTTCACCCAGGGAGCTTTCAGGCCCCTCTGCTAGCTCCCCAGGGTCACCCATTTACACCTGGCAACAGATCTTTCATGCAACCGCTTCTGGCAATGGAACCCTCTCTACCTCCATCCTGTCGAATCCTACTGTCCTATGCCTTCTCATCACCATCGTCCCTCAACTCACTCTGTACGCCAGTTCAGAACTGTTCCATCTTCTTCATCCCCCCTCAAGGCAAAAAAAAAGGGCCGCCTTCCTCCCGATCATGGTTGCTATTTCCCTAACAACATCAGCGGTCGGAGCCGGCCTGTCAGGAGGAGCCTTAGGACACAGTTTATGGGCGGTCAAAGATATAAATGCTAAACTTGAAGGGGCTCTGACCTCCACTGCTGAATCTCTTTCCTCTCTACAGAGACAAATTACCTCTTTAGCTCAGGTCATCCTCCAAAACCGTAGAGCACTAGACCTCCTCACCGCAGAAAAAGGAGGTACTTGCATCTTCCTTAGGGCAGAATGCTGTTATTATATCAAGGAATCCGGTCTAGTAGAAACAAACATCATCAAACTCACTGACTTAGCTTCCAGCCTACGAACCACATCCAGTTCTAACCCCTTTTCTTCTTTTATCTTAAACCCTATCCTAACTTGGATTTGGCGCATTTTGGGACCTCTAATCATTATCCTCATAACCAGCCATTTCTTGCCCTGCATCATTAGATTTCTTCAAACCTAAGTGGGAAAAATCTCTAATCAGGCCTTTAACCAGCTTTTGCTTAGAAACTACCAGCTTCTAGGTACCGATGAACCCCCCACCTCATCTCGTGAGTGCCTCAGCTGATGCTGAAGAGACACCACCTTACAGAGGAAACACATTCCTACACGCCCTTGCCACCGATGCCTGGCTGCTCCCTCCAGTCTCCAACTACAAACAATGGAACCAGTGCATATTTGACTTGTGGCTTCAAGGAACGTTTATGGACTTTTCCCCTTTTGAAATTACTTGTTTCTCCACCCTCCTTTGGGGTTTCATAATGGGTATTTATGTACCATCCTCCCTTTGCCCCCCCCACAATGCCCCAGTTCAGCAGGAAGTAGCTCGATGACTTCAATGTCCCCGTTCCTAAAACAAGAAAAAAGGAGGACTGTAAGAACACAAATACCCCAAGGGATCACACCCTGATCACATAAGTCCTTCTTGGCCACACCCCACTGCCCTCTAAGTAGGGATTGTATTTTAAGCCAATCAGCCTTCCCTAAAAGCCCTATATATATGTGTGTGTGCTGCCTAATAAACGAGCTCTCTCTGGTGGATCGTCAACTGGTGTTGACTCATCCTTTCATTTGGTGCCGAAACCTGGGATGGAGTTTCTCTCAAGGGGTGACACTTTTTGGATCGCAGTGGCAACACTTTCCGAGCCGCCCCTCAGGGCTCCCTCGAGCTGTAACACTTTTCAAATCGCAGCGGCAGCACTTTTCGAGTCGCCCCTCAGGAACTCCATCCTGCCAGGACCGGCCTCCCTTCCACCGCTCACCACTGACGGTCCACCCTCGTCTATTCTTTTCAGTGCTGAATCCTTCCACTCACCACCGGCTCATCATTAGGTAAGCCCTCTTTCCTAAAGGGCACCAGACCTTTTTCAGGCTACAACAGGGAGTTGCCCATACCCCACCCCACCACGGTCTCCACGACCACCATAAATTCCCAAACTATAACAGGTTCCAAATCCCCGGTAAACTTTTACTTTCATTGTTGGAGGTTAAAAGCCCCATTCTGTTCTCTCCTTCACCCTCCTGTCCACCACTCACTTCTCACCACTTCCCGGGTCCGGGACCTGACCAGAAAATCCTGGTGCTAGGTTACTTCAGGCACCGGGCTTTTGCCCTAGAGAAGTGGAGGTCTGAGTGATGACCTACACCTCCCTTCTCTCCTCCTGGTTCGTACCTGAACCTGCCCGGACGGACGTGACCTACTGTGGACGCCCTCTAGGATCCCACCTTTCCCAACCGGCCAAAGGATCTGTCCTACTAAATCTCTGTCCAATTTCTGTCTAAATTCCCATGAAGAGACCAGAATGGACGCTTCCTCCTCCTCTCTAGGGGACTCACCACTTCAATGCCTTCTGAAAAACCTCACCAACATTTCCCTCAGGCCGGATATTGAGCCCAAACCCCTCACCAAATTCTGTACACAAGATTGGCCTTATTATCCTTTAGATAATCAAAACACATGGCCCCCTGAGGGCACACTAGATCCTAACATTCTATGAGACCTCTTTAACTACTGCCAGAGCCTAAAAAATGGAAGGAGATCCCCTACATGGAGGCTTTTCGCCTCTTGGCTCAGAACCCCACCCTCTGCTCCTCCTGTGCTCCCTCTCAAGTCCTTTTAGCCTATACACCATCTTCACAGTCACCCCTTGATTCTTCCACCTTCAACCCTCCTAATGAACCCCCACCCTACCGACCTCCTCCTCCCCCAGTGCCTCTGGCATCCGCTCCTCCTCCCCCATCATCCGCGTCACCTTCTGCACCTCCTGCGCCATCCACTCCCCCATCTTTACCCTCACCTACTCCTGACCCACTAAGCCCCCCTTTCACCCATTCCTGAGGACCTCCCCCTCCCCCTTTAACAATCGCCCCACTACATGAGGTAGCTGGGGCTGAAGGAGTAGTTAGGGTCCATGTTCCCTTTTCCCTAGCTGACCTTACAGAATTAGAAAAAAGAGTAGGCTCTTTCTCTACCAACCCTACCACCTACATTAAAGAATTCCAATGGATCCTGCAGGCCTACAGCCTCACACATCATGACATCTTCATGCTCCTAGCCAATACCCTCCTCCCCGAGGAATGCTGCAGGGTCTGGGATACAGCCCAAACCCATGCCACTGGCACCCATCGTACCAATCCGAATCACCAGCCAGGCCCCCAAGCAGTCCCAGAACAGGAACCTAACTGGGATTATAACACAGCCCAGGGAATCCAGGCTCGAGACCATTTTGCCTCTTGCTTAATAATTGGCCTCAAAAAATCGGCTCACAAGGTCGTCAATTTCCAAAAAAATTCAATAAATTGTCCAAAAAAAGGAAGAAACTCCCTCCGAGTTCCTCAATAGATTAACTCAGGCCTTTCAACAATACACTAATTTAGACCCCAAATCAGAAGATGGTCGTCATGTCCTTATGACCTATTTCCTGGTCCAATCCTACCCCGACATTAAAACTAAACTTAAAAAATTAGAGCAGGGTCCTGCAACCCCTCAAACCGAAATCCTGTCAGTGGCCTTCAAGGTTTTTCATAATCGGGAGGAGGAAAAAGAACGTCTAAAACAAAAGGCCGACCACGCCAACTTCCAGATGTTGGCCCGGCTTATCACACCCCCTGGGCGCCTCTCACAGCCTCCACCTCTAAACCTCCACATGGAGCCTGCTTTAAATGTGGGAAGGACGGGCATTTGGCAAAGGCTTGCCCCACCCCCAGGCCCCCCAGCACTCCTTGTCCAAAATGCAAAAAGAAGGGACATTGGGGATCTGATTGCCTCCTCACCCGAAGGGCTGAGGGACCAACTGCCCCACAGTCCCCCGAACCGTGGACACCACCTATAATGTGCCTCGCTGAGGAGGACTGAAGGAGCCTTGGGCCCTTCCCGACCATCTCTATAACAAAGCAAGAGCCCAGGGTATCCATGGTTGTGGATGGCCACCCAATATCTTTCCTCCTGGGCACTGGAGCCACCTTTTCGGTCTTAAGGGAATATATAGGCCCCACCATCTCCAGCAGCTCTCCTATAGTCAGGGTAGGAGGTAAACAAATCTTTCCCCCAAAAACCCCTCTTTTAACCTGCTGCCTTCAGGGCACTCAATCTGTTTTGTCCAATTCCTTTTTAGTCATGCCAAGCCTCCATTACTTTGCCCCTGTCCTCTTTCTCTTCCCCCGTTTCCTTCCTCCTAGCACTAGTTCAAGCCCAAGATCCTACTGATCCCACCCCTCCAAGGAAGTCTGTCATTCCCATTCACCCCTTGTATCAAATCCATACACTCTTCTCTCCAAGGTCCCAGCAACCTCTACCCATTTCTCGGTTAACTTCCTAGCCGGTAGGGGATATCGAGTGTCCCCTGCCAAGGCCCAAATCTCCTTGCTGTCTGTAACCTACCTTGGTTTTCTCCTCTCCCCAGGAAAGAAGTAAATCACCCTGGACAGGAAACAGTTCCTTACTGACCTGCCCATCCCCAAAACCAAAACAGAGATCCTATCTTTCCTGGGTCTAGCCGGATATTTCAGAGCATGTATCCCCAATTGCTAGCCCGACCTCTCTATAATATGAGTAAAGGTCCTCCTGAGGACCCTTTACTCTCCTCACCTCAGCGCCCTTTTCTCAAGCTTTGACAGGCCCTCCTAACAGCCCCTGCACTTCATCTCCCTGATCTAACTAAACCCTTTTTCCTCTATGTTCATGAAAATATGGGACAAGCTCTGGGCATTCTAGGACAGAATTCTCTCACCACATCACCTAAAAACTCCAATCCCTCCCACCTTCCAGAATCCTAACCCTCCTAGCCTCGTTTCTGGAAAATCCTGCACCCTATCCTTCACTACCTGCCCACCCCTAAATCTGGCTACCCTACTGCCTATACCAGATTTCCCCAACACCCCTTTGCACAGCTGCGTAGAAAGCCTTAAAAACTCTTAACTTATACACTGACTCCAAATATGTCTTTCATATACTTCTCTCTCATGCCGCCATATGGAAAGAACGTGGTCTGCTTAACACCAAGGGTAACACAATCACCAACTCAGCTTTAATCTCCACATTAATTGAGGCATCCCATTTACCTTGTAAATTAGGAGTCATTCATTGCAGATCCCACCAGAGGGACGATTCCTCAATCACTCACGGGAATTGTAAGGCTGACCTCGCCGCACGCACTGCAGCAATGCACCCACAGACACAAAACCAACTTCCCATTCTTCCATATGGCTCCCAAAGTTCACAGACACCCTCTCAGCCTCAACCGCCTAAAGATGATAAGTCCTCTCTCTTTCGCTTGCTCCATGACCTGTTTCACTCTAGCCCCCAAGCTTTACCCCAATTTTCACAAGCCCTCTCAATCACCCCATCTGACAAAGCCCTCTCGCAAAAAATTTCCTCCTCATGCACAATCTGCCAGCGTACCAATTCTAACACCCTTCTCAAACCTGGGCCATACCCCTCCCACCAGGCCAGAGGTCTCACACCCGTGGCTGACTGGCAAGTCGATTTTACACACATGCCTTCTGTCTGGCACCTCAAATACCTCTTGGTGTTTGTTGATACCTTTTCAGGATGCGTAGAGGCATTCCCAACATCCAATAAAAAGGCCTCCGCCATAGCCCAGACTCTCCTTTCCCAAATCATCCCACGATTTGGGATGCCCACTTCCATTCAATCTGACAATGGACCTGAATTTACTGCCCAGATAATACAAAACCTCTCCCAGTCACCCTCTCTCCCCTGGCACCTACATTGCCCTTACCAACCTCAGGCATCTGGAAAGGTAGAGAGAACCATACTAACTAAATTGTCTCTGGAATTACACCTTGATTGGGTCCATCTTCTACCTCTCGCTCTACTCAAGACCAGGGTTCTCCCAAAAAGGCCCTCCAATCTTTCCCCTTTTGAAGTCATGTATGGTAGGCCCCTCCTACCCCCGGGGATCACAGCAACTGAAGGACCCATACCACCCACCATGGCCTTACCCTTGCTCGCCCACCTTCGCACCGAATTATGGAAGTACCAGGACTGGCTACTTCCAGATCCGTCACTTTCCAAAAATAACCTTTCACTCAGCCCAGGCCAATTAGTATTCTACACTTCTCCGGAACCCAAAAACCCCCTAACCCCTAAGTGGGAAGGCCCATGTCCTGTCATCCTTGGCCTTCTCCTGTTCTTTTCATTTCACCCAGGGAGCTTTCAGGCCCCTCTGCTAGCTCCCCAGGGTCACCCATTTACACCTGGCAACAGATCTTTCATGCAACCGCTTCTGGCAATGGAACCCTCTCTACCTCCATCCTGTCGAATCCTACTGTCCTATGCCTTCTCATCACCATCGTCCCTCAACTCACTCTGTACGCCAGTTCAGAACTGTTCCATCTTCTTCATCCCCCCTCAAGGCAAAAAAAAAGGGCCGCCTTCCTCCCGATCATGGTTGCTATTTCCCTAACAACATCAGCGGTCGGAGCCGGCCTGTCAGGAGGAGCCTTAGGACACAGTTTATGGGCGGTCAAAGATATAAATGCTAAACTTGAAGGGGCTCTGACCTCCACTGCTGAATCTCTTTCCTCTCTACAGAGACAAATTACCTCTTTAGCTCAGGTCATCCTCCAAAACCGTAGAGCACTAGACCTCCTCACCGCAGAAAAAGGAGGTACTTGCATCTTCCTTAGGGCAGAATGCTGTTATTATATCAAGGAATCCGGTCTAGTAGAAACAAACATCATCAAACTCACTGACTTAGCTTCCAGCCTACGAACCACATCCAGTTCTAACCCCTTTTCTTCTTTTATCTTAAACCCTATCCTAACTTGGATTTGGCGCATTTTGGGACCTCTAATCATTATCCTCATAACCAGCCATTTCTTGCCCTGCATCATTAGATTTCTTCAAACCTAAGTGGGAAAAATCTCTAATCAGGCCTTTAACCAGCTTTTGCTTAGAAACTACCAGCTTCTAGGTACCGATGAACCCCCCACCTCATCTCGTGAGTGCCTCAGCTGATGCTGAAGAGACACCACCTTACAGAGGAAACACATTCCTACACGCCCTTGCCACCGATGCCTGGCTGCTCCCTCCAGTCTCCAACTACAAACAATGGAACCAGTGCATATTTGACTTGTGGCTTCAAGGAACGTTTATGGACTTTTCCCCTTTTGAAATTACTTGTTTCTCCACCCTCCTTTGGGGTTTCATAATGGGTATTTATGTACCATCCTCCCTTTGCCCCCCCCACAATGCCCCAGTTCAGCAGGAAGTAGCTCGATGACTTCAATGTCCCCGTTCCTAAAACAAGAAAAAAGGAGGACTGTAAGAACACAAATACCCCAAGGGATCACACCCTGATCACATAAGTCCTTCTTGGCCACACCCCACTGCCCTCTAAGTAGGGATTGTATTTTAAGCCAATCAGCCTTCCCTAAAAGCCCTATATATATGTGTGTGTGCTGCCTAATAAACGAGCTCTCTCTGGTGGATCGTCAACTGGTGTTGACTCATCCTTTCATTTGGTGCCGAAACCTGGGATGGAGTTTCTCTCAAGGGGTGACACTTTTTGGATCGCAGTGGCAACACTTTCCGAGCCGCCCCTCAGGGCTCCCTCGAGCTGTAACACTTTTCAAATCGCAGCGGCAGCACTTTTCGAGTCGCCCCTCAGGAACTCCATCCTGCCAGGACCGGCCTCCCTTCCACCGCTCACCACTGACGGTCCACCCTCGTCTATTCTTTTCAGTGCTGAATCCTTCCACTCACCACCGGCTCATCATTAGGTAAGCCCTCTTTCCTAAAGGGCACCAGACCTTTTTCAGGCTACAACAGGGAGTTGCCCATACCCCACCCCACCACGGTCTCCACGACCACCATAAATTCCCAAACTATAACAGGTTCCAAATCCCCGGTAAACTTTTACTTTCATTGTTGGAGGTTAAAAGCCCCATTCTGTTCTCTCCTTCACCCTCCTGTCCACCACTCACTTCTCACCACTTCCCGGGTCCGGGACCTGACCAGAAAATCCTGGTGCTAGGTTACTTCAGGCACCGGGCTTTTGCCCTAGAGAAGTGGAGGTCTGAGTGATGACCTACACCTCCCTTCTCTCCTCCTGGTTCGTACCTGAACCTGCCCGGACGGACGTGACCTACTGTGGACGCCCTCTAGGATCCCACCTTTCCCAACCGGCCAAAGGATCTGTCCTACTAAATCTCTGTCCAATTTCTGTCTAAATTCCCATGAAGAGACCAGAATGGACGCTTCCTCCTCCTCTCTAGGGGACTCACCACTTCAATGCCTTCTGAAAAACCTCACCAACATTTCCCTCAGGCCGGATATTGAGCCCAAACCCCTCACCAAATTCTGTACACAAGATTGGCCTTATTATCCTTTAGATAATCAAAACACATGGCCCCCTGAGGGCACACTAGATCCTAACATTCTATGAGACCTCTTTAACTACTGCCAGAGCCTAAAAAATGGAAGGAGATCCCCTACATGGAGGCTTTTCGCCTCTTGGCTCAGAACCCCACCCTCTGCTCCTCCTGTGCTCCCTCTCAAGTCCTTTTAGCCTATACACCATCTTCACAGTCACCCCTTGATTCTTCCACCTTCAACCCTCCTAATGAACCCCCACCCTACCGACCTCCTCCTCCCCCAGTGCCTCTGGCATCCGCTCCTCCTCCCCCATCATCCGCGTCACCTTCTGCACCTCCTGCGCCATCCACTCCCCCATCTTTACCCTCACCTACTCCTGACCCACTAAGCCCCCCTTTCACCCATTCCTGAGGACCTCCCCCTCCCCCTTTAACAATCGCCCCACTACATGAGGTAGCTGGGGCTGAAGGAGTAGTTAGGGTCCATGTTCCCTTTTCCCTAGCTGACCTTACAGAATTAGAAAAAAGAGTAGGCTCTTTCTCTACCAACCCTACCACCTACATTAAAGAATTCCAATGGATCCTGCAGGCCTACAGCCTCACACATCATGACATCTTCATGCTCCTAGCCAATACCCTCCTCCCCGAGGAATGCTGCAGGGTCTGGGATACAGCCCAAACCCATGCCACTGGCACCCATCGTACCAATCCGAATCACCAGCCAGGCCCCCAAGCAGTCCCAGAACAGGAACCTAACTGGGATTATAACACAGCCCAGGGAATCCAGGCTCGAGACCATTTTGCCTCTTGCTTAATAATTGGCCTCAAAAAATCGGCTCACAAGGTCGTCAATTTCCAAAAAAATTCAATAAATTGTCCAAAAAAAGGAAGAAACTCCCTCCGAGTTCCTCAATAGATTAACTCAGGCCTTTCAACAATACACTAATTTAGACCCCAAATCAGAAGATGGTCGTCATGTCCTTATGACCTATTTCCTGGTCCAATCCTACCCCGACATTAAAACTAAACTTAAAAAATTAGAGCAGGGTCCTGCAACCCCTCAAACCGAAATCCTGTCAGTGGCCTTCAAGGTTTTTCATAATCGGGAGGAGGAAAAAGAACGTCTAAAACAAAAGGCCGACCACGCCAACTTCCAGATGTTGGCCCGGCTTATCACACCCCCTGGGCGCCTCTCACAGCCTCCACCTCTAAACCTCCACATGGAGCCTGCTTTAAATGTGGGAAGGACGGGCATTTGGCAAAGGCTTGCCCCACCCCCAGGCCCCCCAGCACTCCTTGTCCAAAATGCAAAAAGAAGGGACATTGGGGATCTGATTGCCTCCTCACCCGAAGGGCTGAGGGACCAACTGCCCCACAGTCCCCCGAACCGTGGACACCACCTATAATGTGCCTCGCTGAGGAGGACTGAAGGAGCCTTGGGCCCTTCCCGACCATCTCTATAACAAAGCAAGAGCCCAGGGTATCCATGGTTGTGGATGGCCACCCAATATCTTTCCTCCTGGGCACTGGAGCCACCTTTTCGGTCTTAAGGGAATATATAGGCCCCACCATCTCCAGCAGCTCTCCTATAGTCAGGGTAGGAGGTAAACAAATCTTTCCCCCAAAAACCCCTCTTTTAACCTGCTGCCTTCAGGGCACTCAATCTGTTTTGTCCAATTCCTTTTTAGTCATGCCAAGCCTCCATTACTTTGCCCCTGTCCTCTTTCTCTTCCCCCGTTTCCTTCCTCCTAGCACTAGTTCAAGCCCAAGATCCTACTGATCCCACCCCTCCAAGGAAGTCTGTCATTCCCATTCACCCCTTGTATCAAATCCATACACTCTTCTCTCCAAGGTCCCAGCAACCTCTACCCATTTCTCGGTTAACTTCCTAGCCGGTAGGGGATATCGAGTGTCCCCTGCCAAGGCCCAAATCTCCTTGCTGTCTGTAACCTACCTTGGTTTTCTCCTCTCCCCAGGAAAGAAGTAAATCACCCTGGACAGGAAACAGTTCCTTACTGACCTGCCCATCCCCAAAACCAAAACAGAGATCCTATCTTTCCTGGGTCTAGCCGGATATTTCAGAGCATGTATCCCCAATTGCTAGCCCGACCTCTCTATAATATGAGTAAAGGTCCTCCTGAGGACCCTTTACTCTCCTCACCTCAGCGCCCTTTTCTCAAGCTTTGACAGGCCCTCCTAACAGCCCCTGCACTTCATCTCCCTGATCTAACTAAACCCTTTTTCCTCTATGTTCATGAAAATATGGGACAAGCTCTGGGCATTCTAGGACAGAATTCTCTCACCACATCACCTAAAAACTCCAATCCCTCCCACCTTCCAGAATCCTAACCCTCCTAGCCTCGTTTCTGGAAAATCCTGCACCCTATCCTTCACTACCTGCCCACCCCTAAATCTGGCTACCCTACTGCCTATACCAGATTTCCCCAACACCCCTTTGCACAGCTGCGTAGAAAGCCTTAAAAACTCTTAACTTATACACTGACTCCAAATATGTCTTTCATATACTTCTCTCTCATGCCGCCATATGGAAAGAACGTGGTCTGCTTAACACCAAGGGTAACACAATCACCAACTCAGCTTTAATCTCCACATTAATTGAGGCATCCCATTTACCTTGTAAATTAGGAGTCATTCATTGCAGATCCCACCAGAGGGACGATTCCTCAATCACTCACGGGAATTGTAAGGCTGACCTCGCCGCACGCACTGCAGCAATGCACCCACAGACACAAAACCAACTTCCCATTCTTCCATATGGCTCCCAAAGTTCACAGACACCCTCTCAGCCTCAACCGCCTAAAGATGATAAGTCCTCTCTCTTTCGCTTGCTCCATGACCTGTTTCACTCTAGCCCCCAAGCTTTACCCCAATTTTCACAAGCCCTCTCAATCACCCCATCTGACAAAGCCCTCTCGCAAAAAATTTCCTCCTCATGCACAATCTGCCAGCGTACCAATTCTAACACCCTTCTCAAACCTGGGCCATACCCCTCCCACCAGGCCAGAGGTCTCACACCCGTGGCTGACTGGCAAGTCGATTTTACACACATGCCTTCTGTCTGGCACCTCAAATACCTCTTGGTGTTTGTTGATACCTTTTCAGGATGCGTAGAGGCATTCCCAACATCCAATAAAAAGGCCTCCGCCATAGCCCAGACTCTCCTTTCCCAAATCATCCCACGATTTGGGATGCCCACTTCCATTCAATCTGACAATGGACCTGAATTTACTGCCCAGATAATACAAAACCTCTCCCAGTCACCCTCTCTCCCCTGGCACCTACATTGCCCTTACCAACCTCAGGCATCTGGAAAGGTAGAGAGAACCATACTAACTAAATTGTCTCTGGAATTACACCTTGATTGGGTCCATCTTCTACCTCTCGCTCTACTCAAGACCAGGGTTCTCCCAAAAAGGCCCTCCAATCTTTCCCCTTTTGAAGTCATGTATGGTAGGCCCCTCCTACCCCCGGGGATCACAGCAACTGAAGGACCCATACCACCCACCATGGCCTTACCCTTGCTCGCCCACCTTCGCACCGAATTATGGAAGTACCAGGACTGGCTACTTCCAGATCCGTCACTTTCCAAAAATAACCTTTCACTCAGCCCAGGCCAATTAGTATTCTACACTTCTCCGGAACCCAAAAACCCCCTAACCCCTAAGTGGGAAGGCCCATGTCCTGTCATCCTTGGCCTTCTCCTGTTCTTTTCATTTCACCCAGGGAGCTTTCAGGCCCCTCTGCTAGCTCCCCAGGGTCACCCATTTACACCTGGCAACAGATCTTTCATGCAACCGCTTCTGGCAATGGAACCCTCTCTACCTCCATCCTGTCGAATCCTACTGTCCTATGCCTTCTCATCACCATCGTCCCTCAACTCACTCTGTACGCCAGTTCAGAACTGTTCCATCTTCTTCATCCCCCCTCAAGGCAAAAAAAAAGGGCCGCCTTCCTCCCGATCATGGTTGCTATTTCCCTAACAACATCAGCGGTCGGAGCCGGCCTGTCAGGAGGAGCCTTAGGACACAGTTTATGGGCGGTCAAAGATATAAATGCTAAACTTGAAGGGGCTCTGACCTCCACTGCTGAATCTCTTTCCTCTCTACAGAGACAAATTACCTCTTTAGCTCAGGTCATCCTCCAAAACCGTAGAGCACTAGACCTCCTCACCGCAGAAAAAGGAGGTACTTGCATCTTCCTTAGGGCAGAATGCTGTTATTATATCAAGGAATCCGGTCTAGTAGAAACAAACATCATCAAACTCACTGACTTAGCTTCCAGCCTACGAACCACATCCAGTTCTAACCCCTTTTCTTCTTTTATCTTAAACCCTATCCTAACTTGGATTTGGCGCATTTTGGGACCTCTAATCATTATCCTCATAACCAGCCATTTCTTGCCCTGCATCATTAGATTTCTTCAAACCTAAGTGGGAAAAATCTCTAATCAGGCCTTTAACCAGCTTTTGCTTAGAAACTACCAGCTTCTAGGTACCGATGAACCCCCCACCTCATCTCGTGAGTGCCTCAGCTGATGCTGAAGAGACACCACCTTACAGAGGAAACACATTCCTACACGCCCTTGCCACCGATGCCTGGCTGCTCCCTCCAGTCTCCAACTACAAACAATGGAACCAGTGCATATTTGACTTGTGGCTTCAAGGAACGTTTATGGACTTTTCCCCTTTTGAAATTACTTGTTTCTCCACCCTCCTTTGGGGTTTCATAATGGGTATTTATGTACCATCCTCCCTTTGCCCCCCCCACAATGCCCCAGTTCAGCAGGAAGTAGCTCGATGACTTCAATGTCCCCGTTCCTAAAACAAGAAAAAAGGAGGACTGTAAGAACACAAATACCCCAAGGGATCACACCCTGATCACATAAGTCCTTCTTGGCCACACCCCACTGCCCTCTAAGTAGGGATTGTATTTTAAGCCAATCAGCCTTCCCTAAAAGCCCTATATATATGTGTGTGTGCTGCCTAATAAACGAGCTCTCTCTGGTGGATCGTCAACTGGTGTTGACTCATCCTTTCATTTGGTGCCGAAACCTGGGATGGAGTTTCTCTCAAGGGGTGACACTTTTTGGATCGCAGTGGCAACACTTTCCGAGCCGCCCCTCAGGGCTCCCTCGAGCTGTAACACTTTTCAAATCGCAGCGGCAGCACTTTTCGAGTCGCCCCTCAGGAACTCCATCCTGCCAGGACCGGCCTCCCTTCCACCGCTCACCACTGACGGTCCACCCTCGTCTATTCTTTTCAGTGCTGAATCCTTCCACTCACCACCGGCTCATCATTAGGTAAGCCCTCTTTCCTAAAGGGCACCAGACCTTTTTCAGGCTACAACAGGGAGTTGCCCATACCCCACCCCACCACGGTCTCCACGACCACCATAAATTCCCAAACTATAACAGGTTCCAAATCCCCGGTAAACTTTTACTTTCATTGTTGGAGGTTAAAAGCCCCATTCTGTTCTCTCCTTCACCCTCCTGTCCACCACTCACTTCTCACCACTTCCCGGGTCCGGGACCTGACCAGAAAATCCTGGTGCTAGGTTACTTCAGGCACCGGGCTTTTGCCCTAGAGAAGTGGAGGTCTGAGTGATGACCTACACCTCCCTTCTCTCCTCCTGGTTCGTACCTGAACCTGCCCGGACGGACGTGACCTACTGTGGACGCCCTCTAGGATCCCACCTTTCCCAACCGGCCAAAGGATCTGTCCTACTAAATCTCTGTCCAATTTCTGTCTAAATTCCCATGAAGAGACCAGAATGGACGCTTCCTCCTCCTCTCTAGGGGACTCACCACTTCAATGCCTTCTGAAAAACCTCACCAACATTTCCCTCAGGCCGGATATTGAGCCCAAACCCCTCACCAAATTCTGTACACAAGATTGGCCTTATTATCCTTTAGATAATCAAAACACATGGCCCCCTGAGGGCACACTAGATCCTAACATTCTATGAGACCTCTTTAACTACTGCCAGAGCCTAAAAAATGGAAGGAGATCCCCTACATGGAGGCTTTTCGCCTCTTGGCTCAGAACCCCACCCTCTGCTCCTCCTGTGCTCCCTCTCAAGTCCTTTTAGCCTATACACCATCTTCACAGTCACCCCTTGATTCTTCCACCTTCAACCCTCCTAATGAACCCCCACCCTACCGACCTCCTCCTCCCCCAGTGCCTCTGGCATCCGCTCCTCCTCCCCCATCATCCGCGTCACCTTCTGCACCTCCTGCGCCATCCACTCCCCCATCTTTACCCTCACCTACTCCTGACCCACTAAGCCCCCCTTTCACCCATTCCTGAGGACCTCCCCCTCCCCCTTTAACAATCGCCCCACTACATGAGGTAGCTGGGGCTGAAGGAGTAGTTAGGGTCCATGTTCCCTTTTCCCTAGCTGACCTTACAGAATTAGAAAAAAGAGTAGGCTCTTTCTCTACCAACCCTACCACCTACATTAAAGAATTCCAATGGATCCTGCAGGCCTACAGCCTCACACATCATGACATCTTCATGCTCCTAGCCAATACCCTCCTCCCCGAGGAATGCTGCAGGGTCTGGGATACAGCCCAAACCCATGCCACTGGCACCCATCGTACCAATCCGAATCACCAGCCAGGCCCCCAAGCAGTCCCAGAACAGGAACCTAACTGGGATTATAACACAGCCCAGGGAATCCAGGCTCGAGACCATTTTGCCTCTTGCTTAATAATTGGCCTCAAAAAATCGGCTCACAAGGTCGTCAATTTCCAAAAAAATTCAATAAATTGTCCAAAAAAAGGAAGAAACTCCCTCCGAGTTCCTCAATAGATTAACTCAGGCCTTTCAACAATACACTAATTTAGACCCCAAATCAGAAGATGGTCGTCATGTCCTTATGACCTATTTCCTGGTCCAATCCTACCCCGACATTAAAACTAAACTTAAAAAATTAGAGCAGGGTCCTGCAACCCCTCAAACCGAAATCCTGTCATCAGGATCATCAACTGGTGTCAACTCGTCCTTTCAACATGATCAAGTGGGATTCATCCCAGGGATGCAATTTGGTTCAACATACACAAATCAATAAATGTGATATGCCATATCAATAAAATCAAACACAAGGAACATATGATCATCTCTATAGATGCTGGAAAAGCCTTTGATAAAATTCAGCACTCATTCATGAAAAGACTCTTTATAAGTTAGGTATAGATGGAAAGTATCTCAACATAAAGAAATCCTTATGATAACCCCACTGCCAATATCATCTTGAATGGGGAAAAGCTGAAAGCTTTTCCTCTAAGAACAGGAACTAGACAACTATGCCCACTCTCACCACTCCTATTCCACATAGTGTTGGAAGTACTAGCTAGAGCAATCAGAGAAGGGAAGGAAATAAAGGACATCCAGATTAGAAAAGATGAAGTCAAAATTTGTCTGTTTGCAGATGACATATTCCTATATATTGAACACCCTAAAGCCTCTACAAAAAAACTCTTGGAGTTGATAAATGATTTCAGCAAAGTAGCAGGATACAAAACCAACACACAAAAATCAGTAGCATTTCTATTCTCCAATAGTGAACATGCAGAAAGAGAAATCAAGAAAGCTTGCCCATTTACAATACCACCAAAAACTTTTGGAATAACAAAAGAGCATGCATAGCCAAAGCAATGCTGAGAAAATAAAATAAAATTGGAGGCATAACACTACCTGACTTTAAACTAAACTACAAAGCTATAATAACCAAAACAGCATGGTACTGGCATCAAAACAGACACACTCATCAGTAGAATAGAATAGAGAATCCGGAAATCAACACACACACCTACAGCCATCTGATCTTTGACAAAGGCACCAAGCCTATACACTGGGGAAGAGACTGCCTCTTCAGCAAATGGTGCCGGGATAACTGGATATCCATATGCAGGAGAATGAAACTAGACCCATGCCTCTCACCATATACTAAAATAAACTCAAAATGGATTAAATAATTAAATATACACCCTGAAACAATAAATTTTCTTAAAGAAATCATAGAAGGAACACTTCAGGATGTAAAACTGGGCACAGACTTCATGAATATGACCACAAAATCATGGGCAACCAAAGGAGAAATAAACAAATGGGATTATATCAAACTAAAAGCTTCTGCACAGCAAAAGAAACTATTAACAGAGTTAAAAGACAACCAACAGAGTGGGAGAAAGTATTTGCAAAATACATATCTGACAAAGGATTAATATCCAGAATGTACAAGGAACTAAAACAACTTTGCAGTAAAAAAACAAGTAACCCAATTAAAAAGTGTCAAAAGAGCTAAATAGGCATTTCTCAAAGGAAGATATATGAATGGCTAAAGGACACATGAAAAACTGCTCAACATCACTCAGTATTCGGGAAATGCAAATCGAAACCACACTGAGAGACCATCTCACCCCAGTTAGCATGGCTAGTGTCCAAAACATTGTGAAAGATAAATGCTGGCAAGGTTGCAGAGAAAAAGGAACTTTCATACATTGTTCGTGGGATTGCAAAATGGTGCAGCATCTAGAGAAAATGCTATGGAGGATCCTCAAACAATTGCAGATAGATCTGCCATATGACCCAGCCATCACACTCCTGGGAATATACCCAGAGGAATGGAAATCATCAAGTTAAAATTATATCTTTTCTCCAATGTTCATTGCAGCACTCTTTTCAATAGCTAAGAGTTGGAACCAGCTCAAATGTCCATCACGATATGAGTGGATACAGAAAATGTTGCATATCATCTACACAATGGAATACTACTCTGTTATAAAAAAGAATGAATTACTGCCATTTGCAACAACATGGATGGACCTAGAGAGAATTATATTAAGTGAAACAAGTCAGGCACAGAAAGAGAAATATCACATGTTCTCGCTTATTTGTGGGAGCTAAAAATAAATAAATAAATACACAAATAACCTGGGGTGGGGGAGGGAAGAAGACACAACAATCACAATTCCTTGAAGCTGATATGACAAGAGAACAGAAAGGAGGTTGTTGGGAGGGAGGGGGAAGAGGGAGGAGGGAAGGAGGTTTTGATAATGGGCCACAATGATCGACCACATTGTATATTGACAAGATAAATAATTAAGAAAAAAGGAATAAAGTGACACCCCACCCAAGGTCTCACTTTCAGACAGAGGAATTCAGTGTGTCCCAGTGAACCCATCAGGGTCATGGGAAACAAGCTGAGATGCCAACAAGACCACACAGGGTCACCCACCCTAGCCAAACAGCAACTGGGTCCCCAGGCATTCCTCCCAAGAACTTGAGAGCTTGCCCATGCCCTCAACAAACTAGACAGTGTCACAAACCTCAGCAAGAAACCACTAGGTGCCCCAGTGCCTAGGCCACGGAGGCAGTCATAAAAATAAAATAAATTAAAATAAAATAAGATAGGTGTGGTAGTTAGCCTCCAATTAATGTCCTATCCAGAACCACTTCTTTTGGTATTCACACCCTTGTGTAGCCTTCCCATATTGAATTTAGGTTGACCATGTGTCTATAGAATATGTCAGAAGGAACAATGATCTTGTTGAAGGTTAGCTTTTATGAAGCCTGGCAGCTTCTGCATCCTGGGATGCTTTCTTTAATGACACCCAATTGGCCATATTAAAAAATCTGGCTAACCTGCTACAGAGACCATAAGCAGAGACCATGAGAAGAGGTCACATGGAGAGACAATGGGACAGATTGAGGCACAAACATTGGAGCATCCTAGCCCAGCCTACAGATAACTCCACCTCCAGAAGCCATCTGACAGAAACCAGTTAAGAGACCCTCCAGCAAAACAAGACTTGCTTAGATAAGCCTAGTCAATATGAGATAAGAGATGCTCAGCTCCCCTGAATCTGGGTCTCAGGCCACTCCCCTGAGTCTCATTCCCCAGGAATTCAGGCCCTTCTTCCAGACCCTGAGCTAGGAGAGATTTAGTGTTGCATGTTTCACCTATTTCCAAGCTCAACAAGGGAAGATAGAGATGGTGGGAGGCAAGTTTGATCAATTTCAGTGGTTAAGCATGTGCAATAAAAAAAAGTTTGCCCTTGAATGATGCTCCGCTGGAGGTGCTAGAAAGCACTGAGTATATTTTAGGTATACTTGGTGTATATGGTGAAATTTGACCACTACACAGGCACCAAAAGAAACAAACAAAGCATACATGAGGCTAAGAGTTACATAACTGGGAACCACCCCTCTAGTTAAATATTCATAGATGGAATGAATATGTATAGATAGCCAACTATAAAGGGAGAATCCTAGACAAAAATGAGTCTGCTGCTCACTCTCAAGACAGCCCATACTTTGCCTGCAAAGTGTGTATTTATTACTTATGTTTTCATTAAATTTTTGCTTTGTACTTTGACTCTGCTCTTGAATTCCTTACTGCAATGAAGTCAAGAAACTCGTAGGGGACAGGGTTGAGGGTAGGTTTCTGACCTCCCCAGACCCTCTCCTCCAGTAACAAATATATAAAATCACAAAGATAGTCAAAGAGAGGTAATGCTATTTTTGAGGTTAATGAAATAACCACCGTAAGCCTGGAAAACTAGCTGACCAGAAATTCTAGGAGACTGGATACTTTTACTCTTTTGTTAATGTTGAAACAAATGAAAGTGCTAGGAAATATTGAAATACAGAGTATGCAATCTCTCAAAGTAGCACAGAAGCTATTTTGGTATAGTCACACATCCCAGTACTAGAACAATATCTTCCAATTCAGATCTTCCAACCCAGAGTCCAGTGTTCTCCATTATATTTTTCTGTGATACCAATGTGTAAACTCCCAAAGTCTCTTAACACTCTGTTATATTTACTTGAAAGGAAGAGATAATAAATTTTGATCCTTAATGAATAGTGATATAATTAAAATCACCGACAATAATTAAAGTTGTTTAATTACACCTTTTTAATGGGAAACGATTTTGGAATGGGGATTACTTAGGGCTGTAGTTTCACCTGGAGAGTATGGGTACAGGAAAACCCACCAATTTTCATTGCAATCGCTCATTTCCATTCTCCAACATACACATTTACTTAAATTTCTAGTAATCCACTGATCTGTGACAAGAGCAAGCTTAAGCCACATCTTGTATCTTTATCATTATTACATGCAAAACAACCAGCATAGGCTTGATTGCTGCACGTTCTGCTCCCAGAGCAGAGTTCCTCAATTCTGTGATTTGTAGAATAGTACTAAGATCGTTGTAGTTCATCTAAGTGTGTGATATTCAGTTTTGAACTGAAGACATCCTGACTCTTCAAAACTTAATCTTTTCTTTTATAAATATTACTGCAAAAGCTAGTCTCTAATAATTATTAGATTCAATTATCACTTTCTCCAGCATAATAACTTACTGTTTTGAGACAAACATGAAAGGATAAAGACAAAGCATTCATCTATTCAACATCTTGCTTTATTCTTTGACATAATCAACTTTGTACTGATGATCACTAGGGTCCTCTATTTTGCTTAAAGTTTAGGCTAAATTAACTCACACTTGATTTCTCATTTCCTCTTCCTGCAAATTGTGTTTCTAGGCGCTCTTTTGGCATTAAATATGAGAACTTGCTCAAAATTGATGCTGCCAGTTACCAACCCCTACAATAGAATTTACCCGTCTACACCACAGCAGCCCCTATTGTCAGTCACTTGACCATCTCCAGAAGAGTTGTACTGATGATTTCTTCCATGGTGGAGATGAGAAATGCAGGCCTTTCTTTCAGTGCAAACTTCTCCATCAACAAAGATGTACTCTTGAATATAGAAATTTTCTGACGTTCATCCTAAATGGTACTGTTACAGAAGAGAGTAAATTAATTTCCAAAAAAAATCTGTTATGACTTTTCATGTAATATATACCATCCATTTAAGAGCTAGATTTAAATTTGTCTCTTCCTATCCATTTTTCCCAGGTAATATATGTAGAAATGGTCTAAAAATGCGAACCAATGCAGATTATTTAAAAATATTAATCTTCTCTAATAGAAATTGTCTTAAAAGAGAACACAAAAAGTCTTAATGTGGTTTTTAAAATTTTTATTTCATGTTTCTGCAGGTCAAAACAACCCCTTCCCCTGTTCAAGAACTCTAGATTATCTACCTGGTCACCTTTAGTTTCTTCATGAAGAACAAATATATTTCTAAATAACTGCATATAATACACTATCATATACTACTATTGTTGTATATATTTTACCATTTCTCTTTTAAAATTACTATTTTATGTTTTTCTTTATGAAATCTGGATGTAATTTATTAAATGATTTAGACTTTTACAATAATAAATCTATTTTTTCCCTGATTTTTATAATTATCATCTTTTGATCCCTTATTTTTTTCTATGCTAGTAAAATGTATTTTTAGTAAAATAAGTCTTTCTTTTTCTTTTTTCTTAAAAAGAGCATTACTAGACATATATTTTCTTTTGAGTAATGCATTGGCAATTTGATTTTAATGTTTTGGTGTACTGAATTCTCTAATTCTTGGAGAGCTAGCTATGATATAGTAGACTGTTTTCAAATTTCCTGTGTTTATTGTTATTTTATTGCACTGAATTGAGGTAATAAACAACTATGCTTTTTTGATTCTAAAGAATAAAACAGTGGGAGTGAATTAGTATGAGCTTTGGAGTTGGGTTTAAGAGTTGCTTCTCTGTCTCTGCTTCCACCTACCTCAGAAGCTTTCACACATTTCTATAAAATAGAGAAAATGTTATTACAGAGCCCCTGCCACTGTAGTAATTAAAGGACATGTATTAAATTTACCTCTGTGCCTGGCAAAGAATTAGTGTAAATAAATGAGATGCTTTATTATTCTTTAAAAGTCTCTACTAAGGCTATAAGGATTACGTACATTAAAGAAAAATATTTTTTAGGAAGTGTCTTCTCTGTTAGTTTAAGGTAATCAACTTCATAATCTGTTAATCTTATCCCATAAATAGTACAATTTAAGTAAATATTGCATTGCTGTTTTCTCTGATTAATACAGCCTAATAATGGGACATATCATGTCTATATCTAACAATACATGCATCTGTTTTATTTTATTGTTTGCATTGCAATATTTTTCTTCTAACTTTTATTCTGAGACTATTCTATTTAGAGTATTTGTAGTAAGTACAGTAGCCCTCCTTTATGCAGGATATGTTCCAAGACCTCCAGTAGATATCTGAAACCATGGATAGTACTGAAACCTAAATATACTAGGTTTTTTTCCTATACTATACATACATATCTACAATAAATTTTAATTTGCAAATTAGGTACAGTAAGAGATTAACAACAGTAATGAATAAAAATAGAACAATTATCATAAGATGCCAGTATCACTACTCTTGCATTTTGGGTCCATTATTAAGTAAAGTAGGGGATTACTTGAACAAAAGCAGTCCATCTGATAACTGAGAGGGCTATTAAGTGACTACCTGGTGAGTAGCTTCTACAGCATGGATACCTTCAACAAAAAGATGATTTATATAGTCCTGGCCTGGAAAAAGAGTAGGACTACACTAGACTGCATCACACTACTCAACAAGTGTGCAATTTAAAATTTACAAATTAGGGCTGACCAGTTACCTCAGTTGGGTAGAACTTTTTGTTATAACACCAAGGTCAAGGGTCAGATCCCCATACTGGCTGGCCATCAAAAAAACAGATAACACTAACAAATTGTTTGTTTCTGGAATTTTCCATTTAGTAGTTTCAGATTTCAGTTGACTGAGGATAACTGAAACTGTGGAAAGCAAAACCACAGATAAGGAGGGACTACTATATTGTTTTATTCCATTTTACAAATATATACATAATTACACAATGACTTCCATTTAGATACTTTAATCTGTAGTCACTATTTTATTACAAGATAAAATTATTATCTTATTTTCTGCACTTGCATCTTAATGGTGTATTTTAACTAAGCTTTTCACTCTTACTTAAGTGTTTATTTATGTGTTTTTTGATTGTTTCGGGTGGTGGTTTTTGGAGTTTAATACTGTTATTTTAAAATATGTGTATTTTTAAACTACTTTATTCGTTTAACACATTCATTGTTCCATGCACTATGCATGCACTCTTCTAGGTATTGGGAGTACAGGACTAAATAATAAACATATAAAAGCTCCTGCCCAATGGAACTTATTCTAGCAGTGGAAGACAGATATTAAACTAAATAAATAAAATTTGATGAATACTTAAAGGAATAAAAAAGGAAAAACAATTAACACAGGACAGAAGAATAGTGAGTATGGTTTGCGTAATTTTTTTTTAGTGTTACTGACACTGAACCATAGACTCTGAAATGTGTCTATTTAAATTGTACAACACAGTAGTAGTTAGTATACAGAGTTGTCCAGACATATAATTCTGTAATTTAATTACAAATTATCCTCAATTCATAATATAATTTTAGAACATTTATATCACCTCTGCAAAAAAATATACATGGCACCCATTTGTAGCCACTCCCCATTTTTCCCTATCTTCAGCTATAGACAACCACTAATCTGCTTTCTGTCTTTACAGATTTCCTTATTTTGGATATTTCATATAAATGTAATCATGCAATCTGTAGATTTTTATGACTGACTTCTTTTACTTGGCACAATTGTAATGTTTTCAAGACTAATCCAACCTGTACTATGTGTCAGTACTTCATTCCAGCTCATGGCAGAATAGTATCCATGTCCATTGGAAGTACAGTAAGACACTTTGATCATTTTTTGGCTATTCACATGATTCCCAGTGCTAGCTTCTTATGGTTCTATTGAGTGATCATTTGGAGATCTGTGGTAACAAAGTAATGGGCTATAGAACTCTTGTCTTTTGAGTAGAATATGACAGAGTATTTGGTTTGTTAGTCATTTACATTTGTCTATATTGTCTATTTTTATTTCAAATCAACAAAGAATTTCATGTTCTCTGAGGAGTGAATATCTGGACTGGAGAGTTTTGTACTTCTATGTTTATGCTTGACCTATTTAAGAATTCAAGCTACAAGCTTTACTTTTGTGTCTTTCCTGTCTGTTTTAATGTCTACAATTCAAAAGGGCTTTTACCTCTCATTGTGTGAATGTGTAATATTTTTCTACCACTAGATGGTATTACCAAATTATATAATAAAATCTCTTAAAAGATGCCTATAATAGTGGGATCAGAGCTTTAAAAAAAATGCTCATATAAATTGAATACTCTAAAACTTTCCAAAAAATTAGGAAGTTGAAAATGAAATACTTTCAATGTGGAAAAATTTAGTACAGAAACTAATTCATGAGAGTTCACACACTTCAACCGGCACCATGCAGGTGAGCCCACCAGCACCAGCCAGCCAGAGTGGAACTCTGTGGCTCCACGTGGCCCCCTCACCCACTGCCTTGGACCCAGGCAGGGGGGAGCTTCAGGCCTCCCTCCAGTGCCCTGAACTGGCACCATACAAGTGATCCCACCAGTACCAGCCAGCCAGCAAAACCGTAAGGCTCCACACAGCCCCCTCACCCTGCTACCTTGGACACAGGCAGTGGGGAGCTCCAGAACCCACATCAGTGCCCTGAACTGGTACCATGCAGGTGAGCCTGCTGGAGCCAGATAATGGAACCACATGGCCCCCTCACCCACCAACTTGGACCCAGGTTGGGGTGAGCTCCAGAGCCTGCCCTGGCACCCTGAACCTGCACCACCCAGGTGAGCATACCAGTGCCAGTCAGCCAGCAGAACTGTGTGTCTCCACATGGCCCCTCATCCCGCCTCAGACTCAGGCGGGAGCCCCAGCCTATGGACCCGACCCAATAAGGTTTTCCCAGCAGAACTCCATGCACTAGGGGCTCATTCTATGACCACAGAGCCTTGAACAGGAGCCAAGCTGGTTTAACATAGCTACCACCACACCTACTGTCAAGCAAAGGCAGTTCACCTCCCACAGTAGCAACCAAGGCCACTCCACAGCCAAATTCAGTGCAATAGAAGAAGCAAACCCCCTACCAAATGACCAAGCATCAGCAAAAAACACTAGATGTACAAACAATAAAGAAGAAATGACACCACCAAAAGAAATGACAATGCCCCCAAAGTCAGACTCCATGGAACAGGGAATGCTTGAAATGTCTGAAAAAGAATTTCAAGTAATGATCTTAAGAAAACTTGCAGAAATAAAGGAAGACTCAATTAGAGAACACAATGAAACAAGAAATAACATCCAGAATATGAAGGAGAAAATCTACAAAGTGATTAATACCATAAAAAAGAGTGTAGCAGAACTTCTAGAAATGACTCACTCAACAAAATAAAAAACATGACTGAGAGCTTGAGCAGCAGGGTAGAGCAAGCAGAAGAAACAATTTCAGAGCTTGAAGATGGTTTTTTTGAAATGTCAGGCAGACAAAAAAAAGGAAAAAAAGAATTAAAAATAATGAGGAAAACCTAAGAGATATAGCAGACAATCTCAAGTGCTCTAACATCCGAATTGTGGGTATTCCTGAAGGGCAGGAGAAGGGAAAAGGATTCAAAAACCTACTGAAGGAAATAATAACAGAAAACTTCCTAAGTGTAGGGCGAGATACAGACCTACAGATCCAGGAAGCTCAAAGGTCCCCAAACGTATTCAAACCAAAAAGATCCTCCCCGAGACATATTATAGTTAAATTCACAAAGCTCAAAGACAAAGAGAGAATTCTACAAGCAGCTAGACAAAAGCATCAGGTCAGTTATAGGGGAACCCCCATCAAACTAACAGCAGACTTCTCAACCAAAACCCTACAGGCCAGAAGAAAGTGGAACAATATATTCAAAATACTGAAAGAAAAAAAACTGCCAGCCAAGAATTCTTTACCCAGCAAAGCTCTCCTTCAGAAATGAGGGAGAAATAGTGTATGTCCCAGACAAACAAAAGTTGTGGGAGTTCACCACCACATGACCAGCCCTGCAAGAAATTCTCAAAGGAGTCAGTTACCTGGCATCTGAATAATGGTGACCATCATCACAAATACACAAGAAAGAGCAAAACCCACAGTTAAAACAAAAATGCCACTAAGAAAGAGAAAGAAGCTAAACCATTCCACTTTAAATCCCCAACTCACATTGAAGAAGAGAAATAAAAGGGGAAATAATGATGAAAAGATATTTAAACCACCTAAATAGCAATTAAATGACAGGAATTAAACAACATTTCACAATAACTACTCTAAATGTGAATGGACTAAACTCCCCATTCAAAAGACACAGACTAACTGACTGGATTACAAAGATAGACCCAAGTTTATGCTGTCTTCAAGAGACCCGCCTCACTTGTAATGACACTCACAGACTAAAACTGAAGGGACAGAAAAAGATATATCATGCAAATGGAAACCAAAAATGAGCAGGAGTAGCTATTCTTATATCAGACAGAATAGACTTTAAACCAAAAAACATCAAAAAGGACAAAGAAGGCCATTATATAATCATAAATTCCATCCAGCTAGAAGACATAACAATCATAAACATGTATGCGCACAATACCAGAGCACCCAGATATATCAAGCAAACTCTCTTAGACCTAAAGTAGGAGATAGGTCCTAATACGTTAATAGTGGGTGATCTGATCACCCCTCTCACGGTAGGGACAGAACTTCCAGGCAACAAGTCAACAAAGAGACACAGGATTTAATCCACACCCTAGACCAACTGGACTTGGCAGATATATACAGAACATTTCACCCAACAGCTAGAGAAAGGAAAGCAGGAAAGAAAGACCACAGTAATCCCTTGATCCTACAGAGGGCGTGAATATTCCTAGGGCTACAAATTGGAGTTGAGGGGATAGGAGGAAGGGGAGGGAGGCTGAGGGATAATTGGAAGGGGCAAAGGGGACAAAAGTAATTTCTGGCATTGTGTATGCCCCCAATATGAATCTGTCCCCCACATCATGAGCAGGAGGGGAGACAATCAGCTTTGTATTTCATGAATATTTGTAATAAATGAAAAGAAAAAGAAAAAAGGAAACTAACTCATAAATATTCTAAGAATTTAAGGTGACATAATTTAGGTAATTTTGGGCAAACAGGATAACTTAATAATTTTGGATTAATAAGAAGTATTATGTCCTCTATGAGTTATCAGTGTTAAGTATAATGCCACATAGATTTTTTATCTAATTGTGTTTGTTCTTTCTAACTCAACCTGTAAAGAGACAAACAAGGTCATTATATAAGGATTAACAGACAAATCCAGAAAGAGGATATATCAATTGTAAATATACATGAACTGTACATTGGAGCACCCTGTTATATAAAGCAAATATTGTTAGACCTAAAGAGAAAGATAGACCCCAATACAATAATAGTTGGGAGTTCAACACTCTTTTCTCAACATTGGACAGATCATCTAGGCAACAAATCACCCAGAAACACAGGGTTTAAACAACACTTTAGACCATTTGGACTTGACATACACCTGAAGAACATTTCATCCAACAATTACAGGAAGTACATTTGTCTCATGAGCACATGGAACATTCACCAGGATAGACCACATTTAAGTTCACAAATAGTCTCAAGAAGTTTTTAAAAACTGAAATCATTTCAATTATCTTTTTTAGGCCACAATGAAATGAAACTACAAATCAACAACAAGCAAAACTTTGGAAACTACAGAAATACATGGAACTAAAGAACATGCTCCTGAATGACCAAACAGTCAGAGAGGATATTAAGCAGGAAATTTAAGAAATTTCTTGAAACAAAAGAAAAAAAAGAACATCTTACCAAAACCTATGGGATACTGCAAAAGCAGTACTAAGAGGGAAATTTATTGTAACAAGTGCCTACATCAAATGAACCGAAAGACTTTGAATAAACAACCTAATGTTACACTTCAAAGAACTAGAAATATCAGAAATGAAAAAGATGACATTACAATCAATACCACAGAAATACACAGAATCATTACAGCTTACTATGAGCAAATATACACCAGCAAGTTTGAAGATCTGGAGGAAATGGGTATTTCTGGACACATACAACCTACCAAGATTGAACCAAGAAGAAACAGAAAACCTGAGCCGACCAATAACAAGCAAGAAGATGGAAGGTGTAATCAGAAGATTCCCTAAAAGGAAAAGCCCAGCACATATGGCTTCACTGATGAGTTTCATTGAATCATTAAAGAAGAATTAATACCAATCCTTCTCAAAAAATTCCAAAAAATTGAAATAGAGGTCATTCTCCCAAAGGTCATTCTATGAGGTCAGCATCATACTGATACCAAAATCAGATAAAGACAGAACAAAAAAAGAAAACTACAGGACAATATCCTTGATGAACACAGACACAAAAATTCTCAAAAAAATATTAGCAAACAGAATACAACAGCACTTCAAAAAGATTATACACCATGATCAAGTGGGATACATCCCAGGAATGCAAAGATGGGTGATTGTATTTAAGTCAATAAATGTGATACACCACATCAACAAAATCAAGGACAAAACCATACAATGATCTCAATAGAAGAAGAAAAGTGATTTGACAAAATTCACCATCACTTCATGATAAAGACTGTCAAAAAATTGGGAATGGAAGGAATGTATCTCAACACAATAAAAGTGATACATGGCAATCACTTCACCAACATCATCTTGAATGGGAAAAAGCCAAACCCTTTTCCTTTAAGAACAGGAACAAGACAAGGATACCCAGTCTCACCGCTCCTATTTAACATAGTATTGTAAAAACCTTCCACAGGATTCAGGAAAGAAAAAAAAATAAAGAACATCCAAATTGGAAAAAAAAAGGAGACAAATTGTCCCTGTTCATAGATGACCTCATCCTACATATAGAAAATCCTAAAGATTCCACCAAAAAACTCTTAGAGCTTATAAACAATTTAGGTAAAGTTGCAGGATACAAAATCAATATACAAAAATCAGTAGCATTTTTATACACCATCAATGAACTAGCAGGAAAAAAGGTTAAGAAAGTAATACCATTTACAATACCTACAAAAAAATTATACCTAGGAATAAATTTAACCAAGAGATGAAATATTTCTACACTGAAAACTATAAAATACTGATGAAAAAAAGATGACACGAAAAGATGAGAAGATATTCCATGTTCATGGATTGGAAGAATTAACATTGTGAAAATGTTCTTACTACCCAAAGTGATCTACAGACTCAATGCAAACCCCATCAAAATACCAATAACATTCTTCACAAAAACAGGAAAAGCAATCCTAACATTCTTACAGAACAAAAAACACCAGAAATAACCAAAGCAATCCTGAGGTATAAAAAATAAATAAATAAAGCCAGAGGCATTACACTAACTGACTTCAAATTGTAGTACAAAGCTATAGTAACCAAAATAGCATGATACTGGTATAAAAACATACACACAGAACAGAGAACCCAGAAATCAATACACATACTTATAGCCAACTGATCTTTGACAAAGTCACCAACAACATATGTTGAGGAAAGGATAGCCTCGTCAGTAGATGGTGCTGGGAAAACTGTATCCATGTATAGAAAAATGAAACTAGAACCCTACCTCTCACTGTATACCAAAATCAAATCAAAATGGATTAAAGACTTAAATATAAGATATTAAACTATAAAACTCCTAGAAGAAAACATAGGGGAAATGTCAGGATGTAGGACTGAGCAAAGACTTTATCAATAATCCCTCAAAAGCACAGGTAACAATAAAAATAAGCAAACAGGATTATATCAAACTAAAAAGCTTCTGCACAGCAAAGGAAATAATCAACAGAGTGAAAAGACAACCTACAGAACAGGAGAAAATACTTGCAAACTATGTATCTGACAAGGAATTAACATTCAGAATATATAAGTAACACAATTAAGAGCAAAAGGAATTATTATAATAATCGGATTAAAAATGAGCAAAGGAGTTGAACACACATGTCTTAAAAGAATTGGACAACAGGTACATTAAAAAATGTTCATCATCACTAGTCAGATAAAAGCAAATCAAAACTACACTGAGATATGTCATCCCCGTTAGACTGACTGTTATCAAAAAGACAGAATAACAAATGCTGACAGGGATGCGGAGAAGGGAAAAACCTTATGCACTGTTAATGGGACTGTAAATTAGTACCACCGTTATGGAAAACAGTATGGAGGTTTCTCAAACAACTACTGATTAAACTACCATACAGTCCCTCAATCCCACTATTGTGTATATACCCAAAGGAATGGAAATCATGTCAAAGGGATTCCTGCACTTCTAGGTTTATGGCAGTTCTATTTACAATAGCCAAGGTACAGAATCAACCTAAATGTTCATCGACAGATATCGATGGATCATTGGATGAGGAAAATGCGGTGCATGTGTATATATAAATTTTGTGTGTGTGTATGTGTGTAGTATTCCACTGCATACACACACACATATATATACACACAGTGGAATGCTACTCAGCCAAAAAGAAGAATTAAATTCTTCCATTGGCAGCAGCATGATGAGCTTGGAGAAATTATGATGAGTGAAATTAGCCAGGAACAGAAAGAGAAATACCACTTTCACGCTCATAAGTGAGAGCTAAAAAATAAAAAAATAGACAAGGAAGGAAGGAAGGAAGGGTTATAACAATAAGTTGAGCTTTCAAAGGGAGAGAACAAAACTGGTTACTAGAAGTGCGACAGGTGGAGGGGAGGAAAGGATAGTGAGAAATTGGTCAATGGAAAGAACAGTTAGGGAAAATATATTCTATTGATATACAGTTAAGCTAGGCATATATAATTAACACTAATTTACTGCATGTGATCAAATGGATAGAAAAAAACAGATCGAATGTCCTCAACACAAAAAAATGATTACAGTTTGTAAGGTCTTGGTTCTAATTACACTGATTTGATCATCACACATTGCACCCAGGTATACAGGCATTGATATGTAACTCTGTATCACACAAATATGTATAATCAATTACAATTTGATAAATATAAACTCAATGATGTTTTCTTATCAAATAAACTATCATTATTTTTATAAAATAATTGAATATAAAAATAGAAATTTGTGTTTAAACCAAAGTGAAATCATTATTTTCATGTATTTTATATCTGCCACAATTATCTTGTTTTTATTATAATGATTTTAATAATTTTTTAATTGTGGTAAAATACACATAAGATAAAAGTTAGCATCTTTACCATTTTTACAGTTAAGTGGCATTAAGTACGTTTACATTGTTGTTTAACCATCACTAGCATCCATCTTAAAAACTCTTATTATCCTGTAAAAATGAAACTCTGTTCTCATTAAATAGTAACTCCCCCTTCCTCCTTCTCCCCAGCTCCTGGCCACCACCCTTCTACTTTCTATCTCTATGAATTTGACTAATCTAGGTCCTTCATATAAGAGGGATTGTACAGTATTTGTCCTTTCTTGACTGACTTATTACATTTAATATGCTCAAGGTTCATTCATGAGTAAGAATTCATGCATGCGTAAGAATTTTCTTCCTTTTTAAAACTAAGCAATATTCCATTAAGTATATGTTCCACATTTTGTTTATTCGTTCTTCTGTCTATGAACACTTCGGTTGCTTCCACAATAATTATGTTTTGCATGTTATCAGCATGAAGATAATTTGTGAGACCTTTAGGTAACTTACAATCTTTGACTGATACTATATTGAGTTAATATATGGATCTTCATTAGATTCCTAGGTTATTTCTCAGTAAGATAATGTTGAAATGTTAATTATTAAACATAATTTTTAGTTTATATATTTTGCTTCTTATTTTCATATGCTAATTAGAAGCTATCTAGATTTGGGTCTGTTAACAAATGTGTTAATTTTTTCCACTGAGAACTTCTACTGTAAGGGCTACTTATGGATATATAGGAAGTTGTAGAGGGTTCAGAGAATGGGAATTGTATTTGCCTTTTTTAAATCTGGCTAAATTCTGATGGATTTATTTATGAGATTTTCATAAAGATCTTTAGTATCAAATAATACTCTAATAAAAATATAGAATTTGTTTTTCTCTCTATTAAAATGACAATTTGGGTGGGTAATTGATCTGATCTACCAAGAGGTTGTAAAATTCATTTTTTTACCTGTGCACAGTCTGCCTTGATAGTGAAGTTTTGTGTTTTACCAAAATAATTTTTATATTTGTGTTGGCTTTATTATACCCCTAATTATTTAAGAAAACTAAGGTTTGTTATATAGGAAAGAGCTAAGCTTTTTCACAATCACATTAACTTCTATGTTTGCTTTTAAAGGCAATCACTGCCAATTGTTTGGCAACAACTACACAGCCATGCACTTGTTTCTCAGTAAACTATAATTCGATATCAATTGAGTGTTTAAATCTCCACACAATTTTTGATATTTTGCCTTCTCAAAATCAAATCCTAAATGATATCTTTTGCACATGTAACTGTCTGTGAGATTCTGCAGAAGGCCCCTGAAAAATTACAAAGCATTTGTTCTTTTGCCTTTTAAAAAGAGAGGTGCTAGAAATAATTAAGCTTATTTGATATGTTACCATTGCTAGCTTGCATAGCAAGTATCGTCAAATCAGAAGACATACTCAGCCTTCCTTAGGGTAAATTGGCATAGGTAAAAAGTAATTTATTAGAAAATGTTATGCTGTAAGGAAGTTCCTGGAGATTTGTTAGCACCTATGCTCTCTATGATTCTTTTTGTCAAAGTCCTGGTACTGCTTGACCTGTTGCTAGACAACACATGCAGTGATATCAGTCATAATTCCAGTTATTTTTTTAAATGTTATCTTGGTTGTAACTTTACTTTTTAAGTTTGAATCTAACATGTTCTTGGCTAACGGTTTTTAACGGAAGAGTCAGACTCCTTACTTATGGAGTTTTACTTACTGTGGAGTACAGGTGTTTAGGCCTGCTCCAGACTTACTGAAACTCTTTACTAGATACCATTGATATATTCTTAATATATTCTAACTATAGTCTTAATTTGCTCATCAAAAATTATTTCAGGATTATTTTCTTAACATTGTGTAAAGATTATGTTTATTTTTATAAACGGCATGTAATACTTACTCTTCTTTGAAAATATAGTGAGTTAATATTTTCATAGATATTTTGTCTAAAATTTTTGGCTTGACTTTTATATTGTTTTGTGTACCACAGAAACAAAGAAATTTCCTTATCAGTTGCATTATTATTGTAATAGACTCGCAACACATCATTCACTATTGAAAATGATCAAAGTTAACCACAGCCATTTTGTGTCTTTTTTTCCACCCAGTTTTTGTTTTATTCTGATGCTTCTCTAAAATTTCTCATTTCAGCTACATACTGGAGTGCTTTATTTTCAACAGACAAGGACCTTCTCTGAGCCCTGTAGGACTATGTCAGATATTTGGGGGTGAGAGCTTATGATGGCATCATTCAAACAACTTTCAGACCGTACCAGGGGACTGAATTAAGATTTCTAGATTTATAATAGAAAAGAAAATGTTTTTTGAAAATGCTGACCCAGATTCAATTGTAACAGAAACTAATTAAATTGGACTGAATGAACTAATTAAAGATGATTGTGGAGGTTGTTTGGAATATTGCTGATGCTTTAATGTATTATTTTCTGGATATATTAGAGACCATTTTATCTTTTCTTCTTTAGCTATATATAACTCATAACAATTTAGTAGACTATGCTTTTATAAGATGGAAATAAAACAATTATAAGTGATATGTTTTTTCCCAGCTGAGCTCTACAGAATTTGGAAACTTTTATTGAGTATTCTTATTCATGGCAATACAGTAAATTGTGTAGGTTTAATTAGCATCTATCCTCCTTGTTAACAAGGCATACTTGAAAACATTGGTTATACAACCAAGGTCTTGACTGGAATGTCATATTTTGGAATCATGTTCATTTAATCAAATATGACAACACACTTTTAAGGATTTAAGGTAAATTTTATGGAGGCAATACTTACAAAGCTTTCTCAGGATAACTGGCCTGGTATCTCACTTACAGTGGTCTGAGACTTAGGGGAAAGTTAAGAAAATCATTACTGGAAGGCTCAGGAAATTTATCGTACTTTTGGGAACTTCAGAAATAGAGGTATTTCCTCACATCTATAGCAACTGCAGGTGGTGATATCTGGTGGTGGGTCCTCGACTTCTCATCCTAGCCTCAAGACGCTTATAAAAGTCTAATCTAAGATTCTTCATGATAACTTTTAGATCAGTAAATTTAACAAAGCATGCATAGTAAAGACAATGATTGGTTTTATGTATAAACTTTGCCAGGCTGTAGCAACCAGTTATTTAGTTAATCATGGATCTAGATGTTCTGGTGAAGTCATTTCGTTGAAACAGTGAATGTCTACTCAGTTTACCTTAAGTAAAAAAGATTATCTTGATACTGTCAATAGGCCTCAAATCACTTGAAAGGCTTTAGAGCAAAACTGAAGTTTACTGGAGTAAGAGAAAATTCTGCCTCAAATTGCAACATCAGCTTCTGTTTGAAAATTCCCAGTCTGCCAATCTGCTTTACAGATTTCAGACTTTACAACCCCCCAAATTACATACGCTAATTCTTTGAAATAAATCATATATATACACACGCACATACATATATGTATGTATATGTGGTGTATGTGTATGTGTTTATGAGTATGTTATGTTTATCTAGAAAACCCTAACTGATACTAATTTTAGTACCAGGAAGTGGGGTGCTGCTATAACAAATACCTAAAAATGTGAAAGTGGCTTTGGAATTGTGTAATGAAAAGAGGTTAGAACATTTTGTGACACACAACAGGAAAAAGCTAGATTTCCTTGAGAATGTTGTTGGTAGAAATATAGGACGTTAAAGGCAATTATAATGGGGACTCAAAAAAAGTGAAAAGTGTAAAGAATGCTTTTATTATTGTAGAGAATAGATATATCATCATGAAGAGAATGTTACTGAAAATATGAATGTTAAACATGCTTCCAGTGTGGATATGAGAAAAATGGTACTGGACAATGGAAGAAAGGTAATCTTTATTATCAAGTGTCAGAAAACTTGTCTGAATTGTGTTCTACCATTCAGTGGAAAGTAGAACTTGCAGGCAATAAACTTGAATACTGAGCTGAGGAAATTTCCAAGCAAATTGTGGAAGGTGAGATCCTTGTTGCTCTTAGTAAAATGCAAGAAGAAAGAGATAAAGTGAGAAAGGAACTTTTTTAAACATTTACTTGTACATTTTTGTGGGGTACAGTTTGTTGTTTCAATACATGCACATACTGTGAAATTATGTGCTTAGGGTAGATAGCATAGTTTTGTACCCATTAGTCCACTACTTCTCCTCCCCTCCTGGCCTCCGGTAACCATTATTCTACTTGCTAGTTCTATGAAAGCCAATTGCGGGGGGGGGGGGTTAGATTCCACACATGAATGGAATCTAAAAACCTCTCCAGATAGCAAAAAATAAGAAATCATGCTTTGGGAGAACACCAAGGGTAGCCAGACTATTTTTGTTAAAGAGATAATGTACGTGACTCACAGATTCAATTGACCATCTCAGCAGAAGCCAGTAATAAATAGGGTTATCTAGGAAAGATCTCTGGAGTCTCTTGTCTGATGTCTTGAAACCCCATGAATTGCACAAAAGGCAAAGAAGATTTTGGAGAATGTTTTATAAGCAGAAATACTTGCCACCCTGAAGGAAAGAGACTATGAAAGGAAGACTGTCACACTTCCAAAATTCTACTGGTGGGAAATGGGCTAATAAGGGTACAGCGCTGAAAACATGTGCAATCCTTCAGGAAAAGAAAGAATGACTCGGGGCTGGCTTAGAAACTGGCAGGATGACCAAGGGTTCTACAAAAAAGAAAATAAAGGGGGGGCGGTTATTTTATGTAATTGGTTCTCATGATTGCTGAACTGGCAAGTCTGAAATCTTCAGGGCAGGCCAGCAGGCTGGAGACCCAGGGAAGAGCTGATGCTATAGTCCTGAGTATGAAGGTAATCTTCATGCAGATTTCCCTCATCCTCAGGTACCTCAGTCTTTTCTCTGAAGATCTTCAAATGTTTGGATGAGGCCCACCCACATTATGAGAGGTAGTATGCTTTACCCAAAATCTACTGATTTAAATGTTAATCACATTTTTAGAAATACCATTGCAGCAAAATCTAGCCTGGTGTTTGAGCAGACAGCTGAGTACAATAGCCTAGCCAAGTTGACACATAAAATTAACCATCATATGTGACTCCCTTGTTTGCCTGCCTCTATAAAACTCCAGGCCTCCTTCCTATTCTTTGAGATGATCCTTATTTATGGCCATTCTCTCTATTAAAATAGCCTGAATAAAAATAATATTTTTAATTGTCCAGAGCATTTTGCCTTTTGTACATTATTATATGCTTCTTAAGTTACTATTTTTGTCATTTGATTTTTTTTTAAAAAGCAAACATTTGGCAATAGCTCCATTAATGCCCTAAGAGATTCCTTTCTAGTCATAATCTTTTCCTTCCTTAGGTATCTCAAAATATAAAAATAAAAATATCTATAATTTTTTTAATTATGTATTGTTGCAAGCTAACATAAGTAACTCCATCTTAAAGGCCTGATGCCCCCCCACTTGTGAGAAAACATTCAGCTCATGTAACTTTTCTGGGAACCACTACAACTCAGAAACAGGATGTTAAGCAAAGATGTAATTTTCCAGTGTCAAAATATGAGCTAACATTTTGCTTAACCTGCTTATTTTGGCTTCTGGAAACCAGCTTGGTTGCTCTTGCAGAACATCCTATATGCCAAACAGGCTGTGGTTTTTGCCTTTATAAACCCTTCACTAATGAGGCTGGGGCTGCTCTCTCTGACCAGGCTTTCTGGGGAGACAGCTGGCCAGTCAAGAAGTAAAATCTCTAATTCCTGACTTTAACAGTGAGTATCTGTCATTATTCACTTGGGCGTGTGCCATAGAACATATTATTTCTAACATATTTAGAGTATATTTTAGTATTTTATTTTAATATTACATTTTATTATCATGCAAAAAGGGGATTCTCTCTTTATCATCCACTCAATTCTTTGATTGATTTCCTCACTGTCAGTGCCACCTACTTACTTATTTATTAAACTAATGTTTACTGTATGAATATTAAGTTCTAAGTATTATGCAAATCTCAAATATAAAGATAAGTAAAATAAAAATTATGTTGAAATTTTCAGTTTTAAAATGGGAGTTAAGACAGAAAAGATAATGAGATTTATGGTAGAATACCTTTTTAAAAAATATATCAAAGAATAAAGAGTCTCTTCCCAGAAGGAAGAACCTATTATTCAATCATTTCAAATAAGTTTCATGAAAGTGATTGGAAAAGAAACATCTGTTGTTTTAAAACAAGCTGATGAAAACTTTTCCATTGTCTTCAAAAATCAGTAATTGCTTATTTGAATAAACAACCTTTGATAGAAGCATTTTCCACTTGTTGATAGAAGTGGAAATGTAATCATTTTACATCTGAATTTTGAACTTTATTCAGTGAACTTTGTTCTATGTTTCTTTATTTTTTTCCCCAATTTTGGTGTTAATTTTAACTACTGTGAGGTTTATTTATTTATTTGTTTGTCTACTTAGGATACCTATTATTTATAAATTAATTTTCCTAGATTTTTATTTTGTATAGTATTACAATTTGACTTTGTCTTCCATTCTATTGATTAATTTTGGCAAATCTATAAGTCAAACATTTATAGAGTAATAGTATTCTCAATATTCCATGTATAATTAATCATTTTTAATTTTACTGTTAGTTGTGTGGTTCTTTTTTAATCCGGTACTGTTCTCATTTCATTTAATGCATGCTCTCTATAGTTTTATTTCTGTATGTTTCAAGTGTTCTGTTAAGTGTTCATAAAATCTCCTGTCTGCTGCTTCTGTGCCCCAGCAGATGTGCTTGAGTATTTGTTTCTGACTTTGTGGGGGAGTATGTACTTGAAGAAGGGTGTTAGATAAGTACGTTCTGTAGACTCTGTAAGCACTTTATTTGTACTCAAAACTTGCCTGTTCTAGTCACTCCCTTTTCGGTACCAGTTCATTTTAGAAATCAGGTTATCATTTCATATTTTGCTGAATATTGTGTTGGTTTCCAGTATTTCTCCTATAATTTATAAAGTATTTAGAGTATATTTTCAGTAACTTTTGCAACTCTCTGGTTGATCTGGAGTTCCCAGTGAAACTATGAGAGTCCCGCAATTGCTTTTAACAAAAGAAACGAGGGAGAGCTGAAATGCCTCCTGACCATTTTTCAAACATATTAATCTAAAAGCGACACAAATGAACACATTTCCTAGAGAAATCAAGTTTCTTATGAGAGATATCTGGCACTGACATATTATTCAATAAAACTAAGTACTCCCAAAGACAATCTATCTAGAGAATTCCTCAGGAGGAGTATATTACCAACTGCTGAGAGAGCCCTTCTCAAAGGAAACAAGTTCACAAAATCAAGAATAGTAACAGGGATGTATCTATTGGCAATTTGTTTTAATGTCAGGATTAAATGTAAAACTTATTTTTAAAAATACAAGCAAGCATTTATGTGATTGGGTACATATTGTGTCTTAGTTCCAATTTTCTGTTACCAATTTAGAAATATAAAAATCATAATTCTTGTATTTATTTTTCAACAGTTTTTCTGTTGAAAATATATTTGTTTAACATGACTATGCATTTAGTGTCTAATATTAAGAATATAATTTAAGGTATGCAAATAGCTTTCTATTATGTGTTTTAAAATATTATTTATTAGAAGACTAAAAGTTGCTTTTTAACACAACTTAAAAAATTTGAAGTATCCAGTACTTGTAGTCCACTTAATTGATAAGAAAGTGCAACAATAAAATACAAAATAGTGTTTTTAACTCAATTGGGAGCATGACTATACACACATGTAACATAGGCAGAAAATGTAGACAGAAAAAAAAAAGTAGCTTACAGAGTGTCTTAGACTGGGCTGGTATAACAAAGTATCATACATTGGGCAGCTTATAAACAACAGAAATTTACTTTTCACAATTCTGTAGGCTGGAAGTTGAGACCAGAATGCCAGCACAGTCTGTTTCTGGTGAGGGCTCTCCTCAGGTTAAAGACTGCTATCTTCTTGTTGTATCCTCACAGGGTGGAAAGACAGCTAGAAAGCTCTCTGGGGTCTCTTTTATAAGATCATTAATTCCCTTCATAAGGGCTCTACCCCTGACCTAAATTAACCTACCCAAAGCTCCACCTCTTAACACAAGAACACTGGGGGTGAGGATTTCAGTATACGAGTTTTAGAGGACTAAAAACATCCAGTCTATATAAGAGAGCTTAACAAAAATCTGGAGAATGCTATCTGATTGTTATTTTTGGTAAAAGAATCATAAATATTCTAAAATACAAAATACGTTCTATATTTTCTTATTGATAAAATACTTTTTAGAATATTTATGACACACTGAGCATTTTATCAAGAATCTATAATTGCATAAATAGAAATTTGAATATTTCTGTTTCTCATCTTTAATATGGAATTAGTAACATTTGGTTTTTGTGAATGTGTGCTTTTTATTTAAAACATAATACTGAGGACTCTTTCTGTCATCCAGGAATTTCTATACAGATTCTAGAACTGAGGAAAAAGATGGAAATGACAAAGAATCAGTGTTTTCAGGCTTTGTTAAAGAAGCACTCAAAACATCTCCAAACCATTGTCCCAATAGTGCCTCCTCCCTCCCAAAGCAACACAGACCCTTAGTCTATATTAGAAAGATGAAAAGTGTGAAGAAATCTTCATGTGCATAAGTTATCGACATAATGGGGGAGAGAGAGACTGGAATTTTCTTGTCTCTCCATTTTCAGAGCTTTGGAGAGGAGAATACTTTTTCTCTCCACACATCAAGTGAAATGGAGTGATTTCAAGAGAATTACTTAAGGCAGCTGGGGTAGGGTTACTCCAGGTTGGGCGAGGCTAACATCTGCTCATACAATGGACCTGCTGATAACTGCTTGTGCAGATGCGAGCAGACAGAAGCAAGAAGTGGCGTGTTTAGGTTCTTGGTCTTTCTTCTCTATTTTATTTCAAGTTAATCTGTTCTTTTTTACCTAACTACATTCAGATTTATTTTACATTGTGATGGTCACTTCTAAATTAACAGAAACAGTATATAGATAACCATGATTAAAGTACTAGAGGAATTACATCTGTCCAGTAATAGAACATATTTGTCATGTAAAACAAATACAAATTAATGAATCAACTGAAGTTTAGATTCTTTTGTTTTCTGCTCATTTATTTGTCTCGTATTTTTTGTCTTCAAAATATTCTCTGAAACAAATGTATATAAAGCTGATCCTCAGAATTATTTGTACAAAAGTATAAGTGAGAATCCCATTATCAACTGGATTTGTCATCCAATTGTAATGGAACTCTCATTAATCTAGTACTTACGTTTTATAAGTGAAGATATTTTCTAGTAGAACACTGTTAGGAAACATTTGAATGAATATCTTCTCAGCTTTCTGGCCCTTTGACATGAAAGGGAATGAAAAATAAAAGGAATCTTCTTACGTCTTATTTTCTATTCTTTTTTTTTCTTGGTGCACACAATGCAGCCTTTCTTACATTTTAAATACTAAGTAAATTGAAAAATATTCTTTCTCTTAACGATAAGTTGAAACAAGAAACTGATTTTGAAAAATAATATATAAATTTTGATCTTTTACTTTTGAAATTCCTTTTTTTTCTCCCAATTGTGGAAACATGTATCTTGAAATCTGTATGAATTGCTTAATGTGCCACAAAATAAATCATTTTCTATGAATTATGTCATATCCTTTGACTTCAGTGAAAGAGCTTGAGCTCCTCTCTGCATCTTGACTTTCCCATCATCTCACAGATATAGATAACAAGAGAAGTGACATGATCCTTGCTGTGCTCACTGTTACTTTTTGTGGTATTTTTCAATAAAATATCATTAAACCTGAGGAATGCTTTGTCTTTTTTTAAATTTTGTTTAAGATTGAATATGCTTTGACAACCCAACAGATGATAGATGTTAACTCCTATAAATTGAAATCGCCAACACAGAAATAAGTGGCTAATGAGGACTACAAGCTGTGTGTATTACTGTGTATATTTCAGGTGACAATTATCAATTTTATTTCTAAGGTTAAAAATGAACTGAGGCCAAAATATATGTATTGCTATATAAAACCTTATATAGACCATTACCCCCACCCCTCCATTTCACAAATACGAAAAAGGAGGCTCAGAATTTTTAAGCTCTTGTTTATAGTAAGCAGGCAGTGCCTCAGAGAGCCCTATGCAAGACTTCATTCACTTGGACGTTGGCCTAGTAATTTTTCATTTTTCACGCTCTCTCAAGTAAATAGAGATAAAAGCTAAATGGAGAAACAACAAAGAACTATAACCTAGAGTGTCTAATAAATTGTATTTATTTTTCAGACAGAAGAGTTAGGTTAAAATCTAGGTACAAACAAATTTCCTGAAGCTGTCTTTCCTCTACCTTTACAAAATAACAAAATCAGTGGATGGGAACTTCTGTCAAATTTATCTTCAATCTGCAAACATATCAGCACTTTTTTTTATATTTTCTCCTTCTCTTTCATTACAATAACTAGAATCTCTTAGACCTGTTCAAAACAACTCACCCATGTGCTCTGTATCTCACCCACCAGACAAGATCCTTCTTGGACCCTCACTCCCTTCTCTGTACAGTGTTCATCTTTCCCTGTCTGGAAAATCCCTCCTGCGATTATTTAAATACCCTCAGCCTCTCTGACCATAAAGGAAGTCTTTGAACATACTATTATTCCCAACAACTGCATTGACTAGCTCCTCTTCTTTACAGTCATTATGAAAGAATAGTCTATAGTACACATCTGATATCTTCCACACTCACTCACTTCTTAAACTATTAGAATCTGATTTATGGTACTTAAATTTCTCTGAAAGAAAGCATCACTGGCCTCCTGATTACTACACCCAATAATCTTTTCTCAGTGCTACACTTACTTGATTGCTCTAGCATCTAATAATCTTGACCATTTCTTCTTCAAACTTTCTTTTGTTCAACTAGCATAACTAATTTTGTAATTCTTGTTGTTAATTCACTTTTTTGATTACTTCTTTTTCAATGTTCTTATGTGGGCTCAGCTTCCTAAACATATGTGCTAAATATTTATCTGCAGAGTTTTTCCAAGGTTTCTTTTAATTTTATATTTTCTGGGTGCAACCATTTATTACCATGGTGGCTTAAATAGGCATCTATATCCTGACAACTTCAAATAAAACAGATATAATATCACTGCTGATGTTTAAACTCACAAGTCTAGCTGGTTTTTGCCATGTCCAGTTGCATATTTTACAAACTCCATGAATCATGATTAGAAAAATGAATACAATTTCCTCCTTTCAAAAGTGTTCCTATTATTGGGTATCATCTTTCTGTCACCATCATTCACATCAGCTCTTTCCATCACAACCTGTATCGATAAATTACAATGCCCCACTTTCAACTCCCATGCATATTTTCTAAAAACATAGGACAATCCTTGGATTAATTTAACAACTTTCTAAATAACCCCACTCTCTTCTGTCTTGCTTCTCTCTAATTCATTCTTCACATGGAGATCAGAATTTTTTTTAAATGCAAATGTAACCAGGTCACTCTGCTCCATAAAACCTTTCAGAGACTCCTCAATGTTTAAGGTAAAAGCCATAGATGTCAGTGATAGTTTGTAAGGTTTTTTCCTACCTTCTGTTTTCTTTCCAGTTTACCTCTGATCACTATCTCTTTTCTACAAAATGGAAACACACTAAATGTTTTCCAGTTCTCTAAATGCTTCACATATTCTCTCAAGTCTGTCACATTCTTATGACTCCCATTTGGAATACATTGTGCCCCTTCCTTTCATAGGCTATGCTCTCTGTCTGTTACCTGTGTGTAACTGCACCTCTCTCTCATAGCATGTAGCATAACATAGTGTAATTATTGATTTTTCTATCAACTCTTGAATACACTATTAGATCCATGATGTCAAGACTATGCTTTTCTTGTTATTCATTGCTTACCCAAAAACTAGCATAGTGTTTGACAATACTAACACCTAAGTAAATAAGAGAATATTTGATCTTTGCAGAAGTCAGGTAATTCAAATCTATATTTGCTTTTCTATTTTTGATTGTGTTGTGGAATGAATGGGAAATGAATCTGTATGGTACCTGATATCCTCAATCACCATGTACTATTATCCTTCTCATGAGAAGCAGGTAGGGCTATCTGATTCTTCCTAATAATTTTAAGCCAGGTATGTTGAGGTCTCTGTGCCAGGGGTGAAAGAAAGTTTGACTCTCTCTTGTAAGTACCATGAATGGTTAGTATCTAAAGGTCATAAATTAATAGTTTATTTTTGTGGAACTATTATGTCATGCCAAAAAAGCAGTTTGTTCCAAGTTTCTCTTTGAAAATTGTACTAACTTCCTTTTTGGTAGTAAATTAAGGAAAAACTATATATAAGCATCTGAGAAAACTAAATAACATGTGTACATAACCAAGCCAAAAAGATCTAATTGAGTTTGGTAGTTCATCATGCCAAGAGCCAATCAGAGAGACAAAAAAATAGTGCCAGGAAGGATTCTATTTACTGCTGGAAGAACAGGTGAACAGGGAAGCAATGTCAGCTGCCTTCTCAACTGACTACAATTTAGGTGTTTTAGAGGGAAAAAAAGAATGCAGGTTCATGCAGGGAGGTAGAGAAGGGGTGTGTTTGTCACGGGGTTTGCAGGTGGTTTGAGTCACAGGTCAGAATTCCATGATGAACAGGGTTCCCTGATGTCATGAGGACTGTGGTCAGTGGTCTGGTTAGCCTCAAGTCCCTGATGCTGTCTCAAAGCTAGAAAATTCAAAGGCAATATACTCAAAGGATATAGGTTAATAACTAGCTTGGCTTTTCTTTGGAATGCTTGTGTTCAGAAAAATGTTGATTACGAAAGCAGAACAGAATGGAGACTCATCTTTTGCTTTCCTTAAGTTTATAAAGGCTACATGTAGAAACAAGGAAAAACTTTTCAATACACTCTTATGGTGGCCCAGTTGTGTGTGTGTGTGTGTGTGTGTGTGTGTGTGTGTGTGTGTGTGTGTGTGTGTGTGTGTGTGTGTGTGTGTGGTTGAAGGTCATTATGCACCTTCAATTTCCAACTGGAAAGGAAAGAAAATGTAAGAAATCAACCCCTAACTTAGCTTCCAACTCCCAACCCCTAACTGCAATGTCCAAGATGACCGTATAGCAATGATAAACAAGAACGTCTCTTTTTTGTCCCCATCCCTGAGTAAATTGCCAAATCTGAAATCCCAAACTGTTTGGAAATCAAAGTTTTCCACCTCGGGAAAAAGACTAAAGGCAAAATTGAATAAAGAAGAGTAAAATTTTGACTAATCTCATTCTCCTGCAGTCTTGTTATTTGTTTCATTGGGATTTTTAAAAAATCAAAATTTGTTCTAATCCAGAGAGGAGAGAGACACTCTATTTCATCTTACACATGAGTGATAATGCTGACCTTTTCTTTTACCAGCAAGTCTATTAGTTATGTGATTTTATACAATGATAATGTTTTACAAATTATTTATTCAATAACAGATGGGGGAGGGAATTTGCGTCTTTCTATCACATCAGTTATAAGGGTCATTGCCAAAATGACCTGTGATAGATCCTTGTGCTGTCCATTTAAAAGATATTTGTTTGCCAATTTGGGGTTTCTGGTGCAGAGGGGGAATTTGGTACGAAAACCAAATTGCAGGATTGCAGATTGGAAAACTGTCAAGAAATGCTATAATAATAATTGTAGCTGACATTTATTGAACTCTTCCTGAGCTTTTTACTGAAGGTGTGTAAAGCTGTGGTACTGGGTTTCAGTTTAAAACTGTGCCAAGAAAAAGTTGATATTTATATAATTACCAAATATATCATTCCATGTTCACTTTGAATTCACATTCAGAGAAAGATGCTTAAAGAGGATAAGTGATATGCCCAATATTTTAGAGTTGAGGAGTTGTCAAGTCACAACATGCTATAGAACCCCTATCAATCATCAAAATTATTTAACTAAATTAACGCTGACTGGATTCATTTGCCATAATAATTTGAGTGTTTTGTCTCAAGTTCTTAACTCCCTTTACTCTTTTACTATTAAATATCTGTAACATAACAATAAGATTATTGTATTGTATTTGTCTGCTAACAGCCAACTTCCATCTAAATTCTGAGTTACCAGACAGTAGTAGTACATCTAATTCATTAGTTATTTATTTATTTAAATTTTATTTTATTTTATCAATGTACAATGTGGTTGATTATTGTGGCCCATTACCAAAACCTCCCTCCCTACTCTCTCTCCCCCCTCCCATCCATGCTGTTGCAAATGGCAGTATTTCATTCTTTTTTATAGCTGAGTAGTATTCCATTGTGTAGATATGCCACATTTTCCATATCCACTCATCTGATGATGGACATTTAGGCTGGTTCCAACTCTTAGCTATTGTAAATAGTGCTTCAGTGAACATTGGAGAACAGGTATACCTTCAACTTGATGATTTCCATTCCTCTGGGTATATTCCCAGCAGTGATCTATCTGCAATTGTTTGAGGAACCTCCATACCATTTTCCATAGAAGCTGCACCATTTTGCCGTACCACCAAAAATATATGAGAGTTCCTTTTTCTATGCAGCCTCACTAGCATTTGTCATTCACAGTCTTTTGGATATTAGCCATCCTAACTGGGGTGAGATGGTATCTCAGTGTGGTTTCAATTTGCATTTCCCGAATGCTGAGTGATGTTGAGCGTTTTTTTCATGTGTCTGTAGGCCGTTCATAATCTTCCTTTGAGAAGATGGAAAGATATCCCATGCTCTTGGATTGGAAGAATCAACATTGTGAAAATGTCCATAACCCAAAGTGATATACAAATTCAATGCAATCCCCATCAAAATTCTAATGACATTTTTCTCAGAAATGGAAAAAACTATCCAGACATTTATATGGAATAACAAAAGAGCATGCATAGCCAAAGCAATTCTGAGCAAAAAAAAAAAAATAAGCTGGGGGCATAACACTACCTGACTCTAAACTATGCTACAAAGCTATAATAACCAAAACAGCATGGTAATGGCATAAAAACAGACACACTGATAAATGGAATTGAATAAAGAATCCAGAAATCAACCCCCACACCTACAGCCATCTGATCTTTGACAAAGGCACCAAGCCACTGGGGAAGAGACTGCCTCTTCAGCAAATGGTGCTGGGATAACTGGATATCCATATGCAGGAGAATGAAACTAGACCCATACGTCTCACCATATACTAAAATCAACTCAAAATTTATTAAATAATTAAATATACACCCTGAAACAATAAAAATTTCTTTAAAAAAAAAACATAGGAGCAACACTTCAGGAAGTAGGACTGGGCACTGACTTCATGAATACAACCCTAAAAGCATGGGAAACCAAAGGAAAAATAAACAAATGGGATTATATCAAACTAAAAGCTTCTGCACAGCAAAAGAAACTATTAACAGAGTTAAAAGACAACCAACAGAGTGGGAGAAAATATTTGCAAAATTTATATCTGACAAAGGATTAATATCCAGAATGTACAAGGAACTGTAACAACTTTACAACCAAAAAAACTAGCAACCCAATGAAAAAATGGACAAAGGAGCTAAATAGGCACCTAATTCATTTTGACATGACAGTCTTAACATGGGACCTGGTGTAAAAGGTGGGCTCAATACGTATCGGATGGAAAATGAAAGTTTCATTACAAATTCCTAATTTAGCAATGTTAAAACCATCTTTGCCTAACTTTTTCTTTCTTGCCTAACAACAGATGATATTGATGACAGTCATCTAAGTATAAGAATAATTTGATAATGTCTAAGAGGATCTGGGGCTTTGAGAAAAAGGAAGATCCAAGAAAAATACTGAGAAAAAAAGTGGACACACTGAGGCAGAATGATAGAACCTCTTTAAACTATAAAAATAAGAGTAATAGATTTAAAATTTTCAGTTTTGTAAGGTGTCTTATATTGTACAAACAAATGGATTGATAGAAATAATATAGTCTAATAAAATTATTATAGGGTGCTATCAATAAATGAATAATTGAGTAGTTTAAATGCTTCTAACATTTACACCAACTGTGTGTGTGTGTGTGTGTGTGTGTGTGTGTGTGTGTGTTTAAAGGCTTTATTTTTTCTTACCACTAAAAGGCAAAATCTAGGGAAAAAAGAACAAAAAAAGAAAATAAGATATGACTACAGCTGTATTTTCAAGCTTGTGTATATTTATTTCTGATCTCTATACACCTCTCTATGATGACAATTGATCACAGAAACTATCCTTCCCTCCAAGAGTAATAATTTAAAATGTGAATGCACCCTCTTTTTTCTTTCTGCATATCTGCTACAAGCTTTACTTTCTACTACTTTCTAATAATTGCTCAAAATGTAAGTTCTGCTTCTCAATTGCACCTACACATACAAGAGTCAGGTCTTTCTTGGTAAGATAAATGAGGGCAAAGGGGAATGAGAGAAATAAGACAAAGGTAAGCTCATGAACCAGTTTTATCCCCTTCCCACCATTAAGTCCATTCATGTGTTTTCAATAATTTTTTACAGTTTATGTGTCATCTCCCCTTTCTTTTATTCTCTCCCTTCCCAGAGGAGAGTTTTTGCAAATAAGAGGCCTGATCCACCAGTGGACCAGAGTGGTTTTCCTGGTAGTCTGTGAAATCCCCATTTTGTTTGAAAAGCTTTTTATTATTACATAAACATAGAGGTGTCCATCTAATAACTTACCTAACAGTATGCCTCCTATGTCTTTCTAGTCCTAGCCACAAAAACTAAAGCGTAGAAAAGTGGTTTGGAGTTAAATAAACAGCTCATCAACCAAATTATATGCAATACTTTAAATATTCTTTTACTTTTAACAATGCTACACTATCCTATACATTTCTGGAGAAAGGAAAAAAAAGTGTCATCTCATTAAATATTTAGAGCTGTTTGTCATTTTTGGGGGTTTTGTTAAAGAAAATTTGAAGCTTTATTCTACTCATGTCACTCTTGAAACATTACAAAACTATTCTTTTTTTCACATCTCCAGTCATATGTCACCTATATTGATCAATTTAGATATGGTTTTAGAAAAATACAAACATATAAATATTAATTAATTTTAAATATACATATTAAAAATGCATCATAGTTCTTAATCATCTCTTAATAACCTAAATTTAAGTACCTGCAAGTCAGGATATTGAATAGTCAATGTTAACTTTATTCCCTTATTTACATCCATTTAGCATTTTTTTTTTATGATTATTTTACTGGTTTTTTTTTGGAACTTCTATTTTCTTGGTCTACAAACTTCAAATCTGGTATAAAATCAGTTTGAATATTTTAATAGTAAGGAAAACCAAAGAGTGTGATTAAAGCATTATGTTTTGGTATGACTGTGATTCCCAATGTATCATTCAAGTTCACCCATTGTTCTGAAAAAGCAGTATATGTTTGTGAAAAAGTAACTTAAGAAGATTATTTTCAAATTCACTTATGTACTTGTGATAGAGAATCAAAGTACGTTAGAGACTGAGGATTTCTTTTGCACTTATGCAAAGTCTGCATTTTTCATCTAACATGGACTTGTGTGAATTCTCAACAGATGTAAATTCCAAGGTCCAGCAATTTGTTGAGTTGGTTCAATTATTCAATTAACTATGCTTCTAAATCTTTCAATGCACTGTTCTGGAGGTTTGAGACCTTCTGTATGAAAAATTAACCACCTGTTTTAACTAGAATTCAGCAGAGAATACATACCATTATTATATTCAAAAAACAATAGTAGAAGGGAAGATGAAATATGGTTTGAATTTTAAAGGACACACATTTCAGAGTAATAGAAAATGAAATACAAATATCTGTGATACTATTATAATCTACCACTACAGGGAAAAAATTGAAGCTTATAGAAAGTTCTTGGCATTTATAAAAAATGACTTTAGCAAAGTTTCCTTACAAAAGTAAGAAAATCCATTAGAATAACAAGTAAAAATAACACAAGAAGAAAAATCATGTGGAATAAAAGACTAATCAAAATTGAGATGTCCACTAATGACTATACTAAATAACAACAGTTGAAAGATTCATAGTCCAAATTTAATACTTGAGCAATGATTAGAAATGTTGGTAAATGAATATATAAATCATTTTTAAGAAAAATAAATTGAGATTAATTATATGATTGAAATACCAGTTTTCACTGCAAAAGTAATTGAAAGCCCATAAGAATATAAAACATTTCGATGTAAGACAGTAAAGTCTAAGAGCAGCATATTGTTTTGCAGTCAGTAACTGAATACACAAAAATAAAGAAAAGCCTAGAAAATCTTCAGCAACAGAAAACAAATAACAAAGAGTCACAATCTTATACAGTAATTTCCTAAAACTAGCATAGAAGGAAAGCTGCTGCTTAAGTCAGCTCATAATTCTATCCTCACAAACTTCTAACTCTCCCCCCAAAGGATACATTTTTAGTACCAAAATCCTGAAAATAACTGTTTTCATATTTGTAGAGAATCAGGCTGAGGAATGAGATAGCAACTCAACGTGAAAATCACAAAGAATAGATTTCTCCACCAATTAGCTTAGTGGAGCTCATGCTAATACCATTTTAATATATAAATGTGAGGAAAACTGACAGGAAAATCAAACTATCCCTAGCAATAAAGAAAATCTTAGCAACATGAACCTGGAAGAACAAAAGAGAAAATAAGAGAGGATCTTAAAAGGATGTAGTAATTTAGGAGTCCAAGGGTACACTGAGATTCCCAATGACAATCCCTTTCCCCTAGACCCTTCTCCTCCAGTGGTAAATGATAAGTAGAAACCCAAAAGTACAGGCACTAATTTTATGCCTTTCTTTTGAGTTTACAAGTGAGAATGACTGCTGAAGAAAATAAGATATTTAAAATTCAAGAATCAATATCCAAAACTGACACTTTATTAGGCTCTAAAATATGATGTGCCTCCCTATAAGAATAAAAAATACTTTTAATTTGGTTATTATACTCTACAAGTCCATTTAACACAATCAGAGCTTGAAGAATACATCCCAAGTTCAACAAGCAAGACTGGTAATGGCCACATAAAAATGAATACAACTGAAAAAAACAAATTCATAATTTAAGGTATAGTTCTATGTAGTAGATTAACAGCTCTCACAGTAGCAGAAAGGGAGTCAAATAAAGTAACACAAAATGAAGTACTATTTGACATAATTTGCTTGTTTGAACAAAGTGGAAGAAGAAAAAAGAAACGTGACAACATTTAAAAATAAATTATACATAGAAGAAAAAAATGAGAAAAAAACATAACAAGTGCAAATAATGAGAATCAACTGCTGAATTAGATTATTACAAAGAATAGAACATTTACCCACAGCTGCCTCATTTTATAGCTGAAAATTATAAGAGCATGAATTCATTGAGTACAAGCACATCATCAGTGTGTATCAGGCAAAGTATGCTAACAATCACACACTCACGCACAACACACATTCAATGGCAAAAAATAGTAATTGTATTTTTCATGTGTTTGCAGGGATGACTTTGCTGATATGAACTGATACTGGATATGTGATTCTAAACTACAGCTCCTCATGTCCTTTTTATTATTTGAACTAGCAGGATAACCAGGGCATGGTCATCTCATGGCAATGGCAGAAACATAAGAGAGACAACCCTGATGTAAGAGTACATTTCTAGCCTTTGCCGCAATTATATCTGCCAATATCCCATTGGAAAAAGCAAGTCACATGACCAAAATTTATTAAGGGGCTCAGACTACACTGTATGTCTGTGAAATGAAAATGACATGACAAAGGGTGTGGATACAGAAAGAGGTAAAGAATTGGAGCTAATAATTTAATCTGCCCTAGCAGTAAAGATAACATGTTAAGTCAAAATTATGAGAACTACAGAAATAGATACAGGAAAAAAGGAAAACACCATCACAAAAGCAAAAAAAATAAAAATAAATACTTCTGGAATAGCAAAGAATCAATGGAGGGCTGAAAACTAAGTTCTAGACATAGAGGAATAGATTAACATACTGTGAAATCAAAGTAAAAGAACAAAAAAATGACTGCACATGATGATATGGAGGGCAAACATTACTCAACATGTAAGTGATGTTCATAAAGAAGTAAAATCCACATATGGTATTAAAATGTATCCAATGTTATAATAGAAGAAAAATCTATTAAATTAAATAATAACAGACTAACAGGTCCTACAGATTGTAAAGCACAACTGTACAAAATAAATTAATATAAAATAATAAAAACTCAGTATCATGCTGTTTTGATTACTACAGCTTTGAAGTATGTTTTAAAATCAGGTGGTATGATTCCTCTAGCTTTGTTCCTTTTGTCATACCTGCTTTGGCTATTTGGGTTAGCTTACGGTTCAATACAAATTTTAGGATTTTTTTTCTATTTCTGTGAAAATATTATTGAAATGTTGATAAGGATTGCATTAAATCAGTAGATTGCTACAGGTAGTATGGAAATATTAACTATATTAGTTCTTCCAATCCATTAATATAGAACACCTTTCAATTTATTTATATCTTCTTTAATTTCTTCCATCAATGTTTTATAGTTCTAACATACAAATCTTTTACCTTCTTTGAAAATTTTTTTGCTAAGTATTTTATTTTTATAACTATTGTTAATGTGATTTTTTAGTATTTCTTTTTCAAATAGTTTGTTGTTAGTGTACAGAAATGCTACTGATTTCCGTAGGTTGATTTTGTGTCCTCAAACTTTTTTGAATTTACTAGTTCTAATAGTTTTTTTGTGGCATCTTTAGGATTTTCTGTACATAAGATTATGTCATTTATAAACAGACACAATGTAACTTTATTCCTTCTGATTTGTATGCTTTTTATTTCATTTTCTTGCTTAAATGCTCTGGCTGTACTTCTAGGTATACAGACAAATTGACTAATAGGACAAAATAGAGAGCCTAGAAATAAATTCATGAATTTACAGTCAACTGATTTTCAACACAGATGCCAAGAACACAAAATGGAAAAAGGACAGTCTCTTCAATAAAAGATGTTGGGAAAACTGGATATCCAAATGCAAGAGAGTAGAATTAGAAACTTACCTAACACCGCATACAAAAATCAACTCAGAGTGGATTGAAAACAAGTGTAAAACCTAAAACTATCAAACTGGTGGAAGAAAAATAGGGGGAAAACTTCATGACATTTGCTTGGGCAATGATTTTTTTTTAATATTATCTCCACAAATCACAGGTAACAAAATTGAAAATAGATATATAGAATTGCAGCAAATTAAAAAGTTTCTGCACAGCAGAACAATTAACAGAATGAAGATACAACCTATGGACTACGAGAAAATATTGACAAGCCATATATCTGATAAGAAGTTAATATCCAAAATATGTAAGCAACTCAATTCCATAATAAGAAAACAATTAAATAACCCAACTTAAAAAAAAATGGGCAAAGGACCTGAATAGATGTTTCTCAAAGAAAAGACAATAGGGTAGAGTAAGCCCTCCATATTCATGGATTCTGCATCTGTTAGTTTAACGAACTCTGAATCACAAATATTTAGCAAAGAGACTCAACAAAATTCCAAAAAGCAAAACTTAAATTTTCCACATGCCAAGTATGACATTGAATCTTCATGTATAAAGTGATGTGTAGGTATTGTATTATATAAGTAAACTAGAGATGATTTAATGTATATGGGAGGATGTGTGTAGGTTATATGCAAACACTACACTATTTTATACAAGAAGCTTGAGCATTCCTAGAATTTGTTATCTGGGGGTGGGTAGGGGACCTCAAATCAATCCCCTACAGATACCAAGGGATAGCTATATTCGAAAAAATGCTCTACATCACTAATCGTCAAGGAAATGCAGATGAAAATCACATTAAAATATAACCTCACATCTGTTAAAAGCTCTATTATCAAAAATAACAAAAGGTCATTGTTGGTGAAGATGTAAAGAAAAGGAAACACCTGTACACTATTAGCAGTAATGTAAATTAGTACATCCATTGGGGGAAACTGTATGGAGATTCCTCAAAAAATGAAAAATTGAACTACCATAAGATCTAGCTGTCCCACTTCTGGGTATATATGCAAAGGAAATAAAATCACTAACTAGAAGAGATATCTGCACTTCAATGTTGTTTGCAGTATTATTTGCAATAGCCAAGATATGGAACCAATCTAAATGTTCATCAAAAGATGAACTGATAAAGAAAAAAAGATAATTAAAAAATAAAAGATAAAAAAAATTAAAGATAAAAAAGAATGAAACTCAGACAAATTGTAATTCAGTTATTAAACTTCAAATCTAAAGAAATGAGTTTAGATAGATTTTTTAAATCTTTACAAAAAAAGAGGCTTAATTCAAATAACCCAATAACACATGAAATTCCAGATTTTAATGAAGTAGCATTTGTGATTTATGCCTAACTGTAGTGCATACATTTTCTTACCATGTGATTATATATTTTCTACTAAAAGTAAACAAGCAATAGTATTTCTATGACAAGATAGCTTTATGAGATTAACCCTTCTGGTGAAAATGAGAATACAATCTGAACAACATTTCCATTTCCAGGTAGATTGTAGACAGACTCCGGGGCCAGAGCAAGCTGAATATGCCACAAAATAAAAATTTTATAAGCTATGTTCATCAGAGAGCTGAGAACACAAAGAAACCTAAGCTAGTAAAATTCCAGAAATGGGAAGCCAGCTTTGGTTTTCTCTGTCAGGGACACGGAAAATTAGTCGCAAAAAACAGGCCTTGATCAGAACAACGACATTCTATGGTGAGTAATATTTCCATCAGTTAGATGAAAGATTAGATTCACTATGTCTCTAAAACCTCTCAAACATATTTCTAAATTATTTGCATGGTTAGCAAAAAGAAAATGCTTTCCTTATTTACCATAGCCACCAGATATATAATATAAGGTATTTTTTCTTTGTAACCTATGATATATAATAAATGCTGATGATAAAACATAGAACTTCATGTTTTGGCAGATGCATGTGCTATATTTCATTACTTTCAGTTGACTGATTTTAAAATCATAATATTTGAATGCAAAATGAAAGTATAGAAAAATGATGGCAGAAACCACCAATTAAGATTTGAAATTTTCACTTCAATAAGTTAAATAAACAGAAATTTATGCAATAAAATTTCAATTAAACATATTTGTTTGAAGCATCATTACTCTTGCCAAATGAAATATAATTAATCCAGTGAATTGGGTCTCTGGTTCTGTAACTTAAAATGAATTATTATGTTAAGGTTATTTAAGGTTATAATTTGCTGTTTGTTTTGGCTCACAATAAAATATAACTTACCTCATAAGCTTCTATAATATCTCACATAATTAGAAAAACTTAGGCAGTTAATGATATAGCTACCTTTGTCAAATTTAAAGATCATTTACTTTTGGACTAAGCCACAATTTAAATGATAAAGACATTAGCTCATCTATCATATACTTGACATTTCAACATATTCATTACATTTACATATCATTACCTATATAATAGCAATTTTTTAAAAAGTTTTATTCACTACTTTCCAGTCAAAATGCATATTTTTTTATTTTAAATGTCTTTGATAATAAAAAATTGCTGATTACTGTAGGGCCTTTCCTTCTGTTATTTTTTCCAGGCATTTTATGTACATACATACAAATGCACAGGAGGGATATTCGATAGGTTCATGGAAAATGCATAGTATGAAAAAACTAGGCATGCATGTTAAAATATTTGCTCACCAAAATAAACTCATACTAACCTGTTGTAACATATCAGAACAGGATCTAATTTGAGGTACTAAGGAGGTTAAGACATCCGTTTGAAAAGAACCCCTATCAGAGCAACATGAATTCTGCTAAAAGTGAAGAATAAATATCAAATTTATGTTGTAGCTTGGATAGAAGAATATGAAACTATTTATGCTCTACGAAAAGTTTATGGAGACAATGCCCCAAAGTAATCAGCAGCTTTCAAGTGGATAACTCATTGTAAAAAGGAAGGAGATTTTTAAGATGATGCCCGCAGCAGCAGACCATCCACATTAATTTGTGAGAAAAAAAATTAATTTTGTTTGTGCCGTAATTGAAGACCAATAAGTAACAGCAGAAGACACATCATGGACACCTCAACTGGTTCAGCTTACACAAGTCTCACCAAAAAATTGAAGCTGAGCAAAGTTTCTGCTGGATGGATGCCAAAATGGTTGTGCCCAGATCAGCTGCAGACAAGATCAGAGCTTTCAATGGAAATTTTAAACAAGTGGGATCAAGATCCTGAAGCATTTCTTCAAAGTAACAGGAGATGAAACATGGCTTTACCAGGATGATCCTGATGACAAAGCACAATCAAAGCAATAGCTACCAAGAGGTGGAAGTGGTTAATCAAAGCAAAAGCCGACCAGTCAAGAGCAAAGGTCATGGCAACAGTTTTTTGAGATGCTCAAGGCATTTTGCTTGTTGAATTTATGGAGGGCTAAAGAACTACAACATCTCCTCATTATGAGAATGTTTTGAGAAAGTTAGCCAAAGCTTAAGCAGAAAAACACCTGAGGAAGCTTCACCAGAGAGTTCTTCTCTACCACAACAATGCTCCTGCTCATTTGTCTCATTAAACAAGGCAATTTTTAAATTTTTAAAAAGGAAAGAAAGATAAAACAATAATAACAATATGCTGAACTTTCAAAAAGAGAGAACAGAACTGAGGTTACCAGAGGCGGGAATGGATCAGGGTGAGGGGTGTTTAGCAAGAAATTGGTAAAGGGCCACAAAAAATGATTCCATTGTATAATGTTGAATATACTAATTGTCCTGATTTGAACATCACATATTGCACACAATATGTGCACAATATATAATCAGCTATGTTTCAACAACAGCAGAAAAATATAATAAAAAGAGACAAAAAGAAAAAGAAAAGAAAACCATTAGGCATCCACCTTACAGTTCTGACTCAGCTCCTTCTGACTTCTTGCTGTTCCCTAATCTTAAAAAATCTTTAAGTGCACCTATTTTTCTTCAGTCTATAATGTAAAACAGACTGCCTTGACAAGGTTAAATCCCCAGAACCCTCAGTACTGTAGGGATGGACTAAATGGCTATCATTGTTTACTAAGGTGTATTAAACTTGATGGAGCTTATGTTGAGAAATAACATTTATAGATATTCTTATCTTTTAATTGAATTAGTCCATGAACTTTTTAAAGTCCCGTAGTGTGTGTGTGCATATTTCAATAATTTTTAGAAGCATATTCACTAATTAATTCCTTCATAAAATAATATTGAAAGCTTACATGTAGAATAATCTCAGAAACATTTGGTTATAAGAGAATATGAATTAGCAAAAGCTAATTTAATGATTACTACCACATATGTTTTAAATAAAACATTACATAGTTAAATATTAAAATTTTTCTGGTTGATATAAAGTATTTTACTCTTTAATATTGTTACTTTGTATTATATAAAACTACCATTCTTATAATTCAAAAGCGCTGAATGCAAACATTGTCTTATAGTTCAGCCTAACATCTTTTAGTATGTAGTTCTAATGTTGTAAAATGCAAACCATGTATACTACATATGTAAAAAATAGGAAGGCAATAGAAATGAATATTAGCAATCACCTTATATTGTGAATTTAAAGGTGATTTTTAAAATCATTTTTACTTCACGTATTATCTACATTTCTAAAATGAACCATATTTCTTTTATAATAATAATACCATGATTTTTTATTTGTCAAACATGCTATTGAATGTCAAGCAAATATGAAATACCATGTATGAGTTCTCGCCTCAGCTACTGCTGGTTCTCATTCCACAATCATTTCAGAACTTAGTATACCAAGTACATATTATTTAGAATTTTGTGTATATAAGTATAGTCTCATCTCTGGATATGACACAGTAAACTGAGTTTCAATTAAGGGACTATTGGTGAAAGTGATGTGGCTCATTGCATGGCTTTTAAGACATGTGATAACTGTCTTTATATTCCCTTTCTCTACCAACTGACCAGAACCACATGATGATGAAACTCTAAAGGATGATGAAGACTCACTAAATGAATCACCACATAGAGAAAAGCCAATGAGGAACACCTGATTCAGACTTTACATGAGTGAGAAAAGAAACTTCTATTATGTTGGAGTAATTGTGTTTTTGTTTTTGTATTTGTTTTTTTCGGGCTGGCCCTCCCAGTGCAGTTTTCTTTTTTTTTTTTTTTTCTCTTTGTTTTTAAATTTTATTTTGTCGATATACAATGTGGTTGATTATTGTGGCCCATTACCAAAACCTCCCTCTCCCTCTCCCACCCAACAATGTCCTTTCTGTTTGTTTGTCATATCAACTTCAAGGAACTGTAGTTGTTATGTCTTCTTCCCCCCACCCCCGGTGTGTGTGTGTGTGTGTGTGTGTGTGTGTGAATTTATTTATTTATTTTAGCTTCCACCAATAAGTGAGAACATGTGGTATTTCTCTTTCTGTGCCTGACTTGATTCACTTAATATAATTCTCTCAAGGTCCATCCATGTTGTTGCAAATGGCAGTATTTCATTCGTTTTTATAGCTGAGTAGTATTCCATTCTGTAGATGTACCACATTTTCCGAATCCACTCATCCCATGATTGACATTTGGGCTGGTTCCAACTCTTGGCTACTGTAAAGAGTGCTGCAATGAACACTGGGGAACAGGTATACCTTCGACTTGATGATTTCCATTCCTCTGGGTATATTCCCAACAGTGGGATAGCTGGGTCATATGGTAGATCTATCTGCAATTGTTTGAGGAACCTCCATACCATTTTCCATAGAGGCTGCACCATTTTGCAGTCCCACCAACAATGTATGAGAGTTCCTTTTTCATGACAGCCTAACCTGGCTTTCTAATATAACTATTAATCTACTATGTATTGGGGAGAGAAAAGATGTGCTCAGAAAAAGTCAATTAAGACACAGTAAAAAGTACAAGATTTTTTAAAAGCTATTTGAAAAGTTTTTATAATGAATTACAGAATCGTGATTATGTCTTTTGGATTAATAACTGTGCTTAGCTATGGGCATCCCTATTCAAACTGAAGACTAAGAGTTTTAGACAGCCTTTTAAAAGCTCAACTACAAACTGCCCACTAGAGACACATCTTAAAGAACACAGAAAGTAAATGTATTGAAAGGATACTTTACGCAAACTCTATCCAAAGGAATGCTGGTGTAGCTACACTAAAATCAGACACATAGACGTTACCTAACAGAATTGCCTGTACATATTCACCAATAATAAGAATGTTCATAGTAGCACTATTCATAACAGATGAAAATTAGAAAACCTGTAACAGTTGAATACATAAGTAGTGTTGTATTCATACAGTTGAATATTATAAAGCATTTATATAATTTATATTTTATTTATTTATATTTATATTTATAATTTATAAAGCATTTATATAATTTATATAAGCAATTTTTATTGCAACAAGGATGAAACTCACAAATGTAAGGCTGAGCAAAAGAAGCCAGACACTATAGGGTATATATTGTATGATTCAATTTATATTTATATTTGTCTTGAAAATCAGACAAAAAACATGACAGTAATTACTTTCTTTAGAGGTAATAAAAGGAAGAGGATATGACAGGGATTTTAGGGTACTGGTAAAACCTATTTTGTTATTTTATTGCTAGTTACATAGTTTTGTTTGCTTTGTAAAAATTCATTGAGTTTTACACTTGTATATTGGGTTCTCATCTTTATATAAAACACATACACTATATTTAACACTTACTAGTAGTATTGGTATATTAATAAAGGTCAGTATCTAAAAGTTAATTAAAATTATGTTGTAGTTTACACTTATTTCCAATAAAGATAAAATCAGTGTTCAAAGTATGGAAATACCCTTTTATATAATGACTAAATTATTTTCTTTGCTCTCAAATCTTTCCTTCTGTTGCTTTTCTGTTAGCTTTGATAATTAGGTAATTATGAAACATTTCTAATAATGCATTGCCGTTGCATAAATCTCCTCGACTTAAATAACCTCTAATAGACTAAAATGGGAAAAATGAGTAGGAATTTCTCAAATTTCTCTTGGGCAAAACACACATACCTATATCCTCACACACAAAATTAGTCCATACTACTCATATAAACTAGTGTTAACAGCATTGCTGTTAAAGAAGTAATTCCTGTTTGATGTAAAATTAGAAAAATAATTCTTGGATTTAAATTGATATATGTGTATAGCTTTTCATTCTTAGCCATTTTTTTAAAGTTCTTAGCCACTTTTGAGACTTTTCATAACGTTAACATATTAAGTGGAAACTTCATAATGTATATTTTAAATCCATAGGTGAAAATCTTTGCCTTATCTAATTTATATATTCTTTTTAAGACTTAGAGACATATTGGCCCTTTTACTTTTGTCCAAAGGCTAAAGTAAGGCCAAATGAGAATTAATTGTTAAAGTAATTAAAGGATCCTATTTCCCTCATTAATTAAAGATAGGATCCAGAATCTTCAATCGAACCTTGAATTGAGCTGGCACATAGCTTAGAGAGCAACAAAATCAAATTAGTATGATTTGGGCAGCTTACTCTACCCTGTAAATCAATGTTAAATTCTGCCCCATTGCCATTAATCTCCAGTATACTTCTCTAAATAACTGTATTAGAGAGAAGGTAATTGATGAAAGACAAAGCAGAATAAGAGATAAGAACCAGTTATATACAATATAAAGTCCCAAATAATGGTCACAACAATCTATCACATAGACTTTGTTAATCCATTTTTATACATAAACTGAGGCTTCTTGGTGTCAAAGGTCAAAAAATAATTACAAGGTGCCAAAGTTGCCACTCGAACTCAGACTTACCAAATGTCTGTGTGTCAAACTCCAGGGCCCATGAGCTTTCTACTACACTAAACATGCAAGAAAATAATGTATTGGCAACCAAAAGAATCTGCTCTGACCAGACAACCTAAATTATAATTTAGGTGTCTTGGGAGATCAGGGAAAAGTCAGCAATCACACCCACCTGCCCTGGAAAACATTATCAAAAGACCACTTTACTTAGAAGTGGACACAATGGGACCAAAACAACATAAAGTAGCCTAGAATAACTCTTATTACCTTCACTCTAGGTCCCTGAATGTAGGAGGTAACCTAGATACAGTCCGAAATCTATACGTCATGTACTCCCAATAGAAAACCTGATGAAGTAATCAGATGGTCTGTCTTTCTGTCTCTTTCCTTTGACCTTTCCCACTTCTTGTGATTATAAATCGTTAATTTCTGCTGGCCTTCTTTCAGGACTACATTTTCAGGGCTACCTGATTTATACGTCTCCCTGGTTGCAATCATCAAATTGGCTCAGTAAACCCTTGCTGTATGTATTAGGTCTCAGTTTCTTTTTAGGTCACAGTATTATCCTCCTCACTTTAAAAGACCAGTAAGGTTGTGACCTAATCATATTTACTGTGAAAATACAAAGAAGTACAAAGATATCTTTTCCAAGTGTATTTTTTAGTTTCTTGGGAATGCCATAACAGATTACCACAAAAGGAGTGACTTAAAACCACAGAAATTCATTCTCTTACAGTTCTGGAGGCCAAAAGTATCAGCAAGGCCATGCTACTTTGAAGTTCTCGATCCTTCCTTGCCTCTTCCTAACTTCTCGTCGATGTTGGCAGTTTTTGGCTGGCAGCTGCCTCTGTCTTCGCATAACTATCTTCCTTCTGTATGTGTCTGCATCTCTGTATCTCCCTGTCATTATGAAAACAACAATCACTGGATCTCGGGACCACACCAATCTGGTATGATCTCATCATAACTTGATTACATCTGCAAAGACCTTACTTCCAAATAAGATCACTTTCACAGGTACTGAGGGATAGAAATTCAACGTATCTTTTTTGACATAATGTACCTACTACAGTAATTTATCCTACTACATTCATCCTAGCATTTTTGTATTTCTAAGAAAAAAAACAAAGGCAATAAACTTATTTGTGGAGGATTCTCAGTATTAGCCCTGAATTTAATTGCAGTATCTATGGCACATAGTAGAGGCAAGATTTCTAGAACACTGTTAGCTAAAGACTGGGTTTTTAACCTGCTCCTGTTAGTATTGTAGCCTCAGGTTTTGTGTAGGATGAGGAAAATATGTATGCCTAGATAAAATGATACAATAGATGACTAAGAAGGGGTGATGGCAATAAAAAAATAGATTCATCTCTTAGAAGAAAAGATAATACTGGACTTGTTCACTTCCATGACTGTGTTGCCCAGCAAGTGGATTTATGATTTTCTGTAGATTCTAGTCTTCTTCAGGGATTGTGACGTAGACCCTAACAACCCTGCGAACCCACTTGATTCTTTATTCCTAAACATTTTAGTTAATTAGTCCAGTATCCTTTATTTGATCAGTTGTTAGTCAACAATGCTTTCTTTTCATGCGATGCATATTATTAAAAGGATATTTACACAATACACTGGATCCATGTAGTCTTTGCAAACATTTTACTAAACTAGTTAAAACTCACTTTTAGCCACCATTTTTTTTTTTTTTAGACTTATGTTTTTTCCTATTTCTTGGAACCTGAATTTTGTGTTTCAGGACACTCCCATGTAGCTCTTGCTTTTACAGCTTCTACTAATGCAACAATTTTGCAAGTTTTTAATTAAATATTAGATACATCCAGGTGGATTCATGCTTTATATGTTTCAAAATTACCCCTATTGAATGTAACTTCAAATATTACATTATTCATTCATATATGTGCTTAAATTAACTGCAAGAAAAATATCTTGTGGATTTTACCTTGTAATATTGAATTAAAGTTTAAAGTAATTTTAAATTGTTAGTACCAGTGCTTAGCATTTTGCCATTTGTGTTTGAGCTTTCTATAAAAGTATATTTGCAAGTATTTTATTAATCACCCGTTTTAGTAGTCTAAAACATTATGGTGCCATTAATCTCACTCTGGTGTACACTTTCCCTGCAGCTGAATGCTTGTCATAATTATAAGTGTTTCATTGACTTCCTTATTCAATTTTACCCCTAGAAAGGAAAAAAAAAGTATTATAAATGAATATGTTTTCTTCCTATCCCTTTGTCCACTATGAATGGCCTTGAATTGGAATAAACTACTTTCCCTAGCTTTATAGTTTTCTTAGCATCATGTGTTCATTTTTATGTACTAAAAATTATTAACAATTTAAATATGTAGTATATGTTATGCATGACTGCTGGGTGAGATATTCCAATGAGACTGGTATTTATTTCTTTGGAGTGTCCTAGCAGTTCACAGATGGTGAGAAGCATTGATGATAAGCAGAATGTTTAGGGAAGGCCATTTCCCGAGTTTGGATGTTCAATGGCAGAAAGAAAGGGGAAGGCGAAGATTAAAATACAAATAAGCAATTAAGTTTGACATTAAGAGATTCAAACCAACTGAGCAGGAATAGACTGCAGCTGGATCTAAGAAAAAGGATTTAAGTGAAACACAAATAAGCAGATTATTGTCACGATGCAAGAGATAAAAATAATTGAAAGGGGTTTGGAGTAGAACACAAAGAATGGGACTGATAGACTAAAGCATTCTATACAAATGAGCTATCCTCACTAGTGAAAAAGCAAGGTTATGCTTTTGATCATAAAAATATTCAGGGAAATTGCTTCTGTATTAATGTTAATATCCCTCTTGTGAGAACAGTCTTCATACAGTAGGGCTTAGAGGACGGGTTTACTGTATGGTTTGGTGTGGTACATATAGTTAGGAAAGCTACTAGAGCAGAGGAATAGAGCCGGCTTCAGGGATTATGGCAACACCACTGGAACTTGTACAGTACCTGCGAACTTGACCAATCCTGAAATATTCTGTTCCATTTTGTTCATATATTTCAGATTTTTGTTCTTTCATTCTGCCAATATTTATCAAGTCCCAGCAAAGAGCATGGCAACAAAAAATAAAACAGTAACAAATATGGTAGATATTAATCCAGCTATATAAATAATCACTTCGAATGTCAATGGTCTAAATGCATCAATGTCAGAGTGGATCAAAAAAACAAGACTCAAGAATATGTTTTCTACATAAACCCACTTTAAATATAAAGACACATATAGATTAGAAATAAATGGATGAAGAAAGACATACCATGTTAATACTAGTCAAAAGAAAGTGGGAGTAGCCACATTAATTTCAGTCATAACAGACTTCAAACAAAAGTAAATTATCAAGGATAAAGAAGGGAATTAACAATGATAAAGGAGGCAATTCTCCAAGAATACGTAATAATTCTTTTAAAAAAGGCCAGGTGATTGTCAGGCTCACCTCTGTTTGTTTGGATAGTTGTTTCCTATGTAATCAATTACTATGGTGCCAGTTATCAAGTATCTAAAATAGCTACTTTATAAATTTTGTCAAATTTCTAGTTGTTTATGTTAGGAGGGCAAGTCAGTTACCAGATACGCTATCATGTTTGAAATGGTCTATAGTGTTTCTTGCTTGTTTTTAACCTAAAGGCCATTGGTTTCTAGATGTGCTTGTGAATTAACATGACTAGTATGTATGTTTAACATTGCATTTTCCTGGGGAGAAGGTCCATAGCTTTCATCATTCTCAGAAAGCCCAAAGTATGTGAGTGTGCATATTTTTTTGTAATGTCTAACTTATCACATCAATGGTGAATATAAAAGATGCTAAAATGGGGGTTAATTTACTGAAAATACTATTCAATACTAAAGAATGGAATGCTTCAGTATCATCTAGGAAATATATTTTAAATTTTTGTGGTATCAGACTACAAGTTAATAGAGTACAGTAGGATGTATAAAGAATAGACTGACTTGCTCATAGCTCTGAAAAAATGCACAATGTTCAATAAATTGAAACAGCAACATTTTTAAATTCACAATCTGCTTCTGTAAACTGCTTGCTGTGTAATAAGACAACCAGAGTGACTCCATTTTGTAAACTAACGTCATTTTGTAAGATAGGTTTCCATCTCCTAGAACTAAAGGTACTTACAAAAAATAAGAATTTGGGCAAAAAACCCATCTGTGTCCCAGTTGCAAAAAACAATTGAATATTTCTGTACTCTATAGCTCTGTGGTCACAAGCTTGTGCTTGTGTTAGCAAGAAAACCACAGGCTGTCAGCTCCCATCTCTTTCCTGTGTAGGCAAGAAACAGGCTAGCTGCCTAAGAGCCCTCCTCAAGTAACCACACTTCCTGCCCTTATACCCAGGTGTGATAAAGACCCTTACCTAAAACTTATGGAAAGCCCCTGCTAAAAGCTAACCACAAAATTAGCTTATGTATTGTTAGCTTGCTTGCATTGGCTGATTCAAAAATTAATGTATCCGCCCTCGCTGTGCCAATAAATACTGAGGGCAAAAGCCATTCAGGGCTGCTCTTTCTAGATTGGCATATGTAACCCTGGCTGCCGGTGTCGGTCTGCCACCGGTCGACAGGAATAGCCCTAGCCTCGTTCCTTTTGGTGGGTGAGCAAATGGCCTGGATTCCTCTTTCCCTCCTGTCCCCTTTGGAAGGAGACAGGGGAAGAGAGCCGTGAAAAGAGGTGAGCACACCACCGGCCCCAACCAGCCCGGTTAAAGGACACTCAGACACGGTGGGGGTTCTGTCGAGCAGTTCCATTTATTATCACACAAGCACTTGCTTTTAAAGGCAAATGGGGAAGGGAGGTTTTTTACGTAATCCTATCAGCTTAAAGGTCAAGGGTATGCATCCTGTCTCAATGCCTAGCTATTGCAACCACGCAGTGTTCACCAGCACAGAAGCACGTATTTGGCCAATAAGGGCTAAGGCAAGGTTCCCGCAGATACCCCCACCCTACTTCCTCCCGGCCCCTTCTTAGGCTGCCACATTAATACGCCCTTGTGGGCCCATAATGGTGCCACTTGTAATGCCAATTAAGGTGGTGTTAGTTTTTAAGGCCCAACATGCCGGTAAATAAATTTCTCCTTTATATCCATCTGTAGTGGGGTATGTCTTTTTTCTTCCTGAGATGACCATAACAAAATACTTAGAAACATATATTGAACTTTTGCTAGGTGAAAGGAGCTGATAGAGATGTTGGGAAAAAATACATGTTTGAATGGTCAGATTTCATTTTTGTCTACATTTTAAATATATATAATAGGTACTTGCTCTTCAATCATCTCTAACTATATGTGGAAATGACAATATTTCCTATAATAGTCTTCTTTTACTTCTTGTACTTCTTTAATTTCCGTGTCATGGATATAGGTTCTGGAAACAGTCACCTTAAACATGGTTGATTAAAGACAGCTCTCCCATAAGATAAGCTTAAAGATTACAATAATTTAAGATTTTACTATCTATATATTTACTGATAAATGAATAAAGAACAGAGAATATATTTCGTATTAGGAAAAATCACTTTAAACCCATATTTTAAGAGCCTTTAACAATATAAATACTTTAATTCTGAGTTTTAAGAAGTACCTTTGCATGTCAGCTTCATTAGAAATCAGGTTATGCTTGTGTATTTTAAATATTTATTAGTTTGAGCATCTATAAACCTATGAATATTACTCACTCTTGCACTGGATTATCCTTTCTACAACACAACTCTTTAAGCTGTGTCCATTAGGAATGTAATTTAACATTATTTTCAAGGCAGTAAACAAAAGTGAAATATGAACATTCAAATGTACCAGTTACTGACTTTGATACATTATTCATCCCCTTTCCTTTTAAGTTGGTAAAGAGCCAAATGCTAAGGATCTCCATTATTGAATTTTCGTGTTGTAGGAATTTGGGAAAAATTGTCCCTTCTACCCTTAAGAAAACAGCCCTAGTTACTGCAAGATTTTGCTTGTTCACAATAAAGAAATTAAGGAGAAAATTTCAAACTTTCAATTTTTGAATATAAAAAGTTGAAATTTCAATTTCTAAATTTCTTACATAAAATGTTAGTGTAATTCAGTTTCTATCTAACCCTTCTACCCTATTTTCATTCTACCTATGTGAAGGCTCATACTAAATGAAAATATTTTAATTCTGAGTATATTCATGATGATTCTCTGTGGCAATATGAATTAGCCACTGCAGATATATAAGGCCAACTACAGTGTCTAACGTGTTTTAGGGGACCCAGCACCACAGAAACACCATTCATTTTAAGAAATATAACAATAGAAATACAAATTTCCTGTGGAGGAACCTGAAATTACAGATTTCATACTTGCTTTACAATAGGGGCTTATCCAGCCCCCTCAGCAGCAGGCTCTGCTGAAACAACAGCATTTTAAAACTGGCTGTGAAATTAGATTTTTCCATCATGAACACTGAGAGCTGTCATCAGTCTGATCCATAAAGGAAATATATATTTTTTAAATGTTATCATGCTATATTTCTCTCTTCCATTAATATTATCTTTGATCATAATATGCAAAGGGTGCTACACAAATTGATGTTGATTTTTGTGTATTAAGGGATTTTTAGTAGAATTTGAGCTCCAAAATTTCTTTCCTCCAACAACATTTTATGAAATCTATGCCTAATACAAAATATGGAGAAATTTTTAAATCCAAACTAAAAAATAATCTATGCCATCAAAACAGTTTACATTTTCCACCAAAGTAGTTTTAACCTGTTACGGGTAGTATGAACTATTATTGGGATTTCTAGATTACTTGCATTTTCTGATTAGCCAAAATTATATACAAGAACTCTCCTATCTCTTCTATTATTTTAGTGTTTAGTACTGGTACAAGCTCATTACTGACATATGTAAATTAGAGTCCAGGTCTTATAGTCTCACAAAATTGTGTTCTAAATTTGACTTTTTCTCTCATAGTTTGTTATTAGGTAGGTTATATAAATTATCGAAGCTGAAGCAATCTAATCTTTAAAACAGATAATTTTAGTCCCTACTATTAAGATTATTAAGAAGAGTAAATGAAATAATGTATTTGTACTCTTTATAAAAGCACTTGATATTTGCCCCTTAGTTATTTAAAATTTCTGTTTTACTTCATAGAGTGATCTAAGACAGGGAGACATAGGCTGTGGCTTCAAAGGTATTTGTAGGGAAATCTTGTCCTGAGTGACTGAACCTGATTCACATTAAAGAAACAATTCTGGAGAGTCTAAAGAGTGACAAGAACGTCAGAACAGAATTACTATCTTAGAAATAGTCCCACAGAACCGAATGGTTTTAGAACTCCTCGGACAGATTTTATAATTATAACTGTCATATAACCACCGGAACTGACTTTCTCAACTTCTCACAGAAACAACTGTAAAAACATATGAAAAAGAGTAAAGTCAGAGAAAACTATAAAATACCAAGAGACATTTCAGAATCTGGACAAAAGTTCTCTTTCTGCAAAACTGATAGGATGTCTTTACAAAAAGCAAACAGTTTATTGCTCATGACAGAACAGAGTGGGACAGCCTACAGGGAAGTAGACAGAAAGTCGCTTAGTTTCCCACCCCGATGTCCTCTCTGTCTGTTCAGGAAATGAGAGCTCAGATCAATCCAAGAAGGCATTCTATAACTTGGCTGCTTTATTTGGTGAAGAAGCATAATGCTGCCCATTAACTTCCATCCTACTAATACCTTTCTTTCTAGATCTATACAGAGAGTGAATCTACCAGAAAACAAGCAAGAGGAAAAGTTCAGTATACAGACTTAATATGCAGAATGTATTCATGGAAAAATTCATGAGAAATGATTTACTCCTTGTTAGAATCTATATTATAAAGACATATTTTTGATTAAAAGTGTAAAGAACTTCTCCTGCCTACCGACAGGAAAGAAGAAAGGAGTTAATAGGAAGAATAAAAAATTCAGACTTCTCATAGATATCCTTGCAATACTAAATACCAAAAGAAAATAGAAGAAGATGAACTTAGTTTTGAAGATAATAATCCAATACTTTTACTATAAGACTAATTTGAAACAACTGAAAATAACGGATTATTATTTTCTACTTTAACTTGGGAAAAAATAAATTTGTTATAATAAAACTCTCAGGGGATCATGTTCACTATATCTTGTAAGTTTATGCAAAATATCAAATAATAGTTTCCATACAAATTTATTAGTCTGCTGCCTTAATACCTTGGTTTTTAATTAATAGATTTCTAGAAAACTGCTTTTAATGAAACAGAAACTATAACACAATTCTGTATCCTGATTTTGTGGTGATTTTGGTGTTATTAATTAATGATCATAAACACTGAAGACAGCCCAATTTCATAGGTCACTTAAGAGTAAAGCACCTTTGACCACTGTGCCTGGGTATTAATTGCCTTTTTTGACCTCTGATATCACTTATTGTCTGGACCAACAGGTCCAACAGGTAGGTGAGGTTAATGGTTAGGGAATGTTAGCTCTGAAGTAAAATTATGTAAGTTCAGATTTATATTCATATTTACCAGTCATGATAAATTAGAAAAGTTGCATTTGACAGGGATGAGGGGTGGAGGGCAGAGCTTTCCTTTTCTGAATGAGAGGAAAAATAGCACTAACATCATAGAAATAGTATGGTAAAATGCTAGAAATAATGTCCTGAACATAGTAAGCATTCAATTAATTATATGTTATGTATGTATATATGCACGTATTAGCTACTAACATGCTCAGAAGAGTGTAAATGTTGAGTGAATGATAGTGTTTATCAATTACTGTTTTCATTATTGTCTCATTTGATACTAAAAAAGGCTATGTTTATTTGTATTTTGGTATGTATATGATATAAAACTCCAGTGATTCAATGAAGGACTTGAAAACAAGGTATTTTCTTTTTTCTTTTCAACCTCAACACTTAGCATAGTAGATCATCAGTAAATCATGTGGTGGACAGCAGCCAGGTTGTACCAACATCAGAACTGATTGGGCACATTTTTTCACATTCTCAATCTCTTGTTCAGTGACATCAAATTGGTATCTTTAAATTAGCCATGGTGAGAGTATTTACACCATAGGAACAGACAAATACTACAAATCAGGGATTCCCCATGCCCGAGAGAGAAAGTTGTTACCATTTATAGCACATCTCTGGCCAAATGTTTAATAATATAGATACAAAACTAAGTCTTTATAATAGTGGCTTTTACCCCAATCTGAATATTAGACTATCTGCAGATTTTGTTTAGCCAATTTTTTTGTGTTTTTTAAAAGTACTTGATCCCAACCCCAGCCAATTTAATAGAAATGTGTAGACATGTTTGAGACTGACCTAATTAAGAAAATACTTTATATCACAGGAGATGCTATGTTGATGCATAAAACACAATGTTACTTCAATCTAGGGCAATGAGATGAACTACATCAATAATTATATGTGCATGGAAATATATATACATATATATATATGTGTGTGCTTAATATATAGCTCCATCCTCAAACATAACAAACTACATGAGATTATTGTATTTTCATTTGTACTTACATATGTATTAAACTCCCATAAACTAACATTTTTTTGAGATAACTGACTCTTAATGTGAAGTTAATAACATGACCTTAATCATTTTGGGGTTGCAAATTGAAATGCCAGCAATAGCATTTCCCTAACAACTTTGGTTACAAAAGTATCAGTTGGGCTGCTTATTAAAACACAGATTCCAGATCATCATCCAAGAGCTATTGAACCGGAATTTCCAGAGGATAAGCTGGAAATCTACATTTTTAGCCAAGCACAGATGGTTTCCCTAATTTGGGGCAACACTAGTGTTTTGAGAAGCCCAAGCTAAATTGGGGTTCCAGTATCTGAGCTGCTAGCAATGTGGATATTTACAGTGTGTCTTTCAAGGGATACTGGCGGCATCCTAGTGCCTAGAATCCAACCCACGGCTAGGGGGTCTTTTCCGTGGGAAACTTGTTTATACCCTTGTGGCTTTCGTCTGACCCATGTCCAGTTTATACCTGCCTGACCATTGCTCTGCTGCTGGGAAACCGACTGTGCTCTCCCAGGCATCCTGGGGAAAACCTATCCCTGTGTGATCAAGACCATATGCAGATTCATAGAACAGCTTAAAAATACATACATATGCACGCATTTTTCTGGAAAGGGAATTCATCCTTTACATGCTTAGCATGGCTTCTACAAAGGTTACATATTGGGATCATAGGAAGCAACTGCTCTGTTGGGAGAAAAAAAAAATTGACACTTTCTTTGTAAAACCTCAGGAAAGAGTTAGAAAACGTATTGTGCTAGCGAATTCTTGAGAATTTAAGGGGTATTACTATGTGAAAAAGAGGAGAGGGGACTTTGTTGAAATCAGCGCTGTGAAACCTTCCAGGAGCAAACACCAGTCCCACTTCTTGGTGAGGGACTGAAGGTGAAAGTGGGGCTCTAAATCTGCTATGGTTTTGCTCAGCAACTTGATTTTGCCAAAACACATCCACCTTTGTAACTAAAATTAAAATATATAGCATATCTTTTAATTTTTTTGTCTAGTTCTCAGTTTGAGTCATAATATTATTTTTAGTATTATTTTTAAGGTGTAGGGTTGGTAACACCTCTTTATAGGTGTATAAACTCACTATTATCAGAGGTATTCATGGTACTGAAGTATTTCTAGAGCCATCACATATAATAAATGATTTTGTATATCCAAGAAGATATAGGGCAAAAAATGTTAGCCTTGCCATACTGCAGACAGGTTTACTATTTTAGGCTATTTCCACATGATCTCCTTTCAGCAATATAATGTATATAAAATTACTTTCAAAGTGTTCTGATTTTTTCATTGGTACTTACTGCATCACATATAAAATGACAACACTGTCTAAATTATAAACATTACATGTCTTGAAAGCTTTTTTCCCCCAGAAATTAACAGAAGGCCACAGATTTGAACTGTAAAATTGCAAACCAAGATTTAAAGTGAATATGTTAGATTTGGTAAGAGAAGCATTAAAAGGCAGTGGATATAAATTCAGAAACATGCCCATTTCATTCTACCAAAACCAACAAACGTTTTTTCAAACAAAGTTGAAATAAACTGTTTTGCCAATAAAAATATGTTTTTCAAATAAAGCCATATGTAACACCGTAATAGAAATTTCCATGGACTCTCAAACTTGAGCACATTTCAAAATGAACTTTAAAAGCAGCCTTAACATGGGAAAGAAAGGAAAGCAGAAGGCAAAGGAAATATGGTCCATGAAACACAGCCAGGTTAAGATTGGAGAAATATGTTCCAGCCATCTTACATCTGTCTGTTTGCTCACTATTCTTCCATTCTTTCACAAATAAATTCCATATGATTCCTAGGAACTATTGAGCACATTAGAAACTTCCCCAGCTTAGTGGAATCTTATTTTAGTGCCTTAGAGGCACTAAATACTCCTTGAATTTCCTATTACCTTAAACTAAAATTGTAAAAGTGTCTAAATTTCGAGAAATAACTTTAAGTAGCAAGATTAAAAAGCTGGGGTTTTTTGTTTGTTTGTTTGTTTGAGAATATAGGTTTTGCTTTGTTTTTATAAGTGTGACTAACCAAAATTTGGAGACATATTCTCATACATTTGTTTAATGTTTGCAATTCATGGTTTGTTTTTTCCTTCTCACTCTTTCACTTAGTGCAGTGTAGCAGTTAAGATTCTGGGCTTGACTACTGCCTAGATTTCAAATTCAGGTCTGCCACTTACTAGTTGTGTGACCTTGGCCAAGCCACTTAACTTCGTTGAGCCTCCATTTTCTCAGATATGATAGGAACACAATAATATAGTCCCTGATAGGACTGGTATAAAATCAAAGGAGTTTAAACACTGCCTGCGACATAAATACTTCTATATGTGGTATTTTTTTATTATTATTAAATAGGATATTTCATTATGGCGTATTTTTTCATTCTATTAACATTACAGCAAATTATAAAGGAAAATAGATTTATCAATATTGTTTTGCATTTTTTAGAAAAAGGAATTTAAAAATGTACTTAAAATAAGGTTAAAGAATGTGGCATTTTTTCCAATTTTTTTTCTCTTTTATACACCAGAATACATTGTTTAAAGTACAGGTACTCTCTACATGCATTGAAGTTTTCAAAATATTTAACAGCTGTATTTTCTTTAATTAATTTAATATTCTAAGTGGGACAAAACATGTTATTCAGGACATATTACTTACCGTTTTTCCATAGAGCTGGTTATTTTTATAGTATTATTTCTATAAAAATATTTTTATGATATTAAAAAGCCTAAGAGTAGAAGGAGTTCTTGAGCATTTAGTCCTCACAGCCACACATGTTGTACAAGAAATACTTCCTAAAGTCAGATACTAATTTTCTGAGAGAAATGAGAGTAAAGACATGTAACCAACTTCATTTTAACTTCCAGTCACTAGGAAAACATTTTTCATATTTTCTAGTAGCCTATATGCTTTTGCATCATTTAATTGGACGTGAGTGGATGAAGAAGGGAGACTGGCTAGGAGTCTAATCAAATAGCTCATTCTCTTCATTATGACGCCATTGACTACTCCATAGATTCTGAAAAACCAAAATAAAAAAAAAAAGCAACTATCACAGATGACAAAAAATAAATTATGGATATTTTGTCAGCCAAGAGAGACACTATATCTCTGTCTAATAAGTACCGTAGCTGTAAGTTGTTTCTTTTTATAAAACAATTACATAGAAGTATCAGATATGTGAAAACTTCTATTTATAAAATACTTGTTTATTCATTTGGTTTCTTTACTATTTTTTACTGACTGCCTTGAATAATTACAATCAAATCAAAACTCTTCACCGCTTGCAGCGTGGCTCTAAGTTATCTGGCCATTGTATACAACTCCAATCTCATCTTCTGTCAGTCACAGAAAGAAATTTTCTGATTGCATTAGTCAGGGGTCAGGGTTCTCCAGAGAAACAGAACCTACAGGAGATTTTATATTATATAAATATTTTAAATATATATATACAAAGCATATATATTTATATATATAATATAAAAATTTATATATATATATATAAAATGAGATTTACTTTAAGGAATTGGCTCAGGTGATTACATAGACTGAGAAGTTCCACAACCTGCTGTTTGCACACTGGAGACCCAAGAAAGTGAGAGCTGTAGTTTGAAAGCCTGAGAACCAGGATCATCAAGGGCAGCTTGATGTTCTAGTCTAAGTACTCAGGCAGAGAGTAAATATGTTTACTCTGCTCTTTCTACTGGAGTCTTCAAAGAATTGGTGGATGCTCACCCACACTGGGAAGGGCAATCTACTTTAATCAGTTCTCCAATTGAAATGCTAATCTCTTGGAAACACACCCTCACAGACACATCCAAAATAAGGTGTAACCAGTGATCTGGACAACCCTGGCTCATTTAAGTTGACATAAAATTAACCATTACAGTGATGATCCTCATTAAAGAGGCTTTCCTCCCCTACCAAAAGCTCTCTACTTATTAACCATCTTTATTTTTTTCAAAATATATATTACTATCTGAAATTATTTTATTTATAGATATATTTATATGGGGTTTTTTCCCCCATACACCCTCCATCCCAGCCTCATCTCTTAGGATTCTTATTAACTGTTATAACCACAGAGCATAGAAAAATAACTGGAATGTGGTACACTCAGTAAAAACTAATCTTTTCAAATGAAAAGATTACTTACTCAAAACATTGGGTTTACAAAGAATACTACACATTCCTCTGTTTCTTGGTGAATTATATCCTCTTGCAGAAATAAGCATTTATATGTTTAAAAACTATATAATTTTAAAATTATAAATCAAGAAATGTCAATTTCTCATACAGTGTTAGGATATAAGAAGAAGGTTCACAGAAGAGGTAATTTTCATATATGTTTTTGAAAAAAGAAAAAAGAGTAGGAGCTTTCCAGGTAGAGAAACAGAAAAGGAAATTAAGACAAAACATTCCAGATGGCAAGAATAATGTAGGCCAAGGTCATAAAAGGACAGGCTATAATGAAATAATGGTGGGACTATAACGCTAACAAATCAAATATGTGGGAAAGGCCAGACATAAGCCTAGAGAAAAAAGTTGGAGTGCACTTGGAATAAAATACCTTCCTTTTCCATTCTTATTGATCCAATAGCTTAGTTATCCTGTTTTAGCCTTGGTACCCATCTTTTCATTTGGGTTCTGGTACACTCCTCTATGCAACGCTCTCTAACAACATCTTCTCTTTATTCTTCTTCAGTCCTCATTATTATCTCTCCTGGTGATCCCTCAAACGTAGTTGATGTAAGTCATGACTATTTTGTGTGTACTTTAAAGGAATTCAGTTCTAGAGAATGAATTAGGATTCACATTGCACATTTTTAAACTAATGAAAAAGCAAAGAAATCTTCTACAAAACACTTCAGATTTTTTTTACTTCAAACTCTAATCTAAAATTTATTTATTTATTTTTTTAACATTAATGCTTTGTGAAGAAGTAGCTGAAGTGATATGACTACATAAGCTTGCAGGAAAATCATAGGGATCTCTTCTTGGACTAGAATTTACTTCTCTGTCATGCTTACTTTCTCTTCCTACTGTTACTTTCATACCATTATTTTTTCATGACATGTCCCCTTATTTCTCCCCCCTTCAACTGTCTTTTCTTCATAATTAAATTTATATCCCAAATTGATGGTATGAGAATGTGATAGTGAGAAGGGGTAGTGGTGGTAAGAAGACATGTATAAATAAATGGTAGCTTGTGCCTTTGTTACAGGCAACTTTAAATGAACTCTTTATTCTAAATTTGCTGATGATTCTCCAGGGGGAAGAATAATTACCTTATTTAAAATAATTGACACAATCATTCAACAAAGACTTACTAAGAAGCTAACTTGTGTTAGGTATGTTAAGTGCAAGAAATAGAAGATGTAGAAGATATTCAGGATAGGTATAACCCAGGTCCAGTGGAATTGCAGTGTATAATGATTGCTCTTTAGTAAACAGAGTTTAGCCATACTGGAGTTTCAACCAGAATGTGATCATAAAAAAGATCAATCATCAGTGAATATTTTATTGTAAACCAAAATGTTCTACAAGAGAGGTAAACAGTAGTCCATATTATATTGAAAATTGGGTAGTTTTTTCTTAAGAAATACTGACAATTGTTTAAGTTATAAAGTCAAGAATTTGATTATCTTTCCTAGAAAAAAACTTTAGAGTTTTAGAACAATTTCTTGTCAAATAAGACTTTCTTTAAATACAATCAAGAGAAAATTTTCAAAAACAAAAATGAAACAAAATAACAGCAACAAAAAAATCCTGGTAATCAAAAAAAGTGAATCTTTTAAATGGTTTAATTAATTTTTATATTCTATATATTATATGGACTTTAAGAACAGATTTATCACATTAACTTCATAGGGGACAGCTACTCATCTAAATCAGTAATTCAAAGATGTGACAGTATCTTTAACACAATTTCTACCTCTATATGGAATTAATGTTTATCTAAGCCTTTACTGTATTTCTTAACTAAATCATGGTTTATTTTATTGCTTATTGTATATTACAGATCCAGTCAGCTCTTTTATCAAATTCAATTAAAGATTAGTGGTATCTTAAATTCCTATTCCTTAGCTCTCTTTGTTTTTAGCAAAAAGAAGAGAAACATATTTTTAATTTTATTAATGACCAAGATTTTTTGACAGTTTTTAAAAAGTCAGGAAAAGATAAAATTTGCACAAAGAAAAAAATTTAAGTATTTAAGTTGCAATATCACTCGAGACCTGGGGTGGATCAATCACTCAGTTCTTCTAGTAAATTACTAGTGAGGCATTATCTCACATAATATAGTTGATAGTCACATCACTGTATAGACCAGGGTTTAAGTAGACAAAGACAATGATGAAACCAACAGGAAGTATTCAACATATTGAAAGTTTCAAATTAAAATTTTATATGTCCAGATGGACTCATGCTTCTACATTTCAAAAATATCCCATCATGCTGTAATTTTCAAGTACCATATCATTTACATACATTACTGCTTAAATTTGGATGCAGGAAATATATTTTGGGATGTTTACATTTCTATATTTAAATAAGATTTAAAGTAATTTAAAATTGTTTGGTACACATTATTAATACTTTGTTGTATTCAAACTTTCAAATAAAAGTATAATGTGTCTAGAAAAATAGAAAACATGCCTACACAATGGACACAGGAGAGTGACAGTCAGAGTAGAGACAGAGAGAGAGAGAGACTGACACATAAGAAACTGGCTTATAGGCTGGCCCATGGCTCACTTGGGAGAGTGTGGTGATGATAACACCAAGGCCCCAGGTTCAGATCCCATATAGGGATGGCCGGTGAGCTCACTGGGTGAGCATGGTGCTGACAACACCAAGTCAAGGGTTAAAAGATCCCCTTACCGGTCATCTTTAAAAAAGAAAGAAAGAAAGAAACTGGCTTATGAAACAGTGGAGACTGGCTAAGTAGATCGAAAATTTGTAGATGAGCAATCAGAAAGGGAAGATTATGAGCAGCATGGAACTCCACAGGTACAGGCCAAAGTTGTTGTTCATAGGAGAAATTTCTTGTCTCTCTCTGTATTTCTCAACAAAACCTCAGCCCAAAATTTGTGTTTTCAGAAGAACATAGAAATATAGATGTCTGTATGTATGTATTTTGAACATTCCAAGCTGACTTCACTTCCATGAATTTCTCACAAAGGCTATTTATCTCTCTCACTTCTGCTCTCTCTCCCCTCTTTAGTCATTATTTTCAAACTGATGCCATTTTCATCTGCCCTGATCTTTTCTTCTTTCTCATAATTTGGACACACACACACACACACACACACACACACACACACACACACACACACACACACCTCACCCCCATAGAAACAAATTGGGGAGAGAGAATATGAAGATAAAGATTCCTATATATAATATCAAATTGATTGTAAAATGTACTGATTACTTGATATGCTTACTACTATAGTTTAAACTTCATGGTGTTGGGGAAAAAATACTTGGCTAGAAAGCGGAAAATCAGTGTTTATACCAATTTAGTATTATATCAATTTGACTTTCACTTTTACAAAGAGCATATAATTAATTTACTGGCCAGCATTTGCCAACAAAATTAGCTTTATAGTTCATTTATTACCCTGACTTTTGATTATTATGTTTTAGAAATATAACAAAATTTTTCTAGTAATTTGTATAAAAGTTTAAAATGCATTAAGGAGGATATAAAATTAATTTGAGTCATGTTATTTCTTAATATAATATCCCTGAAATAAGGTGCACCTGGCTTTGTATGTTCTTCAACAACCTGTAGTACTCCTTTGTTGAAATTACAATTAAAAGATTATTTAAAATGTGCCACTTGTATATGAGATGATAGGGCTGGGAACACTCAATTAAGGACATACCAAGGAAATCAAGAAAAAGCAGATGATGAGATTAGAGTATATCACAGAGTTACAACAACTTAAATCCCATCAGACATATTCATCTTCAACAAGGTATTTTGGGAGAGTAAAATTCAGTTGAGAAAAACATATATACCTGGTAAAGGGGAACTTCAGGGTTTCAATCTGGTAACAATTAGTATCTTAAAAACATATAAACCTAGAATTTGGATGGTCAGTATAGGCTTCTTTCTGAAGTTTTTTTCATTGTTTGTTTGTTTTGTTTTTACGAGTTTAAAACTGAAGACAAGTGAAACATATGCCTAGGCAGGGAGTAATCAAGAGTCACCAGGAGTTGACAGAAAAATTGTTTCAGAAGATCATTTTCCCTTTCATATATTAAAATGTTCCAGGTGAGATTAGAAACATACTTGTATTAACACCATGAGAATAGATCCATCCTCAGAGATGGACTAATCAACCAGGATTACAGGCAAACCTCAAATTTTTATATAAATTCATATACATAGGTGTATAGATATATAGATATGCACATCAAATCTTCACAGTTATTGATTTCTGCATGAAAAATGGCTCTACAATGAACAAAAAACACCAGACCCACTTCATCCATTATCCAAAGCAGAGTGCCACACACATAGAAAACACTTAAATATTTTCGCATTATTTTTTAAATTTTTTTGAATGGACACTATTTGATTGTACATATTTATGGAGTACAAAGTTATTTTTCAATACATGTATACAATGTTGATGATCAAATCAGGGTAATTAGCATATTCATCATCACAAAAATTTGTCAATTCTTTGCGATGAGAGCATTTGGGGTCCTTCTTACAGTCATTTGAGAACATGTAAGTTATTCTTTATTATAGATGCCTAGCTCTACTGCAGCCCATGAGAACTTATTTTTCCTATCTAGTTGCAATTTTGTATCCTTTAACCAACCTCCCCCATCCCACCTCCAGCCTCTAGTAACCACAATTCTCTCTACTTCTAAAACTCAACTTTTTATCATTTTTTTTAGCTCCCACATATGAAAATTTCACTTAACCTAATGTCTTTCAGTTTCATACATGTTGCCACAAATGACAGGATTTAATTCTTTTTTATGGCTAAGTAGTATTCAATTGTGTATGTGTATACGTTTATATATATATGTGTATGTCTTCTTTTCTTTACCCATTCATCTGTCAATAGACACCTAAATTGATTCCATATCTTGGCTACTATGAACAGTACTGCAATAAACAAGAAGGTGCAGATATCTCATTGGTATGCTAATTACTTTTTCTTAGGATAAATGTCCAGCAGTGGGATTTCTGGATCATATGGTAGCTCTGTTTTTAGTTTTTTGAAGAACCTCCATACTGGCTATACTGTTTTCCATAATGGCTATGCTGATTTACATTCCCACCAGCAGTGTATGAGCTCCCTTTTCTCCTCATCCTAGCCAACATTTGTTATTTTTTATCATTTTGATAATATCCCTTCTAACTGGGATGAAATGATATCTCATTGTGGTTTTGATTTGCATCTCCACAATGATTTGTGAGGTTGGGCATTTTATCCTGTATATGTTGGCCATTTTGATGTCTCCTTTCAGGAAATGACTATTCAGGTGATTTGACCACTATCTAATCAGATTGGTTTTTTGCTGTTGATGTTTAATTTTCTTGTATATTCTGTATATTAACCCTTTGTTGGATGAATAGTTTGCAAATATGGAGTGGTCCATGCCATGGCAGGATCCTAAAGGAATCAGCTTGGGTTGCCCTCTCCAAGTTGGCAAGGCCACCAGAGGGAGAGCTGTTGGCAAGGCCACAGCTACGAGCACTTGCTACAACCGTAAGGGCTACTGCCTCGGCTTTATGGTACTGCTTTTGCTTTCTCTTTCAATATTTTGGTTAGCGTGGCAGTTCTCTGAATTCCCAAAAGATTATAAAAATAACACAAGTGATTTTGCAGTCATTGAACTAAACATCCCCACAGAGGATCCGAGTAAATTGGACAATTTAAAATTATCCCCTTATGATAAATTGACCGCACCAACATCTGTTCCAAAAGCACCACTCATGACTAAATATGAGCTGCAGCCTAAACACGTGAAGTTATTTCAAAAAGAAAATTTCCATTCTCTCCCGACCATCTGGTTAAATGGATATATGGGATACAAAATGGGGAAAGGAAAAATTTGGTATCCCCCTAGGGGACGTCCGAAATATGATATAAGTTGGCAAACATCATTTACTGGAGATTATATTAATGGCAAGAGAATGGTTTGTATTAATGGGAAATTATATGATTGGGATAAATTAAATATATGTGTATGAAACCATAGAATTCCCTTTACTTGGTGGTGTCCAGTTTTAAATAAATCATTAAGAATCAGGTGTTGGGATAAAAATATATGCTGTAAAATTATTAAACCTGGAAAATTAGATCTTAGAAAAATAAGAGAGTGCAACTGGTTTTGTGAGGGATGGTGCTGTGCACAAGGACACTTTAACATTTAGATCAAGATTACAGGGCCACAGCCAATGCATAACCTTAAAATGTGCATGATAATGCTGCTCAAATATCCACTGTTCTTTTTCCATATGAACAGTAATTTAATTCCATTAGACCATAAGATCATTAGACCCCCATTAGAATTTAAATGTTAACATTTTTCCTTTTAGCAAAGTTGTATTTACATTTAAGAATAGATATGGGTTATCTAACACTTTGAAACCAAAATAGCTGCCACCCTGTTAATAGGGTGGATATTAACCACAGGCTGCTAACAGGAAAAGGTCACAAGATAACTTCAAGACAATGAAGGGATGGTTTTGATCTGATAACCTGATTCCAGGAAAAAGAAGCATGAGTTGATCACCAGAGACATACTGACAAAAGGAAAGGACTGGCTGACCTCTAAAAAATTTTCTTCCCTGCTTTTAGGACTGTTGATTTAAGCTTGCTGATACAATAAAAATAGTACCCAAAACCCCCATGCAGAGAAAAATCTAAATAAAAGGCATTGTCTCATGCTCTACTGCGCTCCAGCTGCAACATGCTGACAGCCCACAGAGAGAGAATGTGCATATTGATGCATTGAGGTCTCCATCTGTGTTTGTTATTTTTGCTGACCCTCTCCTTCCCTTTTTGGGTACCCACCCCTCACTGAAGCTGGACTTCAGCACAAATATTCTCTCCCATTATGCCTGTTGTCTCTTCTCTCTGTTGATTGTTTCTTCTGCTGTGTAGAGCTTTTCAGTTTGAGATATTTCTATTTATCTATTTTTGGTTTTGTTGCCTGTACTTTAAAAGTCTTCTTCATAAAATTTTTGCCTTGGAATGTTTCCCTTATATTTTCTTCGAGTAGTTTTATAGTTTCAAGTCTTAACATTTATGTCTTAATCCATTTTGGCTTCATTTTGATGTATGGTGAGAGATAGGGGTCTAATTTATTTCTTGCGTTTGGATACCCAGTTTTCCCAGCACCTTTTATTAAAGAGGCTGCCCTTTTCCCAATGTATGTTCTTGTTGCCTTTTTCAAAGATCAACTGACTGTAGATTCATGGATTTATTTATTTCTGGGTTCTCTATTCTGTTCAGTTGGTTCATGTGTCTGTTTTTATGGAAGCACCATGCTGTTTTGATCACTGTAGCTCAGTGGTATATTTTGAAGTCAGGTAGTGTAATGCCTCAAGCTTTGTTCTTTATGATCAGAATTGCTTGGACTATTTGGGGTCTTATTTGGTTCTATAAGAATTTGAGGATTGTATTTCTATTTCTATGTTAAATGTTCTTGGTATTTTGATAGGGATTGCCTTGAATCTGTAGATTGCTTTGAGTAGTATGGTCCTTTTAACAGTACTAATTCTTCAAATTCATGAACATGAAATGTCTTTCCATTTTTTTGTGTGTCCTCTATACTTTCTTTCATGGTGATAGGTAGTTTTCATTGAGGAGATGTTTCACCTCCTTGGTTAAATTTATTCTGAGCTATTTTATTTTATTTTTATTTTTTGGTAAGTATTGAAAATGGAATTACTTTCTTGATGCCTTTTTAAACCAGTTTGTTGTTTGTGTATAGAAATGCTACTGATTTTTTGTGTGTTGATTTTGTATCCAGCAACATTACTGAATTCTTTTAATTAATTCTTAGAGTTTTTTGGTTGAGACTTTAAATTTTGTCTATATAAGGTTATTTTGTTTTCAAACAGGGACTATTTACTTCCCTTTCCCAATTTGAATGCCATTTATTTATTTCTCTTTCCTAATTGCTCTGGCTAGAACTTCTTGCACTGTGTTCAGTAAGTGTGGTGAAAGTGGAAATCCTTTTCTTGCTCTTGGTCTTACAGAAAAAGCTTTCAACTTTTCACCATTCAGTATAGTGTTAGCTGTGGGCTACTGATATTTAGTCTTTATTGGGTTGAGATACACACAAACCAAATTCAATAGCACATTTAAAAGATTATAAATCATAATCAAGTGGGATTTGTCCCAGGGACAGAAGGATGGTATGTTACACAAATCAATAAATGTGATATATCACATCAACAAAATTAAGGAAAAAAATCATATGATATCTCAATAGATGCAGAAAACCATTTGATGAAAATGTAACACCCCTTCATAATATTTTTTGCATTTTTACTGAAGGATTCCTAGTAAAAAAATAATATTCAACACTATGTTTATGCCTCATAACAAAATCAAAACTGTAAACAAAAATATTATAATTGACCTAAGTATTCAAGCTTACTTGCATAATTACTAGATTGAGTACATGATTTGAAAATTGTACTGGGATCCTCCCTCATATGACTTTATTGTTAAGAGAGGGAAATGGAAAATGAGTAAACCAAAAATATTTCATCACTGAATTCATTACATCTCTGGACCATCCTCATAGAATCATGAATTTGTCAGTTGCTGCAGAAGAGAAGAGAATTGGAAATATGATTAAACACTATCAGGATGCAATCTACTGCTTACCTCATTTTCAATAAGTAAGACTTGAAAAGTATAAACCCAGTGTAACACTCATAAAAGTCTTGCTCAGAACACCTACATCCTCTCCCCACCTTCTCATGAAGTACTCAAGTGCACAAACCTGAATACCCTCACTAGAAGGTCTTTCCTAGCAATTATAGGATTTATCTTTGGCCTCAGTTGGCTAGATCCTTTTTATTTTCTTAAATGTGTCTGTGATGAATTATATATTTTTAAATGTATTTAAATTCATTTTATTAAAAAAATTAGGCTACTCGCCACATGAATATCATCCAAAGAAACAAGGGGAGAAAAAGGAAAAAAATTCTACTCTATTTGTAGTAAGCATATTTTAATGGCAGATGAAACAAAATTACTGAGTGCCTATGACATGGGAGAATTGTTTTAAACTGAATTCCCCACTGGACATAAATGATCTCTATGCCAAATTCTCAATTTGAAATGACATGGCTGCCTAAAGAACCAAAAGATTGAACATATAAAGCTAAGAAGCCTCCTTGTGTCTAACTATATACCTAACGTTCTTACAATTTTGCTTATCTGATACTTTGGAAATTTCATGTAGTGAGAGAAGAAAAAGAATCAGAGAAGAAAAACAAGGAAAAGACTGTGTAGTGTCTTATTTTTCAAAAAATTTGCATTCTATTTTATTAATTTCTTGTATTTTTTAGTTTCATTGTTTATTCATTTATTCAAAAAAACTATGAGTTTAGCAGGGTTTGCATCAGAATGCCCATACTCAGAGTAAGCTGAATTCTCTGACAAAATGAAAAAAGAGTGAATAGTGTGCTGAGACTAAGACCATGCCTTCCCCAGCCCTTTTACCTCCATCAGAAAGAATGAAGAGGCAGCTCCAGAAAACTAATCGATTCATTTCTTCTACCCCCCATCTTCACAGCCTCAACTCTCCTCTTTGGTTGAATTTCTAAGGACTAATCCTGTCATGTCCACAACCGCCTTCTCCATCCTCTAATGAATTGTTCCCATCTGAAATGCCCCCATTTCTTTGTTCTCTTTGTAAAAATTGTCTGTATTTACTCATATAGTCTCCAAATCCTCTCCTTTCATTTTCTCACCTTCTTACACCAGTCAGATTTTGTCTCACCAACTCCACCATGCCTCCTTCTGTCAGGGTCACAATACTAATTCCCATGGCTAGTTACTGACACTCGTCTTACAAGCCCTATCAGTAACATTAGACTGTGTTGATTATTGCTTCCTGAATGCAATATTTCCATCTGGCTTTCGGGTCACCAGGCAATCTTTCTTATTCTTACATCTCAGAGGATCTCACAGGCCAGGCTCTATCCACCTCTTTTGCTGACCTCCTAATATTTGAGGCTCACTTGTTGGTCCTCTTCTCTACCCACATTCACTCTCTTGGTGGTCTTGTCTTTTCTTGAGGCTGAATCCTCATGACTCTCACATTTATATCTCCAGCTCAATCCTCCACCCCACTTCAGAATATATATCCAGCTGGCTACTGGACTTCTTCACCTGAATGTCCAATAAAAATGTCAAACTTGGCAGCATAACAGTGAACTCCTAATTTCCCCACTTCAACTGACTGGCTCCACTTCAGGGCTCCCAGTTGCTGACAACTTAATCCTTGCAAGTGTTCAGACCAAAAACTTTGAAATCAGCCTTTATTCCTTTTTTTTTTCATATCCTCATAGCCTCACAGCCTCAGATCCTCTCAGTTCTCTCTTCAAGATTTACAGAAATGCTGACCTTTTCTCACCATTTCGACTGCTAATGATGTATCTGTCGCTTTATTAAATAAAGCTTTCATAATTAAAATTAATAAAACATGTTCTTTGCTTAACTATGAGCCAAGATAAATTTTAAAATCTGGCAAGACTGTAGCATTTGGATATGTGAAGAAAATTAATTTTGGCAAAGTTATTGATCTTTTGTGGAAATTAATTCATAAGAGGAAAAACGAGTATTAGTCATTATTGTCACAAACCAACAAGTATGTATGTTTGTTCATCTTTTAAAAATTATAGTAATATAATTTAAATTATTAAATATTACTATTTCCTATTAGTACTATAGTATTTATTTTTTTATTTTAAAAAATATTTAATGGCACCATTATACAGAATGTGTCAAAGTCTAGTGCAGTTTTAATCTTTACTTTTAAATACCTATGCCTTAAACTTACTCACATCATCAGGTGGAAGGGTAATTATTCTGTGTGTTTTTTTGTGTGTTTCTTTTCTTGACCATTATTATTTGCATCATATCATGATAATTTTTGAAAATAATATTCTTGTATAGGAAAGGAAGATGTTAAAATGATCCACTCTCATTATAAAATATGCCAGGTACACCACTGTTCTCAATATTCTCTCCCTTTCAATCTCTGCTCCAGCATGCCGATCCCCTTCATATTTTTTGTAAATTATAGGCAAACTCCTAATTGAGCACCTCCACACTGTCTGTTTTCTATGTACTTCATGTTCTTCCTGATATCAGCATTGCAAACCCTCATTTCGGGTTTCCACTCAAATGTCACTTTCTCGTTTCGACATAACCTATCATTCTATTTAACACTGCTACTTCTTCCAACCCCCATGTAAGAGCTCAAGACTTGCTGTACCTTACTTTGTCTTTTTTTTGATTTGTCAGTTTCTAAAATAGAATTGTATTTATTTATTTTTATTTTTTATTTTTGTTTCTTTCTTTATTCTGATAAACTTATTAGATACAAAGACCTTAAAACTTTTTCTTTCATTGATGTGCAACATTCCTAGGACAGTGACTTAGACATTGCAGAGTCTCAATAATATTTACTGAAATATTTGTTGAAAGTACAAACAAACACTTACCAGTTTTTTATGCTGTGTGATACTATACAATGATGTGAACCCAAGCAGTTCCTATACCTTTATATAGTTTATATTCCGGGAAAGAGATGGACATTAAACAGACACTCATAAAATAAATGTACACATTAAATTTTGTGACAGATACTACACTGGAATGATTCATAGTTCTTGAAAGAGCTAAACTGAGCTCCTGACCTGTCTACAGTGTGGGATGAATATGTAGGGGATGTAGACTTTAGTATTGAAAATATGATCTGAAAAATAAGAATGACAATTATGTGTGGGTGTAGATTGGGGTAGAGAAGAGAGAGGGCATTCCCAGCAGAAGAGACAGCAAAGTTTTTATGGAGAAAAAGTTAGCAAATAAGATTAGTTTAAGAAGTTGAATAAAAGCGGGAGTGTTTGGAGTGTGGAGAATGAGGGGGAGAAGCATATAAAATGAGGCCTGGGAGGCAGGGCAAATTAAGGATTTTTTGTTGTTGTTAGCTTATTTCTTTTTCATAACAGCAATGGTAAACATTGAAGGATTTTACACTATGGAAATTAGGGTGTCAGTATCACTTTTGTCTTTTGAAAAGAACAATCTGTCTCCCACCTAAGAAAAAAATAATGAGGAGCAGAGTAGTCTCTATCGATTTTTTTTCTATAGAATAGTAATTCAAATTGCCTCACCGGCTCTTCAGTTTTTTTGTTTGTTTGTTTCTTTGTTTTCTTCAGGTGTTAGTGTAAATTCACTTTTTGTTTCTCTCTCTTTTTTTTTTTTCCAGTTTATATTTTTGCTTTGGACAGTCTCATTTACTCCATTGACTTTAACAATTCTTAACAAAGTTATGACTTCTAAATTAAAATCTACAGTCAGGAATGTCTAATAATTGGTGGGGCCAGCACAAAATGATAAAGCAGAGTTCCCTTTTCAGGCTTTATTAAGAATTTCAAGACAGCAATGGCAGAGCATAGTGTGGGTCCTTTTTTGCATGGGGCCCTGTGTAACCATTATGAAGCCTGTATTGTCTACAGCCTAAATTTCTACCCAAAGCTCAAGATTTAAATCAAAAACTGTGTACTTGATATCTACATCGAGATGCCTCCCTGGTACATGAACATAAGTATGGCTAAAAACAGAACTTAGATTTCCCCGTCGGTACAGAAGACTCCCATTGTGTTTTTGTTGCTTTTAGTTGATAGCATAATCATTTTCCCTCTCACTCAGCCAAGACCTTGAATTTTAACCTCGTGTCATTAATTCAATTAATTTGAATTTCCATCAATTAAAATTTCAAAATACCTCTGTAATCTCAATTTATATATAGGTATTTCTCTCATATTGCAATCACTACCTTACTCTTTTTCTTTTCTGATTCTAGTCTCAGTTCTCTCTTGGCCTCTTTCATAAGGCAATCAACATTTCCCCTATAAGTCAGATAGATTATTTCATTTCTGCCTATCTTAACAACCCTTGATGGTTCTCTACTATTTCTAAAGAGAAAAGAAATTATTTAGCAAATTATTCAATTACCTCTATAACATGGCACTAAGGCATATTTTATTTTCCAAATTAATTCACGTACATTGTTCACATCTCCAGCCTTCTTTCAGCAATGCCATCTTTTGCTAAAAATGCTACAGATATTTCCATCACTGCACATTTAACTTTCTTTTCTTTTTTGCTGTTGCCCTGCCTATAATTTTCTTCTCCACCATTTTGTTCTATATAACTGTCAAGAACCAGCTCAGGTCTTAATGTGTCCATGATACATGACTCCCTTTGGCTGTATAGTCAGAAAGCCCGTTTCTTTATTCAAACTCTTTTCAGAGACAATTCTTCAGTTCCCTCACACTTCTGTATGTCTTGCAAATAGCACCACTGACAGTCTTCATTCTGGATTATTTTTAAAGAGGTTTGTTTGTTAGGTGAAGAGAGTTTCTTCCTCCAGAGCAAAGGGCAACCACGCATGCTGCACATTTTAAAAGTTCCCATTTCCAAAGTACATGTTTCCTGTCCTATAATGCAACACATTGCATATACAACTGCCACATGATTCATTTTGTGCCATCTTGGGAGGATTGGGCCTTGAGCAAATCAGTGCAAGAAAATGTGTTTGTTATGAATAATAAAATTTCTTTATGTCTGAACCAGTGTTTTTGTATCTTCGGCCAGCATCAGTAAATTGTGGTAGGATATCATATTAGTTTAGAAGATGGGTAAAATCTCAAATACTCACTTTTCTAAATAACTACTAATAAATGCATTTGTCCACCATCAAGTGTGAATGTTCTTGCTCTCACATACCTTCCCTAAGGGCAACAAACACATCAAGTTCAATTGCATTCACATTTTTAACATTTACTGTGTCTAGGGTACTACTGAGCAGGCCCCAACATTCAATAAATGTTTGTTGAATAAATGGGTAAATAATTTAATAGCAATATGACTGTAATTCTCAAAACATATTCACTTCTCACAGATGTATTGCTGGAAGTATTTTCAGCGAACTGTTTCGGTGGGAAAGAAACATATATTAGCAAAAACCTTTAGCTATAATGAACTTGTTCAAGTTTATTTAATAAAATTGACGATATCCTGTCTACATATTTTTACTGATGGTATTCCTTCTATTTTAATTGCCGCTCCCTATATTTAAAATTCCCATCCTTTCATAATCTGTCTCAGAAGTCACATCCTCAGTAAATCACTCCCAACTCATCCAATCACATGCAGCAATTCTATCCTTTCATTTAATTTATTCTTTGTCAATAGCTCAATTACATTGCTTATTAGAATTGACCTTGTTTTTTATGCTTTTCTTATATCTTTCAGTAGGCTGAGAGGTCTGACAACACAGCAGTTATGTCCAATTGATCTTTATCTCACCCACTGTGCCAAGCACAGTGTGTAATAAGAGATCAATAAATATCAATTTAATTAAATGGAGCAAAATATTACACATTGATTCACTAATTGGTTCTAATTTCTTTTTCCACTCTACTTCTGATGTTTTCCCATTTACTGGTTTTCATTTCCATTATTCCTGAGGTGAGTTAAAGCCATCTGAATCCATGCCAGAAAATGATTCCGTATAGGCATCTAGACAGCTGGGATATCACATTTTTTGTATTTCAGCAAATAAATATATAAATAAAAATAAAAAAGAAATACAATTTACTGGCATTTGGATATCTGTGAAGACAATGACATCCAACAGCTTTTCAACCAGCTTGAATATGCATATGGTAAAAAGAGTGAAATCCAAAACCTTTGGGCTTCCACAGATGGAAACCTTATCTATGGAAAACAACTAGGGGTAGACAGTTAAATCTTTTTGGGGAAGTGGGAGAAAAAAATAGAAAATAGAAATCTTTATCTATTGAAATTGCTTTTATATGATCCTGCAGAATATACATATTGATCATGAAATGTGATTATTTGAGTGATAAGAATAAATGTTATTTTTTGGTGATTTTTTTTAATGTCACCAAAGGTATGCCAGGTAAAATGTTGAAAATAAAATATTTTGACTTAGGAATTTCACTTAAATTTTTTTTAAAAATAAATATGTTGATTAACCTAAATTTGTCTGTTTTCTTATAACAAAGAGGCTGACACGTCAATATTTTGACTAATTAGAATGGCAGCTGTCAAATCAAATGCAATTTTAGATAAAACTTTTATAAAGCAATAACTGAAGAGGGCTTGTTTTACAAATTACTTCAGTAACCATTTCCTTGATTTCTGTTTATAAAATCAGTTGAAAATTCCCAACAAACAGACAATATAAAGGAATCTGTCTGCTACTTTGACACCCATTATATAAAGAAGATTAGCAAGATAAACTGGGGATTTTTGTTTCCAGGAAAGACAATGTATCTATGTCAAACCCCGAGACCTGCAAAAAAGAAAGCACTTTTTGTTCATATGTTCAGTAAATCCATTCACGTTTGGGCTGAATTTTAGTTCAGATAATTCTATTGTATTCTTCACTTTTCAATGTACTGAACGCCATTGTCTTATCTAATTTATACTATGAGACAGCTTTCTCTACATTTGTGAACTCTCAAATGAGAAATGGTAGCATCAAGAGCTTGGGTAATTTTGAATAGTTAAACCATAAAGTACCATGAACTACCATTTTAAACTCTAGGAAAAATAGAAATCAATAAAATATTCATTAGTTGCAAAGTGATTATTAATTAATATTATGAACAAGTTTGTCTCATTCTTGAAAATCATAAATTTGGCAAGGATTTTGCAGATCATTTGTACATGAGATACATTGCTTTCATGATTTACTTATTTATTTTTTTTAAGTTCACAGACTTTTTTTTTACATCAGTTTTAGGTTCAAAGAAAAATGAGCAGAAAATGCACAGACTTCATATACCCCTCACCTCTGCTTCTGCCTGTTTTCCCTATTATTAACATCTTGCCTTAGTTTGATACATTTGTTTCAATTGATATGCCATGCTTTCAGTTTTAACCAAAAGAAATTGGGAAAGAAGTCCTGGTATTATATCCAATAGAGGGCATGTTACACAAATAATTAATTCTAAAATACTGTAACGGGGTAGGGTGGTTAGTGATATTACCTAGAAAAGAAGTCCTAGAACCATGTTTTTATATTTGTTTTGTTATTATCATAAATGAAGATCTGTTGCCACTTTGGATTTTATCATAATTCTTCTTTCAGATGTTAGCTGATGTTACGATTCTGTCTCTCTTTTCCCCATGCCCTGTTACCTCACTGAAGCAGTATATTGGTACCAAAGCAAATTAAGAAAATTAGAAAAGAACAATTTTGAATGGAACAAAGACATATTCAGTGATATAATCACAAAACTTATATGGGCAATGAGTGGCCAAATATTAGCATAAAAATAAAGCCTGCTTAGAAATATCATCATCATTTATTTGATGTGTAATTTGAGCAAATGCACTTTGGAAAAAAATTCCACAATTACTCATAAGGGTGTTCATAGAAGAAACCTGGCCTGTTCCATACAAGTAAGAAAGAGAGTTCCTAGACAAACTCAAACTGGACCAGAAAAGATACAATTACCTGTTCAATCACAGCTGAGGTCATAGTCAGTTTCTAGAATGGTCTTCCTCTATATATAAAAAAGCATATATTCCATTCCTTACATATTTGTATGTGTAATTATGCATGACATTATATAATACACATATATAGTTATTATTCTCTACTGTTAATCTTATCATTCTCAATGAATCCTTCCAGCCATTTTCATAAATCTGTAAATTAAATAATTGCTGTAGGTTAGGAGAATCGTGAGTGGACATCTAGGCTTGATAGAACCCAACTGAATCAGATAAAATTCTGTTTCTCTGGGTGGCAGACCCTGTAAAATTCTTTAAAAATCTTATGTTTGAAAGAAAAGACCACAACAATGCATTGAGCTTTCACAGGAGAGAACAAACCTAAGGATACTAGAGATGGGGGAAGGGAGAGGGGATTTGAGAAGTGATAGGTCGGGCAAAGGGCATAAAGAAATATGATTTGTAAGAATGACTATGCTGATAATAAATACAAATTTAAAATTTTAAAAAAACAGAAAAACAAACAAAAAAATCTTATGCTTATTTGGATATAGTATAAATACATGTGAACAATGACGTTACATTAGTCTTCTTAGAATTTTCTGAAAAGTATAATATCAGAACAATAATACTTTCTCAACAAAGTTAATTCTTATGACTCACAAAAGCCTAATATTGGTGTAAGCAAAGATCTTACTTTATTCATAAATGCTATTAATGCCCATTAGGAGTTTTGAATTCAGATTGTCTCATATATTGTAATGGCTTTTTTCATTACTGAACTCAATTTTTAGTGACTTTATTCTTCTAAAACTCCCATCTACAGATTTTATACAATCCAATTGGTTGCAAATAATTAACTGAAGACATTATTCGGCATTTAAATATGCTTAGTAATTGGATGTCTTTATTGTAATGTGAATTCCAAGAAGAATTATAATTACCCTATATCCATATAGATATTTTTTTCCTTGTTTAATACATTGGAAATATTTATTACACCTAGAATTGAATTTAAACTTCCAATTACTTTAGGAACTGGTGGCAGGAGATTTTGATGGAAAACTTTACTTTGTAAGTGTTTGCTGCTTAATTTCCTTTTCTCATATTGATGGATATGTTTAAGAACAGATGAATTTCACTTATGCTGTCTCCCTAGCCTGCTTTTATTTATTTATTATTGTTAAGTTGCTAAGAAAACTTTTACAATTCAATGCAAGTTCAAATTCTTGAAATATTTTTCATAAAATGGTTTCACAGCAATATGGATGAGTTTGGAGAAAATTATGTTAAGTAAAATAAGCCAGAAACAGAAAGAGAAATGTCATATGTTCTCACTCATAAGTGGGAGGGAGGGAAGGCTGGGAGGGAAGCAGGAACACCATATTAAAACGTTGAACTTTCAGAAGGAGAGAACAGATCTACAGTTACTAGAGGTGGGAAAGGAGGAGGGGAAAGAGTTTTAAGGAGTAATTGGGTAAGGAATACCACTTATAATTATGACTTGCAATGAAGAACATGCCACTAATATCAATTTGATCATCACATACTGTACACAAATACTGATAGTGAACTCTCTACTCCATAATTATGTATAACCAATTATGTTTTAATTCAAAAAATAAATTTAAAAAAATTTAAAAATTAAAATAAAAAGTAAAAAAAACACTTTTTTGAGCATTTTTTAGCAAGCTGTGGACCAGCAATGTCAATGGAGAGGGTTCAGGTCTCAGAAAGTCCATCTCTAATCTACTAGCTGTGAATAATTTCTTATATAAATGAGAAGAGCATTGGCAATTCATATTTCAAAACAACAGGCTAAGTGGTGAACTTCCCACTCTGGTTACTAATATTTTAGTAATATATTAATTAAAAATGAACAAGGTGGAGACTATATAAGACTTTCCATTGTCATTTGCATTGGAATCCTACATCTACTGTTCACTGTACATGTGAACATAAACCTCTGTTCATTTTCATCTGCAATATTTTTTTAAAAAAAGAAAATGCAATAATACTTATACATTCTTTCCCTAACTGAGTTCTGGGAAGAAAGATATAATTCTCTAGGGAGCATATGATGATCATTAACTGTCAATCAATAAATATGATTGTTTGCATATTAGTGTGATTGGCAGAAATGAGATATTTATATTGTTATACTGATTTACTATCAGACAACTTCCTGTAAATCAGGCATAATTAATTAGGACAGATGTTATCCCTTTTACAGACACCTGTTTGTCAAAGTTCTACTCATTCTTAGGAAGTATACTAGAGACATGCTAAAGCAGGCATTTGTACAGTACAAAAACTGAGAAACCAAATGCTTTTTACATCATGACAGTCATTTCTTTTATACTTTTCAACTGGACATTAAAGTGAAGCTTCCCCCTTTCGATTCCAGCATAACTCAGTGAAGAGAAGTGGTAGTTAGAACTAGTACATGGCTCAAAGGAGTTTCCTTTGGCAGCTTCTATGGGAAATGCCATTGGAACGGGTGTTCAAACACGGATTGAAAGCTTCGTTGAATATATCTATGACAAACACTCAAAGGAGGATTCCCAGATAGAACCAACTTTAACTTTCAAGAGACATTAAGCACCAGAATGTGTATCACATGTCAAGTTTGTAGGAATTCCGGTTTGGAAGTTCTATTGCTTAGTCCTATGCAGGAAATATTGGAACTAGAGTCTGAGAAGTGTCCTTGAAAATCTAGGCGAAAGAGAGACCCAGAAGCTTCCCCCTTTCAAATCCAGCATAATTCAGTTAACAAAGGATGTGCTAGTTAGACCTTTTGTTCAGCTCAAAGGAGTTTGATTTTGCAATCTCTATTGGAAATGTCATTCGAACGTGGGTTCAAACACGGTTTGAAAGCATTGTTGAATATTTCTCTGACAAATACTCACAGGAGGTTGCCAAAATGGAAGCAAGTTTAACTGTAAAAATACGAGCACCAGAATGTGCATTGCATCTCTAGCTTGCAGGAATTCAGGTTTGGAAATTGTATGGTAAAATTGGAAAAAGAGCCTGAGAAGTTTCCTTGAAAAGCTCTGTGAAATACAGTCCGAGAAGCTTCCCCCTTTATATTCCAGCATAACTCAGTGAACTGAAGAAGTGCTAGTTAGACCCTGCATACAGCTCCAAGGAGTTTCATTTTGCAGCCTCTATGGTAAATGCCATTGGAATGGACTTTCAAACACGATGAGAACGCATAGTTGCATAGTGCTCTGACAAACAATCACAGGAGGATGCCCAATGAGAAGGAAGTTTTACTTTAAGGAAACAAGTACCAGAATGTGCTCTCATAACAAGCTTGCAGGAATTCAGGTTTCAAAGTTCTATGGTATAGGACTATGCAGGCAATATTGGAAATACTGTTTGAGAAGTGTCCTTGAAAATCATTGCCATAGAGAATCCGAGAACCTTCTTTCTTTTGAGTCCAGCATAACTCAGTGAAATGAAGAAGGTAGTTAGAAATTGCATACAGGTCAAAGGAGATTGTTTTTGCCACCTCTATTGGAAATGCCATTGGAAAAGGGGTTCAAACACGGTGAGGAAACTTTACAAAAACAGCAAGTACCAGACTGTGCATCTTATATCTACCTTACAGGAATAAAGTTTCAGAAGTTATATGGTGTAGACCTATGCAAGAAAAATTGGAACTATAATCTGAGAATTTTCCTTGACAATCTCTGTGAAGGAGAGCCCCAGAACCTTCCCTCTTGCAAAACTTGCATACATCAGTGAACTGAAGAAGTGTTAGTTAGAAATCACATGCAGCTCAAAGGAGTTTCATGTAGCATCCTTTATGGGAAATGCCATTGGAACGGCCTTCAAACAAGGTTTGAAAGCATTGTTCCATATATCTTCTGAGAAATGCTCACAGGATGTTGCCCAAATAGAAGCAAGTTTAATTGTAAGGAAACAAGCACTAGAATGTGCATCTCATACCTATCTTACAAGACTTCGGGTTTGGAAGTCCTATAGTATAGGCCAAGGCAGGCAATATTGGAAAAAGAGTCTAAGAAGTTTCCTTGAAAATCTCTGTGAAAGAGAGTCCCAGAAGCATCGCCCTTTCGAATCCAGCATAACTCAGTGATGTGAAGAAGTGGTAGTTAGAACTTGGATGCCATTGGAAAGAGGGGGTCAAACACTATGAAAGAACATACTTAACTATATCCGTGACAAACACCGATAGGTTGGCTGGATAGAACCAAATTTAAGTTTATAGAAACAAACACAAGAATGTGCATCTCATATCTAGCTTACAGGAATTCAGGATTGGAAGATCTATGCTATGGGCCTATTCAGGTAACATTGGAACTCTAGTTTTAGAATTGTCCTTGAAAGTCTTTGTGAAAGAGAGTCCCAGAAGCTTCCCCCTTTGCACCCAGCATAACTCAGTGAAATGAAGAAGTGGTAGAAAGAACTCACATACACCTCAAAGGAGTTTCATTTTGCAATTTCTATGGGAAATGCCATTGGAATGGCTTTCAAACATCATGAACAAGCATTATTACATACTGATGTGATGAACAATCACAGGTGGTTGCCCAGAGAGAAGCAAGTTTATCTTTAGGGAAACAAGCACCAGAATGTGCGTGTCGTATCTAGCACACAGGAGTGCAGGTTTGGAAGTTGATGGTGTAGGCCTATGCAGGCAATATTGGAACTAGAGTCTGACAAGTTTCTTGAAAATCTCTGCCAAAGAGAGTGCCAGAACTTCCCCCTTTCAAATCCAGCATAACTCAGGCAACTGAAAAAGTGGTAGTTAGGAAATTTGGTATAGGTCTATGCAGGTAGCATTGGAACTAGAGTTTGAGAAGCGTCCTTGAAAATCGGTGTGAAAGAAAACCCAAGAAGTTTCCCCCTGTGGAATCCGCCATAACTCAGTGAAATGAAGAAGTGATAGTTAGAACTTGAGTACAGCTCAAAGGAGTTTGGTTTGGCAACCTCGATGGGAAATGCCATTGTAGAGAGGGGAGGTCAAAGAGAGAGAAAGAACATCACTGACTATCTCTGGGACAAACACCCAAGGGAGGTTGCCCGGATAGAAGCAAATTTACGTTTATAGAAACAAGCACCAGAATGTGCATCTCATATCTTGCGTGCAGAAATTCATGTTTGGAAGTATCTGTTAGGCCTATGCAGGGAACTGCTGTTTGAGAAGTGTCCTTGAAAATCTCTGTGAAAGGGATTCCCAGATCCTTCTCCCTTTACAATCCAGCATAACTCAGTGACATGAAGAAGTGGTAGTTAGAACTAACATACAGCTCAAAGGAGTTTCCTTTAGGAACTCTATGGGAAATGCTATTGGAACAGGCTTTCAAACATGGAGAGAAGGCATTGTTGCATAATGCTGTGACAAACACTCACCGGAGGTTTCCAGGATAGAAGCAACTTTATCTTTAAGGAAACAAAGAACAGAATGTGCATCTCATATCTACCTTGCAGGAATACATGTTTTGAAGTTCTATGGTCTAGGACTTTACAGGCAATATTGGAACTACTATTGGACGAGTATCCTTGAAAATCATTTCGATAGAGAATCCCAGAAGCTTACCCCTTTCGAATCCAGTGTAACTCAGTGTACCCAAGAAGTGGTAGTTAGAACTTGCATACAGCTCAAAGGAGTTTGGTTTTGCAACCTCTATGGGAAATGCTATTGGAAAGGGGGTTCAAACATGGTGAGTAAACATTGTTGTACATCTCCCTGACAAACACTCACAGGAGTTTTCCCAGATAGAAGTAAGTTGATCTTCAGGGAAACAAGCACCAGAATGTGAATTTCATATGTAGCTTGCAGGAACTCAGGCTTGGAAGTTTTATGGTATAGGACTATGCAGGTAGCATTGGAACTAGAGTTTGAAGTGTCCTTGATAATTTGTGTGAAGGAGAATCCAAGAAGCTTCCCCCTGTTTGATCCAGCATAACTCAGTGTATTGAAGATGTGGTAGTTAGAACTTGCATACATCTCAAAGGAGTTTGGTTTTGCAACCTCTGTGGTAAATGGCATTGGAAAGGGGATTCAAACATGGTGAGGAATCATCGCTGTACATCTCTCAGGCAAACACTCACAGGAGGTTGCCCGGATAGAAGCAAGTTTATCTTTATGGAAACAAGCACCAGAATGTACATTTCATATCTAGCTTGCAGTAGTTGAGGCTTGGAAGTTCTATGATATAGGCCTATGCAGGTAGCATTGGAACTAGAGTTTCAGAAAGGTCCTTGATAATCTGCGTGAAAGACAATCCAAGAAGCTTCCCTGATTAATCCACCATAATTCAGTGTATTGATGAAGTGGTAGTTAGAACTTACATACAGCTCCGAGGACCTCCTTGGTAAATGGCATTGGAAAGGGGGTTCAAACACGGTGAGGAAACATTGTTTTACATCTCTCTGACACACACACACAGGACGTTGTCTGGACAGAAGCAAGTTTATCTTCAGGGAAACAAGCACCAGAATGCACATTTCATATGTAGCTTGCAGGAATACATGTTTCGAAGTTCTAGGGTATAGTACGATGCAGGCATTACTGGAACTACAGTTTGAGAAGTGTCCTTGACAGTCTTTGCAAAAAAGTGTTCCAGAAGCTTCCCCCTTTGAAACCCACCATAACTCAGTGAAATGAAGAAGTGGTAGAAAAAACTCACATACAGGTCAAAGGTGTTCCATTTTGTAATTTCTAAGGGAAATGCTATTGGAAAAGGGGATCGAGCACACAATGACAAAACATTACTGAATATCTCTGTGACAAACGCTGACAGGAGGTTGCCCAGATAGTAGCAAGTTTAACTTTAAGGAAACAAGCACCAGAATGTGAAACTCATATCTAGCATGCAGGAATTCAGGCTTCGAACTTTTATGGTATAGGCCTATGCAGGTAGCATTGGAACTACAGTTTGACAGCGTCCTTGAAAATCTGTATGAAAGAGAATCCATGAAGTTTTCCCATGTTTAATCCAGCAAAATTCAGTGTATTGAAGAAGTGATAGTAAAAGGTGAAAGATTTATACGATCTGAAGAGAAACCAGAGTGTATATAAGTGATAGTTAGAACTTGCGTACAGCTCAAAGTATGGTAGGCCCATTTTTAGGAGCAAAGATTATCTGTGAGCCACATGGTGCCTGTGGGTGGAGGATGAAGATGGCGCCTGCAGGAAGTAGGGGAGGCGTATCCCAAGATAGCTCCAAAAGGTTTTTATTGGTCCTCCAGTATTTCCGCACTCCTGAACCCTGCATGGTCGCTATGCTCAACATGTTAGTATAAAATGCATGCCTGCGTGATCCTTTAATTGATTGGTTAGTTCATGGAAAGCCCCTACTTGCTTGCTTATATAAATTGCAGTGTAACAGCAATAAAGTGGAACTGCCCTGACAGAACCCCTGCCGTGTCTGAGTGTCTCTTTCACAGGGCTGGGTTGGTGGGCAGCGGGCTAACTTTTCCCTGAGATCCCTAGGTCCCAACACTGGGGGTAATACTGTCACCTCCTTCTCCTTCTGGGTCTGTGGGAGGACCCCAGGTACAGCCCCGCAGAAGCTGGCACCTGAACAGGGACCAAAGACATAAGAAGAACTGACCCACTGTGCAGGCTTGAGAGAGAGGCGATGAGCAGCCATAAGCCTCAGCGTGGAGTTTCCCTCTGGAGAAACGCCATCTCGGGGTAACGGACGTTTTCAAGGTGAGTCTCCTTATTCCCAACAGGCGAATAGGATAAGTCGTTTTCACTCTTTTCTTATTTCTCCTACTCTAATTTCCCACTATCCTTTTCCTCTCCATTCCGTGACCTTCAGCAAACAAGCAGACGGGTGTGGGACAATTGACAGGTCATGGCCAGGGTTACTCTCTGGTAGACCTTGAAGGTCTCATATTAGCCGGATCCAGTAGTGGAAGCCCGAATGGGTGAAAATCCTCCTTCCCTTCTCCAAGCTGAGGGACCGGCCATCCCCTTTTCCCAAAACACTGACCATCACCAGTCCCATCAGGTTTTTTCTGGTTTCTCTTTCTGTTTCTATACGTCTAAACACCACAGGCAAAACAGATAAACTGGCCCTTAAGGCGCTAAAATATTTGTTAAAAAGTAGAGGACTTGAGATTTCTGACAGTATGGCTGCCAAGACCTGAGAAACCGTACTAGCCCTGGCTCCCTGGTTTATCTTGGCCAACCTGTTCTCTTGGGACACGTGGGACCATGTACAGACCCTTGCCTGGCAGTGTGAGGTTTGCTGCAGGGAGGACCCAATCTTAGGGTTTTACCCTACCATTTCAGCCCTTAAGTTTTGCTTCTCACAAGGCTACACAGGTGATAGCCATACCCCTACCTCCCCAGACTTAGAAGAGCAATGGGAAAAGTTTGAAAGGGAACGTGTTAAGGGCGGCCTAACTGTCTCTTCACAAGGTCATTCCCAGGATACCTTTCAGCCAACAAATAGTTCAGGGGACCCACCAGAGGAATGTGGGGGGGGGTCACAAAACTACCGGGACTTTCCCCAGCATAAGCACCCAAGGGAGGGCTTTTACCCTCCCGTCTCTTCTCTCTCTAAAGACTTATAGGAGTGGGCCACAAACAAACAAATAACAACCAGTTGGCAACACAAATTTCAACTAAATGATCCCTGAGAAGCTCCCCCACCCTTTCACCACCAGCCTCAAGCTTTTCCCATTAACATTAACTATAAACAGCATGAGCCAATGAGGAATCCATAGGAAATTCCACCACCCTTTCCTTACCAACACCAGGCTTTTCCTGTCAATGTCAACCTTGTGGGGAACAGGCCAGTGCCCTGGTACCCCTGGGAGGCTACAAACCTAAAAGAGCTAAAAAGGCTGTGGCTGAAAAGGATTGAAATTCTCCATGGGCGGAAACCATCCTCCAGGGATTAGCACATCAACATTTCACCACCCAGGATTGGAAAATTCTGTGTAGGGCAGTATTCTCAGGTCCTCATTATATTAAATTTTGCACCTTTTTAAAAGAAGAATGCCATGCTCAGGCAGAAAGGAATCAGGCTGCTAACCCAGTTGTCCCAATAACCTTTAGGATGCTATCTGGGATGGCAGACCAGTACAGCACAGGAATTCAGCAAGCCGCTATCCCTACTCCATATCAATATCAGATAAGGGCCATCTGCTTAGAGGCTTGGAAAGAACTAGTGGAGGGCCCTACAGAGCCCCCCGTATCAGGCATCACCCAGAGAAATAATGAGGACCTCCCTTCCTTCATGGATAGGGTAGAAAAAAGCATACAAAGGAAATTCCTCCCAGGGCCCCTAAGAGACCAGTTTGTTAAAATGCTGGTATGGGAGGGAATGACATCAGATCACAAATTGGCCTGCGTGGGTCAAAAGGACCACTCCATAAAAAGGTGGATTATCACCTCTAGGGATGTGGGGACCCAAGGCCATCAGGCCCGCACCATTGCTACTGCCCTCCAAGCCCAAATTGACACCCTCACTGAGGCAATGACTAAGGCCTTTAATACCATGACCACCCCTGGAAACGGCCTCTCTGGTGATAAAAAAGGACGTTTCTTTGGCTGTGGGGAACAGGGACACTTTAAAAATAGCAGTCCCCAAAATAATTCAAAACCAAAAGGCCGAAAACCTCTCACCACCCCATACCCAGGATACAAAAAGGGCTACCACTGGAAGGTAGATTGTAAATCTAAATTTGATAAGGATGGCCATCCTTTAAATTAGAAAAGGGGCAGCCCCTAGCCAAATCATTCCAAGGGGGACCCCATTTTTCACGACAAGTTAGAAACCCTCTAAGTCAACCTAACCCTGGATGCAACTCATCCCTACCCCCACAGGGTTAACAGGAGTTAACAAAGCCCAAAAACCTGCAAGGTTCTAACTGGACGGTGCCTACTGTGCCTGGGTTAAGACACAAAATGGATATAATGATCAGAGAAAAAATTTTTTGATGCCTAATTGACACCTGAGTTGACCATACAGTCCTTAGAGAGGAGGAAGTTCCTAATAACTGGAGCATGGTCCCAGGGCTAAAATAATGGGGGTAGGAGGAAATACTCAGTCCAAAGAAACTGTTGGCTGGCTCCCCTGGAAAGATGCTGATGGCACAAGAGGGTAACTCAAGCCTCTTATAGCTGCAGGACTTAATGCAAACCTCCTAGGCCAAGACATTCTGGGACAAGCAGACACCTATATCACCACTGATTATAAAGAATTTTATGAAGACATTTTAGATGAGGAGGAGTACCAACAGCAGATCAACCTGCCTTCTTGCCCAAATTATAGAGGGGACCACGAACTCCAAAACATGCAGGAGGGAAAACCAGTTACAAAATGGAAGGTGCCCCCCAATCCTAAAGACCACTGCCCCTGGGTCCCTCCCATCCATTGGAAACTGGGACCCCCAATTTGGGTGGAGCAGTGGCCTCTCCCAGCTAATAAGTTGCAAGTACTTGAGGAACTTATTGCAGAACAATTAAAATTAAAACATATTTGCCCATCCACTAGCGCCTGGAATACCCCTATTTTTGTCATTAAAAAGTCTTCAGGAAAATGGATACTGTTACAGGATCTTAGAAAAATTAATGAAAGAATGTAGCTACAGGGAACCTCCCTAAGGGGATTGCCTTGGGTACCAGCCATCCCTAGTAACTTATGCCTCATGGTTATAGATATTAGGGACTGCTTCTTTTCCATTCCTTTAAACTCACAGGATTATGAAAAATTTGCCTTTTTTGGTCTCCTCAACTAACTTTAAGGGGCCAGATAAACATTTGGTATGCATGGTTTTGCCTCAAGGTATGGCCAATAGTCCATCCTTATGCCAAAACTATGTTTATGAATTACTCCAACGTGTCAAAAGGCTTCCAAATGTTGAAACGTACATTTACATGGATTATATTATCTTAGGAGCCCTAAATACTTCCCAATTAGCCAATGCACATAAAGTCCTGCAAACATGCCTTACAAAGGGTAACTTGCATGTTGCAGCTGATAAAATCCAAGTTGTTCTGCCTTTTAAAATTTTAGGTCCCTGATTAACCTTGCAAGGCGTTAGTACTTTAAAACCTCCAGTTTGTATCCCAGATTCTTGGTCTTTGGTTGATTTACAACGCCTTTTTTGTGAAACTAATGGCTATGGCCCTGGATTCCCATTTCAAAAAGCCAGCTGTTACCTCTTTTTAACCTGTAAAGGGACAGCCTGCCTCATGATAAAATCTTGCTTTCAGTTGCACATAAACAGCTCTTACAAGAGGTTCAAAATTCTCTCAACCAGGCCCAGCTTGCTAGATACTCTCCCTCAAAACACTTGCAATTGTGGATTCTGCCTAATCCCACCATCCTCATGGCTGTCCTAGTTCAAGAGGGAAATTCCTTAAAACAGATTCATATATCTCTGGAGGGATCTCCTCGAGTCTATACCTATATAGACCAAATGGCTGACTTAACGAAAAAGAGAAGGGACATAGCACTCCGATGCTATGCACGGGAACCTAACAAAATAATTGTTCCAGACCAACTGAGTGACCTAGAATGGATCTACCGAAACAATCCTAGAATGGCCTTGGAACTAGAGGGTTTCCCCAGCATCCTTGATTGTCACTATGGGCCTTATAAATGGGTCACTTCTTTTGGCCTCAATTATTTCTACACAAACCCATGCCTGATGCCTATAATGTGTTCACTGATGGGGGTAAACATGGGGCTGCTGTTATTGTCTTTTTGCACATGGAAAACAACCGTCATCTAACATTGTCCCTCAAAAGTGCTATGAGCCCCGTAAAGGATCTGCACAGCTCTTAGCTATAGTTTTAGCACTTAATATGGTCTCAGAACCCATAAATTTATTTTCTGACAGTTTGTATGCCACTAATTTGCTGCCGGCATAGCTTAATTCCCATATTCGTTTAGATAACAATCAATTACGCCTCTTATGATACAGGCCCGATCATTGTTATTCGAACGGGCCCAACCCATCTATATACAACACTTTAGAGGCCATCAAAAATTGCTGGGTCTACTTTCACTAGGAAACTTTTTAGCAGACAAAACAGCCTCTTCCAACCTCCATTTTTTACTTTACAAGATGCATCTAATCTCCATGCCCTAACTCATATTGGAGGGGCCTACATAAACGGTTCCTGCAAATCCTTATTAAAGATTTATAAAAAGATTGTTCATACTTGTAAGTTTTGCCTTCCTTACTTACAGGTGCCCCCTTTACAATCCCTAGGAGTTAACCCTACGGCATTAAAACCCAACATATTATGGCAAATTGATGTTACTCATTTTTCTCCTTTTAGAAAGCTAAAGTATGTTTTTGTTACTGTTCATACCTATTCTCATGCCTGCTGGGCTACCGCTCATTCAGGGGAAAAGGCTCGACATGCCCAAAGTCATCTTTCACAATGTTTTGCAACACTTCGACTCCCCAATCAAATTAAAACTGATAATGGCCCCTGTTTTGTTAGCTGTGCATTTCAAGAGTTCCTTTCAAGCTGGTGTATTTGCAACACCACAGGTATTCCATACAATCCACAGGGACAAGCTAAAATAGAGCATTATCACCAAACTTTAAAAACTCAATTACAAAAACAAAAAGGGGGTACCACCAGTCCCCACCAACAATTAGGATTAGCACTATTTACATTAAAAATTCTAAAAATTTTCCAAAAATGAGTTAATGACACATTCTCAAAAGCACTGGTCTAATCAAGACATAAAGCCCAAGGTACAATTTAGATGGAAAGACCCCATTTCCAGAACCTGGAGAGGACCTGACCCACTCCTAACCATGGGAAGGGGATTTGGGTGTGTATTCCCCTTTGACGAACCCTGCCCCATATGGATACAGGCCAAAAACCTTAAATTCGAACCTCAAAATCTTGAACGAATAACCCAGCCCAAGGACAAAAACAACCCTGAGGCAAATTCTTCTCTTTCAGAAGACTTAGGCGACAACCCAGGTGAACCTGCCTCTTAATCCTCTTGGGAGAGTTTCGCTCCAATCCTAATTGCCTTTGTCCTTAACACCATCAACAGCAGCATGATGCATCACCTGGTCATCCTACGGACCATCTGGCTCTCTGGCACGTGGAGAACCAATCACCTACCAGCGCAACAATCCTGGACTGTTGGTTATGTTATGATGTTCTTCCCCCACATTTTGAGGCTGTGGCATTAAGTAACGTAACCATCCTCCCCACTAACAGCACCCAGTGCGCCATTAATTACAACAGAACCCATCCTGGCTTAACCATACAATATATGTTGGGAAAAGGATTATGTGTTGGTGTAAGCAACCCCTCCCTTTGTTCCAATACCATTATCTTAAACAGCACCTAGGCTAAACCAGACTTGGGCGATGGCTATGCACCAAATCAGGGTTTACTGCTTGTGTGTTTAATCAGTCCTTACCTCATGAAACTTGTGTATCAGTAGATATTGTTCCTAGAATATTATGGCATAAAAGGGAAAAAAATGTTTCAATATTGGACAAGTAACTTTTTTCACCACAGTAAAAGGGCACTAGGGACCACTGTTACCATTAGTACTTTACTGGGGATTGTAGGTGCTGGAGCGGGGGCTGCTGGAGCAGAATATGCTTACACCATTACACAAGCTTTAAGGGAGGTGATAGGCATAGATCTAGATAGGCTTGAAACATCAATTACTCATTTGCAAAAATCATTAACTTCTCTTTCCGAAGTTGTATTACAATGTAGAAGGGGATAAGACCTCCTATTTTTACAACAGGGAGGCTTATGTGCAGCTCTCAGGGAAGAATGTTGCTTTTATGCCGATTATTCTGGAATAGTAAAAGAATCTATGACAAAGGTGAGAGAGGCCTTGGAAAGATGTAAAAGAGAAAGAGAGGCCAATGAGGGCTTGTTTCAATCTTGGTTTAACAGTTCTCCCTGGCTTACCACCTTAATGTCTGCCTTAGTGGGCCCCCTCTTAATCCTCCTGTTAGTGCTAATGTTTGGTCCTTTAAGTTTTACTAAAATCATGGCTCTCATTCGTCGAAATCTAGGATCCATAACTATGCTCACCCAGTGGTAGGAAATGTGGCCCAAGAGAAAACCTCCAAAACCCTTGGGTCAATATGGCCCTTCAAAAAATCCACAGTAATCTTTAAGGGGCTCCGCTGGCTCTCCATAAGTGGCTGGCTAGCCAATGATGGGTAAGATCCCCAGAGTGGGAGCACATGAGACAGGCACAGTCCCAAAAAAGGCAATGAGGTTGAGAGGTTAATGACCTTCAAGTGCCCATTACAGGGTTGTTCTTTCATTTTTATATAGAAAATAGGGGGAGACGTTGGGCCCATTTTTAGGAGCAAACAATATCTGTGAGCCACATGGTGCCTATGGGTGGAGAATGAAGATCATGCCTGCAGGAAGTAGGGGAGGTGTATCCCAAGATAGCTCCAAAAGGTTTTTATTGGTCCCCCAGTATTTCCGCACTCCTGAACCCTGTGTGATCGCTGTGCTCAACATGTTAGTATAAAATGCATGCCCGCGTGATCCTTTAATTGATTGGTTAGTTCATGGAAAGCCCCTACTTGCTTGCTTATATAAATTGCAGTGTAATGGCAATAAAGTGGAACTGCCCTGACAGAACCCCTGCTGCATCTGAGTGTCTCTTTCCCGGGGCTGGGGTGGCAGACAGCAGGCTAAGTTTTCCCCAAGATCCCTAGGTCCTAACGCTGGGGGTAATCCTGTCAGCTCCATCTCCTTCTGGGTCTGCGGGAGGGCTCCAGGCACGTCCCAGCAAAAGCTGTTTGGTTGTGCAACCTCTGTGGGAAATGCCATTGAAAGGGGGTTTCAAACACGGTCAGCAATCATTGTGGTATATCTCTCTGACAAACAATCACAATACGTTGCCAGATAGAAGCAAGTTTATCTTTAGGGAAACAAGAACCAGAATGTGAACCTCAGATCTAGCTTGCAGGAATTCAGGTTTGGAAGTTTTATGGTGCAGGTCTTTGGAGGCAATATTGGAAGTGGAGTCTGTGATATTTCCTTGAAAAACCTCTGAAAAGGGAGACCCAGGGGAGTCCTAGGAGCTTCCTCCTTTAGCATCCAGCATAACTCAGTGAACTGAAGAAGCAGTAGTTAGAATACACATAGAGCTCAAAGGAGTTTCTTTTTGCAAATTCTATGTGAAATCACATTGAAATGAGCATTCACACAAGGTTAGAAAACTGTATTGAATATCTCTGACACAAAAAGTCACCACAGATTGCCCGGTGAGAAGCAAGCTTCCCTTAATAGAAACAAGCATCAGAATGTGTATCTACATCTACCTGGCAAGATTTCAAGTTTGGAACTTGTATGGTGCAGGCCTATGGAGACAATATTGAAAGTGGAGTCTGAGAAGTTTCCTTCAAAACCTTTGAGAAAGAGAGTCCCAGAAGCTTCTCCCTTTAGAATCCAGCATAACTCAGTAAATAGAAGAAGTGGTAGTTAGATCTCATGTAAGCTCAAAAGAATTTACCTTTGCACACTCTATGCAAAATCACATTGGAATGGACATTCACACAGGGTTAGAAAACTGAGTTGGATATCTCTGACACAAACACTCACCGGAGGTTGTCCACTTAGAAGCAAGCTTAACTTCAAGGAAACAAACATCAGAATGGGAATGTCACATCTAGCTTACAGGATTTCAGGTTTGGAAGTTTTATGGTGCAGTCCAATGGATGCTATACTGGAAGTAGACTGTGAATTGTTTCCTTGAAAAGCTCTGAGAAAGTCGCAGAATCTTCCCCCTTTAGATTCCAGCATAACTCAGTGAACTGAAGTATTAGAACTCACATGTAGCTCAAAGGACTTACGTTCAGCAAACACTAGGCGAAATCACATTGAAAAAGGCATTCGCACAAGGTGAGAAATCCTTGTTGGATATCTCTTTCACAAAAACTCACCTGTTGGGCGTCTCCGGTGGCCACATGGGACCCCAACAGGTTTTTCCTTTCCCTAGAGGTTTGGCGCCAAAGGGATTGCCCCTTTCTCCCCCCCGCCCAGGACACCGGGCGAAAAGAGATTCCAAGAGATGGGTGAGCACGCCGCTGCTCTCCCAGATAGGGAAAAAACACACACACACGCATTGGGGGTTCTGTCAGGCAGTTCCGTTTATTGTAACACAAAAGATCTTATTTATATGCTTAGCAGGTGGGGATTTCCAAGCTTAGGCCAATCCTTGAAAAGGTCAAATGTGCACATGCCTTGCCTCTCTATGCTTAGCCCTCCCCCTTAACTTCCCTTGGGTGCCACATTTTATCCATTTAGGCCATCTGTTATTTTTTCATAGAAAAAGGGCACAGTCCCATAGGTCCCCCTTTTTGTTTTAATAGAAGTCTTGTGAGGTTGTGTCTGTCTTAGGTTGTCCCCCCCATTAGGAGATCTTACCCACCATTGACTATCCATCCAAGCTGAGGCTGAAAGAACCTGTATTAGTCTTGTGTGGTTGTGCCTTTCTTAGGTTGTCCCCCCTGTCGGGGATCTTACCCATCATTGACTATCCAACCAAGCTGAGGCCAAACAGGAGATTACACCTTGGTGTTAATTTTTTTTTTGAAGGGCCAAATTGACCCAATGGTCTTGGGAGTATTTTTCATTAGTTACCTTTTCCACCACCTGGGTGAGCATGGTGAGGGACCCTAGGATGCGCCTTATAAGGGCCGTTAGCTGACCCCACATGCATGGAGGGCCTGTTAAGGCAGATATTAGAGTGATGAGCCCAGGGGAACCAGCCAGAATCGGCCTCTCTTTCCCTCCTACATTTTTCCATTCCTTCTCTTAATTTAGCTAAAGTATCTTTAACAATGCTGGAATGTTCTGCATAAAAACATTCTTCTTTGAGGGCTGCACATAATCCTCCTTGTTGCAGAAATAGCAAGTCTAAGCCCCTTCTGTTCATGTTTGGTTAGCCAGAGTGTGTGGAGAAGAGGGTGGATTTGCTTCACCAATCATGGAGAAGACCCCTAGCAGAAGATAAGCTTGCTTCATTGTGGACTGTCCTGGAAAACATAAGAAAGGTTTTCCTCAGGGTCATTATTGCCCTGGGCAGTGGGTGAGAACTTGAGATTTCTGGCTTGCACCCCATATAAGGTTGGGCTCGTTGAAAGGAAAAATACATCCAAATCCTCTGCCCATAGTTAAGAGCGGGTTGGGGCCTCTCCATTGTCCTGAAAGGGGATCTTTCCATCGCACCTGAATGGCAGGATGTGGGATTGGGTTGACTAGGATTTTTGGAAAGCAGTTATTGGCTCATGTTTCGGAAAATTTTAAATATTTAAGGTAAATAATGCCATTCCTGACTGTTGGTGGGGGCTGATAGTTCCCCCTTTTTGTTTTAAAAGTTGGTTCTTTAGATTCTGATGGTGATGTTCTATTATGGCTCATCCCTGAGGATTGTAAGGGATGCCAGTGGAGTGGCATATGTTCTAAGTGGATAAACAATCTTGGAAGGATTGCTAACAAAGCAAGGGCCATTATCTGTTTTAAGTTGACTGGGGAGGCCAAATGTGGCAAAACATTGTAGTAAATGACTTTGTGCATGTTTAGTCTTTTCCCCAGTGTGGGCTGTAGCCCAACAGGCATGAGAATAAGTGTCAATGGACATGAAAATATATTTTAATTTTCCATATGCTGGAAAATGAATAACATCAGTTTGCCATAAAACATTAGATTTGGGCCTCCTAGGGTTTACACTGGGGGGTTGTAAAGGCGGTACCTGTAAATACAGGATGCAAGATTTAAAGGTATGAACAATTCTTTTTAACTGTGAAACCGGGATTTGTGGGAATCGGGCTTGAAGCCCTCTCCAGTTAACATGAGTTCATGAAAATCAGATGCACACTGTGTAGTATAAACATTGGTGCCTGTGGTAGATATTTTGTCTACCACGGCATTTCCTGAAGAAAGAAACCCAGGCAGCCCTTGGTGCCCCCTTAAATGGTGTACTTAAATAGGTTGGTTTCTTTGATTTAAATAGGACTGGATCTGTATCATGAGTGGTGTGATAGGGTTGTTGTCCAGTGGGATATGAGAATTAAGCAACCCAGGCAATAAATTTACAACATATAACCTATCAGAGAAGTTAATTCCCCTGTGGGGATGGGGATTCAAGATCAAAGCCAATTAATTTCTCCTAAAAAACCCTGTAATTCAGGAAGTGAGGACTCATCCTGAATATAAAGCTGAGGTTTTAAAGGGCTGGCGCCTTCCAGGGTTATTTGTGACCCCAGGAATTTAAAAGGAGGTACAACTTGAATTTTATCAGATGAAATGTGAAGGTTTCCCCTACTCAAACAACCTTGTAAAATATTGTAAACGTTGGCCAACTGATTGGGTGTAGGGGCCCCTAAAATAATATCATATATATATATATACATATAATGTAACTTTGAAAAGCTGCCTAATAGGCAGCAACAATTGAAATACGTAATTTTGGCAAAAAGAAGAACTATCGGCCATTCCTTGGGGCAATACCACCCATTCACACCATTCGTCGGGCCCTTGGAAGTTGGTAGATGAGACCAAAAAGGCGAATCTTTTTGCAATCAAGTGGATGGAGAGGGATTAGGAAAAAAGCAGTCCTTGAGATCAATGATCATGAGATGCAAGTGGCTGGGGAAGGCAGGGGCCCAAGGTAGGGCCTGCAAAGGAGTCCCCATAATAATCATCCTTTTGTTTATCTCTCTAAGATCTTGGAGAATTCTCCATTTTACTGAAGCCTTTTTTATTACAAAAACGAGTGTGTTCCAAGGGCTGACAGAGGGTCGAAAGTGTCCCAACCTAAGTTGTTCTTGGATAATATCTCTTAAAGCCTGTCATCCATATATATCAAATTTGGATGTACAGTCCTTTTTCCAATGTAATCCTTTTTTACATCGGGGGAAATTTGTGGTAGGGCTTTTTTACCTTAAGCCTTGGGACATTGGCTTTTAAAATGACCTTGTCTTCTGCAACTAAAACATTGTCCCTTGAAGGGTGGGGAAGTATTGTTTCCCAAGGGGATCAGGGTGGTAAACCCCTTGAAGGCTTTGGTTAAGTTTGTGTCTAAGCCTGCAAGGCTGTGGATAAAGTCCTGGCTTGAAAATGTTGACTCCCCACCTCCTTGGAAGTGATAACCCACTTCTCCATGGATTGGTCCCTTAAGCCTGCACAAGCCAACTTATGATCAGTGGTCATTCCATCCCATACAAGCATCTTAACAAACTGATCTCTGAGTGGCCCGAGGGGAAATTTTATTTGTACATTTTGCTCAACCCTAACAATAAAGGAAGGGAGGTCTTCATTGGGCCTCTGGGTTATTCCAGCAATTGTGGGCTCCATGGGGCACTCTGTGAGCTTTGCCCAGGAAGCTAAGGTGGCAGCCCTGACTTGGTCTTGGTAAGGAGGTGAGATTGCCACCTGTTGGATTCCTGAATGAAATTGAAAAAGTAACAACAATTCAAAAGATCAACGAATCAAAAAGTCGGTTTTTTGAAAAGATAAATAAAATTGACAAACCATTAGCATGGCTAACAAAAAAAAGAAGAGAGAAGACTCAAATAACAAAAATTAGAAATGAAAAAGGCGATATTACAACTGATTCATCTGAAATACAAGGAATCATTCGAGACTACTATAAACAACTATACGCCAACAAATCTGAAAATCTGGAGGAAATGGATAAATTTCTGGACACACACAAGCTCCCAAAACTGAACCATGAAGACGTAGAAAATTTGAACAGACCAGTAACAATAAAGGAGATTGAAGCTGTTATCAGAAGGCTCCCAACAAAGAAAAGCCCAGGACCAGATGGATTCACAGCAGAATTTTACCAAACATTCAAAGAGGAATTGACACCGATTCTTTACAAACTATTCCAAAAGATTGAAACGGACGCAAATCTCCCAAACTCATTCTATGAAGCAAACATCATCCTGATACCAAAACCAGGTAAAGATATAACCAAAAAAGAAAACTACAGGCCAATATCCTTGATGAATATAGATGCAAAAATCCTCACTAAAATACTAGCAAACAGAATACAGCAACATATACATAAAATTATTCATCACAATCAAGTAGGATTCCTCCCAGGGAAGCACGTTGGTTCAACATATGCAAACCAATAAATGTGATACACCATATTAATAAACTCAAACACAAGGACCATCTGATCATCTCTATAGATGCTGAAAAAGCATTTGATAAAGTTCAGCACTCATTCATGACAAAGACCCTCTATAAGTTAGGTATAGAGGGAAAGTATCTCAACATAATTAAAGCCATATATGCCAAACCCACTGCCAATATCATCCTGAATGGAGAAAAGCTGAAAGCTTTTCCTTTAAGAACAGGAACTAGACAAGGATGCCCACTCTCACCACTCCTATTCAACATAGTGTTGGAAGTACTAGCCAGAGCAATCAGAGAAGAGAAGGAAATAAAGGGCATCCAGATTGGAAAAGATGAAGTCAAACTGTCCCTGTTTGCAGATGACATGATCCTATATATCGAACAGCCTAAAACCTCTACAAAAAAACTGCTAGAATTGATAAATGATTTCAGCACAGTAGCAGGATACAAAATCAACACACAAAAATCAGTAGCATTTCTATTCTCCAATAGTGAACATGCAGAACGAGAAATCAAGAAAGCCTGCCCATTTACAATAGCCACCAAAAAAATAAAATACTTAGGAATTGAGTTAACCAGGGAGGTGAAAAATCTCTATAATGAGAACTAGAAACCGCTGCTGAGAGAAATTAGAGAGGATACAAGAAGATGGAAAGATATCCCATGCTCTTGGATTGGAAGAATCAACAGAGTGAAAATGTCCATACTACCCAAAGTGATATACAAATTTAATGCAATCCCCATCAAAATTCCAAAGACATTTTTCTCAGAAATGGAAAAAACTATCCAGACATTTATATGGAAAAATAAAAGACCACGTATAGCCAAAGCAATGCTGAGCAAAAAAAAATAAAGCGGGAGGCATAACACTACCTGACTTTAAGGTATACTACAAAGCTATAATAACCAAAACAGTATGGTACTGGCATAAAAACAGACACACTGACCAATGGAATAGAATAGAGAATCCAGAAATCAACCCACACACTTACTGCCATCTGATCTTTGACAAAGGCACCAAGCCTATTCACTGGGGAAGGGACTGGCTCTTCAGCAAATGGTGCTGGGATAACTGGATATCCATATGCAGGAGAATAAAACTAGATCCATACCTCTCACCATATAGTAAAATCAACTCAAAATGGATTAACGGTTTAAATATACACCCTGAAACAATAAAACTTCTTAAAGAAAACATAGGAGACGCACTTCAGGACTGGGCACAGACTTCATGAATACGACCCCAAAAGCACGGGCAACCAAAGGAAAAATAAACAAATGGGATTATATCAAACTAAAAAGCTTCTGCACAGCAAAAGAAACAATTAACAGAGTTAAAAGACAACCAACAGAGTGGGAGAAAATATTTGCAAAATATACATCTGACAAAGGATTAATATCCAAAATATATAAGGAACTCAAAGAACTTTACAAGAAGAAAACAAGCAACCCAATTAAAAAATGGGCAAAAGAGCTAAGTAGGCATTTCTCTAAGGAAGATATACAAATGGCCAACAGACATATGAAAAATGCTCAACATCACTCAGCATCCGGGAAATGCAAATCAAAACCACATTGAGATACCATCTAACCCCAGTTAGGATGGCTAAAATCCAAAAGACCCTGAACCATAAATGCTGGCGTGGATGCAGAGAAAAAGGAACTCTCATATATTGTTGGTGGGACTGCAAATGGTGCAGCCTCTATGGAAAATGGTATGGAGGTTCCTCAAACAATTGCAGATAGATCTACCACATGACCCAGCTATCCCACTGTTGGGAATATACCCAGAGGAATGGAAATCATCAAGTTGAAGGTATACCTGTTCCCCAATGTTCATCGCAGCACTCTTTACAATAGCCAAGAGTTGGAACCAGCCCAAATGTCCATCATCAGATGAGTGGATACGGAAAATGTGGTACATCTACACAATGGAATACTACTCAGCTATAAAAACGAATGAAATACTGCCATTTGCAACAACATGGATGGACCTTGAGAGAATTATATTAAGTAAAACAAGTCAGGCACAGAAAGAGAAATACCACATGTTCTCACTTGGTGGTGGGAGCTAAAAATTAATATATAAATTCACACACACACACACACACACACACACACACACACACACACACACAAAAAAAACCGGGGGGGGGGGAAGAAGATATAACAACCACAACTACTTGAAGTTGATACGACAAGCAAACAGAAAGGATATTGTTGGGGGAGAGGGAGAAGGGAGGGAGGTTTTGGTGATGGGGAGCAATAATCAGCCACAATGTATATCGACAAAATAAAACTTAAAAAAAAATAATAATAAAACATATAAATAAAAATTTAAAAAAGAAAAAGAAAATCTCTGTGAAAAAAACTCAGTGAAGCTTCCCGTTTAGAATCCAGCATAACACAGTGAACCGAAGAAGTGGTAGTTAGAACAAAGGGAGAGATCAAAACAGTGTCGTTTTGTAAATTATATGCATAATCACAATGCAACGGACATTCAAACAGAGTACGAAACCTCTGTTCTACATCTATCTCAGGAAAACTAAGGGCAAATTGCAGTTTCGTTTAGTAAACTCTATGCGAAATCACATTGCAATGGGCATTCAAACAGGATTCGAAAAGTGTGTTTCATAGGACTATCAGACACTCACAGGAGGTTGCCGTTTTAGACGCAAGCTTAAATTTAAGGAAACAAGCAGCAGAATGTGCTTCTCACTTTTAGCCTGTAGGAATTCAGGTTTGCAAGTTCTATGTGGAAGCCCAATGGAGCCTTGAGTGAAAATGTCTCGTGAGAATTCTGTTTCAAAATCTCTGTGAAAAAGAGTCAGAGAGGCTTCCCGTTTCAAATTCAGCATAACTCACTAAACCAAAGAACTGGAAGTAAGAACAGACCGAGCTCAAAACAGTTTCGTTATGGATAGTATATGCTAAATCGCACTACAAAAGGCCTTCTAACAGGCTTCCAAAAGTGCGTTGTATATCGCTGCAAGAAACAATCACTGGATGTTGAGCTTTTGCAAACAAGTTTAACTCTGAGGGAACAAGCGGCAGAATGTGCTTCTCAAATCTAGCCTGCAGGAATTCAAGTTTGCAAGTTCTATGGGGAAGCCTGTTGGAGCCTAAGCTGGAAACGGCTTGTGAGAATTTTGTTTCAAAATCTACGTGAAAAACAGTCAGAGAAGCTTCTACGTCTGGAATCCAGCATATCTCACTGAACAGAAGACGTGGTAGTTAGAAGAGAGGTAGAAATCAAAACAGCTTCCTTTTGGAAATGCTTCGCGAAATCACGATGAAAACGGCGATTAAACCGGCTCTAAAAATGTGTTCTATATCTCTGTGAGACACACTCACTGGAGGTTGAGCTTTTAGAAGCAAGTTAAACTCTAAGGGTAGAAGCAGCAGAATGAGATTATCAAATCGAGCCTGTAGGAATTCAGGTGTGCAAGTTCTATTTGAAAGAACATTGGAGCCTATGCAGGAAACGGCTTGTGAGAATTCAGTTTCAAAATCTCTGTAAAAAAGAGTCAGAGAAGCTTCCCCATTGAGAATCCAGCATAACTCACTGAACCGAAGAAGTGGTAGGGAGAACAGATGTAGAGCTCAAAACAGGTTGGTTTGGGACATTATACGCAAAATCACACTAAAATGGCATTCAAGAGGGTGCCATAAGTGTGTCTTATATCCATGACAAAAACACTAACTGAAGGTAGAGCTTTTATAAGCGACTTTCACTATAAGGGAACAAGAAGCTGAATGTGCTTCTCACATCTATCCTATAGGGATTCAGTTTTGCAAGTTCTATGGAGAAGGCCATTGGAGCCTATGGTGGAAACGCCCTGTGAGTATTCTGTTTCAAAATCTTTGTGATAAAGCATCAGAGAAGGTTCCACGTTTAGAATGCAGCATATCTCAATGAACCGAAGTAGTGGTAGTTGGAACACTGGAAGGGCTCAAAAAAGTTCGGTTTGGGAAATTGTAAGCAAAATCATACTGGAAATGGCATTCAAAGGGTTCCAAAAGTCTGTCTTTTATGTCTGCCAAAAACACTCACTGGAGGTTGAGTTATTAGAAGTGAGTTTAACTCGAAGGGAACAAGCTCTGGAATGTGCTTCTCACATCTAGCCTGTAGGAATTAAGGTTTGCAAGTACAATGGGGAAGCCCATTGAAGGCTATGGTGGAAACGACTTGTGAGAATTCTGTTTCAATATATCTATGATAAAGCGTCAGAGAAGCTTCCCCATTTAGAATCCAGCAAAACTCGTTGAACACAAGAAGTGGTAGTTAGAACAGAGATCCAGCTCAAAACAGATTGGTACAGTTAATTTTACGCGAAATCACACTGCAAACGGCATTCATACAGGCTTCCAAATATGTGTTGAATATCTCTGCTTAAAACACTCATTGGTGGTTGAGCTTTTAGAAGCAAGTTTAACTCTAAGGAAACAAACAGCAGAATGTGAATCTCACATCCAGACTGTAGGATTTCAGGCTGGCAAGTTCTATGGGGAGGCCCATTGGCGCCTATGGTGGAAACGGCTTGGGAGATTTCTGTTTCAAAATCTCGGTGAAAAAGCGTCAGAGAAGCTTCCCCGTTTAGAATCCAGCATATCTCACTGAACCGATGAAGTGGTAGTTAGAACGGAATTAGAGCTCTAAACAGTTTCGTTTGAGAAATTAGCCGCGAAAGCAAACTGCAAAAGCCGTTCAAACAGGCTTGTAAAAGTGTGTTGCATATCTCAACCAAAAAGACTCACTGGAGGTTGAGCTTTTAGAAGCAAGTTTAACTCTAAGGGAACAAGCAACAGTATGTGCTTCTCAAATCTATCCTGTAGGAAATCAGGTTTGGAAGTTCTATGGGGAAGCCCATTGAAGCCTATGGTGGAAGCACCTTGTGAGAATTCTGTTGCAAAGTGTCTGTGAGAAATAGTCAGGGAAGATTCCCCGTTCAGAATCCAGCCTACCTCATTCAACCAAAGAAGTGGTAGTTAGAACGGAGGTCGAGCTCAAAACAGATTGGTTGTGGAAATTTTACGTGAAATCACACTGCACACGGCATTGAAACAGGCTAACAAATGTGTGCTGTATATCTCTGCCAGAAACACTCACTGGCGATTGAGCTTTTAGAAGCAAGTTTAACTCTCAGGGAACAAGCAGCAGAACGTGCCTCTCACATCTAGCCTTTGGGAATTCACGTTTGCAAGTTCTATGGCGAAGCCCATTGGAGCCTAGGGTGGAAATGGCCTGTGAGAATTCTGTTCCAAATCTCTCTGAAAAAGCGTCAGAGAAGCTTCCCTGTTTAGAATCCAGCATATCTCACTGAACCGAAGAAGTACTAGTTAGAACAGAAGTAGAGCTCCGACCAGTATGGTTTGGGAAAATATACGCAAAATCATACTGCAAACGGCATTCAAAGAGTTCCAAAAGTGTTTCTTGTATCCCTGCCAAAACACTCCCGGGAGGTTGAGCTTTTAGAAGCGAGTTTAACCCTAAAGGAGCAAGCACCAGAATGTGCTTCACAAATATATCCTGTAGGAATTCGGACTGCAAGTTCTATGGAAAAGCCCATTTGAGCCTATGGTGAAAAGGGCATGGGAAAATTCTGTTTCAAAATCTCTCTGAAAAAGCATGAGTGAAGATTCACCTCTTATAATACAGCATGACTTACTGAACCGAAGAAGTGGTAGCTAGAACAGAGGTAGAGCTCAAAACACTTAGGGTTCGGAAATTATACGCTAAATCACACTGCAAACAGCATTCAAAAGGGTTCCAAAACTGTCTTATATCTTGGCCAAAAACACTCACTGGACTTTGAGCTTTTAGAGGCAAGTCTATATCTAAGGGAAGAAGCAGGAGGAGGCGCCTGTCACATCTAGCCTGTAGGAATTCAGGTTGGCAAGTTCTATGGGGAAGCCCATTGGCGCCTTTGGTGGAAACAGCTTCGGGGTGTTCAGTTTCAAAATCTCTGTGAAAAAGTATGAGAGAACATTCCCCATTTAGAATCCAGCATATCTCACTGAACTGAAGAAGTGGTATTTAGAAGGGAGTTAGAGCTTTAAACTGTTTGGTTTGGGAAATTAGACACGAAATCACACTGCAAATGCTTTCCAAAAGGCTTGGAAAAGTGTGTGCTATAACTCTGCCAAAGAGACTCCCTGGAGATTGAGCTTTTAGAAGCAAGCTTACCTCAAAGAGAGGAAGCAACAGAATGGGCCTCTCACATCTAGCCTGTAGGAATTCAGGTTGGCAAGTTCAATGGGGAAGCACATTGGAGCCTATGGAGGAAACGACTTGGGAGATTTCAGTTTCAAATCTCTGTGTAAAAGCGTCAGAGAAGCTTCCCCGTTTAGAATCCAGCATATCTCACTGAACCGAAGAAGTGGTAGTTAGAACGGAGTAAGAGCTCCAAACAGTTTGGTTTGGGAAATTAGACAGGAAATCACACTGCAAATGCCTTCCAAGTGGCTTGAAAATGTGTGTCCTATATGTCAGCCAAAGAGACTCCCTGGAGGTTGAGCTTTTAGAAGCAAGTTTACCTCTAAGGGAGGAAGCAGCAGAGTGTGCCTCTCACATCTAGCCTGTAGGAATTCAGGTTGGCAAGTTCTATGGGGAAGCCCTTTGGCGCCTAAGGTGGAAACGGCTTTGAAGATTTCAGTTTCAAAATCCCTGTGAAAAAGTGTTAGAGAAGCTTCCCCGTTTAAAATCCAGCATATCTCGCTGACCCGAAGAGGTGGAAGTTATAAGGGAGTTAGAGCTTTAAACAGTTTTGTTTGTGAAATTAGACACGAAATCACACTGCAAATGCCTTCCAAGAGGCTTGGAAAAGTGTGTGCTATAACTCTGACAAAGAGACTCCCCGGAGGTTGAGCTTTCAGAAGCAAGTTTAACTCTAAGGGAGGAAGCAGCAGAATGTGCCTCTCACATCTAGCCTGTAGGAACTCAGGTTGGCAAGTTCTATGGGGAAGCCCATTGGAGCCTACGATGGAAACAGGTTAGGCGATTTCAGTTTCAAAATCTCTGTGAAAAAGCGTCAGTGAAGACTGAACCGAAGAAGTGGGAGTTAGAAGGGGGTTAGTGCTGCAAGCAGTTTGGTTTGGGAAATTAGACGCGAAATCACACTGCAAATGCCTTCCAACAGGCTTGGAAAAATGTGTTCTATATCTCTGCCAAACAGACGCACCGGAGGTTGAGCTTTCAGAAGCTAGTTTAACTCTAAGGGAGGAAGCAGCAGAATGTGCCTCTCCCATCTAGCCTGTAGGAATTCAGGTTGGCAAGTTCTATGGGGAAGCCCATTGGCGCCTACGGTGGAAACGGCATGGGAGATTTCAGTTTCAAAATCTCTGTGAAAAAGCGTCAGAGAAGCTTCTGCGTTTAGAATCCAGCATATCTCACTGAACCGAAGAAGTGGTAGTTAGAAGGGAGTTAGAGGTGCAAGCAGTTTGGTTTGGGAAATTAGACGCGAAATCACTCTGCAAATGCCTTTCAACAGGCTTGGATAAGTGTGTTCTATATCTCTGCCCAACAGACTCCCCGGAGGTTGAGGTGTCAGAACCAAGTTTCTCTCTAAGGGAGGAAGCAGCAGAATGTGGCTCTCCCATCTAGCCTGTAGGAATTCAGGTTGGCAACTTCTATGGGGAAGCCCATTGGAGCCTACGATGGAAAAGGGTTTGGCGATTTCAGTTTCAAAATCTCTGTGAAAAAGCGTCAGAGAAGCTTCTCAGTTCAGAATCCAGCATACCTCATTGAACCGAAGAAGTGGTAGTTAGAAGGCAGTTAGAGCTGCAAGCAGTTTGGTTTGGGAAATTAGACGCGAAATCACACTGCAAATGCCTTCCAATAGGCTTGGAAAAGTGTGTTCTATATCTCTGCCAAACAGACTCCCCGGAGGTTGAGCTTTCAGAAGCTATTTTAACTCTATGGGAGGAAGCAGCACAATGTGCCTCTTACATGTAGCCTGTAGGAATTCAGGTTGGCAAGTTCTATGGGGAAGCCCATTGGCGCCTAAGTTGGAAACGGGTTTGGAGATTTCAGTTTCAAAATCTCTGTGAAAAAGCGTCAGAGAAGCTTCCCATTCAGAATCCAGCATATCTCACTGAGCCGAAGAAGTGGTAGTTAGAAGGGAGTTAGAGCTGCAAGCAGTTTGGTTTGGGAAATTAGTCTCGAAATCACAATGCAAATGTCTTCCAAGAGGCTTGAAAATGTGTGTGGTATATCCCAGACAAAGAGATTCCCTGGAGGTTGAGCTTTTAGAAGGAAGTTTAACTGAAAGGGAGGAATCAGCAGAATGTTCCTCTCACATCTAGCCTGTAGGAATTCAGGTTGGCAAGTTCTAGGGGGAAGCTCATAGGCGCCTACGTTGGAAACGGGTTTGGCGATTTCAGTTTCAAAATCTCTGTGAAAAAGCATTAGAGAAGCTTCTGCGTTTAGAATCCAGCATATCTCACTGAACCGAAGAAGTGGTAGTTAGAAGGGAGTTAGAGCTGCAATCAGTTTGGTTTGGGAAATTAGAGGCGAAATCACACTGCAAATGCCTTTCAACAGGCTTGGAAAAATGTGTTCTATATCTCTGCCAAACAGATGCCCCGGAGGTGAGCTTTCAGAGCCTAGTTTAACTCTTAGGGAGGAAGCAGCAGAATGTGCCTCTCACATCTAGCCTGTAGGAATTCAGGTTGGCAAGTTCTATGGGGAAGCCCACTGGCGCCTACGTTGGAAACGGGTTTGGAGATTTCAGTTTCAAAATCTCTGTGAAAAAGCGTCGGAGAAGCTTCTCCGTTCAGAATCCAGCATATCTCACTGAACCGAAGAAGTGGTAGTTAGAAGGGAGTTCGAGCTGCAAGCAGTTTGGTTTGGGAAATTAGACGCGAAATCACACTGCAAATGCCTTCCAACAGGCTTGGAAAAATGTGTTCTATATCACTGCCAAACAGACGCACCGGAGGTTGAGCTTTCAGAAGCTAGTTTAACTCTAAGGGAGGAAGCAGCAGAATGTTCCTCTCACATCTAGCCTGTAGGAATTCAGGATGGCAAGTTCTATGGGGAAGCCCATTGGCGCCTATGGTGGAAACGGTATGGGAGATTTCAGTTTCAAAATCTCTGTGAAAAAGCTTCAGAGAAGCTTCTGCGTTTAGAATCCACCATATCTCACTGAACCGAAGAAGTGGTCGTTAGAGGGGACTTAGAGCTGCAAGCAGTTTGGTTTGGGAAATTAGTCGCGAAATAACACTGCAAATGCCTTCCAAAAGGATTGGAAAAATGTGTTCTGTATCTCTACCAAACAGACTCCCCGTAGGTTGAGCTTTCAGAAGCTAGTTTAACTCTAAGGGAGGAAGCAGCAGAATGTGCCTCTCCCATCTAGCCTGTAGGAATTCAGGTTGGCAAGTTCTATGGGGAAGCCCATTGGCGCCTACGTTGGAAACGGGTTTGGAGATTTCAGTTCCAAAATCTCTGTGAAAAAGCGTCAGAGAAGCTTCCCCGTTTAGAATCCAGCCTATCTCACTGAGCCGAAGAAGAGGTAGTTAGAAGCGAGTTGGAGCTGCAAACAGTTTGGTTTGGAAAATTAGACACGAAATCACACTGCAAATGCCTTCCAACAGGCTTGGAAAAGTGTCTTCTATATCTCTGCCAAACAGTCTCCCCGGAGGTTGAGCTTTCAGAAGCTAGTTTAACTCTAGGGTAGGAAGCAGAAGAATGTGCCTCTCACATCTAGCCGGTAGGAACTCAGGTTGGCAAGTTCTATGGGGAAGCCATTTTGCACCTACGTTGGAAATGGGTTTGGAGTTTTCAGTTTCAAAATCTCTGTAAATAAGCGTCAGAGAAGATTCTGAGTTTAGAATCCAGCATATCTCACTGAGCCAAAGAAGTGGTAGTTATAACGGAGTTAGTGATTTAAAATGTTTCCTTTGGGAAATTAGACGGGAAATCACAGTGCAAATGCCTTCCAACAGGCTTGCAAAGTTTGTGCCATAACTCTAGTAAAGAGACTCCCGGGAGGTTGAGCTTTTAGAAGCCAGTTTAACTATAAGGGAGGAAGTAGCAGAATGTGACTCTCATATCTAGCCTGTAGGAATTCACGTTTGCAAGTTCTATGGGGAAGCCCATTGCCGCCTATGGTGGAAATGGCATGGGAGATTTCAGTTTCAAAATCTCTGTGAAAAAGCATCAGAGAAGCTTCTGCGTTTAGAATCCAGCATATCTCACTGAACCGAAGAAGTGGTCGTTAGAGGGTACTTAGAGCTGCAAGCAGTTTGGTTTGGGAAATTAGTCGCGAAATAACACTGCAAATGCCTTCCAACAGGCTTGGATAAGTGCGTTCTATATCACTGCCAAACAGACGCCCCGGAGGTTGAGCTTTCAGAAGCAAGTTTAACTCTAAGGGAGGAAGCAGCAGAATGTGCCTCTCACATCTAGACTGTAGGAACTGAGGTTGGCAAGATCTATGGGGAAGCCCATTGGCGCCTACGTTGGAAACGTGTTTGGAGATTTCAGTTTCAAAATCTCTGTGAAAAAGCATCAGAGAAGCTTGTGCGTTTATAATTCAGCATATATCACTGAACCGAAGAACTGGTAGTTAGAAGGGGGTTAGAGCTGCAAGCAGTTTGGTTTGGGAAATTAGACGCGAAATCACACTGCAAATGCCTTCCAACAGGCTTGGAAAAGTGTGTTTTAAATCTCTGCCAAACAGACACCCCGGAGGTGGAGATTGCAGAAGCAAATTTAACTCTAAGGGAGGAAGCAGCAGAATGTGCCTCTCACATCTAGCCGGTAGGAACTCAGGTTGGCAAGTTCTATGGGGAAGCCCTTTTGCGCCTACGTTGGAAACGGGTTTGGAGTTTTCAGTTTCAAAATCTGTGTGAATAAGCGTCAGAGAAGATTCTGAGTTTAGAATCCAGCATATCTCACTGAGCCAAAGAAGTGTTAGTTATAACGGAGTTAGTGATTTCAAATGATCCTCTGGGAAATTAGACGGGAAATCACAGTGCAAATGCCTTCCAAAAGGATTGGAAAAATGTGTTCTGTATCTCTACCAAACAGATTCCCGTAGGTTGAGCTTTCAGAAGCTAGTTTAACTCTAAGGGAGGAAGCAGCAGAATGTTCCTCTCACATCTAGCCTGTAGGAATTCAGGTTGGCAAGTTCTATGTGGAAGCCCATTGGGGCCTACGGTGGAAACAGCTTGCGAGAGTTCAGTTTCAAAATCTCTGTGAAAAAGCGTCAGAGAAGCTTCTCCGTTCAGAATCCAGCATATCTCACTGAACCGAAGAAGTGGTAGTTAAGTGGTAGTTAGAAGGCAGTTAGAGCTGCAAGCAGTTTGGTTTGGGAAATTAGACGCGAAATCACACTGCAAATGCCTTCCAACAGGTTTGGAAAAGTGTGTTCTATATCTCTGCCAAACAGACTCCCCGGAGGTTGAGCTTTCAGAATCAAGTCTCACTCTAAGGGAGGAAGCAGCAGAATGTTCCTCTCACATCTAGCCTGTAGGAATTCAGGTTGGCAAGTTCTATGGGGAAGCCCATTGCTGCCTATGGTGGAAATGGCATGGGAGATTTCAGTTTCAAAATCTCTGTGAAAAAGCGTCAGAGAAGCTTCTGCGTTTAGAATCCAGCATATCTCACTGAACCAAAGAAGTGGTAGTTATAAGGGAGTTCCAGCTGCAAGCAGTTTGGTTTGGGAAATTAGACGCAAAATCACAATGCAAATGCCTTCCAACAGGCTTGGAAAAGTGTGTTCTATATCTCTGCCAAACAGACTCCCCGGAGGTTGAGCTTTCGGAAGCTAGTTTAACTCTAAGGGAGGAAGCAGCAGAATGTGCCTCTCACATGTAGCCTGTGGGAATTCAGGTTGACAAGTTCTATGGGGAAGCCCACTGGCGCCTACGTTGGAAACGGGTTTGGAGATTTCAGTTTCAAAATCTCTGTGAAAGAGCGTCAGAGAAGCTTCCCGTTCAGAATCCAGCATATCTCACTGAGCCGAAGAAGTGGTAGTTAGAAGGGAGTTGGAGCTGCAAGCAGTTTGTTTTGGGAAATTAGACACGAAATCACACTGCAAATGCCTTCCAACAGGCTTGGATAATTGTGTTCTATATCTCTGCCAAACAGACTCCCCGGAGGTTGAGGTTTCAGAAGCAAGTTTCACTCTAAGGGAGGAAGCAGCAGAATGTGCCTCTCCCATCTAGCCTGTAGGAATTCAGGTTGGCAAGTTCTATGGGGAAGCCCATTGGAGCCTACGATGGAAACGGGTTTGGCGATTTCAGTTTCAAAATCTCTGTGAAATAGCGTCAGAGAAGCTTCTCCGTTCAGAATCCAGCATATCTCACTGAACCGAAGAAGTGGTAGTTAGAAGGGAGTTCGAGCTGCAAGCAGTTTGGTTTGGGAAATTAGATGCAAAATCACACTGCAAATGCCTTCCAACAGGCTTGGAAAAGTGTGTTCTGTATCTCTGCCAAGCAAACTCCCCGGAGGATGAGCTTTCAGAAGCTCGTTTAACTCTAAGGGAGGAAGCAGCAGAATGTGCCTCTCACATGTAGCCTGTGGGAATTCAGGTTGGCAAGTTCTCTGGGGAAGCCCATTGCTGCCTATGGTGGAAATGGCATGGGAGTTTTCAGTTTCAAAATCTCTGTGAAAAAGCGTCAGAGAAGCTTCTGCGTTTAGAATCCAGCATATCTCACTGAACCGAAGAAGTGGTAGTTAGAAGGGAGTTCGAGGTGCAAGAAGTTTGGTTTGGGAAATTAGACGCAAAATCACACTGCAAATGCCTACCAACAGGTTTGGAAAAGTGTGTTCTATATCTCTGCCAAACAGACTCCCCGGAGGTTGAGCATTCAGAAGCAAATTTAACTCAAAGGGAGGAATCAGCAGAATGTTCCTCTCACATCTAGCCTGTAGGAATTCAGGTTGGCAAGTTCTAGGGGGAAGCTCATAGGCGCCTACGTTGGAAACGGGTTTGGCGATTTCAGTTTCAAAATCTCTGTGAAAAAGCATTAGAGAAGCTTCTGCATTTAGAATCCAGCATATCTCACTGAACCGAAGAAGTGGTAGTTAGAAGGGAGTTAGAGCTGCAAGCAGTTTGGTTTGGGAAATTAGAGGCAAAATCACACTGCCAATGCCTACCAACAGGTTTGGAAAAGTGTGTTCTATATCTCTGCCAAACAGACTCCCCGGAGGTTGAGCATTCAGAAGCTCGTTTAACTCTACGGGAGGAAGCAGCAGAATGTGCCTCTCACATGTAGCCTGTGGGAATTCAGGTTGGCAAGATCTCTGGGGAAGCCCATTGCTGCCTATGGTGGAAATGGCATGGGAGTTTTCAGTTTCAAAATCTCTGTGAAAAAGCGTCAGAGAAGCTTCTGCGTTTAGAATCCAGCATATCTCACTGAACCGAAGAAGTGGTAGTTAGAAGGGAGTTCGAGGTGCAAGCAGTTTGGTTTGGGAAATTAGAGGCAAAATCACACTGCAAATGCCTTCCAACAGGCTTGGAAAAATGTGTTCTATATCACTGCCAAACAGACGCACCGGAGGTTGAGCTTTCAGAAGCTAGTTTAACCCTAAGGGAGGAAGCAGCAGAATGTTCCTCTCACATCTAGCCTGTAGGAATTCAGGATGGCAAGTTCTATGGGGAAGCCCATTGGCGCCTATGGTGGAAACGGTATGGTAGATTTCAGTTTCAAAATCTCTGTGAAAAAGCTTCAGAGAAGCTTCTGCGTTTAGAATCCAGCATATCTCACTGAACCGAAGAAGTGGTCGTTAGAGGGGACTTAGAGCTGCGAGCAGTTTGGTTTGGGAAATTAGTCGCGAAATAACACTGCAAATGCCTTCCAAAAGGATTGGAAAAATGTGTTCTGTATCTCTATCAAACAGACTCCCCGTAGGTTGAGCTTTCAGAAGCTAGTTTAACTCTAAGGGAGGAAGCAGCAGAATGTGCCTCTCCCATCTAGCCTGTAGGAATTCAGGTTGGCAAGTTCTATGGGGAAGCCCATTGGCGCCTACGTTGGAAACGGGTTTGGAGATTTCAGTTCCAAAATCTCTCTGAAAAAGTGTCAGAGAAGCTTCCCCGTTTAGAATCCAGCATATCTCACTGAGCCGAAGAAGAGGTAGTTAGAAGGGAGTTGGAGCTGCAAACAGTTTGGTTTGGAAAATTAGACACGAAATCACACTGCAAATGCCTTCCAACAGGCTTGGAAAAGTGTCTTCTATATCTCTGCCAAACAGTCTCCCCGGAGGTTGAGCTTTCAGAAGCTAGTTTAACTCTAGGGTAGGAAGCAGAAGAATGTGCCTCTCACATCTAGCCGGTAGGAACTCAGGTTGGCAAGTTCTATGGGGAAGCCATTTTGCACCTACGTTGGAAACGGGTTTGGAGTTTTCAGTTTCAAAATCTCTGTAAATAAGCGTCAGAGAAGATTCTGAGTTTAGAATCCAGCATATCTCACTGAACCGAAGAAGTGGTCGTTAGAGGGGACTTAGAGCTGCGAGCAGTTTGGTCTGGGAAATTAGTCGCGAAATAACACTGCAAATGCCTTCCAAAAGGATTGGAAAAATGTGTTCTGTATCTCTATCAAACAGACTCCCCGTAGGTTGAGCTTTCAGAAGCTAGTTTAACTCTAAGGGAGGAAGCAGCAGAATGTGCCTCTCCCATCTAGCCTGTAGGAATTCAGGTTGGCAAGTTCTATGGGGAAGCCCATTGGCGCCTACGTTGGAAACGGGTTTGGAGATTTCAGTTCCAAAATCTCTGTGAAAAAGTGTCAGAGAAGCTTCCCCGTTTAGAATCCAGCATATCTCACTGAGCCGAAGAAGAGGTAGTTAGAAGGGAGTTGGAGCTGCAAACAGTTTGGTTTGGAAAATTAGACACGAAATCACACTGCAAATGCCTTCCAACAGGCTTGGAAAAGTGTCTTCTATATCTCTGCCAAACAGTCTCCCCGGAGGTTGAGCTTTCAGAAGCTAGTTTAACTCTAGGGTAGGAAGCAGAAGAATGTGCCTCTCACATCTAGCCGGTAGGAACTCAGGTTGGCAAGTTCTATGGGGAAGCCATTTTGCACCTACGTTGGAAACGGGTTTGGAGTTTTCAGTTTCAAAATCTCTGTAAATAAGCGTCAGAGAAGATTCTGAGTTTAGAATCCAGCATATCTCACTGAGCCAAAGAAGTGGTAGTTATAACGGAGTTAGTGATTTAAAATGTTTCCGTTGGGAAATTAGACGAGAAATCACAGTGCAAATGCCTTCCAACAGGCTTGCAAAGTTTGTGCCATAACTCTACTAAAGAGACTCCCTGGAGGTTGAGCTTTTAGAAGCCAGTTTAACTATAAGGGAGGAAGTAGCAGAATGTGACTCTCATATCTAGCCTGTAGGAATTCACGTTTGCAAGTTCTATGGGGAAGCCCATTGCCGCCTAAGGTGGAAATGGCATGGAAGATTTCATTTTCAAAATCTCTGTGAAAAAGCATCAGAGAAGCTTCTGCGTTTAGAATCCAGCATATCTCACTGAACCGAAGAAGTGGTCGTTAGAGGGTACTTAGAGCTGCAAGCAGTTTGGTTTGGGAAATTAGTCGCGAAATAACACTGCAAATGCCTTCCAACAGGCTTGGATAAGTGTGTTCTATATCTCTGCCAAACAGACGCCCCGGAGGTTGAGCTTTCAGAAGCAAGTTTAACTCTAAGGGAGGAAGCAGCAGAATGTGCCTCTCACATCTAGACTGTAGGAACTGAGGTTGGCAAGTTCTATGGGGAAGCCCATTGGCGCCTACGTTGGAAACGGGGTTGGAGATTTCAGTTTCAAAATCTCTGTGAAAAAGCGTCAGAGAAGCTTCCCCGCATAGAATCCAGCATGTCTCACTGAACCGAAGAAGTGGTAGTTAGAAGGGAGTTCGAGCTGCAAGCAGTTTGGTTTGGGAAATTAGACTCAAAATCACACTGCAAATGCCTTCCAACAGGCTTGGATAATTGTGTTCTATAACTCTGCCAAACAGACTCCCCGGAGGTAGAGCTTTCAGAATCAAGTTTAACTCTAAGGGAGGAATCAGCAGAGTGTTCCTCTCACATCTAGCCTGTAGGAATTCAGGTTGGCAAGTTCTATGTGGAAGCCCATTGGGGCCTATGGTGGAAACGGCTTGCGAGAGTTCAGTTTCAAAATCTCTGTGACAAAGCGCCAGAGAAGCTTCCCCGTTTAGAATCCAGCATATCTCACTGAGCCGAAGAAGTGATAGTTAGAAGGGAGTTAGAGCTGCAAGCAGATTGGTTTGAGAATTTGGACGCGAAATCACACTGCAAATGCGTTCCAACTGGCTTGGAAAGGTGTGTTCTATATCTCTGCCAAACAGACTCCCCGGTGGTTGAGCTTTCAGAAGCAAGTTTATCTCTAAGGGAGGAAGCAGCAGAATGTGCCTCTCACATCTAGCCTGTAGGAACTCAGGTTGGCAAGTTCTATGGGGAAGCCCATTGGAGCCTACGATGGAAACGGGTTTGGCGATTTCAGTTTCAAAATCTCTGTGAAAAAGCGTCAGTGAAGACTGAACCGAAGAAGTGGTAGTTAGAAGGGGGTTAGAGCTGCAAGCTCTTTGGTTTGGGAAATTAGACACAAAATCACACTGCAAATGCATTCCAATAGGCTTGGAAAGGTGTGTTCTATATCTCTGCCAAACAGACGCCCTGGATCTTGAGCTTTCAGAAGCAAGTTTAACTCTAAGGGAGGAAGCAGCAGAATGTGCCTCTCACATCTAGACAGAAGGAACTCATGTTGGCAAGTTCTATGGGGAAGCCCATTGCCGCCTCTGGTGGAAAAGCCATGGGAGATTTCAGTTTCAAAATCTCTGTGAAAAAGCGTCAGAGAAGCTTGTGCGTTTAGAATCCAGCATATCTCACTGAACCGAAGAAGTGGTAGTTATAAGGGGGTTAGAGCTGCAAGCAGTTTGGTTTGGGAAATTAGACGCGAAATCACACTGCAAATGCCTTCCAACAGGCTTGGAAAAATGTGTTCTATATCTCTGCCAAACAGACGCACCGGAGGTTGAGCTTTCAGAAGCTAGTTTAACTCTAAGGGAGGAAGCAGCAGAATGTGCCTCTCACATCTAGCCTGTAGGAATTCAGGTTGGGAAGTTCTATGGGGAAGCCCATTGGCGCCTACGGTGGAAACGGCATGGGAGATTTCAGTTTCAAAATCTCTGTGAAAAAGCGTCAGAGAAGCTTCTGCGTTTAGAATCCAGCATATCTCACTGAACCGAAGAAGTGGTAGTTAGAAGGGAGTTAGAGGTGCAAGCAGTTTGGTTTGGGAAATTAGACGCGAAATCACTCTGCAAATGCCTTCCAACAGGCTTGGATAAGTGTGTTCTATATCTCTGCCCAACAGACTCCCCGGAGGTTGAGGTTTCAGAAGCAAGTTTCTCTCTAAGGGAGGAAGCAGCAGAATGTGCCTCTCCCATCTAGCCTGTAGGAATTCAGGTTGTCAACTTCTATGGAGAAGTCCATTGGAGCCTACGATGGAAAAGGGTTTGGCGATTTCAGTTTCAAAATCTCTGTGAAAAAGCGTCAGAGAAGCTTCTCAGTTCAGAATCCAGCATACCTCATTGAACCGAAGAAGTGGTAGTTAGAAGGCAGTTAGAGCTGCAAGCAGTTTGGTTTGGGAAATTAGACGCGAAATCACACTGCAAATGCCTTCCAACAGGCTTGGAAAAGTGTGTTCTATATCTCTGCGAAACAGACTCCCCGGAGGTTGAGCTTTCAGAAGCTAGTTTAACTCTAAGGGAGGAAGCAGCACAATGTGCCTCTCATATGTAGCCTGTAGGAATTCAGGTTGGCAAGTTCTATGGGGAAGCCCATTGGCGCCTACGTTGGAAACGGGTTTGGAGATTTCAGTTTCAAAATCTCTGTGAAAAAGCGTCAGAGAAGCTTCCCATTCAGAATCCAGCATATCTCACTGAGCCGAAGAAGTGGTAGTTAGAAGGGAGTTAGAGCTGCAAGCAGTTTGGATTGGGAAATTAGTCTCGAAATCACAATGCAAATGTCTTCCAAGAGGCTTGAAAATGTGTGTGGTATATCTCAGACAAAGAGATTCCCTGGAGGTTGAGCTTTTAGAAGGAAGTTTAACTGAAAGGGAGGAATCAGCAGAATGTTCCTCTCACATCTAGCCTGTAGGAATTCAGGTTGGCAAGTTCTTGGGGGAAGCTCATAGGCGCCTACGTTGGAAACGGGTTTGGCGATTTCAGTTTCAAAATCTCTGTGAAAAAGCATTAGAGAAGCTTCTGCGTTTAGAATCCAGCATATCTCACTGAACCGAAGAAGTGGTAGTTAGAAGGGAGTTAGAGCAGCAATCAGTTTGGTTTGGGAAATTAGAGGCGAAATCACACTGCAAATGCCTTTCAACTGGCTTGGAAAAATGTGTTCTATATCTCTGCCAAACAGACGCCCCGGAGGTGAGCTTTCAGAGCCTAGTTTAACTCTTAGGGAGGAAGCAGCAGAATGTGCCTCTCACATCTAGCCTGTAGGAATTCAGGATGGCAAGTTCTATGGGGAAGCCCATTGGCGCCTATGGTGGAAACGGTATGGGAGATTTCAGTTTCAAAATCTCTCTGAAAAAGCTTCAGAGAAGCTTCTGCGTTTAGAATCCAGCATATCTCACTGAACCGAAGAAGTGGTCGTTAGAGGGGACTTAGAGCTGCAAGCAGTTTGGTTTGGGAAATTAGTCGCGAAATAACACTGCAAATGCCTTCCAAAAGGATTGGAAAAATGTGTTCTGTATCTCTACCAAACAGACTCCCCGTAGGTTGAGCTTTCAGAAGCTAGTTTAACTCTAAGGGAGGAAGCAGCAGAATGTGCCTCTCCCATCTAGCCTGTAGGAATTCAGGTTGGCAAGTTCTATGGGGAAGCCCATTGGCGCCTACGTTGGAAACGGGTTTGGAGATTTCAGTTCCAAAATCTCTGTGAAAAAGCGTCAGAGAAGCTTCCCCGTTTAGAATCCAGCATATCTCACTGAGCCGAAGAAGAGGTAGTTAGAAGGGAGTTGGAGCTGCAAACAGTTTGGTTTGGAAAATTAGACACGAAATCACACTGCAAATGCCTTCCAACAGGCTTGGAAAAGTGTCTTCTATATCTCTGCCAAACAGTCTCCCCGGAGGTTGAGCTTTCAGAAGCTAGTTTAACTCTAGGGTAGGAAGCAGAAGAATGTGCCTCTCACATCTAGCCGGTAGGAACTCAGGTTGGCAAGTTCTCTGGGGAAGCCATTTTGCGCCTACGTTGGAAACTGGTTTGGAGTTTTCAGTTTCAAAATCTCTGTAAATAAGCGTCAGAGAAGATTCTGAGTTTAGAATCCAGCATATCTCACTGAGCCAAAGAAGTGGTAGTTATAACGGAGTTAGTGATTTAAAATGTTTCCTTTGGGAAATTAGACGGGAAATCACAGTGCAAATGCCTTCCAACAGGCTTGCAAAGTTTGTGCCATAACTCTACTAAAGAGACTCCCTGGAGGTAGAGCTTTTAGAAGCCAGTTTAACTATAAGGGAGGAAGTAGCAGAATGTGACTCTCATATCTAGCCTGTAGGAATTCACGTTTGCAAGTTCTATGGGGAAGCCCATTGCCGCCTATGGTGGAAATGGCATGGGAGATTTCAGTTTCAAAATCTCTGTGAAAAAGCATCAGAGAAGCTTCTCCGTTTAGAATCCAGCATATCTCACTGAACCGAAGAAGTGGTCGTTAGAGGGTACTTAGAGCTGCAAGCAGTTTGGTTTGGGAAATTAGTCGCGAAATAACACTGCAAATGCCTTCCAAGAGGCTTGGATAAGTGTGTTCTATATCTCTGCCAAACAGACGACCCGGAGGTTGAGCTTTCAGAAGCAAGTTTAACTCTAAGGGAGGAAGCAGCAGAATGTGCCTCTCACATCTAGACAGAAGGAACTCATGTTGGCAAGTTCTATGGGGAAGCCCATTGCCGCCTCTGGTGGAAAAGCCATGGGAGATTTCAGTTTCAAAATCTCTGTGAAAAAGCGTCAGAGAAGCTTGTGCGTTTAGAATCCAGCATATCTCACTGAACCGAAGAAGTGGTAGTTATAAGGGGGTTAGAGCTGCAAGCAGTTTGGTTTGGGAAATTAGACGCGAAATCACACTGCAAATGCCTTCCAACAGGCTTGGAAAAATGTGTTCTATATCTCTGCCAAACAGACGCACCGGAGGTTGAGCTTTCAGAAGCAAGTTTAACTCTAAGGGAGGAAGCAGAAGAATGTGCCTCTCACATCTAGACTGTAGGAACTGAGGTTGGCAAGTTCTATGGGGAAGCCCATTGGCGCCTACGTTGGAAACGTGTTTGGAGATTTCAGTTTCAAAATCTCTGTGAAAGAGCGTCAGAGAAGCTTGTGCGTTTATAATTCAGCATATCTCACTGAACCGAAGAACTGGTAGTTAGAAGGGGATTAGAGCTGCAAGCAGTTTGGTTTGGGAAATTAGACGCGAAATCACACTGCAAATGCCTTCCAACAGGCTTGGAAAAGTGTGTTTTAAATCTCTGCCAAACAGACACCCCGGAGGTGGAGCTTGCAGAAGCAAATTTAACTCTAAGGGAGGAAGCAGCAGAATGTGCCTCTCACATCTAGCCGGTAGGAACTCAGGTTGGCAAGTTCTATGGGGAAGCCCTTTTGCGCCTACGTTGGAAACGGGTTTGGAGTTTTCAGTTTCAAAATCTGTGTGAATAAGCGTCAGAGAAGATTCTGAGTTTAGAATCCAGCATATCTCACTGAGCCAAAGAAGTGTTAGTTATAACGGAGTTAGTGATTTCAAATGATCCTCTGGGAAATTAGACGGGAAATCACAGTGCAAATGCCTTCCAAAAGGATTGGAAAAGTGTGTTTTATATCTATGTCAAACAGACTCCCCAGAGGTTGAGCTTTCAGAAGCAAGTTTAACTCTAAGGGAGGAAGCAGCAGAATGTTCCTCTCACATTTAGCCTGTAGGAATTCAGGTTGGCAAGTTCTATGTGGAAGCCCATTGGGGCCTACGGTGGAAACGGCTTGCGAGAGTTCAGTTTCAAAATCTCTGTGAAAAAGCGTCGCAGAAGCTTCTCCGTTCAGAATCCAGCATATCTCACTGAACCGAAGAAGTGGTAGTTAAGTGGTAGTTAGAAGGCAGTTAGAGCTGCAAGCAGTTTGGTTTGGGAAATTAGACGCGAAATCACACTGCAAATGCCTTCCAACAGGTTTGGAAAAGTGTGTTCTATATCTCTGCCAAACAGACTCCCCGGAGGTTGAGCTTTCAGAATCAAGTTTCACTATAAGGGAGGAAGCAGCAGAATGGTCCTCTCACATCTAGCCTGTAGGAATTCAGGTTGGCAAGTTCTATGGGGAAGCCCATTGCTGCCTATGGTGGAAATGGCATGGGAGATTTCAGTTTCAAAATCTCTGTGAAAAAGCGTCAGAGAAGCTTCTTCGTTTAGAATCCAGCATATCTCACTGAACCAAAGAAGTGGTAGTTAGAAGGGAGTTCGAGCAGCAAGCAGTTTGGTTTGGGAAATTAGACGCAAAATCACACTGCAAATGCCTTCCAACAGGCTTGGAAAAGTGTGTTCTATATCTCTGCCAAACAGACCCCCCGGAGGTTGAGCTTTCAGAAGCTAGTTTAACTCTAAGGGAGGAAGCAGCAGAATGTGCCTCTCACATGTAGCCTGTGGGAATTCAGGTTGGCAAGTTCTATGGGGAAGCCCATTGGCGCCTACGTTGGAAACGGGGTTGGAGATTTCAGTTTCAAAATCTCTGTGAAAAAGCGTCAGAGAAGCTTCCCCGCATAGAATCCAGCATATCTCACTGAACCGAAGAAGTGGTAGTTAGAAGGGAGTTGGAGCTGCAAGCAGTTTGGTTTGGGAAATTAGACGCAAAATCACACTGCAAATGCCTTCCAACAGGCTTGGAAAAGTGTGTTCTATAACTCTGCCAAACAGACTCCCCGGAGGTAGAGCTTTCAGAATCAAGTTTAATTCTAAGGGAGGAATCAGCAGAGTGTTCCTCTCACATCTAGCCTGTAGGAATTCAGGTAGGCAAGTTCTATGTGGAAGCCCATTGGGGCCTATGGTGGAAACGGCTTGCGAGAGTTCAGTTTCAAAATCTCTGTGAGAAAGCGCCAGAGAAGCTTCCCCGTTTAGAATCCAGCATATCTCACTGAGCCGAAGAAGTGATAGTTAGAAGGGAGTTAGAGCTGCAAGCAGATTGGTTTGGGAAATAAGACGCGAAATCACACTGCAAATGCATTCCAACTGGCTTGGAAAGGTGTGTTCTATATCTCTGCCAAACAGACTCCCCGGAGGTTGAGCTTTCAGAAGCAAGTTTATCTCTAAGGGAGGAAGCAGCAGAATGTGCCTCTCACATCTAGCCTGTAGGAACTCAGGTTGGCAAGTTCTATGGGGAAGCCCATTGGAGCCTACGATGGAAACGGGTTTGGCGATTTCAGTTTCAAAATCTCTGTGAAAAAGCGTCAGTGAAGACTGAACCGAAGAAGTGGTAGTTAGAAGGGGGTTAGAGCTGCAAGCTCTTTGGTTTGGGAAATTAGACGCAAAATCACACTGCAAATGCATTCCAATAGGCTTGGAAAGGTGTGTTCTATATCTCTGCCAAACAGACGCCCTGGATGTTGAGCTTTCAGAAGCAAGTTTAACTCTAAGGGAGGAAGCAGCAGAATGTGCCTCTCACATCTAGTCAGAAGGAACTCATGTTGGCAAGTTCTATGGGGAAGCCCATTGTTGCCTCTGGTGGAAAAGCCATGGGAGATTTCAGTTTCAAAATCTCTGTGAAAAAGCGTCAGAAAAGCTTGTGCGTTTAGAATCCAGCATATCTCACTGAACCGAAGAAGTGGTAGTTATAAGGGGGTTAGAGCTGCAAGCAGTTTGGTTTGGGAAATTAGACGCGAAATCACACTGCAAATGCCTTCCAACAGGCTTGGAAAAATGTGTTCTATATCTCTGCCAAACAGACGCACCGGAGGTGGAGCTTTCAGAAGCTAGTTTAACTCTAAGGGAGGAAGCAACAGAATGTGCCTCTCACATCTAGCCTGTAGGAATTCAGGTTTGCAAGTTCTATGGGGAAGCCCATTGGCGCCTACGGTGGAAACGGCATGGGAGATTTCAGTTTCAAAATCTCTGTGAAAAAGCGTCAGAGAAGCTTCTGCGTTTAGAATCCAGCATATCTCACTGAACCGAAGAAGTGGTAGTTAGAAGGGAGTTAGAGGTGCAAGCAGTTTGGTTTGGGAAATTAGACGCGAAATCACACTGCAAATGCCTTCCAACAGGCTTGGATAAGTGTGTTCTATATCTCTGACCAACAGACTCCCCGGAGGTTGAGGTGTCAGAAGCATGTTTCTCTCTAAGGGAGGAAGCAGCAGAATGTGCCTCTCCCATCTAGCCTGTAGGAATTCAGGTTGGCAACTTCTATGGGGAAGCCCATTGGAGCCTACGATGGAAAAGAGTTTGGCGATTTCAGTTTCACAATCTCTGTGAAAAAGCGTCAGAGAAGCTTCTCAGTTCAGAATCCAGCATACCTCATTGAACCGAAGAAGTGGTAGTTAGAAGGCAGTTAGAGCTGCAAGCAGTTTGGTTTGGGAAATTAGACGCGAAATCACACTGCAAATGCCTTCCAACAGGCTTGGAAAAGTGTGTTCTATATCTCTGCCAAACAGTCTCCCCGGAGGTTGAGCTTTCAGAAGCTAGTTTAACTCTAAGGGAGGAAGCAGCACAATGTGCCTCTCACATGTAGCCTGTAGAAATTCAGGTTGGCAAGTTCTATGGGGAAGCCCATTGGCGCCTACGTTGGAAACGGGTTTGGAGATTTCAGTTTCAAAATCTCTGTGAAAAAGGGTCAGAGAAGCTTCCCATTCAGAATCCAGCATATCTCACTGAGCCGAAGAAGTGGTAGTTAGAAGGGAGTTAGAGCTGCAAGCAGTTTGGTTTGGGAAATTAGTCTCGAAATCACAATGCAAATGTCTTCCAAGAGGCTTGAAAATGTGTGTGGTATATCTCAGACAAAGAGATTCCCTGGAGGTTGAGCTTTTAGAAGGAAGTTTAACTGAAAGGGAGGAATCAGCAGAATGTTCCTCTCACATCTAGCCTGTAGGAATTCAGGTTGGCAAGTTCTAGGGGGAAGCTCATAGGCGCCTACGTTGGAAACGGGTTTGGCGATTTCAGTTTCAAAATCTCTGTGAAAAAGCATTAGAGAAGCTTCTGCGTTTAGAATCCAGCATATCTCACTGAACCGAAGAAGTGGTAGTTAGAAGGGAGTTAGAGCTGCAATCAGTTTGGTTTGGGAAATTAGAGGCGAAATCACACTGCAAATGCCTTTCAACAGGCTTGGAAAAATGTGTTCTATATCTCTGCCAAACAGATGCCCCGGAGGTGAGCTTTCAGAGCCTAGTTTAACTCTTAGGGAGGAAGCAGCAGAATGTGCCTCTCACATCTAGCCTGTAGGAATTCAGGTTGGCAAGTTCTATGGGGAAGCCCACTGGCGCCTACGTTGTAAACGGGTTTGGAGATTTCAGTTTCAAAATCTCTGTGAAAAAGCGTCAGAGAAGCTTCCCGTTCAGAATCCAGCATATCTCACTGAGCCGAAGAAGTGGTAGTTAGAAGGGAGTTGGAGCTGCAAGCAGTTTGTTTTGGGAAATTAGACACGAAATCACACTGCAAATGCCTTCCAACTGGCTTGGACAATTGTGTTCTATATCTCTGCCAAACAGACTCCCCGGAGGTTGAGGTTTCAGAAGCAAGTTTCTCTCTAAGGGAGGAAGCAGCAGAATGTGCCTCTCCCATCTAGCCTGTAGGAATTCAGGTTGGCAAGTTCTATGGGGAAGCCCATTGGAGCCTACAATGGAAACGGGTTTGGCGATTTCAGTTTCAAAATCTCTGTGAAAAAGCGTCAGAGAAGCTTCTGCGTTTAGAATCCAGCATATCTCACTGAACCGAAGAAGTGATAGTTAGAAGGGAGTTCGAGGTGCAAGCAGTTTGGTTTGGGAAATTAGACGCAAAATCACACTGCAAATGCCTACCAACAGGTTTGGAAAAGTGTGTTCTATATCTCTGCCAAACAGACTCCCCGGAGGTTGAGCATTCAGAAGCAAATTTAACTCAAAGGGAGGAATCAGCAGAATGTTCCTCTCACATCTAGCCTGTAGGAATTCAGGTTGGCAAGTTCTAGGGGGAAGCTCATAGGCGCCTACGTTGGAAACGGGTTTGGCGATTTCAGTTTCAAAATCTCTGTGAAAAAGCATTAGAGAAGCTTCTGCGTTTAGAATCCAGGATATCTCACTGAACCGAAGAAGTGGTAGTTAGAAGGGAGTTAGAGCTGCAATCAGTTTGGTTTGGGAAATTAGAGGCGAAATCACACTGCAAATGCCTTTCAACAGGCTTGGAAAAATGTGTTCTATATCTCTGCCAAACAGATGCCCCGGAGGTGAGCTTTCAGAGCCTAGTTTAACTCTTAGGGAGGAAGCAGCAGAATGTGCCTCTCACATCTAGCCTGTAGGAATTCAGGTTGGCAAGTTCTATGGGGAAGCCCACTGGCGCCTACGTTGGAAACGGGTTTGGAGATTTCAGTTTCAAAATCTCTGTGAAAAAGCGTCAGAGAAGCTTCCCGTTCAGAATCCAGCATATCTCACTGAGCCGAAGAAGTGGTAGTTAGAAGGGAGTTGGATCTGCAAGCAGTTTGTTTTGGGAAATTAGACACGAAATCACACTGCAAATGCCTTCTAACAGGCTTGGATAATTGTGTTCTATATCTCTGCCAAACAGACTCCCCGGAGGTTGAGGTTTCAGAAGCAAGTTTCTCTCTAAGGGAGGAAGCAGCAGAATGTGCCTCTCCCATCTAGCCTGTAGGAATTCAGGTCGGCAAGTTCTATGGGGAAGCCCATTGGAGCCTAGGATAGAAACGGGTTTGGCGATTTCAGTTTCAAAATCTCTGTGAAAAAGCGTCAGAGAAGCTTCTGCGTTTAGAATCCAGCATATCTCACTGAACCGAAGAAGTGGTAGTTAGAAGGGAGTTCGAGGTGCAAGCAGTTTGGTTTGGGAAATTAGACGCAAAATCACACTGCAAATGCCTACCAACAGGTTTGGAAAAGTGTGTTCTATATCTCTGCCAAACAGACTCCCCGGAGGTTGAGCATTCAGAAGCAAATTTAACTCAAAGGGAGGAATCAGCAGAATGTTCCTCTCACATCTAGCCTGTAGGAATTCAGGTTGGCAAGTTCTAGGGGGAAGCTCATAGGCGCCTACGTTGGAAACGGGTTTGGCGATTTCAGTTTCAAAATCTCTGTGAAAAAGCATTAGAGAAGCTTCTGCGTTTAGAATCCAGCATATCTCACTGAACCGAAGAAGTGGTAGTTAGAAGGGAGTTAGAGCTGCAATCAGTTTGGTTTGGGAAATTAGAGGCGAAATCACACTGCAAATGCCTTTCAACAGGCTTGGAAAAATGTGTTCTATATCTCTGCCAAACAGATGCCCCGGAGGTGAGCTTTCAGAGCCTAGTTTAACTCTTAGGGAGGAAGCAGCAGAATGTGCCTCTCACATCTAGCCTGTAGGAATTCAGGTTGGCAAGTTCTATGGGGAAGCCCACTGGCGCCTACGTTGGAAATGGGTTTGGAGATTTCAGTTTCAAAATCTCTGTGAAAAAGCGTCAGAGAAGCTTCCCGTTCAGAATCCAGCATATCTCACTGAGCCGAAGAAGTGGTAGTTAGAAGGGAGTTGGAGCTGCAAGCAGTTTGTTTTGGGAAATTAGACACGAAATCACACTGCAAATGCCTTCCAACAGGCTTGGATAATTGTGTTCTATATCTCTGCCAAACAGACTCCCCGGAGGTTGAGGTTTCAGAAGCAAGTTTCTCTCTAAGGGAGGAAGCAGCAGAATGTGCCTCTCCCATCTAGCCTGTAGGAATTCAGGTTGGCAAGTTCTATGGGGAAGCCCATTGGAGCCTACAATGGAAACGGGTTTGGCGATTTCAGTTTCAAAATCTCTGTGAAAAAGCGTCAGAGAAGCTTCTGCGTTTAGAATCCAGCATATCTCACTGAACCGAAGAAGTGGTAGTTAGAAGGGAGTTCGAGGTGCAAGCAGTTTGGTTTGGGAAATTAGACGCAAAATCACACTGCAAATGCCTACCAACAGGTTTGGAAAAGTGTGTTCTATATCTCTGCCAAACAGACTCCCCGGAGGTTGAGCATTCAGAAGCAAATTTAACTCAAAGGGAGGAATCAGCAGAATGTTCCTCTCACATCTAGCCTGTAGGAATTCAGGTTGGCAAGTTCTAGGTGGAAGCTCATAGGCGCCTACGTTGGAAACGGGTTTGGCGATTTCAGTTTCAAAATCTCTGTGAAAAAGCATTAGAGAAGCTTCTGCGTTTAGAATCCAGCATATCTCACTGAACCGAAGAAGTGGTAGTTAGAAGGGAGTTAGAGCTGCAAGCAGTTTGGTTTGGGAAATTAGAGGCAAAATCACACTGCCAATGCCTACCAACAGGTTTGGAAAAGTGTGTTCTATATCTCTGCCAACCAGCCTCCCCCCCAGGTTGAGCATTCAGAAGCAAATTTAAGTCTAAGGGAGGAAGCAGCAGAATGTGCCTCTCACATCTAGCCTTTAGGAATTCAGGTTGGCAAGTTCTATGGGGAAGCTCATAGGCGCCTACGTTGGAAACGGGTATGGCGATTTCAGCTTCAAAATCTCTGTGAATAAGCATTAGACAAGCTTCTGCGTTTAGAATCCAGCATATATCACTGAACCGAAGAAGTGGTAGTTAGAAGGGAGTTAGAGCTGCAAGCAGTTTGGTTTGGGAAATTAGACGCGAAATCACACTGCAAATGCCTTCCAACAGGCTTGGAAAAATGTGTTCTATATCACTGCCAAACAGACTCACCGGAGGTTGAGCTTTCAGAAGCTAGTTTAACTCTAAGGGAGGAACCAGCAGAATGTTCCTCTCACATCTAGCCTGTAGGAATTCAGGATGGCAAGTTCTATGGGGAAGCCCATTGGCGCCTATGGTGGAAACGGTATGGGAGATTTCAGTTTCAAAATCTCTGTGAAAAAGCTTCAGAGAAGCTTCTGCGTTTAGAATCCAGCATATCTCACTGAACCGAAGAAGTGGTCGTTAGAGGGGACTTAGAGCTGCAAGCAGTTTGGTTTGGGAAATTAGTCGCGAAATAACACTGCAAATGCCTTCCAAAAGGATTGGAAAAATGTGTTCTGTATCTCTACCAAACAGACTCCCCGTAGGTTGAGCTTTCAGAAGCTAGTTTAACTCTAAGGGAGGAAGCAGCAGAATGTGCCTCTCCCATCTAGCCTGTAGGAATTCAGGTTGGCAAGTTCTATGGGGAAGCCCATTGGCGCCTACGTTGGAAACGGGTTTGGAGATTTCAGTTCCAAAATCTCTGTGAAAAAGCGTCAGAGAAGCTTCCCCGTTTAGAATCCAGCATATCTCACTGAGCCGAAGAAGAGGTAGTTAGAAGGGAGTTGGAGCTGCAAACAGTTTGGTTTGGAAAATTAGACACGAAATCACACTGCAAATGCCTTCCAACAGGCTTGGAAAAGTGTCTTCTATATCTCTGCCAAACAGTCACCCGGAGGTTGAGCTTTCAGAAGCTAGTTTAACTCTAGGGTAGGAAGCAGAAGAATGTGCCTCTCACATCTAGCCGGTAGGAACTCAGGTTGGCAAGTTCTATGGGGAAGCCATTTTGCACCTACGTTGGAAACGGGTTTGGAGTTTTCAGTTTCAAAATCTCTGTAAATAAGCGTCAGAGAAGATTCTGAGTTTAGAATCCAGCATATCTCACTGAGCCAAAGAAGTGGTAGTTATAACGGAGTTAGTGATTTAAAATGTTTCCTTTGGGAAATTAGACGGGAAATCACAGTGCAAATGCCTTCCAACAGGCTTGCAAAGTTTGTCCCATAACTCTACTAAAGAGACTCCCTGGAGGTTGAGCTTTTAGAAGCCAGTTTAACAATAAGGGAGGAAGTAGCAGAATGTGACTCTCATATCTAGCCTGTAGGAATTCACGTTTGCAAGTTCTATGGGGAAGCCCATTGCCGCCTATGGTGGAAATGGCATGGGAGATTTCAGTTTCAAAATCTCTGTGAAAAAGCGTCAGAGAAGCTTCTGCGGTTAGAATCCAGCATATCTCACTGAACCGAAGAAGTGGTCGTTAGAGGGTACTTAGAGCTGCAAGCAGTTTGGTTTGGGAAATTAGTCGCGAAATAACACTGCAAATGCCTTCCAACAGGCTTGGATAAGTGTGTTCTATATCTCTGCCAAACAGACGCCCCGGAGGTTGAGCTTTCAGAAGCAAGTTTAACTCTAAGGGAGGAAGCAGCAGAATGTGCCTCTCACATCTAGACTGTAGGAACTGAGGTTGGCAAGTTCTATGGGGAAGCCCATTGGCGCCTACGTTGGAAACGTGTTTGGAGATTTCAGTTTCAAAATCTCTGTGAAAAAGCGTCAGAGAAGCTTGTGCGTTTATAATTCAGCATATATCACTGAACCGAAGAACTGGTAGTTAGAAGGGGGTTAGAGCTGCAAGCAGTTTGGTTTGTTAAATTAGACGCGAAATCACACTGCAAATGCCTTCCAACAGGCTTGGAAAAGTTTGTTTTAAATCTCTGCCAAACAGACACCCCGGAGGTGGAGATTGCAGAAGCAAATTTAACTCTAAGGGAGGAAGCAGCAGAATGTGCCTCTCACATCTAGCCGGTAGGAACTCAGGTTGGCAAGTTCTATGGGGAAGCCCTTTTGCGCCTACGTTGGAAACGGGTTTGGAGTTTTCAGTTTCAAAATCTGTGTGAATAAGCGTCAGAGAAGATTCTGAGTTTAGAATCCAGCATATCTCACTGAGCCAAAGAAGTGTTAGTTATAACGGAGGTAGTGATTTCAAATGATCCTCTGGGAAATTAGACGGGAAATCACAGTGCAAATGCCTTCCAAAAGGATTGGAAAAATGTGTTCTGTATCTCTACCAAACAGACTCCTCGTAGGTTGAGCTTTCAGAAGCTAGTTTAACTCTAAGGGAGGAAGCAGCAGAATGTTCCTCTCACATCTAGCCTGTAGGAATTCAGGTTGGCAAGTTCTATGTGGAAGCCCATTGGGGCCTACGGTGGAAACGGCTTGCGAGAGTTCAGTTTCAAAATCTCTGTGAAAAAGCGTCAGAGAAGCTTCTCCGTTCAGAATCCAGCATATCTCACTGAACCGAAGAAGTGGTAGTTAAGTGGTAGTTAGAAGGCAGTTAGAGCTGCAAGCAGTTTGGTTTGGGAAATTAGACGCGAAATCACACTGCAAATGCCTTACAACAGGTTTGGAAAAGTGTGTTCTATATCTCTGCCAAACAGACTCCCCGGAGGTGGAGCCTTCAGAATCAAGTTTCACTCTAAGGGAGGAAGCAGCAGAATGTTCCTCTCACATCTAGCCTGTAGGAATTCAGGTTGGCAAGTTCTATGGGGAAGCCCATTGCTGCCTATGGTGGAAATGGCATGGGAGATTTCAGTTTCAAAATCTCTGTGAAAAAGCGTCAGAGAAGCTTCTGCGTTTAGAATCCAGCATATCTCACTGAACCAAAGAAGTGGGAGTTAGAAGGGAGTTCCAGCTGCAAGCAGTTTGGTTTGGGAAATTAGACGCAAAATCACACTGCAAATGCCTTCCAACAGGCTTGGAAAAGTGTGTTCTATATCTCTGCCAAACAGACTCCCCGGAGGTTGAGCTTTCAGAAGCTAGTTTAACTCTAAGGGAGGAAGCAGCAGAATGTGCCTCTCACATGTAGCCTGTGGGAATTCAGGTTGGCAAGTTCTATGGGGAAGCCCACTGGCGCCTACGTTGGAAACGGGTTTGGAGATTTCAGTTTCAAAATCTCTGTGAAAAAGCGTCAGAGAAGCTTCCCGTTCAGAATCCAGCATATCTCACTGAGCCGAAGAAGTGGTAGTTAGAAGGGAGTTGGAGCTGCAAGCAGTTTGTTTTGGGAAATTAGACACGAAATCACACTGCAAATGCCTTCCAACAGGCTTGGAAAAATGTGTTCTATATCTCTGCCAAACAGATGCCCCGGAGGTGAGCTTTCAGAGCCTAGTTTAACTCTTAGGGAGGAAGCAGCAGAATGTGCCTCTCACATCTAGCCTGTAGGAATTCAGGTTGGCAAGTTCTATGGGGAAGCCCACTGGCGCCTACGTTGGAAACGGGTTTGGAGATTTCAGTTTCAAAATCTCTGTGAAAAAGCGTCAGAGAAGCTTCCCGTTCAGAATCCAGCATATCTCACTGAGCCGAAGAAGTGGTAGTTAGAAGGGAGTTGGAGCTGCAAGCAGTTTGTTTTGGGAAATTAGACACGAAATCACACTGCAAATGCCTTCCAACAGGCTTGGATAATTGTGTTCTATATCTCTGCCAAACAGACTCCCCGGAGGTTGAGGTTTCAGAAGCAAGTTTCTCTCTAAGGGAGGAAGCAGCAGAATGTGCCTCTCCCATCTAGCCTGTAGGAATTCAGGTTGGCAAGTTCTATGGGGAAGCCCATTGGAGCCTACGATGGAAACGGGTTTGGCGATTTCAGTTTCAAAATCTCTGTGAAAAAGCGTCAGAGAAGCTTCTCCGTTCAGAATCCAGCATATCTCACTGAACCGAAGAAGTGGTAGTTAGAAGGGAGTTCGAGCTGCAAGCAGTTTGGTTTGGGAAATTAGATGCAAAATCACACTGCAAATGCCTTCCAACAGGCTTGGAAAAGTGTGTTCTGTATCTCTGCCAAACAAACTCCCCGGAGGATGAGCTTTCAGAAGCTCGTTTAACTCTAAGGGAGGAAGCAGCAGAATGTGCCTCTCACATGTAGCCTGTGGAAATTCAGGTTGGCAAGTTCTATGGGGAAGCCCATTGGGGCCTACGGTGGAAACGGCTTGCGAGAGTTCAGTTTCAAAATCTCTGTGAAAAAGCGTCAGAGAAGCTTCTCCGTTCAGAATCCAGCATATCTCAATGAACCGAAGAAGTGGTAGTTAAGTGGTAGTTAGAAGGCAGTTAGAGCTGCAAGCAGTTTGGTTTGGGAAATTAGACGCGAAATCACACTGCAAATGCCTTCCAACAGGTTTGGAAAAGTGTCTTCTATATCACTGCCAAACAGACTCCCCGGATGTTGAGCTTTCAGAATCAAGTTTCACTCTAAGGGAGGAAGCAGCAGAATGCTCCTCTCACATCTAGCCTGTAGGAATTCAGGTTGGCAAGTTCTATGGGGAAGCCCATTGCTGCCTATGGTGGAAATGGCATGGGAGATTTCAGTTTCAAAATCTCTGTGAAAAAGCGTCAGAGAAGCTTCTGCGTTTAGAATCCAGCATATCTCACTGAACCAAAGAAGTGGTAGTTAGAAGGGAGTTCCAGCTGCAAGCAGTTTGGTTTGGGAAATTAGACGCAAAATCACACTGCAAATGCGTTCCAACAGGCTTGGAAAAGTGTGTTCTATATCTCTGCCAAACAGACTCCCCGGAGGTTGAGCTTTCAGAAGCTAGTTTAACTCTAAGGGAGGAAGCAGCAGAATGTGCCTCTCACATGTAGCCTCAGGGAATTCAGGTTGGCAAGTTCTATGGGGAAGCCCATTGGCGCCTACGTTGGAAACGGGGTTGGAGATTTCAGTTTCAAAATCTCTGTGAAAAAGCGTCAGAGAAGCTTCCCCGCATAGAATCGAGCATATCTCACTGAACCGAAGAAGTGGTAGTTAGAAGGGAGTTGGAGCTGCAAGCAGTTTGGTTTGGGAAATTAGACTCAAAATCACAATGCAAATGCCTTCCAACAGGCTTGGAAAAGTGTGTTCTATAACTCTGCCAAACAGACTCCCCGGAGGTAGAGCTTTCAGAATCAAGTTTAACTCTAAGGGAGGAATCAGCAGAGTGTTCCTCTCACATCTAGCCTGTAGGAATTCAGGTTGGCAAGTTCTATGTGGAAGCCCATTGGGGCCTATGGTGGAAACGGCTTGCGAGAGTTCAGTTTCAAAATCTCTGTGACAAAGCGCCAGAGAAGCTTCCCCGTTTAGAATCCAGCATATCTCACTGAGCCGAAGAAGTGATAGTTAGAAGGGAGTTAGAGCTGCAAGCAGATTGATTTGGGAAATTAGACGCGAAATCACACTGCAAATGCGTTCCAACTGGCTTGGAAAGGTGTGTTCTATATCTCTGCCAAACAGACTCCCCGGAGGTTGAGCTTTCAGAAGCAAGTTTATCTCTAAGGGAGGAAGCAGCAGAATGTGCCTCTCCCATCTAGCCTGTAGGAACTCAGGTTGGCAAGTTCTATGGGGAAGCCCATTGGAGCCTACGATGGAAACAGGTTTGGCGATTTCAGTTTCAAAATCTCTGTGAAAAAGCGTCAGTGAAGACTGAACCGAAGAAGTGGTAGTTAGAAGGGGGTTAGAGCTGCAAGCTCTTTGGTTTGGGAAATTAGACGCAAAATCACACTGCAAATGCATTCCAATAGGCTTGGAAAGGTGTGTTCTATATCTCTGCCAAACAGACGCCCTGGATGTTGAGCTTTCAGAAGCAAGTTTAACTCTAAGGGAGGAAGCAGCAGAATGTGCCTCTCACATCTAGACAGAAGGAACTCATGTTGGCAAGTTCTATGGGGAAGCCCATTGCCGCCTCTGGTGGAAAAGCCATGGGAGATTTCAGTTTCATAATCTCTGTGAAAAAGCGTCAGAGAAGCTTGTGCGTTTAGAATCCTGCATATCTCACTGAACCGAAGAAGTGGTAGTTATAAGGGGGTTAGAGCTGCAAGCAGTTTGGTTTGGGAAATTAGACGCGAAATCACACTGCAAATGCCTTCCAACAGGCTTGGAAAAATGTGTTCTATATCTCTGCCAAACAGACGCCGCGGAGGTTGAGCTTTCAGAAGCTAGTTTAACTCTAAGGGAGGAAGCAGCAGAATGTGCCTCTCACATCTAGCCTGTAGGAATTCAGGCTGGCAAGTTCTATGGGGAAGCCCATTGGCGCCTACGGTGGAAACGGCATGGGAGATTTCAGTTTCAAAATCTCTGTGAAAAAGCGTCAGAGAAGCTTCTGCGTTTAGAATCCAGCATATCTCACTGAACCGAAGAAGTGGTAGTTAGAAGGGAGTTAGAGGTGCAAGCAGTTTGGTTTGGGAAATTAGACGCGAAATCACTCTGCAAATGCCTTCCAACAGGCTTGGATAAGTGTGTTCTATATCTCTGCCCAACAGACTCCCCGGAGGTTGAGCTTTCAGAAGCTAGTTTAACTCTAAGGGAGGAAGCAGCAGAATGTGCCTCTCACATGTAGCCTGTGGGAATTCAGGTTGGCAAGTTCTATGGGGAAGCCCATTGGTGCCTACGTTGGAAACGGGTTTGGAGATTTCATTTTCAAAATCTCTGTGAAAAAGCGTCAGAGAAGCTTCTGCGTTTAGAATCCAGCATATCTCACTGAACCGAAGAAGTGGTAGTTATAAGGGAGTTCGAGCTGCATGCAGTTTGGTTTGGGAAATTAGACGCAAAATCACACTGCAAATGCCTTCCAACAGGCTTGGAAAAGTGTGTTCTATATCTCTGCCAAACAGACTCCCCGGAGGTTGAGCTTTCAGAAGCAAGTTTAACTCTAAGGGAGGAAGCAGCAGAATGTGCCTCTCACATCTAGCCAGTAGGAACTCATGTTTTCAAGTTCTATGGGGAAGCCCATTGCCGCCTCTGGTGGAAACGCCATGGGAGATTTCAGTTTCAAAATCTCTGTGAAAAAGCATTAGAGAAGCTTCTGCGTTTAGAATCCAGCATATCTCACTGAACCGAAGAAGAGGTAGTTAGAAGGGAGTTGGAGCTGCAAGCAGTTTGTTTTGGGAAATTAGACACGAAATCACTCTGCAAATGCCTTCCAACATGCTTGGATAAGTGTGTTCTATATCTCTGCCAAACAGACTCCCCGGAGGTTGAGGTTTCAGAAGCAAGTTTCTCTCTAAGGGTGGAAGCAGCAGAATGTGCCTCTCACATCTAGCCTGTAGGAATTCAGGTTGGCAAGTTCTATGGGGAAGCCCATTGGAGCCTACGATGGAAACGGGTTTGGCGATTTCAGTTTCAAAATCTCTGTGAAAAAGCGTCAGAGAAGCTTCTCCTTTCAGAATCCAGCATATCTCACTGAACCGAAGGAGTGGTCGTTAAGTGGTAGTTAGAAGGCAGTTAGAGCTGCAAGCAGTTTGGTTTGGGAAATTAGACGCGAAATCACACTGCAAATGCCTTCCAACAGGCTTGGAAAAGTGTGTTCTGTATCTCTGCCAAACAGACTCCCAGGAGGATGAGCTTTCAGAAGCTAGTTTAACTCTAAGGGAGGAAGCAGCAGAGTGTTCCTCTCACATCTAGCCTGTAGGAATTCAGGTTGGCAAGTTCTATGGGTCAGCCCATTGGGGCCTCTGGTGGAAACGGCTTCCGAGAGTTCAGTTTCAAAATCTCTGTGAGAAAGCGCCAGAGAAGCTTCCCCGTTTAGAATCCAGCATATCTCAATGAGCCGAAGAAGTGGTAGTTAGAAGGGAGTTAGAGCTGCAAGCAGATTGGTTTGGGAAATTAGACGCGAAATCACACTGCAAATGCATTCCAACAGGCGTGGAAAGGTGTGTTCTATATCTCTGCCAAATAGACTCCCCGGATGTTGAGCTTTCAGAAGCAAGTTTAACTCTAAGGATGGAAGCAGCAGAATGTGCCTCTCACATGTAGCCTGTAGGAATTCAGGTTGGCAAGTTCTATGGGGAAGCCCACTGGCGCCTACGTTGGAAACGGGTTTGGAGATTTCAGTTTCAAAATCTCTCTGAAAAAGCGTCAGAGAAGCTTCCCGTTTAGAATCCAGCATATCTCACTGAGCCGAAGAACTGGTAGTTAGAAGGGGGTTAGAGCTGCAAGCAGTTTGGTTTGGGAAATTAGACGCGAAATCACACTGCAAATGCCTTCCAACAGGCTTGGAAAAGTGTGTTTTAAATCACTGCCAAACAGACACCCCGGAGGTGGAGCTTGCAGAAGCAAATTTAACTCTAAGGGAGGAAGCAGCAGAATGTGCCTCTCACATCTAGCTGGTAGGAACTCAGGTTGGCAAGTTCTATGGGGAAGCCCTTTTGCGCCTACGTTGGAAACGGGTTTGGAGTTTTCAGTTTCAAAATCTGTGTGAATAAGCGTCAGAGAAGATTCTGAGTTTAGAATCCAGCATATCTCACTGAGCCAAAGAAGTGTTAGTTATAACGGAGTTAGTGATTTCAAATGATCCTCTGGGAAATTAGACGGGAAATCACAGTGCAAATGCCTTCCAAAAGGATTGGAAAAGTGTGTTTTATATCTATGTCAAACAGACTCCCCAGAGGTTGAGCTTTCAGAAGCAAGTTTAACTCTAAGGGAGGAAGCAGCAGAATGTTCCTCTCACATCTAGCCTGTAGGAATTCAGGTTGGCAAGTTCTATGTGGAAGCCCATTGGGGCCTACGGTGGAAACGGCTTGCGAGAGTTCAGTTTCAAAATCTCTGGGAAAAAGCGTCAGAGAAGCTTCTCCGTTCAGAATCCAGCATATCTCACTGAACCGAAGAAGTGGTAGTTAAGTGGTAGTTAGAAGGCAGTTAGAGCTGCAAGCAGTTTGGTTTGGGAAATTAGAAGCGAAATCACACTGCAAATGCCTTCCAACAGGTTTGGAAAAGTGTGTTCTATATCTCTGCCAAACAGACTCCCCGGAGGTTGAGCTTTCAGAATAAAGTTTCACTCTAAGGGAGGAAGCAGCAGAATGTTCCTCTCACATCTAGCCTGTAGGAATTCAGGTTGGCAAGTTCTATGGGGAAGCCCATTGCTGCCTATGGTGGAAATGGCATGGGAGATTTCAGTTTCAAAATCTCTGTGAAAAAGCGTCAGAGAAGCTTCTGCGTTTAGAATCCAGCATATCTCACTGAACCAAAGAAGTGGTAGTTAGAAGGGAGTTCGAGCTGCAAGCAGTTTGGTTTGGGAAATTAGACGCAAAATCACACTGCAAATGCGTTCCAACAGGCTTGGAAAAGTGTGTTCTATATCTCTGCCAAACAGACTCCCCGGAGGTTGAGCTTTCAGAAGCTAGTTTAACTCTAAGGGAGGAAGCAGCAGAATGTGCCTCTCACATGTAGCCTGTGGGAATTCAGGTTGGCAAGTTCTATGGGGAAGCCCATTGGCGCCTACGTTGGAAACGGGGTGGGAGATTTCAGTTTCAAAATCTCTGTGAGAAAGCGTCAGAGAAGCTTCCCCGCATAGAATCCAGCATATCTCACTCAACCGAAGAAGTGGTAGTTAGAAGGGAGTTAGAGCTGCAAGCAGTTTGGTTTGGGAAATTAGACGCAAAATCACACTGCAAATGCCTTCCAACAGGCTTGGAAAAGTGTGTTCTATAACTCTGCCAAACAGACTCCCCGGAGGTAGAGCTTTCAGAATCAAGTTTAACTCTAAGGGAGGAATCAGCAGAGTGTTCCTCTCACATCTAGCCTGTAGGAATTCAGGTTGGCAAGTTCTATGGGGAAGCCCATTGGGGCCTATGGTGGAAACGGCTTGCGAGAGTTCAGTTTCAAAATCTCTGTGAGAAAGCTCCAGAGAAGCTTCCCCGTTTAGAATCCAGCATATCTCACTGAGCCGAAGAAGTGATAGTTAGAAGGGAGTTAGAGCTGCAAGCAGATTGGTTTGGGAAATTAGACGCGAAATCACACTGCAAATGCGTTCCAACTGGCTTGGAAAGGTGTGTTCTATATCTCTGCCAAACAGACTCCCCGGAGGTTGAGCTTTCAGAAGCAAGTTTATCTCTAAGGGAGGAAGCAGCAGAATGTGCCTCTCACATCTAGCCTGTAGGAACTCAGGTTGGCAAGTTCTATGGGGAAGCCCATTGGAGCCTACGATGGAAACGGGTTTGGCGATTTCAGTTTCAAAATCTCTGTGAAAAAGCGTCAGTGAAGACTGAACCGAAGAAGTGGTAGTTAGAAGGGGGTTAGAGCTGCAAGCTCTTTGGTTTGGGAAATTAGACGCAAAATCACACTGCAAATGCATTCCAATAGGCTTGGAAAGGTGTGTTCTATATCTCTGCCAAACAGACGCCCTGGATGTTGAGCTTTCAGAAGCAAGTTTAACTCTAAGGGAGGAAGCAGCAGAATGTGCCTCTCACATCTAGACAGAAGGAACTCATGTTGGCAAGTTCTATGGGGAAGCCCATTGCCGCCTCTGGTGGAAAAGCCATGGGAGATTTCAGTTTCAAAATCTCTGTGAAAAAGCGTCAGAGAAGCTTGTGCGTTTAGAATCCAGTATATCTCACTGAACCGAAGAAGTGGTAGTTATAAGGGGGTTAGAGCTGCAAGCAGTTTGGTTTGGGAAATTAGACGCGAAATCACACTGCAAATGCCTTCCAACAGGCTTGGAAAAGTGTGTTCTGTATCTCTGCCAAACAAACTCCCCGGAGGATGAGCTTTCAGAAGCTCGTTTAACTCTAAGGGAGGAAGCAGCAGAATGTGCCTCTCACATGTAGCCTGTGGGAATTCAGGTTGGCAAGTTCTATGGGGAAGCCCATTGCTGCCAATGGTGGAAATGGCATGGGAGTTTTCAGTTTCAAAATCTCTGTGAAAAAGCGTCAGAGAAGCTTCTGCGTTTAGAATCCAGCATATCTCACTGAACCGAAGAAGTGGAAGTTAGAAGGGAGTTCGAGCTGCAAGCAGTTTGGTTTGGGAAATTAGACGCAAAATCACACTGCAAATGCCTTCCAACAGGCTTGGAAAAGTGTGTTCTATATCTCTGCCAAACAGACTCCCCGGAGGTTGAGCTTTCAGAAGCTAGTTTAACTCTAAGGGAGGAAGCAGCAGAATGTGCCTCTCACATGGAGCCTGTAGGAATTCAGGTTGGCAAGTTCTATGGGGAAGCCCATTGGCGCCTACGTAGGAAACGGGTTTGGAGATTTCAGTTTCAAAATCTCTGTGAAAAAGCGTCAGAGAAGCTTCCCCGCATAGAATCCAGCATATCCCACTGAACCGAAGAAGTGGTAGTTAGAAGGGAGTTAGAGCTGCAAGCAGTTTGGTTTGGGAAATTAGACCCGAAATCTCACTGCAAATGCCTTCCAACAGGCTTGGAAAAGTGTGTTCTATATCTCTGCCAAACAGACTCCCCGGAGGTTGAGCTTTCAGAATCAAGTTTAACTCTAAGGGAGGAATGAGCAGAGTGTTCCTCTCACATCTAGCCTGAAGGAATACAGGTTGGCAAGTTCTATGGGGAAGCCCATTGGGGCCTATGGTGGAAACAGCTTGCGAGAGTTCAGTTTCAAAATCTCTGTGAGAAAGCGCCAGAGAAGCTTCCCCGTTTAGAATCCAGCATATCTCACTGAGCAGAAGAAGTGGTAGTTAGAAGGGAGTTAGAGCTGCAAGCAGATTGGTTTGGGAAATTAGACGCGAAATCACACTGCAAATGCGTTCCAACAGGCTTGGAAAGGTGTGTTCTATATCTCTGCCAAACAGACTCCCCGGAGGTTGAGCTTTCAGAAGCAAGTTTAACTCTAAGGGAAGAAGCAGCAGAATGTGCCTCTCACATCTAGCCTGTAGGAACTCAGGTTGGCAAGTTCTATGGGGAAGCCCATTGGAGCCTACGATGGAAACGGGTTTGGCGATTCCAGTTTCAAAATCTCTGTGAAAAAGCGTCAGAGAAGACTGAGCCGAAGAAGTGGTAGTTAGAAGGGGGTTAGAGCTGCAAGCATTTTGGTTTGGGAAATTAGACGCGAAATCACAGTGCAAATGCCTTCCAACAGGCTTGGAAAAATGTGTTCTATATCTCTACCAAAGAGACTCCCCGTAAGTGGAGCTATCAGAAGCTAGTTTAACTCTAAGGATGGAAGCAGCAGAATGTGCCTCTCACATGTAGCCTGTAGGAATTCAGGTTGGCAAGTTCTATGGGGAAGCCCACTGGCGCCTACGTTGGAAACGGGTTTGGAGATTTCAGTTTCAAAATCTCTGTGAAAAAGCGTCAGAGAAGCTTCCCGTTCAGAATCCAGCATATCTCACTGAGCCGAAGAAGTGGTAGTTAGAAGGGAGTTGCAGCTGCAAGCAGTTTGTTTTGGGAAATTAGACACGAAATCACACTGCAAATGCCTTCCAACAGGCTTGGATAAGTGTGTTCTATATCTCTGCCAAACAGACTCCCCGGAGGTTGAGGTTTCAGAAGCAAGTTTCTCTCTAAGGGAGGAAGCAGCAGAATGTGCCTCTCCCATCTAGCCTGTAGGAATTCAGGTAGGCAAGTTCTATGGGGAAGCCCTTTGGAGCCGACGATGGAAACGGGTTTGGCGATTTCAGTTTCAAAATCTCTGTGAAAAAGCGTCAGAGAAGCTTCTCCGTTCAGAATCCAGCATATCTCACTGAACCGAAGAAGTGGTAGTTAGAAGGCAGTTAGAGCTGCAAGCAGTCTGGTTTGGGAAATTAGACGCGAAATCACACTGCAAATGCCTTCCAACAGGCTTGGAAAAGTGTGTTCTATATCTCTGCCAAACAAACTCCCCGGAGGATGAGCTTTCAGAAGCTCGTTTAACTCTAAGGGAGGAAGCAGCAGAATGTGCCTCTCACATGTAGCCTGTGGGAATTCAGGTTGGCAAGTTCTATGGGGAAGCCCATTGCTGCCTATGGTGGAAATGGCATGGGAGATTTCCGTTTCAAAATCTCTGTGAAAAAGCGTCAGAGAAGCTTCTGCGTTTAGAATCCAGCATATCTCACTGAACCGAAGAAGTGGTAGTTAGAAGGGAGTTAGAGGTGCAAGCAGTTTGGTTTGGGAAATTAGACGCGAAATCACACTGCAAATGCCTTCCAACAGGCTTGGAAAAGTGTGTTCTATATCTCTGCCAAACAGACTCCCCGGAGGTTGAGCTTTCAGAAGCTAGTTTAACTCTAAGGGAGGAAGCAGCAGAATGTGCCTCTCACATATAGCCTGTAGGAATTCAGGTAGGCAAGTTCTATGGGGAAGCCCATTGGCTCCTACGTTGGAAACGGGTTTGGAGATTTCAGTTTCAAAATCTCTGTGAAAAAGCGTCAGAGAAGCTTCCCCGCATACAATCCAGCATATCTCACTGAACCGAAGAAGTGGTAGTTAGAAGGGAGTTCGAGCTGCAAGCAGTTTGGTTTGGGAAATTAGACGCAAAATCCCACTGCAAATGCATTCCAACAGGCTTGGAAAGGTGTGTTCTATATCTCTGCCAAACAGACTCCACGGAGGTTCAGGTTTCAGAAGCAAGTTTAACTCTAAGGGAGGAAGCAGCAGAATGTGCCTCTCACATCTAGCCAGTAGGAACTCATGTTTTCAAGTTCTATGGGGAAGCCCATTGCCGCCTCTGGTGGAAACGCCATGGGAGATTTCAGTTTCAAAATCTCTGTGAAAAAGCGTCAGAGAAGCTTGTGCGTTTAGAATCCAGCATATCTCACTGAACCGAAGAAGTGGTAGTTAGAAGGGGGTTAGAGCTGCAAGCAGTTTGGTTTGGGAAATTAGACGCGAAATCACACTGCAAATGCCTTCCAACAGGCTTGTAAAAATGTGTTCTATATCTCTGCCAAACAGACGCACCGGAGGTTGAGCTTTCAGAAGCTAGTTTAACTCTAAGGGAGGAAGCAGCAGAATGTGCCTCTCACATGTAGCCTGTAGGAATTCAGGTTGGCAAGTTCTATGGGGAAGGCCACTGGCGCCTACGATGGAAACGGCATGGGAGATTTCAGTTTCAAAATCTCTGTGAAAAAGCGTCAGAGAAGCTTCTGCGTTTAGAATCCAGCATATCTCACTGAACCGAAGAAGTGGTAGTTAGAAGGGAGTTAGAGGTACAAGCAGTTTGGTTTGGGAAATTAGACGCGAAATCACACTGCAAATGCATTCCAACAGGCTTGGAAAGGTGTGTTCTATATCTCTGCCAAACAGACTCCCCGGAGGTTGAGGTTTCAGAAGCAAGTTTCTCTCTAAGGGAGGAAGCAACAGAATGTGCCTCTCCCATCTAGCCTGTAGGAATTCAGGTTGGCAACTTCTATGGGGAAGCCCATTGGCGCCTACGTTGGAAACGGGTTTGGAGATTTCAGTTTCAAAATCTCTGTGAAAAAGCGTCAGAGAAGCTTCCCGTTCAGAATCCAGCATATCTCACTGAGCCGAAGAAGTGGTAGTTAGAAGGCAGTTAGAGCTGCAAGCAGTTTTGTTTGGGAAATTAGTCTCGAAATCACAATGCAAATGTCTTCCAAGAGGCTTGAAAATGTGTGTGGTATATCTCAGACAAAGAGATTCCCTGGAGGTTGAGCTTTTAGAAGGAAGTTTAACTCAAAGGGAGGAATCAGCAGAATGTTCTTCTCACATCTAGCCTGTAGGAATTCAGGTTGGCAAGTTCTATGGGGAAGCTCATAGGCGCCTACGTTGGAAACGGGTTTGGCGATTTCAGTTTCAAAATCTCTGTGAAAAAGCATTAGAGAAGCTTCTGCGTTTAGAATCCAGCATATCTCACTGAACCGAAGAAGTGGTAGTTAGAAAGGAGTTGGAGCTGCAAGCAGTTTGTTTTAGGAAATTAGACACGAAATCACACTGCAAATGCCTTCCAACAGGCTTGGATAACTGTGTTCTATATCTCTGCCAAACAGACTCCCCAGAGGTTGAGGTTTCAGAAGCAATTTTCTCTCTAAGGGAGCAAGCAGCAGAATGTGCCTCTCCCATCTAGCCTGTAGGAATTCAGGTTGGCAAGTTCTATGGGGAAGCCCATTGGAGCCTACGATGGAAACGGGTTTGGCGATTTCAGTTTCAAAATCTCTGTGAAAAAGGGTCAGAGAAGCTTCTCCGTTCAGAATCCAGCATATATCACTGAACCGAAGAAGTGGTAGTTAGAAGGGAGTTAGAGCTGCAAGCAGATTGGTTTGGGAAATTAGACGCGAAATCACACTGCAAATGCGTTCCAACTGGCTTGGAAAGGTGTGTTCCACATCTCTGCCAAACAGACTCCCCGGAGGTTGAGCTTTCAGAAGCAAGTTTAACTCTAAGGGAGGAAGCAGCAGAATGTGCCTCTCACATCTAGCCTGTAGGAACTCAGGTTGGCAAGTTCTATGGGGAAGCCCATTGGAGCCTACGATGGAAACGGGTTTGGCGATTTCAGTTTCAAAATCTCTGTGAAAAAGCGTCAGAGAAGACTGAACCGAAGAAGTGGTAGTTAGAAGGGGGTTAGAGCTGCAAGCTGTTTGGTTTGGGAAATTAGACGCAAAATCACACTGCAAATGCATTCCAATAGGCTTGGAAAGGTGTGTTCTATATCTCTGCCAAACAGACGCCCTGGAGTTTGACCTTTCATAAGCAAGTTTAACTCTAAGGGAGGAAGCAGCAGAATGTGCCTCTCACATCTAGCCAGAAGGAAGTCATGTTGGCAAGTTCTATGGGGAAGCCCATTGCCGCCTCTGGTGGAAACGCCATGGGAGATTTCAGTTTCAAAATCTCTGTGAAAAAGCGTCAGAGAAGCTTGTGCGTTTAGAATCCAGCATATCTCACTGAACCGAAGAAGTGGTAGTTATAAGGGGGTTAGAGCTGCAAGCAGTTTGGTTTGTGAAATTAGACGCGAAATCACACTGCAAATGTGTTCCAAGAGGCTTGAAAATGTGTGTGGTATATCTCAGACAAAGAGATTCCCTGGAGGTTGAGCTTTTAGAAGGAAGTTTAACTCAAAGGGAGGAATCAGCAGAATGTTCCTCTCACATCTAGCCTGTAGGAATTCAGGTTGGCAAGTTCTATGGGGAAGCTCATAGGCGCCTACGTTGGAAACGAGTTTGGCGATTTCAGTTTCATTATCTCTGTGAACAAGCATTAGAGAAGCTTCTGCGTTTAGAATCCAGCATATCTCACTGAACCGAAGAAGTGGTAGTTAGAAGGGAGTTAGAGCTGCAATCAGTTTGGTTTGGGAAATTAGAGGCGAAATCACACTGCAAATGCCTTCCAACAGGCTTGGAAAAATGTGTTCTATATCTCTGCCAAACAGACGCCCCGGAGGTGAGCTTACAGACGCTAGTTTAACTCTAAAGGAGGAAGCAGCAGAATGTGCCTCTCACATCTAGCCTGTAGGATTTCAGGTTGGCAAGTTCTATGGGGAAGCCCAGTGGCGCCTACGTTGGAAACGGGTTTGGAGATTTCAGATTCAAAATCTCTGTGAAAAAGCGTCAGAGAAGCTTCCCGTTCAGAATCCAGCATATCTCACTGAGCCGAAGAAGTCGTAGTTAGAAGGGAGTTGGAGCTGCAAGCAGTTTGTTTTGGGAAATTAGACACGAAATCACACTGCAAATGCCTTCCAACAGGCTTGGATAAGTGTGTTCTATATCTCTGCCAAACAGACTCCCCGGAGGTTGAGGTTTCAGAAGCAAGTTTCTCTCTAACGGCGGAAGCAGCAGAATGTGCCTCTCACATCCAGCCTGTAGGAATTCAGGTTGGCAAGTTCTATGGGGAAGCCCATTGGAGCCTACGATGGAAACGGGTTTGGCGATTTCAGTTTCAAAATCTCTGTGAAAAAGCGTCAGAGAAGCTTCTCCGTTCTGAATCCAGCATATCTCACTGAACCGAAGAAGTGGTAGTTAAGTGATAGTTAGAAGGCAGTTAGAGCTGCAAGCAGTTTGGTTTGGGAAATTAGACGCGAAATCACACTGCAAATGCCTTCCAACAGGCTTTGAAAAGTGTGATCTATATCTCTGCCAAACAAACTCCCCGGAGGATAAGCTTTCAGAAGCTCCTTTAACTCTAAGGGAGGAAGCAGCAGAATGTGCCTCTCACATGTAGCCTGTGGGAATTCAGGTTGGCAAGTTCTATGGGGATGCCCATTGCTGCCTATGGTGGAAATGGCATGGGAGATTTTCGTTTCAAAATCTCTGTGAAAAAGCGTCAGAGAAGCTTCTGCGTTTAGAATCCAGCATATCTTACTGAACCGAAGAAGTGGTAGTTATAAGGGAGTTCGAGCTGCATGCAGTTTGGTTTGGGAAATTAGACGCAAAATCACACTGCAAATGCCTTCCAACAGGCTTGGAAAAGTGTGTTCTATATCTCTGCCAAACAGACTCCCCGGAGGTTGAGCTTTCAGAAGCTAGTTTAACTCTAAGGGAGGATGCAGCAGAATGTGCCTCTCACATGTAGCCTGTAGGAATTCAGGTTGGCAAGTTCTATGGGGAAGCCCATTGGGGCCTATGGTGGAAACGGCTTGCGAGAGTTCAGTTTCAAAATCTCTGTGAAAAAGCGTCAGAGAAGACTGAACCGAAGAAGTGGTAGTTAGAAGGGAGTTAGAGCTGCAAGCATTTTGGTTTGGGAAATTAGACGCGAAATCACAGTGCAAATGCCTTCCAACAGCCTTGGAAAAATGTGTTCTATATATCTACCAAACAGACTCCCCGTAGGTTGAGCTATCAGAAGCTAGTTTAACTCTAAGGATGAAAGCAGCAGAATGTGCCTCTCACATGTAGCCTGTAGGAATTCAGGATGGCAAGTTCTATGGGGAAGCCCATTGGAGCCTACGATGGAGACGGGTTTGGCGAATTCAGTTTCAAAATCTCTGTGAAAAAGCGTCAGAGAAGCTTCTCCGTTCAGAATCCAGCATATCTCACTGAACGGAAGAAGTGCTAGTTAGAAGGGAGTTAGAGATGCAAGCAGTTTGGTTGGGGAAATTAGACGCGAAATCACACTGCAAATGCCTTCCAACAGGCTTGGAAAAGTGTGTTCTATATCTCTGCGAAACAGACTCCCCGGAGGTTGAGCTTTCAGAAGCAAGTTTAACTCTAAGGGAGGAATCAGCAGAGTGTTCCTCTCACATCTAGCCTGTAGGAATTCAGGTTGGCAAGTTCTATGTCAAAGCCCATTGGGGCCTATGGTGGAAACGGCTTGTGAGAGTTCAGTTTCAAAATCTCTGTGAAAAAGCATCAGAGAAGCTTCCCGTTCAGAATCCAGCATATCTCACAGAGCCGAAGAAGTGGTAGTTAGAAGGGAGTTAGAGCTGCAAGCAGTTTGGTTTCGGAAATTAGTCTCGAAATCACAATGCAAATGTCTTCCAAGAGGCTTGAAAATGTGTGTGGTATATCTCAGACAAAGAGATTCCCTGGAGGTTGAGCTTGTAGAAGGAAGTTTAACTCTAAGGGAGGAAGCAGCAGAATGTTCCTCTCACATCTAGCCTGTAGGAATACAGGTTGGCAAGTTCTAGGGGGAAGCTCATAGGCGCCTACGTTGGAAACGGGTTTGGCGATTTCAGTTTCAAAATCTCTGTGAAAAAGCATTAGAGGAGCTTCTGCGTTTAGAATCCAGCATATCTCACTGAACCGAAGAAGTGGTAGTTAGAATGCAGTTAGAGCTGCAAGCAGTTTGGTTTGGGAAATTTGAGGCGAAATCACACTGCAAATGCCTTCCAACAGGCTTGGAAAAGTGTGTTCTATATCTCTGCCAAACAAACTCCCCGGATGATGAGCTTTCAGAAGCTCCTTTAACTCTAAGGGAGGAAGCAGCAGAATGTGCCTCTCACATGTAGCCTGTGGGAATTCAGGTTGCCAAGTTCCATGGTGAAGCCCATTGCTGCCTATGGTGGAAATGGCATGGGAGATTTCAGTTTGAAAATCTCTGTGAAAAAGCGTCAGAGAAGCTTCCCGTTCAGAATGCAGCATATCTCACTGAGCCGAAGAAGTGGTAGTTAGAAGGGAGTTGGAGCTGCAAGCAGTTTGTTTTGGGAAATAACACACGAAATCACACTGCAAATGCCTTCCAACAGGCTTGGAAAAGTGTGTTCTATATCTCTGCCAAACAAACTCCCCGGAGGATGAGCTTTCAGAAGCTCGTTTAACTCTAAGGGAGGAAGCAGCAGAATGTGCCTCTCACATGTAGCCTGTGGGAATTCAGGTTGGCAAGTTCTATGGGGAAGCCCATTGCTGCCTATGGTGGAAATGGCATGGGAGATTTCCGTTTCAAAATCTCTGTGAAAAAGCGTCAGAGAAGCTTCTGCGTTTAGAATCCAGCATATCTCACTGAACCGAAGAAGTGGTAGTTATAAGGGAGTTCGAGCTGCATGCAGTTTGGTTTGGGAAATTAGACGCAAAATCACACTGCAAATGCCTTCCAACAGGCTTGGAAAAGTGTGTTCTATATCTCTGCCAAACAGACTCCCCGGAGGTTGAGCTTTCAGAAGCAAGTTTAACTCTAAGGGAGGAAGCAGCAGAATGTGCCTCTCACATCTAGCCAGTAGGAACTCATGTTTTCAAGTTTTATGGGGAAGCCCATTGCCGCCTCTGGTGGAAACGCCATGGGAGATTTCAGTTTCAAAATCTCTGTGAAAAAGCGTCAGAGAAGGTTCTGCGTTTAGAATCCAGCATATCTCACTGAACCGAAGAAGTGGTAGTTAGAAGGGGGTTAGAGCTGCAAGCAGTTTGGTTTGGGAAATTAGACGCGAAATCACACTGCAAATGCCTTCCAACAGGCTTGTAAAAATGTGTTCTATATCTCTGCCAAACAGACGCACCGGAGGTTGAGCTTTCAGAAGCTAGTTTAACTCTAAGGGAGGAAGCAGCTGAATGTGCCTCTCACATGTAGCCTGTAGGAATTCAGGTTGGCAAGTTCTATGGGGAAGCCCACTGGCGCCTACGGTGGAAACGGCATGGGAGATTTCAGTTTGAAAATCTCTGTGAAAAAGCGTCAGAGAAGCTTCTGCGTTTAGAATCCAGCATATCTCTCTGAACCGAAGAAGTGGTAGTTAGAAGGGAGTTAGAGGTACAAGCAGTTTGGTTTGGGAAATTAGACGCGAAATCACACTGCAAATGCATTCCAACAGGCTTGGAAAGGTGTGTTCTATATCGCTGCCAAACAGACTCCCCGGAGGTTGAGCTTTCAGAAGCTAGTTTAACTCTAAGGGAGGAAGCAGCACAATGTGCCTCTCACATGTAGCCTGTAGGAATTCAGGTTGGCAAGTTCTATGGGAAAGCCCATTGGCGCCTACGTTGGAAACGGGTTTGGAGATTTCAGTTTCAAAATCTCTGTGAAAAAGCGTCAGAGAAGCTTCCCGTTCAGAATCCAGCATATCTCACTGAACCGAAGAAGTGGTAGTTAGAAGGGAGTTAGAGCTGCAAGCAGATTGGTTTGGGAAATTAGTCTCGAAATCACAATGCAAATGTCTTCCAAGAGGCTTGAAAATGTGTGTGGTATATCTCAGACAAAGAGATTCCCTGGAGGTTGAGCTTTTAGAAGGAAGTTTAACTCAAAGGGAGGAATCAGCAGAATGTTCCTCTCACATCTAGCCTGTAGGAATTCAGGTTGGTAAGTTCTATGGGGAAGCTCATAGGCGCCTACGTTGGAAACGGGTTTGGCGATTTCAGTTTCAACATCTCTGTGAAAAAGCATTAGAGAAGCTTCTGCGTTTAGAATCCAGCATATCTCACTGAACCGAAGAAGTGGTAGTTAGAATGGAGTTGGAGCTGCAAGCAGTTTGTTTTGGGAAATTAGACACGAAATCACACTGCAAATGCCTTCCAACAGGCTTGGATAACTGTGTTCTATATCTCTGCCAAAGAGACTCCCCGGAGGTTGAGGTTTCAGAAGCAAGTCTCTCTCTAAGGGAGCAAGCAGCAGAATGTGCCTCTCCCATCTAGCCTGTAGGAATTCAGGTTGGCAAGTTCTATGGGGAAGCCCATTGGAGCCTACGATGGAAACGGGTTTGGCGATTTCAGTTTCAAAATCTCTGTGAAAAAGCGTCAGAGAAGACTGAACCGAAGAAGTGGTAGTTAGAAGGGGGTTAGAGCTGCTAGCTGTTTGGTTTGGGAAATTAGACGCAAAATCACACTGCAAATGCATTCCAATAGGCTTGGAAAGGTGTGTTATATATCTCTGCCAAACAGACTCCCCGGAGGTTGAGGTTTCAGAAGCAAGTTTCTCTCTAAGGGAGCAAGCAGCAGAATGTGCCTCTGCCATCTTGCCTGTAGGAATTCAGGTTGGCAAGTTCTATGGGGAAGCCCATTGGCGCCTACGGTGGAAACGGCATGGGAGATTTCAGTTTCAAAATCTCTGTGAAAAAGCGTCAGAGAAGCTTCTGCGTTTAGAATCCAGCATATCTCACTGAACCGAAGAAGTGGTAGTTAGAAGGGAGTTAGAGCTGCAAGCAGATTGGTTCGGGAAATTAGACGCGAAATCACACTGCAAATGCCTTCCAACAGGCTTGGATAAGTGTGTTCTATATCTCTGCCCAACAGACTCCCCGGAGGTTGAGGTTTCAGAAGCAAGTTTCTCTCTAAGGGAGGAAGCAGCAGAATGTGCCTCTCCCATCTAGCCTGTAGGAATTCAGGTTGGCAACTTCTATGGGGAAGCCCATTGGAGCCTACGATGGAAAAGGGTTTGGCGATTTCAGTTTCAAAATCTCTGTGAAAAAGCGTCAGAGAAGCTTCTCAGTTCAGAATCCAGCATACCTCACTGAACCGAAGAAGTGGTAGTTAGAAGGCAGTTAGAGCTGCAAGCAGTTTGGTTTGGGAAATTAGACGCGAAATCACACTGCAAATGCCTTCCAACAGGCTTGGAAAAGTGTGTTCTATATCTCTGCCAAACAGACTCCCCGGAGGTTGAGGTTTCAGAAGCAAGTTTCTCTCTAAGGGAGGAAGCAGCAGAATGTGCCTCTCCCATCTAGCCTGTAGGAATTCAGGTTGGCAACTTCTATGGGGAAGCCCATTGGAGCCTACGATGGAAAAGGGTTTGGCGATTTCAGTTTCAAAATCTCTGTGAAAAAGCGTCAGAGAAGCTTCTCAGTTCAGAATCCAGCATAACTCACTGAACCGAAGAAGTGGTAGTTAGAAGGCAGTTAGAGCTGCAAGCAGTTTGGTTTGGGAAATTAGTCTCGAAATCACAATGCAAATGTCTTCCAAGAGGCTTGAAAATGTGTGTGGTATATCTCAGACAAAGAGATTCCCTGGAGGTTGAGCTTTAGGAAGGAAGTTTAACTCAAAGGGAGGAATCAGCAGAATGTTCCTCTCACATCTAGCCTGTAGAAATTCAGGTTGGCAAGTTCTAGGGGGAAGCTCATAGGCGCCTACGTTGGAAACGGGTTTGGCGATTTCAGTTTCAAAATCTCTGTGAAAAAGCATTAGAGAAGCTTCTGCGTTTAGAATCCAGCATATCTCACTGAACCGAAGAAGAGGTAGTTAGAAGGGAGTTGGAGCTGCAAGCAGTTTGTTTTGGGAAATTAGACACGAAATCACACTGCAAATGCCTTCCAACAGGCTTGGATAAGTGTGTTCTATATCTCTGCCAAACAGACTCCCCGGAGGTTGAGGTTTCAGAAGCAAGTTTCTCTCTAAGGGAGGAAGCAGCAGAATGTGCCTCTCCCATCTAGCCTGTAGGAATTCAGGTTGGCAAGTTCTATGGGGAAGCCCATTGGAGCCTACGATGGAAACGGGTTTGGCGATTTCAGTTTCAAAATCTCTGTGAAAAAGCGTCAGAGAAGCTTCTCCTTTCAGAATCCAGCATATCTCACCGAACCGAAGGAGTGGTCGTTAAGTGGTAGTTAGAAGGCAGTTAGAGCTGCAAGCAGTTTGGTTTGGGAAATTAGACGCGAAATCACACTGCAAATGCCTTCCAACAGGCTTGGAAAAGTGTGTTCTGTATCTCTGCCAAACAGACTCCCAGGAGGATGAGCTTTCAGAAGCTAGTTTATCTCTAAGGGAGGAAGCAGCAGAGTGTTCCTCTCACATCTAGCCTGTAGGAATTCAGGTTGGCAAGTTCTATGGGGAAGCCCATTGGGGCCTCTGGTGGAAACGGCTTGCGAGAGTTCAGTTTCAAAATCTCTGTGAGAAAGCGCCAGAGAAGCTTCCCCGTTTAGAATCCAGCATATCTCACTGAGCCGAAGAAGTGGTAGTTAGAAGGGAGTTAGAGCTGCAAGCAGATTGGTTTGGGAAATTAGACGCGAAATCACACTGCAAATGGGTTCCAACTGGCTTGGAAAGGTGTGTTCTACATCTCTGCCAAACAGACTCCCCGGAGGTTGAGCTTTCAGAAGCAAGTTTTACTCTAAGGGAGGAAGCAGCAGAATGTGCCTCTCACATCTAGCCTGTAGGAACTCCGGTTGGCAAGTTCTATGGGGAAGCCCATTGGAGCCTACGATGGAAACGGGTTTGGCGATTTCAGTTTCAAAATCTCTGTGAAAAAGCGTCAGAGAAGACTGAACCGAAGAAGTGGTAGTTAGAAGGGGGTTAGAGCTGCAAGCCGTTTGGTTTGGGAAATTAGACGCAAAATCACACTGCAAATGCATTCCAATAGGCTTGGAAAGGTGTGTTCTATATCTCTGCCAAACAGACGCCCTGGAGTTTGACCTTTCAGAAGCAAGTTTAACTCTAAGGGAGGAAGCAGCAGAATGTGCCTCTCACATCTAGCCAGAAGGAACTCATGTTGGCAAGTTCTATGGGGAAGCCCTTTGCCGCCTCTGGTGGAAACGCCATGGGAGATTTCAGTTTCAAAATCTCTGTGAAAAAGCGTCAGAGAAGCTTGTGCGTTTAGAATCCAGCACATCTCACTGAACCGAAGAAGTGGTAGTTATAAGGGGGTTAGAGCTGCAAGCAGTTTGGTTTGGGAAATTAGACGCGAAATCACACTGCAAATGCCTTCCAACAGGCTTGGAAAAATGTGTTCTATATCTCTGCCAAACAGACGCACCGGAGGTTGAGGTTTCAGAAGCAAGTTTCTCTCTAAGGGAGGAAGCAGCAGAATGTGCCTCTCCCATCTAGCCTGTAGGAATTCATGTTGGCAACTTCTATGGGGAAGCCCATTGGAGCCTACGATGGAAAAGGGTTTGGCGATTTCTGTTTCAAAATCTCTGTGAAAAAGCGTCAGAGAAGCTTCTCAGTTCAGAATCCAGCATATCTCACTGAACCGAAGAAGTGGTAATTAGAAGGCAGTTAGAGCTGCAAGCAGTTTGGTTTGGGAAATTAGATGCGAAACCACACTGCAAATGCCTTCCAACAGGCTTGGAAAAGTGTGTTCTATATCTCTGCCAAACAGACTCCCCGGAGGTTGAGCTTTCAGAAGCTAGTTTAACTCTAAGGGAGGAAGCAGCACAATGTGCCTCTCACATGTAGCCTGTAGGAATTCAGGTTGGCAAGTTCTATGGGGAAGCCCATTGGCGCCTACGTTGGAAACGGGTTTGGAGATTTCAGTTTCAAAATCTCTGTGAAAAAGCGTCAGTGAAGCTTCCCGTTCAGAATCCAGCATATCTCACTGAGCCGAAGAAGTGGTAGTTAGAAGGGATTTAGAGCTGCAAGCGGTTTGGTTTCGGAAATTAGTCTCGAAATCACAATGCAAATGTCTTCCAAGAGGCTTGAAAATGTGTGTGGTATATCACAGACAAAGAGATTCCCTGGAGATTGAGCTTTTAGAAGGAAGTTTAACTCAAAGGGAGGAATCAGCAGAATGTTCCTCTCACATCTAGCCTGTAGGAATTCAGGTTGGCAACTTCTATGGGGAAGCCCATTGGAGCCTACGGTGGAAACGGGTTTGGCGATTTCAGTTTCAAAATTTCTGTGAAAAAGCGTCAGAGAAGCTTCCCCATGTAGAATCCAGCATATCTCACTGTACCGAAGAAGTGCTAGTTAGAAGGGAGTTAGAGCTGCAATCAGTTTGGTTTGGGAAATTAAAGGCGAAATCACACTGCAAATGCCTTCCAACAGGCTTGTAAAAATGTGTTCTATATCTCTGCCAAACAGACGCCCCGGAGGTGAGCTTTCAGACGCTAGTTTAACTCTAAAGGAGGAAGCAGCAGAATGTGCCTCTCACATCTAGCCTGTAGGAATTCAGGTTGGCAAGTTCTATGGGGAAGCCCAGTGGCGCCTACGTTGGAAACGGGTTTGGAGATTTCAGTTTCAAAATCTCTGTGAAAAAGCGTCAGAGATGCTTCCCGTTCAGAATCCAGCATATCTCACTGAGCCGAAGAAGTCGTAGTTAGAAGGGAGTTGGAGCTGCAAGCAGTTTGTTTTGGGAAATTAGACACGAAATCACACTGCAAATGCCTTCCAACAGGCTTGGATAAGTCTGTTCTATATCTCTGCCAAACAGACTCCCCGGAGGTTGAGCTTTCAGAAGCTAGTTTAACTCTAAGGGAGGAAGCAGCGCAATGTGCCTCTCACATGTAGCCTGTAGGAATTCAGGTTGGCAAGTTCTATGGGGAAGCTCATAGGCGCCTACGTTGGAAACGGGTTTGGCGATTTCAGTTTCAACATCTCTGTGAAAAAGCATTAGAGAAGCTTCTGCGTTTAGAATCCAGCATATCTCACTGAACCGAAGAAGTGGTAGTTAGAAGGGAGTTAGTGCTGCAATCAGTTTGGTTTGGGAAATTAGAGGCGAAATCACACTGCAAATGCCTTCCAACAGGCTTGGAAAAATGTGTTCTATATCTCTGCCAAACAGACGCCCCGGAGGTGAGCTTTCAGACGCTAGTTTAACGCTAAAGGAGGAAGCAGCAGAATGTGCCTCTCACATCTAGCCTGTAGGAATTCAGGTTGGCAAGTTCTATGGGGAACCCCATTGGCGCCTACGTTGGAAACGGGTTTGGCGATTTCAGTTTCAAAATCTCTGTGAAAAAGCGTCAGAGAAGCTTCTCCGTTCTGAATCCAGCATATCTCACTGAACCGAAGAAGTGGTAGTTAAGTGATAGTTAGGAGGCAGTTGGAGCTGCAAGCAGTTTGGTTTGGGAAATTAGACGCGAAATCACACTGCAAATGCCTTCCAACAGGCTTGGAAAAGTGTGTTCTATATCTCTGCCAAACAAACTCCCCGGAGGATGAGCTTCCAGAAGCTCGTTTAACTCTAATGGAGGAAGCAGCAGAATGTGCCTCTCACATGTAGCCTGTGGGAATTCAGGTTGGCAAGTTCTATGGGGAAGCCCATTGCTGCCTATGGTGGAAATGGCATGGGAGATTTCCGTTTCAAAATCTCTGTGAAAAAGCGTCAGAGAAGCTTCTTCGTTTAGAATCCAGCATATCTCACTGAACCGAAGAAGTGGTAGTTATAAGGGAGTTCGAGCTGCATGCAGTTTGGTTTGGGAAATTAGACGCAAAATCACACTGCAAATGCCTTCCAACAGGCTTGGAAAAGTGTGTTCTATATCTCTGCCAAACAGACGCACCGGAGGTTGAGCTTTCAGAAGCTAGTTTAACTCTAAGGGAGGAAGCAGCAGAATGTGTCTCTCACATGTAGCCTGTAGGAATTCAGGTTGGCAAGTTCTATGGGGAAGCCCATTGGCGCCTACGTTGGAAACGGGTTTGGAGATTTCAGTTTCAAAATCTCTGTGAAAAAGCGTCAGAGAAGCTTCCCCGCATAGAATCCAGCATATCTCACTGAACCGCAGAAGTGGTAGTTAGAAGGGAGTTCGAGCTGCAAGCAGTTTGGTTTGGGAAATTAGACGCAAAATCACACTGCAAATGCCTTCCAACAGGCTTGGAAAGGTGGGTTCTATATCTCTGCCAAACAGACGCCCTGGAGGTTGAGCTTTCAGAAGCAAGTTTAACTCTAAGGGAGGAAGCAGCAGAATGTGCCTCTCACATCTAGCCAGTAGGAACTCATGTTTTCAAGTTCTATGGGGAAGCCCATTGCCGCCTCTGGTGGAAACGCCATGGGAGATATCAGTTTCAAAATCTGTGTGAAAAAGCGTCAGAGAAGCTTGTGCGTTTAGAATCCAGCATATCTCACTGAACCGAAGACGTGGTAGTTAGAAGGGGGTTAGAGCTGCAAGCAGTTTGGTTTGGGAAATTAGACGCGAAATCACACTGCAGATGCCTTCCAACAGGCTTGGAAAAATGTGTTCTATATCTCTGCAAACAGACGCAACGGAGGTTGAGCTTTCAGAAGCTAGTTTAACTCTAAGGGAGGAAGCAGCAGAGTGTTCCTCTCACATCAAGCCTGTAGGAATTCAGGTTGGCAAGTTCTATGTGGAAGCCCATTGGGGCCTATGGTGGAAACGGCTTGTGAGAGTTCAGTTTCAAAATCTCTGTGAAAAAGCGCCATAGAAGCTTCCCCGTTTAGAATCCAGCATATCTCACTGAATCGAAGAAGTGGTAGTTAGAAGGCAGTTAGAGCTGCAAGCAGTTTGGTTTGGGAAATTAGACGCAAAATCACACTGCAAATGCATTCCAACAGGCTTGGAAAGGTGTGTTCTATATCTCTGCCAAACAGACGCCCTGGAGGTTGAGCTTTCAGAAGCAAGTTTAACTCTAAGGGAGGAAGCAGCAGAATGTGCCTCTCACATCTAGCCTGTAGGAATTCAGGTTGGCAAGTTCTATGGGGAAGCCCATTGGCGCCTACGGTGGAAATGGCATTTGAGATTTCAGTTTCAAAATCTCTGTGAAAAAGCGTCAGAGAAGCTTCTGCGTTTAGAATCCAGCATATCTCACTGAACCGAAGAAGTGGTAGTTAGAAGGGAGTTGGAGCTGCAAGCAGTTTGTTTTGGGAAATTAGACATGAAATCACAGTGCAAATGCCTTCCAACAGGCTTGGATAAGTGTGTTCTATATCTCTGCCAAACAGACTCCCCGGAGGTTGAGCTTTCAGAAGCTAGTTTAACTCTAAGGGAGGAAGCAGCGCAATGTGCCTCTCACATGTAGCCTGTAGGAATTCAGGTTGGCAAGTTCTATGGGGAAGCCCATTGGCGCCTACGTTGGAAACGGGTTTGGAGATTTCAGTTTCAAAATCTCTGTGAAAAAGCGTCAGAGAAGCTTCCCGTTCAGAATCCAGCATATCTCACTGAGCCGAAGAAGTGGTAGTTAGAAGGGAGTTAGAGCTGCAAGCAGTTTGGTTTCGGAAATTAGTCTCGAAATCACAATGCAAATGTCTTCCAAGAGGCTTGAAAATGTGTGTGGTATATCTCAGACAAAGAGATTCCCTGGAGGTTGAGCTTTTAGAAGGAAGTTTAACTCAAAGGGAGGAATCAGCAGAATGTGCCTCTCCCATCTAGCCTGTAGGAATACAGGTTGGCAACTTCTATGGGGAAGCCCATTGGAGCCTACGATGGAAAAGGGTTTGGCGATTTCAGTTTCAAAATCTCTGTGAAAAAGCGTCAGATAAGCTTCTCAGTTCAGAATCCAGCATATCTCACTGAACCGAAGAAGTGGTAGTTAGAAGGCAGTTAGAGCTGCAAGCAGTTTGGTTTGGGAAATTAGACGCGAAATCACACTGCAAATGCCTTCCAACAGGCTTGGAAAAGTGTGTTCTATATCTCTGCCAAACAAACTCCCCGGAGGATGAGCTTTCAGAAGCTCGTTTAACTCTAAGGGAGGAAGCAGCAGAATGTGCCTCTCACATGTAGCCTGTGGGAATTCAGGTTCACAAGTTCTATGGGGAAGCCCATTGCTGCCTATGGTGGAAATGGCATGGGAGATTTCCGTTTCAAAATCTCTGTGAAAAAGCGTCAGAGAAGCTTCTGCGTTTAGAATCCAGCATAACTCACTGAACCGAAGAAGTGGTAGTTATAAGGGAGTTCGAGCTGCATGCAGTTTGGTTTGGGAAATTAGACGCAAAATCACACTGCAAATGCCTTCCAACAGGCTTGGAAAAGTGTGACCTATATCTCTGCCAAACAGACTCCCCGGAGGTTGAGCTTTCAGAAGCTAGTTTAACTCTAAGGGAGGAAGCAGCAGAATGTGCCTCTCACATGTAGCCTGTAGGAATTCAGGTTGGCAAGTTCTATGGGGAAGCCCATTGGCGCCTATGTTGGAAACGGGTTTGGAGATTTCAGTTTCAAAATCTCTGTGAAAAAGCGTCAGAGAAGCTTCCCCGCATAGAATCCAGCATATCTCACTGAACCGAAGAAGTGGTAGTTAGAAGGGAGTTAGAGCTGCAATCAGTTTGGTTTGGGAAATTAGAGGCGAAATCACATTGCAAATGCCTTCCAACAGGCTTGGAAAAATGTGTTCTATATCTCTGCCAAACAGACGCGCCGGTGGTGAGCTTTCAGACGCTAGTTTAACTCTAATGGAGGAAGCAGCAGAATGTGCCTCTCTCATCTAGCCAGTTGGAACTCATGTTTTCAAGTTCTATGGGGAAGCCCATTGCCGACTCTGGTGGAAACGCCATGGGAGATATCAGTTTCAAAATCTGTGTTAAAAAGCGTCAGAGAAGCTTGTGCGTTTAGAATCCAGCATATCTCACTGAACCGAAGAAGTGGTAGTTAGAAGGGGGTTAGAGCTGCAAGCAGTTTGGTTTGGGAAATTAGACGCGAAATCACACTGCAAATGCCTTCCAACAGGCTTGGAAAAATGTGTTCTATATCACTGCCAAACAGACGCACCGGAGGTTGAGCTTTCAGAAGCTAGTTTAACTCTAAGGGAGGAAGCAGCAGAATGTGCCTCTCACATGTAGCCTGTAGGAATTCAGGTTGGCAAGTTCTATGGGGAAGCCCATTGGCGCCTACGGTGGAAACGGCATGGGAGATTTCAGTTTCAAAATCTCTGTGAAAAAGCGTCAGAAAAGCTTTTGCGTTTAGAATCCAGCATATCTCACTGAACCGAAGAAGTGGTAGTTAGAAGGGAGTTAGAGGTACAAGCAGTTTGGTTTGGGAAATTAGACGCGAAATCACACTGCAAATGCCTTCCACCAGGCTTCGATAAGCGTGTTCTATATCTCTGCCAAACAGACTCCCCGGAGGTTGAGGTTTCAGAAGCAAGTTTCTCTCTAAGGGAGGAAGCAACAGAATGTGCCTCTCACATGTAGCCTGTAGGAATTCAGGTTGGCAAGTTCTATGGGGAAGCCCATTGGCGCCTACGTTGGAAACGGGTTTGGAGATTTCATTTTCAAAATCTCTGTGAAAAAGCGTCAGAGAAGCTTCCCGTTCAGAATAAAGCATATCTCACTGAGTCGAATAAGTGGTAGTTAGAAGGGAGTTAGAGCTGCAAGCAGTTTGGTTTGGGAAATTAGACGCGAAATCACACTGCAAATGCCTTCCACCAGGCTTCGATAAGCGTGTTCTATATCTCTGCCAAACAGACTCCCCGGAGGTTGAGCTTTCAGAAGCTAGTTTAACTCTAAGGGAGGAAGCAGCACAATGTGCCTCTCACATGTAGCCTGTAGGAATTCAGGTTGGCAAGTTCTATGGGGAAGCCCATTGGCGCCTACGTTGGAAACGGGTTTGGAGATTTCATTTTCAAAATCTCTGTGAAAAAGCGTCAGAGAAGCTTCCCGTTCAGAATCTAGCATATCTCACTGAGTCGAAGAAGTGGTAGTTAGAAGGGAGTTAGAGCTGCAAGCAGTTTGGTTTGGGAAATTAGTCTCGAAATCACAATGCAAATGTCTTCCAAGAGGCTTGAAAATGTGTGTGGTATATCTCAGACAAAGAGATTCCCTGCAGGTTGAGCTTTTAGAAGGAAGTTTAACTCAAAGGGAGGAATCAGCAGAATGTTCCTCTCACATCTAGCCTGTAGGAATTCAGGTTGGCAAGTTCTATGGTGAAGCTCATAGGCGCCTACGTTGGAAACGGGTTTGGCGATTTCAGTTTCATTATCTCTGTGAACAAGCATTAGAGAAGCTTCTGCGTTTAGAATCCAGCATATCTCACTGAACCGAAGAAGTGGTAGTTAGAATGGAGTTGGAGCTGCAAGCAGTTTGTTTTGGGAAATTAGACACGAAATCACACTGCAAATGCCTTCCAACAGGCTTGGATAAGTGTGTTCTATATCTCTGCCAAACAGACTCTCCGGAGGTTGAGCTTTCAGAAGCAAGTTTCTCTCTAAGGGAGCAAGCAGCAGAATGTGCCTCTCCCATCTAGCCTGTAGGAATTCAGGTTGGCAAGTTCTATGGGGAAGCCCATTGGAGCCTACGATGGAAACGGGTTTGGCGATTTCAGTTTCAAAATCTCTGTGAAAAAGCGTCAGAGAAGCTTCTCCGTTCAGAATCCAGCATATCTCACTGAACCGAAGAAGTGGTAGTTAGAAGGGAGTTAGAGCTGCAATCAGTTTGGTTTGGGAAATTAGAGGCGAAATCACACTGCAAATGCCTTCCAACAGGCTTGGAAAAATGTGTTCTATATCTCTGCCAAACAGACGCCCCGGAGGTGAGCTTTCAGACGCTAGTTTAACTCTAAAGGAGGAAGCAGCAGAATGTGCCTCTCACATCTAGCCTGTAGGATTTCAGGTTGGCAAGTTCTATGGGGAAGCCCAGTGGCGCCTACGTTGGAAACGGGTTTGGCGATTTCAGATTCAAAATCTCTGTGAAAAAGCGTCAGGGAAGCTTCCCGTTCAGAATCCAGCATATCTCACTGAGCCGAAGAAGTCGTAGTTAGAAGGGAGTTGGAGCTGCAAGCAGTTTGTTTTGGGAAATTAGACACGAAATCACACTGCAAATGCCTTCCAACAGGCTTGGATAAGTGTGTTCTATATCTCTGCCAAACAGACTCCCCGGAGGTTGAGGTTTCAGAAGCTAGTTTCTCTCTAAGGGAGCAAGCAGCAGAATGTGCCTCTCCCATCTAGCCTGTAGGAATTCAGGTTGGCAAGTTCTATGGGGAAGCCCATTGGAGCCTACGATGGAAACGGGTTTGGCGATTTCAGTTTCAAAATCTCTGTGAAAAAGCGTCAGAGAAGCTTCTCCGTTCTGAATCCAGCATATCTCACTGAACCGAAGAAGTGGTAGTTAAGTGATAGTTAGAAGGCAGTTAGAGCTGCAAGCAGTTTGGTTTGGGAAATTAGACGCAAAATCACAATGCAAATGCCTTCCAACAGGCTTTGAAAAGTGTGATCTATATCTCTGACAAACAAACTCCCCGGAGGATAAGCTTTCAGAAGCTCCTTTAACTCTAAGGGAGGAAGCAGCAGAATGTGCCTCTCACATGTCGCCTGTGGGAATTCAGGTTGGCAAGTTCTATGGGGATGCCCATTGCTGCCTATGGTGGAAATGGCATGGGAGATTTTCGTTTCAAAATCTCTGTGAAAAAGCGTCAGAGAAGCTTCTGCGTTTAGAATCCAGCATATCTCACTGAACCGAAGAAGTGGTAGTTATAAGGGAGTTCGAGCTGCATGCAGTTTGGTTTGGGAAATTAGACGCAAAATCACACTGCAAATGCCTTCCAACAGGCTTGGAAAAGTGTGTTCTATATCTCTGCCAAACAGACTCCCCGGAGGTTGAGCTTTCAGAAGCTAGTTTAACTCTAAGGGAGGATGCAGCAGAATGTGCCTCTCACATGTAGCCTGTAGGAATTCAGGTTGGCAAGTTCTAAGGGGAAGCCCATTGGCGCCTACGTTGGAAACGGGTTTGGAGATTTCAGTTTCAAAATCTCTGTGAAAAAGCGTCAGAGAAGCTTCCGCGCATAGAATCCAGCATATCTCACTGAACCGAAGAAGTGGTATTTAGAAGGGAGTTCGAGCTGCAAGCAGTTTGGTTTGGGAAATTAGACGCAAAATCACACTGCAAATGCCTTCCAACAGGCTTGGAAAAGTGTGTTCTATATCTCTGCCAAACAGACTCCCAGGAGGTTGAGCTTTCAGAAGCTAGTTTAACTCTAAGGGTGGAAGCAGCAGAATGTGCCTCTCACATCTAGCCTGTAGGAATTCAGGTTGGCAAGTTCTATGGGGAAGCCCATTGGCGCCTACGTTGGAAACGGGGTTGGAGATTTCAGTTTCAAAATCTCTGTGAAAAAGCGTCAGAGAAGCTTCCCCGCATAGAATCCAGCATATCTCACTGAACCAAAGAAGTGGTAGTTAGAAGGGAGTTAGAGCTGCAAGCAGTTTGGTTTGGGAAATTAGTCCCGAAATCACACTGCAAATGCCTTCCAACAGGCTTGGAAAAGTGTGTTCTATATCTCTGCCAAACAGACTCCCCGGAGGTTGAGCTTTCAGAAGCAAGTTTAACTCTAAGGGAGGAATCAGCAGAGTGTTCCTCTCACATCTAGCCTGTAGGAATTCAGGTTGGCAAGTTCTATGGGGAAGCCCATTGGGGCCTATGGTGGAAACGGCTTGCGAGAGTTCAGTTTCAAAATCTCTGTGAGAAAGCGCCAGAGAAGCTTCCCCGTTTAGAATCCAGCATATCTCACTGAGCCGAAGAAGTGGTAGTTAGAAGGGAGTTAGAGCTGCAAGCAGATTGGTTTGGGAAATTAGACGCGAAATCACACTGCAAATGCGTTCCAACAGGCTTGGAAAGGTGTGTTCTATATCTCTGCCAAACAGACTCCCGGAGGTGGAGCTTTCAGAAGCAAGTTTCTCTCTAAGGGAGGAAGCAGCAGAATGTGCCTCTCACATGTAGCCTGTAGGAATTCAGGTTGGCAAGTTCTATGGGGAAGCCCATTGCCGCCTCTGGTGGAAACGCCATGGGAGATTTCAGTTTCAAAATCTCTGTGAAAAAGCGTCAGAGAAGCTTGTGCGTTTAGAATCCAGCATATCTCACTGAACCAAAGAATTGGTAGTTAGAAGGGGGTTAGAGCTGCGGGCAGTTCGGTTTGGGAAATTAGACGCGAAATCACACTGCAAATGCCTTCCACCAGGCTTGGAAAAATGTGTTCTATATCTCTGCCAAACAGACGCACCGGAGGTTGAGCTTTCAGAAGCTAGTTTAACTCTAAGGGAGGAAGCAGCAGAATGTGCCTCTCACATCTAGCCTGTAGGAATTCAGGTTGGCAAGTTCTATGGGGAAGCTCATTGGCGCCTATGGTGGAAACGGCATGGGAGATTTCAGTTTCAAAATCTCTGTGAAAAAGCGTCAGAGAAGCTTCTGCGTTTAGAATCCAGCATATCTCACTGAACCGAAGAAGTGGTAGTTAGAAGGGAGTTCGAGCTGCAAGCAGTTTGGTTTGGGAAATTAGACGCAAAATCACACTGCAAATGCCTTCCAACAGGCTTGGAAAAGTGTGTTCTATATCTCTGCCAAACAGACTCCCCGGAGGTTGAGCTTTCAGAAGCAAGTTTCACTCTAAGGGAGGAAGCAGCAGAATGTGCCTCTCCCATTTAGCCTGTAGGAATTCAGGTTGGCAAGTTCTATGGGGAAGCCCATTGAAGCCTATGATGGAAAAGGGTTTGGCGATTTCAGTATCAAAATCTCTGTGAAAAAGCGTCAGAGAAGCTTCTCCGTTCAGAATCCAGCATATCTCACTGAACCGAAGAAGTGGTAGTTAGAAGGGAGTTAGAGCTGCAAGCAGTTTGGTTTGGGAAATTAGACGCGAAATCACACTGCAAATGCCTTCCAACAGGCTTGGAAAAGTGTGTTCTATATCTCTGCCAAACAGACTCCCCGGAGGTTGAGCTTTCAGAAGCAAGTTTAACTCTAAGCGAGGAATCAGCAGAGTGTTCCTCTCACATCTAGCCTGTAGGAATTCAGGTTGGCAAGTTCTATGTGGAAGCCCATTGGGGCCTATGGTGGAAACGGCTTGCGAGAGTTCAGTTTCAAAATCTCTGTGAAAAAGCGTCAGAGAAGACTGAACCGAAGAAGTGGTAGTTAGAAGGGAGTTAGAGCTGCAAGCATTTTGGTTTGGGAAATTAGACGCGAAATCACAGTGCAAATGCCTTCCAACAGCCTTGGAAAAATGTGTTCTATATACCTACCAAACAGACTCCCCGTAGGTTGAGCTATCAGAAGCTAGTTTAACTCTAAGGATGAAAGCAGCAGAATGTGCCTCTCACATGTAGCCTGTAGGAATTCAGGATGGCAAGTTCTATGGGGAAGCCCATTGGAGCCTACGATGGAGACGGGTTTGGCGAATTCAGTTTCAAAATCTCTGTGAAAAAGCGTCAGAGAAGCTTCTCCGTTCAAAATCCAGCATATCTCACTGAACGGAAGAAGTGGTAGTTAGAAGGGAGTTAGAGATGCAAGCAGTTTGGTTGGGGAAATTAGACGCGAAATCACACTGCATATGCCTTCCAACAGGCTTGGAACAGTGTGTTCTATATCTCTGCGAAACAGACTCCCCGGAGGTTGAGCTATCAGAAGCAAGTTTAACTCTAAGGGAGGAATCAGCAGAGTGTTCCTCTCACATCTAGCCTGTAGGAATTCAGGTTGGCAAGTTCTATGTGAAAGCCCATTGGGGCCTATGGTGGAAACGGCTTGTGAGAGTTCAGTTTCAAAATCTCTGTGAAAAAGCATCAGAGAAGCTTCCCGTTCAGAATCCAGCATATCTCACAGAGCCGAAGAAGTGGTAGTTAGAAGGGAGTTAGAGCTGGAAGCAGTTTGGTTTCGGAAATTAGTCTCGAAATCACAATGCAAATGTCTTCCAAGAGGCTTGAAAATGTGTGTGGTATATCTCAGACAAAGAGATTCCCTGGAGGTTGAGCTTTTAGAAGGAAGTTTAACTCAAAGGGAGGAATCAGCAGAATGTTCCTCTCACATCTAGCCTGTAGGAATACAGGTTGGCAAGTTCTAGGGGGAAGCTCATAGGCGCCTACGTTGGAAACGGGTTTGGCGATTTCAGTTTCAAAATCTCTGTGAAAAAGCATTAGAGGAGCTTCTGCGTTTAGAATCCAGCATATCTCACTGAACCGAAGAAGTGGTAGTTAGAATGCAGTTAGAGCTGCAAGCAGTTTGGTTTGGGAAATTTGAGGCGAAATCACACTGCAAATGCCTTCCAACAGGCTTGGAAAAGTGTGTTCTATATCTCTGCCAAACTAACTCCCCGGATGATGAGCTTTCAGAAGCTCCTTTAACTCTAAGGGAGGAAGCAGCAGAATGTGCCTCTCACATGTAGCCTGTGGGAATTCAGGTTGCCAAGTTCCATGGTGAAGCCCATTGCTGCCTATGGTGGAAATGGCATGGGAGATTTCAGTTTGAAAATCTCTGTGAAAAAGCGTCAGAGAAGCTTCTCGTTCAGAATGCAGCATATCTCACTGAGCCGAAGAAGTGGTAGTTAGAAGGGAGTTGGAGCTGCAAGCAGTTTGTTTTGGGAAATTACACACGAAATCACACTGCAAATGCCTTCCAACAGGCTTGGATAAGTGTGTTCTATATCTCTGCCAAACAGACTCCCCGGAGGTTGAGGTTTCAGAAGCAAGTTTCTCTCTAAGGGAGGAAGCAGCAGAATGTGCCTCTCACATCTAGCGTGTAGGAATTCAGGTTGGCAAGTTCTATGGGGAAGCCCATTGGAGCCTACGATGGAAACGGGTTTGGCGATTTCAGTTTCAAAATCTCTGTGAAAAAGCGTCAGAGAAGCTTCTCCGCTCAGAATCCAGCATATCTCACTGAACCGAAGAAGTGGTAGTTAAGTGGTAGTTAGAAGGCAGTTAGAGCTGCAAGCAGTTTGGTTTGGGAAATTAGACGCGAAATCACAGTGCAAATGCCTTCCAACAGGCTTGGAAAAGTGTGTTCTATATCTCTGCCAAACAAACTCCCCGGAGGATGAGCTTTCAGAAGCTCGTTTAACTCTAAGGGAGGAAGCAGCAGAATGTGCCTCTCACATGTAGCCTGTGGGAATTCAGGTTGGCAAGTTTTATGGGGAAGCCCATTGCTGCCTATGGTGGAAATGGCATGGGAGATTTCAGTTTGAAAATCTCTGTGAAAAAGCGTCAGAGAAGCTTCTGCGTTTAGAATCCAGCATATCTCACTGAACCTAAGAAGTGGTAGTTAGAAGGGAGTTCGAGCTGCAAGCAGTTTGGTTTGGGAAATTAGACGCAAAATCACACTGCAAATGCCTTCCAACAGGCTTGGAAAAGTGTGTTCTATATCTCTGCCAAACAGACTCCCCGGAGGTTGAGCTTTCAGAAGCTAGTTTAACTCTAAGGGAGGAAGCAGCACAATGTGCCTCTCACATGTAGCCTGTAGGAATTCAGGTTGGAAAGTTCTATGGGGAAGCCCATTGGAGCCTACGATGGAAACGGGTTTGGCGATTTCAGTTTCAAAATCTCTGTGAAAAAGCGTCAGAGAAGCTTCCCGTTCAGAATCCAGCATATCTCACTGAGCCGAAGAAGTGGTAGTTAGAAGGGAGTTAGAGCTGCAAGCAGTTTGGTTTGGGAAATTAGTCTCGAAATCACAATGCAAATGTCTTCCAAGAGGCTTGAAAATGTGTGTGGTATATCTCAGACAAAGAGATTCCCTGGAGGTTGAGCTTTTAGAAGGAAGTTTAACTCAAAGGGAGGAATCAGCAGAATGTTCCTCTCACATCTAGCCTGTAGGAATTCAGGTTGGCAAGTTCTATGGGGAAGCTCATAGGCGCCTACGTTGGAAACGGGTTTGGCGATTTCAGTTTCAAAATCTCTGTGAAAAAGCATTAGAGAAGCTTCTGTGTTTAGAATCCAGCATATCTCACTGAACCGAAGAAGTGGTAGTTAGAAGGGAGTTAGAGCTGCAATCAGTGTGGTTTGGGAAAATAGAGGCGAAATCACACTGCAAATGCCTTCCAACAGGCTTGGAAAAATGTGTTCTATATCTCTGCCAAACAGACGCCCCGGAGGTGAGCTTTCAGAAGATAGTTTAACTCTAAGGGAGGAAGCAGCAGAATGTGCCTCTCACATCTAGCCTGTAGGAATTCAGGTTGGCAAGTTCTATGGGGAAGCCCACTGGCGCCTACGTTGGAAACGGGTGTGGAGATTTCAGTTTCAAAATCTCTGTGAAAAAGCGTCAGAGAAGCTTCCCGTTTAGAATCCAGCATATCTCACTGAGCCGAAGAAGTGGTAGTTAGAAGGGAGTTGGAGCTGCAAGCAGTTTGGTTTGGGAAATTAGACACGAAATCACACTGCAAATGCCTTCCAACAGGCTTGGATAAGTGTGTTCTATATCTCTGCCAAACAGACTCCCCGGAGGTTGAGGTTTCAGAAGCAAGTTTCTCTCTAAGGGAGGAAGCAGCAGAATGAGCCTCTCACATCTAGCCTGTAGGAATTCAGGTTGGCAAGTTCTATGGGGAAGCCCATTGGAGCCTACGATGGAAACGCGTTTGGAGATTTCAGTTTCAAAATCTCTGTGAAAAAGCGTCAGAGAAGCTTCCCGTTCAGAATCCAGCATATCTCACTGAGCCGAAGAAGTTGTAGTTAGAAGGGAGTTAGAGCTGCAAGCAGTTTGGTTTGGGAAATTAGTCTCGAAATCACAATGCAAATGTCTTCCAAGAGGCTTGAAAATGTGTGTGGTATATCTCAGACAAAGAGATTCCCTGGAGGTTGAGCTTTTAGAAGGAAGTTTAACTCAAAGGGAGGAATCAGCAGAATGTGCCTCTCACATCTAGCCTGTAGGAATTCAGGTTGGCAAGTTCTATGGGGAAGCTCATAGGCGCCTACGTTGGAAACGGGTTTGGCGATTTCAGTTTCAAAATCTCTGTGAAAAAGCATTAGAGAAGCTTCTGTGTTTAGAATCCAGCATATCTCACTGAACCGAAGAAGTGGTAGTTAGAAGGGAGTTGGAGCTGCAAGCAGTTTGTTTTGGGAAATTAGACACGAAAACACACTGCAAATGCCTTCCAACAGGCTTGTAAAAGTGTGCTCTATATCACTGCCAAACAGACTCCCCGGAGGTTGAGGTTTCAGAAGCAAGTTTCTCTCTAAGGGAGGAAGCAGCAGAATGTGCCTCTCACATCCAGCCTGTAGGAATTCAGGTTGGCAAGTTCTATCGGGAAGCCCATTGGAGCCTACGATGGAAACGGGTTTGGCGATTTCAGTTTCAAAATCTCTGTGAAAAAGCGTCAGAGAAGCTTCTCTGTTCAGAATCCAGCATATCTCACTGAACCGAAGAAGTGGTAGTTAAGTGGTAGTTAGAAGGCAGTTAGAGCTGCAAGCAGTTTGGTTTGGGAAATTAGACGCGAAATCACACTGCAAATGCCTTCCTACAGGCTTTGAAAAATGTGTTCTAAATCTCTGCCAAACAGACGCACCGGAGGTTGAGCTTTCAGAAGCTTGTTTAACTCTAAGGGAGGAAGCAGCAGAATGTGCCTCTCACATGTAGCCTGTAGGAATTCAGGTTGGCAAGTTCTATGGGGAAGCCCTCTGGTTCCTACGTAGGAAACGGGTTTGGAGATTTCAGTTTCAAAATCTCTGTGAAAAAGCGTCAGAGAAGCTTCTCCGTTCAGAATCCAGCATATCTCACTGAACGGAAGAAGTGGTAGTTAGAAGGGAGTTAGAGATGCAAGCAGTTTGGTTGGGGAAATTAGACCCGAAATCACACTGCAAATGCCTTCCAACAGGCTTGGAAAAATGTGTTCTATATCTCTGCCAAACAGACGCCCCGGAGGTGAGCTTTCAGACGATAGTTTAACTCTAAGGGAGGAAGCAGCAGATTGTGCCTCTCACATCTAGCCTGTAGGAATTCAGGTTGGCAAGTTCTATGGGGAAGCCCACTGGCGCCTACGTTGGAAACGGGTTTGGAGATTTCAGTTTCAAAATCTCTGTGAAAAAGCGTCAGAGAAGCTTGTGCGTTTAGAATCCAGCATATCTCACTGAACCGATTAAGTGGTAGTTAGAATGGGGTTAGAGCTGCAAGCAGTTTGGTTTGGGAAATTAGACGCGAAATCACACTGCAAATGCCTTCCAACAGGCTTGGAAAAGTGTGTTCTATATCTCTGCCAAACAGACTCCCCGGAGGTTGAGCTTTCAGAAGCTAGTTTAACTCTAAGGGAGGAAGCAGCACAATGTGCCTCTCACATGTAGCCTGTAGGAATTCAGGTTGGAAAGTTCTATGGGGAAGCCCATTGGAGCCTACGATGGAAACGGGTTTGGCGATTTCAGTTTCAAAATCTCTGTGAAAAAGCGTCAGAGAAGCTTCCCGTTCAGAATCCAGCATATCTCACTGAGCCGAAGAAGTGGTAGTTAGAAGGGAGTTAGAGCTGCAAGCAGTTTGGTTTGGGAAATTAGTCTCGAAATCACAATGCAAATGTCTTCCAAGAGGCTTGAAAATGTGTGTGGTATATCTCAGACAAAGAGATTCCCTGGAGGTTGAGCTTTTAGAAGGAAGTTTAACTCAAAGGGAGGAATCAGCAGAATGTTCCTCTCACATCTAGCCTGTAGGAATTCAGGTTGGCAAGTTCTATGGGGAAGCTCATAGGCGCCTACGTTGGAAACGGGTTTGGCGATTTCAGTTTCAAAATCTCTGTGAAAAAGCATTAGAGAAGCTTCTGTGTTTAGAATCCAGCATATCTCACTGAACCGAAGAAGTGGTAGTTAGAAGGGAGTTAGAGCTGCAATCAGTGTGGTTTGGGAAAATAGAGGCGAAATCACACTGCAAATGCCTTCCAACAGGCTTGGAAAAATGTGTTCTATATCTCTGCCAAACAGACGCCCCGGAGGTGAGCTTTCAGAAGATAGTTTAACTCTAAGGGAGGAAGCAGCAGAATGTGCCTCTCACATCTAGCCTGTAGGAATTCAGGTTGGCAAGTTCTATGGGGAAGCCCACTGGCGCCTACGTTGGAAACGGGTGTGGAGATTTCAGTTTCAAAATCTCTGTGAAAAAGCGTCAGAGAAGCTTCCCGTTTAGAATCCAGCATATCTCACTGAGCCGAAGAAGTGGTAGTTAGAAGGGAGTTGGAGCTGCAAGCAGTTTGGTTTGGGAAATTAGACACGAAATCACACTGCAAATGCCTTCCAACAGGCTTGGATAAGTGTGTTCTATATCTCTGCCAAACAGACTCCCCGGAGGTTGAGGTTTCAGAAGCAAGTTTCTCTCTAAGGGAGGAAGCAGCAGAATGAGCCTCTCACATCTAGCCTGTAGGAATTCAGGTTGGCAAGTTCTATGGGGAAGCCCATTGGAGCCTACGATGGAAACGCGTTTGGAGATTTCAGTTTCAAAATCTCTGTGAAAAAGCGTCAGAGAAGCTTCCCGTTCAGAATCCAGCATATCTCACTGAGCCGAAGAAGTTGTAGTTAGAAGGGAGTTAGAGCTGCAAGCAGTTTGGTTTGGGAAATTAGTCTCGAAATCACAATGCAAATGTCTTCCAAGAGGCTTGAAAATGTGTGTGGTATATCTCAGACAAAGAGATTCCCTGGAGGTTGAGCTTTTAGAAGGAAGTTTAACTCAAAGGGAGGAATCAGCAGAATGTGCCTCTCACATGTAGCCTGTAGGAATTCAGGTTGGCAAGTTCTATGGGGAAGCTCATAGGCGCCTACGTTGGAAACGGGTTTGGCGATTTCAGTTTCAAAATCTCTGTGAAAAAGCATTAGAGAAGCTTCTGTGTTTAGAATCCAGCATATCTCACTGAACCGAAGAAGTGGTAGTTAGAAGGGAGTTGGAGCTGCAAGCAGTTTGTTTTGGGAAATTAGACACGAAAACACACTGCAAATGCCTTCCAACAGGCTTGTAAAAGTGTGCTCTATATCACTGCCAAACAGACTCCCCGGAGGTTGAGGTTTCAGAAGCAAGTTTCTCTCTAAGGGAGGAAGCAGCAGAATGTGCCTCTCACATCCAGCCTGTAGGAATTCAGGTTGGCAAGTTCTATCGGGAAGCCCATTGGAGCCTACGATGGAAACGGGTTTGGCGATTTCAGTTTCAAAATCTCTGTGAAAAAGCGTCAGAGAAGCTTCTCTGTTCAGAATCCAGCATATCTCACTGAACCGAAGAAGTGGTAGTTAAGTGGTAGTTAGAAGGCAGTTAGAGCTGCAAGCAGTTTGGTTTGGGAAATTAGACGCGAAATCACACTGCAAATGCCTTCCTACAGGCTTTGAAAAATGTGTTCTAAATCTCTGCCAAACAGACGCACCGGAGGTTGAGCTTTCAGAAGCTTGTTTAACTCTAAGGGAGGAAGCAGCAGAATGTGCCTCTCACATGTAGCCTGTAGGAATTCAGGTTGGCAAGTTCTATGGGGAAGCCCTCTGGTTCCTACGTTGGAAACGTTTTTGGAGATTTCAGTTTCAAAATCTCTGTGAAAAAGCGTCAGAGAAGCTTCTCCGTTCAGAATCCAGCATATCTCACTGAACGGAAGAAGTGGTAGTTAGAAGGGAGTTAGAGATGCAAGCAGTTTGGTTGGGGAAATTAGACCCGAAATCACACTGCAAATGCCTTCCAACAGGCTTGGAAAAATGTGTTCTATATCTCTGCCAAACAGACGCCCCGGAGGTGAGCTTTCAGACGATAGTTTAACTCTAAGGGAGGAAGCAGCAGATTGTGCCTCTCACATCTAGCCTGTAGGAATTCAGGTTGGCAAGTTCTATGGGGAAGCCCACTGGCGCCTACGTTGGAAACGGGTTTGGAGATTTCAGTTTCAAAATCTCTGTGAAAAAGCGTCAGAGAAGCTTGTGCGTTTAGAATCCAGCATATCTCACTGAACCGATTAAGTGGTAGTTAGAATGGGGTTAGAGCTGCAAGCAGTTTGGTTTGGGAAATTAGACGCGAAATCACACTGCAAATGCCTTCCAACAGGCTTGGAAAAATGTGCTCTATATCTGTGCCAAACACACGCACCGGAGGTTGAGCTTTCAGAAGCTAGTTTAACTCTAAGGGAGGAAGCAGCACAATGTGCCTCTCACATGTAGCCTGTAGGAATTCAGGTTGGCAAGTTCTATGGGTAAGCCCATTGGTGCCTACGTTGGAAACGGGTTTGGAGATTTCAGTTTCAAAATCTCTGTGAAAAAGCGTCAGAGAAGCTTCCCGTTCAGAATCCAGCATATCTCACTGAGCCGAAGAAGGGGTAGTTAGAAGGGAGTTAGAGCTGCAAGCAGTTTGGTTTCGGAAATTAGTCTCGAAATCACAATGCAAATGTCTTCCAAGAGGCTTGAAAATGTGTGTGGTATATCTCAGACAAAGAGATTCCCTGGAGGTTGAGCTTTTAGAAGGAAGTTTAACTCAAAGGGAGGAATCAGCAGAATGTTCCTCTCACATCTAGCCTGTAGGAATTCAGGTTGGCAAGTTCTATGGGGAAGCAAATAGGCGCCTACGTTGGAAACGGGTTTGGCGATTTCATTTTCAAAATCTCTGTAAAAAAGCATTAGAGAAGCTTCTGCGTTTAGAATCCAGCATATCTCACTGAACCGAAGAAGTGGTAGTTAGAATGGAGTTGGAGCTCCAAGCAGATTGTTTTGGGAAATTAGACACGAAATCACACTGCAAATGCTTTCCAACAGGCTTGGACAAGTGTGTTCTATATCTCTGCCAAACAGACTCCCCGGAGGTTGAGGTTTCAGAAGCAAGTTTCTCTCTAAGGGAGGAAGCAGCAGAATGTGCCTCTCCCATCTAGACTGTAGGAATTCAGGTTGGCAAGTTCTATGGTGAAGCCCATTTGAGCCTACGATGGAAACGGGTTTGGCGATTTCAGTTTCAAAATCTCTGTGAAAAAGCGTCAGAGAAGCTTCTCCGTTCAGAATCCAGCATATCTCACTGAACCGAAGAAGTGGTAGTTAGAAGGGAGTTAGAGCTGCAAGCAGTTTGGTTTCGGAAATTAGACGCGAAATCACAATGCAAATGTCTTCCAAGAGGCTTGAAAATGTGTGTGGTATATCTCAGACAAAGAGATTCCCAGGAGGTTGAGCTTTAGAAGGAAGTTTAACTCAAAGGGAGGAATCAGCAGAATGTTCCTCTCACATCGAGACTGTAGGAATTCAGGTTGGCAAGTTCTAGGGAGAAGCTCATAGGCGCCTACGTTGGAAACGGGTTTGGCGATTTCAGTTTCAAAATCTCTGTGAAAAAGCGTCAGAGAAGCTTCTCCGTTCAGAATCCAGCATATCTCACTGAACGGAAGAAGTGGTAGTTAGATGGGAGTTAGAGATGCAAGCAGTTTGGTTTGGGAAATTAGACCCGAAATCACACTGCAAATGCCTTCCAACAGGCTTGGAAAAGTGTGTTCTATATCTCTGCCAAACAGACTCCCCGGAGATTGAGCTTTCAGAAGCAAGTTTAACTCTAAGGGAGGAATCAGCAGAGTGTTCCTCTCACATCTAGCCTGTAGGAATTCAGGTTGGCAAGTTCTATGTGGAAGCCAATTGGGGCCTATGGTGGAAACGGCTTGCGAGAGTTCAGTTTCAAAAACTCTGTGAGAAAGAGCCAGAGAAGCTTCCCCGTTTAGAATCCAGCATATCTCACTGAACCGAAGATGTGGTAGTTAGAAGGGAGTTAGAGCTGCAATCAGTTTGGTTTGGGAAATTAGAGGCGAAGTCACACTGCAAATGCCTTCCAACAGGCTTGGAAAAATGTGTTCTATATCTCTGCCAAACAGACGCCCCGGAGGTGAGCTTTCAGACGATAGTTTAACTCTAAGGGAGGAAGCAGCAGAATGTGCCTCTCACATCTAGCCTGTAGGAATTCAGGTTGGCAAGTTCTATGGGGAAGCCCACTGGCGCCTACGTTGGAAACGGGTTTGGAGATTTCAGTTTCAAAATCTCTGCGAAAAAGCATTAGAGAAGCTTCTGTGTTTAGAATCCAGCATATCTCACTGAACCGAAGAAGTGGTAGTTAGAAGGGAGTTAGAGCTGCAATCAGTTTGGTTTGGGAAATTAGAGGCGAAATCACACTGCAAATGCCTTCCAACAGGCTTGGAAAAATGTGTTCTATATCTCTGCCAAACAGACGCCCCGGAGGTGAGCTTTCAGACGATAGTTTAACTCTAAGGGAGGAAGCAGCAGAATGTGCCTCTCACATCTAGCCTGTAGGAATTCAGGTTGGCAAGTTCTATGGGGAAGCCCACTGGCGCCTACGTTGGAAACGGGTTTGGAGATTTCAGTTTCAAAATCTCTGTGAAAAAGCGTCAGAGAAGCTTGTGCGTTTAGAATCCAGCATATCTCACTGAACCGATTAAGTGGTAGTTAGAATGGGGTTAGAGCTGCAAGCAGTTTGGTTTGGGAAATTAGACGCGAAATCACACTGCAAATGCCTTCCAACAGGCTTGGAAAAATGTGCTCTATATCTGTGCCAAACACACGCACCGGAGGTTGAGCTTTCAGAAGCTAGTTTAACTCTAAGGGAGGAAGCAGCACAATGTGCCTCTCACATGTAGCCTGTAGGAATTCAGGTTGGCAAGTTCTATGGGTAAGCCCATTGGTGCCTACGTTGGAAACGGGTTTGGAGATTTCAGTTTCAAAATCTCTGTGAAAAAGCGTCAGAGAAGCTTCCCGTTCAGAATCCAGCATATCTCACTGAGCCGAAGAAGGGGTAGTTAGAAGGGAGTTAGAGCTGCAAGCAGTTTGGTTTCGGAAATTAGTATCGAAATCACAATGCAAATGTCTTCCAAGAGGCTTGAAAATGTGTGTGGTATATCTCAGACAAAGAGATTCCCTGGAGGTTGAGCTTTTAGAAGGAAGTTTAACTCAAAGGGAGGAATCAGCAGAATGTTCCTCTCACATCTAGCCTGTAGGAATTCAGGTTGGCAAGTTCTATGGGGAAGCAAATAGGCGCCTACGTTGGAAACGGGTTTGGCGATTTCATTTTCAAAATCTCTGTAAAAAAGCATTAGAGAAGCTTCTGCGTTTAGAATCCAGCATATCTCACTGAACCGAAGAAGTGGTAGTTAGAATGGAGTTGGAGCTCCAAGCAGATTGTTTTGGGAAATTAGACACGAAATCACACTGCAAATGCTTTCCAACAGGCTTGGACAAGTGTGTTCTATATCTCTGCCAAACAGACTCCCCGGAGGTTGAGGTTTCAGAAGCAAGTTTCTCTCTAAGGGAGGAAGCAGCAGAATGTGCCTCTCCCATCTAGACTGTAGGAATTCAGGTTGGCAAGTTCTATGGTGAAGCCCATTTGAGCCTACGATGGAAACGGGTTTGGCGATTTCAGTTTCAAAATCTCTGTGAAAAAGCGTCAGAGAAGCTTCTCCGTTCAGAATCCAGCATATCTCACTGAACCGAAGAAGTGGTAGTTAGAAGGGAGTTAGAGCTGCAAGCAGTTTGGTTTCGGAAATTAGACGCGAAATCACAATGCAAATGTCTTCCAAGAGGCTTGAAAATGTGTGTGGTATATCTCAGACAAAGAGATTCCCAGGAGGTTGAGCTTTAGAAGGAAGTTTAACTCAAAGGGAGGAATCAGCAGAATGTTCCTCTCACATCGAGACTGTAGGAATTCAGGTTGGCAAGTTCTAGGGAGAAGCTCATAGGCGCCTACGTTGGAAACGGGTTTGGCGATTTCAGTTTCAAAATCTCTGTGAAAAAGCGTCAGAGAAGCTTCTCCGTTCAGAATCCAGCATATCTCACTGAACGGAAGAAGTGGTAGTTAGATGGGAGTTAGAGATGCAAGCAGTTTGGTTTGGGAAATTAGACCCAAAATCACACTGCAAATGCCTTCCCACAGGCTTGGAAAAGTGTGTTCTATATCTCTGCCAAACAGACTCCCCGGAGATTGAGCTTTCAGAAGCAAGTTTAACTCTAAGGGAGGAATCAGCAGAGTGTTCCTCTCACATCTAGCCTGTAGGAATTCAGGTTGGCAAGTTCTATGTGGAAGCCAATTGGGGCCTATGGTGGAAACGGCTTGCGAGAGTTCAGTTTCAAAAACTCTGTGAGAAAGAGCCAGAGAAGCTTCCCCGTTTAGAATCCAGCATATCTCACTGAACCGAAGAAGTGGTAGTTAGAAGGGAGTTAGAGCTGCAATCAGTTTGGTTTGGGAAATTAGAGGCGAAGTCACACTGCAAATGCCTTCCAACAGGCTTGGAAAAATGTGTTCTATATCTCTGCCAAACAGACGACCCGGAGGTGAGCTTTCAGACGATAGTTTAACTCTAAGGGAGGAAGCAGCAGAATGTGCCTCTCACATCTAGCCTGTAGGAATTCAGGTTGGCAAGTTCTATGGGGAAGCCCACTGGCGCCTACGTTGGAAACGGGTTTGGAGATTTCAGTTTCAAAATCTCTGTGAAAAAGCGTCAGAGAAGCTTCCCGTTTAGAATCCAGCATATCTCACTGAGCCGAAGAAGTGGTAGTTAGAAGGGAGTTGGAGCTGCAAGCAGTTTGTTTTGGGAAATTAGACCCGAAATCACACTGCAAATGCCTTCCAACAGGCTTGGATAAGTGTGTTCTATATCTCTGCCAAACAGACTCCCCGGAGGTTGAGGTTTCAGAAGCAAGATTCTCTCTAAGGGAGGAAGCAGCCGAATGTGCCTCTCACATGTAGCCTGTAGGAATTCAGGTTGGCAAGTTCTATGGGGAAGCCCATTGGAGCCTAGGATGGAAACGGGTTTGGCGATTTCAGTTTCAAAATCTCTGTGAAAAAGCGTCAGAGAAGCTTCTCCGTTCAGAATCCAGCATATCTCACTGAACCGAAGAAGTGGTAGTTAAGTGGTAGTTAGAAGGCAGTTAAGGCTGCAAGCAGTTTGGTTTGGGAAATTTGACGCGAAATCACACTGCAAATGCCTTCCAACAGGCTTGGAAAAGTGTGTTCTATATCTCTGCCAAAGAAACTCCCCGGAGGATGAGCTTTCAGAAGCTCGTTTAACTCTAAGGGAGGAAGCAGCAGAATGTGCCTCTCACATGTAGCCTGTGGGAATTCAGGTTGGCAAGTTCTATGGGGAAGCCCATTGCTGCCTATGGTGGAAATGGCATGGGAGATTTCAGTTTGTAAATCTCTGTGAAAAAGCGTCAGAGAAGCTTCTGCGTTTAGAATCCAGCATATCTCACTGAACCGAAGAAGTGGTAGTTAGAAGGGAGTTTGAGCTGCAAGCAGTTTGGTTTGGGAAATTAGACGCAAAATCACACTGCAAATGCCTTCCAACAGGCTTGAAAAATTGTGTTCTATATCTCTGCCAAACAGACTCCCCGGAGGTTGAGCTTTCAGAAGCTAGTTTAACTCTAAGGGAGGAAGCAGCAGAATGTGCCTCTCACATGTAGCCTGTAGGAATTCAGGTTGGCAAGTTCTATGGGGAAGCCCATTGGCACCTACGTTGGAAACGGGTTTGGAGATTTCAGTTTCAAAATCTCTGTGAAAAAGCGTCAGAGAAGCTTCCCCGCATAGAATCCAGCATATCTCACTGAGCCGAAGAAGTGGTAGTTAGAAGGGAGTTGGAGCTGCAAGCAGTTTGGTTTGGGAAATTAGACCCGAAATCACACTGCACATGCCTTCCAACAGGCTTGGAAAAGTGTGTTCTATATCTCTGCCAAACAGACTCCCCGGAGTTTGAGCTTTCAGAAGCAAGTTTAACTCTAAGGGAGGAATCAGCAGAGTGTTCCTCTCACATCTAGCCTGTAGGAATTCAGGTTGGCAAGTTCTATGGGGAAGCCCATTGGGGCCTATGGTGGAAACGGCTTGCGAGAGTTCAGTTTCAAAATCTCTGTGAGAAAGCGCCAGAGAAGCTTCCCCGTTTAGAATCCAGCATATCCCACTGAGCCGAAGAAGTGGTAGTTAGAAGGGAGTTAGAGCTGCAAGCAGATTGGTTTGGGAAATTAGACGTGAAATCACACTGCAAATGCGTTCCAACAGGCTTGGAAAGGTGTGTTCTATATCTCTGCCAAACAGACTCCCCGGAGGTTCAGCTTTCAGAAGCTAGTTTAACTCTAAGGGAGGAAGCAGCAGAATGTGCCTCTCACATCTAGCCTGTAGGAATTCAGGTTGGCAAGTTCTATGGGGAAGCCCATTGGCGCCTACGGTGGAAACGGCATGGGAGATTTCAGTTTCAAAATCTCTGTGAAAAAGCGTCAGAGAAGCTTCTGAGTTTAGAATCCAGCATATCTCACTGAACCGAAGAAGTGGTAGTTAGAATGGAGTTAGATGTGCAAGCAGTTTGGTTTGGGAAATTAGACGCGAAATCACACTGCAAATGCCTTCCAACAGGCTTCGATAAGTGTGTTCTATATCTCTGCCAAACAGACTCCCCGGAGGTTGAGGTTTCAGAAGCAAGTTTCTCTCTAAGGGAGGAAGCAACAGAATGTGCCTCTCCCATCTAGCCTGTAGGAATTCAGGTTGGCAACTTCTATGGGGAAGCCCATTGGAGCCTACGATGGAAAAGGGTTTGGCGATTTCAGTTTCAAAATCTCTGTGAAAAAGCGTCAGAGAAGCTTCTCAGTTCAGAATCCAGCATATCTCACTGAACCGAAGAAGTGGTAGTTAGAAGGCAGTTAGAGCTGCAAGCAGATTGGTTTGGGAAATTAGAGCGAAATCACACTGCAAATGCGTTCCAACAGGCTTGGAAAGGTGTGTTCTATATCTCTGCCAAACAGACTCCCCGGAGGTTGAGCTTTCAGAAGGAAGTTTAACTCTAAGGGAGGAAGCAGCAGAATGTGCCTATCACATCTAGCCTGTAGGAACTCAGGTTGGCAAGTTCTATGTGGAAGCCCATTGGGGCCTATGGTAGAAACGGCTTGTGAGAGTTCAGTTTCAAAATCTCTGTGAGAAAGCGCCAGAGAAGCTTCCCCGTTTAGAATCCAGCATATCTCACTGAACCGAAGAAGTGTTAGTTAGAAGGGAGTTCGAGCTGAAAGCAGTTTGGTTTGGGAAATTAGACGCAAAATCACACTGCAAAGGCATTCCAACAGGCTTGGAAAGGTGTGTTCTATATCTCTGCCAAACAGACGCCCTGGAGGTTGAGCTTTCAGAAGCAAGTTTAACTCTAAGGGAGGAAGCAGCAGAAAGTGCTTCTCACATCTAGCCTGTAGGAACTCATATTGGCAAGTTCTATGGGGAAGCCCATTGCCGCCTATGGTGGAAACGCCATGGGAGATTTCAGTTTCAAAATCTCTGTGAAAAAGCGTCAGAGAAGCTTGTGCGTTTAGAATCCAGCATATCTCACTGAACCGAAGAAGTGGTAGTTAGAAGGGGGTTAGAGCTGCAAGCAGTTTGGTTTGGGAAATTAGACGCGAAATCACACTGCAAATGCCTTCCAACAGGCTTGGAAAAATGTGCTCTATATCTGTGCCAAACACACGCACCGGAAGTTGAGCTTTCAGAAGCTAGTTTAACTCTAAGGGAGGAAGCAGCACAATGTGCCTCTCACATGTAGCCTGTAGGAATTCAGGTTGGCAAGTTCTATGGGTAAGCCCATTGGCGCCTACGTTGGAAACGGGTTTGGAGATTTCAGTTTCAAAATCTCTGTGAAAAAGCGTCAGAGAAGCTTCCCGTTCAGAATCCAGCATATCTCACTGAGCCGAAGAAGTGGTAGTTAGAAGGGAGTTAGAGCTGCAAGCAGTTTGGTTTCGGAAATTAGTCTCGAAATCACAATGCAAATGTCTTCCAAGAGGCTTGAAAATGTGTGTGGTATATCTCACACAAAGAGATTCCCTGGAGGTTGAGCTTTTAGAAGGAAGTTTAACTCAAAGGGAGGAATCAGCAGAATGTTCCTCTCACATCTAGCCTGTAGGAATTCAGGTTGGCAAGTTCTATGGGAAGCAAATAGGCGCCTACGTTGGAAACGGGTTTGGCGATTTCATTTTCAAAATCTCTGTAAAAAAGCATTAGAGAAGCTTCTGCGTTTAGAATCCAGCATATCTCACTGAACCGAAGAAGTGGTAGTTAGAATGGAGTTGGAGCTGCAAGCAGATTGTTTTGGGAAATTAGACACGAAATCACACTGCAAATGCTTTCCAACAGGCTTGGACAAGTGTGTTCTATATCTCTGCCAAACAGACTCCCCGGAGGTTGAGGTTTCAGAAGCAAGTTTCTCTCTAAGGGAGGAAGCAGCAGAATGTGCCTCTCCCATCTAGACTGTAGGAATTCAGGTTGGCAAGTTCTATGGTGAAGCCCTTTTGAGCCTACGATGGAAACGTGTTTGGCGATTTCAGTTTCAAAATCTCTGTGAAAAAGCGTCAGAGAAGCTTCTCCGTTCAGAATCCAGCATATCTCACTGAACCGAAGAGGTGGTAGTTAGAAGGGAGTTAGAGCTGCAAGCAGTTTGGTTTCGGAAATTAGACGCGAAATCACAATGCAAATGTCTTCCAAGAGGCTTGAAAATGTGTGTGGTATATCTCAGACAAAGAGATTCCCAGGAGGTTGAGCTTTTAGAAGGAAGTTTAACTCAAAGGGAGGAATCAGCAGAATGTTCCTCTCACATCTAGCCTGTAGGAATTCAGGTTGGCAAGTTCTAGGGAGAAGCTCATAGGCGCCTACGTTGGAAACGGATTTGGCGATTTCAGTTTCAAAATCTCTTTGAAAAAGCGTCAGAGAAGCTTCTCCGTTCAGAATCCAGCATATCTCACTGAACGGAAGAAGTGGTAGTTAGATGGGAGTTAGAGATGCAAGCACTTTGGTTGGGGAAATTAGACTCGAAATCACACTGCAAATGCCTTCCAACAGGCTTGGAAAAGTGTGTTCTATATCTCTGCCAAACAGACAACCCGGAGGTTGAGCTTTCAGAAGCAAGTTTAACTCTAAGGGAGGAATCAGCAGAGTGTTCCTCTCACATCTAGCCTGTAGGAATTCAGGTTGGCAAGTTCTATGTGGAAGCCAATTGGGGCCTATGGTGGAAACGGCTTGCGAGAGTTCAGTTTCAAAAACTCTGTGAGAAAGAGCCAGAGAAGCTTCCCCGTTTAGAATCCAGCATATCTCACTGAACCGAAGAAGTGGTAGTTAGAAGGGAGTTCGAGCTGCAAGCAGTTTGGTTTGGGAAATTAGACGCAAAATCACACTGCAAATGCATTCCAACAGGCTTGGAAAGGTGTGTTCTATATCTCTGGCAAACAGACGCCCTGGAGGTTGAGCTTTCAGAAGCAAGTTTAACTCTAAGGGAGGAAGCAGCAGAATGTGCCTCTCACATCTAGCCAGTAGGAACTCATGTTTTCAAATTCTATGGGGAAGCCCATTGCCGCATCTGGTGGAAACGCCATGGGAGATTTCAGTTTCAAAATCTCTGTGAAAAAGCGTCAGAGAAGCTTGTGCGTTTAGAATCCAGCATATCTCACTGAACCGAAGAAGTGGTAGTTAGAAGGGGGTTAGAGATGCAAGCAGTTTGGTTTGGGAAATTAGACGCGAAATCACACTGCAAATGCCTTCCAACAGGCTTCGATAAGTGTGTTCTATATCTCTGCCAAACAGACTCCCCGGAGGTTGAGGTTTCAGAAGCAAGTTTCTCTCTAAGGGAGGAAGCAACACAATGTGCCTCTCCCATCTAGCCTGTAGGAATTCAGGTTGGCAACTTCTATGGGGAAGCCCATTGGAGCCTACGATGGAAATGGGTTTGGCGATTTCAGTTTCAAAATCTCTGTGAAAAAGCGTCAGAGAAGCTTCTCAGTTCAGAATCCAGCATATCTCACTGAACCGAAGAAGTGGTAGTTAGAAGGCAGTTAGAGCTGCAAGTAGTTTGGTTTGGGAAATTAGACGCGAAATCACACTGCAAATGCCTTCCAACAGGCTTGGAAAAGTGTGTTCTATATCTCTGCCAAACAGACTCCCCGGAGGTTGAGCTTTCAGAAGCTAGTTTAACTCTAAGGGAGGAAGCAGCACAATGTGCCTCTCACATGTAGCCTGTAGGAATTCAGGTTGGCAAGTTCTATGGGGAAGCCCATTGGCGCCTACGTTGGAAACGGGTTTGGAGATTTCAGTTTCAAAATCTCGGTGAAAAAGCGTCAGAGAAGCTTCCCGTTCAGAATCCAGCATATCTCACTGAGCCGAAGAAGTGGTAGTTAGAAGGGAGTTAGAGCTGCAAGCAGTTTGGTTTGGGAAATTAGTCTCGAAATCACAATGCAAATGTCTTCCAAGAGGCTTGAAAATGTATGTGGTATATCTCAGACAAAGAGATTCCCTGGAGGTTGAGCTTTTAGAAGGAAGTTTAACTCAAAGGGAGGAATCAGCAGAATTTTCCTCTCACATCTAGCCTGTAGAAATTCAGGTTGGCTAGTTCTATGGGGAAGCAAATAGGCGCCTACGTTGGAAACGGGTTTGGCGATTTCATTTTCAAAATCTCTGTAAAAAAGCATTAGAGAAGCTTCTGCGTTTAGAATCCAGCATATCTCACTGAACCGAAGAAGTGGTAGTTAGAATGGAGTTGGAGCTGCAAGCAGATTGTTTTGGGAAATTAGACACGAAATCACACTGCAAATGCCTTCCAACAGGCTTGGACAAGTGTGTTCTATATCTCTGCCAAACAGACTTCCCGGAGGTTGAGGTTTCAGAAGCAAGTTTCTCTCTAAGGGAGGAAGCAACAGAATGTGCCTCTCCCATCTAGCCTGTAGGAATTCAGGTTGGCAAGTTCTATGGTGAAGCCCATTTGAGCCTACGATGGAAACGGGTTTGGCGATTTCAGTTTCAAAATCTCTGTGAAATAGCGTCAGAGAAGCTTCTCCGTTCAGAATCCAGCATATCTCACTGAACCGAAGAAGTGGTAGTTAGAAGGGAGTTAGAGCTGCAAGCAGTTTGGTTTCGGAAATTAGACGCGAAATCACAATGCAAATGTCTTCCAAGAGGCTTGAAAATGTGTGTGGTATATCTCAGACAAAGAGATTCCCAGGAGGTTGAGCTTTTAGAAGGAAGTTTAACTCAAAGGGAGGAATCAGCAGAATGTTCCTCTCACATCGAGACTGTAGGAATTCAGGTTGGCAAGTTCTATGGGGAAGCCCATTGCCGCCTCTGGTGGAAACGCCATGGGAGATTTCAGTTTCAAAATCTCTGTGAAAAAGCGTCAGAGAAGCTTGTGCGTTTAGAATCCAGCATATCTCACTGAACCGAAGAAGTGGTAGTTAGAAGGGGGTTAGAGCTGCAAGCAGTTTGGTTTGGGAAATTAGAAGAGAAATCACACAGCAAATGCCTTCCAACAGGCTTGGAAAAATGTGTTCTATATCTGTGCCAATCAGACGCCCCGGAGGTGAGCTTTCAGACGCTAGTTTAACTCTAAGGGAGGAAGCAGCAGAATGTGCCTCTCACATCTAGCCTGTAGGATCTCAGGTTGGCAAGTTCTATGGGGAAGCCCATTGGAGCCTACGATGGAAATGGGTTTGGCGATTTCAGTTTCAAAATCTCTGTGAAAAAGCGTCAGAGAAGACTGAACCGAAGAAGTGGTAGTTAGAAGGGGGTTAGAGCTGCAAGCATTTTGGTTTGGGAAATTAGATGCGAAATCACAGTGCAAATGCCTTCCAACAGGCTTGGAAAAATGTGTTCTATATCTCTACCAAACAGACTCCCCGTAGGTTGAGCTATCAGAAGCTAGTTTAACTCTAAGGATGGAAGCAGCAGAATGTGCTTCTCACATGTAGCCTGTAGGAATTTAGGTTGGCAAGTTCTATGGGGAAGCCCATTGCCGCCTCTGGTGGAAACGCCATGGGAGATTTCAGTTTCAAAATCTCTGTGAAAAAGCGTCAGAGAAGCTTGTGCGTTTAGAATCCAGCATATCTCACTGAACCGAAGAAGTGGTAGTTAGAAGGGAGTTCGAGCTGCAAGCAGTTTGGTTTGGGAAATTAGACGCAAAATCACACTGCAAATGCCTTCCAACAGGCTTGGAAAAGTGTGTTCTATATCTCTGCCAAACAGACTCCCCGGAGGTTGAGCTTTCAGAAGCTAGTTTAACTCTAAGGGAGGAAGCAGCAGAATGTGCCCCTCACATCTAGCCTGTAGGTATTCAGGTAGGCAAGTTCTATGGGGAAGCTCATAGGCGCCTACGTTGGAAACGGGTTTGGCGATTTCAGTTTCAAAATCTCTGTGAAAAAGCATTAGAGAAGCTTCTGTGTTTAGAATCCAGCATATCTCACTGAACCAAAGAAGTGGTAGTTAGAAGGGAGTTAGAGCTGCAAGCAGTTTGGTTTGGGAAATTAGACGCGAAATCACACTGCAAATGCCTTCCAACAGGCTTGGAAAAATGTGTTCTATATCTCTGCCAAACAGACGCCCCAGAGGTGAGCTTTCAGACGATAGTTTAACTCTAAGGGAGGAAGCAGCAGAATGTGCCTCTCACATCTAGCCTGTAGGAATTCAGGTTGGCAAGTTCTATGGGGAAGCCCATTGGAGCCTAGGATAGAAACGGGTTTGGCGATTTCAGTTTCAAAATCTCTGTGAAAAAGCGTCAGAGAAGCTTCTCCGTTCAGAATCCAGCATATCTCACTGAACCGAAGAAGTGGTAGTTAAGTGGTAGTTAGAAGGCAGTTAGAGCTGCAAGCAGTTTGGTTTGGGAAATTAGACGCGAAATCACACTGCAAATGCCTTCCAACAGGCTTGGAAAAGTGTGTTCTATATCTCTGCCAAACAAACTCCCCGGAGGATGAGCTTTCAGAAGCTCGTTTAACTCTAAGGGAGGAAGCAGCAGAATGTGCCTCTCACATGTAGCCTGTGGGAATTCAGGTTGGCAAGTTCTATGGGGAAGCCCATTGCTGCCTATGGTGGAAATGGCATGGGAGATTTCAGTTTGAAAATCTCTGTGAAAAAGCGTCAGAGAAGCTTCTGCGTTTAGAATCCAGCATATCTCACTGAACCGAAGAAGTGGTAGTTAGAAGGGAGTTCGAGCTGCAAGCAGTTTGGTTTGGGAAATTAGACGCAAAATCACACTGCAAAGGCCTTCCAACAGGCTTGGAAAATTGTGTTATATATCTCTGCCAAACAGACTCCCCGGAGGTTGAGCTTTCAGAAGCTAGTTTAACTATAAGGGAGGAAGCAGCAGAATGTGCCTCTCACATGTAGCCTGTAGGAATTCAGGTTGGCAAGTTCTATGGGGAAGCCCATTGGCGCCTACGTTGGAAACGGGTTTGGAGATTTCAGTTTCAAAATCTCTGTGAAAAAGCGTCAGAGAAGCTTCCCCGCATAGAATCCAGCATATCTCACTAAGCCGAAGAAGTGGTAGTTAGAAGGGAGTTGGAGCTGCAAGCAGTTTGGTTTGGGAAATTAGACCCGAAATCACACTGCACATGCCTTCCAACAGGCTTGGAAAAGTGTGGTCTATATCTCTGCCAAACAGACTCCCCGGAGGTTCAGCTTTCAGAAGCAAGTTTAACGCTAAGGGAGGAATCAGCAGAGTGTTCCTCTCACATCTAGCCTGTAGGAATTCAGGTTGGCAAGTTCTATGGGGAAGCCCATTGGGGCCTATGGTGGAAACGGCTTGCGAGAGTTCAGTTTCAAAATCTCTGTGAGAAAGCGCCAGAGAAGCTTCCCCGTTTAGAATCCAGCATATCCCACTGAGCCGAAGAAGTGGTACTTAGAAGGGAGTTAGAGCTGCAAGCAGATTGGTTTGGGAAATTAGACGTGAAATCACACTGCAAATGCGTTCCAACAGGCTTGGAAAGGTGTGTTCTATATCTCTGCCAAACAGACTCCCCAGAGGTTGAGCTTTCAGAAGCAAGTTTAACTCTAAGGGAGGAAGCAGCAGAACGTGCCTCTCACATCTAGCCTATAGGAACTCAGGTTGGCAAGTTCTATGGGGAAGCCCACTGGCGCCTACGATGGAAACGGGTTTGGCGATTTCACTTTCAAAATCTCTGTGAAAAAGCTTCAGAGAAGCTTCCCCGTTTAGAATCCAGCATATCTCACTGAACCGAAGAAGTGGTAGTTAGAAGGGAGTTGGAGCTGCAAGCAGTCTGGTTTGGGAAATTAGACGCGAAATCACACTGCAAATGCCTTCCAACAGGCTTGGAAAAGTGTGTTCTATATCTCTGCCAAACAAACTCCCCGGAGGATGATCTTTCAGAAGCTCGTTTAACTCTAAGTGAGGAAGCAGCAGAATGTGCCTCTCACATGTAGCCTGTGGGAATTCAGGTTGGCAAGTTCTATGGGGAAGCCCATTGGAGCCTACGATGGAAACGGGTTTGGAGATTTCAGTTTCAAAATCTCTGTGAAAAAGCGTCAGAGAAGCTTCTCCGTTCACAATCCAGCATATCTCACTGAACGGAAGAAGTGGTAGTTAGAAGGGAGTTAGAGATGCAAGCACTTTGGTTGGGGAAATTAGACCCGAAATCACACTGCAAATGCCTTCCAACAGGCTTGGAAAAGTGTGTTCTATATCTCTGCCAAACAGACACCCCGGAGGTTGAGCTTTCAGAAGCAAGTTTAACTCTAAGGGAGGAATCAGCAGAGTGTTCCTCTCACATCTAGTCTGTAGGAATTCAGGTTGGCAAGTTCTATGTGGAAGCCCATTGGGGCCTATGGTGGAAACGGCTTGCGAGAGTTCAGTTTCAAAATCTCTGTGAGAAAGCGCCAGAGAAGCTTCCCCGTTTATAATCCAGCATATCTCACTGAACCGAAGAAGTGGTAGTTAGAAGGGAGTTCGAGCTGCAAGCAGTTTGGTTGGGGAAATTAGACGCAAAATCACACTGCAAATGCATTCTAACAGGCTTGGAAAGGTGTGTTCTATATCTCTGCCAAAAAGACGCCCTGGAGGTTGAGCTTTCAGAAGCTAGTTTAACACTAAGGGAGGAAGCAGCAGAATGTGCGTCTCACATCTAGCCAGTAGGAACTCATGTTTTCAAGTTCTATGGGGAAGCCCATTGCCGCCTCTGGTGGAAACGCCATGGGAGATTTCAGTTTCAAAATCTCTGTGAAAAAGCGTCAGAGAAGCTTGTGCGTTTAGAATCCAGCATATCTCACTGAACCGAAGAAGTGGTAGTTAGAAGGGGGTTAGAGCTGCAAGCAGTTTGGTTTGGGAAACTAGACGCGAAATCACACTGCAAATGCCTTCCAACAGGCTTGGAAAAATGTGTTCTATATCTGTGCCAAACAGACTACCCGGAGGTTGAGCTTTCAGAAGCTAGTTTAACTCTAAGGGAGGAAGCAGCAGAATATGCCTCTCACATCTAGCCAGTAGGAATTCAGGTTGGCAACTTCTATGGGGAAGCCGATTGGAGCCTACGATGGAAAAGGGTTTGGCGATTTCAGTTTCAAAATCTTTGTGAAAAAGCGTCAGAGAAGCTTCTCAGTTCAGAATCCAGCATATCTCACTGAACCGAAGAATTGGTAGTTAGAAGGCAGTTAGAGCTGCAAGCAGTTTGGTTTGGGAAATTAGACGCGAAATCACACTGCAAATGCCTTCCAACAGGCTTGGAAAAGTGTGTTCTATATCTCTGCCAAACAGACTCCCCGGAGGTTGAGCTTTCAGAAGCTAGTTTAACTCTAAGGGAGGAAGCAGCACAATGTGCCTCTCACATGTAGCCTGTAGGAATTCAGGTTGGCAAGTTCTATGGGGAAGCCCATTGGCGCCTACGTTGGAAACGGGTTTGGAGATTTCAGTTTCAAAATCTCTGTGAAAAAGCGTCAGAGAAGCTTCCCGTTCAGAATCCAGCATATCTCACTGAGCCGAAGAAGTGGTAGTTAGAAGGGAGTTAGAGCTGCAAGCAGTTTGGTTTGGGAAATTAGTCTCGAAATCACCATGCAAATGTCTTCCAAGAGGCTTGAAAATGTGTGTGGTATATCTCAGACAAAGAGATTCCCTGGAGGTTGAGCTTTTAGAAGGAAGTTTAAATCAAAGGGAGGAATCAGCAGAATGTTCCTCTCACATCTAGCCTGTAGGAATTCAGGTTGGCAAGTTCTATGGGGAAGCAAATAGGCGCCTACGTTGGAAACGGGTTTGGCGATTTCAGTTTCAAAATCTCTCTGAAAAAGCGTCAGAGAAGCTTCTCCGTTCAGAATCCAGCATATCTCACTGAACGGAAGAAGTGGTAGTTAGATGGGAGTTAGAGATGCAAGCAGTTTGGTTGGGGAAATTAGACCCGAAATCACACTGCAAATGCCTTCCAACAGGCTTGGAAAAGTGTGTTCTATATCTCTGCCAAACAGACTCCCCGGAGGTTGAGCTTTCAGAAGCAAGTTTAACTCTAAGGGAGGAATCAGCAGAGTGTTCCTCTCACATCTAGCCTGTAGGAATTCAGGTTGGCAAGTTCTATGTGGAAGCCCATTGGGGTCTATGGTGGAAACGGCTTGCGAGAGTTCAGTTTCAAAATCTCTGTGAGAAAGAGCCAGAGAAGCTTCCCCGTTTAGAATCCAGCATATCTCACTGAACCGAAGAAGTGGTAGTTAGAAGGGAGTTCGAGCTGCAAGCAGTTTGGTTTGGGAAATTAGACGCAAAATCACACTGCAAATGCGTTCCAACAGGCTTGGAAAGGTGTGTTCTATATCTCTGCCAAACAGACGCCCTGGAGGTTGAGCTTTCAGAAGCAAGTTTAACTCTAAGGGAGGAAGCAGCAGAATGTGCCTCTCACATCTAGCCAGTAGGAACTCATGTTGGCAAGTTCTATGGGGAAGCCCATTGCCGCCTCTGGTGGAAACGTCATGGGAGATTTCAGTTTCAAAATCTCTGTGAAAAAGCGTCAGAGAAGCTTGTGCGTTTAGAATCCAGCATATCTCACTGAACCGAAGAAGTGGTAGTTAGAAGGGAGTTAGAGCTGCAAGCAGTTTGTTTTGGGAAATTAGACACGAAATCACACTGCAAATGCCTTCCAACAGGCTTGGATAAGTGTGTTCTATATCTCTGCCAAACAGACTCCCCGGAGGTTGAGGTTTCAGAAGCAAGATTCTCTCTAAGGGAGGAAGCAGCAGAATGTGCCTCTCACATCTAGCCTGTAGGAATTCAGGTTGGCAAGTTCTATGGGGAAGCCCATTGGAGCCTAGGATAGAAACGGGTTTGGCGATTTCAGTTTCAAAATCTCTGTGAAAAAGCGTCAGAGAAGCTTGTCCGTTCAGAATCCAGCATATCTCACTGAACCGAAGAAGTGGTAGTTAAGTGGTAGTTAGAAGGCAGTTAGAGCTGCAAGCAGTTTGGTTTGGGAAATTAGACGCGAAATCACACTGCAAATGCCTTCCAACAGGCTTGGAAAATTGTGTTCTATATCTCTGCCAAACAAACTCCCCGGAGGATGAGCTTTCAGAAGCTCGTTTAACTCTAAGGGAGGAAGCAGCAGAATGTGCCTCTCACATGTAGCCTGTGGGAATTCAGGTTGGCAAGTTCTATGGGGAAGCCCATTGCTGCCTATGGTGGAAATGGCATGGGAGATTTCAGTTTGAAAATCTCTGTGAAAAAGCGTCAGAGAAGCTTCTGCGTTTAGAATCCAGCATATCTCACTGAACCGAAGAAGTGGTAGTTAGAAGGGAGTTCGAGCTGCAAGCAGTTTGGTTTGGGAAATTAGACGCAAAATCACACTGCAAATGCCTTCCAACAGGCTTGGAAAATTGTGTTCTATATCTCTGCCAAACAGACTCCCCGGAGTTTGAGCTTTCAGAAGCTAGTTTAACACTAAGGGAGGAAGCAGCAGAATGTGCCTCTCACATGTAGCCTGTAGGAATTCAGGTTGGCAAGTTCTATGGGGAAGCCCATTGGCGCCTACGTTGGAAACGGGTTTGGAGATTTCAGTTTCAAAATCTCTGTGAAAAAGCGTCAGAGAAGCTTCCCCGCATAGAATCCAGCATATCTCACTGAGCCGAAGAAGTGGTAGTTAGAAGGGAGTTGGAGCTGCAAGCAGTTTGGTTTGGGAAATTAGACCCAAAATCACACTGCACATGCCTTCCAACAGGCTTGGAAAAGTGTGTTCTATATCTCTGCCAAACAGACTCCCCGGAGTTTGAGCTTTCAGAAGCAAGTTTAACTCTAAGGGAGGAATCAGCAGAGTGTTCCTCTCACATCTAGCCTGTAGGAATTCAGGTTGGCAAGTTCTATGGGGAAGCCCATTGGGGCCTATGGTGGAAACGGCTTGCGAGAGTTCAGTTTCAAAATCTCTGTGAGAAAGCGCCAGAGAAGCTTCCCCGTTTAGAATCCAGCATATCCCCCTGAGCCCAAGAAGTGGTAGTTAGAAGGGAGTTAGAGCTGCAAGCAGATTGGTTTGGGAAATTAGACGTGAAATCACACTGCAAATGCGTTCCAACAGGCTTGGAAAGGTGTGTTCTATATCTCTGCCAAACAGACTCCCCAGAGCTTGAGCTTTCAGAAGCAAGTTTAACTCTAAGGGAGGAAGCAGCAGAACGTGCCTCTCACATCTAGCCTGTAGGAATTCAGGTTGGCAAGTTCTAGGGAGAAGCTCATAGGCGCCTACGTTGGAAACGGATTTGGCGATTTCAGTTTCAAAATCTCTTTGAAAAAGCGTCAGAGAAGCTTCTCCTTTCAGAATCCAGCATATCTCACTGAACGGAAGAAGTGGTAGTTAGATGGGAGTTAGAGATGCAAGCACTTTGGTTGGGGAAATTAGACTCGAAATCACACTGCAAATGCCTTCCAACAGGCTTGGAAAAGTGTGTTCTATATCTCTGCCAAACAGACAACCCGGAGGTTGAGCTTTCAGAAGCAAGTTTAACTCTAAGGGAGGAATCAGCAGAGTGTTCCTCTCATATCTAGCCTGTAGGAATTCAGGTTGGCAAGTTCTATGTGGAAGCCAATTGGGGCCTATGGTGGAAACGGCTTGCGAGAGTTCAGTTTCAAAAACTCTGTGAGAAAGAGCCAGAGAAGCTTCCCCGTTTAGAATCCAGCATATCTCACTGAACCGAAGAAGTGGTAGTTAGAAGGGAGTTCGAGCTGCAAGCAGTTTGGTTTGGGAAATTAGACGCAAAATCACACTGCAAATGCATTCCAACAGGCTTGGAAAGGTGTGTTCTATATCTCTGGCAAACAGACGCCCTGGAGGTTGAGCTTTCAGAAGCAAGTTTAACTCTAAGGGAGGAAGCAGCAGAATGTGCCTCTCACATCTAGCCAGTAGGAACTCATGTTTTCAAATTCTATGGGGAAGCCCATTGCCGCATCTGGTGGAAACGCCATGGGAGATTTCAGTTTCAAAATCTCTGTGAAAAAGCGTCAGAGAAGCTTGTGCGTTTAGAATCCAGCATATCTCACTGAACCGAAGAAGTGGTAGTTAGAAGGGGGTTAGAGATGCAAGCAGTTTGGTTTGGGAAATTAGACGCGAAATCACACTGCAAATGCCTTCCAACAGGCTTCGATAAGTGTGTTCTATATCTCTGCCAAACAGACTCCCCGGAGGTTGAGGTTTCAGAAGCAAGTTTCTCTCTAATGGAGGAAGCAACACAATGTGCCTCTCCCATCTAGCCTGTAGGAATTCAGGTTGGCAACTTCTATGGGGAAGCCCATTGGAGCCTACGATGGAAATGGGTTTGGCGATTTCAGTTTCAAAATCTCTGTGAAAAAGCGTCAGAGAAGCTTCTCAGTTCAGAATCCAGCATATCTCACTGAACCGAAGAAGTGGTAGTTAGAAGGCAGTTAGAGCTGCAAGTAGTTTGGTTTGGGAAATTAGACGCGAAATCACACTGCAAATGCCTTCCAACAGGCTTGGAAAAGTGTGTTCTATATCTCTGCCAAACAGACTCCCCGGAGGTTGAGCTTTCAGAAGCTAGTTTAACTCTAAGGGAGGAAGCAGCACAATGTGCCTCTCACATGTAGCCTGTAGGAATTCAGGTTGGCAAGTTCTATGGGGAAGCCCATTGGCGCCTACGTTGGAAACGGGTTTGGAGATTTCAGTTTCAAAATCTCGGTGAAAAAGCGTCAGAGAAGCTTCCCGTTCAGAATCCAGCATATCTCACTGAGCCGAAGAAGTGGTAGTTAGAAGGGAGTTAGAGCTGCAAGCAGTTTGGTTTGGGAAATTAGTCTCGAAATCACAATGCAAATGTCTTCCAAGAGGCTTGAAAATGTATGTGGTATATCTCAGACAAAGAGATTCCCTGGAGGTTGAGCTTTTAGAAGGAAGTTTAACTCAAAGGGAGGAATCAGCAGAATTTTCCTCTCACATCTAGCCTGTAGAAATTCAGGTTGGCTAGTTCTATGGGGAAGCAAATAGGCGCCTACGTTGGAAACGGGTTTGGCGATTTCATTTTCAAAATCTCTGTAAAAAAGCATTAGAGAAGCTTCTGCGTTTAGAATCCAGCATATCTCACTGAACCGAAGAAGTGGTAGTTAGAATGGAGTTGGAGCTGCAAGCAGATTGTTTTGGGAAATTAGACACGAAATCACACTGCAAATGCCTTCCAACAGGCTTGGACAAGTGTGTTCTATATCTCTGCCAAACAGACTTCCCGGAGGTTGAGGTTTCAGAAGCAAGTTTCTCTCTAAGGGAGGAAGCAACAGAATGTGCCTCTCCCATCTAGCCTGTAGGAATTCAGGTTGGCAAGTTCTATGGTGAAGCCCATTTGAGCCTACGATGGAAACGGGTTTGGCGATTTCAGTTTCAAAATCTCTGTGAAATAGCGTCAGAGAAGCTTCTCCGTTCAGAATCCAGCATATCTCACTGAACCGAAGAAGTGGTAGTTAGAAGGGAGTTAGAGCTGCAAGCAGTTTGGTTTCGGAAATTAGACGCGAAATCACAATGCAAATGTCTTCCAAGAGGCTTGAAAATGTGTGTGGTATATCTCAGACAAAGAGATTCCCAGGAGGTTGAGCTTTTAGAAGGAATTTTAATTCAAAGGGAGGAATCAACAGAATGTTCCTCTCACATCGAGACTGTAGGAATTCAGGTTGGCAAGTTCTATGGGGAAGCCCATTGCCGCCTCTGGTGGAAACGCCATGGGAGATTTCAGTTTCAAAATCTCTGTGAAAAAGCGTCAGAGAAGCTTGTGCGTTTAGAATCCAGCATATCTCACTGAACCGAAGAAGTGGTAGTTAGAAGGGGGTTAGAGCTGCAAGCAGTTTGGTTTGGGAAATTAGAAGAGAAATCACACAGCAAATGCCTTCCAACAGGCTTGGAAAAATGTGTTCTATATCTGTGCCAATCAGACGCCCCGGAGGTGAGCTTTCAGACGCTAGTTTAACTCTAAGGGAGGAAGCAGCAGAATGTGCCTCTCACATCTAGCCTGTAGGATCTCAGGTTGGCAAGTTCTATGGGGAAGCCCATTGGAGCCTACGATGGAAATGGGTTTGGCGATTTCAGTTTCAAAATCTCTGTGAAAAAGCGTCAGAGAAGACTGAACCGAAGAAGTGGTAGTTAGAAGGGGGTTAGAGCTGCAAGCATTTTGGTTTGGGAAATTAGATGCGAAATCACAGTGCAAATGCCTTCCAACAGGCTTGGAAAAATGTGTTCTATATCTCTACCAAACAGACTCCCCGTAGGTTGAGCTATCAGAAGCTAGTTTAACTCTAAGGATGGAAGCAGCAGAATGTGCCTCTCACATGTAGCCTGTAGGAATTTAGGTTGGCAAGTTCTATGGGGAAGCCCATTGCCGCCTCTGGTGGAAACGCCATGGGAGATTTCAGTTTCAAAATCTCTGTGAAAAAGCGTCAGAGAAGCTTGTGCGTTTAGAATCCAGCATATCTCACTGAACCGAAGAAGTGGTAGTTAGAAGGGAGTTCGAGCTGCAAGCAGTTTGGTTTGGGAAATTAGACGCAAAATCACACTGCAAATGCCTTCCAACAGGCTTGGAAAAGTGTGTTCTATATCTCTGCCAAACAGACTCCCCGGAGGTTGAGCTTTCAGAAGCTAGTTTAACTCTAAGGGAGGAAGCAGCAGAATGTGCCCCTCACATCTAGCCTGTAGGTATTCAGGTTGGCAAGTTCTATGGGGAAGCTCATAGGCGCCTACGTTGGAAACGGGTTTGGCGATTTCAGTTTCAAAATCTCTGTGAAAAAGCATTAGAGAAGCTTCTGTGTTTAGAATCCAGCATATCTCACTGAACCAAAGAAGTGGTAGTTAGAAGGGAGTTAGAGCTGCAATCAGTTTGGTTTGGGAAATTAGACGCGAAATCACACTGCAAATGCCTTCCAACAGGCTTGGAAAAATGTGTTCTATATCTCTGCCAAACAGACGCCCCAGAGGTGAGCTTTCAGACGATAGTTTAACTCTAAGGGAGGAAGCAGCAGAATGTGCCTCTCACATCTAGCCTGTAGGAATTCAGGTTGGCAAGTTCTATGGGGAAGCCCATTGGAGCCTAGGATAGAAACGGGTTTGGCGATTTCAGTTTCAAAATCTCTGTGAAAAAGCGTCAGAGAAGCTTCTCCGTTCAGAATCCAGCATATCTCACTGAACCGAAGAAGTGGTAGTTAAGTGGTAGTTAGAAGGCAGTTAGAGCTGCAAGCAGTTTGGTTTGGGAAATTAGACGCGAAATCACACTGCAAATGCCTTCCAACAGGCTTGGAAAAGTGTGTTCTATATCTCTGCCAAACAAACTCCCCGGAGGATGAGCTTTCAGAAGCTCGTTTAACTCTAAGGGAGGAAGCAGCAGAATGTGCCTCTCACATGTAGCCTGTGGGAATTCAGGTTGGCAAGTTCTATGGGGAAGCCCATTGCTGCCTATGGTGGAAATGGCATGGGAGATTTCAGTTTGAAAATCTCTGTGAAAAAGCGTCAGAGAAGCTTCTGCGTTTAGAATCCAGCATATCTCACTGAACCGAAGAAGTGGTAGTTAGAAGGGAGTTCGAGCTGCAAGCAGTTTGGTTTGGGAAATTAGACGCAAAATCACACTGCAAAGGCCTTCCAACAGGCTTGGAAAATTGTGTTATATATCTCTGCCAAACAGACTCCCCGGAGGTTGAGCTTTCAGAAGCTAGTTTAACTATAAGGGAGGAAGCAGCAGAATGTGCCTCTCACATGTAGCCTGTAGGAATTCAGGTTGGCAAGTTCTATGGGGAAGCCCATTGGCGCCTACGTTGGAAACGGGTTTGGAGATTTCAGTTTCAAAATCTCTGTGAAAAAGCGTCAGAGAAGCTTCCCCGCATAGAATCCAGCATATCTCACTAAGCCGAAGAAGTGGTAGTTAGAAGGGAGTTGGAGCTGCAAGCAGTCTGGTTTGGGAAATTAGACGCGAAATCACACTGCAAATGCCTTCCAACAGGCTTGGAAAAGTGTGTTCTATATCTCTGCCAAACAAACTCCCCGGAGGATGATCTTTCAGAAGCTCGTTTAACTCTAAGTGAGGAAGCAGCAGAATGTGCCTCTCACATGTAGCCTGTGGGAATTCAGGTTGGCAAGTTCTATGGGGAAGCCCATTGGAGCCTACGATGGAAACGGGTTTGGAGATTTCAGTTTCAAAATCTCTGTGAAAAAGCGTCAGAGAAGCTTCTCCGTTCACAATCCAGCATATCTCACTGAACGGAAGAAGTGGTAGTTAGAAGGGAGTTAGAGATGCAAGCACTTTGGTTGGGGAAATTAGACCCGAAATCACACTGCAAATGCCTTCCAACAGGCTTGGAAAAGTGTGTTCTATATCTCTGCCAAACAGACACCCCGGAGGTTGAGCTTTCAGAAGCAAGTTTAACTCTAAGGGAGGAATCAGCAGAGTGTTCCTCTCACATCTAGCCTGTAGGAATTCAGGTTGGCAAGTTCTATGTGGAAGCCCATTGGGGCCTATGGTGGAAACGGCTTGCGAGAGTTCAGTTTCAAAATCTCTGTGAGAAAGCGCCAGAGAAGCTTCCCCGTTTATAATCCAGCATATCTCACTGAACCGAAGAAGTGGTAGTTAGAAGGGAGTTCGAGCTGCAAGCAGTTTGGTTTGGGAAATTAGACGCAAAATCACACTGCAAATGCATTCTAACAGGCTTGGAAAGGTGTGTTCTATATCTCTGCCAAACAGACGCCCTGGAGGTTGAGCTTTCAGAAGCTAGTTTAACACTAAGGGAGGAAGCAGCAGAATGTGCGTCTCACATCTAGCCAGTAGGAACTCATGTTTTCAAGTTCTATGGGGAAGCCCATTGCCGCCTCTGGTGGAAACGCCATGGGAGATTTCAGTTTCAAAATCTCTGTGAAAAAGCGTCAGAGAAGCTTGTGCGTTTAGAATCCAGCATATCTCACTGAACCGAAGAAGTGGTAGTTAGAAGGGGGTTAGAGCTGCAAGCAGTTTGGTTTGGGAAACTAGACGCGAAATCACACTGCAAATGCCTTCCAACAGGCTTGGAAAAATGTGTTCTATATCTGTGCCAAACAGACTACCCGGAGGTTGAGCTTTCAGAAGCTAGTTTAACTCTAAGGGAGGAAGCAGCAGAATATGCCTCTCACATCTAGCCTGTAGGAATTCAGGTTGGCAAGTTCTATGGGGAAGCCCATTGGCGCCTACGGTGGAAACGGCATGGGAGATTTCAGTTTCAAAATCTCTGTGAAAAAGCGTCAGAGAAGCTTCTGCGTTTAGAATCCAGCATATCTCACTGAACCGAAGAAGTCTTAGTTAGAAGGGAGTTAGATGTGCAAGCAGTTTGGTTTGGGAAATTAGACGCGAAATCACACTGCAAATGCCTTCCAACAGGCTTCGATAAGTGTGTTCTATATCTCTGCCAAACAGACTCCCCGGAGGTTGAGGTTTCAGAAGCAAGTTTCTCTCTAAGGGAGGAAGCAACAGAATGTGCCTCTCCCATCTAGCCAGTAGGAATTCAGGTTGGCAACTTCTATGGGGAAGCCGATTGGAGCCTACGATGGAAAAGGGTTTGGCGATTTCAGTTTCAAAATCTTTGTGAAAAAGCGTCAGAGAAGCTTCTCAGTTCAGAATCCAGCATATCTCACTGAACCGAAGAATTGGTAGTTAGAAGGCAGTTAGAGCTGCAAGCAGTTTGGTTTGGGAAATTAGACGCGAAATCACACTGCAAATGCCTTCCAACAGGCTTGGAAAAGTGTGTTCTATATCTCTGCCAAACAGACTCCCCGGAGGTTGAGCTTTCAGAAGCTAGTTTAACTCTAAGGGAGGAAGCAGCACAATGTGCCTCTCACATGTAGCCTGTAGGAATTCAGGTTGGCAAGTTCTATGGGGAAGCCCATTGGCGCCTACGTTGGAAACGGGTTTGGAGATTTCAGTTTCAAAATCTCTGTGAAAAAGCGTCAGAGAAGCTTCCCGTTCAGAATCCAGCATATCTCACTGAGCCGAAGAAGTGGTAGTTAGAAGGGAGTTAGAGCTGCAAGCAGTTTGGTTTGGGAAATTAGTCTCGAAATCACCATGCAAATGTCTTCCAAGAGGCTTGAAAATGTGTGTGGTATATCTCAGACAAAGAGATTCCCTGGAGGTTGAGCTTTTAGAAGGAAGTTTAACTCAAAGGGAGGAATCAGCAGAATGTTCCTCTCACATCTAGCCTGTAGGAATTCAGGTTGGCAAGTTCTATGGGGAAGCAAATAGGCGCCTACGTTGGAAACGGGTTTGGCGATTTCAGTTTCAAAATCTCTGTGAAAAAGCGTCAGAGAAGCTTCTCCGTTCAGAATCCAGCATATCTCACTGAACCGAAGAAGTGGTAGTTAGAAGGGAGTTCGAGCTGCAAGCAGTTTGGTTTGGGAAATTAGACGCAAAATCACACTGCAAATGCGTTCCAACAGGCTTGGAAAGGTGTGTTCTATATCTCTGCCAAACAGACGCCCTGGAGGTTGAGCTTTCAGAAGCAAGTTTAACTCTAAGGGAGGAAGCAGCAGAATGTGCCTCTCACATCTAGCCAGTAGGAACTCATGTTGGCAAGTTCTATGGGGAAGCCCATTGCCGCCTCTGGTGGAAACGCCATGGGAGATTTCAGTTTCAAAATCTCTGTGAAAAAGCGTCAGAGAAGCTTGTGCGTTTAGAATCCAGCATATCTCACTGAACCGAAGAAGTGGTAGTTAGAAGGGAGTTAGAGCTGCAAGCAGTTTGTTTTGGGAAATTAGACACGAAATCACACTGCAAATGCCTTCCAACAGGCTTGGATAAGTGTGTTCTATATCTCTGCCAAACAGACTCCCCGGAGGTTGAGGTTTCAGAAGCAAGATTCTCTCTAAGGGAGGAAGCAGCAGAATGTGCCTCTCACATCTAGCCTGTAGGAATTCAGGTTGGCAAGTTCTATGGGGAAGCCCATTGGAGCCTAGGATAGAAACGGGTTTGGCGATTTCAGTTTCAAAATCTCTGTGAAAAAGCGTCAGAGAAGCTTGTCCGTTCAGAATCCAGCATATCTCACTGAACCGAAGAAGTGGTAGTTAAGTGGTAGTTAGAAGGCAGTTAGAGCTGCAAGCAGTTTGGTTTGGGAAATTAGACGCGAAATCACACTGCAAATGCCTTCCAACAGGCTTGGAAAAGTGTGTTCTATATCTCTGCCAAACAAACTCCCCGGAGGATGAGCTTTCAGAAGCTCGTTTAACTCTAAGGGAGGAAGCAGCAGAATGTGCCTCTCACATGTAGCCTGTGGGAATTCAGGTTGGCAAGTTCTATGGGGAAGCCCATTGCTGCCTATGGTGGAAATGGCATGGGAGATTTCAGTTTGAAAATCTCTGTGAAAAAGCGTCAGAGAAGCTTCTGCGTTTAGAATCCAGCATATCTCACTGAACCGAAGAAGTGGTAGTTAGAAGGGAGTTCGAGCTGCAAGCAGTTTGGTTTGGGAAATTAGACGCAAAATCACACTGCAAATGCCTTCCAACAGGCTTGGAAAATTGTGTTCTATATCTCTGCCAAACAGACTCCCCGGAGTTTGAGCTTTCAGAAGCTAGTTTAACACTAAGGGAGGAAGCAGCAGAATGTGCCTCTCACATGTAGCCTGTAGGAATTCAGGTTGGCAAGTTCTATGGGGAAGCCCATTGGCGCCTACGTTGGAAACGGGTTTGGAGATTTCAGTTTCAAAATCTCTGTGAAAAAGCGTCAGAGAAGCTTCCCCGCATAGAATCCAGCATATCTCACTGAGCCGAAGAAGTGGTAGTTAGAAGGGAGTTGGAGCTGCAAGCAGTTTGGTTTGGGAAATTAGACCCAAAATCACACTGCACATGCCTTCCAACAGGCTTGGAAAAGTGTGTTCTATATCTCTGCCAAACAGACTCCCCGGAGTTTGAGCTTTCAGAAGCAAGTTTAACTCTAAGGGAGGAATCAGCAGAGTGTTCCTCTCACATCTAGCCTGTAGGAATTCAGGTTGGCAAGTTCTATGGGGAAGCCCATTGGGGCCTATGGTGGAAACGGCTTGCGAGAGTTCAGTTTCAAAATCTCTGTGAGAAAGCGCCAGAGAAGCTTCCCCGTTTAGAATCCAGCATATCTCACTGAACCGAAGAAGTGGTAGTTAGAAGGGAGTTGGAGCTGCAAGCAGTCTGGTTTGGGAAATTAGACGCGAAATCACACTGCAAATGCCTTCCAACAGGCTTGGAAAAGTGTGTTCTATATCTCTGCCAAACAAACTCCCCGGAGGATGATCTTTCAGAAGCTCGTTTAACTCTAAGTGAGGAAGCAGCAGAATGTGCCTCTCACAAGTAGCCTGTGGGAATTCAGGTTGGCAAGTTCTATGGGGAAGCCCATTGGAGCCTACGATGGAAACGGGTTTGGAGATTTCAGTTTCAAAATCTCTGTGAAAAAGCGTCAGAGAAGCTTCTCCGTTCACAATCCAGCATATCTCACTGAACGGAAGAAGTGGAAGTTAGAAGGGAGTTAGAGATGCAAGCAGTTTGGTTGGGGAAATTAGACCCGAAATCACACTGCAAATGCCTTCCAACAGGCTTGGAAAAGTGTGTTCTATATCTGTGCCAAACAGACACCCCGGAGGTTGAGCTTTCAGAAGCAAGTTTAACTCTAAGGGAGGAATCAGCAGAGTGTTCCTATCACATCTAGCCTGTAGGAATTCAGGTTGGCAAGTTCTATGTGGAAGCCCATTGGGGCCAATGGTGGAAACGGATTGCGAGAGTTCAGTTTCAAAATCTCTGTGAGAAAGCGCCAGAGAAGCTTCCCCGTTTATAATCCAGCATATCTCACTGAACCGAAGAAGTGGTAGTTAGAAGGGAGTTCGAGCTGCAAGCAGTTTGGTTTGGGAAATTAGACGCAAAATCACACTGCAAATGCATTCCAACAGGCTTGGAAAGGTGTGTTCTATATCTCTGCCAAAAAGACGCCCTGGAGGTTGAGCTTTCAGAAGCTAGTTTAACTCTAAGGGAGGAAGCAGCAGAATGTGCGTCTCACATCTAGCCAGTAGGAACTCATGTTTTCAAGTTCTATGGGGAAGCACATTGCCGCCTCTGGTGGAAACGCCATGGGAGATTTCAGTTTCAAAATCTCTGTGAAAAAGCGTCAGAGAAGCTTGTGCGTTTAGAATCCAGCATATCTCACTGAACCGAAGAAGTGGTAGTTAGAAGGGGGTTAGAGCTGCAAGCAGTTTGGTTTGGGAAACTAGACGCGAAATCACACTGCAAATGCCTTCCAACAGGCTTGGAAAATTGTGTTCTATATCTCTGCCAAACAGACTCCCCGGAGTTTGAGCTTTCAGAAGCTAGTTTAACTCTAAGGGAGGAAGCAGCAGAATGTGCCTCTCACATGTAGCCTGTAGGAATTCAGGCTGGCAAGTTCTATGGGGAAGCCCATTGGCGCCTACGTTGGAAACGGGTTTGGAGATTTCAGTTTCAAAATCTCTGTGAAAAAGCGTCAGAGAAGCTTCCCCGCATAGAATCCAGCATATCTCACTGAGCCGAAGAAGTGGTAGTTAGAAGGGAGATGGAGCTGCAAGCAGTTTGGTTTGGGAAATTAGACCCAAAATCACACTGCACATGCCTTCCAACAGGCTTGGAAAACTGTGTTCTATATCTCTGCCAAACAGACTCCCCGGAGTTTGAGCTTTCAGAAGCAAGTTTAACTCTAAGGGAGGAATCAGCAGAGTGTTCCTCTCACATCTAGCCTGTAGGAATTCAGGTTGGCAAGTTCTATGGGGAAGCCCATTGTGGCCTATGGTGGAAACGGCTTGCGAGAGTTCAGTTTCAAAATCTCTGTGAGAAAGCGCCAGAGAAGCTTCCCCGTTTAGAATCCAGCATATCCCCCTGAGCCGAAGAAGTGGTAGTTAGAAGGGAGTTAGAGCTGCAAGCAGATTGGTTTGGGAAATTAGACGTGAAATCACACTGCAAATGCGTTCCAACAGGCTTGGAAAGGTGTGTTCTATATCTATGCCAAACAGACTCCCCAGAGCTTGAGCTTTCAGAAGCAAGTTTAACTCTAAGGGAGGAAGCAGCAGAACGTGCCTCTCACATCTAGCCTATAGGAACTCAGGTTGGCAAGTTCTATGGGGAAGCCCACTGGCGCCTACGATGGAAACGGGTTTGGCGATTTCACTTTCAAAATCTCTGTGAAAAAGCTTCAGAGAAGCTTCCCCGTTTAGAATCCAGCATATCTCACTGAACCGAAGAAGTGGTAGTTAGAAGGGAGTTGGAGCTGCAAGCAGTCTGGTTTGGGAAATTAGACGCGAAATCACACTGCAAATGCCTTCCAACAGGCTTGGAAAAGTGTGTTCTATATCTCTGCCAAACAAACTCCCCGGAGGATGATCTTTCAGAAGCTCGTTTAACTCTAAGGGAGGAAGCAGCAGAATGTGCCTCTCACATGTAGCCTGTGGGAATTCAGGTTGGCAAGTTCTATGGGGAAGCCCATTGGAGCCTACGATGGAAACGGGTTTGGAGATTTCAGTTTCAAAATCTCTGTGAAAAAGCGTCAGAGAAGCTTCTCCGTTCACAATCCAGCATATCTCACTGAACGGAAGAAGTGGAAGTTAGAAGGGAGTTAGAGATGCACGCAGTTTGGTTGTGGAAATTAGACCCGAAATCACACTGCAAATGCCTTCCAACAGGCTTGGAAAAGTGTGTTCTATATCTCTGCCAAACAGACACCCCGGAGGTTGAGCTTTCAGAAGCAAGGTTAACTCTAAGGGAGGAATCAGCAGAGTGTTCCTATCACATCTAGCCTGTAGGAATTCAGGTTGGCAAGTTCTATGTGGAAGCCCATTGGGGCCAATGGTGGAAACGGATTGCGAGAGTTCAGTTTCAAAATCTCTGTGAGAAAGCGCCAGAGAAGCTTCCCCGTTTATAATCCAGCATATCTCACTGAACCGAAGAAGTGGTAGTTAGAAGGGAGTTCGAGCTGCAAGCAGTTTGGTTTGGGAAATTAGACGCAAAATCACACTGCAAATGCATTCCAACAGGCTTGGAAAGGTGTGTTCTATATCTCTGCCAAAAAGACGCCCTGGAGGTTGAGCTTTCAGAAGCTAGTTTAACTCTAAGGGAGGAAGCAGCAGAATGTGCGTCTCACATCTAGCCAGTAGGAACTCATGTTTTCAAGATCTATGGGGAAGCCCATTGCCGCCTCTGGTGGAAACGCCATGGGAGATTTCAGTTTCAAAATCTCTGTGAAAAAGCGTCAGAGAAGCTTGTGCGTTTAGAATCCAGCATATCTCACTGAACCGAAGAAGTGGTAGTTAGAAGGGGGTTAGAGCTGCAAGCAGTTTGGTTTGGGAAACTAGACGCGAAATCACACTGCAAATGCCTTCCAACAGGCTTGGAAAAATGCGTTCTATATCTGTGCCAAACAGACGCACCGGAGGTTGAGCTTTCAGAAGCTAGTTTAACTCTAAGGGAGGAAGCAGCAGAATGTGCCTCTCACATCTAGCCTGTAGGAATTCAGGTTGGCAAGTTCTATGGGGAAGCCCATTGGCGCCTACGGTGGAAACGGCATGGGAGATTTCAGTTTCAAAATCTCTGTGAAAAAGCGTCAGAGAAGCTTCTGCGTTTAGAATCCAGCATATCTCACTGAACCGAAGAAGTGGTAGTTAGAAGGGAGTTAGATGTGCAAGCAGTTTGGTTTGGGAAATTAGACGCGAAATCACACTGCAAATGCCTTCCAACAGGCTTCGATAAGTGTGTTCTATATCTCTGCCAAACAGACTCCCCGGAGGTTGAGGTTTCAGAAGCAAGTTTCTCTCTAAGGGAGGAAGCAACAGAATGTGCCTCTCCCATCTAGCCTGTAGGAATTCAGGTTGGCAACTTCTATGGGGAAGCCGATTGGAGCCTACGATGGAAAAGGGTTTGGCGATTTCAGTTTCAAAATCTTTGTGAAAAAGCGTCAGAGAAGCTTCTCAGTTCAGAATCCAGCATATCTCACTGAACCGAAGAAGTGGTAGTTAGAAGGCAGTTAGAGCTGCAAGCAGTTTGGTTTGGGAAATTAGATGCGAAATCACACTGCAAATGCCTTCCAACAGGCTTGGAAAAGTGTGTTCTATATCTCTGCCAAACAGACTCCCCGGAGGTTGAGCTTTCAGAAGCTAGTTTAACTCTAAGGGAGGAAGCAGCACAATGTGCCTCTCACATGTAGCCTGTAGGAATTCAGGTTGGCAAGTTCTATGGGGAAGCCCATTGGCGCCTAAGTTGGAAAAGGGTTTGGAGATTTCAGTTTCAAAATCTCTGTGAAAAAGCGTCAGAGAAGCTTCCCGTTCAGAATCCAGCATATCTAACTGAGCCGAAGAAGTGGTAGTTAGAAGGGAGTTAGAGCTGCAAGCAGTTTGGTTTGGGAAATTAGTCTCGAAATCACAATGCAAATGTCTTCCAAGAGGCTTGAAAATGTGTGTGGTATATCTCAGACAAAGAGATTCCCTGGAGGTTGAGATTTTAGAAGGAAGTTTAACTCAAAGGGAGGAAACAGCAGAATGTTCCTCTCACATCTAGCCTGTAGGAATTCAGGTTGGCAAGTTCTATGTGGAAGCCCATTGGGGTCTATGGTGGAAACGGCTTGCGAGAGTTCAGTTTCAAAATCTCTGTGAGAAAGAGCCAGAGAAGCTTCCCCGTTTAGAATCCAGCATATCTCACTGAACCGAAGAAGTGGTAGTTAGAAGGGAGTTCGAGCTGCAAGCAGTTTGGTTTGGGAAATTAGACGCAAAATCACACTGCAAATGCATTCCAACAGGCTTGGAAAGGTGTGTTCTATATCTCTGCCAAACAGACGCCCTGGAGGTTGAGCTTTCAGAAGCAAGTTTAACTCTAAGGGAGGAAGCAGCAGAATGTGCCTCTCACATCTAGCCAGTAGGAACTCATGTTGGCAAGTTCTATGGGGAAGCCCATTGCCGCCTCTGGTGGAAACGCCATGGGAGATTTCAGTTTCAAAATCTCTGTGAAAAAGCGTCAGAGAAGCTTGTGCGTTTAGAATCCAGCATATCTCACTGAACCGAAGAAGTGGTAGTTAGAAGGGAGTTAGAGCTGCAAGCAGATTGGTTTGGGAAATTAGACGTGAAATCACACTGCAAATGCGTTCCAACAGGCTTGGAAAGGTGTGTTCTATATCTCTGCCAAACAGACTCCCCGGAGGTTGAGCTTTCAGAAGCAAGTTTAACTCTAAGGGAGGAAGCAGCAGAACGTGCCTCTCACATCTAGCCTATAGGAACTCAGGTTGGCAAGTTCTATGGGGAAGCCCACTGGCGCCTACGATGGAAACGGGTTTGGCGATTTCACTTTCAAAATCTCTGTGAAAAAGCTTCAGAGAAGCTTCCCCGTTTAGAATCCAGCATATCTCACTGAACCGAAGAAGTGGTAGTTAGAAGGGAGTTGGAGCTGCAAGCAGTCTGGTTTTGGAAATTAGACGCGAAATCACACTGCAAATGCCTTCCAACAGGCTTGGAAAAGTGTGTTCTATATCTCTGCCAAACAAACTCCCCGGAGGATGATTTTTCAGAAGCTCGTTTAACTCTAAGGGAGGAAGCAGCAGAATGTGCCTCTCACATGTAGCCTGTGGGAATTCAGGTTGGCAAGTTCTATGGGGAAGCCCATTGGAGCCTACGATGGAAACGGGTTTGGCGATTTCAGTTTCAAAATCTCTGTGAAAAAGCGTCAGAGAAGCTTCTCCGTTCACAATCCAGCATATCTCACTGAACGGAAGAAGTGGTAGTTAGAAGGGAGTTAGAGATGCAAGCAGTTTGGTTGGGGAAATTAGACCCGAAATCACACTGCAAATGCCTTCCAACAGGCTTGGAAAAGTGTGTTCTATATCTCTGCCAAACAGACACCCCTGAGGTTGAGCTTTCAGAAGCTAGTTTAACTCTAAGGGAGGAAGCAGCAGAATGTTCCTCTCACATCTAGCCTGTAGGAATTAAGGTTGGCAAGTTCTATGTGGAAGCCCATTGGGGCCTATGGTGGAAACGGCTTGCGAGAGTTCAGTATCAAAATCTCTGTGAGAAAGCGCCAGAGAAGCTTCCCCGTTTATAATCCAGCATATCTCACTGAACCGAAGAAGTGGTAGTTAGAAGGGATTTCGAGCTGCAAGCAGTTTGGTTTGGGAAATTAGACGCAAAATCACACTGCAAATGCGTTCCAACAGGCTTGGAAAGGTGTGTTCTATATCTCTGCCAAACAGACGCCCTGGAGGTTGAGCTTTCAGAAGCTAGTTTAACTCTAAGGGAGGAAGCAGCAGAATGTGCGTCTCACATCTAGCCAGTAGGAACTCATGTTTTCAAGTTCTATGGGGAAGCCCATTGCCGCCTCTGGTGTAAACGCCATGGGAGATTTCAGTTTCAAAATCTCTGTGAAAAAGCGTCAGAGAAGCTTGTGCGTTTAGAATCCAGCATATCTCACTGAACCGAAGATGTGGTAGTTAGAAGGGGGTTAGAGCTGCAAGCAGTTTGGTTTGGGAAACTAGACGCGAAATCACACTGCAAATGCCTTCCAACAGGCTTGGAAAAATGTGTTCTATATCTGTGCCAAACAGACGCACCGGAGGTTGAGCTTTCAGAAGCTAGTTTAACTCTAAGGGAGGAAGCAGCAGAATGTGCCTCTCACATGTAGCCTGTAGGAATTCAGGTTGGCAAGTTCTATGGGGAAGCCGATTGGAGCCTACGATGGAAAAGGTTTTGGCGATTTCAGTTTCAAAATCTCTGTGAAAAAGCGTCAGGGAAGCTTCTGCGTTTAGAATCCAGCATATCTCACTGAACCGAAGAAGTGGTAGTTAGAAGGGAGTTGGAGCTGCAAGCAGTTTGGTTTGGGAAAATAGACGCGAAATCACACTGCAAATGCCTTCCAACAGGCTTGGAAAAGTGTGTTCTATATCTCTGCCAAACAGACTCCCCGGAGGTTGAGCTTTCAGAAGCTAGTTTAACTCTAAGGGAGGAAGCAGCAGAATGTGCCTCTCCCATCTAGCCTGTAGGAATTCAGGTTGGCAAGTTCTATGGGGAAGCCCATTGGCGCCTACGTTGGAAACGGGTTTGGAGATTTCAGTTTCAAAATCTCTGTGAAAAAGCGTCAGAGAAGCTTCCCCGCATAGAATCCAGCATATCTCACTGAGCCGAAGAAGTGGTAGTTAGAAGGGAGTTGGAGCTGCAAGCAGTTTGGTTTGGGAAAATAGACGCGAAATCACACTGCAAATGCCTTCCAACAGGCTTGGAAAAGTGTGTTCTATATCTCTGCCAAACAGACTCCCCGGAGGTTGAGCTTTCAGAAGCTAGTTTAACTCTAAGGGAGGAAGCAGCACAATGTGCCTCTCACATGTAGCCTGTAGGAATTCAGGTTGGCAAGTTCTATGGGGAAGCCCATTGGCGCCTACGTTGGAAACGGGTTTGGAGATTTCAGTTTCAAAATCTCTGTGAAAAAGCGTCAGAGAAGCTTCCCGTTCAGAATCCAGCATATCTCACTGAGCCGAAGAAGTGGTAGTTAGAAGGGAGTTAGAGCTGCAAGCAGTTTGGTTTGGGAAATTAGTCTCGAAATCACAATGCAAATGTCTTCCAAGAGGCTTGAAAATGTGTGTGGTATATCTCAGACAAAGAGATTCCCTGGAGGTTGAGATTTTAGAAGGAAGTTTAACTCAAAGGGAGGAATCAGCAGAATGTTCCTCTCACATCTAGCCTGTAGGAATTCAGGTTGGCAAGTTCTATGGCGAAGCAAATAGGCGCCTACGTTGGAAACGGGTTTGGCGATTTCAGTTTCAAAATCTCTGTGAAAAAGCGTCAGAGAAGCTTCTCCGTTCAGAATCCAGCATATCTCACTGAACGGAAGAAGTGGTAGTTAGATGGGAGTTAGAGATGCAAGCAGTTTGGTTGGGGAAATTAGACCCGAAATCACACTGCAAATGCCTTCCAACAGGCTTGGAAAAGTGTGTTCTATATCTCTGCCAAACAGACTCCCCGGAGGTTGAGCTTTCAGAAGCAAGTTTAACTCTAAGGGAGGAATCAGCAGAGTGTTCCTCTCACATCTAGCCTGTAGGAATTCAGGTTGGCAAGTTCTATGTGGAAGCCCATTGGGGTCTATGGTGGAAACGGCTTGCGAGAGTTCAGTTTCAAAATCTCTGTGAGAAAGAGCCAGAGAAGCTTCCCCGTTTAGAATCCAGCATATCTCACTGAACCGAAGAAGTGGTAGTTAGAAGGGAGTTCGAGCTGCAAGCAGTTTGGTTTGGGAAATTAGACGCAAAATCACACTGCAAATGCATTCCAACAGGCTTGGAAAGGTGTGTTCTATATCTCTGCCAAACAGACGCCCTGGAGGTTGAGCTTTCAGAAGCAAGTTTAACTCTAAGGGAGGAAGCAGCAGAATGTGCCTCTCACATCTAGCCAGTAGGAACGCATGTTGGCAAGTTCTATGGGGAAGCCCATTGCCGCCTCTGGTGGAAACGCCATGGGAGATTTCAGTTTCAAAATCTCTGTGAAAAAGCGTCAGAGAAGCTTGTGCGTTTAGAATCCAGCATATCTCACTGAACCGAAGAAGTGGTAGTTAGAAGGGAGTTAGAGCTGCAAGCAGATTGGTTTGGGAAATTAGACGTGAAATCACACTGCAAATGCGTTCCAACAGGCTTGGAAAGGTGTGTTCTATATCTCTGCCAAACAGACTCCCCGGAGGTTGAGCTTTCAGAAGCAAGTTTAACTCTAAGGGAGGAAGCAGCAGAACGTGCCTCTCACATCTAGCCTATAGGAACTCAGGTTGGCAAGTTCTATGGGGAAGCCCACTGGCGCCTACGATGGAAATGGGTTTGGCGATTTCACTTTCAAAATCTCTGTGAAAAAGCTTCAGAGAAGCTTCCCCGTTTAGAATCCAGCATATCTCACTGAACCGAAGAAGTGGTAGTTAGAAGGGAGTTGGAGCTGCAAGCAGTCTGGTTTGGGAAATTAGACGCGAAATCACACTGCAAATGCCTTCCAACAGGCTTGGAAAAGTGTGTTCTATATCTCTGCCAAACAAACTCCCCGGAGGATGATTTTTCAGAAGCTCGTTTAACTCTAAGGGAGGAAGCAGCAGAATGTGCCTCTCACATGTAGCCTGTGGGAATTCAGGTTGGCAAGTTCTATGGGGAAGCCCATTGGAGCCTACGATGGAAACGGGTTTGGCGATTTCAGTTTCAAAATCTCTGTGAAAAAGCGTCAGAGAAGCTTCTCCGTTCACAATCCAGCATATCTCACTGAACGGAAGAAGTGGTAGTTAGAAGGGAGTTAGAGATGCAAGCAGTTTGGTTGGGGAAATTAGACCCGAAATCACACTGCAAATGCCTTCCAACAGGCTTGGAAAAGTGTGTTCTATATCTCTGCCAAACAGACACCCCTGAGGTTGAGCTTTCAGAAGCTAGTTTAACTCTAAGGGAGGAAGCAGCAGAATGTTCCTCTCACATCTAGCCTGTAGGAATTAAGGTTGGCAAGTTCTATGTGGAAGCCCATTGGGGCCTATGGTTGAAACGGCTTGCGAGAGTTCAGTATCAAAATCTCTGTGAGAAAGCGCCAGAGAAGCTTCCCCGTTTATAATCCAGCATATCTCACTGAACCGAAGAAGTGGCAGTTAGAAGGGATTTCGAGCTGCAAGCAGTTTGGTTTGGGAAAGTAGACGCAAAATCACACTGCAAATGCATTCCAACAGGCTTGGAAAGGTGTGTTCTATATCTCTGCCAAACAGACGCCCTGGAGGTTGAGCTTTCAGAAGCTAGTTTAACTCTAAGGGAGGAAGCAGCAGAATGTGCGTCTCACATCTAGCCAGTAGGAACTCATGTTTTCAAGTTCTATGGGGAAGCCCATTGCCGCCTCTGGTGTAAACGCCATGGGAGATTTCAGTTTCAAAATCTCTGTGAAAAAGCGTCAGAGAAGCTTGTGCGTTTAGAATCCAGCATATCTCACTGAACCGAAGATGTGGTAGTTAGAAGCGGGTTAGAGCTGCAAGCAGTTTGGTTTGGGAAACTAGACGCGAAATCACACTGCAAATGCCTTCCAACAGGCTTGGAAAAATGTGTTCTATATCTGTGCCAAACAGACGCACCGGAGGTTGAGCTTTCAGAAGCTAGTTTAACTCTAAGGGAGGAAGCAGCAGAATGTGCCTCTCACATCTAGCCTGTAGGAATTCAGGTTGGCAAGTTCTATGGGGAAGCCCATTGGCGCCTACGGTGGAAACGGCATGGGAGATTTCAGTTTCAAAATCTCTGTGAAAAAGCGTCAGAGAAGCTTCTGCGTTTAGAATCCAGCATATCTCACTGAACCGAAGAAGTGATAGTTAGAAGGGAGTTAGATGTGCAAGCAGTTTGGTTTGGGAAATTAGACGCGAAATCACACTGCAAATGCCTTCCAAAAGGCTTCGATAAGTGTGTTCTATATCTCTGCCAAACAGACTCCCCGGAGTTTGAGGTTTCAGAAGCAAGTTTCTCTCTAAGGGAGGAAGCAACAGAATGTGCCTCTCCAATCTAGCCTGTAGGAATTCAGGTTGGCAACTTCTATGGGGAAGCCGATTGGAGCCTACGATGGAAAAGGTTTTGGCGATTTCAGTTTCAAAATCTCTGTGAAAAAGCGTCAGGGAAGCTTCTGCGTTTAGAATCCAGCATATCTCACTGAACCGAAGAAGTGGTAGTTAGAAGGGAGTTGGAGCTGCAAGCAGTTTGGTTTGGGAAAATAGACGCGAAATCACACTGCAAATGCCTTCCAACAGGCTTGGAAAAGTGTGTTCTATATCTCTGCCAAACAGACTCCCCGGAGGTTGAGCTTTCAGAAGCTAGTTTAACTCTAAGGGAGGAAGCAGCAGAATGTGCCTCTCCCATCTAGCCTGTAGGAATTCAGGTTGGCAAGTTCTATGGGGAAGCCCATTGGCGCCTACGTTGGAAACGGGTTTGGAGATTTCAGTTTCAAAATCTCTGTGAAAAAGCGTCAGAGAAGCTTCCCCGCATAGAATCCAGCATATCTCACTGAGCCGAAGAAGTGGTAGTTAGAAGGGAGTTGGAGCTGCAAGCAGTTTGGTTTGGGAAAATAGACGCGAAATCACCCTGCAAATGCCTTCCAACAGGCTTGGAAAAGTGTGTTCTATATCTCTGCCAAACAGACTCCCCGGAGGTTGAGCTTTCAGAAGCTAGTTTAACTCTAAGGGAGGAAGCAGCACAATGTGCCTCTCACATGTAGCCTGTAGGAATTCAGGTTGGCAAGTTCTATGGGGAAGCCCATTGGCGCCTACGTTGGAAACGGGTTTGGAGATTTCAGTTTCAAAATCTCTGTGAAAAAGCGTCAGAGAAGCTTCCCGTTCAGAATCCAGCATATCTCACTGAGCCGAAGAAGTGGTAGTTAGAAGGGAGTTAGAGCTGCAAGCAGTTTGGTTTGGGAAATTAGTCTCGAAATCACAATGCAAATGTCTTCCAAGAGGCTTGAAAATGTGTGTGGTATATCTCAGACAAAGAGATTCCCTGGAGGTTGAGATTTTAGAAGGAAGTTTAACTCAAAGGGAGGAATCAGCAGAATGTTCCTCTCACATCTAGCCTGTAGGAATTCAGGTTGGCAAGTTCTATGGCGAAGCAAATAGGCGCCTACGTTGGAAACGGGTTTGGCGATTTCAGTTTCAAAATCTCTGTGAAAAAGCGTCAGAGAAGCTTCTCCGTTCAGAATCCAGCATATCTCACTGAACGGAAGAAGTGGTAGTTAGATGGGAGTTAGAGATGCAAGCAGTTTGGTTGGGGAAATTAGACCCGAAATCACACTGCAAATGCCTTCCAACAGGCTTGGAAAAGTGTGTTCTATATCTCTGCCAAACAGACTCCCCGGAGGTTGAGCTTTCAGAAGCAAGTTTAACTCTAAGGGAGGAATCAGCAGAGTGTTCCTCTCACATCTAGCCTGTAGGAATTCAGGTTGGCAAGTTCTATGTGGAAGCCCATTGGGGTCTATGGTGGAAACGGCTTGCGAGAGTTCAGTTTCAAAATCTCTGTGAGAAAGAGCCAGAGAAGCTTCCCCGTTTAGAATCCAGCATATCTCACTGAACCGAAGAAGTGGTAGTTAGAAGGGAGTTCGAGCTGCAAGCAGTTTGGTTTGGGAAATTAGACGTGAAATCACACTGCAAATGCGTTCCAACAGGCTTGGAAAGGTGTGTTCTATATCTCTGCCAAACAGACTCCCCGGAGGATGAGCTTTCAGAAGCAAGTTTAACTCTAAGGGAGGAAGCAGCAGAATGTGCCTCTCACATGTAGCCTGTGGGAATTCAGGTTGGCAAGTTCTATGGGGAAGCCCATTGGAGCCTACGATGGAAACGGGTTTGGCGATTTCAGTTTCAAAATCTCTGTGAAAAAGCGTCAGAGAAGCTTCTCCGTTCACAATCCAGCATATCTCACTGAACGGAAGAAGTGGTAGTTAGAAGGGAGTTAGAGATGCAAGCAGTTTGGTTGGGGAAATTAGACCCGAAATCACACTGCAAATGCCTTCCAACAGGCTTGGAAAAGTGTGTTCTATATCTCTACCAAACAGACACCCCTGAGGTTGAGCTTTCAGAAGCTAGTTTAACTCTAAGGGAGGAAGCAGCAGAATGTGCCTCTCACATCTAGCCTGTAGGAATTCAGGTTGGCAAGTTCTATGGGGAAGCCCATTGGCGCCTACGGTGGAAACGGCATGGGAGATTTCAGTTTCAAAATCTCTGTGAAAAAGCGTCAGAGAAGCTTCTGCGTTTAGAATCCAGCATATCTCACTGAACCGAAGAAGTGGTAGTTAGAAGGGAGTTAGATGTGCAAGCAGTTTGGTTTGGGAAATTAGACGCGAAATCACACTGCAAATGCCTTCCAACAGGCTTCGATAAGTGTGTTCTATATCTCTGCCAAACAGACTCCCCGGAGTTTGAGGTTTCAGAAGCAAGTTTCTCTCTAAGGGAGGAAGCAACAGAATGTGCCTCTCCCATCTAGCCTGTAGGAATTCAGGTTGGCAACTAATATGGTGAAGCCGATTGGAGCCTACGATGGAAAAGGGTTTGGCGATTTCAGTTTCAAAATCTTTGTGAAAAAGCGTCAGAGAAGCTTCTCAGTTCAGAATCCAGCATATCTCACTGAACCGAAGAAGTGGTAGTTAGAACGCAGTTAGAGCTGCAAGCAGTTTGGTTTGGGAAAATAGACGCGAAATCACACTGCAAATGCCTTCCAACAGGCTTGGAAAAGTGTGTTCTATATCTCTGCCAAACAGACTCCCCGGAGGTTGAGCTTTCAGAAGCTAGTTTAACTCTAAGGGAGGAAGCAGCACAATGTGCCTCTCACATGTAGCCTGTAGGAATTCAGGTTGGCAAGTTCTATGGGGAAGCCCATTGGCGCCTACGTTGGAAACGGGTTTGGAGATTTCAGTTTCAAAATCTCTGTGAAAAAGCGTCAGAGAAGCTTCTGCGTTTAGAATCCAGCATATCTCACTGAACCGAAGAAGTGGTAGTTAGAAGAGGGTTAGAGCTGCAAGCAGTTTGGTTTGGGAAATTAGAAGCGAAATCACACTGCAAATGCCTTCCAACAGGCTTGGAAAAATGTGTTCTATATCTCTGCCAATCAGACGCCCCGGAGGTGAGCTTTCAGACGCTAGTTTAACTCTAAGGGAGGAAGCAGCAGAATGTGCCTCTCACATCTAGCCTGTAGGATCTCAGGTTGGCAAGTTCTATGGGGAAGCCCATTGGAGCCTACGATGGAAATGGGTTTGGCGATTTCAGTTTCAAAATCTCTGTGAAAAAGCGTCAGAGAAGACTGAACCGAAGAAGTGGTAGTTAGAAGGGGGTTAGAGCTGCAAGCATTTTGGTTTGGGAAATTAGATGCGAAATCACAGTGCAAATGCCTTCCAACAGGCTTGGAAAAATGTGTTCTATATCTCTACCAAACAGACTCCCCGTAGGTTGAGCTATCAGAAGCTAGTTTAACTCTAAGGATGGAAGCAGCAGAATGTGCCTCTCACATGTAGCCTGTAGGAATTCAGGTTGGCAAGTTCTATGTGGAAGCCCATTGCCGCCTCTGGTGGAAACGCCATGGGAGATTTCAGTTTCAAAATCTCTGTGAAAAAGCGTCAGAGAAGCTTGTGCGTTTAGAATCCAGCATATCTCACTGAACCGAGGAAGTGGTAGTTGGAAGGGAGTTCGAGCTGCAAGCAGTTTGGTTTGGGAAATTAGACGCAAAATCACACTGCAAATGCCTTCCAACAGGCTTGGAAAAGTGTGTTCTATATCTCTGCCAAACAGACTCCCCGGAGGTTGAGCTTTCAGAAGCTAGTTTAACTCTAAGGGAGGAAGCACCAGAATGTGCCTCTCACATCTAGCCTGTAGGAATTCAGGTTGGCAAGTTCTATGGGGAAGCTCATAGGCGCTTACGTTGGAAACGGGTTTGGCGATTTCAGTTTCAAAATCTCTGTGAAAAAGCATTAGAGAAGCTTCTGTGTTTAGAATCCAGTATATCTCACTGAACCGAAGAAGTGGTAGTTAGAAGGGAGTTAGAGCTGCAATCAGTTTGGTTTGGGAAATTAGAGGCGAAATCACACTGCAAATGCCTTCCAACAGGCTTGGAAAAATGTGTTCTATATCTCTGCCAAACAGACGCCCCAGAGGTGAGCTTTCACACGATAGTTTAACTCTAAGGGAGGAAGCAGCAGAATGTGCCTCTCACATGTAGCCTGAGGGAATTCAGGTTGGCAAGTTCTATGGGGAAGCCCATTGCTGCCTATGGTGGAAATGGCATGGGAGATTTCAGTTTCAAAATCTCTGTGAAAAAGCGTCAGAGAAGCTTCTGCGTTTAGAATCCAGCATATCTCACTGAACCGAAGAAGTGGGAGTTAGAAGGGAGTTCGAGCTGCAAGCAGTTTGGTTTGGGAAATTAGATGCAAAATCACACTGCAAATGCCTTCCAACAGGCTTGGAAAATTGTGTTATATATCTCTGCCAAACAGACTCCCCGGAGGTTGAGCTTTCAGAAGCTAGTTTAACTCTAAGGGAGGAAGCAGCAGAATGTGCCTCTCACATGTAGCCTGTAGGAATTCAGGTTGGCAAGTTCTATGGGGAAGCCCATTGGTGCCTACGTTGGAAACGGGTTTGGAGATTTCAGTTTCAAAATCTCTGTGAAAAAGCGTCAGAGAAGCTTCCCCGCATAGAATCCAGCATATCTCACTGAGCCGAAGAAGTGGTAGTTAGAAGGGAGTTGGAGCTGCAAGCAGTTTGGTTTGGGAAATTAGACCCGAAATCACACTGCACATGCCTTCCAACAGGCTTGGAAAAGTGTGTTCTATATCTCTGCCAAACAGACTCCCCGGAGGTTGAGCTTTCAGAAGCAAGTTTAACTCTAAGGGAGGAATCAGCAGAGTGTTCCTCTCACATCTAGCCTGTAGGAATTCAGGTTGGCAAGTTCTATGGGGAAGCCCATTGGGGCCTATGGTGGAAACGGCTTGCGAGAGTTCAGTTTCAAAATCTCTGTGAGAAAGCGCCAGAGAAGCTTCCCCGTTTAGAATCCAGCATATCCCACTGAGCCGAAGAAGTGGTAGTTAGAAGGGAGTTAGAGCTGCAAGCAGATTGGTTTGGGAAATTAGACGTGAAATCACACTGCAAATGCGTTCCAACAGGCTTGGAAAGGTGTGTTCTATATCTCTGCCAAACAGACTCCCCAGAGGTTGAGCTTTCAGAAGCAAGTTTAACTCTAAGGGAGGAAGCAGCAGAACGTGCCTCTCACATCTAGCCTATAGGAACTCAGGTTGGCAAGTTCTATGGGTAGCCCACTGGCGCCTGCGATGGAAACGGGTTTGGCGATTTCACTTTCAAAATCTCTGTGAAAAAGCTTCAGAGAAGCTTCCCCGTTTAGAATCCAGCATATCTCACTGAACCGAAGAAGTGGTAGTTAGAAGGGAGTTGGAGCTGCAAGCAGTCTGGTTTGGGAAATTAGACGCGAAATCACACTGCAAATGCCTTCCAACAGGCTTGGAAAAGTGTGTTCTATATCTCTGCCAAACAAACTCCCCGGAGGATGATCTTTCAGAAGCTCGTTTAACTCTAAGGGAGGAAGCAGCAGAATGTGCCTCTCACATGTAGCCTGTGGGAATTCAGGTTGGCAAGTTCTAAGGGGAAGCCCATTGGAGCCTACGATGGAAACGGGTTTGGCGATTTCAGTTTCAAAATCTCTGTGAAAAAGCGTCAGAGAAGCTTCTCCGTTCACAATCCAGCATATCTCACTGAACGGAAGAAGTGGTAGTTAGAAGGGAGTTAGAGATGCAAGCAGTTTGGTTGGGGAAATTAGACCCGAAATCACACTGCAAATGCCTTCCAACAGGCTTGGAAAAGTGTGTTCTATATCTCTGCCAAACAGACACCGCGGAGGTTGAGCTTTCAGAAGCAAGTTTAACTCTAAGGGAGGAATCAGCAGAGTGTTCCTCTCACATCTAGCCTGTAGGAATTCAGGTTGGCAAGTTCTATGTGGAAGCCCATTGGGGCCTATGGTGGAAACGGCTTGCGAGAGTTCAGTTTCAAAATCTCTGTGAGAAAGCGCCAGAGAAGCTTCCCTGTTTATAATCCAGCATATCTCACTGAACCGAAGAAGTGGTAGTTAGAAGGGAGTTTGAGCTGCAAGCAGTTTGGTTGGGGAAATTAGACGCAAAATCACACTGCAAATGCATTCCAACAGGCTTGGAAAGGTGTGTTCTATATCTCTGCCAAACAGACGCCCTGGAGGTTGAGCTTTCAGAAGCTAGTTTAACTCTAAGGGAGGAAGCAGCAGAATGTGCGTCTCACATCTAGCCAGTAGGAACTCATGTTTTCAAGTTCTATGGGGAAGCCCATTGCCGCCTCTGGTGGAAACGCCATGGGAGATTTCAGTTTCAAAATCTCTGTGAAAAAAGCGTCAGAGAAGCTTGTGCGTTTAGAATCCAGCATATCTCACTGAACCGAAGAAGTGGTAGTTAGAAGGCGGTTAGAGCTGCAAGCAGTTTGGTTTGGGAAACTAGACGCGAAATCACACTGCAAATGCCTTCCAACAGGCTTCGATAAGTGTGTTCTATATCTCTGCCAAACAGACTCCCCGTAGGTTGAGGTTTCAGAAGCAAGTTTCTCTCTAAGGGAGGAAGCAACAGAATGTGCCTCTCCCATCTAGCCTGTAGGAATTCAGGTTGGCAACTTCTATGGGGAAGCCCATTGGAGCCTACGTTGGAAAAGGGTTTGGCGATTTCAGTTTCAAAATCTCTGTGAAAAAGCGTCAGAGAAGCTTCTCAGTTCAGAATCTAGCATATCTCACTGAACCGAAGAAGTGGTAGTTAGAAGGCAGTTAGAGCTGCAAGCAGTTTGTTTTGGGAAATTAGACGCGAAATCACACTGCAAATGCCTTCCAACAGGCTTGGAAAAGTGTGTTCTATATCTCTGCCAAACAGACTCCCCGGAGGTTGAGCTTTCAGAAGCAAGTTTAACTCTAAGGGAGGAATCAGCAGAGTGTTCCTCTCACAACTAGCCTGTAGGAATTCAGGTTGGCAAGTTCTATGTGGAAGCCCATTGGGGTCTATGGTGGAAACGGCTTGCGAGAGTTCAGTTTCAAAATCTCTGTGAGAAAGAGCCAGAGAAGCTTCCCCGTTTAGAATCCAGCATATCTCACTGAACCGAAGAAGTGGTAGTTAGAAGGGGGTTAGAGTTGCAAGCAGTTTGGTTTGGGAAACTAGACGCGAAATCACACTGCAAATGCCTTCCAACAGGCTTCGATAAGTGTGTTCTATATCTCTGCCAAACAGACTCCCCGGAGGTTGAGGTTTCAGAAGCAAGTTTCTCTCTAAGGGAGGAAGCAACAGAATGTGCCTCTCCCATCTAGCCTGTAGGAATTCAGGTTGGCAACTTCTATGGGGAAGCCCATTGGAGCCTACGTTGGAAAAGGGTTTGTCGATTTCAGTTTCAAAATCTCTGTGAAAAAGCGTCAGAGAAGCTTCTCAGTTCAGAATCTAGAATATCTCACTGAACCGAAGAAGTGGTAGTTAGAAGGCAGTTAGAGCTGCAAGCAGTTTGTTTTGGGAAATTAGACGCGAAATCACACTGCAAATGCCTTCCAACAGGCTTGGAAAAGTGTGTTCTATATCTCTGCCAAACAGACTCCCCGGAGGTTGAGCTTTCAGAAGCTAGTTTAACTAAAAGGGAGGAAGCAGCACAATGTGCCTCACACATGTAGCCTGTAGGAATTCAGGTTGGCAAGTTCTATGGGGAAGCCCATTGGCGCCTACGTTGGAAACGGGTTTGGAGATTTCAGTTTCAAAATCTCTGTGAAAAAGCGTTAGAGAAGCTTCCCGTTCAGAATCCAGCATATCTCACTGAGCCGAAGAAGTGGTAGTTAGAAGGGAGTTAGAGCTGCAAGCAGTTTGGTTTGGGAAATTAGTCTCGAAATCACAATGCAAATGTCTTCCAAGAGGCTTGAAAATGTGTGTGGTATATCTCAGACAAAGAGATTCCCTGGAGGTTGAGCTTTTAGAAGGAAGTTTAACTCAAAGGGAGGAATCAGCAGAATGTTCCTCTCACATCTAGCCTGTAGGAATTCAGGTTGGCAAGTTCTATGGGGAACCAAATAGGCGCCAACGTTGGAAACGGGTTTGGCGATTTCAGTTTCAAAATCTCTGTGAAAAAGCGTCAGAGAAGCTTCTCCGTTCAGAATCCAGCATATCTCACTGAACGGAAGAAGTGGTAGTTAGATGGGAGTTAGAGATGCAAGCAGTTTGGTTGGGGAAATTAGACCCGAAATCACACTGCAAATGCCTTCCAACAGGCTTGGAAAAGTGTGTTCTATATCTCTGCCAAACAGACTCCCCGGAGGTTGAGCTTTCAGAAGCAAGTTTAACTCTAAGGGAGGAATCAGCAGAGTGTTCCTCTCACATCTAGCCTGTAGGAATTCAGGTTGGCAAGTTCTATGTGGAAGCCCATTGGGGTCTATGGTGGAAACGGCTTGCGAGAGTTCAGTTTCAAAATCTCTGTGAGAAAGAGCCAGAGAAGCTTCCCCGTTTAGAATCCAGCATATCTCACTGAACCGAAGAAGTGGTATTTAGAAGGGAGTTCGAGCTGCAAGCAGTTTGGTTTGGGAAATTAGACGCAAAATCACACTGAAATTCATTCCAACAGGCTTGGAAAGGTGTGTTCTATATCTCTGCCAAACAGACGCCCTGGAGGTTGAGCTTTCAGAAGCAAGTTTAACTCTAAGGGAGGAAGCAGCAGAATGTGCCTCTCACATCTAGCCAGTAGGAACTCATGTTGGCAAGTTCTATGGGGAAGCCCATTGCCGCCTCTGGTGGAAACGCCATGGGAGATTTCAGTTTCAAAATCTCTGTGAAAAAGCGTCAGAGAAGCTTGTGTGTTTAGAATCCAGCATATCTCACTGAACCGAAGAAGTGGTAGTTAGAAGGGGGTTAGAGCTGCAAGCAGTTTGGTTTGGGAAATTAGACGCAAAATCACACTGCAAATGCCTTCCAAGAGGCTTGGAAAAATGTGTTCTATATCTCTGCCAAACAGACGCCCCGGAGGTGAGCTTTCAGACGCTAGTTTAACACTAAGGGAGGAAGCAGCAGAATGTGCCTCTCACATCTAGCCTGTAGGAACTCAGGTTGGCAAGTTCTATGGGGAAGCCCATTGGAGCCTACGATGGAAATGGGTTTGGCGATTTCAGTTTCAAAATCTCTGTGAAAAAGCGTCAGAGAAGACTGAACCGAAGAAGTGGTAGTTAGAAGGGGGTTAGAGCTGCAAGCATTTTGGTTTGGGAAATTAGATGCGAAATCACAGTGCAAATGCCTTCCAACAGGCTTGGAAAAATGTGTTCTATATCTCTACCAAACAGACTCCCCGTAGGTTGAGCTATCAGAAGCTAGTTTAACTCTAAGGATGGATGCAGTAGAATGTGCCTCTCACATGTAGCCTGTAGGAATTCAGGTTGGCAAGTTCTATGGGGAAGCCCATTGCCGCCTCTGATGGAAACGCCATGGGAGATTTCAGTTTCAAAATCTCTGTGAAAAAGCGTCAGAGAAGCTTGTGCGTTTAGAATCCAGCATATCTCACTGAACCGAAGAAGTGGTAGTTAGAAGGGGGTTAGAGCTGCAATTAGTTTCTTTTGGGAAATTAGACGCGAAATCACACTGCAAATGCCTTCCAACAGGCTTGGAAAAGTGTGTTCTATATCTCTTCCAAACAGACTCCCCGGAGGTTTAGCTTTCAGAAGCTAGTTTAACTCTAAGGGAGGAAGCAGCAGAATGTGCCTCTCACATCTAGCGTGTAGGAGGAATTCAGGTTGGCAAGTTCTATGGGGAAGCCCATTGGCGCCTACGTTGGAAACGGGGTTGGAGATTTCAGTTTCAAAATCTCTGTGAAAAACCGTCAGAGAAGCTTCCCCGCATAGAATCCAGCATATCTCACTGAACCGAAGAAGTGGTAGTTAGAAGGGAGTTAGAGCTGCAAGCAGTGTGGTTTGGGAAATTAGACGTGAAATCACACTGCAAATGCCTTCCAACAGGCTTGGATAAGTGTGTTCTATATCTCTGCCAAACAGACTCCCCGGAGGTTGTGGTTTCAGAAGCAAGTTTCTCTCTAAGGGAGGAAGCAGCAGAATGTGCCTCTCCCATCTAGCCTGTAGGAATTCAGGTTGGCAAGTTCTATGCGGAAGCCATTTGGCGCCTACGTTGGAAACGGGTTTGGAGATTTCAGTTTCAAAATCTCTGTGAAAAAGCATCAGAGAAGCTTCCCGCTCAGAATCCAGCATATCTCACTGAGCCGAAGAAGTGGTAGTTAGAAGGGAGTTAGAGCTGCAAGCAGTTTGGTTTCGGAAATTAGTCTCAAAATCACAATGCAAATGTCTTCCAAGAGGCTTGAAAATGTGTGTGGTATATCTCAGACAAAGAGATTCCCTGGAGGTTGAGCTTTTAGAAGGAAGTTTAACTCAAAGGGAGGAATCAGCAGAATGTTCCTCTCACATCTAGCCTGTAGGAATTCAGGTTGGCAAGTTCTTTGGGGAAGCCCATTGGAGCCTACGATGGAAAAGGGTTTGGCGATTTCAGTTTCAAAATCTCTGTGAAAAAGCGTCAGAGAAGCTTCTCCGTTCAGAATCCAGCATATCTCACTGAACCGAAGAAGTGGTAGTTAGAAAGCAGTTATACCTGCAAGCAGTCTGGTTTGGGAAAGTAGACGTGAAATCACACTGCAAATGCCTTCCAACAGGCTTGGAAAAGTGTGTTCTATATCTCTGCCAAACAAACTCCCCGGATGATGAGCTTTCAGAAGCTCGTTTAACTCTAAGGGAGGAAGCAGCAGAATGTGCCTCTCACATGTAGCCTGTGGGAATTCAGGTTGGCAAGTTTTATGGGGAAGCCCATTGGAGCCTACGATGGAAACGGGTTTGGCGATTTCAGTTTCAAAATCTCTGTGAAAAAGCGTCAGAGAAGCTTCTCCGTTCAGAATCCAGCATATCTCACTGAACGGAAGAAGTGGTAGTTAGAAGGGAGTTAGAGATGCAAGCAGTTTGGTTGGGAAAATTAGACCCGAATTCACACTGCAAATGCCTTCCAACAGGCTTGGAAAAGTGTGTAGTATATCTCTGCCAAACAGACTCCCCGGAGGTTGAGCTTTCAGAAGCAAGTTTAACTCTAAGGGAGGAATCAGCAGAGTGTTCCTCTCACATCTAGCCTGTAGGAATTCAGGTTGGCAAGTTCTATGGGGAAGCCCATTGGGGCCTATGGTGGAAACGGCTTGTGAGAGTTCAGTTTCAAAATCTCTGTGAGAAAGCGCCAGAGAAGCTTCCCCGTTTAGAATCCAGCATATCTCACTGAACCGAAGAAGTGGTAGTTAGAAGGGAGTTCGAGCTGCAAGCAGTTTGGTTTGGGAAATTAGACGCAAAATCACACTGCAAATGCATTCCAACAGGATTGGAAAGGTGTGTTCTATATATCTGCCAAACAGACGCCCTGGAGGTTGAGCTTTCAGAAGCAAGTTTAACTCTAAGGGAGGAAGCAGCAGAATTTGCCTCTCACATCTAGCCTGTAGGAACTCATGTTGGCAAATTCTATGGGGAAGCCCATTGCCGCCTCTGGTGGAAACGCCATGGGAGATTTCAGTTTCAAAATCTCTGTGAAAAAGCGTCAGAGAAGCTTGTGCGTTTAGAATCCAGCATATCTCACTGAACCGAAGAAGTGGTAGTTAGAAGGGGGTTAGAGCTGCAAGCAGTATGGTTTGGGAAATTAGACGCGAAATCACACTGCAAATGCTTTCCAACAGGCTTGGAAAAATGTGTTCTATATCTCTGCCAAACAGACGCACCGGAGGTTGAGCTTTCTGAAGCTAGTTTAACTCTAAGGGAGGAAGCAGCAGAATTTGCCTCTCACATGTAGCCTGTAGGAATTCAGGTTGGCAAGTTCTATGGGGAAGCCCACTGGTGCCTACGTTGGAAACGGGTTTGGAGATTTCAGTTTCAAAATCTCTGTGAAAAAGCGTCAGAGCAGCGTCCCCGTTTAGAATCCAGCATATCTCACTGAGCCGAAGAAGTGGTAGTTAGAAGGGAGTTGGAGCTGCAATCAGTTTCTTTTGGGAAATTACACACGAAATCACACTGCAAATGCCTTCCAACAGGCTTGGAAAAGTGTTTTCTATATCTCCTCCAAACAGACTCCCCGGAGGTTGAGCTTTCAGAAGCTAGTTTAACTCTAAGGGAGGAAGCAGCAGAATGTGCCTCTCACATCTAGCCTGTAGGAATTCAGGTTGGCAAGTTCTATGGGGAAGCTCATAGGTGCCTACGTTGGAAACGGGTTTGGCGATTTTAGTTTCAAAATCTCTGTGAAAAAGCATTAGAGAAGCTTCTGTGTTTAGAATCCAGCATATCACACTGAACCGAAGAAGTGGTAGTTAGAAGGGAGTTAGAGCTGCAATCAGTTTGTTTTGGGAAATTAGAGGCGAAATCACACTGCAAATGCCTTCCAACAGGCTTGGAAAAATGTGTTCTATATCTCTGCCAAACCGACGCCCCGGAGGTGAGCTTTCAGACGATAGTTTAACTCTAAGGGAGGAAGCAGCAGAATATGCCTCTCACATCTAGCCTGTAGGAACTCAGGTCGGCAAGTTCTATGGGGAAGCCCACTGGCGCCTACGTTGGAAACGGGTTAGGAGATTTCAGTTTCAAAATCTCTGTGAAAAAGCGTCAGAGAAGCTTCCCGTTTAGAATCCAGCATATCTCACTGAGCCGAAGAAGTGGTAGTTAGAAGGGAGTTGGAGCTGCAAGCAGTTTGGTTTGGGAAATTAGTCTCGAAATCACAATGCAAATGTCTTCCAAGAGGCTTGAAAATGTGTGTGGTATATCTCAGACAAAGAGATTCCCTGGAGGTTGAGCTTTTAGAAGGAAGTTTAACTCAAAGGGAGGAATCAGCAGAATGTTCCTCTCACATCTAGCCTGTAGGAATTCAGGTTGGCAAGTTCTATGGGGAAGCTCATAGGCGCCTACGTTGGAAACAGGTTTGGCGATTTCAGTTTCAAAATCTCTGTGAAAAAGCATTAGAGAAGCTTCTGCTTTTAGAATCCAGCATATCTCACTGAACCGAAGAAGTGGTAGTTAGAAGGGAGTTAGAGCTGCAATCAGTTTGGTTTGGGAAATTAGAGGCGAAATCACACTGCAACTGCCTTCCAACAGGCTTGGAAAAATGTGTTCTATATCTCTGACAAACAGACTCCCCGGAGGTTGAGCTTTCAGAAGCAAGTTTAACTCTAAGGGAGGAATCAGCAGAGTGTTCCTCTCACATCTAGCCTGTAGGAATTCAGGTTGGCAAGTTCTATGGGGAAGCCCATTGGGGCCTATGGTGGAAACGGCTTGCGAGAGTTCAGTTTCAAAATCTCTGTGAGAAAGCGCCAGAGAAGCTTCCCCGTTTAGAATCCAGCATATCTCACTGAACCGAAGAAGTGGAAGTTAGAAGGGAGTTCGAGGTGCAAGCAGTTTGGTTTGGGAAATTAGACGCAAAATCACACTGCAAATGCCTTCCAACAGGCTTGGAAAAATGTGTTCTATATCTCTGCCAAACAGACGCCCCGGAGGTGAGCTTTCAGACGCTAGTTTAACTCTAAGGGAGGAAGCAGCAGAATGTGCCTCTCACATCTAGCCAGTAGGAACTCATGTTTTCAAGTTCTATGGGGAAGCCCATTGCCGCCTCTGGTGGAAACGCCATGGGAGATTTCAGTTTCAAAATCTCTGTGAAAAAAGCGTCAGAGAAGCTTGTGCGTTTAGAATCCAGCATATCTCACTGAACCGAAGAAGTCGTAGTTAGAAGGGGGTTAGAGTTGCAATCAGTTTGGTTTGGGAAACTAGACGCGAAATCACACTGCAAATGCCTTCCAACAGGCTTCGATAAGTGTGTTCTATATCTCTGCCAAACACACTCCCCGGAGGTTGAGGTTTCAGAAGCAAGTTTCTCTCTAAGGGAGGAAGCAACAGAATGTGCCTCTCCCATCTAGCCTGTAGGAATTCAGGTTGGCAACTTCTATGGGGAAGCCCATTGGAGCCTACGTTGGAAAAGGGTTTGGCGATTTCAGTTTCAAAATCTCTGTGAAATAGCGTCAGAGAAGCTTCTCAGTTCAGAATCTAGCATATCTCACTGAACCGAAGAAGTGGTAGTTAGAAGGCAGTTAGAGCTGCAAGCAGTTTGTTTTGGGAAATTAGACGCGAAATCACACTGCAAATGCCTTCCAACAGGCTTGGAAAAGTGTGTTCTATATCTCTGCCAAACAGACTCCCCGGAGGTTGAGCTTTCAGAAGCTAGTTTAACTAAAAGGGAGGAAGGAGCACAATGTGCCTCTCACATGTAGCCTGTAGGAATTCAGGTTGGCAAGTTCTATGGGGAAGCCCATTGGCGCCTACGTTGGAAACGGGTTTGGAGATTTCAGTTTCAAAATCTCTGTGAAAAAGCGTCAGAGAAGCTTCCCGTTCAGAATCCAGCATATCTCACTGAGCCGAAGAAGTGGTAGTTAGAAGGCAGTTAGAGCTGCAAGCAGTTTGGTTTGGGAAATTAGTCTCGAAATCACAATGCAAATGTCTTCCAAGAGGCTTGAAAATGTGTGTGGTATATCTCAGACAAAGAGATTCCCTGGAGGTTGAGCTATTAGAAGGAAGTTTAACTCAAAGGGAGGAATCAGCAGAATGTTCCTCTCACATCTAGCCTGTAGGAATTCAGGTTGGCAAGTTCTATGGGGAAGCAAATAGGCGCCAACGTTGGAAACGGGTTTGCCGATTTCAGTTTCAAAATCTCTGTGAAAAAGCATTAGAGAAGCTTCTGCGTTTAGAATCCAGCATATCTCACTGAACCGAAGAAGTGATAGTTAGAATGGAGTTGGAGCTGCAAGCAGATTGTTTTGGGAAATTAGACACGAAATCACACTGCAAATGCCTTCCAACTGGCTTGGATAAGTGTGTTCTATATCTCTGCCAAACAGACTCCCCGGAGGTTGAGGTTTCAGAAGCAAGTTTCTCTCTAAGGGAGGAAGCAGCAGAATGTGCCTCTCCCATCTAGACTGTAGGAATTCAGGTTGGCAAGTTCTATGGGGAAGCCCATTGGAGCCTACGATGGAAACGGGTTTGGCGATTTCAGTTTCAAAATCTCTGTGAAAAAGCGTCAGAGAAGCTTCTCCGTTCAGAATCCAGCATATCTCACCGAACGGAAGAAGTGGTAGTTAGATGGGAGTTAGAGATGCAAGCAGTTTGGTTGGGGAAATTAGACACGAAATCACACTGCAAATGCCTTCCAACAGGCTTGGAAAAGTGTGTTGTATATCTCTTCCAAACAGACTCCCCGGAGGTTGAGCTTTCAGAAGCTAGTTTAACTCTAAGGGAGGAAGCAGCTCAAGGTGCCTCTCACATGTAGCCTGTAGCAATTCAGGTTGGCAAGTTCTATGGGGAAGCCCATTGGCGCCTACGTTGGAAACGGGTTTGGAGATTTCAGTTTCAAAATCTCTGTGAAAAAGCATCAGAGAAGCTTCCCGCTCAGAATCCAGCATATCTCACTGAGCCGAAGAAGTGGTAGTTAGAAGGGAGTTAGAGCTGCAAGCAGTTTGGTTTCGGAAATTAGTCTCAAAATCACAATGAAAATGTCTTCCAAGAGGCTTGAAAATGTGTGTGGTATATCTCAGACAAAGAGATTCCCTGGAGGTTGAGCTTTTAGAAGGAAGTTTAACTCAAAGGGAGGAATCAGCAGAATGTTCCTCTCACATCTAGCCTGTAGGAATTCAGGTTGGCAAGTTCTAGGGGTAAGCTCATAGGTGCCTACGTTGGAAACGGGTTTGGCGATTTCAGTTTCAAAATCTCTGTGAAAAAGCATTAGAGAAGCTTCTGCGTTTAGAATCCAGCATATCTCACTGAACCGAAGAAGTGGTAGTTAGAAGGCAGTTAGAGCTGCAAGCAGTTTGGTTTGGGAAATTTGACGCGAAATCACACTGCAAATGCCTTCCAACAGGCTTGGAAAAGTGTGTTCTATATCTCTGCCAAACAAACTCCCCGGATGATGAGCTTTCAGAAGCTCCTTTAACTCTAAGGGAGGAAGCAGCAGAATGTGCCTCTCACATGTAGCCTGTGGGAATTCAGGTTCCCAAGTTCCATGGTGAAGCCCATTGGCGCCTACGGTGGAAACGGCATGGGAGATTTCAGTTTCAAAATCTCTGTGAAAAAGCGTCAGAGAAGCTTCTCCGTTCAGAATCCAGCATATCTCACTGAACGGAAGAAGTGGTAGTTAGATGGGAGTTAGAGATGCAAGCAGTTTGGTTGGGGAAACTAGACCCGAAATCACACTGCAAATGCCTTCCAACAGGCTTGAAAAATGTGTGTTCTATATCTCTGCCAAAGAGTCTCCCCGGAGGTTGAGCTTTCAGAAGCAAGTTTAACTCTAAGGCAGGAATCAGCAGAGTGTTCCTCTCACATCTAGCCTGTAGGAATTCAGGTTGGCAAGTTCTATGTGGAAGCCCATTGGGGCCTATGGTGGAAACGGCTTGTGAGAGTTCAGTTTCAAAATCTCTGTGAGAAAGAGCCAGAGAAGCTTCCCCGTTTAGAATCCAGCATATCTCACTGAACCGAAGAAGTGGTAGTTAGAAGGGAGTTCGAGCTGCAAGCAGTTTGGTTTGGGAAATTAGACGCAAAATCACACTGCAAATGCATTCCAACATGCTTGGAAAGGGGTGTTCTATACCTCTGCCAAACAAACTCACCGGATGATGAGCTTTCAGAAGCTCCTTTAACTCTAAGGGAGGAAGCAGCAGAATGTGCCTCTCACATGTAGCCTGTGGGAATTCAGGTTGCCAAGTTCCATGGTGAAGCCCATTGGCGCCTACGGTGGAAACGGCATGGGAGATTTCAGTTTCAAAATCTCTGTGAAAAAGCGTCAGAGAAGCTTCTGCGTTTAGAATCCAGCATATCTCACTGAACCGAAGAAGTGGTAGTTAGAAGGGAGTTAGAGCTGCAAGCAGTGTGGTTTGGGAAATTAGACGTGAAATCACACTGCAAATGCCTTCCAACAGGCTTCGATAATTGTGTTCTATATCTCTGCCAAACAGACTCCCCGGAGGTTGAGGTTTCAGAGGCAAGTTTCTCTCTGAGGGAGGAAGCAGCAGAATGTGCCTCTCCCATCTAGCCTGTAGGAATTCAGGTTGGCAAGTTCTATGGGGAAGCCAATTGGAGCCTACGATGGAAAAGGGTTTGGCGATTTCAGTTTCAAAATCTCTGTGAAAAAGCGTCAGAGAAGCTTCTCCGTTCAGCATCCAGCATATCTCACTGAACCGAAGAAGTGGTAGTTAGAAGGCAGTTAGAGCTGCAAGCAGTTTGGTTTGGGAAATTAGACGCGAAATCACACTGCAAATGCCTTCCAACAGGCTTGGAAAAGTGTGTTCTATATCGCTGCCAAACAGACTCCCCGGAGGTTGAGCTTTCAGAAGCAAGTTTAAATCTAAGGGAGGAAGCAGCAGAATGTGCCTCTCACATGTAGCCTGTAGGAATTCAGGTTGGCAAGTTCTATGGGGAAGCCCATTGGAGCCTACGATGGAGACGGGTTTGGCGATTTCAGTTTCAAAATCTCTGTGAAAAAGCATCAGAGAAGCTTCCCGTTCAGAATCCAGCATATCTCACTGAGCCGAAGAAGTGGTAGTTAGAAGGGAGTTAGAGCTGCAAGCAGTTTGGTTTGGGAAATTAGTCTCGAAATCACAATGCAAATGTCTCCCAAGAGGCTTGAAAATGTGTGTGGTATATCTCAGACAAAGAGATTCCCTGGAGGTTGAGCTTTTAGAAGGAAGTTTAACTCAAAGGGAGGAATCAGCAGAATGTCCCTCTCACATCTAGCCTGTAGGAATTCAGGTTGGCAAGTTCTATGGGGAAGCTCATAGGCGCCTACGTTGGAAACGGGTTTGGCGATTTCAGTTTCAAAATCTCTGTGAAAAAGCATTAGAGAAGCTTCTGCGTTTAGAATCCAGCATATCTTACTGAACCTAAGAAGTGGTAGTTAGAATGGAGTTGGAGCTGCAAGCAGATTGTATTGGGAAATTAGACACGAAATCACACTGCAAATGCCTTCCAACAGGCTTGGATAAGTGTGTTCTATATCTCTGCCAAACAGACTCCCCAGAGGTTGAGCTTTCAGAAGCAAGTTTCTCTCTAAGGGAGGAAGCAGCAGAATGTGCCTCTCCCATCTAGCCTGTAGGAATTCAGGTTGGCAAGTTCTATGGGGAAGCCCATTGGAGCCTACGATGGAAACGGGTTTGGCGATTTCAGTTTCAAAATCTCTGTTAAAAAGCGTCAGAGAAGCTTCTCCGTTCAGAATCCAGCATATCTCACTGAACGGAAGAAGTGGTAGTTAGATGGGAGTTAGAGATGCAAGCAGTTTGGTTGGGGAAATTAGACCCGAAATCACACTGCAAATGCCTTCCAACAGGCTTGAAAAATGTGTGTTCTATATCTCTGCCAAAGAGACTCCCCGGAGGTTGAGCTTTCAGAAGCAAGTTTAACTCTAAGGCAGGAATCAGCAGAGTGTTCCTCTCACATCTAGCCTGTAGGAATTCAGGTTGGCAAGTTCTATGTGGAAGGACATTGGGGCCTATGGTGGAAATGGCTTGCGAGAGTTCAGTTTCAAAATCTCTGTGAGAAAGAGCCAGAGAAGCTTCCCCGCATAGAATCCAGGATATCTCAATGAACCGAAGAAGTGGTAGTTAGAAGGGAGTTCGAGCTGCAAGCAGTTTGGTTTGGGAAATTAGACGCGAAATCACACTGCAAATGTCTTCCAAGAGGCTTGAAAATGTGTGTGGTATATCTCAGACAAAGAGATTCCCTGGAGGTTGAGATTTTAGAAGCTAGTTTAACTCGAAGGGAGGAAGCAGCAGAATGTGCCTCTCACATTTAGCCTGTAGGAACCCAGGTTGGCAAGTTCTATGGGGAAGCCCATTGGAGCCTACGATGGAAATGGGTTTGGCGATTTCAGTTTCAAAATCTCTGTGAAAAAGCGTCAGAGAAGCTTCCCCGCATAGAATCCAGGATATCTCAATGAACCGAAGAAGTGGTAGTTAGAAGGGAGTTCGAGCTGCAAGCAGTTTGGTTTGGGAAAATAGACGCGAAATCACACTGCAAATGCGTTCCAACAGGCTTGGAAAGGTGTGTTCTATTTATCTGCCAAACAGACTCCCCGGAGGTTGAGCTTTCAGAAGCAAGTTTAACTCTATGGGAGGAAGCAGCAGAATGTGCCTCTCACATCTAGCCTGTAGGAATTCAGGTTGGCAAGTTCTATGGGGAAGCCCTTTGGGGCCTATGGTGGAAACGGCTTGCGAGAGTTCAGTTTCAAAATCTCTGTGAGAAAGAGCCAGAGAAGCTTCCCCGTTTAGAATCCAGCATATCTCACTGAACCGAAGAAGTGGTAGTTAGAAGGGAGTTCGAGCTGCAAGCAGTTTGGTTTGGGAAATTAGACGCAAAATCACACTGCAAATGCATTCCAACAGGCTTGGAAAGGTGTGTTCTATATCTCTGCCAAACAGACGCCCTGGAGGTTGAGCTTTCAGAAGCAAGTTTAACTCTAAGGGGGGAAGTAGCAGAATGTGCCTCTCACATCTAGCCAGTAGGAACTCATGTTGGCAAGTTCTATGGGGAAGCCCATTGCCGCGCTGGTGGAAACGCCATGGGAGATTTCAGTTTCAAAATCTCTGCGAAAAAGCGTCAGAGAAGCTTGTGCGTTTAGAATCCAGCATATCTCACTGAACCGAAGAAGTGGTAGTTAGAAGGGGGTTAGAGCTGCAAGCAGTTTGGTTTGGGAAATTAGACGCGAAATCACACTGCAAATGCCTTCCAACAGGCTTGGAAAAATGTGTTCTATATCTCTGCCAAACAGACACACCGGAGGTTGAGCTTTCAGAAGCTAGTTTAACTCTAAGGGAGGAAGAAGCAGAATGTGCCTCTCACATCTAGCCTGTAGGAATTCAGGTTGGCAAGTTCTATGGGTAAGCCCATTGGCGCCTACGGTGGAAACGGCATGGGAGATTTCAGTTTCAAAATCTCTGTGAAAAAGCCTCAGAGAAGCTTCTGCGTTTAGAATCCAGCATATCTCACTGAGCCGAAGAAGTGGTAGTTAGAAGGGAGTTAGAGCTGCAAGCAGTTTGGTTTGGGAAATTAGTCTCGAAATCACAATGCAAATGTCTTCCAAGAGGCTTGAAAATGTGTGTGGTATATCTCAGACAAAGAGATTCCCTGGAGGTTGAGCTTTTAGAAGGAAGTTTAACTCAAAGGGAGGAATCAGCAGAATGTTCCTCTCACATCTAGCCGGTAGGAATTCAGGTTGGCAAGTTCTATGGGGAAGCTCATAGGCGCCTACGTTGGGAACAGGTTTGGCGATTTCAGTTTCAAAATCTCTGTGAAAAAGCGTCAGAGAAGCTTCTCCGTTAAGCATCCAGCATATCTCACTGAACCGAAGAAGTGGTAGTTAGAAGGCAGTTAGAGCTGCAAGCAGTTTGGTTTGGGAAATTAGACGCGAAATTACACTGCAAATGCCTTCCAACAGGCTTGGAAAAGTGTGTTCTATATCTCTGCCAAACAGACTCCCCGGAGGTTGAGCTTTCAGAAGCAAGTTTAACTCTAAGGGAGGAATCAGCAGAGTGTTCCTCTCACTTCTAGCCTGTAGGAATTCAGGTTGGCAAGTTCTATGTGGAAGCCCATTGGGGCCTATGGTGGAAAGGGCTTGCGAGAGTTCAGTTTCAAAATCTCTGTGAGAAAGCGCCAGAGAAGCTTCCCCGTTTAGAATCCAGCATATCTCACTGAGCCGAAGAAGTGGTAGGTAGAAGGGAGTTAGAGCTGCAAGCAGATTGGTTTGGGAAATTAGACGCGAAATCACACTGCAAATGCGTTCCAACAGGCTTGGAAAAGTGTGTTCTATATCTCTGCCAAACAGACTCCCCGGAGGTTGAGCTTTCAAAGCAAGTTTAACTCTAAGGGAGGAAGCAGCAGAATGTGCCTCTCACATCTAGCCTGTAGGAACTCAGGTTGGCAAGTTCTATGGGGAAGCCCATTGGAGCCTACGATGGAAACGGGTTTGGCGATTTCAGTTTCAAAATCTCTGTGAAAAAGCGTCAGAGAAGACTCAACCGAAGAAGTGGTAGTTAGAAGGGGGTTCGAGCTGCAAGCATTTTGGTTTGGGAAATTAGACGCGAAATCACAGTGCAAATGCCTTGCAACAGGCTTGGAAAAATGTGTTCTATATCTCTACCAAACAGACTCCCCGTAGGTTGAGCTATCAGAAGCTAGTTTAACTCTAAGGATGGAAGAAGCAGAATGTGCCTCTCACATGTAGCCTGTAGGAATTCAGGTTGGCAAGTTCTATTGGGAAGCCCATTGGAGCCTACGATGGAGACGGGTTTGGCGATTTCAGTTTCAAAATCTCTGTGAAAAAGCGTCAGAGAAGCCTCTCCGTTCAGAATCCAGCATATCTCACTGAACCGAAGAAGTGGTAGTTAGAAGGCAGTTAGAGCTGCAAGCAGTCTGGTTTGGGAAATTAGACGTGAAATCACACTGCAAATGCCTTCCAACAGGCTTGGAAAAGTGTGTTCTATATCTCTGCCAAACAAACTCCCGGGATGAGGAGCTTTCAGAAGCTCGTTTAACTCTAACGGAGGAAGAAGCAGAATGTGCCTCTCACATGTAGCCTGTGGGAATTCAGGTTGGCAAGTTTTATGGGGAAGCCCATTGGAGCCTACGATGGAAACGGGTTTGGCGATTTCAGTTTCAAAATCTCTGTGAAAAAGCCTCAGAGAAGCTTCTGCGTTTAGAATCCAGCATATCTCACTGAGCCGAAGAAGTGGTAGTTAGAAGGGAGTTAGAGCTGCAAGCAGTTTGGTTTGGGAAATTAGTCTCGAAATCACAATGCAAATGTCTTCCAAGAGGCTTGAAAATGTGTGTGGTATATCTCAGACAAAGAGATTCCCTGGAGGTTGCGCTTTTAGAAGGAAGTTTAACTCAAAGGGAGGAATCAGCAGAATGTTCCTCTCACATCTAGCCGGTAGGAATTCAGGTTGGCAAGTTCTATGGGGAAGCTCATAGGCGCCTACGTTGGGAACGGGTTTGGCGATTTCAGTTTCAAAATCTCTGTGAAAAAGCGTCAGAGAAGCTTCTCCGTTCAGCATCCAGCATATCTCACTGAACCGAAGAAGTGGTAGTTAGAAGGCAGTTAGAGCTGCAAGCAGTTTGGTTTGGGAAATTAGACGCGAAATTACACTGCAAATGCCTTCCAACAGGCTTGGAAAAGTGTGTTCTATGTCTCTGCCAAACAGACTCCCCGGAGGTTGAGCTTTCAGAAGCAAGTTTAACTCTAAGGGAGGAATCAGCAGAGTGTTCCTCTCACTTCTAGCCTGTAGGAATTCAGGTTGGCAAGTTCTATGTGGAAGCCCATTGGGGCCTATGGTGGAAAGGGCTTGCGAGAGTTCAGTTTCAAAATCTCTTTGAGAAAGCGCCAGAGAAGCTTCCCCGTTTAGAATCCAGCATATCTCACTGAGCCGAAGAAGTGGTAGGTAGAAGGGAGTTAGAGCTGCAAGCAGATTGGTTTGGGAAATTAGACGCAAAATCACACTGCAAATGCGTTCCAACAGGCTTGGAAAGGTGTGTTCTATTTCTCTGCCAAACAGACTCCCCGGAGGTTGAGCTTGCAGAAGCAAGTTTAACTCTAAGGGAGGAAGCAGCAGAATGTGCCTCTCACATCTAGCCTGTAGGAACTCAGGTTGGCAAGTTCTATGGGGAAGCCCATTGGAGCCTACGATGGAAACGGGTTTGGCGATTTCAGTTTCAAAATCTCTGTGAAAAAGCGTCAGAGAAGACTCAACCGAAGAAGTGGTAGTTAGAAGGGGGTTCGAGCTGCAAGCATTTTGGTTTGGGAAATTAGACGCGAAATCACAGTGCAAATGCCTTGCAACAGGCTTGGAAAAATGTGTTCTATATCTCTACCAAACAGACTCCCCGTAGGTTGAGCTATCAGAAGCTAGTTTAACTCTAAGGATGGAAGAAGCAGAATGTGCCTCTCACATGTAGCCTGTAGGAATTCAGGTTGGCAAGTTCTATTGGGAAGCCCATTGGAGCCTACGATGGAGACGGGTTTGGCGATTTCAGTTTCAAAATCTCTGTGAAAAAGCGTCAGAGAAGCTTCTCCGTTCAGAATCCAGCATATCTCACTGAACCGAAGAAGTGGTAGTTAGAAGGGAGTTAGAGCTGCAAGCAGTTTGGTTTGGGAAATTAGTCTCGAAATCACAATGCAAATGTGTTCCAAGAGGCTTGAAAATGTGTGTGGTATATCCCAGACAAAGAGATTCCCTGGAGGTTGAGCTTTTAGAAGGAAGTTTAACTCAAAGGGAGGAATCAGCAGAATGTTCCTCTCACATCTAGCCTGTAGGAATTCAGGTTGGCAAGTTCTATGGGGAAGCTCATAGGCGCCTACGTTGGAAACGGGTTTGGCGATTTCAGTTTCAAAATCTCTGTGAAAAAGCATTGGAGAAGCTTCTGCGTTTAGAATCCAGCATATCTCACTGAACCGAAGAAGTGGTAGTTAGAATGGAGTTGGAGCTGCAAGCAGATTGTTTTGGGAAATTAGACACGAAATCACACTGCAAATGCCTTCCAACAGGCTTGGAAAAGTGTGTTCTATATCTCTGCCAAACAGACTCCCCGGAGGTTGAGGTTTCAGAAGCAAGTTTCTCTCTAAGGGAGGAAGCAGCAGAATGTGCCTCTCCCATCTAGCCTGTAGGAATTCAGGTTGGCAAGTTCTATGGGGAAGCCCATTGGAGCCTACGATGGAAACGGGTTTGGCGATTTCAGTTTCAAAATCTCTGTGAAAAAGCGTCAGAGAAGCTTCTCCGTTCAGAATCCAGCATATCTCACTGAACCGAAGAAGTGGTAGTTAGAAGGGAGTTAGAGCTGCAAGCAGTTTGGTTTCGGAAATTAGACGCGAAATCACAATGCAAATGTTTTCCAAGAGGCTTGAAAATGTGTGTGGTATATCTCAGACAAAGAGATTCCCAGGAGGTTGAGCTTTCAGAAGGAAGTTTAACTCAAAGGGAGGAATCAGCAGAATGTTCCTCTCACATCGAGCCTGTAGGAATTCAGTTTGGCAAGTTCTAGGGGGAAGCTCATAGGCGCCTAAGTTGGAAACGGGTTTGGCGATTTCAGTTTCAAAATCTCTGTGAAAAAGCGTCAGAGAAGCTTCTCCGTTCAGAATCCAGCATATCTCACTGAACGGAAGAAGTGGTAGTTAGATGGGAGTTAGAGATGCAAGCAGTTTGGTTGGGGAAATTAGACCCGAAATCACACTGCAAATGCCTTCCAACAGGCTTGAAAAATGTGTGTTCTATATATCTGCCAAACAGACTCCCCGGAGGTTGAGCTTTCAGAAGCAAGTTTAACTCTAAGGGAGGAATCAGCAGAGTGTTCCTCTCACATCTAGCCTGTAGGAATTCAGGTTGGCAAGTTCTATGTGGAAGCCCATTGGGGCCTATGGTGGAAACGGCTTGCGAGAGTTCAGTTTCAAAATCTCTGTGAGAAAGAGCCAGAGAAGCTTCCCCGTTTAGAATCCAGCATATCTCACTGAACCGAAGAAGTGGTAGTTAGAAGGGAGTTCGAGCTGCAAGCAGTTTGGTTTGGGAAATTAGACGCAAAATCACACTGCAAATGCATTCCAACAGGCTTGGAAAGGTGTGTTCTATATCTCTGCCAAACAGACGCCCTGGAGGTTAAGCTTTCAGAAGCAAGTTTAACTCTAAGGGAGGAAGCAGCAGAATGTGCCTCTCACATCTAGCCAGTAGGAACTCATGTTTTCAAGTTCTATGGGGAAGCCCATTGCCGCCTCTGGTGGAAACGCCATGGGAGATTTCAGTTTCAAAATCTCTGCGAAAAAGCGTCAGAGAAGCTTGTGCGTTTAGAATCCAGCATATCTCACTGAACCGAAGAAGTGGTAGTTAGAAGGGGGTTAGAGCTGCAAGCAGTTTGGTTTGGGAAATTAGACGCGAAATCACACTGCAAATGCCTTCCAACAGGCTTGGAAAAATGTGTTCTATATTTCTGCCAAACAGACGCACCGGAGGTTGAGCTTTCAGAAGCTAGTTTAACTCTAAGGGAGGAAGCAGCAGAATGTGCCTCTCACATCTAGCCTGTAGGAATTCAGGTTGGCAAGTTCTATGGGGAAGTCCATTGGCGCCTACGGTGGAAACGGCATGGGAGATTTCAGTTTCAAAATCTCTGTGAAAAAGCGTCAGAGAAGCTTCTGCGTTTAGAATCCAGCATATCTCACTGAGCCGAAGAAGTGGTAGTTAGAAGGGAGTTAGAGCTGCAAGCAGTTTGGTTTGGGAAATTAGTCTCGAAATCACAATGCAAATGTCTTCCAAGAGGCTTGAAAATGTGTGTGGTATATCTCAGACAAAGAGATTCCCTGGAGGTTGAGCTTTTAGAAGGAAGTTTAACTCAAAGGGAGGAATCAGCAGAATGTTCCTCTCACATCTAGCCGGTAGGAATTCAGGTTGGCAAGTTCTATGGGGAAGCTCATAGGCGCCTACGTTGGGAACGGGTTTGGCGATTTCAGTTTCAAAATCTCTGTGAAAAAGCGTCAGAGAAGCTTCTCCGTTCAGCATCCAGCATATCTCACTGAACCGAAGAAGTGGTAGTTAGAAGGCAGTTAGAGCTGCAAGCAGTTTGGTTTGGGAAATTAGACGCGAAATTACACTGCAAATGCCTTCCAACAGGCTTGGAAAAGTGTGTTCTATATCTCTGCCAAACAGACTCCCCGGAGGTTGAGCATTCAGAAGCAAGTTTAACTCTAAGGGAGGAATCAGCAGAGTGTTCCTCTCACATCTAGCCTGTAGGAATTCAGGTTGGCAAGTTCTATGTGGAAGCCCATTGGGGCCTATGGTGGAAAGGGCTTGCGAGAGTTCAGTTTCAAAATCTCTGTGAGAAAGCGCCAGAGAAGCTTCCCCGTTTAGAATCCAGCATATCTCACTGATCCGAAGAAGTGGTAGGTAGAAGGGAGTTAGAGCTGCAAGCAGATTGGTTTGGGAAATTAGACGCGAAATCACACTGCAAATGCGTTCCAACAGGCTTGGAAAGGTGTGTTCTATATCTCTGCCAAACAGACTCCCCGGAGGTTGAGCTTTCAGAAGCAAGTTTAACTCTAAGGGAGGAAGCAGCAGAATGTGCCTCTCACATCTAGCCTGTAGGAACTCAGGTTGGCAAGTTCTATGGGGAAGCCCATTGGAGCCTACGATGGAAACGGGTTTGGCGATTTCAGTTTCAAAATCTCTGTGAAAAAGCGTCAGAGAAGACTCAACCGAAGAAGTGGTAGTTAGAAGGGGGTTAGAGCTGCATGCATTTTGGTTTGGGAAATTAGACGCGAAATCACAGTGCAAATGCCTTCCAACAGGCTTGGAAAAATGTGTTCTATATCTCTACCAAACAGACTCCCCGTATGTTGAGCTATCAGAAGCTAGTTTAACTCTAAGGATGGAAGCAGGAGAATGTTCCTCTCACATGTAGCCTGTAGGAATTCAGGTTGGCAAGTTCTATTGGGAAGCCCATTGGAGCCTACGATGTAAACGGGTTTGGCGATTGCAGTTTCAAAATCTCTGTGAAAAAGCGTCAGAGAAGCTTCTCCGTTCAGAATCCAGCATATCTCACTGAACGGAAGAAGTGGTAGTTAGAAGGGAGTTAGAGATGCAATCAGTTTGGTTGGGGAAATTAGACCCGAAATCACACTGCAAATGCCTTCCAACAGGCTTGGAAAAGTGTGTTCTATATCTCTGCCAAACAGACTCCCCGGAGGTTGAGCTTTCAGAAGCAAGTTTAACTCTGAGGGAGGAATCAGCAGAGTGTTCCTCTCACATCTAGCCTGTAGGAATTCAGGTTGGCAAGTTCTATGTGGAAGCCAATTGGGGCCTATGGTGGAAACGGCTTGTGAGAGTTCAGTTTCAAAATCTCTGTGAGAAAGCGCCAGAGAAGCTTCCCCGTTTAGAATCCATCATATATCACTGAACCGAAGAAGTGGTAGTTAGAAGGGAGTTCGAGCTGCAAGCAGTTTGGTTTGGGAAATTAGACGCAAAATCACACTGCAAATGCATTCCAACAGGCTTGGAAAGGTGTGTTCTATATCTCTGCCAAACAGACGCCCTGGAGGTTGAGCTTTCAGAAGCAAGTTTAACTCTAAGGGAGGAAGCAGCAGAATGTGCCTCTCACATCTAGCCTGTAGGAACTCATGTTGGCAAGTTCTATGGGGAAGCCCATTGCCGCCTCTGGTGGAAACGCCATGGGAGATTTCAGTTTCAAAATCTCTGTGAAAAAGCGTCAGAGAAGCTTGTGCGTTCAGAATCCAGCATATCTCACTGAACCGAAGAAGTGGTAGTTAGAAGGGGGTTAGAGCTGCAAGCAGTTTGGTTTGGGAAATTAGACGCGAAATCACACTGCAAATGCCTTCCAACAGGCTTGGAAAAATGTGTTCTATATCTCTGCCAAACAGACGGACCGGAGGTTGAGCTTTCAGAAGCTAGTTTAACTCTAAGGGAGGAAGCAGCAGAATGTGCCTCTCACATCTAGCCTGTAGGAATTCAGGTTGGCAAGTTCTATGGTGAAGCCCATTGGCGCCTACCTTGGAAACGGGGTTGGCGATTTCAGTTTCAAAATCTCTGTGAAAAAGCGTCAGAGAAGCTTCTCCGTTCAGAATCCAGCATATCTCACTGAACCGAAGAAGTGGTAGTTAGAAGGCAGTTAGAGCTGCAAGCAGTCTGGTTTGGGAAATTAGACGTGAAATCACACTGCAAATGCCTTCCAACAGGCTTGGAAAAGTGTGTTCTATATCTCTGCCAAACAAACTCCCGGGATGAGGAGCTTTCAGAAGCTCGTTTAACTCTAAGGGAGGAAGCAGCAGAATGTGCCTCTCACATGTAGCCTGTGGGAATTCAGGTTGGCAAGTTTTATGGGGAAGCCCATTGGAGCCTACGATGGAAACGGGTTTGGCGATTTCAGTTTCAAAATCTCTGTGAAAAAGCCTCAGAGAAGCTTCCCGTTCAGAATACAGCATATCTCACTGAGCCGAAGAAGTGGTAGTTAGAAGGGAGTTAGAGCTGCAAGCAGTTTGGTTTGGGAAATTAGTCTCGAAATCACAATGCAAATGTGTTCCAAGAGGCTTGAAAATGTGTGTGGTATATCCCAGACAAAGAGATTCCCTGGAGGTTGAGCTTTTAGAAGGAAGTTTAACTCAAAGGGAGGAATCAGCAGAATGTTCCTCTCACATCTAGCCTGTAGGAATTCAGGTTGGCAAGTTCTATGGGGAAGCTCATAGGCGCCTACGTTGGAAACGGGTTTGGCGATTTCAGTTTCAAAATCTCTGTGAAAAAGCATTGGAGAAGCTTCTGCGTTTAGAATCCAGCATATCTCACTGAACCGAAGAAGTGGTAGTTAGAATGGAGTTGGAGCTGCAAGCAGATTGTTTTGGGAAATTAGACACGAAATCACACTGCAAATGCCTTCCAACAGGCTTGGAAAAGTGTGTTCTATATCTCTGCCAAACAGACTCCCCGGAGGTTGAGGTTTCAGAAGCAAGTTTCTCTCTAAGGGAGGAAGCAGCAGAATGTGCCTCTCCCATCTAGCCTGTAGGAATTCAGGTTGGCAAGTTCTATGGGGAAGCCCATTGGAGCCTACGATGGAAACGGGTTTGGCGATTTCAGTTTCAAAATCTCTGTGAAAAAGCGTCAGAGAAGCTTCTCCGTTCAGAATCCAGCATATCTCACTGAACCGAAGAAGTGGTAGTTAGAAGGGAGTTAGAGCTGCAAGCAGTTTGGTTTCGGAAATTAGACGCGAAATCACAATGCAAATGTTTTCCAAGAGGCTTGAAAATGTGTGTGGTATATCTCAGACAAAGAGATTCCCAGGAGGTTGAGCTTTCAGAAGGAAGTTTAACTCAAAGGGAGGAATCAGCAGAATGTTCCTCTCACATCGAGCCTGTCGGAATTCAGTTTGGCAAGTTCTAGGGGGAAGCTCATAGGCGCCTAAGTTGGAAACGGGTTTGGCGATTTCAGTTTCAAAATCTCTGTGAAAAAGCGTCAGAGAAGCTTCTCCGTTCAGAATCCAGCATATCTCACTGAACGGAAGAAGTGGTAGTTAGATGGGAGTTAGAGATGCAAGCAGTTTGGTTGGGGAAATTAGACCCGAAATCACACTGCAAATGCCTTCCAACAGGCTTGAAAAATGTGTGTTCTATATATCTGCCAAACAGACTCCCCGGAGGTTGAGCTTTCAGAAGCAAGTTTAACTCTAAGGGAGGAATCAGCAGAGTGTTCCTCTCACATCTAGCCTGTAGGAATTCAGGTTGGCAAGTTCTATGTGGAAGCCCATTGGGGCCTATGGTGGAAACGGCTTGCGAGAGTTCAGTTTCAAAATCTCTGTGAGAAAGAGCCAGAGAAGCTTCCCCGTTTAGAATCCAGCATATCTCACTGAACCGAAGAAGTGGTAGTTAGAAGGGAGTTCGAGCTGCAAGCAGTTTGGTTTGGGAAATTAGACGCAAAATCACACTGCAAATGCATTCCAACAGGCTTGGAAAGGTGTGTTCTATATCTCTGCCAAACAGACGCCCTGGAGGTTAAGCTTTCAGAAGCAAGTTTAACTCTAAGGGAGGAAGCAGCAGAATGTGCCTCTCACATCTAGCCAGTAGGAACTCATGTTTTCAAGTTCTATGGGGAAGCCCATTGCCGCCTCTGGTGGAAACGCCATGGGAGATTTCAGTTTCAAAATCTCTGCGAAAAAGCGTCAGAGAAGCTTGTGCGTTTAGAATCCAGCATATCTCACTGAACCGAAGAAGTGGTAGTTAGAAGGGGGTTAGAGCTGCAAGCAGTTTGGTTTGGGAAATTAGACGCGAAATCACACTGCAAATGCCTTCCAACAGGCTTGGAAAAATGTGTTCTATATTTCTGCCAAACAGACGCACCGGAGGTTGAGCTTTCAGAAGCTAGTTTAACTCTAAGGGAGGAAGCAGCAGAATGTGCCTCTCACATCTAGCCTGTAGGAATTCAGGTTGGCAAGTTCTATGGGGAAGTCCATTGGCGCCTACGGTGGAAACGGCATGGGAGATTTCAGTTTCAAAATCTCTGTGAAAAAGCGTCAGAGAAGCTTCTGCGTTTAGAATCCAGCATATCTCACTGAGCCGAAGAAGTGGTAGTTAGAAGGGAGTTAGAGCTGCAAGCAGTTTGGTTTGGGAAATTAGTCTCGAAATCACAATGCAAATGTCTTCCAAGAGGCTTGAAAATGTGTGTGGTATATCTCAGACAAAGAGATTCCCTGGAGGTTGAGCTTTTAGAAGGAAGTTTAACTCAAAGGGAGGAATCAGCAGAATGTTCCTCTCACATCTAGCCGGTAGGAATTCAGGTTGGCAAGTTCTATGGGGAAGCTCATAGGCGCCTACGTTGGGAACGGGTTTGGCGATTTCAGTTTCAAAATCTCTGTGAAAAAGCGTCAGAGAAGCTTCTCCGTTCAGCATCCAGCATATCTCACTGAACCGAAGAAGTGGTAGTTAGAAGGCAGTTAGAGCTGCAAGCAGTTTGGTTTGGGAAATTAGACGCGAAATTACACTGCAAATGCCTTCCAACAGGCTTGGAAAAGTGTGTTCTATATCTCTGCCAAACAGACTCCCCGGAGGTTGAGCTTTCAGAAGCAAGTTTAACTCTAAGGGAGGAATCAGCAGAGTGTTCCTCTCACATCTAGCCTGTAGGAATTCAGGTTGGCAAGTTCTATGTGGAAGCCCATTGGGGCCTATGGTGGAAAGGGCTTGCGAGAGTTCAGTTTCAAAATCTCTGTGAGAAAGCGCCAGAGAAGCTTCCCCGTTTAGAATCCAGCATATCTCACTGATCCGAAGAAGTGGTAGGTAGAAGGGAGTTAGAGCTGCAAGCAGATTGGTTTGGGAAATTAGACGCGAAATCACACTGCAAATGCGTTCCAACAGGCTTGGAAAGGTGTGTTCTATATCTCTGCCAAACAGACTCCCCGGAGGTTGAGCTTTCAGAAGCAAGTTTAACTCTAAGGGAGGAAGCAGCAGAATGTGCCTCTCACATCTAGCCTGTAGGAACTCAGGTTGGCAAGTTCTATGGGGAAGCCCATTGGAGCCTACGATGGAAACGGGTTTGGCGATTTCAGTTTCAAAATCTCTGTGAAAAAGCGTCAGAGAAGACTCAACCGAAGAAGTGGTAGTTAGAAGGGGGTTAGAGCTGCATGCATTTTGGTTTGGGAAATTAGACGCGAAATCACAGTGCAAATGCCTTCCAACAGGCTTGGAAAAATGTGTTCTATATCTCTACCAAACAGACTCCCCGTATGTTGAGCTATCAGAAGCTAGTTTAACTCTAAGGATGGAAGCAGGAGAATGTTCCTCTCACATGTAGCCTGTAGGAATTCAGGTTGGCAAGTTCTATTGGGAAGCCCATTGGAGCCTACGATGTAAACGGGTTTGGCGATTGCAGTTTCAAAATCTCTGTGAAAAAGCGTCAGAGAAGCTTCTCCGTTCAGAATCCAGCATATCTCACTGAACGGAAGAAGTGGTAGTTAGAAGGGAGTTAGAGATGCAATCAGTTTGGTTGGGGAAATTAGACCCGAAATCACACTGCAAATGCCTTCCAACAGGCTTGGAAAAGTGTGTTCTATATCTCTGCCAAACAGACTCCCCGGAGGTTGAGCTTTCAGAAGCAAGTTTAACTCTGAGGGAGGAATCAGCAGAGTGTTCCTCTCACATCTAGCCTGTAGGAATTCAGGTTGGCAAGTTCTATGTGGAAGCCAATTGGGGCCTATGGTGGAAACGGCTTGTGAGAGTTCAGTTTCAAAATCTCTGTGAGAAAGCGCCAGAGAAGCTTCCCCGTTTAGAATCCATCATATATCACTGAACCGAAGAAGTGGTAGTTAGAAGGGAGTTCGAGCTGCAAGCAGTTTGGTTTGGGAAATTAGACGCAAAATCACACTGCAAATGCATTCCAACAGGCTTGGAAAGGTGTGTTCTATATCTCTGCCAAACAGACGCCCTGGAGGTTGAGCTTTCAGAAGCAAGTTTAACTCTAAGGGAGGAAGCAGCAGAATGTGCCTCTCACATCTAGCCTGTAGGAACTCATGTTGGCAAGTTCTATGGGGAAGCCCATTGCCGCCTCTGGTGGAAACGCCATGGGAGATTTCAGTTTCAAAATCTCTGTGAAAAAGCGTCAGAGAAGCTTGTGCGTTCAGAATCCAGCATATCTCACTGAACCGAAGAAGTGGTAGTTAGAAGGGGGTTAGAGCTGCAAGCAGTTTGGTTTGGGAAATTAGACGCCAAATCACACTGCAAATGCCTTCCAACAGGCTTGGAAAAATGTGTTCTATATCTCTGCCAAACAGACGGACCGGAGGTTGAGCTTTCAGAAGCTAGTTTAACTCTAAGGGAGGAAGCAGCAGAATGTGCCTCTCACATCTAGCCTGTAGGAATTCAGGTTGGCAAGTTCTATGGTGAAGCCCATTGGCGCCTACCTTGGAAACGGGGTTGGAGATTTCAGTTTCAAAATCTTTGTGAAAAAGCGTCAGAGCAACTTCCCCGCATAGAATCCAGCATATCTCACTGAACTGAAGAAGTGGTAGTTAGAAGGCAGTTAGAGCTGCAAGCAGTTTGGTTTGGGAAATTAGACGCGAAATCACACTGTAAATGCCTTCCAACAGGCTTGGATAAGTGTGTTCTATATCTCTGCCAAACAAACTCACCGGAGGATGAGCTTTCAGAAGCTCCTTTATCTCTAAGGGAGGAAGCAGCAGAATGTGCCTCTCACATGTAGCCTGTGGGAATTCAGGCTCGCAAGTTCTATGGGGAAGCCCATTGTCGCCTATGATGGAAATGGCATGGGAGATTTCAGTTTCAAAATCTCTGTGAAAAAGCTTCAGAGAAGCTTCTGCGTTTAGAATCCAGCATATCTCACTGAACCGAAGAAGTGGTCGTTAGAGGGGACTTAGAGCTGCAAGCAGTTTGGTTTGGGAAACTAGTCGCGAAATAACACTGCAAATGCCTTCCAACAGGCTTGGAAAAGTGTGTTTTATATCTGTGCCAAACAGACACCCCGGAGGTTGAGCTTGCAGAAGCAAATTTAACTCTAAGGGAGGAAGCAGCAGAATGTGCCTCTCACATCTAGCCGGTAGGAACTCAGGTTGGCAAGTTCTATGGGGAAGCCCTTTTGCGCCTACGTTGGAAACGGGTTTGGAGTTTTCAGTTTCAAAATCTGTGTGAATAAGCGTCAGAGAAGATTCTGAGTTTAGAATCCAGCATATCTCACTGAGCCAAAGAAGTGTTAGTTATAACGGAGTTAGTGATTTAAAATGATCCTTTGGGAAATTAGACGGGAAATCACAGTGCAAATGCCTTGCAACAGGCTTGCAAAGTGTGTGCCATAACTCTACCAAAGAGACTCCCTGGAGGTTGAGCTTTTAGAAGCCAGTTTAACAATAAGGGAGGAAGCAGCAGAATGTGACTCTCATATCTAGCCTGTAGGAATTCACGATTGCAAGTTCTATGGGGAAGCCCATTGCCGCCTATGGTGGAAATGGCATGGGAGATTTCAGTTTCAAAATCTCTGTGAAAAAGCTTCAGAGAAGCTTCTGCGTTTAGAATCCAGCATATCTCACTGAACCGAAGAAGTGGTCGTTAGAGGGGACTTAGAGCTGCAAGCAGTTTGGTTTGGGAAATTAGTCTCGAAATCACAATGCAAATGTCTTCCAAGAGGCTTGAAAATGTGTGTGGTATATCTCAGACAAAGAGATTCCCTGGAGGTTGAGCTTTTAGATGGAAGTTTAACTCAAAGGGAGGAATCAGCAGAATGTTCCTCTCACATCTAGCCTGTAGGAATTCAGGATGGCAAGTTCTATGGGGAAGCTCATAGGCGCCTACGTTGGAAACGGGTTTGGCGATTGCAGTTTCAAAATCTCTGTGAAAAAGCGTCAGAGAAGCTTCTCCGTTCAGAATCCAGCATATCTCACTGAACGGAAGAAGTGGTAGTGAGAAGGGAGTTACAGCTGCAATCAGTTTGGTTTGGGAAATTAGAGGCGAAATCACACTGCAAATGCCTTCCAACAGGCTTGGAAAAATGTGTTCTATATCTCTGCCAAACAGACGCCCCGGATGTGAGCTTTCAGAAGCTAGTTTAACTCTAAGGGAGGAAGCAGCAGAATGTGCCTCTCACATCTAGCCTGTAGGAATTCAGGTTGTCAAGTTCTATGGGGAAGCCCATTGGAGCCTACGATGGAAACGGGTTTAGCGATTTCAGTTTCAAAATCTCTGTGAAAAAGCGTCAGAGAAGCTGCTCCGTTCAGAATCCAGCATATCTCACTGAACCGAAGAAGTGGTAGTTAAGTGGTAGTTAGAAGGCAGTTAGAGCTGCAAGCAGTTTGGTTTGGGAAATTAGACGCAAAATCACACTGCAAATGCCTTCCAACAGGCTTGGAAAAGTGTGTTCTATATCTCTGCCAAACAGACTCCCCGGAGGTTGAGCTTTCAGAAGCTAGTTTAACTCTAAGGGTGGAAGCAGCAGAATGTGCCTCTCACATGTAGCCTGTAGGAATTCAGGTTGGCAAGTTCTATGGGGAAGCCCATTGGCGCCTACGTTGGAAACGGGTTTGGAGATTTCAGTTTCAAAATCTCTGTGAAAAAGCGCCAGAGAAGCTTCCCCGCATAGAATCCAGCATATCTCACTGAACCGAAGAAGTGGTAGTTAGAAGGGAGTTAGAGCTGCAAGCAGTTTGGTATGGGAAATTAGACGCGAAATCACACTGCAAATGCCTTCCAAGAGGCTTGGAAAATTGTGTTCTATATCTCTGCCAAACAGACTCCCCGTAGGTTGAGCTATCAGAAGCTAGTTTAACTCTAAGAATGGAAGCAGCAGAATGTGCCTCTCACATGTAGCCTGTAGGAATTCAGGTTGGCAAGTTCTATGGGGAAGCCCCTTGCCGCCTCTGGTGGAAACGCCATGGGAGATTTCAGTTTCAAAATCTCTGCGAAAAAGCGTCAGAGAATCTTGTGCGTTTAGAATCCAGCATATCTCACTGAACCGAAGAAGTGGTTGTTAGAAGGGGGTTAGAGCTGCAAGCAGTTTGGTTTGGGAAAATAGACGCGAAATCACACTGCAAATGCCTTCCAACAGGCTTGGAAAAATGTGTTCTATATCTCTGCCAAACAGACGCACCGGAGGTTGAGCTTTCAGAAGCTAGTTTAACTCTAAGGGAGGAAGCAGCAGAATGTGACTCTCACATCTAGCCTGTAGGAATTCAGGTTGGCAACTTCTATGGGGAAGCCCATTGGCACATACGGTAGAAACGGCATGGGAGATTTCAGTTTCAAAATCTCTGTGAAAAAGCGTCAGAGAAGCTTCTGCGTTTAGAATCCAGCATATCTCACTGAACCGAAGAAGTGGTAGTTAGAAGGGAGTTCGAGCTGCAAGCAGTTTGGTTTGGGAAATTAGACGCAAAATCACACTGCAAATGCATTCCAACAGGCTTGGAAAGGTGTGTTCTATATCTCTGCCAAACAGACGCCCTGGAGGTTGAGCTTTGAGAAGCAAGTTTAACTCTAAGGGAGGAAGCAGCAGAATGTGCCTCTCACATCTAGCCTGTAGGAACTCATGTTGGCAAGTTCTATGGGGAAGCCCATTGCCGCCTCTGGTGGAAACGCCATGGGAGATTTCAGTTTCAAAATCTCTTTGAAAAAGCGTCAGAGAAGCTTGTGCGTTTATAATCCAGGATATCTCACTGAACCGAAGAAGTGGTAGTTAGAAGGGGGTTAGAGCTGCAAGCAGTTTGGTTTCGGAAATTAGTCTCGAAATCACAATGCAAATGTCTTCCAAGAGGCTGGAAAATGTGTGTGGTATATCTCAGACAAAGAAATTCCCTGGAAGTTGAGCTTTTAGAAGGAAGTTTAACTCAAAGGGAGGAATCAGCAGAATGTTCCTCTCACATCTAGCCTGTAGGAATTCAGGTTGGCAAGTTCTAGGGGTAAGCTCATAGGTACCTTCGTTGGAAACGGGTTTGGCGATTTCAGTTTCAAAATCTCTGTGAAAAAGCATTAGAGAAGCTTCTGCGTTTAGAATCCAGCATATCTCACTGAACCGAAGAAGTGGTAGTTAGAAGGCAGTTAGAGCTGCAAGCAGTTTGGTTTGGGAAATTTGACGCGAAATCACACTGCATATGCCTTCCAACAGGCTTGCAAAAGTGTGTTCTATATCTCTGCCAAACAAACTCCCCGGATGATGAGCTTTCAGAAGCTCCTTAAACTCTTAGGGAGGAAGCAGCTGAATGTGCCTCTCACATGTAGCCTGTGGGAATTCAGGTTGCCAAGTTCCATGGTGAAGCCCATTGGCGCCTACGGTGGAAACGGCATGGGAGATTTCAGTTTCAAAATCTCTGTGAAAAAGCGTCAAAGAAGCTTCTGCGTTTAGAATCCAGCATATCTCACTGAACCGAAGAAGTGGTAGTTAGAAGGGAGTTAGAGCTGCAAGCAGTGTGGTTTGGGAAATTAGATGTGAAATCACACTGCAAATGCCTTCCAACAGGCTTGGATAAGTGTGGTCTATATCTCTGCCAAACAGATTCCCCGGAGGTTGAGGTTTCAGAAGCAAGTTTCTCTCTAAGGGAGGAAGCAGCAGAATGTGCCTCTCCCATCTAGCCTGTAGGAATTCAGGTTGGCAAGTTCTATGGGGAAGCCCATTGGAGCCTACGATGGAAAAGGGTTTGGCGATTTCAGTTTCAAAATCTCTGTGAAAAAGCGTCAGAAAAGCTTCTCCGTTCAGAATCCAGCATATCTCACTGAACCGAAGAAGTGGTAGTTAGAAGGCAGTTAGAGCTGCAAGCAGTTTGGTTTGGGAAATTAGACGTGAAATCACACTGCAAATGCCTTCCAACAGGCTTGGAAAAGTGTGTTCTATATCTCTGCCAAACAGACTACCCGGAGGTTGAGCTTTCAGAAGCTAGTTTAACTCTAAGGGAGGAAGCAGCAGAATGTGCCTCTCACATCTAGCCTGTAGGAATTCAGGTTGGCAAGTTCTATGGGGAAGCCCATTGGCGCCTACCTTGGAAACGGGGTTGGAGATTTCAGTTTCAAAATCTCTGTGAAAAAGCGTCAGAGAAACTTCCCCGCATAGAATCCAGCATATCTTACTGAACCGAAGAAGTGGTAGTTAGAAGGGAGTTAGAGCTGCAAGCAGTGTGGTTTGGGAAATTAGACGTGAAATCACACTGCAAATGCCTTCCAACAGGCTTGGATAATTGTGTTCTATATCTCTTCCAAACAGACTCCCCGGATGTTGAGGTTTCAGAAGCAAGTTTCTCTCTAAGGGAGGAAGCAGCAGAATGTGCCTCTCCCATCTAGCCTGTAGGAATTCAGGTTGGCAAGTTCTATGGGGACGCCCATTGGAGCCTACGATGGAAAAGGGTTTGGCGATTTCAGTTTCAAAATCTCTGTGAAAAAGCGTCAGAGAAGCTTCTCCGTTCAGCATCCAGCATATCTCACTGAACCGAAGAAGTGGTAGTTAGAAGGCAGTTAGAGCTGCAAGCAGTTTGGTTTGGGAAATTAGACGCGAAATCACACTGCAAATGCCTTCCAAGAGGCTTGGAAAAGTGTGTTCTATATCTCTGCCAAACAGACTCCCCGGAGGTTGAGCTTTCAGAAGCAAGTTTAACTCTAAGGGAGGAATCAGCAGAGTGTTCCTCTCACATCTAGCCTGTAGGAATTCAGGTTGGCAAGTTCTACGTGGAAGCCCATTGGTGCCTATGGTGGAAATGGCTTGCGAGAGTTCAGTTTCAAAATCTCTGTGAGAAAACGCCAGAGAAGCTTCCCCGTTTAGAATCCAGCATATCTCACTGAGCCGAAGAAGTGGTAGGTAGAAGGGAGTTAGAGCTGCAAGCAGATTGGTTTGGGAAATTAGACGCGAAATCACACTGCAAATGCGTTCCAACAGGCTTGGAAAGGTGTGTTCTATATCTCTGCCAAACAGACTCCCCGGAGGTTGAGCTTTCAGAAGCAAGTTTAACTCTAAGGGAGGAAGCAGCAGAATGTGCCTCTCACATCTAGCCTGTACGAACTCAGGTTGGCAAGTTCTATGGGGAAGCCCATTGGAGCCTACGATGGAAACGGGTTTGGCGATTTCAGTTTCAAAATCTCTGTGAAAGAGCGTCAGAGAAGACTCAACCGAAGAAGTGGTAGTTAGAAGGGGGTTAGAGCTGCAAGCATTTTGGTTTGGGAAATTAGACGCGAAATCACAGTGCAAATGCCTTCCAACAGGCTTGGAAAAATGTGTTCTATATGTCTACCAAACAGACTCCCCGTATGTTGAGCTATCAGAAGCTAGTTTAACTCTAAGGATGGAAGCAGCAGAATGTTCCTCTCACATGTAGCCTGTAGGAATTCAGGTTGGCAAGTTCTATTGGGAAGCCCATTGGAGCCTACGATGGAGACGGGTTTGGCGATTTCAGTTTCAAAATCTCTGTGAAAAAGCGTCAGAGAAGCTTCTCCGTTCAGAATCCAGCATATCTCACAGAACCGAAGAAGTGGTAGTTAGAAGGCAGTTAGAGCTGCAAGCAGTCTGGTTTGGGAAATTAGACGAGAAATCACACTGCAAGTGCCTTCCAACAGGCTTGGAAAAGTGTGTTCTATATCTCTGCCAAACACACTCCCCGGATGATGAGCTTTCAGAAGCTCGTTTAACTCTAAGGGAGGAAGCAGCAGAATGTGCCTCTCACATGTAGCCTGTGGGAATTCAGGTTGGCAAGTTTTATGGGGAAGCCGATTGGAGCCTACGATGGAAACGGGTTTGGCGATTGCAGTTTCAAAATCTCTGTGAAAAAGCGTCAGAGAAGCTTCTCCGTTCAGAATCCAGCATATCTCACTGAACGGAAGAAGTGGTAGTTAGAAGGGAGTTAGAGATGCAAGCAGTTTGGTTGGGGAAATTAGACCCGAAATCACACTGCAAATGCCTTCCAACAGGCTTGGAAAACTGTGTTCTATATCACTGCCAAACAGACTCCCCGGAGGTTGAGCTTTCAGAAGCAAGTTTATCTCTAAGGGAGGAAGCAGCAGAGTGTTCCTCTCACATCTAGCCTGTAGGAATTCAGGTTGGCAAGTTCTATGTGGAAGCCAATTGGGGCCTATGGTGGAAACGGCTTGTTAGAGTTCAGTTCCAAAATCTCTGTGAGAAAGCGCCAGAGAAGCTTCCCCGTTTAGAATCCAGCATATATCACGGAACCGAAGAAGTGGTAGTTAGAAGGGAGTTCGAGCTGCAAGCAGTTTGGTTTGGGAAATTAGACGCAAAATCACACTGCAAATGCATTCCAACAGGCTTGGAAAGTTGTGTTCTATACCTCTGCCAAACAGACGCCCTGGAGGTTGAGCTTTCAGAAGCAAGTTTAACTCTAAGGGAAGAAGCAGCAGAATGTGCCTCTCACATCTAGCCTGTAGGAACTCATGTTGGCAAGTTCTATGGGGAAGCCAATTGCCGCCTCTGGTGGAAACGCCATGGGAGATTTCAGTTTCAAAATCTCTGTGAAAAAGCGTCAGAGAAGCTTGTGCGTTTAGAATCCAGCATATCTCACTGAACCGAAGAAGTGGTAGTTAGAAGGGGGTTAGAGCTGCAAGGAGTTTGGTTTGGGAAATTAGACGCGAAATCACCATGCAAATGCCTTCCAACAGGCTTGGAAAATTGTGTTCTATATCTCTGCCAAACAGACGGACCGGAGGTTGAGCTTTCAGAAGCTAGTTTAACTCTAAGGGAGGAAGCAGCAGAATGTGCCTCTCACATCTAGCCTGTAGGAATTCAGGTTGGCAAGTTCTATGGGGAAGCCCATTGTCGCCTACGGTGGAAACGGCATGGGAGATTTCAGTTTCAAAATCTCTGTGAAAAAGCGTCAGAGAAGCTTGTGCGTTTAGAATCCAGCATATCTCACTGAACCGAAGAAGTGGTAGTTAGAAGGGAGTTCGAGCTGCAAGCAGTGTGGTTTGGGAAATTAGACGTGAAATCACACTGCAAATGCCTTCCAACAGGCTTGGATAATTGTGTTCTATATCTCTTCCAAACAGACTCCCCGGAGGTTGAGGTTTCAGAAGCAAGTTTCTCTCTAAGGGAGGAAGCAGCAGAATGTGCCTCTCCCATCTAGCCTGTAGGAATTCAGGTTGGCAAGTTCTATGGGGACGCCCATTGGAGCCTACGATGGAAAAGGGTTTGGCGATTTCAGTTTCAAAATCTCTGTGAAAAAGCGTCAGAGAAGCTTCTCCGTTCAGCATCTAGCATATCTCACTGAACCGAAGAAGTGGTAGTTAGAAGGCAGTTAGAGCTGCAAGCAGTTTGGTTTGGGAAATTAGACGCGAAATCACACTGCAACTGCCTTCCAACAGGCTTGGAAAAGTGTGTTCTATATCTCTGCCAAACAGACTCCCCGGAGGTTGAGCTTTCAGAAGCAAGTTTAACTCTAAGGGAGGAATCAGCAGAGTGTTCCTCTCACATCTAGCCTGTAGGAATTCAGGTTGGCAAGTTCTACGTGGAAGCCCATTGGTGCCTATGGTGGAAACGGCTTGCGAGAGTTCAGTTTCAAAATCTCTGTGAGAAAGCGCCAGAGAAGCTTCCCCGTTTAGAATCCAGCATATCTCACTGAGCCGAAGAAGTGGTAGGTAGAAGGGAGTTAGAGCTGCAAGCAGATTGGTTTGGGAAATTAGACGCGAAATCACACTGCAAATGCGTTCCAACCGGCTTGGAAAGGTGTGTTCTATATCTCTGCCAAACAGACTCCCCGGAGGTTGAGCTTTCAGAAGCAAGTTTAACTCTAAGGGAGGAAGCAGCAGAATGTGCCTCTCACATCTAGCCTGTAGGAACTCAGGTTGGCAAGTTCTATGGGGAAGCCCATTGGAGCCTACGATGGAAACGGGTTTGGCGATTTCAGTTTCAAAATCTCTGTGCAAAAGCGTCAGAGAAGACTCAACCGAAGAAGTGGTAGTTAGAAGGGGGTTAGAGCTGCAAGCATTTTGGTTTGGGAAATTAGACGCGAAATCACAGTGCAAATGCCTTCCAACAGGCTTGGAAAAATGTGTTCTATATGTCTACCAAACAGACTCCCCGTATGTTGAGCTATCAGAAGCTAGTTTAACTCTAAGGATGGAAGCAGCAGAATGTTCCTCTCACATGTAGCCTGTAGGAATTCAGGTTGGCAAGTTTTATTGGGAAGCCCATTGGAGCCTACGATGGAGACGGGTTTGGCGATTTCAGTTTCAAAATCTCTGTGAAAAAGCGTCAGAGAAGCTTCTCCGTTCAGAATCCAGCATATCTCACAGAACCGAAGAAGTGGTAGTTAGAAGGCAGTTAGAGCTGCAAGCAGTCTGGTTTGGGAAATTAGACGTGAAATCACACTGCAAGTGCCTTCCAACAGGCTTGGAAAAGTGTGTTCTATATCTCTGCCAAACAAACTCCCCGGATGATGAGCTTTCAGAAGCTCGTTTAACTCTAAGGGAGGAAGCAGCAGAATGTGCCTCTCACATGTAGCCTGTGGGAATTCAGGTTGGCAAGTTTTATGGGGAAGCCCATTGGAGCCTACGATGGAAACGGGTTTGGCGATTGCAGTTTCAAAATCTCTGTGAAAAAGCGTCAGAGAAGCTTCTCCGTTCAGAATCCAGCATATCTCACTGAACGGAAGAAGTGGTAGTTAGAAGGGAGTTAGAGATGCAAGCAGTTTGGTTGGGGAAATTAGACCCGAAATCACACTGCAAATGCCTTCCAACAGGCTTGGAAAAGTGTGTTCTATATCTCTGCCAAACAGACTCCCCGGAGGTTGAGCTTTCAGAAGCAAGTTTAACTCTAAGGGAGGAAGCAGAAGAGTGTTCCTCTCACATCTAGCCTGTAGGAATTCAGGTTGGCAAGTTCTATGCGGAAGCCAATTGGGGCCTATGGTGGAAACGGCTTGTGAGAGTTCAGTTTCAAAATCTCTGTGAGAAAGCGCCAGAGAAGCTTCCCCGTTTAGAATCCAGCATATATCACTGAACCGAAGAAGTGGTAGTTAGAAGGGAGTTCGAGCTGCAAGCAGTTTGCTTTGGGAAATTAGACGCAAAATCACACTGCAAATGCCTTCCAACAGGCTTGGAAAGGTGTGTTCTATATCTCTGCCAAACAGACGCCCTGGAGGTTGAGCTTTCAGAAGCATGTTTAACTCTAAGGGAGGAAGCAGCAGAATGTGCCTCTCACATCTAGCCTGTAGGAACTCATGTTGGCAAGTTCTATGGGGAAGCCCATTGCCGCCTCTGGTGGAAACGCCATGGGAGATTTCAGTTTCAAAATCTCTGTGAAAAAGCGTCAGAGAAGCTTGTGCGTTTATAATCCAGGATATCTCACTGAACCGAAGAAGCAGTTTGGTTTCCGAAATTAGTCTCGAAATCACAATGCAAATGTGTTCCAAGAGGCTTGAAAATGTGTGTGGTATATCTCAGACAGAGAAATTCCCTGGAGGTTGAGCTTTTAGTAGGAAGTTTAACTCAAAGGGAGGAATCAGCAGAATGTTCCTCTCACATCTAGCCTGTAGGAATTCAGGTTGGCAAGTTCTAGGGGTAAGCTCATAGGTACCTACGTTGGAAACGGGTTTGGCGATTTCAGTTTCAAAATCTCTGTGAAAAAGCATTAGAGAAGCTTCTGCGTTTAGAATCCAGCATATCTCACTGAACCGAAGAAGTGGTAGTTAGAAGGCAGTTAGAGCTGCAAGCAGTTTGGTTTGGGAAATTTGACGCGAAATCACACTGCACATGCCTTCCAACAGGCTTGCAAAAGTGTGTTCTATATCTCTGCCAAACAAACTCCCCGGATGATGAGCTTTCAGAAGCTCCTTAAACTCTAAGGGAGGAAGCAGCAGAATGTGCCTCTCCCATCTAGCCTGTAGGAATTCAGGTTGGCAAGTTCTATGGGGAAGCCCATTGGAGCCTACGATGGAAAAGGGTTTGGCGATTTCAGTTTCAAAATCTCTGTGAAAAAGCGTCAGAAAAGCTTCTCCGTTCAGAATCCAGCATATCTCACTGAACCGAAGAAGTGGTAGTTAGAAGGCAGTTAGAGCTGCAAGCAGTTTGGTTTGGGAAATTAGACGCGAAATCACATTGCAAATGCCTTCCAACAGGCTTGGAAAAGTGTGTTCTATATCTCTGCCAAACAGACTCCCCGGAGGTTGAGCTTTCAGAAGCAAGTTTTACTCTAAGGGAGGAAGCAGCAGAATGTGCCTCTCCCATCTAGCCTGTAGGAAATCAGGTTGGCAAGTTCTATGGGGAAGCCCATTGGAGCCTACGATGGAAACGGGTTTGGCGATTTCAGTTTCAAAATCTCTGTGAAAAAGCGTCAGAGAAGACTGAACCGAAGAAGTGGTAGTTAGTAGGGGGTTAGAGCTGCAAGCATTTTGGTTTGGGAAATTAGACGCGAAATCACAGTGCAAATGCCTTCCAACAGGCTTGGAAAAATGTGTTCTATATCTCTACCAAACAGACTCCCCGTAGGTTGAGCTTTCAGAAGCAAGTTTAACTCTAAAGGAGGAATCAGCAGAGTGTTCCTCTCACATCTAGCCTGTAGGAATTCAGGTTGGCAAGTTCTATGGGGAAGCCCACTGGCGCCTACGTTGGAAACGGGTTTGGAGATTTCAGTTTCAAAATCTCTGTGAAAAAGCGTCAGAGAAGCTTCCCCGTTTAGAATCCAGCATATCTCACTGAGCCGAAGAAGTGGTAGTTACAAGGGAGTTGGAGCTGCAAGCAGTTTCTTTTGGGAAATTAGACACGAAATCACACTGCAAATGCCTTCCAACAGGCTTGGATAAGTGTGTTCTATATCTCTGCCAAACAGACTCCCCGGAGGTTCAGCTTTCAGAAGCAAGTTTCTCTCTAAGGGGGGAAGCAGCAGAATGTGCCTCTCCCATCTAGCCTGTAGGAATTCAGGTTGGCAAGTTCTATGGGGAAGCCCATTGGAGCCTACGATGGAAACGGGTTTGGCGATATCAGTTTCAAAATCTCTGTGATAAAGCGTCAGAGAAGCTTCCCCGTTTAGAATTCAGCATATCTCACTGAACCGAAGAAGTGGTAGTTAGAAGGGAGTTCGAGCTGCAAGCAGTTTGGTTTGGGAAATTAGACGCGAAATCAAACTGCAAATGCCTTCCAACAGGCTTGGAAAATTGTGTTCTATATCTCTGCCAAACAGACTCCCAGGAGGTTGAGCTTTCCGAAGCTAGTTTAACTCTAAGGGAGGAAGCAGCAGAATGTGCCTCTCACATCTAGCCTGTGGGAATTCAGGTTGGCAAGTTCTATGGGGAAGCCAATTGGCGCCTACGTTTTAAACGGCATGGGAGATTTCAGTTTCAAAATCTGTGCGAAAAAGCGTCAGAGAAGCTTCCCCGTTTAGAATCCAGCATATCTCAATGAACCGAAGAAGTGGTAGTTAGAAGGGAGTTCGAGCTGCAAGCAGTTTGGTTTGGGAAATTAGACGCGAAATCAAACTGCAAATGCCTTCCAACAGGCTTGGAAAAGTGTGTTCTATATCTCTGCCAAACAGACTCCCCGGAGGTTGAGCTTACAGAAGCAAGTTTAACTCTAAGGGAGGAAGCAGCAGAATGTGCCTCTCACATGTAGCCTGTAGGAATTCAGGTTGGCAAGTTCTATGGGGAAGCCCATTGCTGCCTATGGTGGACACGGCATGGGAGATTTCAGTTTCAAAATCTCTGTGAAAAAGCGTCAGAGAAGCTACCCCGTTTAGAATCCAGCATATCTCACTGAACCGAAGAAGTTGTAGTTAGAAGGGAGTTAGAGCTGCAAGCCGTTTGTTTTCGGAAATTAGACGCGAAATCACATTGCAAATGCCTTCCAACAGGCTTGGAAAAGTGTGTTCTATATCTCTGCCAAACAGATGCCTCGGAGGTTGAGCTTTAGAAGCAAGTATAACTCTAAGGGAGGAATCAACAGAATGTGCCTCTCACATCTATCCTGTAGGAATTCAGGTTGGCAAGTTCTATGGGGAAGCACATTGCTGCCAATGGTGGAAACGGCATGGGAGATTTCAGTTTCAAAATCTGTGCGAAAAAGCGGCAGAGAAGCTTCCCCGTTTAGAATCCAGCATATCTCACTGAACCGAAGAAGTGGTTGTTAGAAGGGAGTTCGAGCTGCAAGCAGTTTGTTGTGGGAAATTATACGGGAAATCACATTGCAAATACCTTCCAACAGGCTTCGAAAAGTGTGTTCTATATCTCTGCCAAACAGACTCCCCGGAGGTTGAGGTTTCAGAAGCTTGTTTAACTCTAAGGGAGGAAGCAGCAGAATGTGCCTCTCACATCTAGCCTGAAGGAATTCAGGTTGGCAAGTTCTATGGGGAAGCCAATTGGCGCCTACGTTGGAAACGGCATGGGAGATTTCAGTTTCAAAATCTGTGCGAAAAAGCGGCAGAGAAGCTTCCCCGTTTAGAATCCAGCATATCTCACTGAACCGAAGAAGTGGTAGTTAGTAGGGAGTTCGAGCTGCAAGCAGTTTGGTTTGGGAAATTAGACGCCAAATCAAACTGCAAATGCGTTCCAACAGGCTTGGAAAAGTGTGTTCTATATCTCTGCCAAACACACTGCCCGGAGGTTGAGCTTTCAGAAGCAAGTTTCACTCTAAGGGAGAAAGCAGCAGAATGTGCCTCTCACATATAGCATGTAGGAATTCAGGTTGGCAAGTTCTATGGGGAAGCCCATTGGCGCCTACGTTGGAAACGGGTTTGGAAATTTCAGTTTCAAAATCTCTGTGAAAAAGCATCAGAGAAGCTTCTGCGTTTAGAATGCAGCATATCTCACTGAAGCTAAGAAGTGGTAGTTAGAAGGGAGTTAGAGCTGCAAGCAGTTTGGTTTGGGAAATTAGACGCGAAATCAAACTGCAAATGCCTTCCAACAGGCTTGGAAAATTATCTTCTATATCTCTGTCAAACAGACTCCCCGGAGGTTGAGCTTACAGAAGCAAGTTTAACACTAAGGGAGGAAGCAGCAGAATGTGCCTCTCACATCTAGCCTGTATGAATTCAGGTTGGCAAGTTCTATGGGGAAGCCCATTGCTGCCTATGGTGGAAACGGCATGGGAGATTTCAGTTTCAAAATCTCTGTGAAAAAGCGTCAGAGAAGCTTCCCCGCTTAGAATCCAGCATATCTCACTGAACCGAAGAAGTTGTAGTTAGAAGGGAGTTAGAGCTGCAAGCCGTTTGTTTTCTGAAATCAGACTCGAAATCACATTGCAAATGCCTTCCAACAGGCTTGGAAAAGTGTGTTCTATATCTCTGCCAAACAGACGCCTAAGAGGTTGAGCTTTAGAAGCACGTTTAACTCTAAGGGAGGAATCAGCAGAATGTGCCTCTCACATCTATCCGGTAGGAATTCAGGTTGGCAAGTTCTATGTGGAAGCCCATTGACCCCTATGTTGGAAACGGGTTTGGAAATTTCAGTTTCAAAATCTCTGTGAAAAAGCGTCAGAGAAGCTTCCCCGTTTAGAATCCAGCATATCTCACTGAACGGAAGAAGTGGAAGTTAGAAGGGAGTTAGAGATGCAAGCAGTTTGGTTGGGGAAATTAGACCCGAAATCACACTGCAAATGCCTTCCAACAGGCTTGGAAAAGTGTGTTCTATATCTCTGCCAAACAGACACCCCGGAGGTTGAGCTTTCAGAAGCAAGTTTAACTCTAAGGGAGGAATCAGCAGAGTGTTCCTATCACATCTAGCCTGTAGGAATTCAGGTTGGCAAGTTCTATGTGGAAGCCCATTGGGGCCAATGGTGGAAACGGATTGCGAGAGTTCAGTTTCTAAATCTCTGTGAGAAAGCGCCAGAGAAGCTTCCCCGTTTATAATCCAGCATATCTCACTGAACCGAAGAAGTGGTAGTTAGAAGGGAGTTCGAGCTGCAAGCAGTTTGGTTTGGGAAATTAGACGCAAAATCACACTGCAAATGCATTCCAACAGGCTTGGAAAGGTGTGTTCTATATCTCTGCCAAAAAGACGCCCTGGAGGTTGAGCTTTCAGAAGCTAGTTTAACTCTAAGGGAGGAAGCAGCAGAATGTGCGTCTCACATCTAGCCAGTAGGAACTCATGTTTTCAAGTTCTATGGGGAAGCCCATTGCCGCCTCTGGTGGAAACGCCATGGGAGATTTCAGTTTCAAAATCTCTGTGAAAAAGCGTCAGAGAAGCTTGTGCGTTTAGAATCCAGCATATCTCACTGAACCGAAGAAGTGGTAGTTAGAAGGGGGTTAGAGCTGCAAGCAGTTTGGTTTGGGAAACTAGACGCGAAATCACACTGCAAATGCCTTCCAACAGGCTTGGAAAAATGTGTTCTATATCTGTGCCAAACAGACGCACCGGAGGTTGAGCTTTCAGAAGCTAGTTTAACTCTAAGGGAGGAAGCAGCAGAATGTGCCTCTCACATCTAGCCTGTAGGAATTCAGGTTGGCAAGTTCTATGGGGAAGCCCATTGGCGCCTACGGTGGAAACGGCATGGGAGATTTCAGTTTCAAAATCTCTGTGAAAAAGCGTCAGAGAAGCTTCTGCGTTTAGAATCCAGCATATCTCACTGAACCGAAGAAGTGGTAGTTAGAAGGGAGTTAGATGTGCAAGCAGTTTGGTTTGGGAAATTAGACGCGAAATCACACTGCAAATGCCTTCCAACAGGCTTCGATAAGTGTGTTCTATATCTCTGCCAAACAGACTCCCCGGAGGTTGAGGTTTCAGAAGCAAGTTTCTCTCTAAGGGAGGAAGCAACAGAATGTGCCTCTCCCATCTAGCCTGTAGGAATTCAGGTTGGCATCTTCTATGGGGAAGCCGATTGGAGCCTACGATGGAAAAGGGTTTGGCGATTTCAGTTTCAAAATCTTTGTGAAAAAGCGTCAGAGAAGCTTCTCAGTTCAGAATACAGCATATCTCACTGAACCGAAGAAGTGGTAGTTAGAAGGCAGTTAGAGCTGCAAGCAGTTTGGTTTGGGAAATTAGACGCGAAATCACACTGCAAATGCCTTCCAACAGGCTTGGAAATGTGTGTTCTATATCTCTGCCAAACAGACGCCCCGGAGGTTGAGCTTTCAGAAGCTAGTTTAACTCTAAGGGAGGAAGCAGCACAATGTGCCTCTCACATGTAGCCTGTAGGAATTCAGGTTGGCAAGTTCTATGGGGAAGCCCATTGGCTCCTACGTTGGAAACGGGTTTGGAGATTTCAGTTTCAAAATCTCTGTGAAAAAGCGTCAGAGAAGCTTCCCGTTCAGAATCCAGCATATCTAACTGAGCCGAAGAAGTGGTAGTTAGAAGGGAGTTAGAGCTGCAAGCAGTTTGGTTTGGGAAATTAGTCTCGAAATCACAATGCAAATGTCTTCCAAGAGGCTTGAAAATGTGTGTGGTATATCTCAGACAAAGAGATTCCCTGGAGGTTGAGATTTTAGAAGGAAGTTTAACTCAAAGGGAGGAATCAGCAGAATGTTCCTCTCACATGTAGCCTGTAGGAATTCAGGTTGGCAAGTTCTATGGGGAAGCAAATAGGCGCCTACGTTGGAAACGGGTTTGGCGATTTCAGTTTCAAAATCTCTGTGAAAAAGCGTCAGAGAAGCTTCTCCGTTCAGAATCCAGCATATCTCACTGAACGGAAGAAGTGGTAGTTAGATGGGAGTTAGAGATGCAAGCAGTTTGGTTGGGGAAATTAGACCCGAAATCACACTGCAAATGCCTTCCAACAGGCTTGGAAAAGTGTGTTCTATATCTCTGCCAAACAGACTCCCCGGAGGTTGAGCTTTCAGAAGCAAGTTTAACTCTAAGGGAGGAATCAGCAGAGTGTTCCTCTCACATCTAGCCTGTAGGAATTCAGGTTGGCAAGTTCTATGTGGAAGCCCATTGGGGTCTATGGTGGAAACGGCTTGCGAGAGTTCAGTTTCAAAATCTCTGTGAGAAAGAGCCAGAGAAGCTTCCCCGTTTAGAATCCAGCATATCTCACTGAACCGAAGAAGTGGTAGTTAGAAGGGAGTTCGAGCTGCAAGCAGTTTGGTTTGGGAAATTAGACGCAAAATCACACTGCAAATGCATTCCAACAGGCTTGGAAAGGTGTGTTCTATATCTCTGCCAAACAGACGCCCTGGAGGTTGAGCTTTCAGAAGCAAGTTTAACTCTAAGGGAGGAAGCAGCAGAATGTGCCTCTCACATCTAGCCAGTAGGAACTCATGTTGGCAAGTTCTATGGGGAAGCCCATTGCCGCCTCTGGTGGAAACGCCATGGGAGATTTCAGTTTCAAAATCTCTGTGAAAAAGCGTCAGAGAAGCTTGTGCGTTTAGAATCCAGCATATCTCACTGAACCGAAGAAGTGGTAGTTAGAAGGGAGTTAGAGCTGCAAGCAGTTTGTTTTGGGAAATTAGACACGAAATCACACTGCAAATGCCTTCCAACAGGCTTGGATAAGTGTGTTCTATATCTCTGCCAAACAGACTCCCCGGAGGTTGAGGTTTCAGAAGCAAGATTCTCTCTAAGGGAGGAAGAAGCAGAATGTGCCTCTCACATCTAGCCTGTAGGAATTCAGGTTGGCAAGTTCTATGGGGAAGCCCATTGGAGCCTAGGATAGAAACGGGTTTGGCGATTTCAGTTTCAAAATCTCTGTGAAAAAGCGTCAGAGAAGCTTCCCCGTTTAGAATCCAGCATATCTCACTGAACCGAAGAAGTGGTAGTTAAGTGGTAGTTAGAAGGCAGTTAGAGCTGCAAGCAGTTTGGTTTGGGAAATTAGACGCGAAATCACACTGCAAATGCCTTCCAACAGGCTTGGAAAAGTGTGTTCTATATGTCTGCCAAACAAACTCCCCGGAGGATGAGCTTTCAGAAGCTCGTTTAACTCTAAGGGAGGAAGCAGCAGAATGTGCCTCTCACATGTAGCCTGTGGGAATTCAGGTGTGCAAGTTCTACGGGGAAGCCCATTGCTGCCTATGGTGGAAATGGCATGGGAGATTTCAGTTTGAAAATCTCTGTGAAAAAGCGTCAGAGAAGCTTCTGCGTTTAGAATCCACCATATCTCACTGAACCGAAGAAGTGGTAGTTAGAAGGGAGTTCGAGCTGCAAGCAGTTTGGTTTGGGAAATTAGACGCAAAATCACACTGCAAATGCCTTCCAACAGGCTTGGAAAATTGTGTTCTATATCTATGCCAAACAGACTCCCCGGAGTTTGAGCTTTCAGAAGCTAGTTTAACTCTAAGGGAGGAAGCAGCAGAATGTGCCTCTCACATGTAGCCTGTAGGAATTCAGGTTGGCAAGTTCTATGGGGAAGCCCATTGGCGCCTACGTTGGAAACGGGTTTGGAGATTTCAGTTTCAAAATCTCTGTGAAAAAGCGTCAGAGAAGCTTCCCCGCATAGAATCCAGCATATCTCACTGAGCCGAAGAAGTGGTAGTTAGAAGGGAGTTGGAGCTGCAAGCAGTTTGGTTTGGGAAATTAGACCCAAAATCACACTGCACATGCCTTCCAACAGGCTTGGAAAAGTGTGTTCTATATCTCTGCCAAACAGACTCCCCGGAGTTTGAGCTTTCAGAAGCAAGTTTAACTCTAAGGGAGGAATCAGCAGAGTGTTCCTCTCACATCTAGCCTGTAGGAATTCAGGTTGGCAAGTTCTATGGGGAAGCCCATTGGCGCCTACGGTGGAAACGGCATGGGAGATTTCAGTTTCAAAATCTCTGTGAAAAAGCGTCAGAGAAGCTTGTTCGTTTAGAATCCAGCATATCTCACTGAACCGAAGAAGTGGTAGTTAGAAGGGAGTTCGAGCTGCAAGCAGTTTGCTTTGGGAAATTAGACGCAAAATCACACTGCAAATGCCTTCCAACAGGCTTGGAAAGGTGTGTTCTATATCTCTGCCAAACAGACGCCCTGGAGGTTGAGCTTTCAGAAGCAAGTTTAACTCTAAGGGAGGAAGCAGCAGAATGTGCCTCTCACATCTAGCCTGTAGGAACTCATGTTGGCAAGTTCTATGGGGAAGCCCATTGCCGCCTCTGGTGGAAACGCCATGGGAGATTTCAGTTTCAAAATCTCTGTGAAAAAGCGTCAGAGAAGCTTGTGCGTTTATAATCCAGGATATCTCACTGAACCGAAGAAGCAGTTTGGTTTCCGAAATTAGTCTCGAAATCACAATGCAAATGTGTTCCAAGAGGCTTGAAAATGTGTGTGGTATATCTCAGACAGAGAAATTCCCTGGAGGTTGAGCTTTTAGTAGGAAGTTTAACTCAAAGGGAGGAATCAGCAGAATGTTCCTCTCACATCTAGCCTGTAGGAATTCAGGTTGGCAAGTTCTAGGGGTAAGCTCATAGGTACCTACGTTGGAAACGGGTTTGGCGATTTCAGTTTCAAAATCTCTGTGAAAAAGCATTAGAGAAGCTTCTGCGTTTAGAATCCAGCATATCTCACTGAACCGAAGAAGTGGTAGTTAGAAGGCAGTTAGAGCTGCAAGCAGTTTGGTTTGGGAAATTTGACGCGAAATCACACTGCACATGCCTTCCAACAGGCTTGCAAAAGTGTGTTCTATATCTCTGCCAAACAAACTCCCCGGATGATGAGCTTTCAGAAGCTCCTTAAACTCTAAGGGAGGAAGCAGCAGAATGTGCCTCTCCCATCTAGCCTGTAGGAATTCAGGTTGGCAAGTTCTATGGGGAAGCCCATTGGAGCCTACGATGGAAAAGGGTTTGGCGATTTCAGTTTCAAAATCTCTGTGAAAAAGCGTCAGAAAAGCTTCTCCGTTCAGAATCCAGCATATCTCACTGAACCGAAGAAGTGGTAGTTAGAAGGCAGTTAGAGCTGCAAGCAGTTTGGTTTGGGAAATTAGACGCGAAATCACATTGCAAATGCCTTCCAACAGGCTTGGAAAAGTGTGTTCTATATCTCTGCCAAACAGACTCCCCGGAGGTTGAGCTTTCAGAAGCAAGTTTTACTCTAAGGGAGGAAGCAGCAGAATGTGCCTCTCCCATCTAGCCTGTAGGAAATCAGGTTGGCAAGTTCTATGGGGAAGCCCATTGGAGCCTACGATGGAAACGGGTTTGGCGATTTCAGTTTCAAAATCTCTGTGAAAAAGCGTCAGAGAAGACTGAACCGAAGAAGTGGTAGTTAGTAGGGGGTTAGAGCTGCAAGCATTTTGGTTTGGGAAATTAGACGCGAAATCACAGTGCAAATGCCTTCCAACAGGCTTGGAAAAATGTGTTCTATATCTCTACCAAACAGACTCCCCGTAGGTTGAGCTTTCAGAAGCAAGTTTAACTCTAAAGGAGGAATCAGCAGAGTGTTCCTCTCACATCTAGCCTGTAGGAATTCAGGTTGGCAAGTTCTATGGGGAAGCCCACTGGCGCCTACGTTGGAAACGGGTTTGGAGATTTCAGTTTCAAAATCTCTGTGAAAAAGCGTCAGAGAAGCTTCCCCGTTTAGAATCCAGCATATCTCACTGAGCCGAAGAAGTGGTAGTTACAAGGGAGTTGGAGCTGCAAGCAGTTTCTTTTGGGAAATTAGACACGAAATCACACTGCAAATGCCTTCCAACAGGCTTGGATAAGTGTGTTCTATATCTCTGCCAAACAGACTCCCCGGAGGTTCAGCTTTCAGAAGCAAGTTTCTCTCTAAGGGGGGAAGCAGCAGAATGTGCCTCTCCCATCTAGCCTGTAGGAATTCAGGTTGGCAAGTTCTATGGGGAAGCCCATTGGAGCCTACGATGGAAACGGGTTTGGCGATATCAGTTTCAAAATCTCTGTGATAAAGCGTCAGAGAAGCTTCCCCGTTTAGAATTCAGCATATCTCACTGAACCGAAGAAGTGGTAGTTAGAAGGGAGTTCGAGCTGCAAGCAGTTTGGTTTGGGAAATTAGACGCGAAATCAAACTGCAAATGCCTTCCAACAGGCTTGGAAAATTGTGTTCTATATCTCTGCCAAACAGACTCCCAGGAGGTTGAGCTTTCCGAAGCTAGTTTAACTCTAAGGGAGGAAGCAGCAGAATGTGCCTCTCACATCTAGCCTGTGGGAATTCAGGTTGGCAAGTTCTATGGGGAAGCCAATTGGCGCCTACGTTTTAAACGGCATGGGAGATTTCAGTTTCAAAATCTGTGCGAAAAAGCGTCAGAGAAGCTTCCCCGTTTAGAATCCAGCATATCTCAATGAACCGAAGAAGTGGTAGTTAGAAGGGAGTTCGAGCTGCAAGCAGTTTGGTTTGGGAAATTAGACGCGAAATCAAACTGCAAATGCCTTCCAACAGGCTTGGAAAAGTGTGTTCTATATCTCTGCCAAACAGACTCCCCGGAGGTTGAGCTTACAGAAGCAAGTTTAACTCTAAGGGAGGAAGCAGCAGAATGTGCCTCTCACATGTAGCCTGTAGGAATTCAGGTTGGCAAGTTCTATGGGGAAGCCCATTGCTGCCTATGGTGGAAACGGCATGGGAGATTTCAGTTTCAAAATCTCTGTGAAAAAGCGTCAGAGAAGCTACCCCGTTTAGAATCCAGCATATCTCACTGAACCGAAGAAGTTGTAGTTAGAAGGGAGTTAGAGCTGCAAGCCGTTTGTTTTCGGAAATTAGACGCGAAATCACATTGCAAATGCCTTCCAACAGGCTTGGAAAAGTGTGTTCTATATCTCTGCCAAACAGATGCCTCGGAGGTTGAGCTTTAGAAGCAAGTATAACTCTAAGGGAGGAATCAACAGAATGTGCCTCTCACATCTATCCTGTAGGAATTCAGGTTGGCAAGTTCTATGGGGAAGCACATTGCTGCCAATGGTGGAAACGGCATGGGAGATTTCAGTTTCAAAATCTGTGCGAAAAAGCGGCAGAGAAGCTTCCCCGTTTAGAATCCAGCATATCTCACTGAACCGAAGAAGTGGTTGTTAGAAGGGAGTTCGAGCTGCAAGCAGTTTGTTGTGGGAAATTATACGGGAAATCACATTGCAAATACCTTCCAACAGGCTTCGAAAAGTGTGTTCTATATCTCTGCCAAACAGACTCCCCGGAGGTTGAGGTTTCAGAAGCTTGTTTAACTCTAAGGGAGGAAGCAGCAGAATGTGCCTCTCACATCTAGCCTGAAGGAATTCAGGTTGGCAAGTTCTATGGGGAAGCCAATTGGCGCCTACGTTGGAAACGGCATGGGAGATTTCAGTTTCAAAATCTGTGCGAAAAAGCGGCAGAGAAGCTTCCCCGTTTAGAATCCAGCATATCTCACTGAACCGAAGAAGTGGTAGTTAGTAGGGAGTTCGAGCTGCAAGCAGTTTGGTTTGGGAAATTAGACGCCAAATCAAACTGCAAATGCGTTCCAACAGGCTTGGAAAAGTGTGTTCTATATCTCTGCCAAACACACTGCCCGGAGGTTGAGCTTTCAGAAGCAAGTTTCACTCTAAGGGAGAAAGCAGCAGAATGTGCCTCTCACATATAGCATGTAGGAATTCAGGTTGGCAAGTTCTATGGGGAAGCCCATTGGCGCCTACGTTGGAAACGGGTTTGGAAATTTCAGTTTCAAAATCTCTGTGAAAAAGCATCAGAGAAGCTTCTGCGTTTAGAATGCAGCATATCTCACTGAAGCTAAGAAGTGGTAGTTAGAAGGGAGTTAGAGCTGCAAGCAGTTTGGTTTGGGAAATTAGACGCGAAATCAAACTGCAAATGCCTTCCAACAGGCTTGGAAAATTATCTTCTATATCTCTGTCAAACAGACTCCCCGGAGGTTGAGCTTACAGAAGCAAGTTTAACACTAAGGGAGGAAGCAGCAGAATGTGCCTCTCACATCTAGCCTGTATGAATTCAGGTTGGCAAGTTCTATGGGGAAGCCCATTGCTGCCTATGGTGGAAACGGCATGGGAGATTTCAGTTTCAAAATCTCTGTGAAAAAGCGTCAGAGAAGCTTCCCCGCTTAGAATCCAGCATATCTCACTGAACCGAAGAAGTTGTAGTTAGAAGGGAGTTAGAGCTGCAATCCGTTTGTTTTCTGAAATCAGACTCGAAATCACATTGCAAATGCCTTCCAACAGGCTTGGAAAAGTGTGTTCTATATCTCTGCCAAACAGACGCCTAAGAGGTTGAGCTTTAGAAGCACGTTTAACTCTAAGGGAGGAATCAGCAGAATGTGCCTCTCACATCTATCCGGTAGGAATTCAGGTTGGCAAGTTCTATGTGGAAGCCCATTGACCCCTATGTTGGAAACGGGTTTGGAAATTTCAGTTTCAAAATCTCTGTGAAAAAGCGTCAGAGAAGCTTCCCCGTTTAGAATCCAGCATATCTCACTGAACGGAAGAAGTGGAAGTTAGAAGGGAGTTAGAGATGCAAGCAGTTTGGTTGGGGAAATTAGACCCGAAATCACACTGCAAATGCCTTCCAACAGGCTTGGAAAAGTGTGTTCTATATCTCTGCCAAACAGACACCCCGGAGGTTGAGCTTTCAGAAGCAAGTTTAACTCTAAGGGAGGAATCAGCAGAGTGTTCCTATCACATCTAGCCTGTAGGAATTCAGGTTGGCAAGTTCTATGTGGAAGCCCATTGGGGCCAATGGTGGAAACGGATTGAGAGAGTTCAGTTTCTAAATCTCTGTGAGAAAGCGCCAGAGAAGCTTCCCCGTTTATAATCCAGCATATCTCACTGAACCGAAGAAGTGGTAGTTAGAAGGGAGTTCGAGCTGCAAGCAGTTTGGTTTGGGAAATTAGACGCAAAATCACACTGCAAATGCATTCCAACAGGCTTGGAAAGGTGTGTTCTATATCTCTGCCAAAAAGACGCCCTGGAGGTTGAGCTTTCAGAAGCTAGTTTAACTCTAAGGGAGGAAGCAGCAGAATGTGCGTCTCACATCTAGCCAGTAGGAACTCATGTTTTCAAGTTCTATGGGGAAGCCCATTGCCGCCTCTGGTGGAAACGCCATGGGAGATTTCAGTTTCAAAATCTCTGTGAAAAAGCGTCAGAGAAGCTTGTGCGTTTAGAATCCAGCATATCTCACTGAACCGAAGAAGTGGTAGTTAGAAGGGGGTTAGAGCTGCAAGCAGTTTGGTTTGGGAAACTAGACGCGAAATCACACTGCAAATGCCTTCCAACAGGCTTGGAAAAATGTGTTCTATATCTGTGCCAAACAGACGCACCGGAGGTTGAGCTTTCAGAAGCTAGTTTAACTCTAAGGGAGGAAGCAGCAGAATGTGCCTCTCACATCTAGCCTGTAGGAATTCAGGTTGGCAAGTTCTATGGGGAAGCCCATTGGCGCCTACGGTGGAAACGGCATGGGAGATTTCAGTTTCAAAATCTCTGTGAAAAAGCGTCAGAGAAGCTTCTGCGTTTAGAATCCAGCATATCTCACTGAACCGAAGAAGTGGTAGTTAGAAGGGAGTTAGATGTGCAAGCAGTTTGGTTTGGGAAATTAGACGCGAAATCACACTGCAAATGCCTTCCAACAGGCTTCGATAAGTGTGTTCTATATCTCTGCCAAACAGACTCCCCGGAGGTTGAGGTTTCAGAAGCAAGTTTCTCTCTAAGGGAGGAAGCAACAGAATGTGCCTCTCCCATCTAGCCTGTAGGAATTCAGGTTGGCAACTTCTATGGGGAAGCCGATTGGAGCCTACGATGGAAAAGGGTTTGGCGATTTCAGTTTCAAAATCTTTGTGAAAAAGCGTCAGAGAAGCTTCTCAGTTCAGAATCCAGCATATCTCACTGAACCGAAGAAGTGGTAGTTAGAAGGCAGTTAGAGCTGCAAGCAGTTTGGTTTGGGAAATTAGACGCGAAATAACACTGCAAATGCCTTCCAACAGGCTTGGAAAAGTGTGTTCTATATCTCTGCCAAACAGACTCCCCGGAGGTTGAGCTTTCAGAAGCTAGTTTAACTCTAAGGGAGGAAGCAGCACAATGTGCCTCTCACATGTAGCCTGTAGGAATTCAGGTTGGCAAGTTCTATGGGGAAGCCCATTGGCTCCTACGTTGGAAACGGGTTTGGAGATTTCAGTTTCAAAATCTCTGTGAAAAAGCGTCAGAGAAGCTTCCCGTTCAGAATCCAGCATATCTAACTGAGCCGAAGAAGTGGTAGTTAGAAGGGAGTTAGAGCTGCAAGCAGTTTGGTTTGGGAAATTAGTCTCGAAATCACAATGCAAATGTCTTCCAAGAGGCTTGAAAATGTGTGTGGTATATCTCAGACAAAGAGATTCCCTGGAGGTTGAGATTTTAGAAGGAAGTTTAACTCAAAGGGAGGAATCAGCAGAATGTTCCTCTCACATGTAGCCTGTAGGAATTCAGGTTGGCAAGTTCTATGGGGAAGCAAATAGGCGCCTACGTTGGAAACGGGTTTGGCGATTTCAGTTTCAAAATCTCTGTGAAAAAGCGTCAGAGAAGCTTCTCCGTTCAGAATCCAGCATATCTCACTGAACGGAAGAAGTGGTAGTTAGATGGGAGTTAGAGATGCAAGCAGTTTGGTTGGGGAAATTAGACCCGAAATCACACTGCAAATGCCTTCCAACAGGCTTGGAAAAGTGTGTTCTATATCTCTGCCAAACAGACTCCCCGGAGGTTGAGCTTTCAGAAGCAAGTTTAACTCTAAGGGAGGAATCAGCAGAGTGTTCCTCTCACATCTAGCCTGTAGGAATTCAGGTTGGCAAGTTCTATGTGGAAGCCCATTGGGGTCTATGGTGGAAACGGCTTGCGAGAGTTCAGTTTCAAAATCTCTGTGAGAAAGAGCCAGAGAAGCTTCCCCGTTTAGAATCCAGCATATCTCACTGAACCGAAGAAGTGGTAGTTAGAAGGGAGTTCGAGCTGCAAGCAGTTTGGTTTGGGAAATTAGACGCAAAATCACACTGCAAATGCATTCCAACAGGCTTGGAAAGGTGTGTTCTATATCTCTGCCAAACAGACGCCCTGGAGGTTGAGCTTTCAGAAGCAAGTTTAACTCTAAGGGAGGAAGCAGCAGAATGTGCCTCTCACATCTAGCCAGTAGGAACTCATGTTGGCAAGTTCTATGGGGAAGCCCATTGCCGCCTCTGGTGGAAACGCCATGGGAGATTTCAGTTTCAAAATCTCTGTGAAAAAGCGTCAGAGAAGCTTGTGCGTTTAGAATCCAGCATATCTCACTGAACCGAAGAAGTGGTAGTTAGAAGGGAGTTAGAGCTGCAAGCAGTTTGTTTTGGGAAATTAGACACGAAATCACACTGCAAATGCCTTCCAACAGGCTTGGATAAGTGTGTTCTATATCTCTGCCAAACAGACTCCCCGGAGGTTGAGGTTTCAGAAGCAAGATTCTCTCTAAGGGAGGAAGAAGCAGAATGTGCCTCTCACATCTAGCCTGTAGGAATTCAGGTTGGCAAGTTCTATGGGGAAGCCCATTGGAGCCTAGGATAGAAACGGGTTTGGCGATTTCAGTTTCAAAATCTCTGTGAAAAAGCGTCAGAGAAGCTTCCCCGTTTAGAATCCAGCATATCTCACTGAACCGAAGAAGTGGTAGTTAAGTGGTAGTTAGAAGGCAGTTAGAGCTGCAAGCAGTTTGGTTTGGGAAATTAGACGCGAAATCACACTGCAAATGCCTTCCAACAGGCTTGGAAAAGTGTGTTCTATATGTCTGCCAAACAAACTCCCCGGAGGATGAGCTTTCAGAAGCTCGTTTAACTCTAAGGGAGGAAGCAGCAGAATGTGCCTCTCACATGTAGCCTGTGGGAATTCAGGTGTGCAAGTTCTACGGGGAAGCCCATTGCTGCCTATGGTGGAAATGGCATGGGAGATTTCAGTTTGAAAATCTCTGTGAAAAAGCGTCAGAGAAGCTTCTGCGTTTAGAATCCACCATATCTCACTGAACCGAAGAAGTGGTAGTTAGAAGGGAGTTCGAGCTGCAAGCAGTTTGGTTTGGGAAATTAGACGCAAAATCACACTGCAAATGCCTTCCAACAGGCTTGGAAAATTGTGTTCTATATCTATGCCAAACAGACTCCCCGGAGTTTGAGCTTTCAGAAGCTAGTTTAACTCTAAGGGAGGAAGCAGCAGAATGTGCCTCTCACATGTAGCCTGTAGGAATTCAGGTTGGCAAGTTCTATGGGGAAGCCCATTGGCGCCTACGTTGGAAACGGGTTTGGAGATTTCAGTTTCAAAATCTCTGTGAAAAAGCGTCAGAGAAGCTTCCCCGCATAGAATCCAGCATATCTCACTGAGCCGAAGAAGTGGTAGTTAGAAGGGAGTTGGAGCTGCAAGCAGTTTGGTTTGGGAAATTAGACCCAAAATCACACTGCACATGCCTTCCAACAGGCTTGGAAAAGTGTGTTCTATATCTCTGCCAAACAGACTCCCCGGAGTTTGAGCTTTCAGAAGCAAGTTTAACTCTAAGGGAGGAATCAGCAGAGTGTTCCTCTCACATCTAGCCTGTAGGAATTCAGGTTGGCAAGTTCTATGGGGAAGCCCATTGGGGCCTATGGTGGAAACGGCTTGCGAGAGTTCAGTTTCAAAATCTCTGTGAGAAAGCGCCAGAGAAGCTTCCCCGTTTAGAATCCAGCATATCCCCCTGAGCCGAAGAAGTGGTAGTTAGAAGGGAGTTAGAGCTGCAAGCAGATTGGTTTGGGAAATTAGACGTGAAATCACACTGCAAATGCGTTCCAACAGGCTTGGAAAGGTGTGTTCTATATCTCTGCCAAACAGACTCCCCAGAGCTTGAGCTTTCAGAAGCAAGTTTAACTCTAAGGGAGGAAGCAGCAGAACGTGCCTCTCACATCTAGCCTATAGGAACTCAGGTTGGCAAGTTCTATGGGGAAGCCCACTGGCGCCTACGATGGAAACGGGTTTGGCGATTTCACTTTCAAAATCTCTGTGAAAAAGCTTCAGAGAAGCTTCCCCGTTTAGAATCCAGCATATCTCACTGAACCGAAGAAGTGGTAGTTAGAAGGGAGTTGGAGCTGCAAGCAGTCTGGTTTGGGAAATTAGACGCGAAATCACACTGCAAATGCCTTCCAACAGGCTTGGAAAAGTGTGTTCTATATCTCTGCCAAACAAACTCCCCGGAGGATGATCTTTCAGAAGCTCGTTTAACTCTAAGGGAGGAAGCAGCAGAATGTGCCTCTCACATGTAGCCTGTGGGAATTCATGTTGGCAAGTTCTATGGGGAAGCCCATTGGAGCCTACGATGGAAACGGGTTTGGAGATTTCAGTTTCAAAATCTCTGTGAAAAAGCGTCAGAGAAGCTTCTCCGTTCACAATCCAGCATATCTCACTGAACGGAAGAAGTGGAAGTTAGAAGGGAGTTAGAGATGCAAGCAGTTTGGTTGGGGAAATTAGACCCGAAATCACACTGCAAATGCCTTCCAAAAGGCTTGGAAAAGTGTGTTCTATATCTCTGCCAAACAGACACCCCGGAGGTTGAGCTTTCAGAAGCAAGTTTAACTCTAAGGGAGGAATCAGCAGAGTGTTCCTATCACTTCTAGCCTGTAGGAATTCAGGTTGGCAAGTTCTATGTGGAAGCCCATTGGGGCCAATGGTGGAAACGGATTGCGAGAGTTCAGTTTCAAAATCTCTGTGAGAAAGCGCCAGAGAAGCTTCCCCGTTTATAATCCAGCATATCTCACTGAACCGAAGAAGTGGTAGTTAGAAGGGAGTTCGAGCTGCAAGCAGTTTGGTTTGGGAAATTAGACGCAAAATCACACTGCAAATGCATTCCAACAGGCTTGGAAAGGTGTGTTCTATATCTCTGCCAAAAAGACGCCCTGGAGGTTGAGCTTTCAGAAGCTAGTTTAACTCTAAGGGAGGAAGCAGCAGAATGTGCGTCTCACATCTAGCCAGTAGGAACTCATGTTTTCAAGTTCTATGGGGAAGCCCATTGCCGCCTCTGGTGGAAACGCCATGGGAGATTTCAGTTTCAAAATCTCTGTGAAAAAGCGTCAGAGAAGCTTGTGCGTTTAGAATCCAGCATATCTCACTGAACCGAAGAAGTGGTAGTTAGAAGGGGGTTAGAGCTGCAAGCAGTTTGGTTTGGGAAACTAGACGCGAAATCACACTGCAAATGCCTTCCAACAGGCTTGGAAAAATGTGTTCTATATCTGTGCCAAACAGACGCACCGGAGGTTGAGCTTTCAGAAGCTGGTTTAACTCTAAGGGAGGAAGCAGCAGAATGTGCCTCTCACATCTAGCCTGTAGGAATTCAGGTTGGCAAGTTCTATGGGGAAGCCCATTGGCGCCTACGGTGGAAACGGCATGGGAGATTTCAGTTTCAAAATCTCTGTGAAAAAGCGTCAGAGAAGCTTCTGCGTTTAGAATCCAGCATATCTCACTGAACCGAAGAAGTGGTAGTTAGAAGGGAGTTAGATGTGCAAGCAGTTTGGTTTGGGAAATTAGACGCGAAATCACACTGCAAATGCCTTCCAACAGGCTTCGATAAGTGTGTTCTATATCTCTGCCAAACAGACTCCCCGGAGGTTGAGGTTTCAGAAGCAAGTTTCTCTCTAAGGGAGGAAGCAACAGAATGTGCCTCTCCCATCTAGCCTGTAGGAATTCAGTTTGGCAACTTCTATGGGGAAGCCGATTGGAGCCTACGATGGAAAAGGGTTTGGCGATTTCAGTTTCAAAATCTTTGTGAAAAAGCGTCAGAGAAGCTTCTCAGTTCAGAATCCAGCATATCTCACTGAACCGAAGAAGTGGTAGTTAGAAGGGAGTTAGAGCTGCAAGCAATTTGATTTGGGAAATTAGTCTCGAAATCACAATGCAAATGTCTTCCAAGAGGCTTGAAAATGTGTGTGGTATATCTCAGACAAAGAGATTCCCTGGAGGTTGACATTTTAGAAGGAAGTTTAACACAAAGGGAGGAATCAGCAGAATGTTCCTCTCACATCTAGCCTGTAGGAATTCAGGTTGGCAAGTTCTATGGGGAAGCAAATAGGCGCCTACGTTGGAAACGGGTTTGGCGATTTCAGTTTCAAAATCTCTGTGAAAAAGCGTCAGAGAAGCTTCTCCGTTCAGAATCCAGCATATCTCACTGAACGGAAGAAGTGGTAGTTAGATGGGAGTTAGAGATGCAAGCAGTTTGGTTGGGGAAATTAGACCCGAAATCACACTGCAAATGCCTTCCAACAGGCTTGGAAAAGTGTGTTCTATATCTCTGCCAAACAGACTCCCCGGAGGTTGAGCTTTCAGAAGCAAGTTTAACTCTAAGGGAGGAATCAGCAGAGTATTCCTCTCACATCTAGCCTGTAGGAATTCAGGTTGGCAAGTTCTATGTGGAAGCCCATTGGGGTCTATGGTGGAAACGGCTTGCGAGAGTTCAGTTTCAAAATCTCTGTGAGAAAGAGCCAGAGAAGCTTCCCCGTTTAGAATCCAGCATATCTCACTGAACCGAAGAAGTGGTAGTTAGAAGGGAGTTCGAGCTGCAAGCAGTTTGGTTTGGGAAATTAGACGCAAAATCACACTGCAAATGCATTCCAACAGGCTTGGAAAGGTGTGTTCTATATCTCTGCCAAACAGACGCCCTGGAGGTTGAGCTTTCAGAAGCAAGTTTAACTCTAAGGGAGGAAGCAGCAGAATGTGCCTCTCACATCTAGCCAGTAGGAACTCATGTTGGCAAGTTCTATGGGGAAGCCCATTGCCGCCTCTGGTGATAACGCCATGGGAGATTTCAGTTTCAAAATCTCTGTGAAAAAGCGTCAGAGAAGCTTGTGCGTTTAGAATCCAGCATATCTCACTGAACCGAAGAAGTGGTAGTTAGAAGGGAGTTAGAGCTGCAAGCAGATTGGTTTGGGAAATTAGACGTGAAATCACACTGCAAATGCATTCCAACAGGCTTGGAAAGGTGTGTTCTATATCTCTGCCAAACAGACTCCCCGGAGGTTGAGCTTTCAGAAGCAAGTTTAACTCTAAGGGAGGAAGCAGCAGAACGTGCCTCTCACATCTAGCCTATAGGAACTCAGGTTGGCAAGTTCTATGGGGAAGCCCACTGGCGCCTACGATGGAAACGGGTTTGGCGATTTCACTTTCAAAATCTCTGTGAAAAAGCTTCAGAGAAGCTTCCCCGTTTAGAATCCAGCATATCTCACTGAACCGAAGAAGTGGTAGTTAGAAGGGAGTTGGAGCTGCAAGCAGTCTGGTTTGGAAAATTAGACGCGAAATCACACTGCAAATGCCTTCCAACAGGCTTGGAAAAGTGTGTTCTATATCTCTGCCAAACAAACTCCCCGGAGGATGATCTTTCAGAAGCTCGTTTAACTCTAAGGGAGGAAGCAGCAGAATGTGCCTCTCACATGTAGCCTGTGGGAATTCAGGTTGGCAAGTTCTATGGGGAAGCCCATTGGAGCCTACGATGGAAACGGGTTTGGCGATTTCAGTTTCAAAATCTCTGTGAAAAAGCGTCAGAGAAGCTTCTCCGTTCACAATCCAGCATATCTCACTGAACGGAAGAAGTGGTAGTTAGAAGGGAGTTAGAGATGCAAGCAGTTTGGTTGGGGAAATTAGACCCGAAATCACACTGCAAATGCCTTCCAACAGGCTTGGAAAAGTGTGTTCTATATCTCTGCCAAACAGACACCCCTGAGGTTGAGCTTTCAGAAGCTAGTTTAACTCTAAGGGAGGAAGCAGCAGAATGTTCCTCTCACATCTAGCCTGTAGGAATTCAGGTTGGCAAGTTCTATGTGGAAGCCCATTGGGGCCTATGGTGGAAACGGCTTGCGAGAGTTCAGTATCAAAATCTCTGTGAGAAAGCGCCAGAGAAGCTTCCCCGTTTATAATCCAGGATATCTCACTGAACCGAAGAAGTGGTAGTTAGAAGGGATTTCGAGCTGCAAGCAGTTTGGTTTGGGAAAGTAGACGCAAAATCACACTGCAAATGCATTCCAACAGGCTTGGAAAGGTGTGTTCTATATCTCTGCCAAACAGACGCCCTGGAGGTTGAGCTTTCAGAAGCTAGTTTAACTCTAAGGGAGGAAGCAGCAGAATCTGCGTCTCACATCTAGCCAGTAGGAACTCATGTTTTCAAGTTCTATGGGGAAGCCCATTGCCGCCTCTGGTGGAAACGACATGGGAGATTTCAGTTTCAAAATCTCTGTGAAAAAGCGTCAGAGAAGCTTGTGCGTTTAGAATCCAGCATATCTCACTGAACCGAAGATGTGGTAGTTAGAAGGGGGTTAGAGCTGCAAGCAGTTTGGTTTGGGAAACTAGACGCGAAATCACAGTGCAAATGCCTTCCAACAGGCTTGGAAAAATGTGTTCTATATCTGTGCCAAACAGACGCACCGGAGGTTGAGCTTTCAGAAGCTAGTTTAACTCTAAGGGAGGAAGCAGCAGAATGTGCCTCTCACATCTAGCCTGTAGGAATTCAGGTTGGCAAGTTCTATGGGGAAGCCCATTGGCGCCTACGGTGGAAACGGCATGGGAGATTTCAGTTTCAAAATCTCTGTGAAAAAGCGTCAGAGAAGCTTCTGCGTTTAGAATCCAGCATATCTCACTGAACCGAAGAAGTGATAGTTAGAAGGGAGTTAGATGTGCAAGCAGTTTGGTTTGGGAAATTAGACGCGAAATCACACTGCAAATGCCTTCCAACAGGCTTCGATAAGTGTGTTCTATATCTCTGCCAAACAGACTCCCCGGAGTTTGAGGTTTCAGAAGCAAGTTTCTCTGTAAGGGAGGAAGCAACAGAATGTGCCTCTCCCATCTACCCTGTAGGAATTCAGGTTGGCAACTTCTATGGGGAAGCCGATTGGAGCCTACGATGGAAAAGGTTTTGGCGATTTCAGTTTCAAAATCTCTGTGAAAAAGCGTCAGGGAAGCTTCTGCGTTTAGAATCCAGCATATCTCACTGAACCGAAGAAGTGGTAGTTAGAAGGGAGTTCGAGCTGCAAGCAGTTTGGTTTGGGAAATTAGACGCAAAATCACACTGCAAATGCCTTCCAACAGGCTTGGAAAATTGTGTTAAATATCTCTGCCAAACAGACTCCCCGGAGGTTGAGCTTTCAGAAGCTAGTTTAACTCTAAGGGAGGAAGCAGCAGAATGTGCCTCTCACATCTAGCCTGTAGGAATTCAGGTTGGCAAGTTCTATGGGGAAGCCCATTGGCGCCTACGTTGGAAACGTGTTTGGAGATTTCAGTTTCAAAATCTCTGTGAAAAAGCGTCAGAGAAGCTTCCCGTTCAGAATCCAGCATATCTAACTGAGCCGAAGAAGTGGTAGTTAGAAGGGAGTTAGAGCTGCAAGCAGTTTGGTTTGGGAAATTAGTCTCGAAATCACAATGCAAATGTCTTCCAAGAGGCTTGAAAATGTGTGTGGTATATCTCAGACAAAGAGATTCCCTGGAGGTTGAGATTTTAGAAGGAAGTTTAACTCAAAGGGAGGAATCAGCAGAATGTTCCTCTCACATCTAGCCTGTAGGAATTCAGGTTGGCAAGTTCTATGGGGAAGCAAATAGGCGCCTACGTTGGAAACGGGTTTGGCGATTTCAGTTTCAAAATCTCTGTGAAAAAGCGTCAGAGAAGCTTCTCCGTTCAGAATCCAGCATATCTCACTGAACGGAAGAAGTGGTAGTTAGATGTGAGTTAGAGATGCAAGTAGTTTGGTTGGGGAAATTAGACCCGAAATCACACTGCAAATGCCTTCCAACAGGCTTGGAAAAGTGTGTTCTATATCTCTGCCAAACAGACTCCCCGGAGGTTGAGCTTTCAGAAGCAAGTTTAACTCTAAGGGAGGAATCAGCAGAGTGTTCCTCTCACATCTAGCCTGTAGGAATTCAGGTTGGCAAGTTCTATGTGGAAGCCCATTGGGGTCTATGGTGGAAACGGCTTGCGAGAGTTCAGTTTCAAAATCTCTGTGAGAAAGAGCCAGAGAAGCTTCCCCGTTTAGAATCCAGCATATTTCACTGAACCGAAGAAGTGGTAGTTAGAAGGGAGTTCGAGCTGCAAGCAGTTTGGTTTGGGAAATTAGACGCAAAATCACACTGCAAATGCATTCCAACAGGCTTGGAAAGGTGTGTTCTATATCTCTGCCAAACAGACGCCCTGGAGGTTGAGCTTTCAGAAGCAAGTTTAACTCTAAGGGAGGAAGCAGCAGAATGTGCCTCTCACATCTAGCCAGTAGGAACTCATGTTGGCAAGTTCTATGGGGAAGCCCATTGCCGCCTCTGGTGGAACCGCCATGGGAGATTTCAGTTTCAAAATCTCTGTGAAAAAGCGTCAGAGAAGCTTGTGCGTTTAGAATCCAGCATATCTCACTGAACCGAAGAAGTGGTAGTTAGAAGGGAGTTAGAGCTGCAAGCAGATTGGTTTGGGAAATTAGACGTGAAATCACACTGCAAATGCGTTCCAACAGGCTTGGAAAGGTGTGTTCTATATCTCTGCCAAACAGACTCCCCGGAGGTTGAGCTTTCAGAAGCAAGTTTAACTCTAAGGGAGGAAGCAGCAGAACGTGCCTCTCACATCTAGCCTATAGGAACTCAGGTTGGCAAGTTCTATGGGGAAGCCCACTGGCGCCTACGATGGAAACGGGTTTGGCGATTTCACTTTCAAAATCTCTGTGAAAAAGCTTCAGAGAAGCTTCCCCGTTTAGAATCCAGCATATCTCACTGAACCGAAGAAGTGGTAGTTAGAAGGGAGTTGGAGCTGCAAGCAGTCTGGTTTGGGAAATTAGACGCGAAATCACACTGCAAATGCCTTCCAACAGGCTTGGAAAAGTGTGTTCTATATCTCTGCCAAACAAACTCCCCGGAGGATGATCTTTCAGAAGCTCGTTTAACTCTAAGGGAGGAAGCAGCAGAATGTGCCTCTCACATGTAGCCTGTGGGAATTCAGGTTGGCAAGTTCTATGGGGAAGCCCATTGGAGCCTACGATGGAAACGGGTTTGGCGATTTCAGTTTCAAAATCTCTGTGAAAAAGCGTCAGAGAAGCTTCTCCGTTCACAATCCAGCATATCTCACAGAACGGAAGAAGTGGTAGTTAGAAGGGAGTTAGAGATGCAAGCAGTTTGGTTGGGGAAATTAGACCCGAAATCACACTGCAAATGCCTTCCAACAGGCTTGGAAAAGTGTGTTCTATATCTCTGCCAAACAGACACCCCTGAGGTTGAGCTTTCAGAAGCTAGTTTAACTCTAAGGGAGGAAGCAGCAGAATGTTCCTCTCACATCTAGCCTGTAGGAATTCAGGTTGGCAAGTTCTATGTGGAAGCCCATTGGGGCCTATGGTGGAAACGGCTTGCGAGAGTTCAGTATCAAAATCTCTGTGAGAAAGCGCCAGAGAAGCTTCCCCGTTTATAATCCAGGATATCTCACTGAACCGAAGAAGTGGTAGTTAGAAGGGATTTCGAGCTGCAAGCAGTTTGGTTTGGGAAAGTAGACGCAAAATCACACTGCAAATGCATTCCAACAGGCTTGGAAAGGTGTGTTCTATATCTCTGCCAAACAGACGCCCTGGAGGTTGAGCTTTCAGAAGCTAGTTTAACTCTAAGGGAGGAAGCAGCAGAATGTGCGTCTCACATCTAGCCAGTAGGAACTCATGTTTTCAAGTTCTATGGGGAAGCCCATTGCCGCCTCTGGTGGAAACGACATGGGAGATTTCAGTTTCAAAATCTCTGTGAAAAAGCGTCAGAGAAGCTTGTGCGTTTAGAATCCAGCATATCTCACTGAACCGAAGATGTGGTAGTTAGAAGGGGGTTAGAGCTGCAAGCAGTTTGGTTTGGGAAACTAGACGCGAAATCACACTGCAAATGCCTTCCAACAGGCTTGGAAAAATGTGTTCTATATCTGTGCCAAACAGACGCACCGGAGGTTGAGCTTTCAGAAGCTAGTTTAACTCTAAGGGAGGAAGCAGCAGAATGTGCCTCTCACATCTAGCCTGTAGGAATTCAGGTTGGCAAGTTCTATGGGGAAGCCCATTGGCGCCTACGGTGGAAACGGCATGGGAGATTTCAGTTTCAAAATCTCTGTGAAAAAGCGTCAGAGAAGCTTCTGCGTTTAGAATCCAGCATATCTCACTGAACCGAAGAAGTGATAGTTAGAAGGGAGTTAGATGTGCAAGCAGTTTGGTTTGGGAAATTAGACGCGAAATCACACTGCAAATGCCTTCCAACAGGCTTCGATAAGTGTGTTCTATATCTCTGCCAAACAGACTCCCCGGAGTTTGAGGTTTCAGAAGCAAGTTTCTCTGTAAGGGAGGAAGCAACAGAATGTGCCTCTCCCATCTACCCTGTAGGAATTCAGGTTGGCAACTTCTATGGGGAAGCCGATTGGAGCCTACGATGGAAAAGGTTTTGGCGATTTCAGTTTCAAAATCTCTGTGAAAAAGCGTCAGGGAAGCTTCTGCGTTTAGAATTCAGCATATCTCACTGAACCGAAGAAGTGGTAGTTAGAAGGGAGTTCGAGCTGCAAGCAGTTTGGTTTGGGAAATTAGACGCAAAATCACACTGCAAATGCCTTCCAACAGGCTTGGAAAATTGTGTTAAATATCTCTGCCAAACAGACTCCCCGGAGGTTGAGCTTTCAGAAGCTAGTTTAACTCTAAGGGAGGAAGCAGCAGAATGTGCCTCTCACATCTAGCCTGTAGGAATTCAGGTTGGCAAGTTCTATGGGGAAGCCCATTGGCGCCTACGTTGGAAACGTGTTTGGAGATTTCAGTTTCAAAATCTCTGTGAAAAAGCGTCAGAGAAGCTTCCCGTTCAGAATCCAGCATATCTAACTGAGCCGAAGAAGTGGTAGTTAGAAGGGAGTTAGAGCTGCAAGCAGTTTGGTTTGGGAAATTAGTCTCGAAATCACAATGCAAATGTCTTCCAAGAGGCTTGAAAATGTGTGTGGTATATCTCAGACAAAGAGATTCCCTGGAGGTTGAGATTTTAGAAGGAAGTTTAACTCAAAGGGAGGAATCAGCAGAATGTTCCTCTCACATCTAGCCTGTAGGAATTCAGGTTGGCAAGTTCTATGGGGAAGCAAATAGGCGCCTACGTTGGAAACGGGTTTGGCGATTTCAGTTTCAAAATCTCTGTGAAAAAGCGTCAGAGAAGCTTCTCCGTTCAGAATCCAGCATATCTCACTGAACGGAAGAAGTGGTAGTTAGATGTGAGTTAGAGATGCAAGTAGTTTGGTTGGGGAAATTAGACCCGAAATCACACTGCAAATGCCTTCCAACAGGCTTGGAAAAGTGTGTTCTATATCTCTGCCAAACAGACTCCCCGGAGGTTGAGCTTTCAGAAGCAAGTTTAACTCTAAGGGAGGAATCAGCAGAGTGTTCCTCTCACATCTAGCCTGTAGGAATTCAGGTTGGCAAGTTCTATGTGGAAGCCCATTGGGGTCTATGGTGGAAACGGCTTGCGAGAGTTCAGTTTCAAAATCTCTGTGAGAAAGAGCCAGAGAAGCTTCCCCGTTTAGAATCCAGCATATTTCACTGAACCGAAGAAGTGGTAGTTAGAAGGGAGTTCGAGCTGCAAGCAGTTTGGTTTGGGAAATTAGACGCAAAATCACACTGCAAATGCCTTCCAACAGGCTTGGAAAATTGTGTTAAATATCTCTGCCAAACAGACTCCCCGGAGGTTGAGCTTTCAGAAGCTAGTTTAACTCTAAGGGAGGAAGCAGCAGAATGTGCCTCTCACATCTAGCCTGTAGGAATTCAGGTTGGCAAGTTCTATGGGGAAGCCCATTGGCGCCTACGTTGGAAACGTGCTTGGAGATTTCAGTTTCAAAATCTCTGTGAAAAAGCGTCAGAGAAGCTTCCCGTTCAGAATCCAGCATATCTAACTGAGCCGAAGAAGTGGTAGTTAGAAGGGAGTTAGAGCTGCAAGCAGTTTGGTTTGGGAAATTAGTCTCGAAATCACAATGCAAATGTCTTCCAAGAGGCTTGAAAATGTGTGTGGTATATCTCAGACAAAGAGATTCCCTGGAGGTTGAGATTTTAGAAGGAAGTTTAACTCAAAGGGAGGAATCAGCAGAATGTTCCTCTCACATCTAGCCTGTAGGAATTCAGGTTGGCAAGTTCTATGGGGAAGCAAATAGGCGCCTACGTTGGAAACGGGTTTGGCGATTTCAGTTTCAAAATCTCTGTGAAAAAGCGTCAGAGAAGCTTCTCCGTTCAGAATCCAGCATATCTCACTGAACGGAAGAAGTGGTAGTTAGATGTGAGTTAGAGATGCAAGTAGTTTGGTTGGGGAAATTAGACCCGAAATCACACTGCAAATGCCTTCCAACAGGCTTGGAAAAGTGTGTTCTATATCTCTGCCAAACAGACTCCCCGGAGGTTGAGCTTTCAGAAGCAAGTTTAACTCTAAGGGAGGAATCAGCAGAGTGTTCCTCTCACATCTAGCCTGTAGGAATTCAGGTTGGCAAGTTCTATGTGGAAGCCCATTGGGGTCTATGGTGGAAACGGCTTGCGAGAGTTCAGTTTCAAAATCTCTGTGAGAAAGAGCCAGAGAAGCTTCCCCGTTTAGAATCCAGCATATTTCACTGAACCGAAGAAGTGGTAGTTAGAAGGGAGTTCGAGCTGCAAGCAGTTTGGTTTGGGAAATTAGACGCAAAATCACACTGCAAATGCATTCCAACAGGCTTGGAAAGGTGTGTTCTATATCTCTGCCAAACAGACGCCCTGGAGGTTGAGCTTTCAGAAGCAAGTTTAACGCTAAGGGTGGAAGCAGCAGAATGTGCCTCTCACATCTAGCCAGTCGGAACTCATGTTGGCAAGTTCTATGGGGAAGCCCATTGCCGCCTCTGGTGGAACCGCCATGGGAGATTTCAGTTTCAAAATCTCTGTGAAAAAGCGTCAGAGAAGCTTGTGCGTTTAGAATCCAGCATATCTCACTGAACCGAAGAAGTGGTAGTTAGAAGGGAGTTAGAGCTGCAAGCAGATTGGTTTGGGAAATTAGACGTGAAATCACACTGCAAATGCGTTCCAACAGGCTTGGAAAGGTGTGTTCTATATCTCTGCCAAACAGACTCCCCGGAGGTTGAGCTTTCAGAAGCAAGTTTAACTCTAAGGGAGGAAGCAGCAGAACGTGCCTCTCACATCTAGCCTATAGGAACTCAGGTTGGCAAGTTCTATGGGGAAGCCCACTGGCGCCTACGATGGAAACGGGTTTGGCGATTTCACTTTCAAAATCTCTGTGAAAAAGCTTCAGAGAAGCTTCCCCGTTTAGAATCCAGCATATCTCACTGAACCGAAGAAGTGGTAGTTAGAAGGGAGTTGGAGCTGCAAGCAGTCTGGTTTGGGAAATTAGACGCGAAATCACACTGCAAATGCCTTCCAACAGGCTTGGAAAAGTGTGTTCTATATCTCTGCCAAACAAACTCCCCGGAGGATGATCTTTCAGAAGCTCGTTTAACTCTAAGGGAGGAAGCAGCAGAATGTGCCTCTCACATGTAGCCTGTGGGAATTCAGGTTGGCAAGTTCTATGGGGAAGCCCATTGGAGCCTACGATGGAAACGGGTTTGGCGATTTCAGTTTCAAAATCTCTGTGAAAAAGCGTCAGAGAAGCTTCTCCGTTCACAATCCAGCATATCTCACTGAACGGAAGAAGTGGTAGTTAGAAGGGAGTTAGAGATGCAAGCAGTTTGGTTGGGGAAATTAGACCCGAAATCACACTGCAAATGCCTTCCAACAGGCTTGGAAAAGTGTGTTCTATATCTCTGCCAAACAGACACCCCTGAGGTTGAGCTTTCAGAAGCTAGTTTAACTCTAAGGGAGGAAGCAGCAGAATGTTCCTCTCACATCTAGCCTGTAGGAATTCAGGTTGGCAAGTTCTATGTGGAAGCCCATTGGGGCCTATGGTGGAAACGGCTTGCGAGAGTTCAGTATCAAAATCTCTGTGAGAAAGCGCCAGAGAAGCTTCCCCGTTTATAATCCAGCATATCTCACTGAACCGAAGAAGGGGTAGTTAGAAGGGATTTCGAGCTGCAAGCAGTTTGGTTTGGGAAAGTAGACGCAAAATCACACTGCAAATGCATTCCAACAGGCTTGGAAAGGTGTGTTCTATATCTCTGCCAAACAGACGCCCTGGAGGTTGAGCTTTCAGAAGCTAGTTTAACTCTAAGGGAGGAAGCAGCAGAATGTGCGTCTCACATCTAGCCAGTAGGAACTCATGTTTTCAAGTTCTATGGGGAAGCCCATTGCCGCCTCTGGTGGAAACGCCATGGGAGATTTCAGTTTCAAAATCTCTGTGAAAAAGCGTCAGAGAAGCTTGTGCGTTTAGAATCCAGCATATCTCACTGAACCGAAGATGTGGTAGTTAGAAGGGGGTTAGAGCTGCAAGCAGTTTGGTTTGGGAAACTAGACGCGAAATCACACTGCAAATGCCTTCCAACAGGCTTCGATAAGTGTGTTCTATATCTCTGCCAAACAGACTCCCCGGAGTTTGAGGTTTCAGAAGCAAGTTTCTCTCTAAGGGAGGAAGCAACAGAATGTGCCTCTCCCATCTAGCCTGTAGGAATTCAGGTAGGCAACTTCTATGGGGAAGCCGATTGGAGCCTACGATGGAAAAGGTTTTGGCGATTTCAGTTTCAAAATCTCTGTGAAAAAGCGTCAGGGAAGCTTCTGCGTTTAGAATCCAGCATATCTCACTGAACCGAAGAAGTGGTAGTTAGAAGGGAGTTCGAGCTGCAAGCAGTTTGGTTTGGGAAATTAGACGCAAAATCACACTGCAAATGCCTTCCAACAGGCTTGGAAAATTGTGTTATATATCTCTGCCAAACAGACTCCCCGGAGGTTGAGCTTTCAGAAGCTAGTTTAACTCTAAGGGAGGAAGCAGCAGAATGTGCCTCTCACATCTAGCCTGTAGGAATTCAGGTTGGCAAGTTCTATGGGGAAGCCCATTGGCGCCTACGTTGGAAACGGGTTTGGAGATTTCAGTTTCAAAATCTCTGTGAAAAAGCGTCAGAGAAGCTTCCCGTTCAGAATCCAGCATATCTAACTGAGCCGAAGAAGTGGTAGTTAGAAGGGAGTTAGAGCTGCAAGCAGTTTGGTTTGGGAAATTAGTCTCGAAATCACAATGCAAATGTCTTCCAAGAGGCTTGAAAATGTGTGTGGTATATCTCAGACAAAGAGATTCCCTGGAGGTTGAGATTTTAGAAGGAAGTTTAACTCAAAGGGAGGAATCAGCAGAATGTTCCTCTCACATCTAGCCTGTAGGAATTCAGGTTGGCAAGTTCTATGGGGAAGCAAATAGGCGCCTACGTTGGAAACGGGTTTCGCGATTTCGGTTTCAAAATCTCTGTGAAAAAGCGTCAGAGAAGCTTCTCCGTTCAGAATCCAGCATATCTCACTGAACGGAAGAAGTGGTAGTTAGATGGGAGTTAGAGATGCAAGCAGTTTGGTTGGGGAAATTAGACCCGAAATCACACTGCAAATGCCTTCCAACAGGCTTGGAAAAGTGTGTTCTATATCTCTGCCAAACAGACTCCCCGGAGGTTGAGCTTTCAGAAGCAAGTTTAACTCTAAGGGAGGAATCAGCAGAGTGTTCCTCTCACATCTAGCCTGTAGGAATTCAGGTTGGCAAGTTCTATGTGGAAGCCCATTGGGGTCTATGGTGGAAACGGCTTGCGAGAGTTCAGTTTCAAAATCTCTGTGAGAAAGAGCCAGAGAAGCTTCCCCGTTTAGAATCCAGCATATCTCACTGAACCGAAGAAGTGGTAGTTAGAAGGGAGTTCGAGCTGCAAGCAGTTTGGTTTGGGAAATTAGACGCAAAATCACACTGCAAATGCATTCCAACAGGCTTGGAAAGGTGTGTTCTGTATCTCTGCCAAACAGACGCCCTGGAGGTTGAGCTTTCAGAAGCAAGTTTAACTCTAAGGGAGGAAGCAGCAGAATGTGCCTCTCACATCTAGCCAGTAGGAACTCATGTTGGCAAGTTCTATGGGGAAGCCCATTGCCGCATCTGGTGGAAACGCCATGGGAGATTTCAGTTTCAAAATCTCTGTGAAAAAGCGTCAGAGAAGCTTGTGCGTTTAGAATCCAGCATATCTCACTGAACCGAAGAAGTGGTAGTTAGAAGGGAGTTAGAGCTGCAAGCAGATTGGTTTGGGAAATTAGACGTGAAATCACACTGCAAATGCGTTCCAACAGGCTTGGAAAGGTGTGTTCTATATCTCTGCCAAACAGACTCCCCAGAGGATGAGCTTTCAGAAGCAAGTTTAACTCTAAGGGAGGAAGCAGCAGAATGTGCCTCTCACATGTAGCCTGTGGGAATTCAGGTTGGCAAGTTCTATGGGGAAGCCCATTGGAGCCTACGATGGAAACGGGTTTGGCGATTTCAGTTTCAAAATCTCTGTGAAAAAGCGTCAGAGAAGCTTCTCCGTTCACAATCCAGCATATCTCACTGAACGGAAGAAGTGGTAGTTAGAAGGGAGTTAGAGATGCAAGCAGTTTGGTTGGGGAAATTAGACCCGAAATCACACTGCAAATGCCTTCCAACAGGCTTGGAAAAGTGTGTTCTATATCTCTGCCAAACAGACACCCCTGAGGTTGAGCTTTCAGAAGCTAGTTTAACTCTAAGGGAGGAAGCAGCAGAATGTGCCTCTCACATCTAGCCTGTAGGAATTCAGGTTGGCAAGTTCTATGGGGAAGCCCATTGGCGCCTACGGTGGAAACGGCATGGGAGATTTCAGTTTCAAAATCTCTGTGAAAAAGCGTCAGAGAAGCTTCTGCGTTTAGAATCCAGCATATCTCACTGAACCGAAGAAGTGGTAGTTAGAAGGGAGTTAGATGTGCAAGCAGTTTGGTTTGGGAAATTAGACGCGAAATCACACTGCAAATGCCTTCCAACAGGCTTCGATAAGTGTGTTCTATATCTCTGCCAAACAGACTCCCCGGAGTTTGAGGTTTCAGAAGCAAGTTTCTCTCTAAGGGAGGAAGCAACAGAATGTGCCTCTCCCATCTAGCCTGTAGGAATTCAGGTTGGCAACTTCTATGGGGAAGCCGATTGGAGCCTACGATGGAAAAGGGTTTGGCGATTTCAGTTTCAAAATCTTTGTGAAAAAGCGTCAGAGAAGCTTCTCAGTTCAGAATCCAGCATATCTCACTGAACCGAAGAAGTGGTAGTTAGAAGGCAGTTAGAGCTGCAAGCAGTTTGGTTTGGGAAAATAGACGCGAAATCACACTGCAAATGCCTTCCAACAGGCTTGGAAAAGTGTGTTCTATATCTCTGCCAAACAGACTCCCCGGAGGTTGAGCTTTCAGAAGCTAGTTTAACTCTAAGGGAGGAAGCAGCACAATGTGCCTCTCACATGTAGCCTGTAGGAATTCAGGTTGGCAAGTTCTATGGGGAAGCCCATTGGCGCCTACGTTGGAAACGGGTTTGGAGATTTAAGTTTCAAAATTTCTGTGAAAAAGCGTCAGAGAAGCTTCTGCGTTTAGAATCCAGCATATCTCACTGAACCGAAGAAGTGGTAGTTAGAAGGGGGTTAGAGCTGCAAGCAGTTTGGTTTGGGAAATTAGAAGCGAAATCACACTGCAAATGCCTTCCAACAGGCTTGGAAAAATGTGTTCTATATCTCTGCCAATCAGACGCCCCGGAGGTGAGCTTTCAGACGCTAGTTTAACTCTAAGGGAGGAAGCAGCAGAATGTGCCTCTCACATCTAGCCTGTAGGATCTCAGGTTGGCAAGTTCTATGGGGAAGCCCATTGGAGCCTACGATGGAAATGGGTTTGGCGATTTCAGTTTCAAAATCTCTGTGAAAAAGCGTCAGAGAAGACTGAACCGAAGAAGTGGTAGTTAGAAGGGGGTTAGAGCTGCAAGCATTTTGGTTTGGGAAATTAGATGCGAAATCACAGTGCAAATGCCTTCCAACAGGCTTGGAAAAATGTGTCTATATCTCTACCAAACAGACTCCCCGTAGGTTGAGCTATCAGAAGCTAGTTTAACTCTAAGGATGGAAGCAGCAGAATGTGCCTCTCACATGTAGCCTGTAGGAATTCAGGTTGGCAAGTTCTATGTGGAAGCCCATTGCCGCCTCTGGTGGAAACGCCATGGGAGATTTCAGTTTCAAAATCTCTGTGAAAAAGCGTCAGAGAAGCTTGTGCGTTTAGAATCCAGCATATCTCACTGAACCGAGGAAGTGGTATTTAGAAGGGAGTTCGAGCTGCAAGCAGTTTGGTTTGGGAAATTAGACGCAAAATCACACTGCAAATGCCTTCCAACAGGCTTGGAAAATTGTGTTCTATATCTCTGCCAAACAGACTCCCCGGAGGTTGAGCTTTCAGAAGCTAGTTTAACTCTAAGGGAGGAAGCAGCAGAATGTGCCTCTCACATCTAGCATGTAGGAATTCAGGTTGGCAAGTTCTATGGGGAAGCTCATAGGCGCCTACGTTGGAAACGGGTTTGGCGATTTCAGTTTCAAAATCTCTGTGAAAAAGCATTAGAGAAGCTTCTGTGTTTAGAATCCAGTATATCTCACTGAACCGAAGAAGTGGTAGTTAGAAGGGAGTTAGAGCTGCAATCAGTTTGGTTTGGGAAATTAGAGGCGAAATCACACTGCAAATGCCTTCCAACAGGCTTGGAAAAATGTGTTCTATATCTCTGCCAAACAGATGCCCCAGAGGTGAGCTTTCACACGATAGTTTAACTCTAAGGGAGGAAGCAGCAGAATGTGCCTCTCACATGTAGCCTGAGGGAATTCAGGTTGGCAAGTTCTATGGGGAAGCCCATTGCTGCCTATGGTGGAAATGGCATGGGAGATTTCAGTTTCAAAATCTCTGTGAAAAAGCGTCAGAGAAGCTTCTGCGTTTAGAATCCAGCATATCTCACTGAACCGAAGAAGTGGTAGTTAGAAGGGAGTTCGAGCTGCAAGCAGTTTGGTTTGGGAAATTAGACGCAAAATCACACTGCAAATGCCTTCCAACAGGCTTGGAAAATTGTGTTATATATCTCTGCCAAACAGACTCCCCGGAGGTTGAGCTTTCAGAAGCTAGTTTAACTCTAAGGGAGGAAGCAGCAGAATGTGCCTCTCACATGTAGCCTGTAGGAATTCAGGTTGGCAAGTTCTATGGGGAAGCCCATTGGTGCCTACGTTGGAAACGGGTTTGGAGATTTCAGTTTCAAAATCTCTGTGAAAAAGCGTCAGAGAAGCTTCCCCGCATAGAATCCAGCATATCTCACTGAGCCGAAGAAGTGGTAGTTAGAAGGGAGTTGGAGCTGCAAGCAGTTTGGTTTGGGAAATTAGACCCGAAATCACACTGCACATGCCTTCCAACAGGCTTGGAAAAGTGTGTTCTATATCTCTGCCAAACAGACTCCCCGGAGGTTGAGCTTTCAGAAGCAAGTTCAACTATAAGGGAGGAATCAGCAGAGTGTTCCTCTCACATCTAGCCTGTAGGAATTCAGGTTGGCAAGTTCTATGGGGAAGCCCATTGGGGCCTATGGTGGAAACGGCTTGCGAGAGTTCAGTTTCAAAATCTCTGTGAGAAAGCGCCAGAGAAGCTTCCCCGTTTAGAATCCAGCATATCCCACTGAGCCGAAGAAGTGGTACTTAGAAGGGAGTTAGAGCTGCAAGCAGATTGGTTTGGGAAATTAGACGTGAAATCACACTGCAAATGCGTTCCAACAGGCTTGGAAAGGTGTGTTCTATATCTCTGCCAAACAGACTCCCCAGAGGTTGAGCTTTCAGAAGCAAGTTTAACTCTAAGGGAGGAAGCAGCAGAACGTGCCTCTCACATCTAGCCTATAGGAACTCAGGTTGGCAAGTTCTATGGGTAGCCCACTGGCGCCTACGATGGAAACGGTTTTGGCGATTTCACTTACAAAATCTCTGTGAAAAAGCTTCAGAGAAGCTTCCCCGTTTAGAATCCAGCATATCTCACTGAACCGAAGAAGTGGTAGTTAGAAGGGAGTTGGAGCTGCAAGCAGTCTGGTTTGGGAAATTAGACGCGAAATCACACTGCAAATGCCTTCCAACAGGCTTGGAAAAGTGTGTTCTATATCTCTGCCAAACAAACTCCCCGGGGGATGATCTTTCAGAAGCTCGTTTAACTCTAAGGGAGGAAGCAGCAGAATGTGCCTCTCACATGTAGCCTGTGGGAATTCAGGTTGGCAAGTTCTATGGGGAAGCCCATTGGAGCCTACGATGGAAACGGGTTTGGCGATTTCAGTTTCAAAATCTCTGTGAAAAAGCGTCAGAGAAGCTTCTCCGTTCACAATCCAGCATATCTCACTGAACGGAAGAAGTGGTAGTTAGAAGGGAGTTAGAGATGCAAGCAGTTTGGTTGGGGAAATTAGACCCGAAATCACACTGCAAATGCCTTCCAACAGGCTTGGAAAAGTGTGTTCTATATCTCTGCCAAACAGACTCCCCGGAGGTTGAGCTTTCAGAAGCAAGTTTAACTCTAAGGGAGGAATCAGCAGAGTGTTCCTCTCACAACTAGCCTGTAGGAATTCAGGTTGGCAAGTTCTATGTGGAAGCCCATTGGGGTCTATGGTGGAAACGGCTTGCGAGAGTTCAGTTTCAAAATCTCTGTGAGAAAGAGCCAGAGAAGCTTCCCCGTTTAGAATCCAGCATATCTCACTGAACCGAAGAAGTGGTAGTTAGAAGGGAGTTCGAGCTGCAAGCAGTTTGGTTTGGGAAATTAGACGCAAAATCACACTGCAAATGCATTCCAACAGGCTTGGAAAGGTGTGTTCTATATCTCTGCCAAACAGACGCCCTGGAGGTTGAGCTTTCAGATGCAAGTTTAACTCTAAGGGAGGAAGCAGCAGAATGTGCCTCTCACATCTAGCCAGTAGGAACTCATGTTGGCAAGTTCTATGGGGAAGCCCATTGCCGCCTCTGGTGGAAACGCCATGGGAGATTTCAGTTTCAAAATCTCTGTGAAAAAGCGTCAGAGAAGCTTGTGTGTTTAGAATCCAGCATATCTCACTGAACCGAAGAAGTGGTAGTTAGAAGGGGGTTAGAGCTGCAAGCAGTTTGGTTTGGGAAATTAGACGCAAAATCACACTGCAAATGCCTTCCAACAGGCTTGGAAAAATGTGTTCTATATCTCTTCCAAACAGACGCCCCGGAGGTGAGCTTTCAGACGCTAGTTTAACTCTAAGGGAGGAAGCAGCAGAATGTGCCTCTCACATCTAGCCAGTAGGAACTCATGTTTTCAAGTTCTATGGGGAAGCCCATTGCCGCCTCTGGTGGAAACGCCATGGGAGATTTCAGTTTCAAAATCTCTGTGAAAAAAGCGTCAGAGAAGCTTGTGCGTTTAGAATCCAGCATATCTCACTGAAGCTAAGAAGTGGTAGTTAGAAGGGGGTTAGAGTTGCAAGCAGTTTGGTTAGGGAAACTAGACGCGAAATCACACTGCAAAGGCCTTCCAACAGGCATCGATAAGTGTGTTCTATATCTCTGCCAAACAGACTCCCCGGAGGTTGAGGTTTCAGAAGCAAGTTTCTCTCTAAGGGAGGAAGCAACAGAATGTGCCTCTCCCATCTAGCCTGTAGGAATTCAGGTTGGCAACTTCTATGGGGAAGCCCATTGGAGCCTACGTTGGAAAAGGGTTTGGCGATTTCAGTTTCAAAATCTCTGTGAAAAAGCGTCAGAGAAGCTTCTCAGTTCAGAATCTAGCATATCTCACTGAACCGAAGAAGTGGTAGTTAGAAGGCAGTTAGAGCTGCAAGCAGTTTGTTTTGGGAAATTAGACGCGAAATCACACTGCAAATGCCTTCCAACAGGCTTGGAAAAGTGTGTTCTATATCTCTGCCAAACAGACTCCCCGGAGGTTGAGCTTTCAGAAGCTAGTTTAACTAAAAGGGAGGAAGCAGCACAATGTGCCTCTCACATGTAGCCTGTAGGAATTCAGGTTGGCAAGTTCTATGGGGAAGCCCATTGGCGCCTACGTTGGAAACGGGTTTGGAGATTTCAGTTTCAAAATCTCTGTGAAAAAGCGTCAGAGAAGCTTCCCGTTCAGAATCCAGCATATCTCACTGAGCCGAAGAAGTGGTAGTTAGAAGGCAGTTAGAGCTGCAAGCAGTTTGGTTTGGGAAATTAGTCTCGAAATCACAATGCAAATGTCTTCCAAGAGGCTTGAAAATGTGTGTGGTATATCTCAGACAAAGAGATTCCCTGGAGGTTGAGCTTTTAGAAGGAAGTTTAACTCAAAGGGAGGAATCAGCAGAATGTTCCTCTCACATCTAGCCTGTAGGAATTCAGGTTGGCAAGTTCTATGTGGAAGCCCATTGGGGTCTATGGTGGAAACGGCTTGCGAGAGTTCAGTTTCAAAATCTCTGTGAGAAAGAGCCAGAGAAGCTTCCCCGTTTAGAATCCAGCATATCTCACTGAACCGAAGAAGTGGTAGTTAGAAGGGAGTTCGAGCTGCAAGCAGTTTGGTTTGGGAAATTAGACGCAAAATCACACTGCAAATGCATTCCAACAGGCTTGGAAAGGTGTGTTCTATATCTCTACTAAACAGACTCCCCGTAGGTTGAGCTATCAGAAGCTAGTTTAACTCTAAGGATGGATGCAGTAGAATGTGCCTCTCACATGTAGCCTGTAGGAATTCAGGTTGGCAAGTTCTATGGGGAAGCCCATTGCCGCCTCTGATGGAAACGCCATGGGAGATTTCAGTTTCAAAATCTCTGTGAAAAAGCGTCAGAGAAGCTTGTGCGTTTAGAATCCAGCATATCTCACTGAACCGAAGAAGTGGTAGTTAGAAGGGGGTTAGAGCTGCAATTAGTTTCTTTTGGGAAATTAGACGCGAAATCACACTGCAAATGCCTTCCAACAGGCTTGGAAAAGTGTGTTCTATACCTCTTCCAAACAGACTCCCCGGAGGTTTAGCTTTCAGAAGCTAGTTTAACTCTAAGGGAGGAAGCAGCAGAATGTGCCTCTCACATCTAGCGTGTAGGAGGAATTCAGGTTGGCAAGTTCTATGGGGAAGCCCATTGGCGCCTACGTTGGAAACGGGGTTGGAGATTTCAGTTTCAAAATCTCTGTGAAAAACCGTCAGAGAAGCTTCCCCGCATAGAATCCAGCATATCTCACTGAACCGAAGAAGTGGTAGTTAGAAGGGAGTTAGAGCTGCAAGCAGTGTGGTTTGGGAAATTAGACGTGAAATCACACTGCAAATGCCTTCCAACAGGCTTGGATAAGTGTGTTCTATATCTCTGCCAAACAGACTCCCCGGAGGTTGTGGTTTCAGAAGCAAGTTTCTCTCTAAGGGAGGAATCAGCAGAATGTTCCTCTCACATCTAGCCTGTAGGAATTCAGGTTGGCAAGTTCTATGGGGAAGCAAATAGGCGCCAACGTTGGAAACGGGTTTGCCGATTTCAGTTTCAAAATCTCTGTGAAAAAGCGTCAGAGAAGCTTCTCCGTTCAGAATCCAGCATATCTCACTGAACGGAAGAAGTGGTAGTTAGATGGGAGTTAGAGATGCAAGCAGTTTGGTTGGGGAAATTAGACCCGAAATCACACTGCAAATACCTTCCAACAGGCTTGGAAAAGTGTGTTCTATATCTCTGCCAAACAGACTCCCCGGAGGTTGAGCTTTCAGAAGCAAGTTTAACTCTAAGGGAGGAATCAGCAGAGTGTTCCTCTCACATCTAGCCTGTAGGAATTCAGGTTGGCAAGTTCTATGTGGAAGCCCATTGGGGTCTATGGTGGAAACGGCTTGCGAGAGTTCAGTTTCAAAATCTCTGTGAGAAAGAGCCAGAGAAGCTTCCCCGTTTAGAATCCAGCATATCTCACTGAACCAAAGAAGTGGTAGTTAGAAGGGAGTTCGAGCTGCAAGCAGTTTGGTTTGGGAAATTAGACGCAAAATCACACTGCAAATGCCTTCCAACAGGCTTGGAAAAATGTGTTCTATATCTCTGCCAAACAGACGCCCCGGAGGTGAGCTTTCAGACGCTAGTTTAACTCTAAGGGAGGAAGCAGCAGAATGTGCCTCTCACATCTAGCCTGTAGGAACTCAGGTTGGCAAGTTCTATGGGGAAGCCCATTGGAGCCTACGATGGAAATGGGTTTGGTGATTTCAGTTTCAAAATCTCTGTGAAAAAGCGTCAGAGAAGACTGAACCGAAGAAGTGGTAGTTAGAAGGGGGTTAGAGCTGCAAGCATTTTGGTTTGGGAAATTAGATGCGAAATCACAGTGCAAATGCCTTCCAACAGGCTTGGAAAAATGTGTTCTATATCTCTACCAAACAGACTCCCCGTAGGTTGAGCTATCAGAAGCTAGTTTAACTCTAAGGATGGATGCAGTAGAATGTGCCTCTCACATGTAGCCTGTAGGAATTCAGGTTGGCAAGTTCTATGGGGAAGCCCATTGCCGCCTCTGATGGAAACGCCATGGGAGATTTCAGTTTCAAAATCTCTGTGAAAAAGCGTCAGAGAAGCTTGTGCGTTTAGAATCCAGCATATCTCACTGAACCGAAGAAGTGGTAGTTAGAAGGGGGTTAGAGCTGCAATCAGTTTCTTTTGGGAAATTAGACGCGAAATCACACTGCAAATGCCTTCCAACAGGCTTGGAAAAGTGTGTTCTATATGTCTTCCAAACAGACTCCCCGGAGGTTGAGCTTTCAGAACCTAGTTTAACTCTAAGGGAGGAAGCAGCAGAATGTGCCTCTCACATCTAGCGTGTAGGAATTCAGGTTGGCAAGTTCTATGGGGAAGCCCATTGGCGCATACGTTGGAAACGGGGTTGGAGATTTCAGTTTCAAAATCTCTGTGAAAAACCGTCAGAGAAGCTTCCCCGCATAGAATCCAGCATATATCACTGAACCGAAGAAGTGGTAGTTAGAAGGGAGTTAGAGCTGCAAGCAGTGTGGTTTGGGAAATTAGACGTGAAATCACACTGCAAATGCCTTCCAACAGGCTTGGATAAGTGTGTTCTATATCTCTGCCAAACAGACTCCCCGGAGGTTGTGGTTTCAGAAGCAAGTTTCTCTCTAAGGGAGGAAGCAGCAGAATGTGCCTCTCCCATCTAGCCTGTAGGAATTCAGGTTGGCAAGTTCTATGGGGAAGCCATTTGGCGCCTACGTTAGAAACGGGTTTGGAGATTTCAGTTTCAAAATCTCTGTGAAAAAGCATCAGAGAAGCTTCCCGCTCAGAATCCAGCATATCTCACTGAGCCGAAGAAGTGGTAGTTAGAAGGGAGTTAGAGCTGCAAGCAGTTTGGTTTCGGAAATTAGTCTCAAAATCACAATGCAAATGTCTTCCAAGAGGCTTGAAAATGTGTGTGGTATATCTCAGACAAAGAGATTCCCTGGAGGTTGAGCTTTTAGAAGGAAGTTTAACTCAAAAGGAGGAATCAGCAGAATGTTCCTCTCACATCTAGCCTGTAGGAATTCAGGTTGGCAAGTTCTTTGGGGAAGCCCATTGGAGCCTACGATGGAAAAGGGTTTGGCGATTTCAGTTTCAAAATCTCTGTGAAAAAGCGTCAGAGAAGCTTCTCCGTTCAGAATCCAGCATATCTCACTGAACCGAAGAAGTGGTAGTTAGAAAGCAGTTATAGCTGCAAGCAGTCTGGTTTGGGAAATTAGACGTGAAATCACACTGCAAATGCCTTCCAACAGGCTTGGAAAAGTGTGTTCTATATCTCTGCCAAACAAACTCCCCGGATGATGAGCTTTCAGAAGCTCGTTTAACTCTAAGGGAGGAAGCAGCAGAATGTGCCTCTCACATGTAGCCTGTGGGAATTCAGGTTGGCAAGTTTTATGGGGAAGCCCATTGGAGCCTACGATGGAAACGGGTTTGGCGATTTCAGTTTCAAAATCTCTGTGAAAAAGCGTCAGAGAAGCTTCTCCGTTCAGAATCCAGCATATCTCACTGAACGGAAGAAGTGGTAGTTAGAAGGGAGTTAGAGATGCAAGCAGTTTGGTTGGGAAAATTAGACCCGAAATCACACTGCAAATGCGTTCCAACAGGCTTGGAAAAGTGTGTAGTATATCTCTGCCAAACAGACTCCCCGGAGGTTGAGCTTTCAGAAGCAAGTTTAACTCTAAGGGAGGAAGCAGCAGAATGTGCCTCTCACATCTAGCCTGTAGGAACTCATGTTGGCAAGTTCTATGGGGAAGCCCATTGCCGCCTCTGGTGGAAACGCCATGGGAGATTTCAGTTTCAAAATCTCTGTGAAAAAGCGTCAGAGAAGCTTGTGCGTTTAGAATCCAGCATATCTCACTGAACCGAAGAAGTGGTAGTTAGAAGGGAGTTCGAGCTGCAAGCAGTTTGTTTTTGGAAATTACACACGAAATCACACTGCAAATGCCTTCCAACAGGCTTGGAAAAGTGTTTTCTATATCTCCTCCAAACAGACTCCCCGGAGGTTGAGCTTTCAGAAGCTAGTTTAACTCTAAGGGAGGAAGCAGCAGAATGTGCCTCTCACATCTAGCCTGTAGGAATTCAGGTTGGCAAGTTCTATGGGGAAGCTCATAGGTGCCTACGTTGGAAACGGGTTTAGCGATTTCAGTTTCAAAATCTCTGTGAAAAAGCATTAGAGAAGCTTCTGTGTTTAGAATCCAGCATATCTCACTGAACCGAAGAAGTGGTTGTTAGAAGGGAGTTAGAGCTGCAATCAGTTTGTTTTGGGAAATTAGAGGCGAAATCACACTGCAAATGCCTTCCAACAGGCTTGGAAAAATGTGTTCTATATCTCTGCCAAACAGACGCCCCGGAGGTGAGCTTTCAGACGATAGTTTAACTCTAAGGGAGGAAGCAGCAGAATGTGCCTCTCACATCTAGCCTGTAGGAACTCAGGTTGGCAAGTTCTATGGGGAAGCCCACTGGCGCCTACGTTGGAAACGGGTTTGGAGATTTCAGTTTCAAAATCTCTGTGAAAAAGCGTCAGAGAAGCTTCCCGTTTAGAATCCAGCATATCTCACTGAGCCGAAGAAGTGGTAGTTAGAAGGGAGTTGGAGCTGCAAGCAGTTTGGTTTGGGAAATTAGTCTCGAAATCACAATGCAAATGTCTTCCAAGAGGCTTGAAAATGTGTGTGGTATATCTCAGACAAAGAGATTCCCTGGAGGTTGAGCTTTTAGAAGGAAGTTTACCTCAATGGGAGGAATCAGCAGAATGTTCCTCTCACATCTAGCCTGTAGGAATTCAGGTTGGCAAGTTCTATTGGGAAGCTCATAGGCGCCTACGTTGGAAACAGGTTTGGCGATTTCAGTTTCAAAATCTCTGTGAAAAAGCATTAGAGAAGCTTCTGCTTTTAGAATCCAGCATATCTCACTGAACCGAAGAAGTGGTAGTTAGAAGGGAGTTAGAGCTGCAATCAGTTTGGTTTGGGAAATTAGAGGCGAAATCACACTGCAAATGCCTTCCAACAGGCTTGGAAAATTGTGTTCTATATCTCTGCCAAACAGACTCCCCGGAGGTTGAGCTTTCAGAAGCAAGTTTAACTCTAAGGGAGGAATCAGCAGAGTGTTCCTCTCACATCTAGCCTGTAGGAATTCAGGATGGCAAGTTCTATGGGGAAGCCCATTGGGGCCTATGGTGGAAATGGCTTGCGAGAGTTCAGTTTCAAAATCTCTGTGAGAAAGCGCCAGAGAAGCTTCCCCGTTTAGAATCCAGCATATCTCACTGAACCGAAGAAGTGGTAGTTAGAAGGGAGTTCGAGGTGCAAGCAGTTTGGTTTGGGAAATTAGACGCAAAATCACACTGCAAATGCATTCCAACAGGCTTGGAAAGGTGTGTTCTATATCTCTGCCAAACAGACGCCCTGGAGGTTGAGCTTTCAGAAGCAAGTTTAACTCTAAGGGAGGAAGCAGCAGAATGTGCCTCTCACATCTAGCCAGTAGGAACTCATGTTTTCAAATTCTATGGGGAAACCCTTTGCCGCCTCTGGTGGAAACGCCATGGGAGATTTCAGTTTCAAAATCTCTGTGAAAAAGCGTCAGAGAAGCTTGTGCGTTTAGAATCCAGCATATCTCACTGAACCGAAGAAGTGGTAGTTAGAAGGGGGTTAGAGCTGCAAGCAGTTTGGTTTGGGAAATTAGACGCGAAATCACACTGCAAATGCCTTCCAACAGGCTTGGAAAAATGTGTTCTATATCTGTGCCAAACAGACGCACCGGAGGTTGAGCTTTCAGAAGCTAGTTTAACTCTAAGGGAGGAAGCAGCAGAATGTGCCTCTCACATCTAGCCTGTAGGAATTCAGGTTGGCAAGTTCTATGGGGAAGCAAATAGGCGCCTACGTTTGAAACGGGTTTGGCGATTTCAGTTTCAAAATCTCTGTAAAAAAGCATTAGAGAAACTTCTGCGTTTAGAATCCAGCATATCTCACTGAACCGAAGAAGTGATAGTTAGAATGGAGTTGGAGCTGCAAGCAGATTGTTTTGGGAAATTAGACACGAAATCACACTGCAAATGCCTTCCAACAGGCTTGGATAAGTGTGTTCTATATCTCTGCCAAACAGACTCCCCGGAGGTTGAGGTTTCAGAAGCAAGTTTCTCTCTAAGGGAGGAAGCAGCAGAATGTGCCTCTCCCATCTAGACTGTAGGAATTCAGGTTGGCAAGTTCTATGGGGAAGCCCATTGGAGCCTACGATGGAAACGGTTTTGGCGATTTCAATTTCAAAATCTCTGTGAAAAAGCGTCAGAGAAGCTTCTCCGTTCAGAATCCAGCATATCTCACTGAACCGAAGAAGTGGTAGTTAGAAGGGAGTTAGAGCTGCAAGCAGTTTGGTTTCGGAAATTAGACGCAAAATCACAATGCAAATGTCTTCCAAGAGTCTTGAAAATGTGTGTGGTATATCTCAGACAAAGAGATTCCCAGGAGGTTGAGCTTTCAGAAGCAAGTTTAACTCTAAGGGAGGAATCAGCAGAGTGTTCCTCTCACATCTAGCCTGTAGGAATTCAGGTTGGCAAGTTCTATGTGGAAGCCCATTGGGGCCTATGGTGGAAACGGCTTGCGAGAGTTCAGTTTCAAAATCTCTGTGAGAAAGAGCCAGAGAAGCTTCCCCGTTTAGAATCCAGCATATCTCACTGAACCGAAGAAGTGGTAGTTAGAAGGGAGTTCGAGCTGCAAGCAGTTTGGTTTGGGAAATTAGACGCAAAATCACACTGCAAATGCATTCCAACAGGCTTGGAAAGGTGTGTTCTATATCTCTGCCAAACAGACGCCCTGGAGGTTGAGCTTTCAGAAGCAAGTTTAACTCTAAGGGAGGAAGCAGCAGAATGTGCCTCTCACATCTAGCCAGTAGGAACTCATGTTGGCAAGTTCTATGTGGAAGCCCATTGCCGCCTCTGGTGGAAACGCCATGGGAGATTTCAGTTTCAAAATCTCTGTGAAAAAGCGTCAAAGAAGCTTGTGCGTTTAGAATCCAGCATATCTCACTGAACCGAAGAAGTGGTAGTTAGAAGGGGGTTAGAGCTGCAAGCAGTTTGGTTTGGGAAATTAGACGCGAAATAACACTGCAAATGCCTTCCAACAGGCTTGGAAAAATGTGTTCTATATCTCTGCCAAACAGACGCCCCGGAGGTGAGCTTTCAGACGCTAATTTAACTCTAAGGGAGGAACCAGCAGAATGTGCCTCTCACATCTAGCCTGTAGGAACTCAGGTTGGCAAGTTCTATGGGGAAGCCCATTGGAGCCTACGATGGAAATGGGTTTGGCGATTTCAGTTTCAAAATCACTGTGAAAAAGCGTCAGAGAAGACTGAACCGAAGAAGTGGTAGTTAGAAGGAGGTTAGAGCTGCAAGCATTTTGGTTTGGGAAATTAGATGCGAAATCACAGTGCAAATGCCTTCCAACAGGCTTGGAAAAATGTGTTCTATATCTCTACCAAACAGACTCCCCGTAGGTTGAGCTATCAGAAGCTAGTTTAACTCTAAGGATGGAAGCAGCAGAATGTGCCTCTCACATGTAGCCTGTAGGAATTCAGGTTGGCAAGTTCTATGGGGAAGCCCATTGCTGCCTCTGGTGGAAACGCCATGGGAGATTTCAGTTTCAAAATCTCTGTGATAAAGCGTCAGAGAAGCTTGTGCGTTTAGAATCCAGCATATCTCACTGAACCGAAGAAGTGGTAGTTAGAAGGGGGTTAGAGCTGCAATCAGTTTCTTTTGGGAAATTAGACGCGAAATCACACTGCAAATGCCTTCCAACAGGCTTGGAAAAATGTGTTCTATATCTCTGCCAAACAGACGCCCCGGAGGTGAGCTTTCAGACGCTAATTTAACTCTAAGGGAGGAAGCAGCAGAATGTGCCTCTCACATCTAGCCTGTAGGAACTCAGGTTGGCAAGTTCTATGGGGAAGCCCATTGGAGCCTACGATGGAAATGGGTTTGGCGATTTCAGTTTCAAAATCACTGTGAAAAAGCGTCAGAGAAGACTGAACCGAAGAAGTGGTAGTTAGAAGGGGGTTAGAGCTGCAAGCACTTTGGTTTGGGAAATTAGATGCGAAATCACAGTGCAAATGCCTTCCAGCAGGCTTGGAAAAATGTGTTCTATATCTCTACCAAACAGACTCCCCGTAGGTTGAGCTATCAGAAGCTAGTTTAACTCTAAGGATGGAAGCAGCAGAATGTGCCTCTCACATGTAGCCTGTAGGAATTCAGGTTGGCAAGTTCTATGGGGAAGTCCATTGCTGCCTCTGGTGGAAACGCCATGGGAGATTTCAGTTTCAAAATCTCTGTGAAAAAGCGTCAGAGAAGCTTGTGCGTTTAGAATCCAGCATATCTCACTGAACCGAAGAAGTGGTAGTTAGAAGGGGGTTAGAGCTGCAATCAGTTTCTTTTGGGAAATTAGACGCGAAATCACACTGCAAATGACTTCCAACAGGCTTGGAAAAATGTGTTCTATATCTCTGCCAAACAGACGCACCGGAGGTTGAGCTTTCAGAAGCTAGTTTAACTCTAAGGGAGGAAGCAGCACAATGTGCCTCTCACATCTAGCGTGTAGGAATTCAGGTTGGCAAGTTCTATGGGGAAGCCCATTGGCGCCTACGGTGGAAACGGCATGGGAGATTTCAGTTTCAAAATCTCTGTGAAAAAGCGTCAGAGAAGCTTCTGCGTTTAGAATCCAGCATATCTCACTGAACCGAAGAAGTGGTAGTTAGAAGGGAGTTCGAGCTGCAAGCAGTTTGCTTTGGGAAATTAGACGCAAAATCACACTGCAAATGCCTTCCAACAGGCTTGGAAAAGTGTGTTCTATATCTCTGCCAAACAGACTCCCCGGAGGTTGAGCTTTCAGAAGCTAGTTTAACTCTAAGGGAGGAAGCAGCAGAATGTGCCTCTCACATCTAGCCTGTAGGAATTCAGGTTGGCAAGTTCTATGGGGAAGCCCATTGGCGCCTACGTTGAAAACGGGTTTGGAGATTTCAGTTTCAAAATCTCGGTGAAAAAGCATCAGAGAAGCTTCCCGCTCAGAATCCAGCATATCTCACTGAGCCGAAGAAGTGGTAGTTAGAAGGGAGTTAGAGCTGCAAGCAGTTTGGTTTCGGAAATTAGTCTCAAAATCACAATGCAAATGTCTTCCAAGAGGCTTGAAAATGTGTGTGGTATATCTCAGACAAAGAGATTCCCTGGAGGTTGAGCTTTTAGAAGGAAGTTTAACTCAAAAGGAGGAATCAGCAGAATGTTCCTCTCACATCTAGCCTGTAGGAATTCAGGTTGGCAAGTTCTATGGGGAAGCAAATAGGCGCCTACGTTGGAAACGGGTTTGGCGATTTCAGTTTCAAAATCTCTGTAAAAAAGCATTAGAGAAGCTTCTGCGTTTAGAATCCAGCATATCTCACTGAACCGAAGAAGTGATAGTGAGAATGGAGTTGGAGCTGCAAGCAGAATGTTTTGGGAAATTAGACACGAAATCACACTGCAAATGCCTTCCAACTGGCTTGGATAAGTGTGTTCTATATCTCTGCCAAACAGACTCCCCGGAGGTTGAGGTTTCAGAAGCAAGTTTCTCTCTAAGGGAGGAAGCAGCAGAATGTGCCTCTCCCATCTAGACTGTAGGAATTCAGGTTGGCAAGTTCTATGGGGAAGCCCATTGGAGCCTACGATGGAAACGGGTTTGGCGATTTCAGTTTCAAAATCTCTGTGAAAAAGCGTCAGAGAAGCTTCTCCGTTCAGAATCCAGCATATCTCACCGAACGGAAGAAGTGGTAGTTAGATGGGAGTTAGAGATGCAAGCAGTTTGGTTGGGGAAATTAGACACGAAATCACACTGCAAATGCCTTCCAACAGGCTTGGAAAAGTGTGTTGTATATCTCCTCCAAACAGACTCCCCGGAGGTTGAGCTTTCAGAAGCTAGTTTAACTCTAAGGGAGGAAGCAGCTCAAGGTGCCTCTCACATGTAGCCTGTAGCAATTCAGGTTGGCAAGTTCTATGGGGAAGCCCATTGGCGCCTACGTTGGAAACGGGTTTGGAGATTTCAGTTTCAAAATCTCTGTGAAAAAGCATCAGAGAAGCTTCCCGCTCAGAATCCAGCATATCTCACTGAGCCGAAGAAGTGGTAGTTAGAAGGGAGTTAGAGCTGCAAGCAGTTTGGTTTCGGAAATTAGTCTCAAAATCACAATGAAAATGTCTTCCAAGAGGCTTGAAAATGTGTGTGGTATATCTCAGACAAAGAGATTCCCTGGAGGTTGAGCTTTTAGAAGGAAGTTTAACTCAAAGGGAGGAATCAGCAGAATGTTCCTCTCACATCTAGCCTGTAGGAATTCAGGTTGGCAAGTTCTAGGGGTAAGCTCATAGGTGCCTACGTTGGAAACGGGTTTGGCGATTTCAGTTTCAAAATCTCTGTGAAAAAGCATTAGAGAAGCTTCTGCGTTTAGAATCCAGCATATCTCACTGAACCGAAGAAGTGGTAGTTAGAAGGCAGTTAGAGCTGCAAGCAGTTTGGTTTGGGAAATTTGACGCGAAATCACACTGCAAATGCCTTCCAACAGGCTTGGAAAAGTGTGTTCTATATCTCTGCCAAACAAACTCCCCGGATGATGAGCTTTCAGAAGCTCCTTTAACTCTAAGGGAGGAAGCAGCAGAATGTGCCTCTCACATGTAGCCTGTGGGAATTCAGGTTCCCAAGTTCCATGGTGAAGCCCATTGGCGCCTACGATGGAAACGGCATGGGAGATTTCAGTTTCAAAATCTCTGTGAAAAAGCGTCAGAGAAGCTTCTGCGTTTAGAATCCAGCATATCTCACTGAACCGAAGAAGTGGTAGTTAGAAGGGAGTTAGAGCTGCAAGCAGTGTGGTTTGGGAAATTAGACGTGAAATCACACTGCAAATGCCTTCCAACAGGCTTGGATAATTGTGTTCTATATCTCTGCCAAACAGACTCCCCGGAGGTTGAGGTTTCAGAAGCAAGTTTCTCTCTGAGGGAGGAAGCAGCAGAATGTGCCTCTCCCATCTAGCCTGTAGGAATTCAGGTCGGCAAGTTCTATGGGGAAGCCCATTGGAGCCTACGATGGAAAAGGGTTTGGCGATTTCAGTTTCAAAATCTCTGTGAAAAAGCGTCAGAGAAGCTTCTCCGTTCAGCATCCAGCATATCTCACTGAACCGAAGAAGTGGTAGTTAGAAGGCAGTTAGAGCTGCAAGCAGTTTGGTTTGGGAAATTAGACGCGAAATCACACTGCAAATGCCTTCCAACAGGCTTGGAAAAGTGTGTTCTATATCTCTGCCAAACAGACTCCCCGGAGTTTGGGCTTCCATAAGCAAGTTTAACTCTAAGGGAGGAATCAGCAGAGTGTTCCTCTCACATCTAGCCTGTAGGAATTCAGGTTGGCAAGTTCTATGTGGAAGCCCATTGGGGCCTATGGTGGAAACGGCTTGCGAGAGTTCAGTTTCAAAATCTCTGTGAGAAAGCGCCAGAGAAGCTTCCCCGTTTAGAATCCAGCATATCTCACTGAGACGAAGAAGTGGTAGGTAGAAGGGAGTTAGAGCTGCAAGCAGATTGGTTTGGGAAATTAGACGCGAAATCACACTGCAAATGCGTTCCAACAGGCTTGGAAAGGTGTGTTCTATATCTCTGCCAAAGAGACTCCCCGGATGTTGAGCTTTCAGAAGCAAGTTTAAATCTAAGGGAGGAAGCAGCAGAATGTGCCTCTCACATCTAGCCTGTAGGAACTCAGGTTGGCAAGTTCTATGGGGAAGCCCATTGGAGCCTACGATGGAAACGGGTTTGGCGATTTCAGTTTCAAAATCTCTGTGAAAAAGCGTCAGAGAAGACACAACCGAAGAAGTGGTAGTTAGAAGGGGGTTAGAGCTGCAAGCATTTTGGTTTGGGAAATTAGACGCGAAATCACAGTGCAAATGCCTTCCAACAGGCTTGGAAAAATGTGTTCTATATCTCTACCAAACAGACTCCCCGTAGGTTGAGCTATCAGAAGCTAGTTTAACTCTAAGGATGGAAGCAGCAGAATGTGCCTCTCACATGTAGCCTGTAGGAATTCAGGTTGGCAAGTTCTATGGGGAAGCCCATTGGAGCCTACGATGGAGACGGGTTTGGCGATTTCAGTTTCAAAATCTGTGTGAAAAAGCGTCAGAGAAGCTTGTGCGTTTAGAATCCAGCATATCTCACTGAACCGAAGAAGTGGTAGTTAGAAGGGAGTTAGAGGTGCAAGCAGTTTGGTTTGGGAAATTAGACGCGAAATCACACTGCAAATGCCTTCCAACAGGCTTCGATAAGTGTGTTCTATATCTCTGCCAAACAGACTCCCCGGAGGTTGAGGTTTCAGAAGCAAGTTTCTCTCTAAAGGTGGAAGCAACAGAATGTGCCTCTCCCATCTAGCCTGTAGGAATTCATGTTGGCAACTTCTATGGGGAAGCCCATTTGAGCCTACGATGGAAAAGGGTTTGGCGATTTCAGTTTCAAAATCTCTGTGAAAAAGCGTCAGAGAAGCTTCTCAGTTCAGAATCCAGCATATCTCACTGAACCGAAGAAGTGGTAGTTAGAAGGCAGTTAGAGCTGCAAGCAGTTTGGTTTGGGAAATTAGAGGCGAAATCACACTGCAAATGCCTTCCAACAGGCTTGGAAAAGTGTGTTCTATATCTCTTCCAAGCAGACTCCCCGGAGGTTGAGCTTTCAGAAGCTAGTTTAACTCTAAGGGAGGAAGCAGCACAATGTGCCTCTCACATGTAGCCTGTAGGAATTCAGGTTGGCAAGTTCTATGGGGAAGCCCATTGGCGCCTAAGTTGGAAACGGTTTGGAGATTTCAGTTTCAAAATCTCTGTGAAAAAGCATCAGAGAAGATTCCCGTTCAGAATCCAGCATATCTCACTGAGCCGAAGAAGTGGTAGTTAGAAGGGAGTTAGAGCTGCAAGCAGTTTGGTTTGGGAAATTAGTCTCGAAATCACAATGCAAATGTCTTCCAAGAGGCTTGAAAATGTGTGTGGTATAACTCAGACAAAGAGATTCCCTGGAGGTTGAGCTTTTAGAAGGAAGTTTAACTCAAAGGGAGGAATCAGCAGAATGTCCCTCTCACATCTAGCCTGTAGGAATTCAGGTTGGCAAGTTCTATGGGGAAGCTCATAGGCGCCTACGTTGGAAACGGGTTTGGCGATTTCAGTTTCAAAATCTCTGTGAAAAAGCATTAGAGAAGCTTCTTCGTTTAGAATCCAGCATATCTCACTGAACCGAAGAAGTGGTAGTTAGAATGGAGTTGGAGCTGCAAGCAGATTGTTTTGGGAAATTAGACACGAAATCACACTGCAAATGCATTCCAACAGGCTTGGAAATGTGTGTTCTATATCTCTGCCAAACAGACTCCCCGGAGGTTGAGCTTTCAGAAGCAAGTTTAAATCTAAGGGAGGAAGCAGCAGAATGTGCCTCTCCCATCTAGCCTGTAGGAATTCAGGTTGGCAAGATCTATGGGGAAGCCCATTGGAGCCTACGTTGGAAACGGGTTTGGCGATTTCAGTTTCAAAGTCTCTGTGAAAAAGCGTCAGAGAAGCTTCTCCGTTCAGAATCCAGCATATCTCACTGAACGGAAGAAGTGGTAGTTAGATGGGAGTTAGAGATGCAAGCAGTTTGGTTGGGGAAATTAGACCCGAAATCACACTGCAAATGCCTTCCAACAGGCTTGAAAAATGTGTGTTCTATATCTCTGCCAAAGAGACTCCCCGGAGGTTGAGCTTTCAGAAGCAAGTTTAACTCTAAAGCAGGAATCAGCAGAGTGTTCCTCTCACATCTAGCCTGTAGGAATTCAGGTTGGCAAGTTCTATGTGGAAGCCCATTGGGGCCTATGGTGGAAACGGCTTGCGAGAGTTCAGTTTCAAAATCTCTGTGAGAAAGAGCCAGAGAAGCTTCCCCGTTTAGAATCCAGCATATCTCACTGAACCGAAGAAGTGGTAGTTAGAAGGGAGTTCGAGCTGCAAGCAGTTTGGTTTGGGAAATTAGACGCAAAATCACACTGCAAATGCATTCCAACATGCTTGGAAAGGGGTGTTCTATACCTCTGCCAAACAAACTCCCCGGATGATGAGCTTTCAGAAGCTCCTTTAACTCTAAGGGAGGAAGCAGCAGAATGTGCCTCTCACATGTAGCCTGTGGGAATTCAGGCTGCCAAGTTCCATGGTGAAGCCCATTGGCGCCTACGGTGGAAACGGCATGGGAGATTTCAGTTTCAAAATCTCTGTGAAAAAGCGTCAGAGAAGCTTCTGCGTTTAGAATCCAGCATATCTCACTGAACCGAAGAAGTGGTAGTTAGAAGGGAGTTAGAGGAGCAAGCAGTTTGGTTTGGGAAATTAGACGCGAAATCACACTGCAAATGCCTTCCAACAGGCTTCGATAAGTGTGTTCTATATCTCTGCCAAACAGACTCCCCGGAGGTTGAGGTTTCAGAAGCAAGTTTCTCTCTAAGGGAGGAAGCAACAGAATGTGCCTCTCCCATCTAGCCTGTAGGAATTCATGTTGGCAACTTCTATGGGGAAGCCCATTTGAGCCTACGATGGAAAAGGGCTTGGCGATTTCAGTTTCAAAATCTCTGTGAAAAAGCGTCAGAGAAGGTTCTCAGTTCAGAATCCAGCATATCTCACAGAACCGAAGAAGTGGTAGTTAGAAGGCAGTTAGAGCTGCAAGCAGTTTGGTTTGGGAAATTAGACGCGAAATCACACTGCAAATGCCTTCCAATAGGCTTGGAAAAGTGTGTTCTATATCTCTGCCAAGCAGACTCCCCGGAGATTGAGCTTTCAGAAGCTAGTTTAACTCTAAGGGAGGAAGCAGCACAATGTGCCTCTCACATGTAGCCTGTAGGAATTCAGGTTGGCAAGTTCTATGGGGAAGCCCATTGGCGCCTACGTTGGAAACGGTTTGGAGATTTCAGTTTCAAAATCTCTGTGAAAAAGCATCAGAGAAGCTTCCCGTTCATAATCCAGCATATCTCACTGAGCCGAAGAAGTGGTAGTTAGAAGGGAGTTAGAGCTGCAAGCAGTTTGGTTTGGGAAATTAGTCTCGAAATCACAATGCAAATGTCTCCCAAGACGCTTGAAAATGTGTGTGGTATATCTCAGACAAAGAGATTCCCTGGAGGTTGAGCTTTTAGAAGGAAGTTTAACTCAAAGGGAGGAATCAGCAGAATGTCCCTCTCACATCTAGCCTGTAGGAATTCAGGTTGGCAAGTTCTATGGGGAAGCTCATAGGCGCCTACGTTGGAAACGGGTTTGGCGATTTCAGTTTCAAAATCTCTGTGAAAAAGCATTAGAGAAGCTTCTGCGTTTAGAATCCAGCATATCTCACTGAACCGAAGAAGTGGTAGTTAGAATGGAGTTGGAGCTGCAAGCAGATTGTTTTGGGAAATTAGACACGAAATCACACTGCAAATGCCTTCCAACAGGCTTGGATAAGTGTGTTCTATATCTCTGCCAAACAGACTCCCCGGAGGTTGAGCTTTCAGAAGCAAGTTTCTCTCTAAGGGAGGAAGCAGCAGAATGTGCCTCTCCCATCTAGCCTGTAGGAATTCAGGTTGGCAAGTTCTATGGGGAAGCCCATTGGAGCCTACGATGGAAACGGGTTTGGCGATTTCAGTTTCAAAATCTCTGTTAAAAAGCGTCAGAGAAGCTTCTCCGTTCAGAATCCAGCATATCTCACTGAACGGAAGAAGTGGTAGTTAGATGGGAGTTAGAGATGCAAGCAGTTTGGTTGGGGAAATTAGACCCGAAATCACACTGCAAATGCCTTCCAACAGGCTTGAAAAATGTGTGTTCTATATCTCTGCCAAAGAGACTCCCCGGAGGTTGAGCTTTCAGAAGCAAGTTTAACTCTAAGGCAGGAATCAGCAGAGTGTTCCTTTCACATCTAGCCTGTAGGAATTCAGGTTGGCAAGTTCTATGTGGAAGGACATTGGGGCCTATGGTGGAAATGGCTTGCGAGAGTTCAGTTTCAAAATCTCTGTGAGAAAGAGCCAGAGAAGCTTCCCCGTTTAGAATCCAGCATATCTCACTGAACCGAAGAAGTGGTAGTTAGAGGGGAGTTCGAGCTGCAAGCAGTTTGGTTTGGGAAATTAGACGGAAAATCACACTGCAAATGCATTCCAACATGCTTGGAAAGGTGTGTTCTATATCTCTGCCAAACAGACGCCCTGGAGGTTGAGCTTTCAGAAGCAAGTTTAACTCTAAGGGAGGAAGGAGCAGAATGTGCCTCTCACATCTAGCCAGTAGGAACTCATGTTGGCAAGTTCTATGGGGAAGCCCATTGCCGCCTCTGGTGGAAACGCCATGGGAGATTTCAGTTTCAAAATCTCTGTGAAAAAGCGTCAGAGAAGCTTGTGCGTTTAGAATCCAGCATATCTCACTGAACCGAAGAAGTGGTAGTTAGAAGGGGGTTAGAGCTGCAAGCAGTTTGGTTTGGGAAATTAGACACGAAATCACACTGCAAATGCCTTCCAACAGGCTTGGAAAAATGTGTTCTATATCTCTGCCAAACAGACGCACCGGAGGTTGAGCTTTCAGAAGCTAGTTTAACTCTAAGGGAGGAAGCAGCAGAATGTGCCTCTCACATGTAGCCTGTAGGAATTCAGGTTGGCAAGTTCTATGGGGAAGCCCATTGGCGCCTACGGTGGAAACGGCATGGGAGATTTCAGTTTCAAAATCTCTGTGACAAAGCGTCAGAGAAGCTTCTGCGTTTAGAATCCAGCATATCTCACTGAGCCGAAGAAGTGGTAGTTAGAAGGGAGTTAGAGCTGCAAGCAGTTTGGTTTGGGAAATTAGTCTCGAAATCACAATGCAAATGTCTTCCAAGAGGCTTGAAAATGTGTGTGGTATATCTCAGACAAAGAGATTCCCTGGAGGTTGAGCTTTTAGAAGGAAGTTTAACTCAAAGGGAGGAATCAGCAGAATGTTCCTCTCACATCTAGCCTGTAGGAATTCAGGTTGGCAAGTTCTATGGGGAAGCTCATAGGCGCCTACGTTGGGAACGGGTTTGGCGATTTCAGTTTCAAAATCTCTGTGAAAAAGCATTAGAGAAGCTTCTGCGTTTAGAATTCAGCATATCTCACTGAACCTAAGAAGTGGTAGTTAGAAGGGATTTAGAGCTGCAATCAGTTTGGTTTGGGAAAATAGAGGCGAAATCACACTGCAAATGCCTTCCAACAGGCTTGGAAAAATCTGTTCTATATCTCTGCCAAACAGACGCCCCAGAGGTGAGCTTTCAGACGCTAGTTTAACTCTAAGGGAGGAAGCAGCAGAATGTGCCTCTCACATCTAGCCTGTAGGAACTCAGGTTGGCAAGTTCTATGGGGAAGCCCATTGGAGCCTACGATGGAAATGGGTTTGGCGATTTCAGTTTCAACATCTCTGAGAAAAAGCGTCAGAGATGCTTCTCCGATTAAAATCCAGCATATCTCACTGAACCGAAGAAGTGGTAGTTAGAAGGGAGTTCGAGCTGCAAGCAGTTTGCTTTGGGAAATTAGACGCAAAATCACACTGCAAATGCCTTCCAACAGGCTTGGAAAAGTGTGTTCTATATCTCTTCCAAACAGACTCCCCCAGGTTGAGCTTTCAGAAGCTAGTTTATCTCTAAGGGAGGAAGCAGCACAATGTGCCTCTCACATGTAGCCTGTAGGAATTCAGGTTGGCAAGTTCTATGGGGAAGCCCATTGGGGCCTACGGTGGAAACGGCTTGCGAGAGTTCAGTTTCAAAATCTCTGTGAGAAAGCGCCAGAGAAGCTTCCCCGTTTAGAATCCAGCATATCTCACTGAGCCGAAGAAGTGGTAGGTAGAAGGGAGTTAGAGCTGCAAGCAGTGTGGTTTGGGAAATTAGACGTGAAATCACACTGCAAATGCCTTCCAACAGGCTTGGATAATTGGGTTCTATATCTCTTCCAAATAGACTCCCCGGAGGTTGAGATTTCAGAAGCAAGTTTCTCTCTAAGGGAGGAAGCAGCAGAATGTGCCTCTCCCATCTAGCCTGTAGGAATTCAGGTTGGCAAGTTCTATGGGGACGCCCATTGGAGCCTACGATGGAAAAGGGTTTGGCGATTTCAGTTTCAAAATCTCTGTGAAAAAGCGTCAGAGAAGCTTCTCCGTTCAGCATCCAGAATATCTCACTGAACCGAAGAAGTGGTAGTTAGAAGGCAGTTAGAGCTGCAAGCAGTTTGGTTTGGGAAATTAGACGCGAAATTACACTGCAAATGCCTTCCAACAGGCTTGGAAAAGTGTGTTCTATATCTCTGCCAAAGAGACTCCCCGGAGGTTGAGCTTTCAGAAGCAAGTTTATCTCTAAGGGAGGAATCAGCAGAGTGTTCCTCTCACATCTAGCCTGTAGGAATTCAGGTTGGCAAGTTCTATGTGGAAGCCCATTGGGGCCTATGGTGGAAAGGGCTTGCGAGAGTTCAGTTTCAAAATCTCTGTGAGAAAGCGCCAGAGAAGCTTCCCCGTTTAGAATCCAGCATATCTCACTGAGCCGAAGAAGTGGTAGGTAGAAGGGAGTTAGAACTGCAAGCAGATTGGTTTGGGAAATTAGACGCGAAATCACACTGCAAATGCGTTCCAACAGGCTTGGAAAGGTGTGTTCTATTTATCTGCCAAACAGACTCTCCGGAGGTTGAGCTTTCAGAAGCAAGTTTAACTCTAAGGGAGGAAGCAGCAGAATGTGCCTCTCACATCTAGCCTGTAGGAATTCAGGTTGGCAAGTTCTATGGGGAAGCCCATTGGGGCCTATGGTGGAAACGGCTTGCGAGAGTTCAGTTTCAAAATCTCTGTGAGAAAGAGCCAGAGAAGCTTCCCGTTCAGAATCCAGCATATCTCACTGAGCCGAAGAAGTGGTAGTTAGAAGGGAGTTAGAGCTGCAAGCAGTTTGGTTTGGGAAATTAGTCTCGAAATCACAATGCAAATGTGTTCCAAGAGGCTTGAAAATGTGTGTGGTATATCCCAGACAAAGAGATTCCCTGGAGGTTGAGCTTTTAGAAGGAAGTTTAACTCAAAGGGAGGAATCAGCAGAATGTTCCTCTCACATCTAGCCTGTAGGAATTCAGGTTGGCAAGTTCTATGGGGAAGCTCATAGGCGCCTACGTTGGAAACGGGTTTGGCGATTTCAGTTTCAAAATCTCTGTGAAAAAGCATTGGAGAAGCTTCTGCGTTTAGAATCCAGCATATCTCACTGAACCGAAGAAGTGGTATTTAGAATGGAGTTGGAGCTGCAAGCAGATTGTTTTGGGAAATTAGACACGAAATCACACTGCAAATGCCTTCCAATAGGCTTGGAAAAGTGTGTTCTATATCTCTGCCAAACAGACTCCCCGGAGGTTGAGGTTTCAGAAGCAAGTTTCTCTCTAAGGGAGGAAGCAGCAGAATGTGCCTCTCCCATCTAGCCTGTAGGAATTCAGGTTGGCAAGTTCTATGGGGAAGCCCATTGGAGCCTACGATGGAAACGGGTTTGGCGATTTCAGTTTCAAAATCTCTGTGAAAAAGCGTCAGAGAAGCTTCTCCGTTCAGAATCCAGCATATCTCACTGAACCGAAGAAGTGGTAGTTAGAAGGGAGTTAGAGCTGCAAGCAGTTTGGTTTCGGAAATTAGACGCGAAATCACAATGCAAATGTCTTCCAAGAGGCTTGAAAATGTGTGTGGTATATCTCAGACAAAGAGATTCCCAGGAGGTTGAGCTTTCAGAAGGAAGTTTAACTCAAAGGGAGGAATCAGCAGAATGTTCCTCTCACATCGAGCCTGTAGGAATTCAGGTTGGCAAGTTCTAGGGGGAAGCTCATAGGCGCCTAAGTTGGAAACGGGTTTGGCGATTTCAGTTTCAAAATCTCTGTGAAAAAGCGTCAGAGAAGCTTCTCCGTTCAGAATCCAGCATATCTCACTGAACGGAAGAAGTGGTAGTTAGATGGGAGTTAGAGATGCAAGCAGTTTGGTTGGGGAAATTAGACCCGAAATCACACTGCAAATGCCTTCCAACAGGCTTGAAAAATGTGTGTTCTATATGTCTGCCAAACAGACTCCCCGGAGGTTGAGCTTTCAGAAGCAAGTTTAACTCTAAGGGAGGAATCAGCAGAGTGTTCCTCTCACATCTAGCCTGTAGGAATTCAGGTTGGCAAGTTCTATGTGGAAGCCCATTGGGGCCTATGGTGGAAACGGCTTGCGAGAGTTCAGTTTCAAAATCTCTGTGAGAAAGAGCCAGAGAAGCTTCCCCGTTTAGAATCCAGCATATCTCACTGAACCGAAGAAGTGGTAGTTAGAAGGCAGTTCGAGCTGCAAGCAGTTTGGTTTGGGAAATTAGACGCAAAATCACACTGCAAATGCATTCCAACAGGCTTGGAAAGGTGTGTTCTATATCTCTGCCAAACAGACGCCCTGGAGGTTGAGCTTTCAGAAGCAAGTTTAACTCTAAGGGAGGAAGCAGCAGAATGTGCCTCTCACATCTAGCCAGTAGGAACTCATGTTTTCAAGTTCTATGGGGAAGCCCATTGCCGCCTCTGGTGGAAACGCCATGGGAGATTTCAGTTTCAAAATCTCTGCGAAAAAGCGTCAGAGAAGCTTGTGAGTTTAGAATCCAGCATATCTCACTGAACCGAAGAAGTGGTAGTTAGAAGGGGGTTAGAGCTGCAAGCAGTTTGGTTTGGGAAATTAGACGCGAAATCACACTGCAAATGCCTTCCAACAGGCTTGGAAAAATGTGTTCTATATCTCTGCCAAACAGACGCACCGGAGGTTGAGCTTTCAGAAGCTAGTTTAACTCTAAGGGAGGAAGCAGCAGAATGTGCCTCTCACATCTAGCCTGTAGGAATTCAGGTTGGCAAGTTCTATGGGGAAGTCCATTGGCGCCTACGGTGGAAACGGCATGGGAGATTTCAGTTTCAAAATCTCTGTGAAAAAGCGTCAGAGAAGCTTCTGCGTTTAGAATCCAGCATATCTCACTGAGCCGAAGAAGTGGTAGTTAGAAGGGAGTTAGAGCTGCAAGCAGTTTGGTTTGGGAAATTAGTCTCGAAATCACAATGCAAATGTCTTCCAAGAGGCTTGAAAATGTGTGTGGTATATCTCAGACAAAGAGATTCCCTGGAGGTTGAGCTTTTAGAAGGAAGTTTAACTCAAAGGGAGGAATCAGCAGAATGTTCCTCTCACATCTAGCCGGTAGGAATTCAGGTTGGCAAGTTCTATGGGGAAGCTCATAGGCGCCTACGTTGGAAACGGGTTTGGCGATTTCAGTTTCAAAATCTCTGTGAAAAAGCGTCAGAGAAGCTTCTCCGTTCAGCATCCAGCATATCTCACTGAACCGAAGAAGTGGTAGTTAGAAGGCAGTTAGAGCTGCAAGCAGTTTGGTTTGGGAAATTAGACGCGAAATTACACTGCAAATGCCTTCCAACAGGCTTGGAAAAGTGTGTTCTATATCTCTGCCAAACAGACTCCCCGGAGGTTGAGCTTTCAGAAGCAAGTTTAACTCTAAGGGAGGAATCAGCAGAGTGTTCCTCTCACTTCTAGCCTGTAGGAATTCAGGTTGGCAAGTTCTATGTGGAAGCCCATTGGGGCCTATGGTGGAAAGGGCTTGCGAGAGTTCAGTTTCAAAATCTCTGTGAGAAAGCGCCAGAGAAGCTTCCCCGTTTAGAATCCAGCATATCTCACTGAGCCGAAGAAGTGGTAGGTAGAAGGGAGTTAGAGCTGCAAGCAGATTGGTTTGGGAAATTAGACGCGAAATCACACTGCAAATGCGTTCCAACAGGCTTGGAAAGGTGTGTTCTATTTCTCTGCCAAACAGACTCCCCGGAGGTTGAGCTTTCAGAAGCAAGTTTAACTCTAAGGGAGGAAGCAGCAGAATGTGCCTCTCACATCTAGCCTGTAGGAACTCAGGTTGGCAAGTTCTATGGGGAAGCCCATTGGAGCCTACGATGGAAACGGGTTTGGCGATTTCAGTTTCAAAATCTCTGTGAAAAAGCGTCAGAGAAGACTCAACCGAAGAAGTGGTAGTTAGAAGGGGGTTCGAGCTGCAAGCATTTTGGTTTGGGAAATTAGACGCGAAATCACAGTGCAAATGCCTTGCAAAAGGCTTGGAAAAATGTGTTCTATATCTCTACCAAACAGACTCCCCGTAGGTTGAGCTATCAGAAGCTAGTTTAACTCTAAGGATGGAAGAAGCAGAATGTGCCTCTCACATGTAGCCTGTAGGAATTCAGGTTGGCAAGTTCTATTGGGAAGCCCATTGGAGCCTACGATGGAGACGGGTTTGGCGATTTCAGTTTCAAAATCTCTGTGAAAAAGCGTCAGAGAAGCTTCTCCGTTCAGAATCCAGCATATCTCACTGAACCGAAGAAGTGGTAGTTAGAAGGCAGTTAGAGCTGCAAGCAGTCTGGTTTGGGAAATTAGACGTGAAATCACACTGCAAATGCCTTCCAACAGGCTTGGAAAAGTGTGTTCTATATCTCTGCCAAACAAACTCCCCGGATGAGGAGCTTTCAGAAGCTCGTTTAACTCTAAGGGAGGAAGCAGCAGAATGAGCCTCTCACATGTAACCTGTTTGAATTCAGGTTGGCAAGTTTTATGGGGAAGCCCATTGGAGCCTACGATGGAAACGGGTTTGGCGATTTCAGTTTCAAAATCTCTGTGAAAAAGCGTCAGAGAAGCTTCCCGTTCAGAATCCAGCATATCTCACTGAGCTGAAGAAGTGGTAGTTAGAAGGGAGTTAGAGCTGCAAGCAGTTTGGTTTGGGAAATTAGTCTCGAAATCACAATGCAAATGTGTTCCAAGAGGCTTGAAAATGTGTGTGGTATATCCCAGACAAAGAGATTCCCTGGAGGTTGAGCTTTTAGAAGGAAGTTTAACTCAAAGGGAGGAATCAGCAGAATGTTCCTCTCACATCTAGCCTGTAGGAATTCAGGTTGGCAAGTTCTATGGGGAAGCTCATAGGCGCCTACGTTGGAAACGGGTTTGGCGATTTCAGTTTCAAAATCTCTGTGAAAAAGCATTGGAGAAGCTTCTGCGTTTAGAATCCAGCATATCTCACTGAACCGAAGAAGTGGTAGTTAGAATGGAGTTGGAGCTGCAAGCAGATTGTTTTGGGAAATTAGACACGAAATCACACTGCAAATGCCTTCCAACAGGCTTGGAAAAGTGTGTTCTATATCTCTGCCAAACAGACTCCCCGGAGGTTGAGGTTTCAGAAGCAAGTTTCTCTCTAAGGGAGGAAGCAGCAGAATGTGCCTCTCCCATCTAGCCTGTAGGAATTCAGGTTGGCAAGTTCTATGGGGAAGCCCATTGGAGCCTACGATGGAAACGGGTTTGGCGATTTCAGTTTCAAAATGTCTGTGAAAAAGCGTCAGAGAAGCTTCTCCGTTCAGAATCCAGCATATCTCACTGAACCGAAGAAGTGGTAGTTAGAAGGGAGTTAGAGCTGCAAGCAGTTTGGTTTCGGAAATTAGACGCGAAATCACAATGCAAATGTTTTCCAAGAGGCTTGAAAATGTGTGTGGTATATCTCAGACAAAGAGATTCCCAGGAGGTTGAGCTTTTAGAAGGAAGTTTAACTCAAAGGGAGGAATCAGCAGAATGTTCCTCTCACATCGAGCCTGTAGGAATTCAGGTTGGCAAGTTCTAGGGGGAAGCTCATAGGCGCCTAAGTTGGAAACGGGTTTGGCGATTTCAGTTTCAAAATCTCTGTGAAAAAGCGTCAGAGAAGCTTCTCCGTTCAGAATCCAGCATATCTCACGGAACGGAAGAAGTGGTAGTTAGATGGGAGTTAGAGATGCAAGCAGTTTGGTTGGGGAAATTAGACCCGATATCACACTGCAAATGCCTTCCAACAGGCTTGAAAAATGTGTGTTCTATATGTCTGCCAAACAGACTCCCCGGAGGTTGAGCTTTCAGAAGCAAGTTTAACTCTAAGGGAGGAATCAGCAGAGTGTTCCTCTCACATCTAGCCTGTAGGAATTCAGGTTGGCAAGTTCTATGTGGAAGCCCATTGGGGCCTATGGTGGAAACGGCTTGCGAGAGTTCAGTTTCAAAATCTCTGTGAGAAAGAGCCAGAGAAGCTTCCGCGTTTAGAATCCAGCATATCTCACTGAACCGAAGAAGTGGTAGTTAGAAGGGAGTTCGAGCTGCAAGCAGTTTGGTTTGGGAAATTAGACGCAAAATCACACTGCAAATGCATTCCAACAGGCTTGGAAAGGTGTGTTCTATATCTCTGCCAAACAGACGCCCTGGAGGTTAAGCTTTCAGAAGCAAGTTTAACTCTAAGGGAGGAAGCAGCAGAATGTGCCTCTCACATCTAGCCAGTAGGAACTCATGTTTTCAAGTTCTATGGGGAAGCCCATTTCCGCCTCTGGTGGAAACGCCATGGGAGATTTCAGTTTCAAAATCTCTGCGAAAAAGCGTCAGAGAAGCTTGTGCGTTTAGAATCCAGCATATCTCACTGAACCGAAGAAGTGGTAGTTAGAATGGAGTTGGAGCTGCAAGCAGATTGTTTTGGGAAATTAGACACGAAATCACACTGCAAATGCCTTCCAACAGGCTTGGAAAAGTGTGTTCTATATCTCTGCCAAACAGACTCCCCGGAGGTTGAGGTTTCAGAAGCAAGTTTCTCTCTAAGGGAGGAAGCAGCAGAATGTGCCTCTCCCATCTAGCCTGTAGGAATTCAGGTTGGCAAGTTCTATGGGGAAGCCCATTGGAGCCTACGATGGAAACGGGTTTGGCGATTTCAGTTTCAAAATCTCTGTGAAAAAGCGTCAGAGAAGCTTCTCCGTTCAGAATCCAGCATATTTCACTGAACCGAAGAAGTGGTAGTTAGAAGGGAGTTAGAGCTGCAAGCAGTCTGGTTTGGGAAATTAGACGTGAAATCACACTGCAAATGCCTTCCAACAGGCTTGGAAAAGTGTGTTCTATATCTCTGCCAAACAGACTCCCCGGAGGTTGAGGTTTCAGAAGCAAGTTTCTCTCTAAGGGAGGAAGCAGCAGAATGTGCCTCTCCCATCTAGCCTGTAGGAATTCAGGTTGGCAAGTTCTAGGGGGAAGCTCATAGGCGCCTAAGTTGGAAACGGGTTTGGCGATTTCAGTTTCAAAATCTCTGTGAAAAAGCGTCAGAGAAGCTTCTCCGTTCAGAATCCAGCATATCTCACTGAACGGAAGAAGTGGTAGTTAGATGGGAGTTAGAGATGCAAGCAGTTTGGTTGGGGAAATTAGACCCGAAATCACACTGCAAATGCCTTCCAACAGGCTTGAAAAATGTGTGTTCTATATGTCTGCCAAACAGACTCCCCGGAGGTTGAGCTTTCAGAAGCAAGTTTAACTCTAAGGGAGGAATCAGCAGAGTGTTCCTCTCACATCTAGCCTGTAGGAATTCAGGTTGGCAAGTTCTATGTGGAAGCCCATTGGGGCCTATGGTGGAAACGGCTTGCGAGAGTTCAGTTTCAAAATCTCTGTGAGAAAGAGCCAGAGAAGCTTCCGCGTTTAGAATCCAGCATATCTCACTGAACCGAAGAAGTGGTAGTTAGAAGGGAGTTCGAGCTGCAAGCAGTTTGGTTTGGGAAATTAGACGCAAAATCACACTGCAAATGCATTCCAACAGGCTTGGAAAGGTGTGTTCTATATCTCTGCCAAACAGACGCCCTGGAGGTTAAGCTTTCAGAAGCAAGTTTAACTCTAAGGGAGGAAGCAGCAGAATGTGCCTCTCACATCTAGCCAGTAGGAACTCATGTTTTCAAGTTCTATGGGGAAGCCCATTGCCGCCTCTGGTGGAAACGCCATGGGAGATTTCAGTTTCAAAATCTCTGCGAAAAAGCGTCAGAGAAGCTTGTGCGTTTAGAATCCAGCATATCTCACTGAACCGAAGAAGTGGTAGTTAGAATGGAGTTGGAGCTGCAAGCAGATTGTTTTGGGAAATTAGACACGAAATCACACTGCAAATGCCTTCCAACAGGCTTGGAAAAGTGTGTTCTATATCTCTGCCAAACAGACTCCCCGGAAGTTGAGGTTTCAGAAGCAAGTTTCTCTCTAAGGGAGGAAGCAGCAGAATGTGCCTCTCCCATCTAGCCTGTAGGAATTCAGGTTGGCAAGTTCTATGGGGAAGCCCATTGGAGCCTACGATGGAAACGGGTTTGGCGATTTCAGTTTCAAAATCTCTGTGAAAAAGCGTCAGAGAAGCTTCTCCGTTCAGAATCCAGCATATCTCACTGAACCGAAGAAGTGGTAGTTAGAAGGGAGTTAGAGCTGCAAGCAGTTTGGTTTCGGAAATTAGACGCGAAATCACAATGCAAATGTCTTCCAAGAGGCTTGAAAATGTGTGTGGTATATCTCAGACAAAGAGATTCCCAGGAGGTTGAGCTTTCAGAAGGAAGTTTAACTCAAAGGGAGGAATCAGCAGAATGTTCCTCTCACATCGAGCCTGTAGGAATTCAGGTTGGCAAGTTCTAGGGGGAAGCTCATAGGCGCCTAAGTTGGAAACGGGTTTGGCGATTTCAGTTTCAAAATCTCTGTGAAAAAGCGTCAGAGAAGCTTCTCCGTTCAGAATCCAGCATATCTCACTGAACGGAAGAAGTGGTAGTTAGATGGGAGTTAGAGATGCAAGCAGTTTGGTTGGGGAAATTAGACCCGAAATCACACTGCAAATGCCTTCCAACAGGCTTGAAAAATGTGTGTTCTATATGTCTGCCAAACAGACTCCCCGGAGGTTGAGCTTTCAGAAGCAAGTTTAACTCTAAGGGAGGAATCAGCAGAATGTGCCTCTCACATCTAGCCTGTAGGAATTCAGGTTGGCAAGTTCTATGGGGAAGTCCATTGGCGCCTACGGTGGAAACGGCATGGGAGATTTCAGTTTCAAAATCTCTGTGAAAAAGCGTCAGAGAAGCTTCCCGTTCAGAATCCAGCATATCTCACTGAGCCGAAGAAGTGGTAGTTAGAAGGGAGTTAGAGCTGCAAGCAGTTTGGTTTGGGAAATTAGTCTCGAAATCACAATGCAAATGTGTTCCAAGAGGCTTGAAAATGTGTGTGGTATATCCCAGACAAAGAGATTCCCTGGAGGTTGAGCTTTTAGAAGGAAGTTTAACTCAAAGGGAGGAATCAGCAGAATGTTCCTCTCACATCTAGCCTGTAGGAATTCAGGTTGGCAAGTTCTATGGGGAAGCTCATAGGCGCCTACGTTGGAAACGGGTTTGGCGATTTCAGTTTCAAAATCTCTGTGAAAAAGCATTGGAGAAGCTTCTGCGTTTAGAATCCAGCATATCTCACTGAACCGAAGAAGTGGTAGTTAGAATGGAGTTGGAGCTGCAAGCAGATTGTTTTGGGAAATTAGACACGAAATCACACTGCAAATGCCTTCCAACAGGCTTGGAAAAGTGTGTTCTATATCTCTGCCAAACAGACTCCCCGGAGGTTGAGGTTTCAGAAGCAAGTTTCTCTCTAAGGGAGGAAGCAGCAGAATGTGCCTCTCCCATCTAGCCTGTAGGAATTCAGGTTGGCAAGTTCTATGGGGAAGCCCATTGGAGCCTACGATGGAAACGGGTTTGGCGATTTCAGTTTCAAAATGTCTGTGAAAAAGCGTCAGAGAAGCTTCTCCGTTCAGAATCCAGCATATCTCACTGAACCGAAGAAGTGGTAGTTAGAAGGGAGTTAGAGCTGCAAGCAGTTTGGTTTCGGAAATTAGACGCGAAATCACAATGCAAATGTTTTCCAAGAGGCTTGAAAATGTGTGTGGTATATCTCAGACAAAGAGATTCCCAGGAGGTTGAGCTTTTAGAAGGAAGTTTAACTCAAAGGGAGGAATCAGCAGAATGTTCCTCTCACATCGAGCCTGTAGGAATTCAGGTTGGCAAGTTCTAGGGGGAAGCTCATAGGCGCCTAAGTTGGAAACGGGTTTGGCGATTTCAGTTTCAAAATCTCTGTGAAAAAGCGTCAGAGAAGCTTCTCCGTTCAGAATCCAGCATATCTCACTGAACGGAAGAAGTGGTAGTTAGATGGGAGTTAGAGATGCAAGCAGTTTGGTTGGGGAAATTAGACCCGAAATCACACTGCAAATGCCTTCCAACAGGCTTGAAAAATGTGTGTTCTATATGTCTGCCAAACAGACTCCCCGGAGGTTGAGCTTTCAGAAGCAAGTTTAACTCTAAGGGAGGAATCAGCAGAGTGTTCCTCTCACATCTAGCCTGTAGGAATTCAGGTTGGCAAGTTCTATGTGGAAGCCCATTGGGGCCTATGGTGGAAACGGCTTGCGAGAGTTCAGTTTCAAAATCTCTGTGAGAAAGAGCCAGAGAAGCTTCCGCGTTTAGAATCCAGCATATCTCACTGAACCGAAGAAGTGGTAGTTAGAAGGGAGTTCGAGCTGCAAGCAGTTTGGTTTGGGAAATTAGACGCAAAATCACACTGCAAATGCATTCCAACAGGCTTGGAAAGGTGTGTTCTATATCTCTGCCAAACAGACGCCCTGGAGGTTAAGCTTTCAGAAGCAAGTTTAACTCTAAGGGAGGAAGCAGCAGAATGTGCCTCTCACATCTAGCCAGTAGGAACTCATGTTTTCAAGTTCTATGGGGAAGCCCATTGCCGCCTCTGGTGGAAACGCCATGGGAGATTTCAGTTTCAAAATCTCTGCGAAAAAGCGTCAGAGAAGCTTGTGCGTTTAGAATCCAGCATATCTCACTGAACCGAAGAAGTGGTAGTTAGAATGGAGTTGGAGCTGCAAGCAGATTGTTTTGGGAAATTAGACACGAAATCACACTGCAAATGCCTTCCAACAGGCTTGGAAAAGTGTGTTCTATATCTCTGCCAAACAGACTCCCCGGAGGTTGAGGTTTCAGAAGCAAGTTTCTCTCTAAGGGAGGAAGCAGCAGAATGTGCCTCTCCCATCTAGCCTGTAGGAATTCAGGTTGGCAAGTTCTATGGGGAAGCCCATTGGAGCCTACGATGGAAACGGGTTTGGCGATTTCAGTTTCAAAATCTCTGTGAAAAAGCGTCAGAGAAGCTTCTCCGTTCAGAATCCAGCATATCTCACTGAACCGAAGAAGTGGTAGTTAGAAGGGAGTTAGAGCTGCAAGCAGTTTGGTTTCGGAAATTAGACGCGAAATCACAATGCAAATGTCTTCCAAGAGGCTTGAAAATGTGTGTGGTATATCTCAGACAAAGAGATTCCCAGGAGGTTGAGCTTTCAGAAGGAAGTTTAACTCAAAGGGAGGAATCAGCAGAATGTTCCTCTCACATCGAGCCTGTAGGAATTCAGGTTGGCAAGTTCTAGGGGGAAGCTCATAGGCGCCTAAGTTGGAAACGGGTTTGGCGATTTCAGTTTCAAAATCTCTGTGAAAAAGCGTCAGAGAAGCTTCTCCGTTCAGAATCCAGCATATCTCACTGAACGGAAGAAGTGGTAGTTAGATGGGAGTTAGAGATGCAAGCAGTTTGGTTGGGGAAATTAGACCCGAAATCACACTGCAAATGCCTTCCAACAGGCTTGAAAAATGTGTGTTCTATATGTCTGCCAAACAGACTCCCCGGAGGTTGAGCTTTCAGAAGCAAGTTTAACTCTAAGGGAGGAATCAGCAGAGTGTTCCTCTCACATCTAGCCTGTAGGAATTCAGGTTGGCAAGTTCTATGTGGAAGCCCATTGGGGCCTATGGTGGAAACGGCTTGCGAGAGTTCAGTTTCAAAATCTCTGTGAGAAAGAGCCAGAGAAGCTTCCGCGTTTAGAATCCAGCATATCTCACTGAACCGAAGAAGTGGTAGTTAGAAGGGAGTTCGAGCTGCAAGCAGTTTGGTTTGGGAAATTAGACGCAAAATCACACTGCAAATGCATTCCAACAGGCTTGGAAAGGTGTGTTCTATATCTCTGCCAAACAGACGCCCTGGAGGTTGAGCTTTCAGAAGCAAGTTTAACTCTAAGGGAGGAAGCAGCAGAATGTGCCTCTCACATCTAGCCAGTAGGAACTCATGTTTTCAAGTTCTATGGGGAAGCCCATTGCCGCCTCTGGTGGAAACGCCATGGGAGATTTCAGTTTCAAAATCTCTGCGAAAAAGCGTCAGAGAAGCTTGTGCGTTTAGAATCCAGCATATCTCACTGAACCGAAGAAGTGGTAGTTAGAAGGGGGCTAGAGCTGCAAGCAGTTTGGTTTGGGAAATTAGACGCGAAATCACACTGAAAATGCCTTCCAACAGGCTTGGAAAAGTGTGTTCTATATCTCTGCCAAACAGACTCCCCGGATGAGGAGCTTTCAGAAGCTCGTTTAACTCTAAGGGAGGAAGCAGCAGAATGAGCCTCTCACATGTAACCTGTTTAAATTCAGGTTGGCAAGTTTTATGGGGAAGCCCATTGGAGCCTACGATGGAAACGGGTTTGGCGATTTCAGTTTCAAAATCTCTGTGAAAAAGCGTCAGAGAAGCTTCCCGTTCAGAATCCAGCATATCTCACTGAGCTGAAGAAGTGGTAGTTAGAAGGGAGTTAGAGCTGCAAGCAGTTTGGTTTGGGAAATTAGTCTCGAAATCACAATGCAAATGTGTTCCAAGAGGCTTGAAAATGTGTGTGGTATATCCCAGACAAAGAGATTCCCTGGAGGTTGAGCTTTTAGAAGGAAGTTTAACTCAAAGGGAGGAATCAGCAGAATGTTCCTCTCACATCTAGCCTGTAGGAATTCAGGTTGGCAAGTTCTATGGGGAAGCTCATAGGCGCCTACGTTGGAAACGGGTTTGGCGATTTCAGTTTCAAAATCTCTGTGAAAAAGCATTGGAGAAGCTTCTGCGTTTAGAATCCAGCATATCTCACTGAACCGAAGAAGTGGTAGTTAGAATGGAGTTGGAGCTGCAAGCAGATTGTTTTGGGAAATTAGACACGAAATCACACTGCAAATGCCTTCCAACAGGCTTGGAAAAGTGTGTTCTATATCTCTGCCAAACAGACTCCCCGGAGGTTGAGGTTTCAGAAGCAAGTTTCTCTCTAAGGGAGGAAGCAGCAGAATGTGCCTCTCCCATCTAGCCTGTAGGAATTCAGGTTGGCAAGTTCTATGGGGAAGCCCATTGGAGCCTACGATGGAAACGGGTTTGGCGATTTCAGTTTCAAAATGTCTGTGAAAAAGCGTCAGAGAAGCTTCTCCGTTCAGAATCCAGCATATCTCACTGAACCGAAGAAGTGGTAGTTAGAAGGGAGTTAGAGCTGCAAGCAGTTTGGTTTCGGAAATTAGACGCGAAATCACAATGCAAATGTTTTCCAAGAGGCTTGAAAATGTGTGTGGTATATCTCAGACAAAGAGATTCCCAGGAGGTTGAGCTTTTAGAAGGAAGTTTAACTCAAAGGGAGGAATCAGCAGAATGTTCCTCTCACATCGAGCCTGTAGGAATTCAGGTTGGCAAGTTCTAGGGGGAAGCTCATAGGCGCCTAAGTTGGAAACGGGTTTGGCGATTTCAGTTTCAAAATCTCTGTGAAAAAGCGTCAGAGAAGCTTCTCCGTTCAGAATCCAGCATATCTCACGGAACGGAAGAAGTGGTAGTTAGATGGGAGTTAGAGATGCAAGCAGTTTGGTTGGGGAAATTAGACCCGATATCACACTGCAAATGCCTTCCAACAGGCTTGAAAAATGTGTGTTCTATATGTCTGCCAAACAGACTCCCCGGAGGTTGAGCTTTCAGAAGCAAGTTTAACTCTAAGGGAGGAATCAGCAGAGTGTTCCTCTCACATCTAGCCTGTAGGAATTCAGGTTGGCAAGTTCTATGTGGAAGCCCATTGGGGCCTATGGTGGAAACGGCTTGCGAGAGTTCAGTTTCAAAATCTCTGTGAGAAAGAGCCAGAGAAGCTTCCGCGTTTAGAATCCAGCATATCTCACTGAACCGAAGAAGTGGTAGTTAGAAGGGAGTTCGAGCTGCAAGCAGTTTGGTTTGGGAAATTAGACGCAAAATCACACTGCAAATGCATTCCAACAGGCTTGGAAAGGTGTGTTCTATATCTCTGCCAAACAGACGCCCTGGAGGTTAAGCTTTCAGAAGCAAGTTTAACTCTAAGGGAGGAAGCAGCAGAATGTGCCTCTCACATCTAGCCAGTAGGAACTCATGTTTTCAAGTTCTATGGGGAAGCCCATTTCCGCCTCTGGTGGAAACGCCATGGGAGATTTCAGTTTCAAAATCTCTGCGAAAAAGCGTCAGAGAAGCTTGTGCGTTTAGAATCCAGCATATCTCACTGAACCGAAGAAGTGGTAGTTAGAATGGAGTTGGAGCTGCAAGCAGATTGTTTTGGGAAATTAGACACGAAATCACACTGCAAATGCCTTCCAACAGGCTTGGAAAAGTGTGTTCTATATCTCTGCCAAACAGACTCCCCGGAGGTTGAGGTTTCAGAAGCAAGTTTCTCTCTAAGGGAGGAAGCAGCAGAATGTGCCTCTCCCATCTAGCCTGTAGGAATTCAGGTTGGCAAGTTCTATGGGGAAGCCCATTGGAGCCTACGATGGAAACGGGTTTGGCGATTTCAGTTTCAAAATCTCTGTGAAAAAGCGTCAGAGAAGCTTCTCCGTTCAGAATCCAGCATATTTCACTGAACCGAAGAAGTGGTAGTTAGAAGGGAGTTAGAGCTGCAAGCAGTCTGGTTTGGGAAATTAGACGTGAAATCACACTGCAAATGCCTTCCAACAGGCTTGGAAAAGTGTGTTCTATATCTCTGCCAAACAGACTCCCCGGAGGTTGAGGTTTCAGAAGCAAGTTTCTCTCTAAGGGAGGAAGCAGCAGAATGTGCCTCTCCCATCTAGCCTGTAGGAATTCAGGTTGGCAAGTTCTAGGGGGAAGCTCATAGGCGCCTAAGTTGGAAACGGGTTTGGCGATTTCAGTTTCAAAATCTCTGTGAAAAAGCGTCAGAGAAGCTTCTCCGTTCAGAATCCAGCATATCTCACTGAACGGAAGAAGTGGTAGTTAGATGGGAGTTAGAGATGCAAGCAGTTTGGTTGGGGAAATTAGACCCGAAATCACACTGCAAATGCCTTCCAACAGGCTTGAAAAATGTGTGTTCTATATGTCTGCCAAACAGACTCCCCGGAGGTTGAGCTTTCAGAAGCAAGTTTAACTCTAAGGGAGGAATCAGCAGAGTGTTCCTCTCACATCTAGCCTGTAGGAATTCAGGTTGGCAAGTTCTATGTGGAAGCCCATTGGGGCCTATGGTGGAAACGGCTTGCGAGAGTTCAGTTTCAAAATCTCTGTGAGAAAGAGCCAGAGAAGCTTCCGCGTTTAGAATCCAGCATATCTCACTGAACCGAAGAAGTGGTAGTTAGAAGGGAGTTCGAGCTGCAAGCAGTTTGGTTTGGGAAATTAGACGCAAAATCACACTGCAAATGCATTCCAACAGGCTTGGAAAGGTGTGTTCTATATCTCTGCCAAACAGACGCCCTGGAGGTTAAGCTTTCAGAAGCAAGTTTAACTCTAAGGGAGGAAGCAGCAGAATGTGCCTCTCACATCTAGCCAGTAGGAACTCATGTTTTCAAGTTCTATGGGGAAGCCCATTGCCGCCTCTGGTGGAAACGCCATGGGAGATTTCAGTTTCAAAATCTCTGCGAAAAAGCGTCAGAGAAGCTTGTGCGTTTAGAATCCAGCATATCTCACTGAACCGAAGAAGTGGTAGTTAGAATGGAGTTGGAGCTGCAAGCAGATTGTTTTGGGAAATTAGACACGAAATCACACTGCAAATGCCTTCCAACAGGCTTGGAAAAGTGTGTTCTATATCTCTGCCAAACAGACTCCCCGGAAGTTGAGGTTTCAGAAGCAAGTTTCTCTCTAAGGGAGGAAGCAGCAGAATGTGCCTCTCCCATCTAGCCTGTAGGAATTCAGGTTGGCAAGTTCTATGGGGAAGCCCATTGGAGCCTACGATGGAAACGGGTTTGGCGATTTCAGTTTCAAAATCTCTGTGAAAAAGCGTCAGAGAAGCTTCTCCGTTCAGAATCCAGCATATCTCACTGAACCGAAGAAGTGGTAGTTAGAAGGGAGTTAGAGCTGCAAGCAGTTTGGTTTCGGAAATTAGACGCGAAATCACAATGCAAATGTCTTCCAAGAGGCTTGAAAATGTGTGTGGTATATCTCAGACAAAGAGATTCCCAGGAGGTTGAGCTTTCAGAAGGAAGTTTAACTCAAAGGGAGGAATCAGCAGAATGTTCCTCTCACATCGAGCCTGTAGGAATTCAGGTTGGCAAGTTCTAGGGGGAAGCTCATAGGCGCCTAAGTTGGAAACGGGTTTGGCGATTTCAGTTTCAAAATCTCTGTGAAAAAGCGTCAGAGAAGCTTCTCCGTTCAGAATCCAGCATATCTCACTGAACGGAAGAAGTGGTAGTTAGATGGGAGTTAGAGATGCAAGCAGTTTGGTTGGGGAAATTAGACCCGAAATCACACTGCAAATGCCTTCCAACAGGCTTGAAAAATGTGTGTTCTATATGTCTGCCAAACAGACTCCCCGGAGGTTGAGCTTTCAGAAGCAAGTTTAACTCTAAGGGAGGAATCAGCAGAATGTGCCTCTCACATCTAGCCTGTAGGAATTCAGGTTGGCAAGTTCTATGGGGAAGTCCATTGGCGCCTACGGTGGAAACGGCATGGGAGATTTCAGTTTCAAAATCTCTGTGAAAAAGCGTCAGAGAAGCTTCCCGTTCAGAATCCAGCATATCTCACTGAGCCGAAGAAGTGGTAGTTAGAAGGGAGTTAGAGCTGCAAGCAGTTTGGTTTGGGAAATTAGTCTCGAAATCACAATGCAAATGTGTTCCAAGAGGCTTGAAAATGTGTGTGGTATATCCCAGACAAAGAGATTCCCTGGAGGTTGAGCTTTTAGAAGGAAGTTTAACTCAAAGGGAGGAATCAGCAGAATGTTCCTCTCACATCTAGCCTGTAGGAATTCAGGTTGGCAAGTTCTATGGGGAAGCTCATAGGCGCCTACGTTGGAAACGGGTTTGGCGATTTCAGTTTCAAAATCTCTGTGAAAAAGCATTGGAGAAGCTTCTGCGTTTAGAATCCAGCATATCTCACTGAACCGAAGAAGTGGTAGTTAGAATGGAGTTGGAGCTGCAAGCAGATTGTTTTGGGAAATTAGACACGAAATCACACTGCAAATGCCTTCCAACAGGCTTGGAAAAGTGTGTTCTATATCTCTGCCAAACAGACTCCCCGGAGGTTGAGGTTTCAGAAGCAAGTTTCTCTCTAAGGGAGGAAGCAGCAGAATGTGCCTCTCCCATCTAGCCTGTAGGAATTCAGGTTGGCAAGTTCTATGGGGAAGCCCATTGGAGCCTACGATGGAAACGGGTTTGGCGATTTCAGTTTCAAAATGTCTGTGAAAAAGCGTCAGAGAAGCTTCTCCGTTCAGAATCCAGCATATCTCACTGAACCGAAGAAGTGGTAGTTAGAAGGGAGTTAGAGCTGCAAGCAGTTTGGTTTCGGAAATTAGACGCGAAATCACAATGCAAATGTTTTCCAAGAGGCTTGAAAATGTGTGTGGTATATCTCAGACAAAGAGATTCCCAGGAGGTTGAGCTTTTAGAAGGAAGTTTAACTCAAAGGGAGGAATCAGCAGAATGTTCCTCTCACATCGAGCCTGTAGGAATTCAGGTTGGCAAGTTCTAGGGGGAAGCTCATAGGCGCCTAAGTTGGAAACGGGTTTGGCGATTTCAGTTTCAAAATCTCTGTGAAAAAGCGTCAGAGAAGCTTCTCCGTTCAGAATCCAGCATATCTCACTGAACGGAAGAAGTGGTAGTTAGATGGGAGTTAGAGATGCAAGCAGTTTGGTTGGGGAAATTAGACCCGAAATCACACTGCAAATGCCTTCCAACAGGCTTGAAAAATGTGTGTTCTATATGTCTGCCAAACAGACTCCCCGGAGGTTGAGCTTTCAGAAGCAAGTTTAACTCTAAGGGAGGAATCAGCAGAGTGTTCCTCTCACATCTAGCCTGTAGGAATTCAGGTTGGCAAGTTCTATGTGGAAGCCCATTGGGGCCTATGGTGGAAACGGCTTGCGAGAGTTCAGTTTCAAAATCTCTGTGAGAAAGAGCCAGAGAAGCTTCCGCGTTTAGAATCCAGCATATCTCACTGAACCGAAGAAGTGGTAGTTAGAAGGGAGTTCGAGCTGCAAGCAGTTTGGTTTGGGAAATTAGACGCAAAATCACACTGCAAATGCATTCCAACAGGCTTGGAAAGGTGTGTTCTATATCTCTGCCAAACAGACGCCCTGGAGGTTAAGCTTTCAGAAGCAAGTTTAACTCTAAGGGAGGAAGCAGCAGAATGTGCCTCTCACATCTAGCCAGTAGGAACTCATGTTTTCAAGTTCTATGGGGAAGCCCATTGCAGCCTCTGGTGGAAACGCCATGGGAGATTTCAGTTTCAAAATCTCTGCGAAAAAGCGTCAGAGAAGCTTGTGCGTTTAGAATCCAGCATATCTCACTGAACCGAAGAAGTGGTAGTTAGAATGGAGTTGGAGCTGCAAGCAGATTGTTTTGGGAAATTAGACACGAAATCACACTGCAAATGCCTTCCAACAGGCTTGGAAAAGTGTGTTCTATATCTCTGCCAAACAGACTCCCCGGAGGTTGAGGTTTCAGAAGCAAGTTTCTCTCTAAGGGAGGAAGCAGCAGAATGTGCCTCTCCCATCTAGCCTGTAGGAATTCAGGTTGGCAAGTTCTATGGGGAAGCCCATTGGAGCCTACGATGGAAACGGGTTTGGCGATTTCAGTTTCAAAATCTCTGTGAAAAAGCGTCAGAGAAGCTTCTCCGTTCAGAATCCAGCATATCTCACTGAACCGAAGAAGTGGTAGTTAGAAGGGAGTTAGAGCTGCAAGCAGTTTGGTTTCGGAAATTAGACGCGAAATCACAATGCAAATGTCTTCCAAGAGGCTTGAAAATGTGTGTGGTATATCTCAGACAAAGAGATTCCCAGGAGGTTGAGCTTTCAGAAGGAAGTTTAACTCAAAGGGAGGAATCAGCAGAATGTTCCTCTCACATCGAGCCTGTAGGAATTCAGGTTGGCAAGTTCTAGGGGGAAGCTCATAGGCGCCTAAGTTGGAAACGGGTTTGGCGATTTCAGTTTCAAAATCTCTGTGAAAAAGCGTCAGAGAAGCTTCTCCGTTCAGAATCCAGCATATCTCACTGAACGGAAGAAGTGGTAGTTAGATGGGAGTTAGAGATGCAAGCAGTTTGGTTGGGGAAATTAGACCCGAAATCACACTGCAAATGCCTTCCAACAGGCTTGAAAAATGTGTGTTCTATATGTCTGCCAAACAGACTCCCCGGAGGTTGAGCTTTCAGAAGCAAGTTTAACTCTAAGGGAGGAATCAGCAGAGTGTTCCTCTCACATCTAGCCTGTAGGAATTCAGGTTGGCAAGTTCTATGTGGAAGCCCATTGGGGCCTATGGTGGAAACGGCTTGCGAGAGTTCAGTTTCAAAATCTCTGTGAGAAAGAGCCAGAGAAGCTTCCGCGTTTAGAATCCAGCATATCTCACTGAACCGAAGAAGTGGTAGTTAGAAGGGAGTTCGAGCTGCAAGCAGTTTGGTTTGGGAAATTAGACGCAAAATCACACTGCAAATGCATTCCAACAGGCTTGGAAAGGTGTGTTCTATATCTCTGCCAAACAGACGCCCTGGAGGTTGAGCTTTCAGAAGCAAGTTTAACTCTAAGGGAGGAAGCAGCAGAATGTGCCTCTCACATCTAGCCAGTAGGAACTCATGTTTTCAAGTTCTATGGGGAAGCCCATTGCCGCCTCTGGTGGAAACGCCATGGGAGATTTCAGTTTCAAAATCTCTGCGAAAAAGCGTCAGAGAAGCTTGTGCGTTTAGAATCCAGCATATCTCACTGAACCGAAGAAGTGGTAGTTAGAAGGGGGTTAGAGCTGCAAGCAGTTTGGTTTGGGAAATTAGACGCGAAATCACACTGAAAATGCCTTCCAACAGGCTTGGAAAAATGTGTTCTATATCTCTGCCAAACAGACGCACCGGAGGTTGAGCTTTCAGAAGCTAGTTTAACTCTAAGGGAGGAAGCAGCAGAATGTGCCTCTCACATCTAGCCTGTAGGAATTCAGGTTGGCAAGTTCTATGGGGAAGTCCATTGGCGCCTACGGTGGAAACGGCATGGGAGATTTCAGTTTCAAAATCTCTGTGAAAAAGCGTCAGAGAAGCTTCTGCGTTTAGAATCCAGCATATCTCACTGAGCCGAAGAAGTGGTAGTTAGAAGGGAGTTAGAGCTGCAAGCAGTTTGGTTTGGGAAATTAGTCTCGAAATCACAATGCAAATGTCTTCCAAGAGGCTTGAAAATGTGTGTGGTATATCTCAGACAAAGAGATTCCCTGGAGGTTGAGCTTTTAGAAGGAAGTTTAACTCAAAGGGAGGAATCAGCAGAATGTTCCTCTCACATCTAGCCGGTAGGAATTCAGGTTGGCAAGTTCTATGGGGAAGCTCATAGGCGCCTACGTTGGAAACGGGTTTGGCGATTTCAGTTTCAAAATCTCTGTGAAAAAGCGTCAGAGAAGCTTCTCCGTTCAGCATCCAGCATATCTCACTGAACCGAAGAAGTGGTAGTTAGAAGGCAGTTAGAGCTGCAAGCAGTTTGGTTTGGGAAATTAGACGCGAAATTACACTGCAAATGCCTTCCAACAGGCTTGGAAAAGTGTGTTCTATATCTCTGCCAAACAGACTCCCCGGAGGTTGAGCTTTCAGAAGCAAGTTTAACTCTAAGGGAGGAATCAGCAGAGTGTTCCTCTCACTTCTAGCCTGTAGGAATTCAGGTTGGCAAGTTCTATGTGGAAGCCCATTGGGGCCTATGGTGGAAAGGGCTTGCGAGAGTTCAGTTTCAAAATCTCTGTGAGAAAGCGCCAGAGAAGCTTCCCCGTTTAGAATCCAGCATATCTCACTGAGCCGAAGAAGTGGTAGGTAGAAGGGAGTTAGAGCTGCAAGCAGATTGGTTTGGGAAATTAGACGCGAAATCACACTGCAAATGCGTTCCAACAGGCTTGGAAAGGTGTGTTCTATTTCTCTGCCAAACAGACTCCCCGGAGGTTGAGCTTTCAGAAGCAAGTTTAACTCTAAGGGAGGAAGCAGCAGAATGTGCCTCTCACATCTAGCCTGTAGGAACTCAGGTTGGCAAGTTCTATGGGGAAGCCCATTGGAGCCTACGATGGAAACGGGTTTGGCGATTTCAGTTTCAAAATCTCTGTGAAAAAGCGTCAGAGAAGACTCAACCGAAGAAGTGGTAGTTAGAAGGGGGTTCGAGCTGCAAGCATTTTGGTTTGGGAAATTAGACGCGAAATCACAGTGCAAATGCCTTGCAACAGGCTTGGAAAAATGTGTTCTATATCTCTACCAAACAGACTCCCCGTAGGTTGAGCTATCAGAAGCTAGTTTAACTCTAAGGATGGAAGAAGCAGAATGTGCCTCTCACATGTAGCCTGTAGGAATTCAGGTTGGCAAGTTCTATTGGGAAGCCCATTGGAGCCTACGATGGAGACGGGTTTGGCGATTTCAGTTTCAAAATCTCTGTGAAAAAGCGTCAGAGAAGCTTCTCCGTTCAGAATCCAGCATATCTCACTGAACCGAAGAAGTGGTAGTTAGAAGGCAGTTAGAGCTGCAAGCAGTCTGGTTTGGGAAATTAGACGTGAAATCACACTGCAAATGCCTTCCAACAGGCTTGGAAAAGTGAGTTCTATATCTCTGCCAAACAAACTCCCGGGATGAGGAGCTTTCAGAAGCTCGTTTAACTCTAAGGGAGGAAGCAGCAGAATGTGCCTCTCACATCTAGCGTGTAGGAGGAATTCAGGTTGGCAAGTTTTATGGGGAAGCCCATTGGAGCCTACGATGGAAACGGGTTTGGCGATTTCAGTTTCAAAATCTCTGTGAAAAAGCGTCAGAGAAGCTTCCCGTTCAGAATCCAGCATATCTCACTGAGCCGAAGAAGTGGTAGTTAGAAGGGAGTTAGAGCTGCAAGCAGTTTGGTTTGGGAAATTAGTCTCGAAATCACAATGCAAATGTGTTCCAAGAGGCTTGAAAATGTGTGTGGTATATCCCAGACAAAGAGATTCCCTGGAGGTTGAGCTTTTAGAAGGAAGTTTAACTCAAAGGGAGGAATCAGCAGAATGTTCCTCTCACATCTAGCCTGTAGGAATTCAGGTTGGCAAGTTCTATGGGGAAGCTCATAGGCGCCTACGTTGGAAACGGGTTTGGCGATTTCAGTTTCAAAATCTCTGTGAAAAAGCGTCAGAGAAGCTTCTCCGTTCAGAATCCAGCATATCTCACTGAACGGAAGAAGTGGTAGTTAGATGGGAGTTAGAGATGCAAGCAGTTTGGTTGGGGAAATTAGACCCGAAATCACACTGCAAATGCCTTCCAACAGGCTTGAAAAATGTGTGTTCTATATGTCTGCCAAACAGACTCCCCGGAGGTTGAGCTTTCAGAAGCAAGTTTAACTCTAAGGGAGGAATCAGCAGAGTGTTCCTCTCACATCTAGCCTGTAGGAATTCAGGTTGGCAAGTTCTATGTGGAAGCCCATTGGGGCCTATAGTGGAAACGGCTTGCGAGAGTTCAGTTTCAAAATCTCTGTGAGAAAGAGCCAGAGAAGCTTCCGCGTTTAGAATCCAGCATATCTCACTGAACCGAAGAAGTGGTAGTTAGAAGGGAGTTCGAGCTGCAAGCAGTTTGGTTTGGGAAATTAGACGCAAAATCACACTGCAAATGCATTCCAACAGGCTTGGTAAGGTGTGTTCTATATCTCTGCCAAACAGACGCCCTGGAGGTTAAGCTTTCAGAAGCAAGTTTAACTCTAAGGGAGGAAGCAGCAGAATGTGCCTCTCACATCTAGCCAGTAGGAACTCATGTTTTCAAGTTCTATGGGGAAGCCCATTGCCGCCTCTGGTGGAAACGCCATGGGAGATTTCAGTTTCAAAATCTCTGCGAAAAAGCGTCAGAGAAGCTTGTGCGTTTAGAATCCAGCATATCTCACTGAACCGAAGAAGTGGTAGTTAGAATGGAGTTGGAGCTGCAAGCAGATTGTTTTGGGAAATTAGACACGAAATCACACTGCAAATGCCTTCCAACAGGCTTGGAAAAGTGTGTTCTATATCTCTGCCAAACAGACTCCCCGGAGGTTGAGGTTTCAGAAGCAAGTTTCTCTCTAAGGGAGGAAGCAGCAGAATGTGCCTCTCCCATCTAGCCTGTAGGAATTCAGGTTGGCAAGTTCTATGGGGAAGCCCATTGGAGCCTACGATGGAAACGGGTTTGGCGATTTCAGTTTCAAAATCTCTGTGAAAAAGCGTCAGAGAAGCTTCTCCGTTCAGAATCCAGCATATCTCACTGAACCGAAGAAGTGGTAGTTAGAAGGGAGTTAGAGCTGCAAGCAGTTTGGTTTCGGAAATTAGACGCGAAATCACAATGCAAATGTCTTCCAAGAGGCTTGAAAATGTGTGTGGTATATCTCAGACAAAGAGATTCCCAGGAGGTTGAGCTTTCAGAAGGAAGTTTAACTCAAAGGGAGGAATCAGCAGAATGTTCCTCTCACATCGAGCCTGTAGGAATTCAGGTTGGCAAGTTCTAGGGGGAAGCTCATAGGCGCCTAAGTTGGAAACGGGTTTGGCGATTTCAGTTTCAAAATCTCTGTGAAAAAGCGTCAGAGAAGCTTCTCCGTTCAGAATCCAGCATATCTCACTGAACGGAAGAAGTGGTAGTTAGATGGGAGTTAGAGATGCAAGCAGTTTGGTTGGGGAAATTAGACCCGAAATCACACTGCAAATGCCTTCCAACAGGCTTGAAAAATGTGTGTTCTATATGTCTGCCAAACAGACTCCCCGGAGGTTGAGCTTTCAGAAGCAAGTTTAACTCTAAGGGAGGAATCAGCAGAGTGTTCCTCTCACATCTAGCCTGTAGGAATTCAGGTTGGCAAGTTCTATGTGGAAGCCCATTGGGGCCTATGGTGGAAACGGCTTGCGAGAGTTCAGTTTCAAAATCTCTGTGAGAAAGAGCCAGAGAAGCTTCCGCGTTTAGAATCCAGCATATCTCACTGAACCGAAGAAGTGGTAGTTAGAAGGGAGTTCGAGCTGCAAGCAGTTTGGTTTGGGAAATTAGACGCAAAATCACACTGCAAATGCATTCCAACAGGCTTGGAAAGGTGTGTTCTATATCTCTGCCAAACAGACGCCCTGGAGGTTGAGCTTTCAGAAGCAAGTTTAACTCTAAGGGAGGAAGCAGCAGAATGTGCCTCTCACATCTAGCCAGTAGGAACTCATGTTTTCAAGTTCTATGGGGAAGCCCATTGCCGCCTCTGGTGGAAACGCCATGGGAGATTTCAGTTTCAAAATCTCTGCGAAAAAGCGTCAGAGAAGCTTGTGCGTTTAGAATCCAGCATATCTCACTGAACCGAAGAAGTGGTAGTTAGAAGGGGGTTAGAGCTGCAAGCAGTTTGGTTTGGGAAATTAGACGCGAAATCACACTGAAAATGCCTTCCAACAGGCTTGGAAAAATGTGTTCTATATCTCTGCCAAACAGACGCACCGGAGGTTGAGCTTTCAGAAGCTAGTTTAACTCTAAGGGAGGAAGCAGCAGAATGTGCCTCTCACATCTAGCCTGTAGGAATTCAGGTTGGCAAGTTCTATGGGGAAGTCCATTGGCGCCTACGGTGGAAACGGCATGGGAGATTTCAGTTTCAAAATCTCTGTGAAAAAGCGTCAGAGAAGCTTCTGCGTTTAGAATCCAGCATATCTCACTGAGCCGAAGAAGTGGTAGTTAGAAGGGAGTTAGAGCTGCAAGCAGTTTGGTTTGGGAAATTAGTCTCGAAATCACAATGCAAATGTCTTCCAAGAGGCTTGAAAATGTGTGTGGTATATCTCAGACAAAGAGATTCCCTGGAGGTTGAGCTTTTAGAAGGAAGTTTAACTCAAAGGGAGGAATCAGCAGAATGTTCCTCTCACATCTAGCCGGTAGGAATTCAGGTTGGCAAGTTCTATGGGGAAGCTCATAGGCGCCTACGTTGGAAACGGGTTTGGCGATTTCAGTTTCAAAATCTCTGTGAAAAAGCGTCAGAGAAGCTTCTCCGTTCAGCATCCAGCATATCTCACTGAACCGAAGAAGTGGTAGTTAGAAGGCAGTTAGAGCTGCAAGCAGTTTGGTTTGGGAAATTAGACGCGAAATTACACTGCAAATGCCTTCCAACAGGCTTGGAAAAGTGTGTTCTATATCTCTGCCAAACAGACTCCCCGGAGGTTGAGCTTTCAGAAGCAAGTTTAACTCTAAGGGAGGAATCAGCAGAGTGTTCCTCTCACTTCTAGCCTGTAGGAATTCAGGTTGGCAAGTTCTATGTGGAAGCCCATTGGGGCCTATGGTGGAAAGGGCTTGCGAGAGTTCAGTTTCAAAATCTCTGTGAGAAAGCGCCAGAGAAGCTTCCCCGTTTAGAATCCAGCATATCTCACTGAGCCGAAGAAGTGGTAGGTAGAAGGGAGTTAGAGCTGCAAGCAGATTGGTTTGGGAAATTAGACGCGAAATCACACTGCAAATGCGTTCCAACAGGCTTGGAAAGGTGTGTTCTATTTCTCTGCCAAACAGACTCCCCGGAGGTTGAGCTTTCAGAAGCAAGTTTAACTCTAAGGGAGGAAGCAGCAGAATGTGCCTCTCACATCTAGCCTGTAGGAACTCAGGTTGGCAAGTTCTATGGGGAAGCCCATTGGAGCCTACGATGGAAACGGGTTTGGCGATTTCAGTTTCAAAATCTCTGTGAAAAAGCGTCAGAGAAGACTCAACCGAAGAAGTGGTAGTTAGAAGGGGGTTCGAGCTGCAAGCATTTTGGTTTGGGAAATTAGACGCGAAATCACAGTGCAAATGCCTTGCAACAGGCTTGGAAAAATGTGTTCTATATCTCTACCAAACAGACTCCCCGTAGGTTGAGCTATCAGAAGCTAGTTTAACTCTAAGGATGGAAGAAGCAGAATGTGCCTCTCACATGTAGCCTGTAGGAATTCAGGTTGGCAAGTTCTATTGGGAAGCCCATTGGAGCCTACGATGGAGACGGGTTTGGCGATTTCAGTTTCAAAATCTCTGTGAAAAAGCGTCAGAGAAGCTTCTCCGTTCAGAATCCAGCATATCTCACTGAACCGAAGAAGTGGTAGTTAGAAGGCAGTTAGAGCTGCAAGCAGTCTGGTTTGGGAAATTAGACGTGAAATCACACTGCAAATGCCTTCCAACAGGCTTGGAAAAGTGAGTTCTATATCTCTGCCAAACAAACTCCCGGGATGAGGAGCTTTCAGAAGCTCGTTTAACTCTAAGGGAGGAAGCAGCAGAATGTGCCTCTCACATCTAGCGTGTAGGAGGAATTCAGGTTGGCAAGTTTTATGGGGAAGCCCATTGGAGCCTACGATGGAAACGGGTTTGGCGATTTCAGTTTCAAAATCTCTGTGAAAAAGCGTCAGAGAAGCTTCCCGTTCAGAATCCAGCATATCTCACTGAGCCGAAGAAGTGGTAGTTAGAAGGGAGTTAGAGCTGCAAGCAGTTTGGTTTGGGAAATTAGTCTCGAAATCACAATGCAAATGTGTTCCAAGAGGCTTGAAAATGTGTGTGGTATATCCCAGACAAAGAGATTCCCTGGAGGTTGAGCTTTTAGAAGGAAGTTTAACTCAAAGGGAGGAATCAGCAGAATGTTCCTCTCACATCTAGCCTGTAGGAATTCAGGTTGGCAAGTTCTATGGGGAAGCTCATAGGCGCCTACGTTGGAAACGGGTTTGGCGATTTCAGTTTCAAAATCTCTGTGAAAAAGCGTCAGAGAAGCTTCTCCGTTCAGAATCCAGCATATCTCACTGAACGGAAGAAGTGGTAGTTAGATGGGAGTTAGAGATGCAAGCAGTTTGGTTGGGGAAATTAGACCCGAAATCACACTGCAAATGCCTTCCAACAGGCTTGAAAAATGTGTGTTCTATATGTCTGCCAAACAGACTCCCCGGAGGTTGAGCTTTCAGAAGCAAGTTTAACTCTAAGGGAGGAATCAGCAGAGTGTTCCTCTCACATCTAGCCTGTAGGAATTCAGGTTGGCAAGTTCTATGTGGAAGCCCATTGGGGCCTATAGTGGAAACGGCTTGCGAGAGTTCAGTTTCAAAATCTCTGTGAGAAAGAGCCAGAGAAGCTTCCGCGTTTAGAATCCAGCATATCTCACTGAACCGAAGAAGTGGTAGTTAGAAGGGAGTTCGAGCTGCAAGCAGTTTGGTTTGGGAAATTAGACGCAAAATCACACTGCAAATGCATTCCAACAGGCTTGGTAAGGTGTGTTCTATATCTCTGCCAAACAGACGCCCTGGAGGTTAAGCTTTCAGAAGCAAGTTTAACTCTAAGGGAGGAAGCAGCAGAATGTGCCTCTCACATCTAGCCAGTAGGAACTCATGTTTTCAAGTTCTATGGGGAAGCCCATTGCCGCCTCTGGTGGAAACGCCATGGGAGATTTCAGTTTCAAAATCTCTGCGAAAAAGCGTCAGAGAAGCTTGTGCGTTTAGAATCCAGCATATCTCACTGAACCGAAGAAGTGGTAGTTAGAATGGAGTTGGAGCTGCAAGCAGATTGTTTTGGGAAATTAGACACGAAATCACACTGCAAATGCCTTCCAACAGGCTTGGAAAAGTGTGTTCTATATCTCTGCCAAACAGACTCCCCGGAGGTTGAGGTTTCAGAAGCAAGTTTCTCTCTAAGGGAGGAAGCAGCAGAATGTGCCTCTCCCATCTAGCCTGTAGGAATTCAGGTTGGCAAGTTCTATGGGGAAGCCCATTGGAGCCTACGATGGAAACGGGTTTGGCGATTTCAGTTTCAAAATCTCTGTGAAAAAGCGTCAGAGAAGCTTCTCCGTTCAGAATCCAGCATATCTCACTGAACCGAAGAAGTGGTAGTTAGAAGGGAGTTAGAGCTGCAAGCAGTTTGGTTTCGGAAATTAGACGCGAAATCACAATGCAAATGTCTTCCAAGAGGCTTGAAAATGTGTGTGGTATATCTCAGACAAAGAGATTCCCAGGAGGTTGAGCTTTCAGAAGGAAGTTTAACTCAAAGGGAGGAATCAGCAGAATGTTCCTCTCACATCGAGCCTGTAGGAATTCAGGTTGGCAAGTTCTAGGGGGAAGCTCATAGGCGCCTAAGTTGGAAACGGGTTTGGCGATTTCAGTTTCAAAATCTCTGTGAAAAAGCGTCAGAGAAGCTTCTCCGTTCAGAATCCAGCATATCTCACTGAACGGAAGAAGTGGTAGTTAGATGGGAGTTAGAGATGCAAGCAGTTTGGTTGGGGAAATTAGACCCGAAATCACACTGCAAATGCCTTCCAACAGGCTTGAAAAATGTGTGTTCTATATGTCTGCCAAACAGACTCCCCGGAGGTTGAGCTTTCAGAAGCAAGTTTAACTCTAAGGGAGGAATCAGCAGAGTGTTCCTCTCACATCTAGCCTGTAGGAATTCAGGTTGGCAAGTTCTATGTGGAAGCCCATTGGGGCCTATGGTGGAAACGGCTTGCGAGAGTTCAGTTTCAAAATCTCTGTGAGAAAGAGCCAGAGAAGCTTCCGCGTTTAGAATCCAGCATATCTCACTGAACCGAAGAAGTGGTAGTTAGAAGGGAGTTCGAGCTGCAAGCAGTTTGGTTTGGGAAATTAGACGCAAAATCACACTGCAAATGCATTCCAACAGGCTTGGAAAGGTGTGTTCTATATCTCTGCCAAACAGACGCCCTGGAGGTTGAGCTTTCAGAAGCAAGTTTAACTCTAAGGGAGGAAGCAGCAGAATGTGCCTCTCACATCTAGCCAGTAGGAACTCATGTTTTCAAGTTCTATGGGGAAGCCCATTGCCGCCTCTGGTGGAAACGCCATGGGAGATTTCAGTTTCAAAATCTCTGCGAAAAAGCGTCAGAGAAGCTTGTGCGTTTAGAATCCAGCATATCTCACTGAACCGAAGAAGTGGTAGTTAGAAGGGGGTTAGAGCTGCAAGCAGTTTGGTTTGGGAAATTAGACGCGAAATCACACTGCAAATGCCTTCCAACAGGCTTGGAAAAATGTGTTCTATATCTCTGCCAAACAGACGCACCGGAGGTTGAGCTTTCAGAAGCTAGTTTAACTCTAAGGGAGGAAGCAGCAGAATGTGCCTCTCACATCTAGCCTGTAGGAATTCAGGTTGGCAAGTTCTATGGGGAAGTCCATTGGCGCCTACGGTGGAAACGGCATGGGAGATTTCAGTTTCAAAATCTCTGTGAAAAAGCGTCAGAGAAGCTTCTGCGTTTAGAATCCAGCATATCTCACTGAGCCGAAGAAGTGGTAGTTAGAAGGGAGTTAGAGCTGCAAGCAGTTTGGTTTGGGAAATTAGTCTCGAAATCACAATGCAAATGTCTTCCAAGAGGCTTGAAAATGTGTGTGGTATATCTCAGACAAAGAGATTCCCTGGAGGTTGAGCTTTTAGAAGGAAGTTTAACTCAAAGGGAGGAATCAGCAGAATGTTCCTCTCACATCTAGCCGGTAGGAATTCAGGTTGGCAAGTTCTATGGGGAAGCTCATAGGCGCCTACGTTGGAAACGGGTTTGGCGATTTCAGTTTCAAAATCTCTGTGAAAAAGCGTCAGAGAAGCTTCTCCGTTCAGCATCCAGCATATCTCACTGAACCGAAGAAGTGGTAGTTAGAAGGCAGTTAGAGCTGCAAGCAGTTTGGTTTGGGAAATTAGACGCGAAATTACACTGCAAATGCCTTCCAACAGGCTTGGAAAAGTGTGTTCTATATCTCTGCCAAACAGACTCCCCGGAGGTTGAGCTTTCAGAAGCAAGTTTAACTCTAAGGGAGGAATCAGCAGAGTGTTCCTCTCACTTCTAGCCTGTAGGAATTCAGGTTGGCAAGTTCTATGTGGAAGCCCATTGGGGCCTATGGTGGAAAGGGCTTGCGAGAGTTCAGTTTCAAAATCTCTGTGAGAAAGCGCCAGAGAAGCTTCCCCGTTTAGAATCCAGCATATCTCACTGAGCCGAAGAAGTGGTAGGTAGAAGGGAGTTAGAGCTGCAAGCAGATTGGTTTGGGAAATTAGACGCGAAATCACACTGCAAATGCGTTCCAACAGGCTTGGAAAGGTGTGTTCTATTTCTCTGCCAAACAGACTCCCCGGAGGTTGAGCTTTCAGAAGCAAGTTTAACTCTAAGGGAGGAAGCAGCAGAATGTGCCTCTCACATCTAGCCTGTAGGAACTCAGGTTGGCAAGTTCTATGGGGAAGCCCATTGGAGCCTACGATGGAAACGGGTTTGGCGATTTCAGTTTCAAAATCTCTGTGAAAAAGCGTCAGAGAAGACTCAACCGAAGAAGTGGTAGTTAGAAGGGGGTTCGAGCTGCAAGCATTTTGGTTTGGGAAATTAGACGCGAAATCACAGTGCAAATGCCTTGCAACAGGCTTGGAAAAATGTGTTCTATATCTCTACCAAACAGACTCCCCGTAGGTTGAGCTATCAGAAGCTAGTTTAACTCTAAGGATGGAAGAAGCAGAATGTGCCTCTCACATGTAGCCTGTAGGAATTCAGGTTGGCAAGTTCTATTGGGAAGCCCATTGGAGCCTACGATGGAGACGGGTTTGGCGATTTCAGTTTCAAAATCTCTGTGAAAAAGCGTCAGAGAAGCTTCTCCGTTCAGAATCCAGCATATCTCACTGAACCGAAGAAGTGGTAGTTAGAAGGCAGTTAGAGCTGCAAGCAGTCTGGTTTGGGAAATTAGACGTGAAATCACACTGCAAATGCCTTCCAACAGGCTTGGAAAAGTGAGTTCTATATCTCTGCCAAACAAACTCCCGGGATGAGGAGCTTTCAGAAGCTCGTTTAACTCTAAGGGAGGAAGCAGCAGAATGTGCCTCTCACATCTAGCGTGTAGGAGGAATTCAGGTTGGCAAGTTTTATGGGGAAGCCCATTGGAGCCTACGATGGAAACGGGTTTGGCGATTTCAGTTTCAAAATCTCTGTGAAAAAGCGTCAGAGAAGCTTCCCGTTCAGAATCCAGCATATCTCACTGAGCCGAAGAAGTGGTAGTTAGAAGGGAGTTAGAGCTGCAAGCAGTTTGGTTTTTGAAATTAGTCTCGAAATCACAATGCAAATGTGTTCCAAGAGGCTTGAAAATGTGTGTGGTATATCCCAGACAAAGAGATTCCCTGGAGGTTGAGCTTTTAGAAGGAAGTTTAACTCAAAGGGAGGAATCAGCAGAATGTTCCTCTCACATCTAGCCTGTAGGAATTCAGGTTGGCAAGTTCTATGGGGAAGCTCATAGGCGCCTACGTTGGAAACGGGTTTGGCGATTTCAGTTTCAAAATCTCTGTGAAAAAGCGTCAGAGAAGCTTCTCCGTTCAGAATCCAGCATATCTCACTGAACGGAAGAAGTGGTAGTTAGATGGGAGTTAGAGATGCAAGCAGTTTGGTTGGGGAAATTAGACCCGAAATCACACTGCAAATGCCTTCCAACAGGCTTGAAAAATGTGTGTTCTATATGTCTGCCAAACAGACTCCCCGGAGGTTGAGCTTTCAGAAGCAAGTTTAACTCTAAGGGAGGAATCAGCAGAGTGTTCCTCTCACATCTAGCCTGTAGGAATTCAGGTTGGCAAGTTCTATGTGGAAGCCCATTGGGGCCTATGGTGGAAACGGCTTGCGAGAGTTCAGTTTCAAAATCTCTGTGAGAAAGAGCCAGAGAAGCTTCCGCGTTTAGAATCCAGCATATCTCACTGAACCGAAGAAGTGGTAGTTAGAAGGGAGTTCGAGCTGCAAGCAGTTTGGTTTGGGAAATTAGACGCAAAATCACACTGCAAATGCATTCCAACAGGCTTGGAAAGGTGTGTTCTATATCTCTGCCAAACAGACGCCCTGGAGGTTAAGCTTTCAGAAGCAAGTTTAACTCTAAGGGAGGAAGCAGCAGAATGTGCCTCTCACATCTAGCCAGTAGGAACTCATGTTTTCAAGTTCTATGGGGAAGCCCATTGCCGCCTCTGGTGGAAACGCCATGGGAGATTTCAGTTTCAAAATCTCTGCGAAAAAGCGTCAGAGAAGCTTGTGCGTTTAGAATCCAGCATATCTCACTGAACCGAAGAAGTGGTAGTTAGAATGGAGTTGGAGCTGCAAGCAGATTGTTTTGGGAAATTAGACACGAAATCACACTGCAAATGCCTTCCAACAGGCTTGGAAAAGTGTGTTCTATATCTCTGCCAAACAGACTCCCCGGAGGTTGAGGTTTCAGAAGCAAGTTTCTCTCTAAGGGAGGAAGCAGCAGAATGTGCCTCTCCCATCTAGCCTGTAGGAATTCAGGTTGGCAAGTTCTATGGGGAAGCCCATTGGAGCCTACGATGGAAACGGGTTTGGCGATTTCAGTTTCAAAATCTCTGTGAAAAAGCGTCAGAGAAGCTTCTCCGTTCAGAATCCAGCATATCTCACTGAACCGAAGAAGTGGTAGTTAGAAGGGAGTTAGAGCTGCAAGCAGTTTGGTTTCGGAAATTAGACGCGAAATCACAATGCAAATGTCTTCCAAGAGGCTTGAAAATGTGTGTGGTATATCTCAGACAAAGAGATTCCCAGGAGGTTGAGCTTTCAGAAGGAAGTTTAACTCAAAGGGAGGAATCAGCAGAATGTTCCTCTCACATCGAGCCTGTAGGAATTCAGGTTGGCAAGTTCTAGGGGGAAGCTCATAGGCGCCTAAGTTGGAAACGGGTTTGGCGATTTCAGTTTCAAAATCTCTGTGAAAAAGCGTCAGAGAAGCTTCTCCGTTCAGAATCCAGCATATCTCACTGAACGGAAGAAGTGGTAGTTAGATGGGAGTTAGAGATGCAAGCAGTTTGGTTGGGGAAATTAGACCCGAAATCACACTGCAAATGCCTTCCAACAGGCTTGAAAAATGTGTGTTCTATATGTCTGCCAAACAGACTCCCCGGAGGTTGAGCTTTCAGAAGCAAGTTTAACTCTAAGGGAGGAATCAGCAGAGTGTTCCTCTCACATCTAGCCTGTAGGAATTCAGGTTGGCAAGTTCTATGTGGAAGCCCATTGGGGCCTATGGTGGAAACGGCTTGCGAGAGTTCAGTTTCAAAATCTCTGTGAGAAAGAGCCAGAGAAGCTTCCCCGTTTAGAATCCAGCATATCTCACTGAACCGAAGAAGTGGTAGTTAGAAGGCAGTTCGAGCTGCAAGCAGTTTGGTTTGGGAAATTAGACGCAAAATCACACTGCAAATGCATTCCAACAGGCTTGGAAAGGTGTGTTCTATATCTCTGCCAAACAGACGCCCTGGAGGTTGAGCTTTCAGAAGCAAGTTTAACTCTAAGGGAGGAAGCAGCAGAATGTGCCTCTCACATCTAGCCAGTAGGAACTCATGTTTTCAAGTTCTATGGGGAAGCCCATTGCCGCCTCTGGTGGAAACGCCATGGGAGATTTCAGTTTCAAAATCTCTGCGAAAAAGCGTCAGAGAAGCTTGTGCGTTTAGAATCCAGCATATCTCACTGAACCGAAGAAGTGGTAGTTAGAAGGGGGTTAGAGCTGCAAGCAGTTTGGTTTGGGAAATTAGACGCGAAATCACACTGAAAATGCCTTCCAACAGGCTTGGAAAAATGTGTTCTATATCTCTGCCAAACAGACGCACCGGAGGTTGAGCTTTCAGAAGCTAGTTTAACTCTAAGGGAGGAAGCAGCAGAATGTGCCTCTCACATCTAGCCTGTAGGAATTCAGGTTGGCAAGTTCTATGGGGAAGTCCATTGGCGCCTACGGTGGAAACGGCATGGGAGATTTCAGTTTCAAAATCTCTGTGAAAAAGCGTCAGAGAAGCTTCTGCGTTTAGAATCCAGCATATCTCACTGAGCCGAAGAAGTGGTAGTTAGAAGGGAGTTAGAGCTGCAAGCAGTTTGGTTTGGGAAATTAGTCTCGAAATCACAATGCAAATGTCTTCCAAGAGGCTTGAAAATGTGTGTGGTATATCTCAGACAAAGAGATTCCCTGGAGGTTGAGCTTTTAGAAGGAAGTTTAACTCAAAGGGAGGAATCAGCAGAATGTTCCTCTCACATCTAGCCGGTAGGAATTCAGGTTGGCAAGTTCTATGGGGAAGCTCATAGGCGCCTACGTTGGAAACGGGTTTGGCGATTTCAGTTTCAAAATCTCTGTGAAAAAGCGTCAGAGAAGCTTCTCCGTTCAGCATCCAGCATATCTCACTGAACCGAAGAAGTGGTAGTTAGAAGGCAGTTAGAGCTGCAAGCAGTTTGGTTTGGGAAATTAGACGCGAAATTACACTGCAAATGCCTTCCAACAGGCTTGGAAAAGTGTGTTCTATATCTCTGCCAAACAGACTCCCCGGAGGTTGAGCTTTCAGAAGCAAGTTTAACTCTAAGGGAGGAATCAGCAGAGTGTTCCTCTCACTTCTAGCCTGTAGGAATTCAGGTTGGCAAGTTCTATGTGGAAGCCCATTGGGGCCTATGGTGGAAAGGGCTTGCGAGAGTTCAGTTTCAAAATCTCTGTGAGAAAGCGCCAGAGAAGCTTCCCCGTTTAGAATCCAGCATATCTCACTGAGCCGAAGAAGTGGTAGGTAGAAGGGAGTTAGAGCTGCAAGCAGATTGGTTTGGGAAATTAGACGCGAAATCACACTGCAAATGCGTTCCAACAGGCTTGGAAAGGTGTGTTCTATTTCTCTGCCAAACAGACTCCCCGGAGGTTGAGCTTTCAGAAGCAAGTTTAACTCTAAGGGAGGAAGCAGCAGAATGTGCCTCTCACATCTAGCCTGTAGGAACTCAGGTTGGCAAGTTCTATGGGGAAGCCCATTGGAGCCTACGATGGAAACGGGTTTGGCGATTTCAGTTTCAAAATCTCTGTGAAAAAGCGTCAGAGAAGACTCAACCGAAGAAGTGGTAGTTAGAAGGGGGTTCGAGCTGCAAGCATTTTGGTTTGGGAAATTAGACGCGAAATCACAGTGCAAATGCCTTGCAACAGGCTTGGAAAAATGTGTTCTATATCTCTACCAAACAGACTCCCCGTAGGTTGAGCTATCAGAAGCTAGTTTAACTCTAAGGATGGAAGAAGCAGAATGTGCCTCTCACATGTAGCCTGTAGGAATTCAGGTTGGCAAGTTCTATTGGGAAGCCCATTGGAGCCTACGATGGAGACGGGTTTGGCGATTTCAGTTTCAAAATCTCTGTGAAAAAGGGTCAGAGAAGCTTCCCCGTTTAGAATCCGGCATATCTCACTGAGCCGAAGAAGTGGTAGTTAGAAGGGGGTTCGAGCTGCAAGCATTTTGGTTTGGGAAATTAGACGTGAAATCACACTGCAAATGCCTTCCAACAGGCTTGGAAAAGTGAGTTCTATATCTCTGCCAAACAAACTCCCGGGATGAGGAGCTTTCAGAAGCTCGTTTAACTCTAAGGGAGGAAGCAGCAGAATGTGCCTCTCACATCTAGCGTGTAGGAGGAATTCAGGTTGGCAAGTTCTATGGGGAAGCCCACTGGCGCCTACGTTGGAAACGGGTTTGGAGATTTCAGTTTCAAAATCTCTGTGAAAAAGGGTCAGAGAAGCTTCCCCGTTTAGAATCCGGCATATCTCACTGAGCCGAAGAAGTGGTAGTTAGAAGGGAGTTGGAGCTGCAAGCAGTTTGTTTTGGGAAATTAGACACGAAATCACACTGCAAATGCCTTCCAACAGGCTTGGATAAGTGTGTTCTATATCTCTGCCAAACAGACTCCCCGGAGGTTGAGCTTTCAGAAGCAAGTTTCTCTCTAAGGGAGGAAGCAGCAGAATGTGCCTCTCCCATCTAGCCTGTAGGAATTCAGGTTGGCAAGTTCTATGGGGAAGCCCATTGGAGCCTACGATGGAAACGGGTTTGGCGATTTCAGTTTCAAAATCTCTGTGAAAAAGCGTCAGAGAAGCTTCTCCGTTCAGAATCCAGCATATCTCACTGAACCGAAGAAGTGGTAGTTAAGTGGTGGTTAGAAGGCAGTTAGAGCTGCAAGCAGTTTGGTTTGGGAAATTAGACGCGAAATCACATTGCAAAAGCCTTCCAACAGGCTTGGAAAATAGTGATCTATATCTCTGCCAAACAGACTCCCCGGAGGTTGAGCTTTCAGAAGCAAGTTTACCTCTAAGGGAGGAAGCAGCAGAATGTGCCTCTCACATCTAGCCTGTAGGAATTCTGGTTGGCAATTTCTATGGTGAAGCCCATTGCTGTCTATGGTGGAAACGGCATGGGAGATTTCAGTTTCAAAATCTCTGTGATAAAGCGTCAGAGAAGCTTCCCCGTTTAGAATTCAGCATATCTCACTGAACCGAAGAAGTGGTAGTTAGAAGGGAGTTCGAGCTGCAAGCAGTTTGGTTTGGGAAATTAGACGCGAAATCAAACTGCAAATGCCTTCCAACAGGCTTGGAAAAGTGTGTTCTATATCTCTGCCAAACAGACTCCCAGGAGGTTGAGCTTTCAGAAGCTAGTTTAACTCTAAGGGAGGAAGCAGCAGAATGTGCCTCTCACATCTAGCCTGTGGGAATTCAGGTTGGCAAGTTCTAGGGGGAAGCCAATTGGCGCCTACGTTTTAAACGGCATGGGAGATTTCAGTTTCAAAATCTGTGCGAAAAAGCGTCAGAGAAGCTTCCCCGTTTAGAATCCAGCATATCTCACTGAACCGAAGAAGTGGTAGTTAGAAGGGAGTTAGAGCTGCAAGCAGTTTGGTTTGGGAAATTAGACGCGAAATCAAACTGCAAATGCCTTCCAACAGGCTTGGAAAAGTGTGTTCTATATCTCTGCCAAACAGACTCCCCGGAGGTTGAGCTTACAGAAACAAGTTTAACTCTAAGGGAGGAAGCAGCAGAATGTGCCTCTCACATCTAGCCTGTAGGAATTCAGGTTGGCAAGTTCTATGGGGAAGCCCATTGCTGCCTAAGGTCGAAACGGCATGGGAGATTTCAGTTTCAAAATCTCTGTGAAAAAGCGTCAGAGAAGCTACCCCGTTTAGAATCCAGCATATCTCACTGAACCGAAGAAGTTGTAGTTAGAAGGGAGTTAGAGCTGCAAGCCGTTTGTTTTCGGAAATTAGACGCGAAATCACATTGCAAATGCCTTCCAACAGGCTTGGAAAAGTGTGTTCTATATCTCTGCCAAACAGATGCCTCGGAGGTTGAGCTTTAGAAGCAAGTATAACTCTAAGGGAGGAATCAACAGAATGTGCCTCTCACATCTATCCTGTAGGAATTCAGGTTGGCAAGTTCTATGGGGAAGCACTTTGCTGCCAATGGTGGAAACGGCATGGGAGATTTCAGTTTGAAAATCTCTGTGAAAAAGCGTCAGAGAAGCTTCTCCGTTTAGAATGCAGCATATCTCCCTGAACGGAAGAAGTGGTAGTTAGAAGGGAGTTAGAGCTGCAAGCAGTTTGGGTTGGGAAATTAGACGCGAAATCAAAGTGCAAATGCCTTCCAACAGGCTTGGAAAAGTGTGTTCTATATCTCTGCCAAACAGACTCCCCGGAGGTTGAGGTTTCAGAAGCTTGTTTAACTCTAAGGGAGGAAGCAGCAGAATGTGCCTCTCACATCTAGCCTGTAGGAATTCAGGTTTGCAAGTTCTATGGGGAAGCCAATTGGCGCCTACGTTGGAAACGGCATGGGAGATTTCAGTTTCAAAATCTGTGCGAAAAAGCGGCAGAGAAGCTTCCCCGTTTAGAATCCAGCATATCTCACTGAACCGAAGAAGTGGTAGTTAGTAGGGAGTTCGAGCTGCAAGCAGTTTGGTTTGGGAAATTAGACGCCAAATCAAACTGCAAATGCGTTCCAACAGGCTTGGAAAAGTGTGTTCTATATCTCTGCCAAACACACTGCCCGGAGGTTGAGCTTTCAGAAGCTAGTTTCACTCTAAGGGAGAAAGCAGCAGAATGTGCCTCTCACATGTAGCCTGTAGGAATTCAGGTTGGCAAGTTCTATGGGGAAGCACATTGGCGCCTACGTTGGAAACGGGTTTGGAAATTTCAGTTTCAAAATCTCTGTGAAAAAGCATTAGAGAAGCTTCTGCGTTTAGAATGCAGCATATCTCACTGAAGCTAAGAAGTGGTAGTTAGAAGGGAGTTAGAGCTGCAAGCAGTTTGGTTTGGGAAATTAGACGCGAAATCAAACTGCAAATGCCTTCCAACAGGCTTGGAAAATTATGTTCTATATCTCTGTCAAACAGACTCCCCGGAGGTTGAGCTTACAGAAGCAAGTTTAACTCTAAGGGAGGAAGCAGCAGAATGTGCCTCTCACATCTAGCCTGTAGGAATTCAGGTTGGCAAGTTCTATGGGGAAGCCCATTACTGCCTATGGTGGAAACGGCATGGGAGATTTCAGTTTCAAAATCTCTGTGAAAAAGCGTCAGAGAAGCTTCCCCGCTTAGAATCCAGCATATCTCACTGAACCGAAGAAGTTGTAGTTAGAAGGGAGTTAGAGCTGCAAGCCGTTTGTTTTCGGAAATTAGACTCGAAATCACATTGCAAATGCCTTCCAACAGGCTTGGAAAAGTGTGTTCTATATCTCTGCCAAACAGACGCCTCGGAGGTTGAGCTTTAGAAGCAAGTTTAACTCTAAGGGAGGAATCAGCAGAATGTGCCTCTCACATCTATCCGGTAGGAATTCAGGTTGGCAAGTTCTATGGGGAAGCCCATTGGCGCCTACGTTGGAAACGGGTTTGGAAATTTCAGTTTCAAAATCTCTGTGAAAAAGCGTCAGAGAAGCTTCCCCGTTTAGAATCCAGCATATCGCACGGAACCGAAGAAGTGGTAGTTAGAAGGGAGTTAGAGCTGCAAGCAGTTCGGTTTCGGAAATTAGACGCGAAATCACATTGCAAATGCCTTCCAACAGGCTTGGAAAAGTGTGTTTTATATCTCTGCCAAACAGACTCCCCGGAGGTTGAGCTTACAGAAGCGAGTTTAACTCTAAGGGAGGAAGCAGCACAATGTGCCTCTCACATGTAGCCTGTAGGAACTCAGGTTGGCAAGTTCTATGGAGAAGCCCATTGGAGCCTACGATGGAAATGGGTTTGGCGATTTCAGTTTCAAAATCTCTGTGAAAAAGCGTCAGAGAAGCTTCCCTGCATAGAATCCTGCATATCTCACTGAACCGAAGAAGTGGTAGTTCCAAGGGAGTTCGAGCTGCAAGCAGTTTGGTTTGGGAAATTAGACGCGAAATCACACTGCAAATGCCTTCCAACAGGCTTGGAAAAGTGTGTTCTATATCTCTTCCAAACAGACTCCCCGGAGGTTGAGCTTTCAGAAGCTAGTTTAACTCTAAGGGAGGAAGCAGCACAATGTGCCTCTCACATGTAGCCTGTAGGAATTCAGGTTGGCAAGTTCTATGGGGAAGCCCATTGGCGCCTACGTTGGAAACGGGTTTGGAGATTTCAGTTTCAAAATCTCTTTGAAAAAGCATCAGAGAAGCTTCCCGTTCAGAATCCAGCATATCTCACTGAGCCGAAGAAGTGGTAGTTAGAAGGGAGTTAGAGCTGCAAGCAGTGTGGTTTGGGAAATTAGACGTGAAATCACACTGCAAATGCCTTCCAACAGGCTTGGATAATTGTGTTCTATATCTCTTCCAAACAGACTCCCCGGAGGTTGAGGTTTCAGAAGCAAGTTTCTCTCTAAGGGAGGAAGCAGCAGAATGTGCCTCTCCCATCTAGCCTGTAGGAATTCAGTTTGGCAAGTTCTATGGGGACGCCCATTGGAGCCTACGATGGAAAAGGGTTTGGCGATTTCAGTTTCAAAATCTCTGTGAAAAAGAATCAGAGAAGCTTTTCCGTTCAGCATCCAGCGTATCTCACTGAACGGAAGAAGTGGTAGTTAGAAGGCAGTTAGAGCTGCAAGCAGTTTGGTTTGGGAAATTAGACGCGAAATCACACTGCAAATGCCTTCCAACAGGCTTGGAAAATTGTGTTCTATATCTCTGCCAAACAGACTCCCCGGAGGTTGAGCTTTCAGAAGCAAGTTTAACTCTAAGGGAGGAATCAGCAGAGTGTTCCTCTCACATCTAGCCTGTAGGAATTCAGGTTGGCAAGTTCTATGTGGAAGCCCATTGGTGCCTATGGTGGAAACGGCTTGCGAGAGTTCAGTTTCAAAATCTCTGTGAGAAAGCACCAGAGAAGCTTCCCCGTTTAGAATCCAGCATATCTCACTGAGCCGAAGAAGTGGTAGGTAGAAGGGAGTTAGAGCTGCAAGCAGATTGGTTTGGGAAATTAGACGCGAAATCACACTGCAAATGCGTTCCAAAAGGCTTGGAAAGGTGTGTTCTATATCTCTGCCAAACAGACTCCCCGGAGGTTGAGCTTTCAGAAGCAAGTTTAACTCTAAGGGAGGAAGCAGCAGAATGGGCCTCTCACATCTAGCCTGTAGGAACTCAGGTTGGCAAGTTCTATGGGGAAGCCCATTGGAGCCTACGATGGAAACGGGTTTGGCGATTTCAGTTTCAAAATCTCTGTGAAAAAGCGTCAGAGAAGACTCAACCGAAGAAGTGGTAGTTAGAAGGGGGTTCGAGCTGCAAGCATTTTGGTTTGGGAAATTAGACGTGAAATCACAGTGCAAATGCCTTCCAACAGGCTTGGAAAAATGTGTTCTATATGTCTACCAAACAGACTCCCCGTATGTTGAGCTATCAGAAGCTAGTTTAACTCTAAGGATGGAAGCAGCAGAATGTTCCTCTCACATGTAGCCTGTAGGAATTCAGGTTGGCAAGTTCTATTGGGAAGCCCATTGGAGCCTACGATGGAGACGGGTTTGGCGATTTCAGTTTCAAAATCTCTGTGAAAAAGCGTCAGAGAAGCTTCTCCGTTCAGAATCCAGCATATCTCACAGAACCGAAGAAGTGGTAGTTAGAAGGCAGTTAGAGCTGCAAGCAGTCTGGTTTGGGAAATTAGACGTGAAATCACACTGCAAATGCATTCCAACAGGCTTGGAAAGTTGTGTTCTATATCTCTGCCAAACAGACGCCCTGGAGGTTGAGCTTTCAGAAGCAAGTTTAACTCTAAGGGAGGAAGCAGCAGAATGTGCCTCTCACATCTAGCCTGTAGGAACTCATGTTGGCAAGTTCTATGGGGAAGCCCATTGCCGCCTCTGGTGGAAACGCCATGGGAGATTTCAGTTTCAAAATCTCTGTGAAAAAGCGTCAGAGAAGCTTGTGCGTTTAGAATCCAGCATATCTCACTGAACCGAAGAAGTGGTAGTTAGAAGGGGGTTAGAGCTGCAAGCAGTTTGGTTTGGGAAATTAGACGCGAAATCACCATGCAAATGCCTTCCAACAGGCTTGGAAAATTGTGTTCTATATCTCTGCCAAACAGACGGACCGGAGGTTGAGCTTTCAGAAGCTAGTTTAACTCTAAGGGAGGAAGCAGCAGAATGTGCCTCTCACATCTAGCCTGTAGGAATTCAGGTTGGCAAGTTCTATGGGGAAGCCCATTGGCGCCTACGGTGGAAACGGCATGGGAGATTTCAGTTTCAAAATCTCTGTGAAAAAGCGTCAGAGAAGCTTGTGCGTTTAGAATCCAGCATATCTCACTGAACCGAAGAAGTGGTAGTTAGAAGGGAGTTCGAGCTGCAAGCAGTTTGCTTTGGGAAATTAGACTCAAAATCACACTGCAAATGCCTTCCAACAGGCTTGGAAAAGTGTGTTCTATATCTCTGCCAAACAGACTGCCCGGAGGTTGAGCTTTCAGAAGCTAGTTTAACTCTAAGGGAGGAAGCAGCAGAATGTGCCTCTCACATCTAGCCTGTAGGAATTCAGGTTGGCAAGTTCTATGGGGAAGCCCATTGGCGCCTACCTTGGAAACGGGGTTGGAGATTTCAGTTTCAAAATCTCTGTGAAAAAGCGTCAGAGAAACTTCCCCGCATAGAATCCAGCATATCTCACTGAACCGAAGAAGTGGTAGTTAGAAGGGAGTTAGAGCTGCAAGCAGTGTGGTTTGGGAAATTAGACGTGAAATCACACTGCAAATGCCTTCAAACAGGCTTGGATAATTGTGTTCTATATCTCTTCCAAACAGACTCCCCGGAGGTTGAGGTTTCAGAAGCAAGTTTCTCTCTAAGGGAGGAAGCAGCAGAATGTGCCTCTCCCATCTAGCCTGTAGGAATTCAGGTTGGCAAGTTCTATGGGGACGCCCATTGCAGCCTACGATGGAAAAGGGTTTGGCGATTTCAGTTTCAAAATCTCTGTGAAAAAGCGTCAGAGAAGCTTCTCCGTTCAGCATCCAGCATATCTCACTGAACCGAAGAAGTGGTAGTTAGAAGGCAGTTAGAGCTGCAAGCAGTTTGGTTTGGGAAATTAGACGCGAAATCACACTGCAAATGCCTTCCAACAGGCTTGGAAAAGTGTGTTCTATATCTCTGCCAAACAGACTCCCCGGAGGTTGAGCTTTCAGAAGCAAGTTTAACTCTAAGGGAGGAATCAGCAGAGTGTTCCTCTCACATCTAGCCTGTAGGAATTCAGGTTGGCAAGTTCTACGTGGAAGCCCATTGGTGCCTATGGTGGAAATGGCTTGCGAGAGTTCAGTTTCAAAATCTCTGTGAGAAAACGCCAGAGAAGCTTCCCCGTTTAGAATCCAGCATATCTCACTGAGCCGAAGAAGTGGTAGGTAGAAGGGAGTTAGAGCTGCAAGCAGATTGGTTTGGGAAATTAGACGCGAAATCACACTGCAAATGCGTTCCAACAGGCTTGGAAAGGTGTGCTCTATATCTCTGCCAAACAGACTCCCCGGAGGTTGAGCTTTCAGAAGCAAGTTTAACTCTAAGGGAGGAAGCAGCAGAATGTGCCTCTCACATCTAGCCTGTAGGAACTCAGGTTGGCAAGTTCTATGGGAAAGCCCATTGGAGCCTACGATGGAAACGGGTTTGGCGATTTCAGTTTCAAAATCTCTGTGAAAAAGCGTCAGAGAAGACTCAACAGAAGAAGTGGTAGTTAGAAGGGGGTTAGAGCTGCAAGCATTTTGGTTTGGGAAATTAGACGCGAAATCACAGTGCAAATGCCTTCCAACAGGCTTGGAAAAATGTGTTCTATATGTCTACCAAACAGACTCCCCGTATGTTGAGCTATCAGAAGCTTGTTTAACTCTAAGGATGGAAGCAGCAGAATGTTCCTCTCACATGTAGCCTGTAGGAATTCAGGTTGGCAAGTTCTATTGGGAAGCCCATTGGAGCCTATGATGGAGACGGGTTTGGCGATTTCAGTTTCAAAATCTCTGTGAAAAAGCGTCAGAGAAGCTTCTCCGTTCAGAATCCAGCATATCTCACAGAACCGAAGAAGTGGTAGTTAGAAGGCAGTTAGAGCAGCAAGCAGTCTGGTTTGGGAAATTAGACGTGAAATCACACTGCAAGTGCCTTCCAACAGGCTTGGAAAAGTGTGTTCTATATCTCTGCCAAACAAACTCCCCGGATGATGAGCTTTCAGAAGCTCGTTTAACTCTAAGGGAGGAAGCAGCAGAATGTGCCTCTCACATGTAGCCTGTGGGAATTCAGGTTGGCAAGTTTTATGGGGAAGCCGATTGGAGCCTACGATGGAAACGGGTTTGGCGATTGCAGTTTCAAAATCTCTGTGAAAAAGCGTCAGAGAAGCTTCTCCGTTCAGAATCCAGCATATCTCACTGAACGGAAGAAGTGGTAGTTAGAAGGGAGTTAGAGATGCAAGCAGTTTGGTTGGGGAAATTAGACCCGAAATCACACTGCAAATGCCTTCCAACAGGCTTGGAAAAGTGTGTTCTATATCACTGCCAAACAGACTCCCCGGAGGTTGAGCTTTCAGAAGCAAGTTTATCTCTAAGTGAGGAAGCAGCAGAGTGTTCCTCTCACATCTAGCCTGTAGGAATTCAGGTTGGCAAGTTGTATGTGGAAGCCAATTGGGGCCTATGGTGGAAACGGCTTGTTAGAGTTCAGTTTCAAAATCTCTGTGAGAAAGCGCCAGAGAAGCTTCCCCGTTTAGAATCCAGCATATATCACGGAACCGAAGAAGTGGTAGTTAGAAGGGAGTTCGAGCTGCAAGCAGTTTGGTTTGGGAAATTAGACGCAAAATCACACTGCAAATGCATTCCAACAGGCTTGGAAAGTTGTGTTCTATACCTCTGCCAAACAGACGCCCTGGAGGTTGAGCTTTCAGAAGCAAGTTTAACTCTAAGGGAGGAAGCAGCAGAATGTGCCTCTCACATCTAGCCTGTAGGAACTCATGTTGGCAAGTTCTATGGGGAAGCCAATTGCCGCCTCTGGTGGAAACGCCATGGGAGATATCAGTTTCAAAATCTCTGTGAAAATGCGTCAGAGAAGCTTGTGCGTTTAGAATCCAGCATATCTCACTGAACCGAAGAAGTGGTAGTTAGAAGGGGGTTAGAGCTGCAAGCAGTTTGGTTTGGGAAATTAGACGCGAAATCACCATGCAAATGCCTTCCAACAGGCTTGGAAAATTGTGTTCTATATCTCTGCCAAACAGACGGACCGGAGGTTGAGCTTTCAGAAGCTAGTTTAACTCTAAGGGAGGAAGCAGCAGAATGTGCCTCTCACATCTAGCCTGTAGGAATTCAGGTTGGCAAGTTCTATGGGGAAGCCCATTGGCGCCTACGGTGGAAACGGCATGGGAGATTTCAGTTTCAAAATCTCTGTGAAAAAGCGTCAGAGAAGCTTGTGCGTTTAGAATCCAGCATATCTCACTGAACCGAAGAAGTGGTAGTTAGAAGGGAGTTCGAGCTGCAAGCAGTTTGCTTTGGGAAATTAGATGCAAAATCACCATGCAGATGCCTTCCAACAGGCTTGGAAAAGTGTGTTCTATATCTCTGCCAAACAGACTACCCGGAGGTTGAGCTTTCAGAAGCTAGTTTAACTCTAAGGGAGGAAGCAGCAGAATGTGCCTCTCACATCTAGCCTGTAGGAATTCAGGTTGGCAAGTTCTATGGGGAAGCCCATTGGCGCCTACGGTGGAAACGGCATGGGAGATTTCAGTTTCAAAATCTCTGTGAAAAAGCGTCAGAGAAGCTTGTGCGTTTAGAATCCAGCATATCTCACTGAACCGAAGAAGTGGTAGTTAGAAGGGAGTTCGAGCTGCAAGCAGTGTGGTTTGGGAAATTAGACGTGAAATCACACTGCAAATGCCTTCCAACAGGCTTGGATAATTGTGTTCTATATCTCTTCCAAACAGACTCCCCGGAGGTTGAGGTTTCAGAAGCAAGTTTCTCTCTAAGGGAGGAAGCAGCAGAATGTGCCTCTCCCATCTAGCCTGTAGGAATTCAGGTTGGCAAGTTCTATGGGGACGCCCATTGGAGCCTACGATGGAAAAGGGTTTGGCGAGTTCAGTTTCAAAATCTCTGTGAAAAAGCGTCAGAGAAGCTTCTCCGTTCAGCATCTAGCATATCTCACTGAACCGAAGAAGTGGTAGTTAGAAGGCAGTTAGAGCTGCAAGCAGTTTGGTTTGGGAAATTAGACGCGAAATCACACTGCAAATGCCTTCCAACAGGCTTGGAAAAGTGTGTTCTATATCTCTGCCAAACAGACTCCCCGGAGGTTGAGCTTTCAGAAGCAAGTTTAACTCTGAGGGAGGAATCAGCAGAGTGTTCCTCTCACATCTAGCCTGTAGGAATTCAGGTTGGCAAGTTCTACGTGGAAGCCCATTGGTGCCTACGGTGGAAACGGCTTGCGAGAGTTCAGTTTCAAAATCTCTGTGAGAAAGCGCCAGAGAAGCTTCCCCGTTTAGAATCCAGCATATCTCACTGAGCCGAAGAAGTGGTAGGTAGAAGGGAGTTAGAGCTGCAAGCAGATTGGTTTGGGAAATTAGACGCGAAATCACACTGCAAATGCGTTCCAACCGGCTTGGAAAGGTGTGTTCTATATCTCTGCCAAACTGACTCCCCGGAGGTTGAGCTTTCAGAAGCAAGTTTAACTCTAAGGGAGGAAGCAGCAGAATGTGCCTCTCACATCTAGCCTGTAGGAACTCAGGTTGGCAAGTTCTATGGGGAAGCCCATTGGAGCCTACGATGGAAACGGGTTTGGCGATTTCAGTTTCAAAATCTCTGTGCAAAAGCGTCAGAGAAGACTCAACCGAAGAAGTGGTAGTTAGAAGGGAGTTCGAGCTGCAAGTAGTTTGGTTTGGGAAATTAGACGCAAAATCACACTGCAAATGCATTCCAACAGGCTTGGAAAGGTGTGTTCTATATCTCTGCCAAACAGACGCCCTGGAGGTTGAGCTTTCAGAAGCAAGTTCAACTCTAAGGGAGGAAGCAGCAGAATGTGCCTCTCACATCTAGCCTGTAGGAACTCATGTTGGCAAGTTCTATGGGGAAGCCCATTGCCGCCTCTGGTGGAAACGCCATGGGAGATTTCAGTTTCAAAATCTCTGTGAAAAAGCGTCAGAGAAGCTTGTGCGTTTAGAATCCAGCATATCTCACTGAACCGAAGAATTGGTAGTTAGAAGGGGGTTAGAGCTGAAAGCAGTTTGGTTTGGGAAATTAGACGCGAAATCACCATGCAAATGCCTTCCAACAGGCTTGGAAAATTGTGTTCTATATCTCTGCCAAACAGACGCCCTGGAGGTTGAGCTTTCAGAAGCAAGTTTCACTCTAAGGGAGGAAGCAGCAGAATGTGCCTCTCACATCTAGAGTGTAGGAATTCAGGTTGGCAAGTTCTATGGGGAAGCCCATTGGCGCCTACGGTGGAAACGGCATGGGAGATTTCAGTTTCAAAATCTCTGTGAAAAAGCGTCAGAGAAGCTTGTGCGTTTATAATCCAGGATATCTCACTGAACCGAAGAAGTGGTAGTTAGAAGGGGGTTTGAGCTGCAAGCAGTTTGGTTTCCGAAATTAGTCTCGAAATCACAATGCAAATGTGTTCCAAGAGGCTTGAAAATGTGTGTGGTATATCTCAGACAAAGAAATTCCCTGGAGGTTGAGCTTTTAGTAGGAAGTTTAACTCAAAGGGAGGAATCAGCAGAATGTTCCTCTCACATCTAGCCTGTAGGAATTCAGGTTGGCAAGTTCTAGGGTTAAGCTCATAGGTACCTACGTTGGAAACGGGTTTGGCGATTTCAGTTTCAAAATCTCTGTGAAAAAGCATTAGAGAAGCTTCTGCGTTTAGAATCCAGCATATCTCACTGAACCGAAGAAGTGGTAGTTAGAAGGCAGTTAGAGCTGCAAGCAGTTTGGTTTGGGAAATTTGACGCGAAATCACACTGCAAATGCCTTCCAACAGGCTTGCAAAAGTGTGTTCTATATCTCTGCCAAACAAACTCCCCGGATGATGAGCTTTCAGAAGCTCCTTAAACTCTAAGGGAGGAAGCAGCAGAATGTGCCTCTCCCATCTAGCCTGTAGGAATTCAGGTTGGCAAGTTCTATGGGGAAGCCCATTGGAGCCTACGATGGAAAAGGGTTTGGCGATTTCAGTTTCAAAATCTCTGTGAAAAAGCGTCAGAAAAGCTTCTCCGTTCAGAATCCAGCATATCTCACTGAACCGAAGAAGTGGTAGTTAGAAGGCAGTTAGAGCTGCAAGCAGTTTGGTTTGGGAAATTAGACGCGAAATCACATTGCAAATGCCTTCCAACAGGCTTGGAAAAGTGTGTTCTATATCTCTGCCAAACAGACTCCCCGGAGGTTGAGCTTTCAGAAGCAAGTTTTACTCTAAGGGAGGAAGCAGCAGAATGTGCCTCTCCCATCTAGCCTGTAGGAAATCAGGTTGGCACGTTCTATGGGGAAGCCCATTGGAGCGTACGTTGGAAACGGGTTTGGAAATTTCAGTTTCAAAATCTCTGTGAAAAAGCGTCAGAGAAGCTTCCCTGTTTAGAATCCAGCATATCTCACGGAACCGAAGAAGTGGTAGTTAGAAGGGAGTTCGACCTGCAAGCAGTAAGTTTTGGGAAATTAGGCGCGATATCACATTGCAAATGCCTTCCAAAAGGCTTGGAAAAGTGTGTTCTATATCTCTGCCAAACAGACTCCCCGGAGGTTGAGATTTCAGAAGCTCGTTTAACTCTAAGGGAGGAAGCAGCAGAATGTGCCTCTCACATCTAGCCTGTAGGAATTCAGGTTGGCAAGTTCTATGGGGAAGCCCATTTCTGCCTAAGGTGGAAACGGCATGGGAGATTTCAGTTTCAAAATCTCTGTGAAAAAGCGTCAGAGAAGCTTCCCCGTTTAGAATCCAGCATATTTCACTGAACCGAAGAAGTAGTAGTTAGAAGGGAGTTAGAGCAGCAAGCAGTTTGGTTTGGGAAATTAGATGCGAAATCACAATGCAAATGCCTTAAAACAGGCTTGGAAAAGTGTGTTCTATATCTCTGCCAAACACACTGCCCGGAGGATGAGCTTTCAGAAGCTAGTTTAACTCTAAGGGAGGAAGCAGCAGAATGTGCATCTCACATATAGTCTGTAGGACTTCAGGTTGGCAAGTTCTATGGGGAAGCCCAGGAGCCTACGTTGGAAACGGGTTTGGAAATTTCAGTTTCAAAATCTCTGTGAAAAAGCGTCAGAGAAGCTTCTCCGTTTAGAATCCAGCATATCTCACTGAACCGAAGAAGTGGTAGTTAGAAGGGAGTTCGAGCTGCAAGCAGTTTGGTTTGGGAAATTAGACGCGAAATCTCATTGCAAATGCCTTCCCACAGGCTTGGAAAATTGTGCTCTATATCTCTGCCAAACAAACTGCCCAGAGGATGAGCTTTCAGAAGCAAGTTTAACGCTAAGGGAGGAAGCAGCAGAATGTGCCTCTCACATCTAGCCTGTAGGAATTCAGGTTGGCAAGTTCTGTGAGGAAGCCCATTGCTGCCTATGTTTTAAGCAGCATGGGAGATTTCAGTTTCAAAATCTCTGTGAAAAAGCGTCAGAGAAGCTTCCCCGTTTAGAATCCAGCATATCTCACTGAACCGAAGAAGTGGTAGTTAGAAGGGAGTTCGAGCTGCACGCAGTTTGGATTCGGAAATTAGACGCGAAATCACACTGCAAATGCCTTCCCACAGGCTTGGAAAATTGTGCTCTATATCTCTGCCAAACAAACTGCCCGGAGGATGAGCTTTCAGAAGCTAGTTTAACTCTAAGGGAGGAAGCAGTAGAATGTGCCTCTCACATCTAGCTTCTAGGAATTCAGGTTGGCAAGTTCTATGGGGAAGCCCATTGGCGCCTACATTGGAAATGGGTATGGATATTTCAGTTTCAAAATCTCTGTGAAAAAGCGTCAGAGAAGCTTCCCCGGTTAGAATCCAGCATATCTCACTGAACCAAAGAAGTGGTAATTAGAAGGGAGTTCGAGCTGCAAACAGTTTGGTTTGGGAAATTAGACCCGAAATCACATTGCAAATGCCTTCCAACAGGCTTGGAAAAGTGTGCTCTATATCTCTGCCAAACAAACTGCCCGGAGGATGAGCTTTCAGAAGCTAGTTTAACTCTAAGGGAGGAAGCAGCAGAATGTGCCTCTCACATCGAGCCTGTAGGAATTCAGGTTGGCAAGTTCTATGGGGAAGCCCATTGGCGCCTACGTTGGAAACGGGTTTGGAAATTTCAGTTTCAAAATCTCTGTGAAAAAGCATCAGAGAAGCTTCCCCGTTTAGAATCCAGCATATCTCACGGAACCGAAGAAGTGGTAGTTAGAAGGGAGTTAGAGCTGCAAGCAGTTTGGTTTGGGAAATTAGACGCGAAATCAAACTTCAAATGCCTTCCAACAGGCTTGGAAAAGTGTGTTCTATATCTCTGCCAAACAGACTCCCCGGAGGTTGAGCTTTCAGAAGCTAGTTTAACTCTAAGGGAGGAAGCAGCAGAATGTGCCTCTCACATCTAGCCCGTAGGAAGTCAGGTTGGCAAGTTCTATGGGGAAGCCCATTGGCGCCTACGTTGGAAACGGGTTTGGAAATTTCAGTTTCAAATTATCTGTGAAAAAGCGTCAGAGAAGCTTCCCCTTTTAGAATCCAGCATATCTCACTGAACCGAAGAGGTTGTAGGTAGAAGGGAGTTAGAGCTCCAAGCATTTTGGTTTCAGAAATTAGACGAGAAATCAAACTGCAAATGCCTACCAACAGGCTTGGAAAAATGTGTTGTATATCTCTGCCAAACAGACTCCCCGGAAGTTGAGCTTTCAGAAGGTAGTTTAACTCTAAGGGAGGAAGCAGCAGAATGTGCCTCTCACATCTGGCCTGTAGGAATTCAGGTTGGCAAGTTCTATGGGGAAGCCCATTGCTGCCTATGTTTTAAGCGGCATGGGAGATTTCAGTTTCAAAATCTCTGTGAAAAAGCGTCAGAGAAGCTTCCCCGTTTAGAATCCAGCATATCTCACTGAACCGAAGATGTGGTAGTTAGAAGGGAGTTCGAGCTGCACGCAGTTTGGATTCGGAAATTAGACGCGAAATCACAGTGCAAATGCCTTCCCACAGGCTTGGAAAAGTGTGCTCTATATCTCTGCCAAACAAACTGCCCGGAGGATGAGCTGTCAGAAGCTAGTTTAACTCTAAGGGAGGAAGCAGTAGAATGTGCCTCTCACATCTAGCTTCTAGGAATTCAGGTTGGCAAGTTCTATGGGGAAGCCCATTGGTGCCTACGTTGGAAACGGGTATGGATATTTCAGTTTCAAAATCTCTGTGAAAAAGCGTCAGAGAAGCTTCCCCGTTTAGAATCCAGCATATCTCACTGAACCAAAGAAGTGGTAGTTAGAAGGGAGTTCGAGCTGCAAGCAGTTTGGTTTGGGAAATTAGACGCGAAATCAAACTGCAAATGCCTTCCAACAGGCTTGGAAAAGTGTGCTCTATATCTCTGCCAAACAGACTCCCCGGAGGTTGAGCTTACAGAAGCAAGTTTAACTCTAAGGGAGGAAGCAGCAGAATGTGCCTCTCACATCTAGCCTGTAGGAATTCAGGTTGGCAAGTTCTATGGGGAAGCCCATTGGCGCCTACGTTGGAAACGGGTTTGGAAATTTCAGTTTCAAAATCTCTGTGAAAAAGCATCAGAGAAGCTTCTGCGTTTAGAATGCAGCATATCTCACTGAAGCTAAGAAGTGGTAGTTAGAAGGGAGTTAGAGCTGCAAGCAGTTTGGTTTGGGAAATTAGACGCGAAATCAAACTGCAAATGCCTTCCAACAGGCTTGGAAAAGTATGTTCTATATCTCTGCCAAACAGACTCCCCGGAGGTTGAGCTTACAGAAGCAAGTTTAACTCTAAGGGAGGAAGCAGCAGAATGAGCCTCTCACATCTAGCCTGTAGGAATTCAGGTTGGCAAGTTCTATGGGGAAGCCCATTGCTCCCTATGGTGGAAACGGCATGGGAGATTTCAGTTTCAAAATCTCTGTGAAAAAGCGTCAGAGAAGCTTCCCCGCTTAGAATCCAGCATATCTCACTGAACCGAAGAAGTTGTAGTTAGAAGGGAGTTAGAGCTGCAAGCCGTTTATTTTCGGAAATTAGACTCGAAATCACATTGCAAATGCCTTCCAACAGGCTTGGAAAAGTGTGTTCTATATCTCTCCCAAACAGACGCCTCGGAGGTTGAGCTTTAGAAGCAAGTTTAACTCTAAGGGAGGAATCAGCAGAATGTGCCTCTCATATCTATCTTGTAGGAATTCAGGTTGGCAAGTTCTATGTGGAAGCCCATTGGCGCCTATGTTGGAAACGGGTTTGGAAATTTCAGTTTCAAAATCTCTGTGAAAAAGCGTCAGAGAAGCTTCCAAGTTTAGAATCCAGCATATCTCACGGAACCGAAGAAGTGGTAGTTAGAAGGGAGTTAGAGGTGCAAGCAGTTTGGTTTGGGAAATTAGACGCGAAATCAAACTGCAAATGCCTTCCAACAGGCTTGGAGAAGTGTGTTCTATATCTCTGCCAAATAGACTCCCAGGAGGTTGAGCTTTCAGAAGCTAGTTTAGCTCTAAAGGAGGAAGCAGCAGAATGTGCCTCTCACTTCTAGCCTGTAGGAATTCAGGTTTGCAAGTTCTATGGGGAAGTCCATTGCTGCCTATGGTGGAAACGGCATGGGAGATTTCAGTTTCAAAATCTATGTGAAAAAGCGTCAGAGAAGCTTCTCCGTTTAGAATCCAGCATATCTCACTGAAGCTAAGAAGTGGTAGTTAGAAGGGAGTTAGAGCTGCAAGCAGTTTGGTTTGGGAAATTAGACGCGAAATCACACTGCAAATGCCTTCCAACAGGCTTGGAAAAGTGTGTTCTATATCTCTGCCAAACAGACTCCCCGGAGGTTGAGCTTACAGAAGCAAGTTTAACTCTAAGGGAGGAAGCAGCAGAATGTGCCTCTCACATCTAGCCTGTAGGAATTCAGGTTGGCAAGTTCTATGGGGAAGCCCATTGCTTCCGAAGGTGGAAACGGCATGGGAGATTTCAGTTTCAAAATCTCTGTGAAAAAGCGTCAGAGAAGCTTCTCCGTTTAGAATCCAGCATATCTACCTGAACGGAAGAAGTGGTAGTTAGAAGGGAGTTAGAGCTGCAAGCAGTTTGGTTTGGGAAATTAGACGCGAAATCTAACTGCAAATGCCTTCCAACAGGCTTGGAAAAGTATGTTCTATATCTCTGCCAAACAGACTCCCCGGAGGTTGAGCTTACAGAAGCAAGTTTAACTCTAAGGGAGGAAGCAGCAGAATGTGCCTCTCACATCTAGCCTGTAGGAATTCAGGTTGGCAAGTTCTGTGGGGAAGCCCATTGCTGCCTATGTTTTAAGCAGCATGGGAGATTTCAGTTTCAAAATCTCTGTGAAAAAGCGTCAGAGAAGCTTCCCCGTTTAGAATCCAGCATATTTCACTGAACCGAAGAAGTAGTAGTTAGAAGGGAGTTAGAGCAGCAAGCAGTTTGGTTTGGGAAATTAGATGCGAAATCACAATGCAAATGCCTTAAAACAGGCTTGGAAAAGTGTGTTCTATATCTCTGCCAAACACACTGCCCGGAGGATGAGCTTTCAGAAGCTAGTTTAACTCTAAGGGAGGAAGCAGCAGAATGTGCGTCTCACATATAGTCTGTAGGAATTCAGGTTGGCAAGTTCTATGGGGAAGCCCAGGAGCCTACGTTGGAAACCGGTTTGGAAATTTCAGTTTCAAAATCTCTGTGAAAAAAGCGTCAGAGAAGCTTCTCCGTTTAGAATCCAGCATATCTCACTGAACCGAAGAAGTGGTAGTTAGAAGGGAGTTCGAGCTGCAAGCAGTTTGGTTTGGGAAATTAGACGCGAAATCTCATTGCAAATGCCTTCCCACAGGCTTGGAAAATTGTGCTCTATATCTCTGCCAAACAAACTGCCCGGAGGATGAGCTTTCAGAAGCAAGTTTAACGCTAAGGGTGGAAGCAGCAGAATGTGCCTCTCACATCTAGCCTGTAGGAATTCAGGTTGGCAAGTTCTGTGGGGAAGCCCATTGCTGCCTATGTTTTAAGCAGCATGGGAGATTTCAGTTTCAAAATCTCTGTGAAAAAGCGTCAGAGAAGCTTCCCCGTTTAGAATCCAGCATATCTCACTGAACCGAAGAAGTGGTAGTTAGAAGGGAGTTCGAGCTGCACGCAGTTTGGATTCGGAAATTAGACGCGAAATCACACTGCAAATGCCTTCCCACAGGCTTGGAAAATTGTGCTCTATATCTCTGCCAAACAAACTGCCCGGAGGATGAGCTTTCAGAAGCTAGTTTAACTCTAAGGGAGGAAGCAGTAGAATGTGCCTCTCACATCTAGCTTCTAGGAATTCAGGTTGGCAAGTTCTATTGTGAAGCCCAATGCTGCCTATGGTGGAAACGGCATGGGAGATTTCAGATTCAAAATCTCTGTGAAAAAGCGTCAGAGAAGCTTCTGCATTTAGAATCCAGCATATCTCACTGAACCGAAGAAGTGGTATTTAGAACGGAGTTAGAGCTGCAAGCCGTTTGTTTTCGGAAATTAGACGCGAAATCACTTTGCAAATGCCTTCCAACAGGCTTGGAAAAGTGTGTCCTATATCTCTGTCAAACAGACTCCCCGGAGGTTGAGCTTTCAGAAGCTAGTTTAACTCTAAGGGAGGAAGCAGCAGAATGTGCATCTCACATATAGTGTGTAGGAATTCAGGTTGGCAAGTTCTATGGGGAAGCCCAGGAGCCTACGTTGGAAACGGGCTTGGAAATTTCAGTTTCAAAATCTCTGTGAAAAAGCGTCAGAGAAGCTTCTCCGTTTAGAATCCAGCATATCTCACTGAACCGAAGAAGTGGTAGTTAGAAGGGAGTTCGAGCTGCAAGCAGTTTGGTTTGATAAATTAGACGCGAAATCAGATTGCAAATGCCTTCCAACAGTCTTGGAAAAGTGTGCTCTATATCTATGCCAAACAAACTGCCCGGAGGATGAGCTTTCAGAAGCTAGTTTAACTCTAAGTGAGGAAGCAGCAGAATGTGCCTCTCACATCGAGCCTGTAGGAATTCAGGTTGGCTAGTTCTATGGGGAAGCCCATTGGCGCCTACGTTGGAAACGGGTTTGGAAATTTCAGTTTCAAAATATCTGTGAAAAAGCGTCAGAGAAGCTTCCCCTTTTAGAATCCAGCATATCTCACTGAACCGAAGAGGTTGTCGGTAGAAGGGAGTTAGAGCTCCAAGCACTTTGGTTTCGGAAATTAGACGCGAAATCAAACTGCAAATGCCTACCAACAGGCTTGGAAAAGTGTGTTGTATATCTCTGCCAAACAGACTCCCCGGAAGTTGAGCTTTCAGAAGCAAGTTTAACTCTAAGGGAGGAAGCAGTAGAATGTGCCTCTCCCATCTAGCCTGTAGGAATTCAGGTTGGCAAGTTCTATGGGGAAGCCCATTGCTGCCTATGGTGGAAACGGCATGGGAGATTTCAGTTTCAAAATCTCTGTGAAAAAGCGTCACAGAAGCTTCCCCGTTTAGAATCCAGCATATCTCACGGAAACGTAGAAGTGGTAGTTAGAAGCGAGTTCGACCTGCAAGCAGTATGGTTTGGGAAATTAGGCGCGATATCACATTGCAAATGCCTTCCAAAAGGCTTGGAAAAGTGTGGTCTATATCTCTGCCAAACAGACTCCCCGGAGGTTGAGCTTTCAGCAGCAAGTTTAACTCAAAGGGAGGAAGCAGTAGAATGTGCCTCTCCCATCTAGCCTGTAGGAATTCAGGTTGGCAAGTTCTATGGGGAAGCCCATTGCTGCCTATGGTGGAAACGGCATGGGAGATTTCAGTTTCAAAATCTCTGTGAAAAAGCGTCAGAGAAGCTTCCCCGTTTAGAATCCAGCATATTTCACTGAACCGAAGAAGTAGTAGTTAGAAGGGAGTTAGAGCAGCAAGCAGTTTGGTTTGGGAAATTAGATGCGAAATCACAATGCAAATGCCTTAAAACAGGCTTGGAAAAGTGTGTTCTATATCTCTGCCAAACACACTGCCCGGAGGATGAGCTTTCAGAAGCTAGTTTAACTCTAAGGGAGGAAGCAGCAGAATGTGCATCTCACATATAGTCTGTAGGACTTCAGGTTGGCAAGTTCTATGGGGAAGCCCAGGAGCCTACGTTGGAAACGGGTTTGGAAATTTCAGTTTCAAAATATCTGTGAAAAAGCGTCAGAGAAGCTTCTCCGTTTAGAATCCAGCATATCTCACTGAACCGAAGAAGTGGTAGTTAGAAGGGAGTTCGAGCTGCAAGCAGTTTGGTTTGGGAAATTAGACGCGAAATCTCATTGCAAATGCCTTCCCACAGGCTTGGAAAATTGTGCTCTATATCTCTGCCAAACAAACTGCCCAGAGGATGAGCTTTCAGAAGCAAGTTTAACGCTAAGGGAGGAAGCAGCAGAATGTGCCTCTCACATGTAGCCTGTAGGAATTCAGGTTGGCAAGTTCTGTGAGGAAGCCCATTGCTGCCTATGTTTTAAGCAGCATGGGAGATTTCAGTTTCAAAATCTCTGTGAAAAAGCGTCAGAGAAGCTTCCCCGTTTAGAATCCAGCATATCTCACTGAACCGAAGAAGTGGTAGTTAGAAGGGAGTTCGAGCTGCACGCAGTTTGGATTCGGAAATTAGACGCGAAATCACATTGCAAATGCCTTCCCACAGGCTTGGAAAATTGTGCTCTATATCTCTGCCAAACAAACTGCCCGGAAGATGAGCTTTCAGAAGCTAGTTTAACTCTAAGGGAGGAAGCAGTAGAATGTGCCTCTCACATCTAGCTTCTAGGAATTCAGGTTGGCAAGTTCTATGGGGAAGCCCATTGGCGCCTACGTTGGAAATGGGTATGGATATTTCAGTTTCAAAATCTCTGTGAAAAAGCGTCAGAGAAGCTTCCCCTTTTAGAATCCAGCATATCTCACTGAACCGAAGAGGTTGTAGGTAGAAGGGAGTTAGAGCTCCAAGCACTTTGGTTTCGGAAATTAGACGAGAAATCAAACTGCAAATGCCTACCAACAGGCTTGGAAAAGTGTGTTGTATATCTCTGCCAAACAGACTCCCCGGAAGTTGAGCTTTCAGAAGGTAGTTTAACTCTAAGGGAGGAAGCAGCAGAATGTGCCTCTCACATCTGGCCTGTAGGAATTCAGGTTGGCAAGTTCTATGGGGAAGCCCATTGCTGCCTATGTTTTAAGCAGCATGGGAGATTTCAGTTTCAAAATCTCTGTGAAAAAGCGTCAGAGAAGCTTCCCCGTTTAGAATCCAGCATATCTCACTGAACCGAAGAAGTGGTAGTTAGAAGGGAGTTCGAGCTGCACGCAGTTTGGATTCGGAAATTAGACGCGAAATCACAGTGCAAATGCCTTCCCACAGGCTTGGAAAAGTGTGCTCTATATCTCTGCCAAACAAACTGCCCGGAGGATGAGCTGTCAGAAGCTAGTTTAACTCTAAGGGAGGAAGCAGTAGAATGTGCCTCTCACATCTAGCTTCTAGGAATTCAGGTTGGCAAGTTCTATGGGGAAGGCCATTGGTGCCTACGTTGGAAACGGGTATGGATATTTCAGTTTCAAAATCTCTGTGAAAAAGCGTCAGAGAAGCTTCCCCGTTTAGAATCCAGCATATCTCACTGAACCAAAGAAGTGGTAGTTAGAAGGGAGTTCGAGCTGCAAGCAGTTTGGTTTGGGAAATTAGACGCGAAATCAAACTGCAAATGCCTTCCAACAGGCTTGGAAAAGTGTGCTCTATATCTCTGCCAAACAGACTCCCCGGAGGTTGAGCTTACAGAAGCAAGTTTAACTCTAAGTGAGGAAGCAGCAGAATTTGCCTCTCACATCTAGCCTGTAGGAATTCAGGTTGGCAAGTTCTATGGTGAAGCCCATTGCTGCCTATGGTGGGAACGGCATGGGAGATTTCAGTTTCAAAATCCCTGTGAAAAAGCGTCAGAGAAGCTTCCCCGTTTAGAATCCAGCATATCTCACTGAACCGAAGAAGTTGTAGTTAGAAGGGAGTTAGAGATGCGAGCCGTTTGTTTTCGGAAATTAGACGCGAAATCACATTGCAAATGCCTTCCAACAGGCTTGCAAAAGTGTGTTCTATATCTCTGCAAAACAGACGCCTCGGAGGTTGAGCTTTAGAAGCAAGTTTAACTCTAAGGGAGGAATCAGCAGAATGTGCCTCTCACATCTATCCTGTAGGAATTCAGGTTGGCAAGTTCTATGGGGAAGCCCATTGCTGCCTATGTTTTAAGCAGCATGGGAGATTTCAGATTCAAAATCTCTGTGAAAAAGCGTCAGAGAAGCTTCCCCATTTAGAATCCAGCATATCTCACTGAACCAAAGAAGTGGTAGTTAGAAGGGAGTTCGAGCTGCAAGCAGTTTGGTTTGGGAAATTAGACGCGAAATCAAACTGCAAATGCCTTCCAAAAGGCTTGGAAAAGTGTGCTCTATATCTCTGCCAAACAGACTCCCCGGAGGTTGAGCTTACAGAAGCAAGTTTAACTCTAAGGGAGGAAGCAGCAGAATGTGCCTCTCACATCTAGCCTGTAGGAATTCAGGTTGGCAAGTTCTATGGGGAAGCCCATTGGCGCCTACGTTGGAAACGGGTTTGGAAATTTCAGTTTCAAAATCTCTGTGAAAAAGCATCAGAGAAGCTTCTGCGTTTAGAATGCAGCATATCTCACTGAAGCTAAGAAGTGGTAGTTAGAAGGGAGTTAGAGCTGCAAGCAGTTTGGTTTGGGAAATTAGACGCGAAATCAAACTGCAAATGCCTTCCAACAGGCTTGGAAAAGTATGTACTATATCTCTGCCAAACAGACTCCCCGGAGGTTGAGCTTACAGAAGCAAGTTTAACTCTAAGGGAGGAAGCAGCAGAATGAGCCTCTCACATCTAGCCTGTAGGAATTCAGGTTGGCAAGTTCTATGGGGAAGCCCATTGCTGCCTATGGTGGAAACGGCATGGGAGATTTCAGTTTCAAAATCTCTGTGAAAAAGCGTCAGAGAAGCTTCCCCGCTTAGAATCCAGCATATCTCACTGAACCGAAGAAGTTGTAGTTAGAGGGGAGTTAGAGCTGCAAGCCGTTTATTTTCGGAAATTAGACTCGAAATCACATTGCAAATGCCTTCCAACAGGCTTGGAAAAGTGTGTTCTACATCTCTCCCAAACAGACGCCTCGGAGGTTGAGCTTTAGAAGCAAGTTTAACTCTAAGGGAGGAATCAGCAGAATGTGCCTCTCACATCTATCCGGTAGGAATTCAGGTTGGCAAGTTCTATGTGGAAGCCCATTGGCGCCTATGTTGGAAACGGGTTTTTAAATTTCAGTTTCAAAATCTCTGTGAAAAAGCGTCAGAGAAGCTTCCCCGTTTAGAATCCAGCATATCTCACGGAACCGAAGAAGTGGTAGTTAGAAGGGAGTTAGAGGTGCAAGCAGTTTGGTTTGGGAAATTAGACGCGAAATCAAACTGCAAATGCCTTCCAACAGGCTTGGAGAAGTGTGTTCTATATCTCTGCCAAATAGACTCCCAGGAGGTTGAGCTTTCAGAAGCTAGTTTAGCTCTAAAGGAGGAAGCAGCAGAATGTGCCTCTCACATCTAGCCTGTAGGAATTCAGGTTTGCAAGTTCTATGGGGAAGTCCATTGCTGCCTATGGTGGAACCGGCATGGGAGATTTCAGTTTCAAAATCTATGTGAAAAAGCGTCAGAGAAGCTTCCCCGTTTAGAATCCAGCATATCTCACGGAACCGAAGAAGTGGTAGTTAGAAGGGAGTTAGAGCTGCAAGCAGTTTGGTTTGGGAAATTAGACGCGAAATCTAACTGCAAATGCCTTCCAACAGGCTTGGAAAAGTGTGTTCTATATCTCTGCCAAACAGACTCCCAGGAGGTTGAGCTTTCAGAAACTAGTTTAACTCTAAGGGAGGAAGCAGCAGAATGTGCCTCTCACATCTAGCCTGTGGGAATTCAGGTTGGCAAGTTCTATGGGGAATCCAATTGGCGCCTACGTTGGAAACGGGTTTGGAAATTTCAGTTTCAAAATCTCTGTGAAAAAGCGTAAGAGAAGCTTCCCCGTTTAGAATCCAGCATATCGACCTGAACGGAAGAAGTGGTAGTTAGAAGGGAGTTAGAGCTTCAAGCAGTTTGGTTTGGGAAATTAGAAGCGCAATCAAACTGCAAATGCCTTCCAACAGGCTTGGAAAAGTGTGTTCTATATCTCTGCCAAACACACTGCCCGGAGGTTGAGCTTTCAGAAGCAAGTTTCACTCTAAGGGAGGAAGCAGCAGAATGTGCCTCTCACATCTAGCCTGTAGGAATTCAGGTTGGCAAGTTCTATGGGGAAGCCCATTGGCGCCTACGTTGGAAACGGGTTTGGAAATTTCAGTTTCAAAATCTCTGTGAAAAAGCGTCAGAGAAGGTTCTGCGTTTAGAATCCAGCATATCTCACTGAACCTAAGAAGTGGTAGTTAGAATGGAGTTAGAGCTGCAAGCAGTTTGGTTTGGGAAATTAGACGCGAAATCAAACTGCAAATGCCTTCCAACAGGCTTGGAAAAGTATGTTCTATATCTCTGCCAAAAAGACTCCCCGGAGGTTGAGATTTCAGAAGCTCGTTTAACTCTAAGGGAGGAAGCAGCAGAATGTGCCTCTCACATCTAGCCTGTAGGAATTCAGGTTGGCAAGTTCTGTGGGGAAGCCCATTGCTGCCTATGTTTTAAGCAGCATGGGAGATTTCAGTTTCAAAATCTCTGTGAAAAAGCGTCAGAGAAGCTTCCCCGTTTAGAATCCAGCATATTTCACTGAACCGAAGAAGTAGTAGTTAGAAGGGAGTTAGAGCAGCAAGCAGTTTGGTTTGGGAAATTAGATGCGAAATCACAATGCAAATGCCTTAAAACAGGCTTGGAAAAGTGTGTTCTATATCTCTGCCAAACACACTGCCCGGAGGATGAGCTTTCAGAAGCTAGTTTAACTCTAAGGGAGGAAGCAGCAGAATGTGCATCTCACATATAGTCTGTAGGAATTCAGGTTGGCAAGTTCTATGGGGAAGCCCAGGAGCCTACGTTGGAAACCGGTTTGGAAATTTCAGTTTCAAAATCTCTGTGAAAAAAGCGTCAGAGAAGCTTCTCCGTTTAGAATCCAGCATATCTCACTGAACCGAAGAAGTGGTAGTTAGAAGGGAGTTCGAACTGCAAGCAGTTTGGTTTGGGAAATTAGACGCGAAATCTCATTGCAAATGCCTTCCCACAGGCTTGGAAAATTGTGCTCTATATCTCTGCCAAACAAACTGCCCGGAGGATGAGCTTTCAGAAGCAAGTGTAACGCTAAGGGTGGAAGCAGCAGAATGTGCCTCTCACATCTAGCCTGTAGGAATTCAGGTTGGCAAGTTCTGTGGGGAAGCCCATTGCTGCCTATGTTTTAAGCAGCATGGGAGATTTCAGTTTCAAAATCTCTGTGAAAAAGCGTCAGAGAAGCTTCCCCGTTTAGAATCCAGCATATCTCACTGAACTGAAGAAGTGGTAGTTAGAAGGGAGTTCGAGCTGCACGCAGTTTGGATTCGGAAATTAGACGCGAAATCACAGTGCAAATGCCTTCCCACAGGCTTGGAAAAGTGTGCTCTATATCTCTGCCAAACAAACTGCCCGGAGGATGAGCTGTCAGAAGCTAGTTTAACTCTAAGGGAGGAAGCAGTAGAATGTGCCTCTCACATCTAGCTTCTAGGAATTCAGGTTGGCAAGTTCTATGGGGAAGGCCATTGGTGCCTACGTTGGAAACGGGTATGGATATTTCAGTTTCAAAATCTCTGTGAAAAAGCGTCAGAGAAGCTTCCCCGTTTAGAATCCAGCATATCTCACTGAACCAAAGAAGTGGTAGTTAGAAGGGAGTTCGAGCTGCAAGCAGTTTGGTTTGGGAAATTAGACGCGAAATCAAACTGCAAATGCCTTCCAACAGGCTTGGAAAAGTGTGCTCTATATCTCTGCCAAACAGACTCCCCGGAGGTTGAGCTTACAGAAGCAAGTTTAACTCTAAGTGAGGAAGCAGCAGAATTTGCCTCTCACATCTAGCCTGTAGGAATTCAGGTTGGCAAGTTCTATGGTGAAGCCCATTGCTGCCTATGGTGGGAACGGCATGGGAGATTTCAGTTTCAAAATCCCTGTGAAAAAGCGTCAGAGAAGCTTCCCCGTTTAGAATCCAGCATATCTCACTGAACCGAAGAAGTTGTAGTTAGAAGGGAGTTAGAGATGCGAGCCGTTTGTTTTCGGAAATTAGACGCGAAATCACATTGCAAATGCCTTCCAACAGGCTTGCAAAAGTGTGTTCTATATCTCTGCAAAACAGACGCCTCGGAGGTTGAGCTTTAGAAGCAAGTTTAACTCTAAGGGAGGAATCAGCAGAATGTGCCTCTCACATCTATCCTGTAGGAATTCAGGTTGGCAAGTTCTATGGGGAAGCCCATTGCTGCCTATGTTTTAAGCAGCATGGGAGATTTCAGATTCAAAATCTCTGTGAAAAAGCGTCAGAGAAGCTTCCCCATTTAGAATCCAGCATATCTCACTGAACCAAAGAAGTGGTAGTTAGAAGGGAGTTCGAGCTGCAAGCAGTTTGGTTTGGGAAATTAGACGCGAAATCAAACTGCAAATGCCTTCCAAAAGGCTTGGAAAAGTGTGCTCTATATCTCTGCCAAACAGACTCCCCGGAGGTTGAGCTTACAGAAGCAAGTTTAACTCTAAGGGAGGAAGCAGCAGAATGTGCCTCTCACATCTAGCCTGTAGGAATTCAGGTTGGCAAGTTCTATGGGGAAGCCCATTGGCGCCTACGTTGGAAACGGGTTTGGAAATTTCAGTTTCAAAATCTCTGTGAAAAAGCATCAGAGAAGCTTCTGCGTTTAGAATGCAGCATATCTCACTGAAGCTAAGAAGTGGTAGTTAGAAGGGAGTTAGAGCTGCAAGCAGTTTGGTTTGGGAAATTAGACGCGAAATCAAACTGCAAATGCCTTCCAACAGGCTTGGAAAAGTATGTACTATATCTCTGCCAAACAGACTCCCCGGAGGTTGAGCTTACAGAAGCAAGTTTAACTCTAAGGGAGGAAGCAGCAGAATGAGCCTCTCACATCTAGCCTGTAGGAATTCAGGTTGGCAAGTTCTATGGGGAAGCCCATTGCTGCCTATGGTGGAAACGGCATGGGAGATTTCAGTTTCAAAATCTCTGTGAAAAAGCGTCAGAGAAGCTTCCCCGCTTAGAATCCAGCATATCTCACTGAACCGAAGAAGTTGTAGTTAGAGGGGAGTTAGAGCTGCAAGCCGTTTATTTTCGGAAATTAGACTCGAAATCACATTGCAAATGCCTTCCAACAGGCTTGGAAAAGTGTGTTCTACATCTCTCCCAAACAGACGCCTCGGAGGTTGAGCTTTAGAAGCAAGTTTAACTCTAAGGGAGGAATCAGCAGAATGTGCCTCTCACATCTATCCGGTAGGAATTCAGGTTGGCAAGTTCTATGTGGAAGCCCATTGGCGCCTATGTTGGAAACGGGTTTTTAAATTTCAGTTTCAAAATCTCTGTGAAAAAGCGTCAGAGAAGCTTCCCCGTTTAGAATCCAGCATATCTCACGGAACCGAAGAAGTGGTAGTTAGAAGGGAGTTAGAGGTGCAAGCAGTTTGGTTTGGGAAATTAGACGCGAAATCAAACTGCAAATGCCTTCCAACAGGCTTGGAGAAGTGTGTTCTATATCTCTGCCAAATAGACTCCCAGGAGGTTGAGCTTTCAGAAGCTAGTTTAGCTCTAAAGGAGGAAGCAGCAGAATGTGCCTCTCACATCTAGCCTGTAGGAATTCAGGTTTGCAAGTTCTATGGGGAAGTCCATTGCTGCCTATGGTGGAACCGGCATGGGAGATTTCAGTTTCAAAATCTATGTGAAAAAGCGTCAGAGAAGCTTCCCCGTTTAGAATCCAGCATATCTCACGGAACCGAAGAAGTGGTAGTTAGAAGGGAGTTAGAGCTGCAAGCAGTTTGGTTTGGGAAATTAGACGCGAAATCTAACTGCAAATGCCTTCCAACAGGCTTGGAAAAGTGTGTTCTATATCTCTGCCAAACAGACTCCCAGGAGGTTGAGCTTTCAGAAACTAGTTTAACTCTAAGGGAGGAAGCAGCAGAATGTGCCTCTCACATCTAGCCTGTGGGAATTCAGGTTGGCAAGTTCTATGGGGAATCCAATTGGCGCCTACGTTGGAAACGGGTTTGGAAATTTCAGTTTCAAAATCTCTGTGAAAAAGCGTAAGAGAAGCTTCCCCGTTTAGAATCCAGCATATCGACCTGAACGGAAGAAGTGGTAGTTAGAAGGGAGTTAGAGCTTCAAGCAGTTTGGTTTGGGAAATTAGAAGCGCAATCAAACTGCAAATGCCTTCCAACAGGCTTGGAAAAGTGTGTTCTATATCTCTGCCAAACACACTGCCCGGAGGTTGAGCTTTCAGAAGCAAGTTTCACTCTAAGGGAGGAAGCAGCAGAATGTGCCTCTCACATCTAGCCTGTAGGAATTCAGGTTGGCAAGTTCTATGGGGAAGCCCATTGGCGCCTACGTTGGAAACGGGTTTGGAAATTTCAGTTTCAAAATCTCTGTGAAAAAGCGTCAGAGAAGGTTCTGCGTTTAGAATCCAGCATATCTCACTGAACCTAAGAAGTGGTAGTTAGAATGGAGTTAGAGCTGCAAGCAGTTTGGTTTGGGAAATTAGACGCGAAATCAAACTGCAAATGCCTTCCAACAGGCTTGGAAAAGTATGTTCTATATCTCTGCCAAAAAGACTCCCCGGAGGTTGAGATTTCAGAAGCTCGTTTAACTCTAAGGGAGGAAGCAGCAGAATGTGCCTCTCACATCTAGCCTGTAGGAATTCAGGTTGGCAAGTTCTGTGGGGAAGCCCATTGCTGCCTATGTTTTAAGCAGCATGGGAGATTTCAGTTTCAAAATCTCTGTGAAAAAGCGTCAGAGAAGCTTCCCCGTTTAGAATCCAGCATATTTCACTGAACCGAAGAAGTAGTAGTTAGAAGGGAGTTAGAGCAGCAAGCAGTTTGGTTTGGGAAATTAGATGCGAAATCACAATGCAAATGCCTTAAAACAGGCTTGGAAAAGTGTGTTCTATATCTCTGCCAAACACACTGCCCGGAGGATGAGCTTTCAGAAGCTAGTTTAACTCTAAGGGAGGAAGCAGCAGAATGTGCATCTCACATATAGTCTGTAGGAATTCAGGTTGGCAAGTTCTATGGGGAAGCCCAGGAGCCTACGTTGGAAACCGGTTTGGAAATTTCAGTTTCAAAATCTCTGTGAAAAAAGCGTCAGAGAAGCTTCTCCGTTTAGAATCCAGCATATCTCACTGAACCGAAGAAGTGGTAGTTAGAAGGGAGTTCGAACTGCAAGCAGTTTGGTTTGGGAAATTAGACGCGAAATCTCATTGCAAATGCCTTCCCACAGGCTTGGAAAATTGTGCTCTATATCTCTGCCAAACAAACTGCCCGGAGGATGAGCTTTCAGAAGCAAGTGTAACGCTAAGGGTGGAAGCAGCAGAATGTGCCTCTCACATCTAGCCTGTAGGAATTCAGGTTGGCAAGTTCTGTGGGGAAGCCCATTGCTGCCTATGTTTTAAGCAGCATGGGAGATTTCAGTTTCAAAATCTCTGTGAAAAAGCGTCAGAGAAGCTTCCCCGTTTAGAATCCAGCATATCTCACTGAACTGAAGAAGTGGTAGTTAGAAGGGAGTTCGAGCTGCACGCAGTTTGGATTCGGAAATTAGACGCGAAATCACACTGCAAATGCCTTCCCACAGGCTTGGAAAATTGTGCTCTATATCTCTGCCAAACAAACTGCCCGGAGGATGAGCTTTCAGAAGCTAGTTTAACTCTAAGGGAGGAAGCAGTAGAATGTGCCTCTCACATCTAGCTTCTAGGAATTCAGGTTGGCAAGTTCTATGGGGAAGCCCTTTGGCGCCTACGTTGGAAATGGGTATGGATATTTCAGTTTCAAAATCTCTGTGAAAAAGCGTCAGAGAAGCTTCCCCGTTTAGAATCCAGCATATCTCACTGAACCAAAGAAGTGGTAGTTAGAAGGGAGTTCGAGCTGCAAGCAGTTTGGTTTGGGAAATTAGACCCGAAATCACATTGCAAATGCCTTCCAACAGGCTTGGAAAAGTGTGCTCTATATCTCTGCCAAACAAACTGCCCGGAGGATGAGCTTTCAGAAGCTAGTTTAACTCTAAGGGAGGAAGCAGCAGAATGTGCCTCTCACATCTAGCCTGTAGGAATTCAGGTTGGCAAGTTCTATGGGGAAGCCCATTGGCGCCTATGTTGGAAACGGGTTTGGAAATTTCAGTTTCAAAATCTCTGTGAAAAAGCATCAGAGAAGCTTCCCCGTTTAGAATCCAGCATATCTCACTGAACCGAAGAAGTGGTAGTTAGAAGGGAGTTAGAGCTGCAAGCAGTTTGGTTTGGGAAATTAGACGCGAAATCAAACTTCAAATGCCTTCCAACAGGCTTGGAAAAGTGTGTTCTATATCTCTGCCAAACAGACTCCCCGGAGGTTGAGCTTTCAGAAGCTAGTTTAACTCTAAGGGAGGAAGCAGCAGAATGTGCCTCTCACATCTAGCCCGTAGGAAGTCAGGTTGGCAAGTTCTATGGGGAAGCCCATTGGCGCCTACGTTGGAAACGGGTTTGGAAATTTCAGTTTCAAATTATCTGTGAAAAAGCGTCAGAGAAGCTTCCCCGTTTAGAGTCCAGCATATCTCACTGAACCGAAGAAGAGGTAGTTAGAAGGGAGTTAGAGCTGCAAGCCGTTTGTTTTCGGAAATTAGACGCAAAATTACATTGCAAATGCCTTCCAACAGGCTTGGAAAAGTGTGTTCTATATCTCTGCCAAACAGACGCCTCGGAGGTTGAGCTTTAGAAGCAAGTTTAACTCTAAGGGAGGAATCAGCAGAATGTTCCTCTCACATCTAGCCTGTAGGAATTCAGGTTGGCAAGTTCTATGGGGAAGCCCATTGGCGCCTATGTTGGAAACGGGTTTGGAAATTTCAGTTTCAAAATCTCTGTGAAAAAGCGTCAGAGAAGCTTCCCCATGTAGAATCCAGTATATCTCACTGAACCGAAGAAGTGCTAGTTAGAAGGGAGTTAGAGCTGCAAGCAGTTTGGTTTGGGAAATTAGACGCGAAATCAAACTGCAAATGCCTTCCAACAGGCTTGGAAAAGTGTGTTCTATATCTCTGCCAAACAGACTCCCAGGAGGTTGAGCTTTCAGAAGCTAGTTTAGCTCTAAAGGAGGAAGCAGCAGAATGTGCCTCTCACATCTAGCCTGTAGGAATTCAGGTTGGCAAGTTCTATGGGGAAGCCCAATGCTGCCTATGGTGGAAACGGCATGGGAGATTTCAGATTCAAAATCTCTGTGAAAAAGCGTCAGAGAAGCTTCTGCATTTAGAATCCAGCATATCTCACTGAACCGAAGAAGTGGTATTTAGAACGGAGTTAGAGCTGCAAGCCGTTTGTTTTCGGAAATTAGACGCGAAATCACTTTGCAAATGCCTTCCAACAGGCTTGGAAAAGTGTGTCCTATATCTCTGTCAAACAGACTCCCCGGAGGTTGAGCTTTCAGAAGCTAGTTTAACTCTAAGGGAGGAAGCAGCAGAATGTGCATCTCACATATATTGTGTAGGAATTCAGGTTGGCAAGTTCTATGGGGAAGCCCAGGAGCCTACGTTGGAAACGGGCTTGGAAATTTCAGTTTCAAAATCTCTGTGAAAAAGCGTCAGAGAAGCTTCTCCGTTTAGAATCCAGCATATCTCACTGAACCGAAGAAGTGGTAGTTAGAAGGGAGTTCGAGCTGCAAGCAGTTTGGTTTGATAAATTAGACGCGAAATCACATTGCAAATGCCTTCCAACAGGCTTGGAAAAGTGTGCTCTATATCTATGCCAAACAAACTGCCCGGAGGATGAGCTTTCAGAAGCTAGTTTAACTCTAAGTGAGGAAGCAGCAGAATGTGCCTCTCACATCTAGCCTGTAGGAATTCAGGTTGGCAAGTTCTATGGGGAAGCCCATTGCTGTCTATGGTGGAAACGGCAAGGGAGATTTCAGTTTCAAAATCTCTGTGATAAAGCGTCAGAGAAGCTTCCCCGTTTAGAATTCAGCATATCTCACTGAACCGAAGAAGTGGTAGTTAGAAGGGAGTTCGAGCTGCAAGCAGTTAGGTTAGGGAAATTAGACGCGAAATCTCATTGCAAATGCCTGCCAAAAGGCTTGGAAAAGTGTGTTCTATATCACTGCCAAACAGACTCCCCGGAGGTTGAGCTTTCAGAAGCAAGTTTAACTCTAAGGGAGGAAGCAGCAGAATGTGCCTCTCACATCTAGCCTGTAGGAATTCAGGTTGGCAAGTTCTATGGGGAAGCCCATTGCTGCCTATGGTGGAAACGGCATGGGAGATTTCAGTTTCAAAATCTCTGTGAAAAAGCGTCAGAGAAGCTTCCCCGTTTAGAATGCAGCATATCTCACTGAACCGAAGAAGTTGTAGTTAGAAGGGAGTTAGAGCTGCAAGCCGTTTGTTTTCGGAAATTAGACGCGAAATCACATTGCAAATGCCTTCCAACAGGCTTGGAAAAGTGTGTTCTATATCTCTGCCAAACAGACTCCCCGGAGGTTGAGCTTTCAGAAGCAAGTTTAACTCTAAGGGAGGAAGCAGCAGAATGTGCCTCTCACATCTAGCCTGTAGGAATTCAGGTTGGCAAGTTCTATGGGGAAGCCCATTGGCGCCTACGTTGGAAACGGGTTTGGAAATTTCAGTTTCAAAATCTCTGTGAAAAAGCATCAGAGAAGCTTCTGCGTTTAGAATCCAGCATATCTCACTGAACCTAAGAAGTGGTAGTTAGAATGGATTTAGAGCTGCAAGCAGTTTGGTTTGGGAAATTAGACGCGAAATCACACTGCAAATGCCTTCCAAGAGGCTTGGAAAAGTGTGTTCTATATCTCTGCCAAACAGACTCCCCGGAGGTTGAGCTTACAGAAGCAAGTTTAACTCTAAGGGAGGAAGCAGCAGAATGTGCCTCTCACATCTAGCCTGTAGGAATTCAGGTTGGCAAGTTCTATGGGCAAGCCCATTGCTTCCTACGGTGGAAACGGCATGGGAGATTTCAGTTTCAAAATCTCTGTGAAAAAGCGTCAGAGAAGCTTCCCCTTTTAGAATCCAGCATATCTCACTGAACCGAAGAAGTTGTAGTTAGAAGGGAGTTAGAGCACAAGCAGTTTGTTTTGGGAAATTAGACGCGAAATCAAACTGCAAATGCCTTCCAACAGGCTTGGAAAATGTGTTCTATATCTCTGCCAAACACAATGCCAGGAGGTTGAGCTTTCAGAAGGTAGTTTAACTCTAAGAGAGGAAGCAGCAGAATGTGCCTCTCACATCTAGCCTTTAGGAATTCAGGTTGGCAAGTTCTATGGGGAAGCCCATTGGCGCCTACATTGGAAACGGGTTTGGAAATTTCAGTTTCAAAATCTCAGTGAAAAAGCGTCAGAGAAGCTTCTCCGATTAGAATCCAGCATATCTCACTGAACCGAAGAAGTGGAAGTTAGAAGGGAGTTCGAGCTGCAAGCAGTTTGGTTTGGGAAATTAGACGCGAAATCACTTTGCAAAAGCCTTCCAACAGGATGGAAAATTGTGATCTATATCTCTGCCAAACAGACTCCCCGGAGGTTGAGCTTTCAGAAGCAAGTTTAACTCTAAGGGAGGAAGCAGCAGAATGTGCCTCTCACATCTAGCCTGTAGGAATTCAGGTTGGCAAGGTCTATGGGGAATCCAATTGGCGCCTACGTTGGAAACGGGTTTGGAAATTTCAGTTTCAAAATCTCTGTGAAAAAGCATCAGAGAAGGTTCTGCGTTTAGAATCCAGCATATCTCACTGAACCTAAGAAGTGGTAGTTAGAATGGAGTTAGAGCTACAAGCAGTTTGGTTTGGGAAATTAGACGCGAAATCAAACTGCAAATGCCTTCCAACAGGCTTGGAAAAGTATGTTCTATATCTCTGCCAAACAGACTCCCCGGAGGTTGAGCTTACAGAAGCAAGTTTAACTCTAAGGGAGGAAGCAGCAGAATGTGCCTCTCACATCTAGCCTGTAGGAATTCTGGTTGGCAAGTTCTATGGGGAAGCCCATTGCTGTCTATGGTGGAAACGGCATGGGAGATTTCAGTTTCAAAATCTCTGTGATAAAGCGTCAGAGAAGCTTCCCGGTTTAGAATTCAGCATATCTCACTGAACCGAAGAAGTGGTAGTTAGAAGGGAGTTCGAGCTGCAAGCAGTTTGGTTTGGGAAATTAGACGCGAAATCTCATTGCAAATGCCTTCCAACAGGCTTGGAAAAGTGTGTTCTATATCTCTGCCAAACAGACTCCCCGCAGGTTGAGCTTACAGAAGCAAGTTTAACTCTAAGGGAGGAAGCAGCAGAATGTGCCTCTCACATCTAGCCTGTAGGAATTCAGGTTGGCAAGTTCTATGGGAAAGCCCATTGCTGCCTATGGTGGAAACGGCATGGGAGATTTCAGTTTCAAAATCTCTGTGAAAAAGCGTCAGAGAAGCTTCTCCGTTTAGAATCCAGCATATCTACCTGAACGGAAGAAGTGGTAGTTAGAAGGGAGTTAGAGCTGTAAGCAGTTTGGTTTGGGAAATTAGACGCGAAATCAAACTGCAAATGCCTTCCAACAGGCTTGGAAAAGTGTGTTCTATGTCTCTGCCAAACAGACTCCCAGGAGGTTGAGCTTTCAGAAACTAGTTTAACTCTAAGGGAGGAAGCAGCAGAATGTGCCTCTCACATCTAGCCTGTGGGAATTCAGGTTGGCAAGTTCTATGGGGAATCCAATTGGCGCCTACGTTGGAAACGGGATTGGAAATTTCAGTTTCAAAATCTCTGTGAAAAAGCGTAAGAGAAGCTTCCCCGTTTAGAATCCAGCATATCTACCTGAACGGAAGAAGTGGTAGTTAGAAGGGAGTTAGAGCTTCAAGCAGTTTGGTTTGGGAAATTAGACGCGCAATCAAACTGCAAATGCCTTCCAACAGGCTTGGAAAAGTGTGTTCTATATCTCTGCCAAACAGACTCCCCGGAGGTTGAGCTTACAGAAGCAAGTTTAACTCTAAGGGAGGAAGCAGCAGAATGTGCCTCTCACATCTAGCCTGTAGGAATTCAGGTTGGCAAGTTCTATGGGGAAGCCCTTTGCTGCCTATGGTGGAAACGGCATGGGAGATTTCAGTTTCAAAATCTCTGTGAAAAAGCGTCAGAGAAGCTTCCCCGTTTAGAATGCAGCATATGTCACTGAACCGAAGAAGTTGTAGTTAGAAGGGAGTTAGAGCTGCAAGCCGTTTGTTTTCGGAAATTAGACGCGAAATCACATTGCAAATGCCTTCCAACAGGCTTGGAAAAGTGTGTTCTATATCTCTGCCAAACAGACTCCCCGGAGGTTGAGGTTTCAGAAGCTAGTTTAACTCTAAGGGAGGAATCAGCAGAATGTGCCTCTCACATCTAGCCCGTAGGAATTCAGGTTGGCAAGTTCTATGGGGAAGCCAATTGGCGCCTACGTTGGAAACGGCATGGGAGATTTCAGTTTCAAAATCTGTGCGAAAAAGCGTCAGAGAACCTTCCAAGTTTAGAATCCAGGATATCTAACTGAACCGAAGAAGTGGTAGTTACAAGGGAGTTAGAGCTGCAAGCAGTTTGGTTTGGGAAATTAGACGCGAAATCAAACAGCAAATGCCTTCCAACAGGCTTGGAAAAGTGTGTTCTATATCTCTGCCAAACACACTGCCCGGAGGTTGAGCTTTCAGAAGCAAGTTTCACTCTAAGGGAGGAAGCAGCAGAATGTGCCTCTCACATCTAGCCTGTAGGAATTCAGGTTGGCAAGTTCTATGGGGAAGCCCATTGGCGCCTACGTTGGAAACGGGTTTGGAAATTTCAGTTTCAAAATCTCTGTGAAAAAGCATCAGAGAAGGTTCTGCGTTTAGAATCCAGCATATCTCACTGAACCTAAGAAGTGGTAGTTAGAAGGGAGTTAGAGCTGCAAGCCGTTTGTTTACGGAAATTAGACGCGAAATTACATTGCAAATGCCTTCCAACAGGCTTGGAAAAGTGTGTTCTATATCTCTGCCAAACAGACGCCTCGGAGGTTGAGCTTTAGAAGCAAGTTTAACTCTAAGGGAGGAATCAGCAGAATGTGCCTCTCACATCTATCCTGTAGGAATTCAGGTTGGCAAGTTCTATGGGGAAGCCCATTGCAGCCTATGTTTTAAGCAGCATGGGAGATTTCAGTTTCAAAATCTCTGTGAAAAAGCGTCAGAGAAGCTTCCCCGTTTAGAATCCAGCATATCTCACTGAACCGAAGAAGTGGTAGTTAGAAGGGAGTTCGAGCTGCACGCAGTTTGGATTCGGAAATTAGACGCGAAATCACAGTGCAAATGCCTTCCCACAGGCTTGGAAAAGTGTGCTCTATATCTCTGCCAAACAAACTGCCCGGAGGATGAGCTTTCAGAAGCTAGTTTAACTCTAAGGGAGGAAGCAGCAGAATGTGCCTCTCACATCTAGCCTGTAGGAATTCAGGTTGGCAATTTCTATGGGGAAGCCAATTGGCGCCTACGTTGGAAACGGCATGGGAGATTTCAGTTTCAAAATCTGTGCGAAAAAGCGTCAGAGAACCTTCGCCGTTTAGAATCCAGGATATCTCACTGAACCGAAGAAGTGGTAGTTAGAAGGGAGTTCGAGCTGCAAGCAGTTTGGTTTGGGAAATTAGACGCGAAATCAAACTGCGAATGCCTTCCAACAGGCTTGGAGAAGTGTGTTCTATATCTCTGCCAAATAGACTCCCAGGAGGTTGAGCTTTCAGAAGCTAGTTTAGCTCTAAAGGAGGAAGCAGCAGAATGTGCCTCTCACATCTAGCCTGTAGGAATTCAGGTTGGCAAGTTCTATGGGGAAGTCCATTGCTGCCTATGGTGGAACCGGCATGGGAGATTTCAGTTTCAAAATCTCTCTCTGTGGAAAAGCGTCAGAGAAGCTTCTCCGTTTAGAATCCAGCATATCTCACTGAACCGAAGAAGTGGTATTTAGAAGGGAGTTAGAGCTGCAAGCCGTTTGTTTTCGGAAATTAGACGCGAAATCACTTTGCAAATGCCTTCCAACAGGCTTGGAAAAGTGTGTTCTATATCTCTGCCAAACAGACTCCCCGGAGGTTGAGCTTTCAGAAGCAAGTTTAACTCTAAGGGAGGAAGCAGCAGAATGTGCCTCTCACATCTAGCCTGTAGGAATTCAGGTTGGCAAGTTCTATGGGGAAGCCCATTGGCGCCTACGTTGGAAACGGGTTTGGAAATTTCAGTTTCAAAATCTCTGTGAAAAAGCATCAGAGAAGCTTCTGCGTTTAGAATCCAGCATATCTCACTGAACCTAAGAAGTGGTAGTTAGAATGGATTTAGAGCTGCAAGCAGTTTGGTTTGGGAAATTAGACGCGAAATCACACTGCAAATGCCTTCCAACAGGCTTGGAAAAGTGTGTTCTATATCTCTGCCAAACAGACTCCCCGGAGGTTGAGCTTACAGAAGCAAGTTTAACTCTAAGGGAGGAAGCAGCAGAATGTGCCTCTCACATCTAGCCTGTAGGAATTCAGGTTGGCAAGTTCTATGGGGAAGCCCATTGCTTCCTACGGTGGAAACGGCATGGGAGATTTCAGTTTCAAAATCTCTGTGAAAAAGCGTCAGAGAAGCTTCCCCGTTTAGAATCCAGCATATCTCACTGAACCGAAGAAGTTGTAGTTAGAAGGGAGTTAGAGCACAAGCAGTTTGTTTTGGGAAATTAGACGCGAAATCAAACTGCAAATGCCTTCCAACAGGCTTGGAAAATGTGTTCTATATCTCTGCCAAACACAATGCCAGGAGGTTGAGCTTTCAGAAGGTAGTTTAACTCTAAGAGAGGAAGCAGCAGAATGTGCCTCTCACATCTAGCCTTTAGGAATTCAGGTTGGCAAGTTCTATGGCGAAGCCCATTGGCGCCTACATTGGAAACGGGTTTGGAAATTTCAGTTTCAAAATCTCTGTGAAAAAGCGTCAGAGAAGCTTCTCCGATTAGAATCCAGCATATCTCACTGAACCGAAGAAGTGGTAGTTAGAAGGGAGTTCGAGCTGCAAGCAGTTTGGTTTGGGAAATTAGAGGCGAAATCACTTTGCAAAAGCCTTCCAACAGGATGGAAAATTGTGATCTATATCTCTGCCAAACAGACTCCCCGGAGGTTGAGCTTTCAGAAGCAAGTTTAACTCTAAGGGAGGAAGCAGCAGAATGTGCCTCTCACATCTAGCCTGTAGGAATTCAGGTTGGCAAGTTCTATGGGGAATCCAATTGGCGCCTACGTTGGAAACGGGTTTGGAAATTTCAGTTTCAAAATCTCTGTGAAAAAGCATCAGAGAAGGTTCTGCGTTTAGAATCCAGCATATCTCACTGAACCTAAGAAGTGGTAGTTAGAATGGAGTTAGAGCTGCAAGCAGTTTGGTTTGGGAAATTAGACGCGAAATCAAACTGCAAATGCCTTCCAACAGGCTTGGAAAAGTATGTTCTATATCTCTGCCAAAGAGACTCCCCGGAGGTTGAGCTTACAGAAGCAAGTTTAACTCTAAGGGAGGAAGCAGCAGAATGTGCCTCTCACATCTAGCCTGTAGGAATTCTGGTTGGCAAGTTCTATGGGGAAGCCCATTGCTGTCTATGGTGGAAACGGCATGGGAGATTTCAGTTTCAAAATCTCTGTGATAAAGCGTCAGAGAAGCTTCCCCGTTTAGAATTCAGCATATCTCACTGAACCGAAGAAGTGGTAGTTAGAAGGGAGTTCGAGCTGCAAGCAGTTTGGTTTGGGAAATTAGACGCGAAATCTCATTGCAAATGCCTTCCAAAAGGCCTGGAAAAGTGTGTTCTATATCTCTGCCAAACAGACTCCCCGGAGGTTGAGCTTTCAGAAGCAAGTTTAACTCTAAGGGAGGAAGCAGCAGAATGTGCCTCTCACGTCTAGCCTGTAGGAATTCAGGTTGGCAAGTTCTATGGGGAAGCCCATTTCTGCCTATGGTGGAAACGACATGGGAGATTTCAGTTTCAAAATCTCTGTGAAAAAGCGTCAGAGAAGCTTCTCCGTTTAGAATCCAGCATATCTACCTGAACGGAAGAAGTGGTAGTTAGAAGGGAGTTAGAGCTGTAAGCAGTTTGGTTTGGGAAATTAGACGCGAAATCAAACTGCAAATGCCTTCCAACAGGCTTGGAAAAGTGTGTTCTATGTCTCTGCCAAACAGACTCCCAGGAGGTTGAGCTTTCAGAAACTAGTTTAACTCTAAGGGAGGAAGCAGCAGAATGTGCCTCTCACATCTAGCCTGTGGGAATTCAGGTTGGCAAGTTCTATGGGGAATCCAATTGGCGCCTACGTTGGAAACGGGATTGGAAATTTCAGTTTCAAAATCTCTGTGAAAAAGCGTAAGAGAAGCTTCCCCGTTTAGAATCCAGCATATCTACCTGAACGGAAGAAGTGGTAGTTAGAAGGGAGTTAGAGTTTCAAGCAGTTTGGTTTGGGAAATTAGACGCGCAATCAAACTGCAAATGCCTTCCAACAGGCTTGGAAAAGTGTGTTCTATATCTCTGCCAAACAGACTCCCCGGAGGTTGAGCTTACAGAAGCAAGTTTAACTCTAAGGGAGGAAGCAGCAGAATGTGCCTCTCACATCTAGCCTGTAGGAATTCAGGTTGGCAAGTTCTATGGGGAAGCCCTTTGCTGCCTATGGTGGAAACGGCATGGGAGATTTCAGTTTCAAAATCTCTGTGAAAAAGCGTCAGAGAAGCTTCCCCGTTTAGAATGCAGCATATCTCACTGAACCGAAGAAGTTGTAGTTAGAAGGGCGTTAGAGCTGCAAGCCGTTTGTTTTCGGAAATTAGACGCGAAATCACATTGCAAATGCCTTCCAACAGGCTTGGAAAAGTGTGTTCTATATCTCTGCCAAACAGACTCCCCGGAGGTTGAGCTTACAGAAGCAAGTTTAACTCTAAGGGAGGAAGCAGCAGAATGTGCCTCTCACATCTAGCCTGTAGGAATTCAGGTTGGCAAGTTCTATGGGGAAGCCCTTTGCTGCCTATGGTCGAAACGGCATGGGAGATTTCAGTTTCAAAATCTCTGTGAAAAAGCATCAGAGAAGCTTCCCCGTTTAGAATCCAGCATATCTCACTGAACCGAAGAAGTGGTAGTTAGAAGGGAGTTAGAGCTGCAAGCAGTTTGGTTTGGGAAATTAGACGCGAAATCAAACTTCAAATGCCTTCCAACAGGCTTGGAAAAGTGTGTTCTATATCTCTGCCAAACAGACTCCCCGGAGGTTGAGCTTTCAGAAGCTAGTTTAACTCTAAGGGAGGAAGCAGCAGAATGTGCCTCTCACATCTAGCCCGTAGGAAGTCAGGTTGGCAAGTTCTATGGGGAAGCCCATTGGCGCCTACGTTGGAAACGGGTTTGGAAATTTCAGTTTCAAATTATCTGTGAAAAAGCGTCAGAGAAGCTTCCCCGTTTAGAGTCCAGCATATCTCACTGAACCGAAGAAGAGGTAGTTAGAAGGGAGTTAGAGCTGCAAGCCGTTTGTTTTCGGAAATTAGACGCAAAATTACATTGCAAATGCCTTCCAACAGGCTTGGAAAAGTGTGTTCTATATCTCTGCCAAACAGACGCCTCGGAGGTTGAGCTTTAGAAGCAAGTTTAACTCTAAGGGAGGAATCAGCAGAATGTTCCTCTCACATCTAGCCTGTAGGAATTCAGGTTGGCAAGTTCTATGGGGAAGCCCATTGGTGCCTATGTTGGAAACGGGTTTGGAAATTTCAGTTTCAAAATCTCTGTGAAAAAGCGTCAGAGAAGCTTCCCCATGTAGAATCCAGTATATCTCACTGAACCGAAGAAGTGCTAGTTAGAAGGGAGTTAGAGCTGCAAGCAGTTTGGTTTGGGAAATTAGACGCGAAATCAAACTGCAAATGCCTTCCAACAGGCTTGGAAAAGTGTGTTCTATATCTCTGCCAAACAGACTCCCAGGAGGTTGAGCTTTCAGAAGCTAGTTTAGCTCTAAAGGAGGAAGCAGCAGAATGTGCCTCTCACATCTAGCCTGTAGGAATTCAGGTTGGCAAGTTCTATGGGGAAGCCCAATGCTGCCTATGGTGGAAACGGCATGGGAGATTTCAGATTCAAAATCTCTGTGAAAAAGCGTCAGAGAAGCTTCTGCATTTAGAATCCAGCATATCTCACTGAACCGAAGAAGTGGTATTTAGAACGGAGTTAGAGCTGCAAGCCGTTTGTTTTCGGAAATTAGACGCGAAATCACTTTGCAAATGCCTTCCAACAGGCTTGGAAAAGTGTGTCCTATATCTCTGTCAAACAGACTCCCCGGAGGTTGAGCTTTCAGAAGCTAGTTTAACTCTAAGGGAGGAAGCAGCAGAATGTGCATCTCACATATATTGTGTAGGAATTCAGGTTGGCAAGTTCTATGGGGAAGCCCAGGAGCCTACGTTGGAAACGGGCTTGGAAATTTCAGTTTCAAAATCTCTGTGAAAAAGCGTCAGAGAAGCTTCTCCGTTTAGAATCCAGCATATCTCACTGAACCGAAGAAGTGGTAGTTAGAAGGGAGTTCGAGCTGCAAGCAGTTTGGTTTGATAAATTAGACGCGAAATCACATTGCAAATGCCTTCCAACAGGCTTGGAAAAGTGTGCTCTATATCTATGCCAAACAAACTGCCCGGAGGATGAGCTTTCAGAAGCTAGTTTAACTCTAAGTGAGGAAGCAGCAGAATGTGCCTCTCACATCTAGCCTGTAGGAATTCAGGTTGGCAAGTTCTATGGGGAAGCCCATTGCTGTCTATGGTGGAAACGGCAAGGGAGATTTCAGTTTCAAAATCTCTGTGATAAAGCGTCAGAGAAGCTTCCCCGTTTAGAATTCAGCATATCTCACTGAACCGAAGAAGTGGTAGTTAGAAGGGAGTTCGAGCTGCAAGCAGTTAGGTTAGGGAAATTAGACGCGAAATCTCATTGCAAATGCCTGCCAAAAGGCTTGGAAAAGTGTGTTCTATATCACTGCCAAACAGACTCCCCGGAGGTTGAGCTTTCAGAAGCAAGTTTAACTCTAAGGGAGGAAGCAGCAGAATGTGCCTCTCACATCTAGCCTGTAGGAATTCAGGTTGGCAAGTTCTATGGGGAAGCCCATTGCTGCCTATGGTGGAAACGGCATGGGAGATTTCAGTTTCAAAATCTCTGTGAAAAAGCGTCAGAGAAGCTTCCCCGTTTAGAATGCAGCATATCTCACTGAACCGAAGAAGTTGTAGTTAGAAGGGAGTTAGAGCTGCAAGCCGTTTGTTTTCGGAAATTAGACGCGAAATCACATTGCAAATGCCTTCCAACAGGCTTGGAAAAGTGTGTTCTATATCTCTGCCAAACAGACTCCCCGGAGGTTGAGCTTTCAGAAGCAAGTTTAACTCTAAGGGAGGAAGCAGCAGAATGTGCCTCTCACATCTAGCCTGTAGGAATTCAGGTTGGCAAGTTCTATGGGGAAGCCCATTGGCGCCTACGTTGGAAACGGGTTTGGAAATTTCAGTTTCAAAATCTCTGTGAAAAAGCATCAGAGAAGCTTCTGCGTTTAGAATCCAGCATATCTCACTGAACCTAAGAAGTGGTAGTTAGAATGGATTTAGAGCTGCAAGCAGTTTGGTTTGGGAAATTAGACGCGAAATCACACTGCAAATGCCTTCCAAGAGGCTTGGAAAAGTGTGTTCTATATCTCTGCCAAACAGACTCCCCGGAGGTTGAGCTTACAGAAGCAAGTTTAACTCTAAGGGAGGAAGCAGCAGAATGTGCCTCTCACATCTAGCCTGTAGGAATTCAGGTTGGCAAGTTCTATGGGCAAGCCCATTGCTTCCTACGGTGGAAACGGCATGGGAGATTTCAGTTTCAAAATCTCTGTGAAAAAGCGTCAGAGAAGCTTCCCCTTTTAGAATCCAGCATATCTCACTGAACCGAAGAAGTTGTAGTTAGAAGGGAGTTAGAGCACAAGCAGTTTGTTTTGGGAAATTAGACGCGAAATCAAACTGCAAATGCCTTCCAACAGGCTTGGAAAATGTGTTCTATATCTCTGCCAAACACAATGCCAGGAGGTTGAGCTTTCAGAAGGTAGTTTAACTCTAAGAGAGGAAGCAGCAGAATGTGCCTCTCACATCTAGCCTTTAGGAATTCAGGTTGGCAAGTTCTATGGGGAAGCCCATTGGCGCCTACATTGGAAACGGGTTTGGAAATTTCAGTTTCAAAATCTCAGTGAAAAAGCGTCAGAGAAGCTTCTCCGATTAGAATCCAGCATATCTCACTGAACCGAAGAAGTGGAAGTTAGAAGGGAGTTCGAGCTGCAAGCAGTTTGGTTTGGGAAATTAGACGCGAAATCACTTTGCAAAAGCCTTCCAACAGGATGGAAAATTGTGATCTATATCTCTGCCAAACAGACTCCCCGGAGGTTGAGCTTTCAGAAGCAAGTTTAACTCTAAGGGAGGAAGCAGCAGAATGTGCCTCTCACATCTAGCCTGTAGGAATTCAGGTTGGCAAGTTCTATGGGGAATCCAATTGGCGCCTACGTTGGAAACGGGTTTGGAAATTTCAGTTTCAAAATCTCTGTGAAAAAGCATCAGAGAAGGTTCTGCGTTTAGAATCCAGCATATCTCACTGAACCTAAGAAGTGGTAGTTAGAATGGAGTTAGAGCTACAAGCAGTTTGGTTTGGGAAATTAGACGCGAAATCAAACTGCAAATGCCTTCCAACAGGCTTGGAAAAGTATGTTCTATATCTCTGCCAAACAGACTCCCCGGAGGTTGAGCTTACAGAAGCAAGTTTAACTCTAAGGGAGGAAGCAGCAGAATGTGCCTCTCACATCTAGCCTGTAGGAATTCTGGTTGGCAAGTTCTATGGGGAAGCCCATTGCTGTCTATGGTGGAAACGGCATGGGAGATTTCAGTTTCAAAATCTCTGTGATAAAGCGTCAGAGAAGCTTCCCGGTTTAGAATTCAGCATATCTCACTGAACCGAAGAAGTGGTAGTTAGAAGGGAGTTCGAGCTGCAAGCAGTTTGGTTTGGGAAATTAGACGCGAAATCTCATTGCAAATGCCTTCCAACAGGCTTGGAAAAGTGTGTTCTATATCTCTGCCAAACAGACTCCCCGCAGGTTGAGCTTACAGAAGCAAGTTTAACTCTAAGGGAGGAAGCAGCAGAATGTGCCTCTCACATCTAGCCTGTAGGAATTCAGGTTGGCAAGTTCTATGGGAAAGCCCATTGCTGCCTATGGTGGAAACGGCATGGGAGATTTCAGTTTCAAAATCTCTGTGAAAAAGCGTCAGAGAAGCTTCTCCGTTTAGAATCCAGCATATCTACCTGAACGGAAGAAGTGGTAGTTAGAAGGGAGTTAGAGCTGTAAGCAGTTTGGTTTGGGAAATTAGACGCGAAATCAAACTGCAAATGCCTTCCAACAGGCTTGGAAAAGTGTGTTCTATGTCTCTGCCAAACAGACTCCCAGGAGGTTGAGCTTTCAGAAACTAGTTTAACTCTAAGGGAGGAAGCAGCAGAATGTGCCTCTCACATCTAGCCTGTGGGAATTCAGGTTGGCAAGTTCTATGGGGAATCCAATTGGCGCCTACGTTGGAAACGGGATTGGAAATTTCAGTTTCAAAATCTCTGTGAAAAAGCGTAAGAGAAGCTTCCCCGTTTAGAATCCAGCATATCTACCTGAACGGAAGAAGTGGTAGTTAGAAGGGAGTTAGAGCTTCAAGCAGTTTGGTTTGGGAAATTAGACGCGCAATCAAACTGCAAATGCCTTCCAACAGGCTTGGAAAAGTGTGTTCTATATCTCTGCCAAACAGACTCCCCGGAGGTTGAGCTTACAGAAGCAAGTTTAACTCTAAGGGAGGAAGCAGCAGAATGTGCCTCTCACATCTAGCCTGTAGGAATTCAGGTTGGCAAGTTCTATGGGGAAGCCCTTTGCTGCCTATGGTGGAAACGGCATGGGAGATTTCAGTTTCAAAATCTCTGTGAAAAAGCGTCAGAGAAGCTTCCCCGTTTAGAATGCAGCATATGTCACTGAACCGAAGAAGTTGTAGTTAGAAGGGAGTTAGAGCTGCAAGCCGTTTGTTTTCGGAAATTAGACGCGAAATCACATTGCAAATGCCTTCCAACAGGCTTGGAAAAGTGTGTTCTATATCTCTGCCAAACAGACTCCCCGGAGGTTGAGGTTTCAGAAGCTAGTTTAACTCTAAGGGAGGAATCAGCAGAATGTGCCTCTCACATCTAGCCCGTAGGAATTCAGGTTGGCAAGTTCTATGGGGAAGCCAATTGGCGCCTACGTTGGAAACGGCATGGGAGATTTCAGTTTCAAAATCTGTGCGAAAAAGCGTCAGAGAACCTTCCAAGTTTAGAATCCAGGATATCTAACTGAACCGAAGAAGTGGTAGTTACAAGGGAGTTAGAGCTGCAAGCAGTTTGGTTTGGGAAATTAGACGCGAAATCAAACAGCAAATGCCTTCCAACAGGCTTGGAAAAGTGTGTTCTATATCTCTGCCAAACACACTGCCCGGAGGTTGAGCTTTCAGAAGCAAGTTTCACTCTAAGGGAGGAAGCAGCAGAATGTGCCTCTCACATCTAGCCTGTAGGAATTCAGGTTGGCAAGTTCTATGGGGAAGCCCATTGGCGCCTACGTTGGAAACGGGTTTGGAAATTTCAGTTTCAAAATCTCTGTGAAAAAGCATCAGAGAAGGTTCTGCGTTTAGAATCCAGCATATCTCACTGAACCTAAGAAGTGGTAGTTAGAAGGGAGTTAGAGCTGCAAGCCGTTTGTTTACGGAAATTAGACGCGAAATTACATTGCAAATGCCTTCCAACAGGCTTGGAAAAGTGTGTTCTATATCTCTGCCAAACAGACGCCTCGGAGGTTGAGCTTTAGAAGCAAGTTTAACTCTAAGGGAGGAATCAGCAGAATGTGCCTCTCACATCTATCCTGTAGGAATTCAGGTTGGCAAGTTCTATGGGGAAGCCCATTGCAGCCTATGTTTTAAGCAGCATGGGAGATTTCAGTTTCAAAATCTCTGTGAAAAAGCGTCAGAGAAGCTTCCCCGTTTAGAATCCAGCATATCTCACTGAACCGAAGAAGTGGTAGTTAGAAGGGAGTTCGAGCTGCACGCAGTTTGGATTCGGAAATTAGACGCGAAATCACAGTGCAAATGCCTTCCCACAGGCTTGGAAAAGTGTGCTCTATATCTCTGCCAAACAAACTGCCCGGAGGATGAGCTTTCAGAAGCTAGTTTAACTCTAAGGGAGGAAGCAGCAGAATGTGCCTCTCACATCTAGCCTGTAGGAATTCAGGTTGGCAATTTCTATGGGGAAGCCAATTGGCGCCTACGTTGGAAACGGCATGGGAGATTTCAGTTTCAAAATCTGTGCGAAAAAGCGTCAGAGAACCTTCGCCGTTTAGAATCCAGGATATCTCACTGAACCGAAGAAGTGGTAGTTAGAAGGGAGTTCGAGCTGCAAGCAGTTTGGTTTGGGAAATTAGACGCGAAATCAAACTGCGAATGCCTTCCAACAGGCTTGGAGAAGTGTGTTCTATATCTCTGCCAAATAGACTCCCAGGAGGTTGAGCTTTCAGAAGCTAGTTTAGCTCTAAAGGAGGAAGCAGCAGAATGTGCCTCTCACATCTAGCCTGTAGGAATTCAGGTTGGCAAGTTCTATGGGGAAGTCCATTGCTGCCTATGGTGGAACCGGCATGGGAGATTTCAGTTTCAAAATCTCTCTCTGTGGAAAAGCGTCAGAGAAGCTTCTCCGTTTAGAATCCAGCATATCTCACTGAACCGAAGAAGTGGTATTTAGAAGGGAGTTAGAGCTGCAAGCCGTTTGTTTTCGGAAATTAGACGCGAAATCACTTTGCAAATGCCTTCCAACAGGCTTGGAAAAGTGTGTTCTATATCTCTGCCAAACAGACTCCCCGGAGGTTGAGCTTTCAGAAGCAAGTTTAACTCTAAGGGAGGAAGCAGCAGAATGTGCCTCTCACATCTAGCCTGTAGGAATTCAGGTTGGCAAGTTCTATGGGGAAGCCCATTGGCGCCTACGTTGGAAACGGGTTTGGAAATTTCAGTTTCAAAATCTCTGTGAAAAAGCATCAGAGAAGCTTCTGCGTTTAGAATCCAGCATATCTCACTGAACCTAAGAAGTGGTAGTTAGAATGGATTTAGAGCTGCAAGCAGTTTGGTTTGGGAAATTAGACGCGAAATCACACTGCAAATGCCTTCCAACAGGCTTGGAAAAGTGTGTTCTATATCTCTGCCAAACAGACTCCCCGGAGGTTGAGCTTACAGAAGCAAGTTTAACTCTAAGGGAGGAAGCAGCAGAATGTGCCTCTCACATCTAGCCTGTAGGAATTCAGGTTGGCAAGTTCTATGGGGAAGCCCATTGCTTCCTACGGTGGAAACGGCATGGGAGATTTCAGTTTCAAAATCTCTGTGAAAAAGCGTCAGAGAAGCTTCCCCGTTTAGAATCCAGCATATCTCACTGAACCGAAGAAGTTGTAGTTAGAAGGGAGTTAGAGCACAAGCAGTTTGTTTTGGGAAATTAGACGCGAAATCAAACTGCAAATGCCTTCCAACAGGCTTGGAAAATGTGTTCTATATCTCTGCCAAACACAATGCCAGGAGGTTGAGCTTTCAGAAGGTAGTTTAACTCTAAGAGAGGAAGCAGCAGAATGTGCCTCTCACATCTAGCCTTTAGGAATTCAGGTTGGCAAGTTCTATGGCGAAGCCCATTGGCGCCTACATTGGAAACGGGTTTGGAAATTTCAGTTTCAAAATCTCTGTGAAAAAGCGTCAGAGAAGCTTCTCCGATTAGAATCCAGCATATCTCACTGAACCGAAGAAGTGGTAGTTAGAAGGGAGTTCGAGCTGCAAGCAGTTTGGTTTGGGAAATTAGAGGCGAAATCACTTTGCAAAAGCCTTCCAACAGGATGGAAAATTGTGATCTATATCTCTGCCAAACAGACTCCCCGGAGGTTGAGCTTTCAGAAGCAAGTTTAACTCTAAGGGAGGAAGCAGCAGAATGTGCCTCTCACATCTAGCCTGTAGGAATTCAGGTTGGCAAGTTCTATGGGGAATCCAATTGGCGCCTACGTTGGAAACGGGTTTGGAAATTTCAGTTTCAAAATCTCTGTGAAAAAGCATCAGAGAAGGTTCTGCGTTTAGAATCCAGCATATCTCACTGAACCTAAGAAGTGGTAGTTAGAATGGAGTTAGAGCTGCAAGCAGTTTGGTTTGGGAAATTAGACGCGAAATCAAACTGCAAATGCCTTCCAACAGGCTTGGAAAAGTATGTTCTATATCTCTGCCAAAGAGACTCCCCGGAGGTTGAGCTTACAGAAGCAAGTTTAACTCTAAGGGAGGAAGCAGCAGAATGTGCCTCTCACATCTAGCCTGTAGGAATTCTGGTTGGCAAGTTCTATGGGGAAGCCCATTGCTGTCTATGGTGGAAACGGCATGGGAGATTTCAGTTTCAAAATCTCTGTGATAAAGCGTCAGAGAAGCTTCCCCGTTTAGAATTCAGCATATCTCACTGAACCGAAGAAGTGGTAGTTAGAAGGGAGTTCGAGCTGCAAGCAGTTTGGTTTGGGAAATTAGACGCGAAATCTCATTGCAAATGCCTTCCAAAAGGCCTGGAAAAGTGTGTTCTATATCTCTGCCAAACAGACTCCCCGGAGGTTGAGCTTTCAGAAGCAAGTTTAACTCTAAGGGAGGAAGCAGCAGAATGTGCCTCTCACGTCTAGCCTGTAGGAATTCAGGTTGGCAAGTTCTATGGGGAAGCCCATTTCTGCCTATGGTGGAAACGACATGGGAGATTTCAGTTTCAAAATCTCTGTGAAAAAGCGTCAGAGAAGCTTCTCCGTTTAGAATCCAGCATATCTACCTGAATGGAAGAAGTGGTAGTTAGAAGGGAGTTAGAGCTGTAAGCAGTTTGGTTTGGGAAATTAGACGCGAAATCAAACTGCAAATGCCTTCCAACAGGCTTGGAAAAGTGTGTTCTATGTCTCTGCCAAACAGACTCCCAGGAGGTTGAGCTTTCAGAAACTAGTTTAACTCTAAGGGAGGAAGCAGCAGAATGTGCCTCTCACATCTAGCCTGTGGGAATTCAGGTTGGCAAGTTCTATGGGGAATCCAATTGGCGCCTACGTTGGAAACGGGATTGGAAATTTCAGTTTCAAAATCTCTGTGAAAAAGCGTAAGAGAAGCTTCCCCGTTTAGAATCCAGCATATCTACCTGAACGGAAGAAGTGGTAGTTAGAAGGGAGTTAGAGTTTCAAGCAGTTTGGTTTGGGAAATTAGACGCGCAATCAAACTGCAAATGCCTTCCAACAGGCTTGGAAAAGTGTGTTCTATATCTCTGCCAAACAGACTCCCCGGAGGTTGAGCTTACAGAAGCAAGTTTAACTCTAAGGGAGGAAGCAGCAGAATGTGCCTCTCACATCTAGCCTGTAGGAATTCAGGTTGGCAAGTTCTATGGGGAAGCCCTTTGCTGCCTATGGTGGAAACGGCATGGGAGATTTCAGTTTCAAAATCTCTGTGAAAAAGCGTCAGAGAAGCTTCCCCGTTTAGAATGCAGCATATCTCACTGAACCGAAGAAGTTGTAGTTAGAAGGGAGTTAGAGCTGCAAGCCGTTTGTTTTCGGAAATTAGACGCGAAATCACATTGCAAATGCCTTCCAACAGGCTTGGAAAAGTGTGTTCTATATCTCTGCCAAACAGACTCCCCGGAGGTTGAGGTTTCAGAAGCTAGTTTAACTCTAAGGGAGGAAGCAGCAGAATGTGCCTCTCACATCTAGCCCGTAGGAATTCAGGTTGGCAAGTTCTATGGGGAAGCCAATTGGCGCCTACGTTGGAAACGGCATGGGAGATTTCAGTTTCAAAATCTGTGCGAAAAAGCGTCAGAGAACCTTCCCCGTTTAGAATCCAGGATATCTAACTGAACCGAAGAAGTGGTAGTTACAAGGGAGTTAGAGCTGCAAGCAGTTTGGTTTGGGAAATTAGACGCGAAATCAAACTGCAAATGCCTTCCAACAGGCTTGGAAAATGTGTTCTATATCTCTGCCAAACACACTGCCCGGAGGTTGAGCTTTCAGAAGCAAGTTTAACTCTAAGGGAGGAAGCAGCAGAATGTGCCTCTCACATCTAGCCTGTAGGAATTCAGGTTGGCAAGTTCTATGGGAAAGCCCATTGCTGCCTATGGTGGAAACGGCATGGGAGATTTCAGTTTCAAAATCTCTGTGAAAAAGCCTCAGAGAAGCTTCCCCGTTTAGAATCCAGCATTTCTCACAGAACCGAAGAAGTGGTAGTTAGAAGGGAGTTAGAGCTGCAAGCCGTTTGTTTACGGAAATTAGACGCGAAATTACATTGCAAATGCCTTCCAACAGGCTTGGAAAAGTGTGTTCTATATCTCTGCCAAACAGACGCCTCGGAGGTTGAGCTTTAGAAGCAAGTTTAACTCTAAGGGAGGAATCAGCAGAATGTGCCTCTCACATCTATCCTGTAGGAATTCAGGTTGGCAAGTTCTATGGGGAAGCCCATTGCTGCCTATGTTTTAAGCAGCATGGGAGATTTCAGTTTCAAAATCTCTGTGAAAAAGCGTCAGAGAAGCTTCCCCGTTTAGAATCCAGCATATCTCACTGAACCGAAGAAGTGGTAGTTAGAAGGGAGTTCGAGCTGCACGCAGTTTGGATTCGGAAATTAGACGCGAAATCAAACTGCGAATGCCTTCCAACAGGCTTGGAGAAGTGTGTTCTATATCTCTGCCAAATAGACTCCCAGGAGGTTGAGCTTTCAGAAGCTAGTTTAGCTCTAAAGGAGGAAGCAGCAGAATGTGCCTCTAACATCTAGCCTGTAGGAATTCAGGTTGGCAAGTTCTATGGGGAAGTCCATTGCTGCCTATGGTGGAACCGGCATGGGAGATTTCAGTTTCAAAATCTCTGTGAAAAAGCGTCAGAGAAGCTTCTCCGTTTACAATCCAGCATATCACACTGAACCGAAGAAGTGGTATTTAGAAGGGAGTTAGAGCTGCAAGCCGTTTGTTTTCCGAAGTTAGACGCGAAATCACTTTGCAAATGCCTTCCAACAGGCTCGTAAAAGTGTGTTCTATATCTCTGCCAAACAGACTCCCCGGAGGTTGAGCTTTCAGAAGCAAGTTTAACTCTAAGGGAGGAAGCAGCAGAATGTGCCTCTCACATCTAGCCTGTAGGAATTCAGGTTGGCAAGTTCTATGGGGAAGCCCATTGGCGCCTACGTTGGAAACGGGTTTGGAAATTTCAGTTTCAAAATCTCTGTGAAAAAGCATCAGAGAAGCTTCTGCGTTTAGAATCCAGCATATCTCACTGAACCTAAGAAGTGGTAGTTAGAATGGATTTAGAGCTGCAAGCAGTTTGGTTTGGGAAATTAGACGCGAAATCACACTGCAAATGCCTTCCAACAGGCTTGGAAAAGTGTGTTCTATATCTCTGCCAAACAGACTCCCCGGAGTTTGAGCTTACAGAAGCAAGTATAACTCTAAGGGAGGAAGCAGCAGAATGTGCCTCTCACATCTAGCCTGTAGGAATTCAGGTTGGCAAGTTCTATGGGGAAGCCCATTGCTTCCTACGGTGGAAACGGCATGGGAGATTTCAGTTTCAAAATCTCTGTGAAAAAGCGTCAGAGAAGCTTCCCCGTTTAGAATCCAGCATATCTCACTGAACCGAAGAAGTTGTAGTTAGAAGGGAGTTAGAGCACAAGCAGTTTGTTTTGGGAAATTAGACGCGAAATCAAACTGCAAATGCCTTCCAACAGGCTTGGAAAATGTGTTCTATATCTCAGCCAAACACAATGCCAGGAGGTTGAGCTTTCAGAAGGTAGTTTAACTCTAAGAGAGGAAGCAGCAGAATGTGCCACTCACATCTAGCCTTTAGGAATTCAGGTTGGCAAGTTCTATGGGGAAGACCATTGGCGCCTACATTGGAAACGGGTTTGGAAATTTCAGTTTCAAAATCTCTGTGAAAAAGCGTCAGAGAAGCTTCTCCGATTAGAATCCAGCATATCTCACTGAACCGAAGAAGTGGTAGTTAGAAGGGAGTTCGAGCTGCAAGCAGTTTGGTTTGGGAAATTAGACGCGAAATCACTTTGCAAAAGCCTTCCAACAGGATGGAAAATTGTGATCTATATCTCTGCCAAACAGACACCCCGGAGGTTGAGCTTTCAGAAGCAAGTTTAACTCTAAGGGAGGAAGCAGCAGAATGTGCCTCTCACATCTAGCCTGTAGGAATTCAGGTTGGCAAGTTCTATGGGGAATCCAATTGGCGCATACGTTGGAAACGGGTTTGGAAATTTCAGTTTCAAAATCTCTGTGAAAAAGCATCAGAGAAGGTTCTGCGTTTAGAATCCAGCATATCTCACTGAACCTAAGAAGTGGTAGTTAGAATGGAGTTAGAGCTGCAAGCAGTTTGGTTTGGGAAATTAGACGCGAAATCAAACTGCAAATGCCTTCCAACAGGCTTGGAAAATTATGTTCTATATCTCTGCCAAACAGACTCCCCGGAGGTTGAGCTTACAGAAACAAGATTAACTCTAAGGGAGGAAGCAGCAGAATGTGCCTCTCACATCAAGCCCGTAGGAATTCAGGTTGGCAAGTTCTATGGGGAAGCCAATTGGCGCCTACGTTGGAAACGGCATGGGAGATTTCAGTTTCAAAATCTGTGCGAAAAAGCGTCAGAGAACCTTCCCCGTTTAGAATCCAGGATATCTCACTGAACCGAAGAAGTGGTAGTTAGAAGGGAGTTAGAGCTGCAAGCAGTTTGGTTTGGGAAATTAGATGCGAAATCAAACTGCAAATGCCTTCCAACAGGCTTGGAAAAGTGTGTTCTATATCTCTGCCAAACACACTGCCCGGAGGTTGAGCTTTCAGAAGCAAGTTTCACTCTAAGGGAGGAAGCAGCAGAATGTGCCTCTCACATCTAGCCTGTAGGAATTCAGGTTGGCAAGTTCTATGGGGAAGCCCATTGGCGCCTACGTTGGAAACGGGTTTGGAAATTTCAGTTTCAAAATCTCTGTGAAAAAGCATCAGAGAAGGTTCTGCGTTTAGAATCCAGCATATCTCACTGAACCTAAGAAGTGGTAGTTAGAATGGAGTTAGAGCTGCAAGCAGTTTGGTTTGGGAAATTAGACGCGAAATCAAACTGCAAATGCCTTCCAACAGGCTTGGAAAAGTATGTTCTATATCTCTGCCAAACAGACTCCCCGGAGGTTGAGCTTACAGAAGCAAGTTTAACTCTAAGGGAGGAAGCAGCAGAATGTGCCTCTCACATCTAGCCTGTAGGAATTCAGGTTGGCAAGTTCTATGGGGAAGCCCATTGCTGCCTATGGTGGAAACGGCATGGGAGATTTCAGTTTCAAAATCTCTGTGAAAAAGCCTCAGAGAAGCTTCCCCGTTTAGAATCCAGCATATCTCACAGAACCGAAGAAGTGGTAGTTAGAAGGGAGTTAGAGCTGCAAGCCGTTTGTTTACGGAAATTAGACGCGAAATCACATTGCAAATGCCTTCCAACAGGCTTGGAAAAGTGTGTTCTATATCTCTGCCAAACAGACGCCTCGGAGGTTGAGCTTTAGAAGCAAGTTTAACTCTAAGGGAGGAATCAGCAGAATGTGCCTCTCACATCTATCCTGTAGGAATTCAGGTTGGCAAGTTCTATGGGGAAGCCCATTGCAGCCTGTGTTTTAAGCAGCATGGGAGATTTCAGTTTCAAAATCTCTGTGAAAAAGCGTCAGAGAAGCTTCCCCGTTTAGAATCCAGCATATCTCACTGAACCGAAGAAGTGGTAGTTAGAAGGGAGTTCGAGCTGCACGCAGTTTGGATTCGGAAATTAGACGCGAAATCACAGTGCAAATGCCTTCCCACAGGCTTGGAAAAGTGTGCTCTATATCTCTGCCAAACAAACTGCCCGGAGGATGAGCTTTCAGAAGCTAGTTTAACTCTAAGGGAGGAAGCAGCAGAATGTGCCTCTCACATCTAGCCTGTAGGAATTCAGGTTGGCAAATTCTATGGGGAAGCCAATTGGCGCCTACGTTGGAAACGGCATGGGAGATTTCAGTTTCAAAATCTGTGCGAAAAAGCGTCAGAGAACCTTCCCCGTTTAGAATCCAGGATATCTCACTGAACCGAAGAAGTGGTAGTTAGAATGGAGTTAGAGCTGCAATCAGTTTGGTTTTGGAAATTAGACGCGAAATCAAACTGCAAATGCCTTCCAACAGGCTTGGAAAATTATGTTCTATATCTCTGCCAAACAGACTCCCCGGAGGTTGAGCTTACAGAAACAAGTTTAACTCTAAGGGAGGAAGCAGCAGAATGTGCCTCTCACATCTAGCCTGTAGGAATTCTGGTTGGCAAGTTCTATGGGGAAGCCCATTGGTGTCTATGGTGGAAACGGCATGGGAGATTTCAGTTTCAAAATCTCTGTGATAAAGCGTCAGAGAAGCTTCCCCGTTTAGAATTCAGCATATCTCACTGAGCCGAAGAAGTGGTAGTTAGAAGGGAGTTCGAGCTGCAAGCAGTTTGGTTTGGGAAATTAGACGCGAAATCTCATTGCAAATGCCTTCCAAAAGGCCTGGAAAAGTGTGTTCTATATCTCTGCCAAACAGACTCCCCGGAGGTTGAGCTTTCAGAAGCAAGTTTAACTCTAAGGGAGGAAGCAGCAGAATATGCCTCTCACATCTAGCCTGTAGGAATTCAGGTTGGCAAGTTCTATGGGGAAGCCCATTTCTGCCTATGGTGGAAACGGCATGGGAGATTTCAGTTTCAAAATCTCTGTGAAAAAGCGTCAGAGAAGCTTCTCCGTTTAGAATCCAGCATATCTACCTGAACGGAAGAAGTGGTAGTTAGAAGGGAGTTAGAGCTGCAAGCAGTTTGGTTTGGGAAATTAGACGCGCAATCAAACTGCAAATGCCTTCCAACAGGCTTGGAAAAGTGTGTTCTATATCTCTGCCAAACAGACTCCCCGGAGGTTGAGCTTACAGAAGCAAGTTTAACTCTAAGGGAGGAAGCAGCAGAATGTGCCTCTCACATCTAGCCTGTAGGAATTCAGGTTGGCAAGTTCTATGGGGAAGCCCATTGCTGCCTATGGTGGAAACGGCATGGGAGATTTCAGTTTCAAAATCTCTGTGAAAAAGCGTCAGAGAAGCTTCCCCGTTTAGAATGCAGCATATCTCACTGAACCGAAGAAGTTGTAGTTAGAAGGGAGTTAGAGCTGCAAGCCGTTTGTTTTCGGAAATTAGACGCGAAATCACATTGCAAATGCCTTCCAACAGGCTTGGAAATGTGTGTTCTATATCTCTGCCAAACAGACTCCCCGGAGGTTGAGGTTTCAGAAGCTAGTTTAACTCTAAGGGAGGAAGCAGCAGAATGTGCCTCTCACATCTAGCCCGTAGGAATTCAGGTTGGCAAGTTCTATGGGGAAGCCAATTGGCGCCTACGTTGGAAACGGCATGGGAGATTTCAGTTTCAAAATCTGTGCGAAAAAGCGTCAGAGAACCTTCCCCGTTTAGAATCCAGGATATCTCACTGAACCGAAGAAGTGGTAGTTAGAAGGGAGTTAGAGCTGCAAGCAGTTTGGTTTGGGAAATTAGACGCGAAATCAAACTGCAAATGCCTTCCAACAGGCTTGGAAAAGTGTGTTCTATATCTCTGCCAAACACACTGCCCGGAGGTTGAGCTTTCAGAAGCAAGTTTCACTCTAAGGGAGGAAGCAGCAGAATGTGCCTCTCACATCTAGCCTGTAGGAATTCAGGTTGGCAAGTTCTATGGGGAAGCCCATTGGCGCCTACGTTGGAAACGGGTTTGGAAATTTCAGTTTCAAAATCTCTGTGAAAAAGCATCAGAGAAGGTTCTGCGTTTAGAATCCAGCATATCTCACTGAACCTAAGAAGTGGTAGTTAGAAGGGAGTTAGAGCTGCAAGCCGTTTGTTTACGGAAATTAGACGCGAAATTACATTGCAAATGCCATCCAACAGGCTTGGAAAAGTGTGTTCTATATCTCTGCCAAACAGACGCCTCGGACGTTGAGCTTTAGAAGCAAGTTTAACTCTAAGGGAGGAATCAGCAGAATGTGCCTCTCACATCTATCCTGTAGGAATTCAGGTTGGCAAGTTCTATGGGGAAGCCCATTGCTGCCTATGTTTTAAGCAGCATGGGAGATTTCAGTTTCAAAATCTCTGTGAAAAAGCGTCAGAGAAGCTTCCCCGTTTAGAATCCAGCACATCTCACTGAACCAAAGAAGACGTAGTTAGAAGGGAGTTCGAGCTGCAAGCAGTTTGGTTTGGGAAATTAGACCCGAAATCACATTGCAAATGCCTTCCAACAGGCTTGGAAAAGTGTGCTCTATATCTCTGCCAAACAAACTGCCCGGAGGATGAGCTTTCAGAAGCTAGTTTAACTCTAAGGGAGGAAGCAGCAGAATGTGCCCCTCATATCGAGGCTGTAGGAATTCAGGTTGGCAAGTTCTATGGGGAAGCCCATTGGCGCCTATGTTGGAAACGGGTTTGGAAATTTCAGTTTCAAAATCTCTGTGAAAAAGCGTCAGAGAAGCTTCCCCGTTTAGAATCCAGCATATCTCACTGAACCGAAGAAGTGGTAATTAGAAGGGAGTTAGAGCTGCAAGCAGTTTGGTTTGGGAAATTAGACGCGAAATTACATTGCAAATGCCTTCCAACAGGCTTGGAAAAGTGTGTTCTATATCTCTGCCAAACAGTCGCCTCGGAGGTTGAGCTTACAGACGCAAGTTTAACTCTAAGGGAGGAAGCAGCAGAATGTGCCTCTCACATCTAGCCTGTAGGAATTCAGGTTGGCAAGTTCTATGGGGAAGCCCATTGCTGCCTATGGTGGAAACGGCATGGGAGATTTCAGTTTCAAAATCTCTGTGAAAAAGCGTCAGAGAAGCTTCCCCGTTTAGAATCCAGCATATCTCACTGAACCGAAGAAGTGGTAGTTAGAAGGGAGTTAGAGCTGCAAGCCGTTTGTTTTCGGAAATTAGACGCGAAATTACATTGCAAATGCCTTCCAACAGGCTTGGAAAAGTGTGTTCTATATCTCTGCCAAACAGACGCCTCGGAGGTTGAGCTTTAGAAGCAATTTTAACTCTAAGGGAGGAATCAGCAGAATGTGACTCTCACATCTATCCGGTAGGAATTCTGGTTGGCAAGTTCTATGGGGAAGCCCATTGGCGCCTATGTTGGAAAAGGGTTTGGAAATTTCAGTTTCAAAATCTCTGTGAAAAAGCGTCAGAGAAGCTTCCCCATGTAGAATCCAGCATATCTCACTGAACCGAAGAAGTGGTAGTTAGAAGGGAGTTAGAGCTGCAAGCCGTTTGTTTTCGGAAATTAGACGCGAAATTACATTGCAAATGCCTTCCAACAGGCTTGGAAAAGTGTGTTCTATATCTCTGCCAAACAGACTCCCAGGAGGTTGAGATTTCAGAAGCTAGTTTAGCTCTAAAGGAGGAAGCAGCAGAATGTGCCTCTCACATCTAGCCTGTAGGAATTCAGGTTGGCAAGTTCTATGGGGAAGCCCATTGCTGCCTATGGTGGAAACGGCATGGGAGATTTTAGATTCAAAATCTCTGTGAAAAAGGGTCAGAGAAGCTTCTGCGTTTAGAATCCAGCATATCTCACTGAACCGAAGAAGTGGTATTTAGAAGGGAGTTAGAGCTGCAAGCCGTTTGTTTTCGGAAATTAGACGCGAAATCACTTTGCAAATGCCTTCCAACAGGCTTGGAAAATAGTGTTCTATATCTCTGCCAAACAGACTCCCCGGAGGTTGAGCTTTCAGAAGCTAGTTTAACTCTAAGGGAGGAAGCAGCAGAATGTGCCTCTCACATCTAGCCTGTAGGAATTCAGGTTGGCAAGTTCTATGGGGAAGCCCATTGGAGCGTACGTTGGAAACGGGTTTGGAAATTTCAGTTTCAAAATCTCTGTGAAAAAGCGTCAGAGAAGCTTCCCCGTTTAGAATCCAGCATATCTCACGGAACCGAAGAAGTGGTAGTTAGAAGGGAGTTCGACCTGCAAGCAGTATGGTTTGGGAAATTAGGCGCGATATCACATTGCAAATGCCTTCCAAAAGGCTTGGAAAAGTCTGTTCTATATCTCTGCCAAACAGACTCCCCGGAGGTTGAGATTTCAGAAGCTCGTTTAACTCTAAGGGAGGAAGCTGCAGAATGTGCCTCTCACATCTAGCCTGTAGGAATTCAGGTTGGCAAGTTCTATGGGGAAGCCCATTCCTGCCTATGGTGGAAACGGCATGGGAGATTTCAGTTTCAAAATCTGTGCGAAAAAGCGTCAGAGAACCTTCCCCGTTTAGAATCCAGGATATCTCACTGAACCGAAGAAGTGGTAGTTACAAGGGAGTTAGAGCTGCAAGCAGTTTGGTTTGCGAAATTAGACGCAAAATCAAACTGCAAATGCCTTCCAACAGGCTTGGAAAAGTGTGTTCTATATCTCTGCCAAACACACTGCCCGGAGGTTGAGCTTTCAGAAGCAAGTTTCACTCTAAGGGAGGAAGCAGCAGAATGTGCCTCTCACATCTAGCCTGTAGGAATTCAGGTTGGCAAGTTCTATGGGGAAGCCCATTGCTGCCTATGGTGGAAACGGCATGGGAGATTTCATTTTCAAAATCTCTGTGAAAAAGCCTCAGAGAAGCTTCCCCGTTTAGAATCCAGCATATCTCACTGAACCAAAGAAGAGGTAGTTAGAAGGGAGTTCGAGCTGCAAGCAGTTTGGTTTGGGAAATTAGACCCGAAATCAGATTGCAAATGCCTTCCAACAGGCTTGGAAAAGTGTGCTCTATATCTCTGCCAAACAAACTGCCCGGAGGATGAGCTTTCAGAAGCTAGTTTAACTCTAAGGGAGGAAGCAGCAGAATGTGCCTCTCACATCGAGCCTGTAGGAATTCAGGTTGGCAAGTTCTATGGGGAAGCCCATTGGCGCCTATGTTGGAAACGGGTTTGGAAATTTCAGTTTCAAAATCTCTGTGAAAAAGCGTCAGAGAAGCTTCCCCGTTTAGAATCCAGCATATCTCACTGAACCGAAGAAGTGGTAATTAGAAGGGAGTTAGAGCTGCAAGCAGTTTGGTTTGGGAAATTAGACGCGAAATCAAACTGCAAATGCCTTCCAACAGACTTGGAAAAGTGTGTTCTATATCTCTGCCAAACAGACGCCTCGGAGGTTGAGCTTACAGAAGCAAGTTTAACTCTAAGGGAGGAAGCAGCAGAATGTGCCTCTCACATCTAGCCTGTAGGAATTCAGGTTGGCAAGTTCTATGGGGAAGCCCATTGCTGCCTATGGTGGAAACGGCATGGGAGATTTCAGTTTCAAAATCTCTGTGAAAAAGCGTCAGAGAAGCTTCCCCGTTTAGAATCCAGCATATCTCACTGAACCGAAGAAGTGGTAGTTAGAAGGGAGTTAGAGCTGCAAGCCGTTTGTTTTCGGAAAATAGACGCGAAATTACATTGCAAATGCCTTCCAACAGGCTTGGAAAAGTGTGTTCTATATCTCTGCCAAACAGACGCCTCGGAGGTTGAGCTTTAGAAGCAAGTTTAACTCTAAGGGAGGAATCAGCAGAATGTGCCTCTCACATCTATCCGGTAGGAATTCAGGTTGGCAAGTTCTATGGGGAAGCCCATTGGCGCCTATGTTGGAAAAGGGTTTGGAAATTTCAGTTTCAAAATCTCTGTGAAAAAGCGTCAGAGAAGCTTCCCCATGTAGAATCCAGCATATCTCACTGAACCGAAGAAGTGCTAGTTAGAAGGGAGTTAGAGCTGCAAGCAGTTTGGTTTGGGAAATTAGACGCGAAATCAAACTGCAAATGCCTTCCAACAGGCTTGGAAAAGTATGTTCTATATCTCTGCCAAACAGACTCCCCGGAGGTTGAGCTTACAGAAGCAAGTTTAACTCTAAGGGAGGAAGCAGCAGAATGTGCCTCTCACATCTAGCCTGTAGGAATTCAGGTTGGCAAGTTCTATGGGAAAGCCCATTGCTGCCTATGGTGGAAACGGCATGGGAGATTTCAGTTTCAAAATCTCTGTGAAAAAGCCTCAGAGAAGCTTCCCCGTTTAGAATCCAGCATTTCTCACAGAACCGAAGAAGTGGTAGTTAGAAGGGAGTTAGAGCTGCAAGCCGTTTGTTTACGGAAATTAGACGCGAAATTACATTGCAAATGCCTTCCAACAGGCTTGGAAAAGTGTGTTCTATATCTCTGCCCAACAGACGCCTCGGAGGTTGAGCTTTAGAAGCAAGTTTAACTCTAAGGGAGGAATCAGCAGAATGTGCCTCTCACATCTATCCTGTAGGAATTCAGGTTGGCAAGTTCTATGGGGAAGCCCATTGCTGCCTATGTTTTAAGCAGCATGGGAGATTTCAGTTTCAAAATCTCTGTGAAAAAGCGTCAGAGAAGCTTCCCCGTTTAGAATCCAGCATATCTCACTGAACCAAAGAAGAGGTAGTAAGAAGGGAGTTAGAGCTGCAAGCAGTTTGGTTTGGGAAATTAGACGCGAAATCAAACTTCAAATGCCTTCCAACAGGCTTGGAAAAGTGTGTTCTATATCTCTGCCAAACAGACGCCTCGGAGGTTGAGCTTTAGAAGCAAGTTTAACTCTAAGGGAGGAATCAGCAGAATGTGCCTCTCACATCTATCCGGTAGGAATTCAGGTTGGCAAGTTCTATGGGGAAGCCCATTGGCGCCTATGTTGGAAAAGGGTTTGGAAATTTCAGTTTCAAAATCTCTGTGAAAAAGCGTCAGAGAAGCTTCCCCATGTAGAATCCAGCATATCTCACTGAACCGAAGAAGTGGTAGTTAGAAGGGAGGTAGAGCTGCAAGCAGTTTGGTTTGGGAAATTAGACGCGAAATCAAACTGCAAATGCCTTCCAACAGGCTTGGAAAAGTGTGTTCTATATCTCTGCCAAACAGACTCCCAGGAGGTTGAGATTTCAGAAGCTAGTTTAGCTATAAAGGAGGAAGCAGCAGAATGTGCCTCTCACATCTAGCCTGTAGGAATTCAGGTTGGCAAGTTCTATGGGGAAGCCCATTGCTGCCTATGGTGGAAACGGCATGGGAGATTTCAGATTCAAAATCTCTGTGAAAAAGCGTCAGAGAAGCTTCTGCGTTTAGAATCCAGCATATCTCACTGAACCGAAGAAGTGGTATTTAGAATGGAGTTAGAGCTGCAAGCCGTTTGTTTTCGGAAATTAGACGCGAAATCACTTTGCAAATGCCTTCCAACAGGCTTGGAAAATAGTGTTCTATATCTCTGCCAAACAGACTCCCCGGAGGTTGAGCTTTCAGAAGCCAGTTTAACTCTAAGGGAGGAAGCAGCAGAATGTGCCTCTCACATCTAGCCTGTAGTAATTCAGGTTGGCAAGTTCTATGGGGAAGCCCATTGGAGCGTACGTTGGAAACGGGTTTGGAAATTTCAGTTTCAATATCTCTGTGAAAAAGCGTCAGAGAAGCTTCCCCGTTTAGAATCCAGCATATCTCACGGAACCGAAGAAGTGGTAGTTAGAAGGGAGTTCGACCTGCAAGCAGTATGGTTTGGGAAATTAGGCGCGATATCACATTGCAAATGCCTTCCAAAAGGCTCGGAAAATTCTGTTCTATATCTCTGCCAAACAGACTCCCCGGAGGTTGAGATTTCAGAAGCTCGTTTAACTCTAAGGGAGGAAGCAGCAGAATGTGCCTCTCACATCTAGCCTGTAGGAATTCAGGTTGGCAAGTTCTATGGGGAAGCCCATTGCTGCCTATGGTGGAAACGGCATGGGAGAATTCAGTTTCAAAATCTCTGTGAAAAAGCGTCAGAGAAGCTTCCCCGTTTAGAATCCAGCATATTTCACTGAACCGAAGAAGTTGTAGTTAGAAGGGAGTTAGAGCAGCAAGCAGTTTGGTTTGGGAAATTAGATGCGAAATCACAATGCAAATGCCTTAAAACAGGCTTGGAAAAGTGTGTTCTATATCTCTGCCAAACACACTGCCCGGAGGATGAGCTTTCAGAAGCTAGTTTAGCTCTAAGGGAGGAAGCAGCAGAATGTGCATCTCACATATAGTCTGTAGGAATTCAGGTTGGCAAGTTCTATGGGGAAGCCCAGGAGCCTACGTTGGAAACGGGTTTGGAAATTTCAGTTTCAAAATCTCTGTGAAAAAGCATCAGAGAAGGTTCTGCGTTTAGAATCCAGCATATCTCACTGAACCTAAGAAGTGGTAGTTAGAATGGAGTTAGAGCTGCAAGCAGTTTGGTTTGGGAAATTAGACGCGAAATCAAACTGCAAATGCCTTCCAACAGGCTTGGAAAAGTATGTTCTATATCTCTGCCAAACAGACTCCCCGGAGGTTGAGCTTACAGAAGCAAGTTTAACTCTAAGGGAGGAAGCAGCAGAATGTGCCTCTCACATCTAGCCTGTAGGAATTCAGGTTGGCAAGTTCTATGGGAAAGCCCATTGCTGCCTATGGTGGAAACGGCATGGGAGATTTCAGTTTCAAAATCTCTGTGAAAAAGCCTCAGAGAAGCTTCCCCGTTTAGAATCCAGCATATCTCACAGAACCGAAGAAGTGGTAGTTAGAAGGGAGTTAGAGCTGCAAGCCGTTTGTTTACGGAAATTAGACGCGAAATTACATTGCAAATGCCTTCCAACAGGCTTGGAAAAGTGTGTTCTATATCTCTGCCAAACAGACGCCTCGGAGGTTGAGCTTTAGAAGCAAGTTTAACTCTAAGGGAGGAATCAGCAGAATGTGCCTCTCACATCTATCCTGTAGGAATTCAGGTTGGCAAGTTCTATGGGGAAGCCCATTGCTGCCTATGTTTTAAGCAGCATGGGAGATTTCAGTTTCAAAATCTCTGTGAAAAAGCGTCAGAGAAGCTTCCCCGTTTAGAATCCAGCATATCTCACTGAACCGAAGAAGTGGTAGTTAGAAGGGAGTTCGAGCTGCACGCAGTTTGGATTCGGAAATTAGACGCGAAATCACAGTGCAAATGCCTTCCCACAGGCTTGGAAAAGTGTGCTCTATATCTCTGCCAAACAAACTGCCCGGAAGATGAGCTTTCAGAAGCTAGTTTAACTCTAAGGGAGGAAGCAGTAGAATGTGCCTCTCACATCTAGCTTCTAGGAATTCAGGTTGGCAAGTTCTATGGGGAAGCCCATTGGCGCCTACGTTGGAAACGGGTATTGATATTTCAGTTTCAAAATCTCTGTGAAAAAGCGTCAGAGAAGCTTCCCCATGTAGAATCCAGCATATCTCACTGAAGCGAAGAAGTGGTAGTTAGAAGGGAGTTAGAGCTGCAAGCCGTTTGTTTTCGGAAATTAGACGCGAAATTACATTGCAAATGCCTTCCAACAGGCTTGGAAAAGTGTGTTCTATATCTCTGCCAAACAGACTCCCAGGAGGTTGAGATTTCAGAAGCTAGTTTAGCTCTAAAGGAGGAAGCAGCAGAATGTGCCTCTCACATCTAGCCTGTAGGAATTCAGGTTGGCAAGTTCTATGGGGAAGCCCATTGCTGCCTATGGTGGAAACGGCATGGGAGATTTTAGATTCAAAATCTCTGTGAAAAAGGGTCAGAGAAGCTTCTGCGTTTAGAATCCAGCATATCTCACTGAACCGAAGAAGTGGTATTTAGAAGGGAGTTAGAGCTGCAAGCCGTTTGTTTTCGGAAATTAGACGCGAAATCACTTTGCAAATGCCTTCCAACAGGCTTGGAAAATAGTGTTCTATATCTCTGCCAAACAGACTCCCCGGAGGTTGAGCTTTCAGAAGCTAGTTTAACTCTAAGGGAGGAAGCAGCAGAATGTGCCTCTCACATCTAGCCTGTAGGAATTCAGGTTGGCAAGTTCTATGGGGAAGCCCATTGGAGCGTACGTTGGAAACGGGTTTGGAAATTTCAGTTTCAAAATCTCTGTGAAAAAGCGTCAGAGAAGCTTCCCCGTTTAGAATCCAGCATATCTCACGGAACCGAAGAAGTGGTAGTTAGAAGGGAGTTCGACCTGCAAGCAGTATGGTTTGGGAAATTAGGCGCGATATCACATTGCAAATGCCTTCCAAAAGGCTTGGAAAAGTCTGTTCTATATCTCTGCCAAACAGACTCCCCGGAGGTTGAGATTTCAGAAGCTCGTTTAACTCTAAGGGAGGAAGCTGCAGAATGTGCCTCTCACATCTAGCCTGTAGGAATTCAGGTTGGCAAGTTCTATGGGGAAGCCCATTCCTGCCTATGGTGGAAACGGCATGGGAGATTTCAGTTTCAAAATCTGTGCGAAAAAGCGTCAGAGAACCTTCCCCGTTTAGAATCCAGGATATCTCACTGAACCGAAGAAGTGGTAGTTACAAGGGAGTTAGAGCTGCAAGCAGTTTGGTTTGCGAAATTAGACGCAAAATCAAACTGCAAATGCCTTCCAACAGGCTTGGAAAAGTGTGTTCTATATCTCTGCCAAACACACTGCCCGGAGGTTGAGCTTTCAGAAGCAAGTTTCACTCTAAGGGAGGAAGCAGCAGAATGTGCCTCTCACATCTAGCCTGTAGGAATTCAGGTTGGCAAGTTCTATGGGGAAGCCCATTGCTGCCTATGGTGGAAACGGCATGGGAGATTTCATTTTCAAAATCTCTGTGAAAAAGCCTCAGAGAAGCTTCCCCGTTTAGAATCCAGCATATCTCACAGAACCGAAGAAGTGGTAGTTAGAAGGGAGTTAGAGCTGCAAGCAGTTTGTTTACGGAAATTAGACGCGAAATTACATTGCAAATGCCTTCCAACAGGCTTGGAAAAGTGTGTTCTATATCTCTGCCAAAAAGACGCCTCGGAGGTTGAGCTTTAGAAGCAAGTTTAACTCTAAGGGAGGAATCAGCAGAATGTGCCTCTCACATCTATCCTGTAGGAATTCAGGTTGGCAAGTTCTATGGGGAAGCCCATTGCTGCCTATGTTTTAAGCAGCATGGGAGATTTCAGTTTCAAAATCTCTGTGAAAAAGCGTCAGAGAAGCTTCCCCGTTTAGAATCCAGCATATCTCACTGAACCGAAGAAGTGGTAGTTAGAAGGGAGTTCGAGCTGCACGCAGTTTGGATTCGGAAATTAGACGCGAAATCACAGTGCAAATGCCTTCCCACAGGCTTGGAAAAGTGTGCTCTATATCTCTGCCAAACAAACTGCCCGGAGGATGAGCTTTCAGAAGCTAGTTTAACTCTAAGGGAGGAAGCAGTAGAATGTGCCTCTCACATCTAGCTTCTAGGAATTCAGGTTGGCAAGTTCTATGGGGAAGCCCATTGGCGCCTACGTTGGAAACGGGTATTGATATTTCAGTTTCAAAATCTCTGTGAAAAAGCGTCAGAGAAGCTTCCCCGTTTAGAATCCAGCATATCTCACTGAACCAAAGAAGAGGTAGTTAGAAGGGAGTTCGAGCTGCAAGCAGTTTGGTTTGGGAAATTAGACCCGAAATCAGATTGCAAATGCCTTCCAACAGGCTTGGAAAAGTGTGCTCTATATCTCTGCCAAACAAACTGCCCGGAGGATGAGCTTTCAGAAGCTAGTTTAACTCTAAGGGAGGAAGCAGCAGAATGTGCATCTCACATATAGTCTGTAGGAATTCAGGTTGGCAAGTTCTATGGGGAAGCCCAGGAGCCTACGTTGGAAACGGGTTTGGAAATTTCAGTTTCAAAATCTCTGTGAAAAAGCATCAGAGAAGGTTCTGCGTTTAGAATCCAGCATATCTCACTGAACCTAAGAAGTGGTAGTTAGAATGGAGTTAGAGCTGCAAGCAGTTTGGTTTGGGAAATTAGACGCGAAATCAAACTGCAAATGCCTTCCAACAGGCTTGGAAAAGTATGTTCTATATCTCTGCCAAACAGACTCCCCGGAGCTTGAGCTTACAGAAGCAAGTTTAACTCTAAGGGAGGAAGCAGCAGAATGTGCCTCTCACATCTAGCCTGTAGGAATTCAGGTTGGCAAGTTCTATGGGAAAGCCCATTGCTGCCTATGGTGGAAATGGCATGGGAGATTTCAGTTTCAAAATCTCTGTGAAAAAGCCTCAGAGAAGCTTCCCCGTTTAGAATCCAGCATATCTCACAGAACCGAAGAAGTGGTAGTTAAAAGGGAGTTAGAGCTGCAAGCCGTTTGTTTACGGAAATTAGACGCGAAATTACATTGCAAATGCCTTCCAACAGGCTTGGAAAAGTGTGTTCTATATCTCTGCCAAACAGACGCCTCGGAGGTTGAGCTTTAGAAGCAAGTTTAACTCTAAGGGAGGAATCAGCAGAATGTGCCTCTCACATCTATCCTGTAGGAATTCAGGTTGGCAAGTTCTATGGGGAAGCCCATTGCTGCCTATGTTTTAAGCAGCATGGGAGATTTCAGTTTCAAAATCTCTGTGAAAAAGCGTCAGAGAAGCTTCCCCGTTTAGAATCCAGCATATCTCACTGAACCGAAGAAGTGGTAGTTAGAAGGGAGTTCGAGCTGCACGCAGTTTGGATTCGGAAATTAGACGCGAAATCACAGTGCAAATGCCTTCCCACAGGCTTGGAAAAGTGTGCTCTATATCTCTGCCAAACAAACTGCCCGGAAGATGAGCTTTCAGAAGCTAGTTTAACTCTAAGGGAGGAAGCAGTAGAATGTGCCTCTCACATCTAGCTTCTAGGAATTCAGGTTGGCAAGTTCTATGGGGAAGCCCATTGGCGCCTACGTTGGAAACGGGTATTGATATTTCAGTTTCAAAATCTCTGTGAAAAAGCGTCAGAGAAGCTTCCCCGTTTAGAATCCAGCATATCTCACTGAACCGAAGAGGTTGTAGGTAGAAGGGAGTTAGAGCTCCAAGCACTTTGGTTTCGGAAATTAGACGCGAAATCAAACTGCAAATGCCTACCAACAGGCTTGGAAAAGTGTGTTGTATATCTCTGCCAAACAGACTCCCCGGAAGTTGAGCTTTCAGAAGCAAGTTTAACTCTAAGGGAGGAAGCAGCAGAATGTGCCTCTCACATCTAGCCTGTAGGAATTCAGGTTGGCAAGTTCTATGGGGAAGCCCATTGGCGCCTATGTTGGAAACGGGTTTGGAAATTTCAGTTTCAAAATCTCTGTGAAAAAGCGTCAGAGAAGCTTCCCCATGTAGAATCCAGCATATCTCACTGAACCGAAGAAGTGCTAGTTAGAAGGGAGTTAGAGCTGCAAGCAGTTTGGTTTGGGAAATTAGACGCGAAATCAAACTGCAAATGCCTTCCAACAGGCTTGGAAAAGTGTGTTCTATATCTCTGCCAAACAGACTCCCAGGAGGTTGAGCTTTCAGAAGCTAGTTTAGCTCTAAAGGAGGAAGCAGCAGAATGTGCCTCTCACATCTAGCCTGTAGGAATTCAGGTTGGCAAGTTCTATGGGGAAGCCCATTGCTGCCTATGGTGGAAACGGCATGGGAGATTTCAGTTTCAAAATCTCTGTGAAAAAGCGTCAGAGAAGCTTCTGCATTTAGAATCCAGCATATCTCACTGAACCGAAGAAGTGGTATTTAGAAGGGAGTTAGAGCTGCAAGCCGTTTGTTTTCGGAAATTAGACGCGAAATCACTTTGCAAATGACTTCCAACAGGCTTGGAAAAGTGTGTTCTATATCTCTGCCAAACAGACTCCCCGGAGGTTGAGCTTTAAGAAGCTAGTTTAACTCTAAGGGAGGAAGCAGCAGAATGTGCCTCTCACATCTAGCCTGAAGGAATTCAGGTTGGCAAGTTCTATGGGGAAGCCCATTGGCGCCTACGTTGGAAACGGGTTTGGAAATTTCAGTTTCAAAATCTCTGTGAAAAAGCGTCAGAGAAGCTTCCCCGTTTAGAATCCAGCATATTTCACTGAACCGAAGAAGTTGTAGTTAGAAGGGAGTTAGAGCAGCAAGCAGTTTTTTTTGGGAAATTAGATGCGAAATCACAATGCAAATGCCTTAAAACAGGCTTGGAAAAGTGTGTTCTATATCTCTGCCTAACACACTGCCCGGAGGATGAGCTTTCAGAAGCTAGTTTAGCTCTAAGGGAGGAAGCAGCAGAATTGCATCTCACATATAGTCTGTAGGAATTCAGGTTGGCAAGTTCTATGGGGAAGCCCAGGAGCCTATGTTGGAAACGGGTTTGGAAATTTCAGTTTCAAAATCTCTGTGAAAAAGCATCAGAGAAGGTTCTGCGTTTAGAATCCAGCATATCTCACTGAACCTAAGAAGTGGTAGTTAGAATGGAGTTAGAGCTGCAAGCAGTTTGGTTTGGGAAATTAGACGCGAAATCAAACTGCAAATGCCTTCCAACAGGCTTGGAAATGTATGTTCTATATCTCTGCCAAACAGACTCCCCGGAGGTTGAGCTTACAGAAGCAAGTTTAACTCTAAGGGAGGAAGCTGCAGAATGTGCCTCTCACATCTAGCCTGTAGGAATTCAGGTTGGGAAGTTCTATGGGAAAGCCCATTGCTGCCTATGGTGGAAACGGCATGGGAGATTTCAGTTTCAAAATCTCTGTGAAAAAGCCTCAGAGAAGCTTCCCCGTTTAGAATCCAGCATATCTCACAGAACCGAAGAAGTGGTAGTTAAAAGGGAGTTAGAGCTGCAAGCCGTTTGTTTACGGAAATTAGACGCGAAATTACATTGCAAATGCCTTCCAACAGGCTTGGAAAAGTGTGTTCTATATCTCTGCCAAACAGACGCCTCGGAGGTTGAGCTTTAGAAGCAAGTTTAACTCTAAGGGAGGAATCAGCAGAATGTGCCTCTCACATCTATCCTGTAGGAATTCAGGTTGGCAAGTTCTATGGGGAAGCCCATTGCTGCCTATGTTTTAAGCAGCATGGGAGATTTCAGTTTCAAAATCTCTGTGAAAAAGCGTCAGAGAAGCTTCCCCGTTTAGAATCCAGCATATCTCACTGAACCGAAGAAGTGGTAGTTAGAAGGGAGTTCGAGCTGCACGCAGTATGGATTCGGAAATTAGACGCGAAATCACAGTGCAAATGCCTTCCCACAGGCTTGGAAAAGTGTGCTCTATATCTCTGCCAAACAAACTGCCCGGAAGATGAGCTTTCAGAAGCTAGTTTAACTCTAAGGGATGAAGCAGCAGAATGTGCCTCTCACATCTAGCCTGTAGGAATTCAGGTTGGCAAGTTCTATGGGGAAGCCCATTGGCGCCTACGTTGGAAACGGGTATTGATATTTCAGTTTCAAAATCTCTGTGAAAAAGCGTCAGAGAAGCTTCCCCGTTTAGAATCCAGCATATCTCACTGAAGCGAAGAGGTTGTAGGTAGAAGGGAGTTAGAGCTCCAAGCACTTTGGTTTCGGAAATTAGACGCGAAATCAAACTGCAAATGCCTACCAACAGGCTTGGAAAAGTGTGTTGTATATCTCTGCCAAACAGACTCCCCGGAAGTTGAGCTTTCAGAAGCAAGTTTAACTCTAAGGGATGAAGCAGCAGAATGTGCCTCTCACATCTATCCGGTAGGAATTCAGGTTGGCAAGTTCTATGGGGAAGCCCATTGGCGCCTATGTTGGAAACGGGTTTGGAAATTTCAGTTTCAAAATCTCTGTGAAAAAGCGTCAGAGAAGCTTCCCCATGTAGAATCCAGCATATCTCACTGAACCGAAGAAGTGCTAGTTAGAAGGGAGTTAGAGCTGCAAGCAGTTTGGTTTGGGAAATTAGACGCGAAATCAAACTGCAAATGCCTTCCAACAGGCTTGGAAAAGTGTGTTCTATATCTCTGCCAAACAGACTCCCAGGAGGTTGAGCTTTCAGAAGCTAGTTTAGCTCTAAAGGAGGAAGCAGCAGAATGTGCCTCTCACATCTAGCCTGTAGGAATTCAGGTTGGCAAGTTCTATGGGGAAGCCCATTGCTGCCTATGGTGGAAACGGCATGGGAGATTTCAGATTCAAAATCTCTGTGAAAAAGCGTCAGAGAAGCTTCTGCATTTAGAATCCAGCATATCTCACTGAACCGAAGAAGTGGTATTTAGAAGGGAGTTAGAGCTGCAAGCCGTTTGTTTTCGGAAATTAGACGCGAAATCACTTTGCAAATGACTTCCAACAGGCTTGGAAAAGTGTGTTCTATATCTCTGCCAAACAGACTCCCCGGAGGTTGAGCTTTAAGAAGCTAGTTTAACTCTAAGGGAGGAAGCAGCAGAATGTGCCTCTCACATCTAGCCTGTAGGAATTCAGGTTGGCAAGTTCTATGGGGAAGCCCATTGGAGCATACGTTGGAAATGGGTTTGGAAATTTCAGTTTCAAAATCTCTGTGAAAAAGTGTCAGAGAAGCTTCCCCGTTTAGAATACAGCATGTCTCACGGAACCGAAGAAGTGGTAGTTAGAAGGGATTTCGACCTGCAAGCAGTATGGTTTGGGAAATTAGGCGTGATATCACACTGCAAATGCCTTCCAAAAGGCTTGGAAAAGTGTGTTCTATATCTCTGCCAAACAGACTCCCCGGAGGTTGAGCTTTCAGCAGCAAGTTTAACTCTAAGGGAGGAAGCAGCAGAATGTGCCTCTCACATCTAGCCTGTAGGAATTCAGGTTGGCAAGTTCTATGGGGAAGCCCATTGGCGCCTACGTTTGAAACGGGTTTGGAAATTTCAGTTTCAAAATCTCTGTGAAAAAGCGTCAGAGAAGCTTCCCCGTTTAGAATCCAGCATATCACACTGAACCGAAGAAGTTGTAGTTAGAAGGGAGTTAGAGCAGCAAGCAGTTTGGTTTGGGAAATTAGATGCGAAATCACAATGCAAATGCCTTAAAACAGGCTTGGAAAAGTGTGTTCTATATCTCTGCCAAACACACTGCCCGGAGGTTGAGCTTTCAGAAGCTAGTTTAACTCTAAGGGAGGAAGCAGCACAATGTGCATCTCACATATAGTCTGTAGGAATTCAGGTTGGCAAGTTCTATGGGGAAGCCCAGGAGCCTACGTTGGAAACGGGCTTGGAAATTTCAGTTTCAAAATCTCTGTGAAAAAGCGTCAGAGAAGCTTCTCCGTTTAGAATCCAGCATATCTCACTGAACCGAAGAAGTGGTAGTTAGAAGGGAGTTCGAGCTGCAAGCAGTTTGGTTTGGGAAATTAGACGAGAAATCACAATGCAAATGACTTCCAACAGGCTTGGAAAAGTGTGCTCTATATCTCTGCCAAACACACTGCCCGGAGGATGAGCTTTCAGAAGCTAGTTTAACTCTAAGGGAGGAAGCAGCAGAATGTGCCTCTCACTTCGAGCCTGTAGGAATTCAGGTTGGCAAGTTCTATGGGGAAGCCCATTGGCGCCTACGTTGGAAACGGGTTTGGAAATTTCAGTTTCAAAATCTCTGTGAAACAGCATCAGAGAAGCTTCCCCGTTTAGAATCCAGCATATCTCACTGAACCGAAGAAGTGGTAGTTAGAAGGGAGTTAGAGTTGCAAGCAGTTTGGTTTGGGAAATTAGACGCGAAATCAAACTTCAAATGCCTTCCAACAGGCTTGGAAAAGTGTGTTCTATATCTCTGCCAAACAGACTCCCCGGAGGTTGAGCTTTCAGAAGCTAGTTTAACTCTAAGGGAGGAAGCAGCAGAATGTGCCTCTCACATCTAGCCTGTAGGAAGTCAGGTTGGCAAGTTCTATGGGGAAGCCCATTGGCGCCTACGTTGGAAACGGGTTTGGAAATTTCAGTTTCAAAATATCTGTGAAAAAGCGTCAGAGAAGCTTCCCCTTTTAGAATCCAGCATATCTCACTGAACCGAAGAGGTTGTAGGTAGAAGGGAGTTAGAGCTCCAAGCACTTTGGTTTCGGAAATTAGACGCGAAATCAAACTGCAAATGCCTACCAACAGGCTTGGAAAAGTGTGTTGTATATCTCTGCCAAACAGACTCCCCGGAAGTTGAGCTTTCAGAAGCAAGTTTAACTCTAAGGGAGGAAGCAGCAGAATGTGCCTCTCACATCTAGCCTGTAGGAATTCAGGTTGGCAAGTTCTATGGGGAAGCCCTTTGCTGCCTATCGTAGAAACGGCATGGGAGATTTCAGTTTCAAAATCTCTGTGAAAAAGCGTCAGAGAAGCTTCCCCGTTTAGAGTCCAGCATATCTCACTGAACCGAAGAAGTGGTAGTTAGAAGGGAGTTAGAGCTGCAAGCCGTTTGTTTTCGGAAATTAGACGCAAAATTACATTACAAATGCCTTCCAACAGGCTTGGAAAAGTGTGTTCTATATCTCTGCCAAACAGACGCCTCGGAGGTTGAGCTTTAGAAGCAAGTTTAACTCTAAGGGAGGAATCAGCAGAATGTGCCTCTCACATCTATCCGGTAGGAATTCAGGTTGGCAAGTTCTATGTGGAAGCCAATTGGCGCCTATGTTGGAAACGGGTTTGGAAATTTCAGTTTCAAAATCTCTGTGAAAACGCGTCAGAGAAGCTTCCCCATGTAGAATCCAGCATATCTCACTGAACCGAAGAAGTGGTAGTTAGAAGGGAGTTAGAGCTGCAAGCAGTTTGGTTTGGGTAATTAGACGCGAAATCAAACTGCAAATGCCTTCCAACAGGCTTGGAAAAGTGTGTTCTATATCTCTGCCAAACAGACTCCCAGGAGGTTGAGATTTCAGAAGCTAGTTTAGCTCTAAAGGAGGAAGCAGCAGAATGTGCCTCTCACATCTACCCTGTAGGAATTCAGGTTGGCAAGTTCTATGGGGAAGCCCATTGCTGCCTATGGTGGAAACGGCATGGGAGATTTCAGATTCAAAATCTCTGTGAAAAAGCGTCAGAGAAGCTTCTGCATTTAGAATCCAGCATATCTCACTGAACCGAAGAAGTGGTATTTAGAAGGGAGTTAGAGCTGCAAGCCGTTTGTTTTCGGAAATTAGACGTGAAATCACTTTGCAAATGCCTTCCAACAGGCTTGGAAAAGTGTGTTCTATATCTCTGCCAAACAGACTCCCCGGAGGTTGAGCTTTCAGCAGCAAGTTTAACTCTAAGGGAGGAAGCAGCAGAATGTGCCTCTCACATCTAGCCTGTAGGAATTCAGGTTGGCAAGTTCTATGGGGAAGCCCATTGGCGCCTACGTTGGAAACGGGTTTGGAAATTTCAGTTTCAAAATCTCTGTGAAAAAGCATCAGACAAGCTTCTGCGTTTAGAATCCAGCATATCTCACGGAACCGAAGAAGTGGTAGTTAGAAGGGAGTTCGACCTGCAAGCAGTATGGTTTGGGAAATTAGGCGCGATATCACATTGCAAATGCCTTCCAAAAGGCTTGGAAAAGTGTGTTCTATATCTCTGCCAAACAGACTCCCCGGAGGTTGAGCTTTCAGCAGCAAGTTTAACTCTAAGGGAGGAAGCAGCAGAATGTGCCTCTCACATCTAGCCTGTAGGAATTCAGGTTGGCAAGTTCTATGGGGAAGCCCATTGGCGCCTACGTTGGAAACGGGTTTGGAAATTTCAGTTTCAAAATCTCTGTGAAAAAGCATCAGACAAGCTTCTGCGTTTAGAATCCAGCATATCTCAATGAACCTAAGAAGTGGTAGTTAGAATGGAGTTAGAGCTGCAAGCAGTTTGGTTTGGGAAATTAGATGCGAAATCACACTGCAAATGCCTTCCAACAGGCTTGGAAAAGTGTGTTCTATATCTCTGCCAAACAGACTCCCCGGAGGTTGAGCTTACAGAAGCAAGTTTAACTCTAAGGGAGGAAGCAGCAGAATGTGCCTCTCACATCTAGCCTGTAGGAATTCAGGTTGGCAAGTTCTATGGGGAAGCCCATTGCTGCCTATGGTGGAAACGGCATGGGAGATTTCAGTTTCAAAATCTCTGTGAAAAAGCGTCAGAGAAGCTTCCCCGTTTAGAATCCAGCATATCTCACTGAACCGAAGAAGTTGTAGTTAGAAGGGAGTTAGAGCAGCAAGCAGTTTGGATTGGGAAATTAGATGCGAAATCACAATGCAAATGCCTTAAAACAGGCTTGGAAAAGTGTGTTCTATATCTCTGCCAAACACACTGCCGGGAGGTTGAGCTTTCGGAAGCTAGTTTAACTCTAAGGGAGGAAGCAGCAGAATGTGCATCTCACATATAGTCTGTAGGAATTCAGGTTGGCAAGTTCTATGGGGAAGCCCAGGAGCCTACGTTGGAAACGGGTTTGGAAATTTCAGTTTCGAAATCTCTGTGAAAAAGCGTCAGAGAAGCTTCTCCGTTTAGAATCCAGCATATCTCACTGAACCGAAGAAGTGGTTGTTAGAAGGGAGTTAGAGCTGCAAGCAGTTTGTTTTGGGATATTAGACGCGAAATCAAACTGCAAATGCCTTCCAACAGGCTTTTAAAAGTGTGTTCTATATCTCTGCCAAACACAATGCCAGGAGGTTGAGCTTTCAGAAGCTAGTTTAACTCAAAGGGAGGAAGCAGCAGAATGTGCCTCTCACATCTAGCCTGTAGGAATTCAGGTTGGCAAGTTCTATGGGGAAGCCCATTGGCGCCTACATTGGAAACGGGTTTGGAAATTTCAGTTTCTAAATCTCTGTGAAAAGCGTCAGAGAAGCTTCTCCGTTTAGAATCCAGCATATTTCACTGAACCGAAGAAGTGGTAGTTAGAAGGGAGTTAGACCTGCAAGCAGTTTGGTTTGGGAAATTAGATGCGAAATGACACTGCAAATGCCTTCCAACAGGCTTGGAAAAGTGTGTTCTATATCTCTGCCCAACAGACTCCCCGGAGGTTGAGCTTTCAGAAGCTAGTTTAACTCTAAGGGAGGAAGCAGCAGAATGTGCCTCTCACATCTAGCCTGTAGGAATTCAGGTTGGCAAGTTCTGTGGGGAAGCCCATTGCTGCCTATGTTTTAAGCAGCATGGGAGATTTCAGTTTCAAAATCTCTGTGAAAAAGCGTCAGAGAAGCTTCCCCGTTTAGAATCCAGCATATCTCACTGAACCGAAGAAGTGGTAGTTAGAAGGGAGTTCGAGCTGCACGCAGTTTGGATTCGGAAATTAGACGCGAAATCACACTGCAAATGCCTTCCCACAGGCTTGGAAAATTGTGCTCTATATCTCTGCCAAACAAACTGCCCGGAGGATGAGCTTTCAGAAGCTAGTTTAACTCTAAGGGAGGAAGCAGTAGAATGTGCCTCTCACATCTAGCTTCTAGGAATTCAGGTTGGCAAGTTCTATGGGGAAGGCCATTGGCGCCTACGTTGGAAACGGGTATGGATATTTCAGTTTCAAAATCTCTGTGAAAAAGCGTCAGAGAAGCTTCCCCGTTTAGAATCCAGCATATCTCACTGAACCAAAGAAGTGGTAGTTAGAAGGGAGTTCGAGCTGCAAGCAGTTTGGTTTGGGAAATTAGACCCGAAATCACATTGCAAATGCCTTCCAACAGGCTTGGACAAGTGTGCTCTATATCTCTGCCAAACAAACTGCCCGGAGGATGAGCTTTCAGAAGCTAGTTTAACTCTAAGGGAGGAAGCAGCAGAATGTGCCTCTCACATCGAGCCTGTAGGAATTCAGGTTGGCAAGTTCTATGGGGAAGCCCATTGGCGCCTACGTTGGAAACGGGTTTGGAAATTTCAGTTTCAAAATCTCCGTGAAAAAGCATCAGAGAAGCTTCCCCGTTTAGAATCCAGGATATCTCACTGAACCGAAGAAGTGGTAGTTAGAAGGGAGTTAGAGCTGCAAGCAGTTTGGTTTGGGAAATTAGACGCGAAATCAAACTTCAAATGCCTTCCAACAGGCTTTGAAAAGTGTGTTCTATATCTCTGCCAAACAGACTCCCCGGAGGTTGAGCTTTCAGAAGCTAGTTTAACTCTAAGGGAGGAAGCAGCAGAATGTGCCTCTCACATCTAGCCCGTAGGAAGTCAGGTTGGCAAGTTCTAAGGGGAAGCCCATTGGCGCCTACGTTGGAAACGGGTTTGGAAATTTCAGTTTCAAATTATCTGTGAAAAAGCGTCAGAGAAGCTTCCCCTTTTAGAATCCAGCATATCTCACTGAACCGAAGAGGTTGTAGGTAGAAGGGAGTTAGAGCTCCAAGCACTTTGGTTTCGGAAATTAGACGCGAAATCAAACTGCAAATGCCTACCAACTGGCTTGGAAAAGTGTGTTGTATATCTCTGCCAAACAGACTCCCCGGAAGTTGAGCTTTCAGAAGCAAGTTTAACTCTAAGGGAGGAAGCAGCAGAATGTGCCTCTCACATCTAGCCTGTAGGAATTCAGGTTGGCAATTTCCAAGGGGAAGCCCTTTGCTGCCTATGGTAGAAATGGCATGGGAGATTTCAGTTTCAAAATCTCTGTGAAAAAGCGTCAGAGAAGCTTCCCCGTTTAGAATCCAGCATATCTCACTGAACCGAAGAAGTGGTAGTTAGAAGGGAGTTAGAGCTGCAAGCCGTTTGTTTTCGGAAATTAGAAGCAAAATTACATTGCAAATGCCTTCCAACAGGCTTGGAAAAGTGTGTTCTATATCTCTGCCAAACAGACGCCTCGGAGGTTGAGCTTTACAAGCAAGTTTAACTCTAAGGGAGGAATCAGCAGAATGTGCCTCTCACATCTATCCGGTAGGAATTCAGGTTGGCAAGTTCTATGGGGAAGCCCATTGGCGCCTATGTTGGAAACGGGTTTGGAAATTTCAGTTTCAAAATCTCTGTGAAAAAGCGTCAGAGAATCTTCCCCATGTAGAATCCAGCATATCTCACTGAACCGAAGAAGTGCTAGTTAGAAGGCAGTTAGAGCTGCAAGCAGTTTGGTTTGGGAAATTAGACGCGAAATCAAACTGCAAATGCGTTCCAACAGGCTTGGAAAAGTGTGTTCTATATCTCTGCCAAACAGACTCCCAGGAGGTTGAGCTTTCAGAAGCTAGTTTAGATCTAAAGGAGGAAGCAGCAGAATGTGCCTCTCACATCTAGCCTGTAGGATTCAGGTTGGCAAGTTCTATGGGGAAGCCCATTGCTGCCTATGGTGGAAACGGCATGGGAGATTTCAGATTCAAAATCTCTGTGAAAAAGCGTCAGAGAAGCTTCTGCATTTAGAATCCAGCATATCCCACTGAACCGAAGAAGTGGTATTTAGAAGGGAGTTAGAGCTGCAAGCCTTTTGTTTTCGGAAATTAGACGCGAAATCACTTTGCAAATGCCTTCCAACAGGCTTGGAAAAGTGTGTTCTATATCTCTGCCAAACAGACTCCCCGGAGGTTGAGCTTTCAGAAGCTAGTTTAACTCTAAGGGAGGAAGCAGCAGAATGTGCCTCTCACATCTAGCCTGAAGGAATTCAGGTTGGCAAGTTCTATGGGGAAGCCCATTGGAGCGTACGTTGGAAATGGGTTTGGAAATTTCAGTTTCAAAATCTCTGTGAAAAAGCGTCAGAGAAGCTTCCCCGTTTAGAATCCAGCATATCTCACGGAACCGAAGAAGTGGTAGTTAGAAGGGAGTTCGACCTGCAAGCAGTATGGTTTGGGAAATTAGGCGCGATATCACATTGCAAATGCCTTCCAAAAGGCTTGGAAAAGTGTGTTCTATATCTCTGCCAAACAGACTCCCCGGAGGTTGAGCTTTAGGCAGCAAGTTTAACTCTAAGGGAGGAAGCAGCAGAATGTGCCTCTCACATCTAGCCTGTAGGAATTCAGGTTGGGAAGTTCTATGAGGAAGCCCATTGGCGCCTACGTTGGAAACGGGTTTGGAAATTTCAGTTTCAAAATCTCTGTGAAAAAGCATCAGAGAAGCTTCTGCGTTTAGAATCCAGCATATATCACTGAACCTAAGAAGTGGTAGTTAGAATTGAGTTAGAGCTGCAAGCAGTTTGGTTTGGGAAATTAGACGCGAAATCACACTGCAAATGCCTTCCAACAGGCTTGGAAAAGTGTGTTCTATATCTCTGCCAAACAGACTCCCCGGAGGTTGAGCTTACAGAAGCAAGTTTAACTCTTAGGGAGGAAGCAGCAGAATGTGCCTCTCACATCTAGCCTGTAGGAATTCAGGTTGGCAAGTTCTATGGGGAAGCCCATTGCTGCCTATGGTGGAAACGGCATGGGAGATTTCAGTTTCAAAATCTCTGTGAAAAAGCGTCAGAGAAGCTTCCCCGTTTAGAATCCAGCATATCTCACTGAACCGAAGAAGTTGTAGTTAGAAGTGAGTTAGAGCAGCAAGCAGTTTGGTTTGGGAAATTAGATTCGAAATCACAATGCAATTGCCTTAAAACAGGCTTGGAAAAGTGTGTTCTATATCTCTGCCAAACACACTGCCCGGAGGTTGAGCTTTCAGAAGCTAGTTTAACTCTAAGGGAGGAAGCAGCAGAATGTGCCTCTCACATCTAGCCTGTAGGAATTCAGGTTGGGAAGTTCTATGGGAAAGCCCATTGCTGCCTATGGTGGAAACGGCATGGGAGATTTCAGTTTCAAAATCTCTGTGAAAAAGCCTCAGAGAAGCTTCCCCGTTTAGAATCCAGCATATCTCACAGAACCGAAGAAGTGGTAGTTAAAAGGGAGTTAGAGCTGCAAGCCGTTTGTTTACGGAAATTAGACGCGAAATTACATTGCAAATGCCTTCCAACAGGCTTGGAAAAGTGTGTTCTATATCTCTGCCAAACAGACGCCTCGGAGGTTGAGCTTTAGAAGCAAGTTTAACTCTAAGGGAGGAATCAGCAGAATGTGCCTCTCACATCTATCCTGTAGGAATTCAGGTTGGCAAGTTCTATGGGGAAGCCCATTGCTGCCTATGTTTTAAGCAGCATGGGAGATTTCAGTTTCAAAATCTCTGTGAAAAAGCGTCAGAGAAGCTTCCCCGTTTAGAATCCAGCATATCTCACTGAACCGAAGAAGTGGTAGTTAGAAGGGAGTTCGAGCTGCACGCAGTTTGGATTCGGAAATTAGACGCGAAATCACAGTGCAAATGCCTTCCCACAGGCTTGGAAAAGTGTGCTCTATATCTCTGCCAAACAAACTGCCCGGAAGATGAGCTTTCAGAAGCTAGTTTAACTCTAAGGGAGGAAGCAGTAGAATGTGCCTCTCACATCTAGCTTCTAGGAATTCAGGTTGGCAAGTTCTATGGGGAAGCCCATTGGCGCCTACGTTGGAAACGGGTATTGATATTTCAGTTTCAAAATCTCTGTGAAAAAGCGTCAGAGAAGCTTCCCCGTTTAGAATCCAGCATATCTCACTGAAGCGAAGAGGTTGTAGGTAGAAGGGAGTTAGAGCTCCAAGCACTTTGGTTTCGGAAATTAGACGCATAATCAAACTGCAAATGCCTACCAACAGGCTTGGAAAAGTGTGTTGTATATCTCTGCCAAACAGACTCCCCGGAAGTTGAGCTTTCAGAAGCAAGTTTAACTCTAAGGGATGAAGCAGCAGAATGTGCCTCTCACATCTAGCCTGTAGGAATTCAGGTTGGCAAGTTCTATGGGGAAGCCCTTTGCTGCCTATGGTAGAAACGGCATGGGAGATTTCAGTTTCAAAATCTCTGTGAAAAAGCGTCAGAGAAGCTTCCGCGTTTAGAGTCCAGCATATCTCACTGAACCGAAGAAGTGGTAGTTAGATGGGAGTTAGAGCTGCAAGCCGTTTGTTTTCGGAAATTAGACGCAAAATTACATTGCAAATGCCTTCCAACAGGATTGGAAAAGTGTGTTCTATATCTCTGCCAAACAGACGCCTCGGAGGTTGAGCTTTAGAAGCAAGTTTAACTCTAAGGGAGGAATCAGCAGAATGTGCCTCTCACATCTATCCGGTAGGAATTCAGGTTGGCAAGTTCTATGGGGAAGCACATTGGCGCCTATGTTGGAAACGGGTTTGGAAATTTCAGTTTCAAAATCTCTGTGAAAAAGCGTCAGAGAAGCTTCCCCATGTAGAATCCAGCATATCTCACTGAACCGAAGAAGTGCTAGTTAGAAGGGAGTTAGAGCTGCAAGCAGTTTGGTTTGGGAAATTAGACGCGAAATCAAACTGCAAATGCCTTCCAACAGGATTGGAAAAGTGTGTTCTATATCTCTGCCAAACAGACTCCCAGGAGGTTGAGCTTTCAGAAGCTAGTTTAGCTCTAAAGGAGGAAGCAGCAGAATGTGCCTCTCACATCTAGCCTGTAGGAATTCAGGTTGGCAAGTTCTATGGGGAAGCCCATTGCTGCCTATGGTGGAAACGGCATGGGAGATTTCAGATTCAAAATCTCTGTGAAAAAGCGTCAGAGAAGCTTCTGCATTTAGAATCCAGCATATCTCACTGAACCGAAGAAGTGGTATTTAGAAGGGAGTTAGAGCTGCAAGCCGTTTGTTTTCGGAAATTAGACGCGAAATCACTTTGCAAATGACTTCCAACAGGCTTGGAAAAGTGTGTTCTATATCTCTGCCAAACAGACTCCCCGGAGGTTGAGCTTTAAGAAGCTAGTTTAACTCTAAGGGAGGAAGCAGCAGAATGTGCCTCTCACATCTAGCCTGAAGGAATTCAGGTTGGCAAGTTCTATGGGGAAGCCCATTGGAGCATACGTTGGAAATGGGTTTGGAAATTTCAGTTTCAAAATCTCTGTGAAAAAGCGTCAGAGAAGATTCCCCGTTTAGAATACAGCATGTCTCACGGAACCGAAGAAGTGGTAGTTAGAAGGGATTTCGACCTGCAAGCAGTATGGTTTGGGAAATTAGGCGTGATATCACACTGCAAATGCCTTCCAAAAGGCTTGGAAAAGTGTGTTCTATATCTCTGCCAAACAGACTCCCCGGAGGTTGAGCTTTCAGCAGCAAGTTTAACTCTAAGGGAGGAAGCAGCAGAATGTGCCTCTCACATCTAGCCTGTAGGAATTCAGGTTGGCAAGTTCTATGGGGAAGCCCATTGGCGCCTACGTTTGAAACGGGTTTGGAAATTTCAGTTTCAAAATCTCTGTGAAAAAGCGTCAGAGAAGCTTCCCCGTTTAGAATCCAGCATATCACACTGAACCGAAGAAGTTGTAGTTAGAAGGGAGTTAGAGCAGCAAGCAGTTTGGTTTGGGAAATTAGATGCGAAATCACAATGCAAATGCCTTAAAACAGGCTTGGAAAAGTGTGTTCTATATCTCTGCCAAACACACTGCCCGGAGGTTGAGCTTTCAGAAGCTAGTTTAACTCTAAGGGAGGAAGCAGCAGAATGTGCATGTCACATATAGTCTGTAGGAATTCAGGTTGGCAAGTTCTATGGGGAAGCCCAGGAGCCTACGTTGGAAACGGGCTTGGAAATTTCAGTTTCAAAATCTCTGTGAAAAAGCGTCAGAGAAGCTTCTCCGTTTAGAATCCAGCATATCTCACTGAACCGAAGAAGTGGTAGTTAGAAGGGAGTTCGAGCTGCAAGCAGTTTGGTTTGGGAAATTAGACGAGAAATCACAATGCAAATGACTTCCAACAGGCTTGGAAAAGTGTGCTCTATATCTCTGCCAAACACACTGCCCGGAGGATGAGCTTTCAGAAGCTAGTTTAACTCTAAGGGAGGAAGCAGCAGAATGTGCCTCTCACTTCGAGCCTGTAGGAATTCAGGTTGGCAAGTTCTATGGGGAAGCCCATTGGCGCCTACGTTGGAAACGGGTTTGGAAATTTCAGTTTCAAAATCTCTGTGAAACAGCATCAGAGAAGCTTCCCCGTTTAGAATCCAGCATATCTCACGGAACCGAAGAAGTGGTAGTTAGAAGGGAGTTAGAGCTGCAAGCAGTTTGGTTTGGGAAATTAGACGCGAAATCAAACTTCAAATGCCTTCCAACAGGCTTGGAAAAGTGTGTTCTATATCTCTGCCAAACAGACTCCCCGGAGGTTGAGCTTTCAGAAGCTAGTTTAACTCTAAGGGAGGAAGCAGCAGAATGTGCCTCTCACATCAAGCCTGTAGGAAGTCAGGTTGGCAAGTTCTATGGGGAAGCCCATTGGCGCCTACGTTGGAAACGGGTTTGGAAATTTCAGTTTCAAAATATCTGTGAAAAAGCGTCAGAGAAGCTTCCCCTTTTAGAATCCAGCATATCTCACTGAACCGAAGAGGTTGTAGGTAGAAGGGAGTTAGAGCTCCAAGCACTTTGGTTTCGGAAATTAGACGCGAAATCAAACTGCAAATGCCTACCAACAGGCTTGGAAAAGTGTGTTGTATATCTCTGCCAAACAGACTCCCCGGAAGTTGAGCTTTCAGAAGCAAGTTTAACTCTAAGGGAGGAAGCAGCAGAATGTGCCTCTCACATCTAGCCTGTAGGAATTCAGGTTGGCAAGTTCTATGGGGAAGCCCTTTGCTGCCTATCGTAGAAACGGCATGGGAGATTTCAGTTTCAAAATCTCTGTGAAAAAGCGTCAGAGAAGCTTCTGCATTTAGAATCCAGCATATCTCACTGAACCGAAGAAGTGGTATTTAGAAGGGAGTTAGAGCTGCAAGCCGTTTGTTTTCGGAAATTAGACGTGAAATCACTCTGCAAATGCCTTCCAACAGGCTTGGAAAAGTGTGTTCTATATCTCTGCCAAACAGACTCCCCGGAGGTTGAGCTTTCAGAAGCTAGTTTAACTCTAAGGGAGGAAGCAGCAGAATGTGCCTCTCACATCTAGCCTGAAGGAATTCAGGTTGGCAAGTTCTATGGGGAAGCCCATTGGAGCGTACGTTGGAAATGGGTTTGGAAATTTCAGTTTCAAAATCTCTGCGAAAAAGCGTCAGAGAAGCTTCCCCGTTTAGAATCCAGCATATCTCACGGAACCGAAGAAGTGGTAGTTAGAAGGGAGTTCGACCTGCAAGCAGTATGGTTTGGGAAATTAGGCGCGATATCACATTGCAAATGCCTTCCAAAAGGCTTGGAAAAGTGTGTTCTATATCTCTGCCAAACAGACTCCCCGGAGGTTGAGCTTTCAGCAGCAAGTTTAACTCTAAGGGAGGAAGCAGCAGAATGTGCCTCTCACATCTAGCCTGTAGGAATTCAGGTTGGCAAGTTCTATGTGGAAGCCCATTGGCGCCTACGTTGGAAACGGGTTTGGAAATTTCAGTTTCAAAATCTCTGTGAAAAAGCATCAGACAAGCTTCTGCGTTTAGAATCCAGCATATCTCAATGAACCTAAGAAGTGGTAGTTAGAATGGAGTTAGAGCTGCAAGCAGTTTGGTTTGGGAAATTAGATGCGAAATCACACTGCAAATGCCTTCCAACAGGCTTGGAAAAGTGTGTTCTATATCTCTGCCAAACAGACTCCCCGGAGGTTGAGCTTACAGAAGCAAGTTTAACTCTAAGGGAGGAAGCAGCAGAATGTGCCTCTCACATCTAGCCTGTAGGAATTCAGGTTGGCAAGTTCTATGGGGAAGCCCATTGCTGCCTATGGTGGAAACGGCATGGGAGATTTCAGTTTCAAAATCTCTGTGAAAAAGCGTCAGAGAAGCTTCCCCGTTTAGAATCCAGCATATCTCACTGAACCGAAGAAGTTGTAGTTAGAAGGGAGTTAGAGCAGCAAGCAGTTTGGATTGGGAAATTAGATGCGAAATCACAATGCAAATGCCTTAAAACAGGCTTGGAAAAGTGTGTTCTATATCTCTGCCAAACACACTGCCGGGAGGTTGAGCTTTCAGAAGCTAGTTTAACTCTAAGGGAGGAAGCAGCAGAATGTGCATCTCACATATAGTCTGTAGGAATTCAGGTTGGCAAGTTCTATGGGGAAGCCCAGGAGCCTACGTTGGAAACGGGTTTGGAAATTTCAGTTTCAAAATCTCTGTGAAAAAGCGTCAGAGAAGCTTCTCCGTTTAGAATCCAGCATATCTCACTGAACCGAAGAAGTGGTTGTTAGAAGGGAGTTAGAGCTGCAAGCAGTTTGTTTTGGGATATTAGACGCGAAATCAAACTGCAAATGCCTTCCAACAGGCTTTTAAAAGTGTGTTCTATATCTCTGCCAAACACAATGCCAGGAGGTTGAGCTTTCAGAAGCTAGTTTAACTCAAAGGGAGGAAGCAGCAGAATGTGCCTCTCACATCTAGCCTGTAGGAATTCAGGTTGGCAAGTTCTATGGGGAAGCCCATTGGCGCCTACATTGGAAACGGGTTTGGAAATTTCAGTTTCAAAATCTCTGTGAAAAGCGTCAGAGAAGCTTCTCCGTTTAGAATCCAGCATATTTCACTGAACCGAAGAAGTGGTAGTTAGAAGGGAGTTAGACCTGCAAGCAGTTTGGTTTGGGAAATTAGATGCGAAATGACACTGCAAATGCCTTCCAACAGGCTTGGAAAAGTGTGTTCTATATCTCTGCCCAACAGACTCCCCGGAGGTTGAGCTTTCAGAAGCTAGTTTAACTCTAAGGGAGGAAGCAGCAGAATGTGCCTCTCACATCTAGCCTGTAGGAATTCAGGTTGGCAAGTTCTGTGGGGAAGCCCATTGCTGCCTATGTTTTAAGCAGCATGGGAGATTTCAGTTTCAAAATCTCTGTGAAAAAGCGTCAGAGAAGCTTCCCCGTTTAGAATCCAGCATATCTCACTGAACCGAAGAAGTGGTAGTTAGAAGGGAGTTCGAGCTGCACGCAGTTTGGATTCGAAAATTAGACGCGAAATCACACTGCAAATGCCTTCCCACAGGCTTGGAAAATTGTGCTCTATATCTCTGCCAAACAAACTGCCCGGAGGATGAGCTTTCAGAAGCTAGTTTAACTCTAAGGGAGGAAGCAGTAGAATGTGCCTCTCACATCTAGCTTCTAGGAATTCAGGTTGGCAAGTTCTATGGGGAAGCCCATTGGCGCCTACGTTGGAAACGGGTATGGATATTTCAGTTTCAAAATCTCTGTGAAAAAGCGTCAGAGAAGCTTCCCCGTTTAGAATCCAGCATATCTCACTGAACCAAAGAAGTGGTAGTTAGAAGGGAGTTCGAGCTGCAAGCAGTTTGGTTTGGGAAATTAGACCCGAAATCACATTGCAAATGCCTTCCAACAGGCTTGGACAAGTGTGCTCTATATCTCTGCCAAACAAACTGCCCGGAGGATGAGCTTTCAGAAGCTAGTTTAACTCTAAGGGAGGAAGCAGCAGAATGTGCCTCTCACATCGAGCCTGTAGGAATTCAGGTTGGCAAGTTCTATGGGGAAGCCCATTGGCGCCTACGTTGGAAACGGGTTTGGAAATTTCAGTTTCAAAATCTCCGTGAAAAAGCATCAGAGAAGCTTCCCCGTTTAGAATCCAGGATATCTCACTGAACCGAAGAAGTGGTAGTTAGAAGGGAGTTAGAGCTGCAAGCAGTTTGGTTTGGGAAATTAGACGCGAAATCAAACTTCAAATGCCTTCCAACAGGCTTGGAAAAGTGTGTTCTATATCTCTGCCAAACAGACTCCCCGGAGGTTGAGCTTTCAGAAGCTAGTTTAACTCTAAGGGAGGAAGCAGCAGAATGTGCCTCTCACATCTAGCCTGTAGGAATTCAGGTTGGCAATTTCCAAGGGGAAGCCCTTTGCTGCCTATGGTAGAAATGGCATGGGAGATTTCAGTTTCAAAATCTCTGTGAAAAAGCGTCAGAGAAGCTTCCCCGTTTAGAGTCCAGCATATCTCACTGAACCGAAGAAGTGGTAGTTAGAAGGGAGTTAGAGCTGCAAGCCGTTTGTTTTCGGAAATTAGAAGCAAAATTACATTGCAAATGCCTTCCAACAGGCTTGGAAAAGTGTGTTCTATATCTCTGCCAAACAGACGCCTCGGAGGTTGAGCTTTAGAAGCAAGTTTAACTCTAAGGGAGGAATCAGCAGAATGTGCCTCTCACATCTATCCGGTAGGAATTCAGGTTGGCAAGTTCTATGGGGAAGCCCATTGGCGCCTATGTTGGAAACGGGTTTGGAAATTTCAGTTTCAAAATCTCTGTGAAAAAGCGTCAGAGAATCTTCCCCATGTAGAATCCAGCATATCTCACTGAACCGAAGAAGTGCTAGTTAGAAGGGAGTTAGAGATGCAAGCAGTTTGGTTTGGGAAATTAGACGCGAAATCAAACTGCAAATGCGTTCCAACAGGCTTGGAAAAGTGTGTTCTATAGCTCTGCCAAACAGACTCCCAGGAGGTTGAGCTTTCAGAAGCTAGTTTAGATCTAAAGGAGGAAGCAGCAGAATGTGCCTCTCACATCTAGCCTGTAGGATTCAGGTTGGCAAGTTCTATGGGGAAGCCCATTGCTGCCTATGGTGGAAACGGCATGGGAGATTTCAGATTCAAAATCTCTGTGAAAAAGCGTCAGAGAAGCTTCTGCATTTAGAATCCAGCATATCCCACTGAACCGAAGAAGTGGTATTTAGAAGGGAGTTAGAGCTGCAAGCCTTTTGTTTTCGGAAATTAGACGCGAAATCACTTTGCAAATGCCTTCCAACAGGCTTGGAAAAGTGTGTTCTATATCTCTGCCAAACAGACTCCCCGGAGGTTGAGCTTTCAGAAGCTAGTTTAACTCTAAGGGAGGAAGCAGCAGAATGTGCCTCTCACATCTAGCCTGAAGGAATTCAGGTTGGCAAGTTCTATGGGGAAGCCCATTGGAGCGTACGTTGGAAATGGGTTTGGAAATTTCAGTTTCAAAATCTCTGTGAAAAAGCGTCAGAGAAGCTTCCCCGTTTAGAATCCAGCATATCTCACGGAACCGAAGAAGTGGTAGTTAGAAGGGAGTTCGACCTGCAAGCAGTATGGTTTGGGAAATTAGGCGCGATATCACATTGCAAATGCCTTCCAAAAGGCTTGGAAAAGTGTGTTCTATATCTCTGCCAAACAGACTCCCCGGAGGTTGAGCTTTCAGCAGCAAGTTTAACTCTAAGGGAGGAAGCAGCAGAATGTGCCTCTCACATCTACCCTGTAGGAATTCAGGTTGGGAAGTTCTATGAGGAAGCCCATTGGCGCCTACGTTGGAAACGGGTTTGGAAATTTCAGTTTCAAAATCTCTGTGAAAAAGCATCAGAGAAGCTTCTGCGTTTAGAATCCAGCATATCTCACTGAACCTAAGAAGTGGTAGTTAGAATTGAGTTAGAGCTGCAAGCAGTTTGGTTTGGGAAATTAGACGCGAAATCACACTGCAAATGCCTTCCAACAGGCTTGGAAAAGTGTGTTCTATATCTCTGCCAAACAGACTCCCTGGAGGTTGAGCTTACAGAAGCAAGTTTAACTCTTAGGGAGGAAGCAGCAGAATGTGCCTCTCACATCTAGCCTGTAGGAATTCAGGTTGGCAAGTTCTATGGGGAAGCCCATTGCTGCCTATGGTGGAAACGGCATGGGAGATTTCAGTTTCAAAATCTCTGTGAAAAAGCGTCAGAGAAGCTTCCCCGTTTAGAATCCAGCATATCTCACTGAACCGAAGAAGTTGTAGTTAGAAGTGAGTTAGAGCACCAAGCAGTTTGGTTTGGGAAATTAGATTCGAAATCACAATGCAATTGCCTTAAAACAGGCTTGGAAAAGTGTGTTCTATATCTCTGCCAAACACACTGCCCGGAGGTTGAGCTTTCAGAAGCTAGTTTAACTCTAAGGGAGGAAGCAGCAGAATGTGCATCTCACATATAGTCTGTAGGAATTCAGGTTGGCAAGTTCTATGGGGAAGCCCAGGAGCCTACGTTGGAAACGGGCTTGGAAATTTCAGTTTCAAAATCTCTGTGAAAAAGCGTCAGAGAAGCTTCTCCGTTTAGAATCCAGCATATCTCACTGAACCAAAGAAGTGGTAGTTAGAAGGGAGTTCGACCTGCAAGCAGTTTGGTTTGGGAAATTAGACGCGAAATCACATTGCAAATGCCTTCCAACAGGCTTGGAAAAGTGTGCTCTATATCTATGCCAAACAAACTGCCCGGAGGATGAGCTTTCAGAAGCTAGTTTAACTCTAAGGGAGGAAGCAGCAGAATGTGCCTCTCACATCTAGCCTGTAGGAATTCAGGTTGGCAAGTTCTATGGGGAAGCCCATTGGCGCCTACGTTGGAAACGGGTTTGGAAATTTCAGTTTCAAAATCTCTGTGAAAAAGCATCAGAGAAGCTTCCCCGTTTAGAATCCAGGATATCTCACTGAACCGAAGAAGTGGTAGTTAGAAGGGAGTTAGAGCTGCAAGCAGTTTGGTTTGGGAAATTAGACGCGAAATCAAACTTCAAATGCCTTCCAACAGGCTTGGAAAAGTGTGTTCTATATCTCTGCCAAACAGACTCCCCGGAGGTTGAGCTTTCAGAAGCTAGTTTAATTCTAAGGGAGGAAGCAGCAGAATGTGCCTCTCACATCTAGCCTGTAGGAAGTCAGGTTGGCAAGTTCTATGGGGAAGCCCATTGCTGCCTATGGTGGAAACGGCATGGGAGATTTCAGTTTCAAAATCTCTGTGAAAAAGCGTCAAAGAAGCTTCCCCGTTTAGAATCCAGCATATCTCACTGAACTGAAGAAGTGGTAGTTAGAAGGGAGTTAGAGCAGCAAGCCGTTTGTTTTCGGAAATTAGACGCGAAATTACATTGCAAATGCCTTCCAACAGGCTTGGAAAAGTGTGTTCTATATCTCTGCCAAACAGACGCCTCGGAGGTTGAGCTTTAGAAGCAAGTTTAACTCTAAGGGAGGAATCAGCAGAATGTGCCTCTCACATCTATCCTGTAGGAATTCAGGTTGGCAAGTTCTATGGGGAAGCCCATTGGCGCCTATGTTGGAAACGGGTTTGGAAATTTCAGTTTCAAAATCTCTGTGAAAAAGCGTCAGAGAAGCTTCCCCATGTAGAATCCAGCATATCTCACTGAACCGAAGAAGTGCTAGTTAGAAGGGAGTTAGAGTTGCAAGCAGTTTGGTTTGGGAAATTAGACGCGAAATCAAACTGCAAATGCCTTCCAACAGGCTTGGAAAAGTGTGTTCTATATCTCTGCCAAACAGACTCCCAGGAGGTTGAGCTTTCAGAAGTTAGTTTAGCTCTAAAGGAGGAAGCAGCAGAATGTGCCTCTCCCATCTAGCCTGTAGGAATTCAGGTTGGCAAGTTCTATGGGGAAGCCCATTGCTGCCTATGGTGGAAACGGCATGGGAGATTTCAGATTCAAAATCTCTGTGAAAAAGCGTCAGAGAAGGTTCTCCGTTTAGAATCCAGCATATCTCGAGAGGAGTTTCAAGATGGCGGCGGCTGCGGCGGCTGGCGCGGAGTAGCTGAGGTGGAAAAGGTGGCCACTGGGCCTCAGGCAGCCGGGAAACTTGTGGACCTTCCTCTGGCCATCTCTTAAGGGAGGACTGCTGCTGCTGGCCGGTCGTGGGAGCTCAACGCCACTTTGCCCCCGGCAGGAGAGACTGCCTCATTTACAGGCAACAGCTTTGAAGTGTGAAGCAGGAAAAGTACTGATTCTTAGCTGCAAAAGCGAGTCTTGAAACAGGGAACACGGCGCCAGGGCTGCTGTGGATGCAGCCAGGATCCCGGAGGCTGGGGCCGCACTGAAGGCGGCCAGCTGCCCTATTCAGGATTTGAGGTTTCAGGCCGGCATTAAAGAAGATTCCTGGGAGCGCCCGAGCGGCGCCGCGACTGAACAGCCAGAGGCGGCAGCGCCGAGAACACGGAAGGCAACAAACCAGAGACAGAGCGAGCGCCCGACCCGGCACAGCACTGTGAGTGATCCCTGGCACAGCTCTGTTCGGGGGGTGAATGCCCACGCGGCTTACGCCTGCACCACCAGGCCACTCACTGCCCCAGTGCTGCCTCCATTTTCCCAGGTGCGGGCAGCTCCGCCCTGCTCGGCCATCACTGAGCCCATTTGCTTGGCCTGGCGCGGGGCTTTCCGGACCCTGCGGGCCGACCTCCTCTCCCACTCCCTCCGCGGTTCTCTGGCAGGACTGGGGGTGTGGGGCGTCCCGACCAGTTTTGGGAGGGCTAGGAAGTACGGGCGGGCCGACTGTCACTCCACCACACCCTGGACTCCGGCCCGGTAAACTTCCTGTTACTGGGAGGCAGATACCATCTCTGCGACCACCAGTTTGGAAAAAAGCCTAACGAATTTCTGGTTGGGAATAGTGTGTGGTAGGAGAGTTCCCAGGTCCGCTTGAACCTGCCGGAGAGCAGGCTGCAGGCGGGCACTAGACTCGGTTTATACCGGGGGGATACAAAGGTGAACAAGACCCGAGAAAGATCTACACAGTGCTACAAAGGCACCCAGAGAGACCGGTCGTCTGTGCCTAGCAGAAACCTGGTAGACTTCCTGGGCGAGGCGGTGCTGAGCAGGGTCTTGAAGGCCCAGCTGATAGACGAGGGGTGCAGAAGACACGCCCCAGCCCAGCACAGTATGCACAGAGGGGGGAGACGTGCGGCCAGGGAGGCGGAGTCTCGACAGAAAACACACACCCGGTGGGGTCGCCACTGCACGATCTAACAGCCTGGGCCAGAGCACACGGAACGGGGAGAAGTCCTGTACAGAAAGTGAAAGCTCAACAGAGATCACACACCCTGTGGTACGTGATCCACCAGCCCAGCAGAGTACAAGCTGACCAGAAAGGTGGATCCCCGGAGAAGCCCAAGACCCGAGGCAACCACACACACAAGACACTAGAGGCCAACTGAGCAGTCACGACGGGAGCCATACCAAATTGGTAACCACAGCAACATCCTAGTTAGCCATTAGTCTTAAACCGGTGGACTGTGAAACCCCCTGCAACAATGAATAAACACCAAAAAAAAGACACCAGAAATACAAAAAATCAAGAAAGTACACCACCAAAAGTTAATAAATCTCATACTCTAGATCCTATAGAACAAGAAGCCCTTGAAATAACTGACAAGGAATTTCGAGTGATAATTCTAAGGAAACTGAATGAAATACAAGAAAACTCAGCTAGACATCATGATGAAATGAGGAAAAGTATACAGGATATGAAAGAGGAAATATACAAGGAAATCAATGTCCTGAAAAAAAATGTAGCAGAACTTGCTGAACTGAAGAAGTTATTCAGCGAAATAAAAAACACAACGGAGAGTTTAACCAGCAGGCTTGTCGAAGTTGAAGAGAGAACCTCTGAACTTGAAGATGGGCTGTTTGAAATAACACAAGCAGACAAAAAGAAAGAAAAAAGAATCAAGGACATAGAAGAAAATCTGAGAGAGATATCAGACAACCTCAAGCGCTCAAATATCCGAGTCATGGGTATTCCAGAAGGGGAGGAAAATGGAGATTCCATTGAAAACATATTCAAAAAATAGTGGCAGAAAACTTCCCAGGTATAGGAAAAATCACAGATCTTCAGATCCAGGAAGCTCAACGATCTCCAAACGTATTCAACCCAAAAAGGCCTTCTCCAAGACATGTCATAGTCAAATTGGCAAAACTCAGAGACAAAGAGAGAATCTTAAAAGCTGCAAGAGAGAAGCGTCAAATCACCTATAAGGGAGCCCCAATCAGGTTAACATCAGACTTTTCATCACAAACCCTAAAAGCTAGAAAGGAATGGGATGATATTTTCAAAATACTAAAAGACAAAGATTGCCAGCCAAGAATACTCTACCCTGCAAGGCTATCCTTCCGGAATGAGGGGCAAATAGTATATTTCTCAGACAAACAAAAACTGCGGGAGTTCACTACCACAAGACCACCCTTACAAGAAATCCTCAAGGGAGTACTGGGTTTGGTTCCTGAAAAATAACTACCACTGCCATAAAAACCTAAGAAAAATCTAAACCCGCTAGTACAATAAAAATGGCATTCATGAAGAGAAAACAAGCTAACAAAAACACTATCTACAACCTAAGGAACCAACAAACAAAGAAACCAAACAGTAAATCAGAAAGCAAGGAACAAAAGACACCTAAGACAACCAAACAACCAATAAAATGCTAGGAATAAATCAACACCTTTCAATAACAACTCTTAATGTTAAAGGCTTAAATTCCCCAATTAAAAGACACAGACTGGCTGACTGGATCAAAAAGCAGGACCCAACTATATGCTGCCTACAAGAGACCCACCTCACCCATAAAGATTCACACAGACTAAGAGTGAAAGGATGGAAAAAGATTTACCATGCAAACAGAAAAGAAAAACGAGCTGGAGTAGCTATTCTTATATCTGACAAAATAGACTTTAAACTAAAAACCATAAAAAGAGACAATGAGGGACACTACTTAATGATAAAAGGACTGATCCATCAAGAAGACATAACAATCATAAATATGTACGCACCCAATGTTGGAGCAGCCAGATTTATAAAACAAACTCTATTAGACCTAAAGAAGGAAATAGACACTAATACCATAATAGCAGGGGACCTGAACACTTGACTGTCAATATTAGACAGATCATCTAGGCAAAGAATCAGTAGAGAAACACAAGATCTAAACAAGACTCTAGACCAATTGGAATTGGCAGATATCTACAGAACATTCCACCCAACAACCTCAGAATATTCATTCTTCTCATCAGCACATGGATCATTCTCCAGGATAGATCACATATTAGGTCACAAATCAAGTCTCAGTAAATTCAAAAAAATTGGAATTATCCCATGTATCTTCTCAGACCACAATGGATTAAAACTAGAAATTAATAACAAACAAAACTCTGGAAACTATACAAACACATGGAAATTAAACAGCATTCTACTTAATGACATATGGGTCCAAGAAGAAATCAAGCAGGAAATCAAAAAGTTTATTGAAACTAATGAAAACAATGATACATCATACCAAAACCTGTGGGATACTGCAAAAGCAGTATTGAGGGGAAAATTTATTGCATTAAATGCTCACTTCAGAAGAATGGAAAGATGGCAAGTGAACAACCTAACACTTCACCTTAAAGAACTAGAAAAACAAGAACAATCCAATCCTAAAGTTAGCAGACGGAAAGAAATCATTAAGATCAGAGCAGAACTGAACGAAATTGAAAACCAAAAAACAATTCAAAAGATCAACGAATCAAAAAGTTGGTTTTTTGAAAAGATAAATAAAATTGACAAACCATTAGCATGGCTAACAAAAAAAAGAAGAGAGAAGACTCAAATAACAAAAATTAGAAATGAAAAAGGCGATATTACAACTGATTCATCTGAAATACAAGGAATCATTCGAGACTACTATAAACAACTGTACGCCAAGAAATTTGAAAATCTGGAGGAAATGGATAAATTTCTGGACACACACAAGCTCCCAAAACTGAACCGTGAAGACGTAGAAAATCTGAACAGACCAATAACAATAAAGGAGATTGAAGCTGTTATCAGAAGGCTCCCAACAAAGAAAAGCCCAGGACCAGATGGATTCACAGCAGAATTTTACCAAACATTCAAAGAGGAATTGACACCGATTCTTTACAAACTATTCCAAAAGATTGAAACGGACGCAAATCTCCCAAACTCATTCTATGAAGCAAACATCATCCTGATACCAAAACCAGGTAAAGATATAACCAAAAAAGAAAACTACAGGCCGATATCCTTGATGAATATAGATGCAAAAATCCTCACTAAAATACTAGCAAACAGAATACAGCAACACATATGAAAAATTATTCATCACGATCAAGTGGGATTCATCCCAGGGATGCAAGGTTGGTTCAACATACGCAAATCAATAAATGTGATACACCATATTAATAAACTCAAACACAAGGACCATATGATCATCTCTATAGATGCTGAAAAAGCATTTGATAAAGTTCAGCACTCATTCATGACAAAGACCCTCTATAAGTTAGGTATAGAGGGAAAGTATCTCAACATAATTAAAGCCATATATGACAAACCCACTGCCAATATAATCCTGAATGGGGAAAAGCTGAAAGCTTTTCCTTTAAGAACAGGCACTAGACAAGGATGCCCACTCTCACCACTCCTATTCAACATAGTGTTGGAAGTACTAGCCAGAGCAATCAGAGAAGAGAAGGAAATAAAGGGCATCCAGATTGGAAAAGATGAAGTCAAACTGTCCCTGTTTGCAGATGACATGATCCTATATATCGGACAGCCTAAAACCTCTACAAAAAAACTGTTGGAATTGATAAATGATTTCAGCACAGTAGCAGGATACAAAATCAACACACAAAAATCAGTAGCATTTCTTTTCTCCAATAGTGAACATGCAGAAGGAGAAATCAAGAAAGCCTGTCCATTTACAATAGCCACCAAAAAAATAAAATACTTAGGAATTGAGTTAACCAAGGAGGTGAAAAATCTCTATAATGAGAACTACAAACCACTGCTGAGAGAAATTAGAGAGGATACAAGAAGATGGAAAGATATTCCATGCTCTTGGATTGGAAGAATCAACATAGTGAAAATGTCCATACTACCCAAAGTGATATACAAATTCAATGCAATCCCCATCAAAATTCCAAAGACATTTTTCTCAGAAATGGAAAAAACTATTCAGACATTTATATGGAACAATAAAAGACCACGCATAGCCAAAGCAATGCTGAGCAAAAAAAAATAAAGCTGGAGGCATAACACTACCTGACTTTAAGCTATACTACAAAGCTATAATAACCAAAACAGTATGGTACTGGCATAAAAACAGACACACTGACCAATGGAATAGAATAGAGAATCCAGAAATCAACCCACACACTTACTGCCATCTGATCTTTGACAAAGGCTCCAAACCTATTCACTGGGGAAGGGACTGCCTCTTCAGCAAGTGGTGCTGGGATAACTGAATATCGATATGCAGGAGAATGAAACTAGACCCATACCTCTCACCGTATACTAAAATCAACTCAAAATGGATTAAGGATTTAAATATACACCCTGAGACAATAAAACTTCTTAAAGAAAACATAGGGGAAACATTTCAGGAAATAGGACTGGGCACAGACTTCATGAATACAACCCCAAAAGCACGGGCAACCAAAGGAAAAATAAACAAATGGGATTATATCAAACTAAAAAGCTTCTGCACAGCAAAAGAAACAATTAAAAGAGTTAAAAGACAACCAACAGAGTGGGAGAAAATATTTGCAAAATATACATCTGACAAAGGATTAATATCCAGAATATATAAGGAACTCAAACAACTTTACAAGAAGAAAACAAGCAACCCAATTAAAAAATGGGCAAAAGAGCTTAGTAGGCATTTCTCTAAGGAAGATATACAAATGGCCAACAGACATATGAAAAAATGCTCAACATCACTCAGCATCCGGGAAATGCAAATCAAAACCACATTGAGATACCATCTAACCCCAGTTAGGATGGCTAAAATCCAAAAGACTCTGAACGATAAATGCTGGCGAGGCTGCGGAGAAAAAGGAACTCTCATACATTGTTGGTGGGACTGCAAAATTGTGCAGCCTCTATGGAAAATGGTATGGAGGTTCCTTAAACAATTGCAAATAGATCTACCGTACGACCCAGCCATCCCACTGTTGGGAATATACCCAGAGGAATGGAAATCATCAAGTCGAAGGTATACCTGTTCCCCAATGTTCATCGCAGCACTCTTTACAATAGCCAAGAGTTGGAACCAGCCCAAATGCCCATCATCAGATGAGTGGATACGGAAAATGTGGTACATCTACACAATGGAATACTACTCAGCTATAAAAACGAATGAAATACTGCCATTTGCAACAACATGGATGGACCTGGAGAGAATTATATTAAGTGAAACAAGTCAGGCACAGAAAGAGAAATACCACATGTTCTCACTTATTGGAGGGAGCTAAAAATTAATATATAAATTCACACACACACATACACACATACACACACAAACCGGGGGGCGGGGAGGAAGAAGATATAACAACCACAATTATTTGAAGTTGATACAACAAACAAACAGAAAGGACATTGTTGGGGGGGAGGGGGGGAGGGAGAAGGGAGGGAGGTTTTGGTGATGGGGAGCATTAATCAGCTACAATGTATATCGACAAAATAAAATTAAAAAAAAAAAAAAGAATCCAGCATATCTCACTGAACCGTAGAAGTGGTATTTAGAAGGGAGTTAGAGCTGGAAGCCGTTTGTTTTCGGAAATTAGACGCGAAATCACTTTGCAAATGCCTTCCAACAGGCTTGGAAAAGTGTGTTCTATATCTGTGCCAAACAGACTCCCCGGAGGTTGAGCTTTCAGAAGCTAGTTTAACTCTAAGGGAGGAAGCAGCAGAATGTGCCTCTCACATCTAGTCTGTAGGAATTCAAGTTGGCAAGTTCTATGGGGAAGCCCATTGGCGCCTACGTTGGAAACGGGTTTGGAAATTTCAGTTTCAAAATCTCTGTGAAAAAGCGTCAGAGAAGCTGCTGCATTTAGAGTCCAGCATATCTCACTGAATCTAAGAAGTGGTAGTTAGAATGGAGTTAGAGCTGCAAGCAGTTTGGTTTGGGAAATTAGACGCGAAATCACACTGCAAATGCCTTCCAACAGGCTTGGAAAAGTGTGTTCTATATCTCTGCCAAACAGAATCCCCGGAGGTTGAGCTTACAGAAGCAAGTTTAACTCTAAGGGAGGAAGTAGCAGAATGTGCCTCTCACATCTAGCCTGTAGGAATTCAGGTTGGCAAGTTCTATGGGGAAGCCCATTGCTGCCTATGGTGGAAACGGCATGGGAGATTTCAGTTTCAAAATCTCTGTGAAAAAGCGTCAGAGAAGCTGCTGCATTTAGAGTCCAGCATATCTCACTGAACCGAAGAAGTGGTAGTTAGAAGGGAGTTAGAGCTGCAAGCCGTTTGTTTTCGGAAATTAGACGCAAAATTACATTGCAAATGCCTTCCAACAGGCTTGGAAAAGTGTGTTCTATATCTCTGCCAAACAGACGCCTCGGAGGTGGAGCTTTAGAAGCAAGTTTAACTCTAAGGGAGGAATCAGCAGAATGTGCCTCTCACATCTATCCGGTAGGAATTCAGGTTGGCAAGTTCTACGGGGAAGCCCATTGGCGCCTATGTTGGAAACGGGTTTGGAAATTTCAGTTTCAAAATCTCTGTGAAAAAGCGTCAGAGAAGCTTCCCCATGTAGAATCCAGCATATCTCACTGAACCGAAGAAGTGCTAGTTAGAAGGGAGTTAGAGCTGCAAGCAGTTTGGTTTGGGAAATTAGACGCGAAATCAAACTGCAAATGCCTTCCAACAGGCTTGGAAAAGTGTGTTCTATATCTCTGCCAAACAGACTCCCAGGAGGTGGAGCTTTCAGAAGCTAGTTTAGCTCTAAAGAAGGAAGCAGCAGAATGTGCCTCTCACATCTAGCCTGTAGGAATTCAGGTTGGCAAGTTCTATGGGGAAGCCCATTACTGCCTATGGTGGAAACGGCATGGGAGATTTCAGATTCAAAATCTCTGTGAAAAAGCGTCAGAGAAGCTTCTGCATTTAGAATCCAGCATATCTCACTGAACCGAAGAAGTGGTATTTAGAAGGGAGTTAGAGCTGCAAGCCATTTGTTTTCGGAAATTAGACGTGAAATCACTTTCCAAATGCCTTCCAACAGGCTTGGAAAAGTGTGTTCTATATCTCTGCCAAACAGACTCCCCGGAGGTTGAGCTTTCAGAAGCTAGTTTAACTCTAAGGGAGGAAGCAGCAGAATGTGCCTCTCACATCTAGCCTGAAGGAATTCAGGTAGGCAAGTTCTATGGGGAAGCCCATTGGAGCGTACGTTGGAAATGGGTTTGGAAATTTGAGTTTCAAAATCTCTGTGAAAAAGCGTCAGAGAAGCTTCCCCGTTTAGAATCCAGCATATCTCACGGAACCGAAGAAGTGGTAGAAGGGAGTTCGACCTGCAAGCAGTATGGTTTGGGAAATTAGGCGCGATATCACATTGCAAATGCCTTCCAAAAGGCTTGGAAAAGTGTGTTCTATATCTCTGCCAAACAGACTCCCCGGAGGTTGAGCTTTCAGCAGCAAGTTTAACTCTAAGGGAGGAAGCAGCAGAATGTGCCTCTCACATCTAGCCTGTAGGAATTCAGGTTGGCAAGTTCTATGGGGAAGCCCATTGGCGCCTACATTGGAAACGGGTTTGGAAATTTCAGTTTCAAAATCTCTGTGAAAAAGCATCAGAGAAGCTTCTGCGTTTAGAATCCAGCATATCTCAATGAACCTAAGAAGTGGTAGTTAGAATGGAGTTAGAGCTGCAAGCAGTTTGGTTTGGGAAATTAGACGCGAAATCACACTGTAAATGCCTTCCAACAGGCTTGGAAAAGTGTGTTCTGTATCTCTGCCAAACTGACTCCCCGGAAGTTGAGCTTTCAGAAGCAAGTTTAACTCTAAGGGAGGAAGCAGCAGAATGTGCCTCTCACATCTAGCCTGTAGGAATTCAGGTTGGCAAGTTGTATGGGGAAGCCCTTTGCTGCCTATGGTAGAAACGGCATGGGAGATTTCAGTTTCAAAATCTCTGTGAAAAAGCGTCAGAGAAGCTTCCCCGTTTAGAGTCCAGCATATCTCACTGAACCGTAGAAGTGGTAGTTAGAAGGGAGTTAGAGCTGCAAGCCGTTTGTTTTCGGAAATTAGACGCAAAATTACATTGCAAATGCCATCCAACAGGCTTGGAAAAGTGTGTTCTATATCTCTGCCAAACAGACGCCTCGGAGGTTGAGCTTTAGAAGCAAGTTTAACTCTAAGGGACGAATCAGCAGAATATGCCTCTCACATCTATCCGGTAGGAATTCAGGTTGGCAAGTTCTATGTGGAAGCCCATTTGCGCCTATGTTGGAAACGGGTTTGGAAATTTCAGTTTCAAAATCTCTGTGAAAAAGCGTCAGAGAAGCTTCCCCATGTAGAATCCAGCATATCTCACTGAACCGAAGAAGTGCTAGTTAGAAGGGAGTTAGAGCTGCAAGCAGTTTGGTTTGGGAAATTAGACGCGAAATCAAACTGCAAATGCCTTCCAACAGGCTTGGAAAAGTGTGTTCTATATCTCTGCCAAACAGACTCCCAGGAGGTTGAGCTTTCAGAAGCTAGTTTAGCTCTAAAGGAGGAAGCAGCAGAATGTGCCTCTCACATCTAGCCTGTAGGAATTCAGGTTGGCAAGTTCTATGGGGAAGCCCAATGCTGCCTATGGTGGAAACGGCATGGGAGATTTCAGATTCAAAATCTCTGTGAAAAAGCGTCAGAGAAGCTTCTGCATTTAGAATCCAGCATATCTCACTGAACCGAAGAAGTGGTAGTTAGAAGGGAGTTAGAGCTGCAAGCCGTTTGTTTTCGGAAATTAGACGCGAAATCACTTTGCAAATGCCTTCCAACAGGCTTGGAAAAGTGTGTCCTATATCTCTGTCAAACAGACTCCCCGGAGGTTGAGCTTTCAGAAGCTAGTTTAACTCTAAGGGAGGAAGCAGCAGAATGTGCATCTCACATATAGTGTGTAGGAATTCAGGTTGGCAAGTTCTATGGGGAAGCCCAGGAGCCTACGTTGGAAACGGGCTTGGAAATTTCAGTTTCAAAATCTCTGTGAAAAAGCGTCAGAGAAGCTTCTCCGTTTAGAATCCAGCATATCTCACTGAACCGAAGAAGTGGTAGTTAGAAGGGAGTTCGAGCTGCAAGCAGTTTGGTTTGATAAATTAGACGCGAAATCACATTGCAAATGCCTTCCAACAGGCTTGGAAAAGTGTGCTCTATATCTATGCCAAACAAACTGCCCGGAGGATGAGCTTTCAGAAGCTAGTTTAACTCTAAGTGAGGAAGCAGCAGAATGTGCCTCTCACATCGAGCCTGTAGGAATTCAGGTTGGCTAGTTCTATGGGGAAGCCCATTGGCGCCTACGTTCGAAACGGGTTTGGAAATTTCAGTTTCAAAATATCTGTGAAAAAGCGTCAGAGAAGCTTCCCCTTTTAGAATCCAGCATATCTCACTGAACCGAAGAGGTTGTAGGTAGAAGGGAGTTAGAGCTCCAAGCACTTTGGTTTCGGAAATTAGACGCGAAATCAAACTGCAAATGCCTACCAACAGGCTTGGAAAAGTGTGTTGTATATCTCTGCCAAACAGACTCCCCGGAAGTTGAGCTTTCAGAAGCAAGTTTAACTCTAAGGGAGGAAGCAGTAGAATGTGCCTCTCACATCTAGCCTGTTGGAATTCAGGTTGGCAAGTTCTATGGGGAAGCCCTTTGCTGCCTATGGTAGAAATGGCATGGGAGATTTCAGTTTCAAAATCTCTGTGAAAAAGCGTCAGAGAAGCTTCCCCGTTTAGAGTCCAGCATATCTCACTGAACCGTAGAAGTGGTAGTTAGAAGGGAGTTAGAGCTGCAAGCCGTTTGTTTTCGGAAATTAGACGCAAAATTACATTGCAAATGCCATCCAACAGGCTTGGAAAAGTGTGTTCTATATCTCTGCCAAACAGACGCCTCGGAGGTTGAGCTTTAGAAGCAAGTTTAACTCTAAGGGAGGAATCAGCAGAATATGCCTCTCACATCTATCCGGTAGGAATTCAGGTTGGCAAGTTCTATGTGGAAGCCCATTGGCGCCTATGTTGGAAACGGGTTTGGAAATTTCAGTTTCAAAATCTCTGTGAAAAAGCGTCAGAGAAGCTTCCCCGTTTAGAATCCAGCATATCTCACTGAACCGAAGAAGTGGTAATTAGAAGGGAGTTAGAGGTGCAAGCAGTTTGGTTTGGGAAATTAGACGCGAAATCAAACTGCAAATGCCTTCCAACAGGCTTGGAAAAGTGTGTTCTATATCTCTGCCAAATAGACTCCCAGGAGGTTGAGCTTTCAGAAGCTAGTTTAGCTCTAAAGGAGGAAGCAGCAGAATGTGCCTCTCCCATCTAGCCTGTAGGAATTCAGGTTGGCAAGTTCTATGGGGAAGCCCATTGCTGCCTATGGTGGAAACGGCATGGGAGATTTCAGTTTCAAAATCTCTGTGAAAAAGCGTCACAGAAGCTTCCCCGTTTAGAATCCAGCATATCTCACGGAAACGTAGAAGTGGTAGTTAGAAGCGAGTTCGACCTGCAAGCAGTATGGTTTGGGAAATTAGGCGCGATATCACATTGCAAATGCCTTCCAAAAGGCTTGGAAAAGTGTGTTCTATATCTCTGCCAAACAGACTCCCCGGAGGTTGAGCTTTCAGCAGCAAGTTTAACTCTAAGGGAGGAAGCAGTAGAATGTGCCTCTCACATCTAGCCTGTAGGAATTCAGGTTGGCAAGTTCTATGGGGAAGCCCATTGGCGCCTACGTTGGAAACGGGTTTGGAACTTTCAGTTTCAAAATCTCTGTGAAAAAGCGTCAGAGAAGCTTCCCCGTTTAGAATGCAGCATATCTCACTGAACCTAAGAGGTGGTAGTTAGAATGGATTTAGAGCTGCAAGCAGTGTGGTTTGGGAAATTAGACGCGAAATCACACTGCAAATGCCTTCCAACAGGCTTGGAAAAGTGTGTTCTATATCTCTGCCAAACAGACTCCCCGGAGGTTGAGCTTACAGAAGCAAGTTTAACTCTAAGGGAGGAAGCACCAGAATGTGCCTCTCACATCTAGCCTGTAGGAATTCAGGTTGGCAAGTTCTATGGGGAAGCCCATTGCTGCCTATGGTGGAAACGGCATGGGAGATTTCAGTTTCAAAATCTCTGTGAAAAAGCGTCAGAGAAGCTTCCCCGTTTAGAATCCAGCATATCTCACTGAACCGAAGAAGTTGTACTTAGAAGGGAGTTAGAGCAGCAAGCCGTTTGGTTTGGGAAATTAGATGCGAAATCACAATGCAAATGCCTTAAAACAGGCTTGGAAAAGTGTGTTCTATATCTCTGCCAAACACACTGCCCGGAGGTTGAGCTTTCAGAAGCTAGTTTAACTCTAAGGGAGGAAGCAGCAGAATGTGCATCTCACATATAGTCTGTAGGAATTCAGGTTGGCAAGTTCTATGGGGAAGCCCAGGAGCCTACGTTGGAAACGGGCTTGGAAATTTCAGTTTCAAAATCTCTGTGAAAAAGCGTCAGAGAAGCTTCTCCGTTTAGAATCCAGCATATCTCACTGAACCGAAGAAGTGGTAGTTAGAAGGGAGTTCGAGCTGCAAGCAGTTTGGTTTGATAAATTAGACGCGAAATCACATTGCAAATGCCTTCCAACAGGCTTGGAAAAGTGTGCTCTATATCTATGCCAAACAAACTGCCCGGAGGATGAGCTTTCAGAAGCTAGTTTAACTCTAAGTGAGGAAGCAGCAGAATGTGCCTCTCACATCGAGCCTGTAGGAATTCAGGTTGGCTAGTTCTATGGGGAAGCCCATTGGCGCCTACGTTGGAAACGGGTTTGGAAATTTCAGTTTCAAAATATCTGTGAAAAAGCGTCAGAGAAGCTTCCCCTTTTAGAATCCAGCATATCTCACTGAACCGAAGAGGTTGTAGGTAGAAGGGAGTTAGAGCTCCAAGCACTTTGGTTTCGGAAATTAGACGGGAAATCAAACTGCAAATGCCTACCAACAGGCTTGGAAAAGTGTGTTGTATATCTCTGCCAAACAGACTCCCCGGAAGTTGAGCTTTCAGAAGCAAGTTTAACTCTAAGGGAGGAAGCAGTAGAATGTGCCTCTCACATCTAGCCTGTTGGAATTCAGGTTGGCAAGTTCTATGGGGAAGCCCTTTGCTGCCTATGGTAGAAATGGCATGGGAGATTTCAGTTTCAAAATCTCTGTGAAAAAGCGTCAGAGAAGCTTCCCCGTTTAGAGTCCAGCATATCTCACTGAACCGTAGAAGTGGTAGTTAGAAGGGAGTTAGAGCTGCAAGCCGTTTGTTTTCGGAAATTAGACGCAAAATTACATTGCAAATGCCATCCAACAGGCTTGGAAAAGTGTGTTCTATATCTCTGCCAAACAGACGCCTCGGAGGTTGAGCTTTAGAAGCAAGTTTAACTCTAAGGGAGGAATCAGCAGAATATGCCTCTCACATCTATCCGGTAGGAATTCAGGTTGGCAAGTTCTATGTGGAAGCCCATTGGCGCCTATGCTGGAAACGGGTTTGGAAATTTCAGTTTCAAAATCTCTGTGAAAAAGCGTCAGAGAAGCTTCCCCCGTTTAGAATCCAGCATATCTCACTGAACCGAAGAAGTGGTAATTAGAAGGGAGTTAGAGGTGCAAGCAGTTTGGTTTGGGAAATTAGACGCGAAATCAAACTGCAAATGCCTTCCAACAGGCTTGGAAAAGTGTGTTCTATATCTCTGCCAAATAGACTCCCAGGAGGTTGAGCTTTCAGAAGCTAGTTTAGCTCTAAAGGAGGAAGCAGCAGAATGTGCCTCTCCCATCTAGCCTGTAGGAATTCAGGTTGGCAAGTTCTATGGGGAAGCCCATTGCTGCCTATGGTGGAAACGGCATGGGAGATTTCAGTTTCAAAATCTCTGTGAAAAAGCGTCACAGAAGCTTCCCCGTTTAGAATGCAGCATATCTCACGGAAACGTAGAAGTGGTAGTTAGAAGGGAGTTCGACCTGCAAGCAGTATGGTTTGGGAAATTAGGCGCGATATCACATTGCAAATGCCTTCCAAAAGGCTTGGAAAAGTGTGTTCTATATCTCTGCCAAACAGACTCCCCGGAGGTTGAGCTTTCAGCAGCAAGTTTAACTCTAAGGGAGGAAGCAGTAGAATGTGCCTCTCACATCTAGCCTGTAGGAATTCAGGTTGGCAAGTTCTATGGGGAAGCCCATTGGCGCCTACGTTGGAAACGGGTTTGGAAATTTCACTTTCAAAATCTCTGTGAAAAAGCGTCAGAGAAGCTTCCCCGTTTAGAATGCAGCATATCTCACTGAACCTAAGAGGTGGTAGTTAGAATGGAGTTAGAGCTGCAAGCAGTGTGGTTTGGGAAATTAGACGCGAAATCACACTGCAAATGCCTTCCAACAGGCTTGGAAAAGTGTGTTCTATATCTCTGCCAAACAGACTCCCCGGAGGTTGAGCTTACAGAAGCAAGTTTAACTCTTAGGGAGGAAGCAGCAGAATGTGCCTCTCACATCTAGCCTGTAGGAATTCAGGTTGGCAAGTTCTATGGGGAAGCCCATTGCTGCCTATGGTGGAAACGGCATGGGAGATTTCAGTTTCAAAATCTCTGTGAAAAAGCGTCAGAGAAGCTTCCCCGTTTAGAATCCAGCATATCTCACTGAACCGAAGAAGTTGTAGTTAGAAGTGAGTTAGAGCAGCAAGCAGTTTGGTTTGGGAAATTAGATTCGAAATCACAATGCAATTGCCTTAAAACAGGCTTGGAAAAGTGTGTTCTATATCTCTGCCAAACACACTGCCCGGAGGTTGAGCTTTCAGAAGCTAGTTTAACTCTAAGGGAGGAAGCAGCAGAATGTGCATCTCACATATAGTCTGTAGGAATTCAGGTTGGCAAGTTCTATGGGGAAGCCCAGGAGCCTACGTTGGAAACGGGCTTGGAAATTTCAGTTTCAAAATCTCTGTGAAAAAGCGTCAGAGAAGCTTCTCCGTTTAGAATCCAGCATATCTCACTGAACCAAAGAAGTGGTAGTTAGAAGGGAGTTCGACCTGCAAGCAGTTTGGTTTGGGAAATTAGACGCGAAATCACATTGCAAATGCCTTCCAACAGGCTTGGAAAAGTGTGCTCTATATCTATGCCAAACAAACTGCCCGGAGGATGAGCTTTCAGAAGCTAGTTTAACTCTAAGGGAGGAAGCAGCAGAATGTGCCTCTCACATCGAGCCTGTAGGAATTCAGGTTGGCAAGTTCTATGGGGAAGCCCATTGGCGCCTACGTTGGAAACGGGTTTGGAAATTTCAGTTTCAAAATCTCTGTGAAAAAGCATCAGAGAAGCTTCCCCGTTTAGAATCCAGGATATCTCACTGAACCGAAGAAGTGGTAGTTAGAAGGGAGTTAGAGCTGCAAGCAGTTTGGTTTGGGAAATTAGACGCGAAATCAAACTTCAAATGCCTTCCAACAGGCTTGGAAAAGTGCGTTCTATATCTCTGCCAAACAGACTCCCCGGAGGTTGAGCTTTCAGAAGCTAGTTTAATTCTAAGGGAGGAAGCAGCAGAATGTGCCTCTCACATCTAGCCTGTAGGAAGTCAGGTTGGCAAGTTCTATGGGGAAGCCCATTGGCGCCTACGTTGGAAACGGGTTTGGAAATTTCAGTTTCAAAATCTCTGTGAAAAAGCGTCAGAGAAGCTTCCCCATGTAGAATCCAGCATATCTCACTGAATCGAAGAAGTGCTAGTTAGAAGGGAGTTAGAGTTGCAAGCAGTTTGGTTTGGGAAATTAGACGCGAAATCAAACTGCAAATGCCTTCCAACAGGCTTGGAAAAGTGTGTTCTATATCTCTGCCAAACAGACTCCCAGGAGGTTGAGCTTTCAGAAGTTAGTTTAGCTCTAAAGGAGGAAGCAGCAGAATGTGCCTCTCCCATCTAGCCTGTAGGAATTCAGGTTGGCAAGTTCTATGGGGAAGCCCATTGCTGCCTATGGTGGAAACGGCATGGGAGATTTCAGATTCAAAATCTCTGTGAAAAAGCGTCAGAGAAGGTTCTGCGTTTAGAATCCAGCATATCTCGAGAGGAGTTTCAAGATGGCGGCGGCTGCGGCGGCTGGCGCGGAGTAGCTGAGGTGGAAAAGGTGGCCACTGGGCCTCAGGCAGCCGGGAAACTTGTGGACCTTCCTCTGGCCATCTCTTAAGGGAGGACTGCTGCTGCTGGCCGGTCGTGGGAGCTCAACGCCACTTTGCCCCCGGCAGGAGAGACTGCCTCATTTACAGGCAACAGCTTTGAAGTGTGAAGCAGGAAAAGTACTGATTCTTAGCTGCAAAAGCGAGTCTTGAAACAGGGAACACGGCGCCAGGGCTGCTGTGGATGCAGCCAGGATCCCGGAGGCTGGGGCCGCACTGAAGGCGGCCAGCTGCCCTATTCAGGATTTGAGGTTTCAGGCCGGCATTAAAGAAGATTCCTGGGAGCGCCCGAGCGGCGCCGCGACTGAACAGCCAGAGGCGGCAGCGCCGAGAACACGGAAGGCAACAAACCAGAGACAGAGCGAGCGCCCGACCCGGCACAGCACTGTGAGTGATCCCTGGCACAGCTCTGTTCGGGGGGTGAATGCCCACGTGGCTTACGCCTGCACCACCAGGCCACTCACTGCCCCAGTGCTGCCTCCATTTTCCCAGGTGCGGGCAGCTCCGCCCTGCTCGGCCATCACTGAGCCCATTTGCTTGGCCTGGCGCGGGGCTTTCCGGACCCTGCGGGCCGACCTCCTCTCCCACTCCCTCCGCGGTTCTCTGGCAGGACTGGGGGTGTGGGGCGTCCCGACCAGTTTTGGGAGGGCTAGGAAGTACGGGCGGGCCGACTGTCACTCCACCACACCCTGGACTCCGGCCCGGTAAACTTCCTGTTACTGGGAGGCAGATACCATCTCTGCGACCACCAGTTTGGAAAAAAGCCTAACGAATTTCTGGTTGGGAATAGTGTGTGGTAGGAGAGTTCCCAGGTCCGCTTGAACCTGCCGGAGAGCAGGCTGCAGGCGGGCACTAGACTCGGTTTATACCGGGGGGATACAAAGGTGAACAAGACCCGAGAAAGATCTACACAGTGCTACAAAGGCACCCAGAGAGACCGGTCGTCTGTGCCTAGCAGAAACCTGGTAGACTTCCTGGGCGAGGCGGTGCTGAGCAGGGTCTTGAAGGCCCAGCTGATAGACGAGGGGTGCAGAAGACACGCCCCAGCCCAGCACAGTGTGCACAGAGGGGGGAGACATGCGGCCAGGGAGGCGGAGTCTCGACAGAAACCACACACCCGGTGGGGTCGCCACTGCACGATCTAACAGCCTGGGCCAGAGCACACGGAACGGGGAGAAGTCCTGTACAGAAAGTGAAAGCTCAACAGAGATCACACACCCTGTGGTACGTGATCCACCAGCCCAGCAGAGTACAAGCTGACCAGAAAGGTGGATCCCCGGAGAAGCCCAAGACCCGAGGCAACCACACACACAAGACACTAGAGGCCAACTGAGCAGTCACGACGGGAGCCATACCAAATTGGTAACCACAGCAACATCCTAGTTAGCCATTAGTCTTAAACCGGTGGACTGTGAAACCCCCTGCAACAATGAATAAACACCAAAAAAAAGACACCAGAAATACAAAAAATCAAGAAAGTACACCACCAAAAGTTAATAAATCTCATACTCTAGATCCTATAGAACAAGAAGCCCTTGAAATAACTGACAAGGAATTTCGAGTGATAATTCTAAGGAAACTGAATGAAATACAAGAAAACTCAGCTAGACATCATGATGAAATGAGGAAAAGTATACAGGATATGAAAGAGGAAATATACAAGGAAATCAATGTCCTGAAAAAAAATGTAGCAGAACTTGCTGAACTGAAGAAGTTATTCAGCGAAATAAAAAACACAACGGAGAGTTTAACCAGCAGGCTTGTCGAAGTTGAAGAGAGAACCTCTGAACTTGAAGATGGGCTGTTTGAAATAACACAAGCAGACAAAAAGAAAGAAAAAAGAATCAAGGACATAGAAGAAAATCTGAGAGAGATATCAGACAACCTCAAGCGCTCAAATATCCGAGTCATGGGTATTCCAGAAGGGGAGGAAAATGGAGATTCCATTGAAAACATATTCAAAAAATAGTGGCAGAAAACTTCCCAGGTATAGGAAAAATCACAGATCTTCAGATCCAGGAAGCTCAACGATCTCCAAACGTATTCAACCCAAAAAGGCCTTCTCCAAGACATGTCATAGTCAAATTGGCAAAACTCAGAGACAAAGAGAGAATCTTAAAAGCTGCAAGAGAGAAGCGTCAAATCACCTATAAGGGAGCCCCAATCAGGTTAACATCAGACTTTTCATCACAAACCCTAAAAGCTAGAAAGGAATGGGATGATATTTTCAAAATACTAAAAGACAAAGATTGCCAGCCAAGAATACTCTACCCTGCAAGGCTATCCTTCCGGAATGAGGGGCAAATAGTATATTTCTCAGACAAACAAAAACTGCGGGAGTTCACTACCACAAGACCACCCTTACAAGAAATCCTCAAGGGAGTACTGGGTTTGGTTCCTGAAAAATAACTACCACTGCCATAAAAACCTAAGAAAAATCTAAACCCGCTAGTACAATAAAAATGGCATTCATGAAGAGAAAACAAGCTAACAAAAACACTATCTACAACCTAAGGAACCAACAAACAAAGAAACCAAACAGTAAATCAGAAAGCAAGGAACAAAAGACACCTAAGACAACCAAACAACCAATAAAATGCTAGGAATAAATCAACACCTTTCAATAACAACTCTTAATGTTAAAGGCTTAAATTCCCCAATTAAAAGACACAGACTGGCTGACTGGATCAAAAAGCAGGACCCAACTATATGCTGCCTACAAGAGACCCACCTCACCCATAAAGATTCACACAGACTAAGAGTGAAAGGATGGAAAAAGATTTACCATGCAAACAGAAAAGAAAAACGAGCTGGAGTAGCTATTCTTATATCTGACAAAATAGACTTTAAACTAAAAACCATAAAAAGAGACAATGAGGGACACTACTTAATGATAAAAGGACTGATCCATCAAGAAGACATAACAATCATAAATATGTACGCACCCAATGTTGGAGCAGCCAGATTTATAAAACAAACTCTATTAGACCTAAAGAAGGAAATAGACACTAATACCATAATAGCAGGGGACCTGAACACTTGACTGTCAATATTAGACAGATCATCTAGGCAAAGAATCAGTAGAGAAACACAAGATCTAAACAAGACTCTAGACCAATTGGAATTGGCAGATATCTACAGAACATTCCACCCAACAACCTCAGAATATTCATTCTTCTCATCAGCACATGGATCATTCTCCAGGATAGATCACATATTAGGTCACAAATCAAGTCTCAGTAAATTCAAAAAAATTGGAATTATCCCATGTATCTTCTCAGACCACAATGGATTAAAACTAGAAATTAATAACAAACAAAACTCTGGAAACTATACAAACACATGGAAATTAAACAGCATTCTACTTAATGACATATGGGTCCAAGAAGAAATCAAGCAGGAAATCAAAAAGTTTATTGAAACTAATGAAAACAATGATACATCATACCAAAACCTGTGGGATACTGCAAAAGCAGTATTGAGGGGAAAATTTATTGCATTAAATGCTCACTTCAGAAGAATGGAAAGATGGCAAGTGAACAACCTAACACTTCACCTTAAAGAACTAGAAAAACAAGAACAATCCAATCCTAAAGTTAGCAGACGGAAAGAAATCATTAAGATCAGAGCAGAACTGAACGAAATTGAAAACCAAAAAACAATTCAAAAGATCAACGAATCAAAAAGTTGGTTTTTTGAAAAGATAAATAAAATTGACAAACCATTAGCATGGCTAACAAAAAAAAGAAGAGAGAAGACTCAAATAACAAAAATTAGAAATGAAAAAGGCGATATTACAACTGATTCATCTGAAATACAAGGAATCATTCGAGACTACTATAAACAACTGTACGCCAAGAAATTTGAAAATCTGGAGGAAATGGATAAATTTCTGGACACACACAAGCTCCCAAAACTGAACCGTGAAGACGTAGAAAATCTGAACAGACCAATAACAATAAAGGAGATTGAAGCTGTTATCAGAAGGCTCCCAACAAAGAAAAGCCCAGGACCAGATGGATTCACAGCAGAATTTTACCAAACATTCAAAGAGGAATTGACACCGATTCTTTACAAACTATTCCAAAAGATTGAAACGGACGCAAATCTCCCAAACTCATTCTATGAAGCAAACATCATCCTGATACCAAAACCAGGTAAAGATATAACCAAAAAAGAAAACTACAGGCCGATATCCTTGATGAATATAGATGCAAAAATCCTCACTAAAATACTAGCAAACAGAATACAGCAACACATACGAAAAATTATTCATCACGATCAAGTGGGATTCATCCCAGGGATGCAAGGTTGGTTCAACATACGCAAATCAATAAATGTGATACACCATATTAATAAACTCAAACACAAGGACCATATGATCATCTCTATAGATGCTGAAAAAGCATTTGATAAAGTTCAGCACTCATTCATGACAAAGACCCTCTATAAGTTAGGTATAGAGGGAAAGTATCTCAACATAATTAAAGCCATATATGAGAAACCCACTGCCAATATCATCCTGAATGGGGAAAAGCTGAAAGCTTTTCCTTTAAGAACAGGCACTAGACAAGGATGCCCACTCTCACCACTCCTATTCAACATAGTGTTGGAAGTACTAGCCAGAGCAATCAGAGAAGAGAAGGAAATAAAGGGCATCCAGATTGGAAAAGATGAAGTCAAACTGTCCCTGTTTGCAGATGACATGATCCTATATATCGGACAGCCTAAAACCTCTACAAAAAAACTGTTGGAATTGATAAATGATTTCAGCACAGTAGCAGGATACAAAATCAACACACAAAAATCAGTAGCATTTCTTTTCTCCAATAGTGAACATGCAGAAGGAGAAATCAAGAAAGCCTGTCCATTTACAATAGCCACCAAAAAAATAAAATACTTAGGAATTGAGTTAACCAAGGAGGTGAAAAATCTCTATAATGAGAACTACAAACCACTGCTGAGAGAAATTAGAGAGGATACAAGAAGATGGAAAGATATTCCATGCTCTTGGATTGGAAGAATCAACATAGTGAAAATGTCCATACTACCCAAAGTGATATACAAATTCAATGCAATCCCCATCAAAATTCCAAAGACATTTTTCTCAGAAATGGAAAAAACTATTCAGACATTTATATGGAACAATAAAAGACCACGCATAGCCAAAGCAATGCTGAGCAAAAAAAAATAAAGCTGGAGGCATAACACTACCTGACTTTAAGCTATACTACAAAGCTATAATAACCAAAACAGTATGGTACTGGCATAAAAACAGACACACTGACCAATGGAATAGAATAGAGAATCCAGAAATCAACCCACACACTTACTGCCATCTGATCTTTGACAAAGGCTCCAAACCTATTCACTGGGGAAGGGACTGCCTCTTCAGCAAGTGGTGCTGGGATAACTGAATATCGATATGCAGGAGAATGAAACTAGACCCATACCTCTCACCGTATACTAAAATCAACTCAAAATGGATTAAGGATTTAAATATACACCCTGAGACAATAAAACTTCTTAAAGAAAACATAGGGGAAACATTTCAGGAAATAGGACTGGGCACAGATTTCATGAATACAACCCCAAAAGCACGGGCAACCAAAGGAAAAATAAACAAATGGGATTATATCAAACTAAAAAGCTTCTGCACAGCAAAAGAAACAATTAAAAGAGTTAAAAGACAACCAACAGAGTGGGAGAAAATATTTGCAAAATATACATCTGACAAAGGATTAATATCCAGAATATATAAGGAACTCAAACAACTTTACAAGAAGAAAACAAGCAACCCAATTAAAAAATGGGCAAAAGAGCTTAGTAGGCATTTCTCTAAGGAAGATATACAAATGGCCAACAGACATATGAAAAAATGCTCAACATCACTCAGCATCCGGGAAATGCAAATCAAAACCACATTGAGATACCATCTAACCCCAGTTAGGATGGCTAAAATCCAAAAGACTATGAACGATAAATGCTGGCGAGGCTGCGGAGAAAAAGGAACTCTCATACATTGTTGGTGGGACTGCAAAATTGTGCAGCCTCTATGGAAAATGGTATGGAGGTTCCTTAAACAATTGCAAATAGATCTACCGTACGACCCAGCCATCCCACTGTTGGGAATATACCCAGAGGAATGGAAATCATCAAGTCGAAGGTATACCTGTTCCCCAATGTTCATCGCAGCACTCTTTACAATAGCCAAGAGTTGGAACCAGCCCAAATGCCCATCATCAGATGAGTGGATACGGAAAATGTGGTACATCTACACAATGGAATACTACTCAGCTATAAAAACGAATGAAATACTGCCATTTGCAACAACATGGATGGACCTGGAGAGAATTATATTAAGTGAAACAAGTCAGGCACAGAAAGAGAAATACCACATGTTCTCACTTATTGGAGGGAGCTAAAAATTAATATATAAATTCACACACACACATACACACATACACACACAAACCGGGGGGCGGGGAGGAAGAAGATATAACAACCACAATTATTTGAAGTTGATACAACAAACAAACAGAAAGGACATTGTTGGGGGGGAGGGGGGGAGGGAGAAGGGAGGGAGGTTTTGGTGATGGGGAGCATTAATCAGCTACAATGTATATCGACAAAATAAAATTAAAAAAAAAAAAAAGAATCCAGCATATCTCACTGAACCGTAGAAGTGGTATTTAGAAGGGAGTTAGAGCTGGAAGCCGTTTGTTTTCGGAAATTAGACGCGAAATCACTTTGCAAATGCCTTCCAACAGGCTTGGAAAAGTGTGTTCTATATCTGTGCCAAACAGACTCCCCGGAGGTTGAGCTTTCAGAAGCTAGTTTAACTCTAAGGGAGGAAGCAGCAGAATGTGCCTCTCACATCTAGTCTGTAGGAATTCAAGTTGGCAAGTTCTATGGGGAAGCCCATTGGCGCCTACGTTGGAAACGGGTTTGGAAATTTCAGTTTCAAAATCTCTGTGAAAAAGCGTCAGAGAAGCTGCTGCATTTAGAGTCCAGCATATCTCACTGAATCTAAGAAGTGGTAGTTAGAATGGAGTTAGAGCTGCAAGCAGTTTGGTTTGGGAAATTAGACGCGAAATCACACTGCAAATGCCTTCCAACAGGCTTGGAAAAGTGTGTTCTATATCTCTGCCAAACAGAATCCCCGGAGGTTGAGCTTACAGAAGCAAGTTTAACTCTAAGGGAGGAAGTAGCAGAATGTGCCTCTCACATCTAGCCTGTAGGAATTCAGGTTGGCAAGTTCTATGGGGAAGCCCATTGCTGCCTATGGTGGAAACGGCATGGGAGATTTCAGTTTCAAAATCTCTGTGAAAAAGCGTCAGAGAAGCTGCTGCATTTAGAGTCCAGCATATCTCACTGAACCGAAGAAGTGGTAGTTAGAAGGGAGTTAGAGCTGCAAGCCGTTTGTTTTCGGAAATTAGACGCAAAATTACATTGCAAATGCCTTCCAACAGGCTTGGAAAAGTGTGTTCTATATCTCTGCCAAACAGACGCCTCGGAGGTGGAGCTTTAGAAGCAAGTTTAACTCTAAGGGAGGAATCAGCAGAATGTGCCTCTCACATCTATCCGGTAGGAATTCAGGTTGGCAAGTTCTACGGGGAAGCCCATTGGCGCCTATGTTGGAAACGGGTTTGGAAATTTCAGTTTCAAAATCTCTGTGAAAAAGCGTCAGAGAAGCTTCCCCATGTAGAATCCAGCATATCTCACTGAACCGAAGAAGTGCTAGTTAGAAGGGAGTTAGAGCTGCAAGCAGTTTGGTTTGGGAAATTAGACGCGAAATCAAACTGCAAATGCCTTCCAACAGGCTTGGAAAAGTGTGTTCTATATCTCTGCCAAACAGACTCCCAGGAGGTTGAGCTTTCAGAAGCTAGTTTAGCTCTAAAGAAGGAAGCAGCAGAATGTGCCTCTCACATCTAGCCTGTAGGAATTCAGGTTGGCAAGTTCTATGGGGAAGCCCATTACTGCCTATGGTGGAAACGGCATGGGAGATTTCAGATTCAAAATCTCTGTGAAAAAGCGTCAGAGAAGCTTCTGCATTTAGAATCCAGCATATCTCACTGAACCGAAGAAGTGGTATTTAGAAGGGAGTTAGAGCTGCAAGCCGTTTGTTTTCGGAAATTAGACGTGAAATCACTTTCCAAATGCCTTCCAACAGGCTTGGAAAAGTGTGTTCTATATCTCTGCCAAACAGACTCCCCGGAGGTTGAGCTTTCAGAAGCTAGTTTAACTCTAAGGGAGGAAGCAGCAGAATGTGCCTCTCACATCTAGCCTGAAGGAATTCAGGTAGGCAAGTTCTATGGGGAAGCCCATTGGAGCGTACGTTGGAAATGGGTTTGGAAATTTGAGTTTCAAAATCTTTGTGAAAAAGCGTCAGAGAAGCTTCCCCGTTTAGAATCCAGCATATCTCACGGAACCGAAGAAGTGGTAGAAGGGAGTTCGACCTGCAAGCAGTATGGTTTGGGAAATTAGGCGCGATATCACATTGCAAATGCCTTCCAAAAGGCTTGGAAAAGTGTGTTCTATATCTCTGCCAAACAGACTCCCCGGAGGTTGAGCTTTCAGCAGCAAGTATAACTCTAAGGGAGGAAGCAGCAGAATGTGCCTCTCACATCTAGCCTGTAGGAATTCAGGTTGGCAAGTTCTATGGGGAAGCCCATTGGCGCCTACATTGGAAACGGGTTTGGAAATTTCAGTTTCAAAATCTCTGTGAAAAAGCATCAGAGAAGCTTCTGCGTTTAGAATCCAGCATATCTCAATGAACCTAAGAAGTGGTAGTTAGAATGGAGTTAGAGCTGCAAGCAGTTTGGTTTGGGAAATTAGACGCGAAATCACACTGTAAATGCCTTCCAACAGGCTTGGAAAAGTGTGTTCTGTATCTCTGCCAAACAGACTCCCCGGAAGTTGAGCTTTCAGAAGCTAGTTTAGCTCTAAAGGAGGAAGCAGCAGAATGTGCCTCTCACATCTAGCCTGTAGGAATTCAGGTTGGCAAGTTCTATGGGGAAGCCCAATGCTGCCTATGGTGGAAACGGCATGGGAGATTTCAGATTCAAAATCTCTGTGAAAAAGCGTCAGAGAAGCTTCTGCATTTAGAATCCAGCATATCTCACTGAACCGAAGAAGTGGTAGTTAGAAGGGAGTTAGAGCTGCAAGCCGTTTGTTTTCGGAAATTAGACGCGAAATCACTTTGCAAATGCCTTCCAACAGGCTTGGAAAAGTGTGTCCTATATCTCTGTCAAACAGACTCCCCGGAGGTTGAGCTTTCAGAAGCTAGTTTAACTCTAAGGGAGGAAGCAGCAGAATGTGCATCTCACATATAGTGTGTAGGAATTCAGGTTGGCAAGTTCTATGGGGAAGCCCAGGAGCCTACGTTGGAAACGGGCTTGGAAATTTCAGTTTCAAAATCTCTGTGAAAAAGCGTCAGAGAAGCTTCTCCGTTTAGAATCCAGCATATCTCACTGAACCGAAGAAGTGGTAGTTAGAAGGGAGTTCGAGCTGCAAGCAGTTTGGTTTGATAAATTAGACGCGAAATCACATTGCAAATGCCTTCCAACAGGCTTGGAAAAGTGTGCTCTATATCTATGCCAAACAAACTGCCCGGAGGATGAGCTTTCAGAAGCTAGTTTAACTCTAAGTGAGGAAGCAGCAGAATGTGCCTCTCACATCGAGCCTGTAGGAATTCAGGTTGGCTAGTTCTATGGGGAAGCCCATTGGCGCCTACGTTCGAAACGGGTTTGGAAATTTCAGTTTCAAAATATCTGTGAAAAAGCGTCAGAGAAGCTTCCCCTTTTAGAATCCAGCATATCTCACTGAACCGAAGAGGTTGTAGGTAGAAGGGAGTTAGAGCTCCAAGCACTTTGGTTTCGGAAATTAGACGCGAAATCAAACTGCAAATGCCTACCAACAGGCTTGGAAAAGTGTGTTGTATATCTCTGCCAAACAGACTCCCCGGAAGTTGAGCTTTCAGAAGCAAGTTTAACTCTAAGGGAGGAAGCAGTAGAATGTGCCTCTCACATCTAGCCTGTTGGAATTCAGGTTGGCAAGTTCTATGGGGAAGCCCTTTGCTGCCTATGGTAGAAATGGCATGGGAGATTTCAGTTTCAAAATCTCTGTGAAAAAGCGTCAGAGAAGCTTCCCCGTTTAGAGTCCAGCATATCTCACTGAACCGTAGAAGTGGTAGTTAGAAGGGAGTTAGAGCTGCAAGCCGTTTGTTTTCGGAAATTAGACGCAAAATTACATTGCAAATGCCATCCAACAGGCTTGGAAAAGTGTGTTCTATATCTCTGCCAAACAGACGCCTCGGAGGTTGAGCTTTAGAAGCAAGTTTAACTCTAAGGGAGGAATCAGCAGAATATGCCTCTCACATCTATCCGGTAGGAATTCAGGTTGGCAAGTTCTATGTGGAAGCCCATTGGCGCCTATGCTGGAAACGGGTTTGGAAATTTCAGTTTCAAAATCTCTGTGAAAAAGCGTCAGAGAAGCTTCCCCGTTTAGAATCCAGCATATCTCACTGAACCGAAGAAGTGGTAATTAGAAGGGAGTTAGAGGTGCAAGCAGTTTGGTTTGGGAAATTAGACGCGAAATCAAACTGCAAATGCCTTCCAACAGGCTTGGAAAAGTGTGTTCTATATCTCTGCCAAATAGACTCCCAGGAGGTTGAGCTTTCAGAAGCTAGTTTAGCTCTAAAGGAGGAAGCAGCAGAATGTGCCTCTCCCATCTAGCCTGTAGGAATTCAGGTTGGCAAGTTCTATGGGGAAGCCCATTGCTGCCTATGGTGGAAACGGCATGGGAGATTTCAGTTTCAAAATCTCTGTGAAAAAGCGTCACAGAAGCTTCCCCGTTTAGAATGCAGCATATCTCACGGAAACGTAGAAGTGGTAGTTAGAAGGGAGTTCGACCTGCAAGCAGTATGGTTTGGGAAATTAGGCGCGATATCACATTGCAAATGCCTTCCAAAATGCTTGGAAAAGTGTGTTCTATATCTCTGCCAAACAGACTCCCCGGAGGTTGAGCTTTCAGCAGCAAGTTTAACTCTAAGGGAGGAAGCAGTAGAATGTGCATCTCACATCTAGCCTGTAGGAATTCAGGTTGGCAAGTTCTATGGGGAAGCCCATTGGCGCCTACGTTGGAAACGGGTTTGGAAATTTCACTTTCAAAATCTCTGTGAAAAAGCGTCAGAGAAGCTTCCCCGTTTAGAATGCAGCATATCTCACTGAACCTAAGAGGTGGTAGTTAGAATGGAGTTAGAGCTGCAAGCAGTTTGGTTTGGGAAATTAGACGCGAAATCACACTGCAAATGCCTTCCAACAGGCTTGGAAAAGTGTGTTCTATATCTCTGCCAAACAGAATCCCCGGAGGTTGAGCTTACAGAAGCAAGTTTAACTCTAAGGGAGGAAGTAGCAGAATGTGCCTCTCACATCTAGCCTGTAGGAATTCAGGTTGGCAAGTTCTATGGGGAAGCCCATTGCTGCCTATGGTGGAAACGGCATGGGAGATTTCAGTTTCAAAATCTCTGTGAAAAAGCGTCAGAGAAGCTGCTGCATTTAGAGTCCAGCATATCTCACTGAACAGAAGAAGTGGTAGTTAGAAGGGAGTTAGAGCTGCAAGCCGTTTGTTTTCGGAAATTAGACGCAAAATTACATTGCAAATGCCTTCCAACAGGCTTGGAAAAGTGTGTTCTATATCTCTGCCAAACAGACGCCTCGGAGGTGGAGCTTTAGAAGCAAGTTTAACTCTAAGGGAGGAATCAGCAGAATGTGCCTCTCACATCTATCCGGTAGGAATTCAGGTTGGCAAGTTCTACGGGGAAGCCCATTGGCGCCTATGTTGGAAACGGGTTTGGAAATTTCAGTTTCAAAATCTCTGTGAAAAAGCGTCAGAGAAGCTTCCCCATGTAGAATCCAGCATATCTCACTGAACCGAAGAAGTGCTAGTTAGAAGGGAGTTAGAGCTGCAAGCAGTTTGGTTTGGGAAATTAGACGCGAAATCAAACTGCAAATGCCTTCCAACAGGCTTGGAAAAGTGTGTTCTATATCTCTGCCAAACAGACTCCCAGGAGGTTGAGCTTTCAGAAGCTAGTTTAGCTCTAAAGAAGGAAGCAGCAGAATGTGCCTCTCACATCTAGCCTGTAGGAATTCAGGTTGGCAAGTTCTATGGGGAAGCCCATTACTGCCTATGGTGGAAACGGCATGGGAGATTTCAGATTCAAAATCTCTGTGAAAAAGCGTCAGAGAAGCTTCTGCATTTAGAATCCAGCATATCTCACTGAACCGAAGAAGTGGTATTTAGAAGGGAGTTAGAGCTGCAAGCCGTTTGTTTTCGGAAATTAGACGTGAAATCACTTTGCAAATGCCTTCCAACAGGCTTGGAAAAGTGTGTTCTATATCTCTGCCAAACAGACTCCCCGGAGGTTGAGCTTTCAGAAGCTAGTTTAACTCTAAGGGAGGAAGCAGCAGAATGTGCCTCTCACATCTAGCCTGAAGGAATTCAGGTAGGCAAGTTCTATGGGGAAGCCCATTGGAGCGTACGTTGGAAATGGGTTTGGAAATTTGAGTTTCAAAATCTTTGTGAAAAAGCGTCAGAGAAGCTTCCCCGTTTAGAATCCAGCATATCTCACGGAACCGAAGAAGTGGTAGAAGGGAGTTCGACCTGCAAGCAGTATGGTTTGGGAAATTAGGCGCGATATCACATTGCAAATGCCTTCCAAAAGGCTTGGAAAAGTGTGTTCTATATCTCTGCCAAACAGACTCCCCGGAGGTTGAGCTTTCAGCAGCAAGTTTAACTCTAAGGGAGGAAGCAGCAGAATGTGCCTCTCACATCTAGCCTGTAGGAATTCAGGTTGGCAAGTTCTATGGTGAAGCCCATTGGCGCCTACATTGGAAACGGGTTTGGAAATTTCAGTTTCAAAATCTCTGTGAAAAAGCATCAGAGAAGCTTCTGCGTTTAGAATCCAGCATATCTCAATGAACCTAAGAAGTGGTAGTTAGAATGGAGTTAGAGCTGCAAGCAGTTTGGTTTGGGAAATTAGACGCGAAATCACACTGTAAATGCCTTCCAACAGGCTTGGAAAAGTGTGTTCTGTATCTCTGCCAAACAGACTCCCCAGAAGTTGAGCTTTCAGAAGCTAGTTTAGCTCTAAAGGAGGAAGCAGCAGAATGTGCCTCTCACATCTAGCCTGTAGGAATTCAGGTTGGCAAGTTCTATGGGGAAGCCCAATGCTGCCTATGGTGGAAACGGCATGGGAGATTTCAGATTCAAAATCTCTGTGAAAAAGCGTCAGAGAAGCTTCTGCATTTAGAATCCAGCATATCTCACTGAACCGAAGAAGTGGTAGTTAGAAGGGAGTTAGAGCTGCAAGCCGTTTGTTTTCGGAAATTAGACGCGAAATCACTTTGCAAATGCCTTCCAACAGGCTTGGAAAAGTGTGTCCTATATCTCTGTCAAACAGACTCCCCGGAGGTTGAGCTTTCAGAAGCTAGTTTAACTCTAAGGGAGGAAGCAGCAGAATGTGCATCTCACATATAGTGTGTAGGAATTCAGGTTGGCAAGTTCTATGGGGAAGCCCAGGAGCCTACGTTGGAAACGGGCTTGGAAATTTCAGTTTCAAAATCTCTGTGAAAAAGCGTCAGAGAAGCTTCTCCGTTTAGAATCCAGCATATCTCACTGAACCGAAGAAGTGGTAGTTAGAAGGGAGTTCGAGCTGCAAGCAGTTTGGTTTGATAAATTAGACGCGAAATCACATTGCAAATGCCTTCCAACAGGCTTGGAAAAGTGTGCTCTATATCTATGCCAAACAAACTGCCCGGAGGATGAGCTTTCAGAAGCTAGTTTAACTCTAAGTGAGGAAGCAGCAGAATGTGCCTCTCACATCGAGCCTGTAGGAATTCAGGTTGGCTAGTTCTATGGGGAAGCCCATTGGCGCCTACGTTCGAAACGGGTTTGGAAATTTCAGTTTCAAAATATCTGTGAAAAAGCGTCAGAGAAGCTTCCCCTTTTAGAATCCAGCATATCTCACTGAACCGAAGAGGTTGTAGGTAGAAGGGAGTTAGAGCTCCAAGCACTTTGGTTTCGGAAATTAGACGCGAAATCAAACTGCAAATGCCTACCAACAGGCTTGGAAAAGTGTGTTGTATATCTCTGCCAAACAGACTCCCCGGAAGTTGAGCTTTCAGAAGCAAGTTTAACTCTAAGGGAGGAAGCAGTAGAATGTGCCTCTCACATCTAGCCTGTTGGAATTCAGGTTGGCAAGTTCTATGGGGAAGCCCTTTGCTGCCTATGGTAGAAATGGCATGGGAGATTTCAGTTTCAAAATCTCTGTGAAAAAGCGTCAGAGAAGCTTCCCCGTTTAGAGTCCAGCATATCTCACTGAACCGTAGAAGTGGTAGTTAGAAGGGAGTTAGAGCTGCAAGCCGTTTGTTTTCGGAAATTAGACGCAAAATTACATTGCAAATGCCATCCAACAGGCTTGGAAAAGTGTGTTCTATATCTCTGCCAAACAGACGCCTCGGAGGTTGAGCTTTAGAAGCAAGTTTAACTCTAAGGGAGGAATCAGCAGAATATGCCTCTCACATCTATCCGGTAGGAATTCAGGTTGGCAAGTTCTATGTGGAAGCCCATTGGCGCCTATGTTGGAAACGGGTTTGGAAATTTCAGTTTCAAAATCTCTGTGAAAAAGCGTCAGAGAAGCTTCCCCGTTTAGAATCCAGCATATCTCACTGAACCGAAGAAGTGGTAATTAGAAGGGAGTTAGAGGTGCAAGCAGTTTGGTTTGGGAAATTAGACGCGAAATCAAACTGCAAATGCCTTCCAACAGGCTTGGAAAAGTGTGTTCTATATCTCTGCCAAATAGACTCCCAGGAGGTTGAGCTTTCAGAAGCTAGTTTAGCTCTAAAGGAGGAAGCAGCAGAATGTGCCTCTCCCATCTAGCCTGTAGGAATTCAGGTTGGCAAGTTCTATGGGGAAGCCCATTGCTGCCTATGGTGGAAACGGCATGGGAGATTTCAGTTTCAAAATCTCTGTGAAAAAGCGTCACAGAAGCTTCCCCGTTTAGAATCCAGCATATCTCACGGAAACGTAGAAGTGGTAGTTAGAAGCGAGTTCGACCTGCAAGCAGTATGGTTTGGGAAATTAGGCGCGATATCACATTGCAAATGCCTTCCAAAAGGCTTGGAAAAGTGTGTTCTATATCTCTGCCAAACAGACTCCCCGGAGGTTGAGCTTTCAGCAGCAAGTTTAACTCTAAGGGAGGAAGCAGTAGAATGTGCCTCTCACATCTAGCCTGTAGGAATTCAGGTTGGCAAGTTCTATGGGGAAGCCCATTGGCGCCTACGTTGGAAACGGGTTTGGAACTTTCAGTTTCAAAATCTCTGTGAAAAAGCGTCAGAGAAGCTTCCCCGTTTAGAATGCAGCATATCTCACTGAACCTAAGAGGTGGTAGTTAGAATGGATTTAGAGCTGCAAGCAGTGTGGTTTGGGAAATTAGACGCGAAATCACACTGCAAATGCCTTCCAACAGGCTTGGAAAAGTGTGTTCTATATCTCTGCCAAACAGACTCCCCGGAGGTTGAGCTTACAGAAGCAAGTTTAACTCTAAGGGAGGAAGCACCAGAATGTGCCTCTCACATCTAGCCTGTAGGAATTCAGGTTGGCAAGTTCTATGGGGAAGCCCATTGCTGCCTATGGTGGAAACGGCATGGGAGATTTCAGTTTCAAAATCTCTGTGAAAAAGCGTCAGAGAAGCTTCCCCGTTTAGAATCCAGCATATCTCACTGAACCGAAGAAGTTGTACTTAGAAGGGAGTTAGAGCAGCAAGCCGTTTGGTTTGGGAAATTAGATGCGAAATCACAATGCAAATGCCTTAAAACAGGCTTGGAAAAGTGTGTTCTATATCTCTGCCAAACACACTGCCCGGAGGTTGAGCTTTCAGAAGCTAGTTTAACTCTAAGGGAGGAAGCAGCAGAATGTGCATCTCACATATAGTCTGTAGGAATTCAGGTTGGCAAGTTCTATGGGGAAGCCCAGGAGCCTACGTTGGAAACGGGCTTGGAAATTTCAGTTTCAAAATCTCTGTGAAAAAGCGTCAGAGAAGCTTCTCCGTTTAGAATCCAGCATATCTCACTGAACCGAAGAAGTGGTAGTTAGAAGGGAGTTCGAGCTGCAAGCAGTTTGGTTTGATAAATTAGACGCGAAATCACATTGCAAATGCCTTCCAACAGGCTTGGAAAAGTGTGCTCTATATCTATGCCAAACAAACTGCCCGGAGGATGAGCTTTCAGAAGCTAGTTTAACTCTAAGTGAGGAAGCAGCAGAATGTGCCTCTCACATCGAGCCTGTAGGAATTCAGGTTGGCTAGTTCTATGGGGAAGCCCATTGGCGCCTACGTTGGAAACGGGTTTGGAAATTTCAGTTTCAAAATATCTGTGAAAAAGCGTCAGAGAAGCTTCCCCTTTTAGAATCCAGCATATCTCACTGAACCGAAGAGGTTGTAGGTAGAAGGGAGTTAGAGCTCCAAGCACTTTGGTTTCGGAAATTAGACGGGAAATCAAACTGCAAATGCCTACCAACAGGCTTGGAAAAGTGTGTTGTATATCTCTGCCAAACAGACTCCCCGGAAGTTGAGCTTTCAGAAGCAAGTTTAACTCTAAGGGAGGAAGCAGTAGAATGTGCCTCTCACATCTAGCCTGTTGGAATTCAGGTTGGCAAGTTCTATGGGGAAGCCCTTTGCTGCCTATGGTAGAAATGGAATGGGAGATTTCAGTTTCAAAATCTCTGTGAAAAAGCGTCAGAGAAGCTTCCCCGTTTAGAGTCCAGCATATCTCACTGAACCGTAGAAGTGGTAGTTAGAAGGGAGTTAGAGCTGCAAGCCGTTTGTTTTCGGAAATTAGACGCAAAATTACATTGCAAATGCCATCCAACAGGCTTGGAAAAGTGTGTTCTATATCTCTGCCAAACAGACGCCTCGGAGGTTGAGCTTTAGAAGCAAGTTTAACTCTAAGGGAGGAATCAGCAGAATATGCCTCTCACATCTATCCGGTAGGAATTCAGGTTGGCAAGTTCTATGTGGAAGCCCATTGGCGCCTATGCTGGAAACGGGTTTGGAAATTTCAGTTTCAAAATCTCTGTGAAAAAGCGTCAGAGAAGCTTCCCCGTTTAGAATCCAGCATATCTCACTGAACCGAAGAAGTGGAAATTAGAAGGGAGTTAGAGGTGCAAGCAGTTTGGTTTGGGAAATTAGACGCGAAATCAAACTGCAAATGCCTTCCAACAGGCTTGGAAAAGTGTGTTCTATATCTCTGCCAAATAGACTCCCAGGAGGTTGAGCTTTCAGAAGCTAGTTTAGCTCTAAAGGAGGAAGCAGCAGAATGTGCCTCTCCCATCTAGCCTGTAGGAATTCAGGTTGGCAAGTTCTATGGGGAAGCCCATTGCTGCCTATGGTGGAAACGGCATGGGAGATTTCAGTTTCAAAATCTCTGTGAAAAAGCGTCACAGAAGCTTCCCCGTTTAGAATGCAGCATATCTCACGGAAACGTAGAAGTGGTAGTTAGAAGGGAGTTCGACCTGCAAGCAGTATGGTTTGGGAAATTAGGCGCGATATCACATTGCAAATGCCTTCCAAAAGGCTTGGAAAAGTGTGTTCTATATCTCTGCCAAACAGACTCCCCGGAGGTTGAGCTTTCAGCAGCAAGTTTAACTCTAAGGGAGGAAGCAGTAGAATGTGCCTCTCACATCTAGCCTGTAGGAATTCAGGTTGGCAAGTTCTATGGGGAAGCCCATTGGCGCCTACGTTGGAAACGGGTTTGGAAATTTCACTTTCAAAATCTCTGTGAAAAAGCGTCAGAGAAGCTTCCCCGTTTAGAATGCAGCATATCTCACTGAACCTAAGAGGTGGTAGTTAGAATGGAGTTAGAGCTGCAAGCAGTGTGGTTTCGGAAATTAGACGCGAAATCACACTGCAAATGCCTTCCAAAAGGCTTGGAAAAGTGTGTTCTATATCTCTGCCAAATAGACTCCCCGGAGGTTGAGCTTACAGAAGCAAGTTTAACTCTAAGGGAGGAAGCAGCAGAATGTGCCTCTCACATCTAGCCTGTAGGAATTCAGGTTGGCAAGGTCTATGGGGAAGCCCATTGCTGCCTATGGTGGAAACGGCATGGGAGATTTCAGTTTCAAAATCTCTGTGAAAAAGCGTCAGAGAAGCTTCCCCGTTTAGAATCCAGCATATCTCACTGAACCGAAGAAGTTGTACTTAGAAGGGAGTTAGAGCAGCAAGCCGTTTGGTTTGGGAAATTAGATGCGAAATCACAATGCAAATGCCTTAAAACAGGCTTGGAAAAGTGTGTTCTATATCTCTGCCAAACAAACTGCCCGGAGGTTGAGCTTTCAGAAGCTAGTTTAACTCTAAGGGAGGAAGCAGCAGAATGTGCATCTCACATATAGTCTGTAGGAATTCAGGTTGGCAAGTTCTATGGGGAAGCCCAGGAGCCTACGTTGGAAACGGGTTTGGAAATTTCAGTTTCAAAATATCTGTGAAAAAGCGTCAGAGAAGCTTCTCCGTTTAGAATCCAGCATATCTCACTGAACCGAAGAAGTGGTAGTTAGAAGGGAGTTCGAGCTGCAAGCAGTTTGGTTTGATAAATTAGACGCGAAATCACATTGCAAATGCCTTCCAACAGGCTTGGAAAAGTGTGCTCTATATCTATGCCAAACAAACTGCCCGGAGGATGAGCTTTCAGAAGCTAGTTTAACTCTAAGTGAGGAAGCAGCAGAATGTGCCTCTCACATCGAGACTGTAGGAATTCAGGTTGGCAAGTTCTATGGGGAAGCCCATTGGCGCCTACGTTGGAAACGGGTTTGGAAATTTCAGTTTCAAAATCTCTGTGAAAAAGCATCAGAGAAGCTTCCCCGTTTAGAATCCAGCATATCTCACTGAACCGAAGAAGTGGTAGTTAGAAGGGAGTTAGAGCTGCAAGCAGTTTGGTTTGGGAAATTAGACGCGAAATCAAACTTCAAATGCCTTCCAACAGGCTTGGAAAAGTGTGTTCTATATCTCTGCCAAACAGACTCCCCGGAGGTTGAGCTTTCAGAAGCTAGTTTAACTCTAAGGGAGGAAGCAGCAGAATGTGCCTCTCACATCTAGCCCGTAGGAAGTCAGGTTGGCAAGTTCTATGGGGAAGCCCATTGGCGCCTACGTTGGAATCGGGTTTGGAAATTTCAGTTTCAAAATATCTGTGAAAAAGCGTCAGAGAAGCTTCCCCTTTTAGAATCCAGCATATCTCACTGAACCGAAGAGGTTGTAGGTAGAAGGGAGTTAGAGCTCCAAGCACTTGGGTTTCGGAAATTAGACGCAAAATCAAACTGCAAATGCCTACCAACAGGCTTGGAAAAGTGTATTCTATATCTCTGCCAAACAGACTCCCCGGAGGTTGAGCTTTCAGAAGCTAGTTTAACTCTAAGGGAGGAAGCAGCAGAATGTGCCTCTCACATCTAGCCTGAAGGAATTCAGGTAGGCAAGTTCTATGGGGAAGCCCATTGGAGCGTACGTTGGAAATGGGTTTGGAAATTTGAGTTTCAAAATCTCTGTGAAAAAGCGTCAGAGAAGCTTCCCCGTTTAGAATCCAGCATATCTCACGGAACCGAAGAAGTGGTAGAAGGGAGTTCGACCTGCAAGCAGTATGGTTTGGGAAATTAGGCGCGATATCACATTGCAAATGCCTTCCAAAAGGCTTGGAAAAGTGTGTTCTATATCTCTGCCAAACAGACTCCCCGGAGGTTGAGCTTTCAGCAGCAAGTTTAACTGTAAGGGAGGAAGCAGCAGAATGTGCCTCTCACATCTAGCCTGTAGGAATTCAGGTTGGCAAGTTCTATGGGGAAGCCCATTGGCGCCTACATTGGAAACGGGTTTGGAAATTTCAGTTTCAAAATCTCTGTGAAAAAGCATCAGAGAAGCTTCTGCGTTTAGAATCCAGCATATCTCAATGAACCTAAGAAGTGGTAGTTAGAATGGAGTTAGAGCTGCAAGCAGTTTGGTTTGGGAAATTAGACGCGAAATCACACTGTAAATGCCTTCCAACAGGCTTGGAAAAGTGTGTTCTGTATCTCTGCCAAACAGTCTCCCCGGAAGTTGAGCTTTCAGAAGCTAGTTTAACTCTAAGGGAGGAAGCAGCAGAATGTGCCTCTCAAATCTAGCCTGTAGGAATTCAGGTTGGCAAGTTGTATGGGGAAGCCCTTTGCTGCCTATGGTAGAAACGGCATGGGAGATTTCAGTTTCAAAATCTCTGTGAAAAAGCGTCAGAGAAGCTTCCCCGTTTAGAGTCCAGCATATCTCACTGAACCGTAGAAGTGGTAGTTAGAAGGGAGTTAGAGCTGCAAGCCGTTTGTTTTCGGAAATTAGACGCAAAATTACATTGCAAATGCCATCCAACAGGCTTGGAAAAGTGTGTTCTATATCTCTGCCAAACAGACGCCTCGGAGGTTGAGCTTTAGAAGCAAGTTTAACTCTAAGGGACGAATCAGCAGAATATGCCTCTCACATCTATCCGGTAGGAATTCAGGTTGGCAAGTTCTATGTGGAAGCCCATTTGCGCCTATGTTGGAAACGGGTTTGGAAATTTCAGTTTCAAAATCTCTGTGAAAAAGCGTCAGAGAAGCTTCCCCATGTAGAATCCAGCATATCTCACTGAACCGAAGAAGTACTAGTTAGAAGGGAGTTAGAGCTGCAAGCAGTTTGGTTTGGGAAATTAGACGCGAAATCAAACTGCAAATGCCTTCCAACAGGCTTGGAAAAGTGTGTTCTATATCTCTGCCAAACAGACTCCCAGGAGGTTGAGCTTTCAGAAGCTAGTTTAGCTCTAAAGGAGGAAGCAGCAGAATGTGCCTCTCACATCTAGCCTGTAGGAATTCAGGTTGGCAAGTTCTATGGGGAAGCCCAATGCTGCCTATGGTGGAAACGGCATGGGAGATTTCAGATTCAAAATCTCTGTGAAAAAGCGTCAGAGAAGCTTCTGCATTTAGAATCCAGCATATCTCACTGAACCGAAGAAGTGGTAGTTAGAAGGGAGTTAGAGCTGCAAGCCGTTTGTTTTCGGAAATTAGACGCGAAATCACTTTGCAAATGCCTTCCAACAGGCTTGGAAAAGTGTGTCCTATATCTCTGTCAAACAGACTCCCCGGAGGTTGAGCTTTCAGAAGCTAGTTTAACTCTAAGGGAGGAAGCAGCAGAATGTGCATCTCACATATAGTGTGTAGGAATTCAGGTTGGCAAGTTCTATGGGGAAGCCCAGGAGCCTACGTTGGAAACGGGCTTGGAAATTTCAGTTTCAAAATCTCTGTGAAAAAGCGTCAGAGAAGCTTCTCCGTTTAGAATCCAGCATATCTCACTGAACCGAAGAAGTGGTAGTTAGAAGGGAGTTCGAGCTGCAAGCAGTTTGGTTTGATAAATTAGACGCGAAATCACATTGCAAATGCCTTCCAACAGGCTTGGAAAAGTGTGCTCTATATCTATGCCAAACAAACTGCCCGGAGGATGAGCTTTCAGAAGCTAGTTTAACTCTAAGTGAGGAAGCAGCAGAATGTGCCTCTCACATCGAGCCTGTAGGAATTCAGGTTGGCTAGTTCTATGGGGAAGCCCATTGGCGCCTACGTTCGAAACGGGTTTGGAAATTTCAGTTTCAAAATATCTGTGAAAAAGCGTCAGAGAAGCTTCCCCTTTTAGAATCCAGCATATCTCACTGAACCGAAGAGGTTGTAGGTAGAAGGGAGTTAGAGCTCCAAGCACTTTGGTTTCGGAAATTAGACGCGAAATCAAACTGCAAATGCCTACCAACAGGCTTGGAAAAGTGTGTTGTATATCTCTGCCAAACAGACTCCCCGGAAGTTGAGCTTTCAGAAGCAAGTTTAACTCTAAGGGAGGAAGCAGTAGAATGTGCCTCTCACATCTAGCCTGTTGGAATTCAGGTTGGCAAGTTCTATGGGGAAGCCCTTTGCTGCCTATGGTAGAAATGGCATGGGAGATTTCAGTTTCAAAATCTCTGTGAAAAAGCGTCAGAGAAGCTTCCCCGTTTAGAGTCCAGCATATCTCACTGAACCGTAGAAGTGGTAGTTAGAAGGGAGTTAGAGCTGCAAGCCGTTTGTTTTCGGAAATTAGACGCAAAATTACATTGCAAATGCCATCCAACAGGCTTGGAAAAGTGTGTTCTATATCTCTGCCAAACAGACGCCTCGGAGGTTGAGCATTAGAAGCAAGTTTAACTCTAAGGGAGGAATCAGCAGAATATGCCTCTCACATCTATCCGGTAGGAATTCAGGTTGGCAAGTTCTATGTGGAAGCCCATTGGCGCCTATGTTGGAAACGGGTTTGGAAATTTCAGTTTCAAAATCTCTGTGAAAAAGCGTCAGAGAAGCTTCCCCGTTTAGAATCCAGCATATCTCACTGAACCGAAGAAGTGGTAATTAGAAGGGAGTTAGAGGTGCAAGCAGTTTGGTTTGGGAAATTAGACGCGAAATCAAACTGCAAATGCCTTCCAACAGGCTTGGAAAAGTGTGTTCTATATCTCTGCCAAATAGACTCCCAGGAGGTTGAGCTTTCAGAAGCTAGTTTAGCTCTAAAGGAGGAAGCAGCAGAATGTGCCTCTCCCATCTAGCCTGTAGGAATTCAGGTTGGCAAGTTCTATGGGGAAGCCCATTGCTGCCTATGGTGGAAACGGCATGGGAGATTTCAGTTTCAAAATCTCTGTGAAAAAGCGTCACAGAAGCTTCCCCGTTTAGAATCCAGCATATCTCACGGAAACGTAGAAGTGGTAGTTAGAAGCGAGTTCGACCTGCAAGCAGTATGGTTTGGGAAATTAGGCGCGATATCACATTGCAAATGCCTTCCAAAAGGCTTGGAAAAGTGTGTTCTATATCTCTGCCAAACAGACTCCCCGGAGGTTGAGCTTTCAGCAGCAAGTTTAACTCTAAGGGAGGAAGCAGTAGAATGTGCCTCTCACATCTAGCCTGTAGGAATTCAGGTTGGCAAGTTCTATGGGGAAGCCCATTGGCGCCTACGTTGGAAACGGGTTTGGAACTTTCAGTTTCAAAATCTCTGTGAAAAAGCGTCAGAGAAGCTTCCCCGTTTAGAATGCAGCATATCTCACTGAACCTAAGAGGTGGTAGTTAGAATGGATTTAGAGCTGCAAGCAGTGTGGTTTGGGAAATTAGACGCGAAATCACACTGCAAATGCCTTCCAACAGGCTTGGAAAAGTGCGTTCTATATCTCTGCCAAACAGACTCCCCGGAGGTTGAGCTTACAGAAGCAAGTTTAACTCTAAGGGAGGAAGCACCAGAATGTGCCTCTCACATCTAGCCTGTAGGAATTCAGGTTGGCAAGTTCTATGGGGAAGCCCAGGAGCCTACGTTGGAAACGGGCTTGGAAATTTCAGTTTCAAAATCTCTGTGAAAAAGCGTCAGAGAAGCTTCTCCGTTTAGAATCCAGCATATCTCACTGAACCGAAGAAGTGGTAGTTAGAAGGGAGTTCGAGCTGCAAGCAGTTTGGTTTGATAAATTTGACGCGAAATCACATTGCAAATGCCTTCCAACAGGCTTGGAAAAGTGTGCTCTATATCTATGCCAAACAAACTGCCCGGAGGATGAGCTTTCAGAAGCTAGTTTAACTCTAAGTGAGGAAGCAGCAGAATGTGCCTCTCACATCGAGCCTGTAGGAATTCAGGTTGGCTAGTTCTATGGGGAAGCCCATTGGCGCCTACGTTGGAAACGGGTTTGGAAATTTCAGTTTCAAAATATCTGTGAAAAAGCGTCAGAGAAGCTTCCCCTTTTAGAATCCAGCATATCTCACTGAACCGAAGAGGTTGTAGGTAGAAGGGAGTTAGAGCTCCAAGCACTTTGGTTTCGGAAATTAGACGGGAAATCAAACTGCAAATGCCTACCAACAGGCTTGGAAAAGTGTGTTGTATATCTCTGCCAAACAGACTCCCCGGAAGTTGAGCTTTCAGAAGCAAGTTTAACTCTAAGGGAGGAAGCAGTAGAATGTGCCTCTCACATCTAGCCTGTTGGAATTCAGGTTGGCAAGTTCTATGGGGAAGCCCTTTGCTGCCTATGGTAGAAATGGAATGGGAGATTTCAGTTTCAAAATCTCTGTGAAAAAGCGTCAGAGAAGCTTCCCCGTTTAGAGTCCAGCATATCTCACTGAACCGTAGAAGTGGTAGTTAGAAGGGAGTTAGAGCTGCAAGCCGTTTGTTTTCGGAAATTAGACGCAAAATTACATTGCAAATGCCATCCAACAGGCTTGGAAAAGTGTGTTCTATATCTCTGCCAAACAGACGCCTCGGAGGTTGAGCTTTAGAAGCAAGTTTAACTCTAAGGGAGGAATCAGCAGAATATGCCTCTCACATCTATCCGGTAGGAATTCAGGTTGGCAAGTTCTATGTGGAAGCCCATTGGCGCCTATGCTGGAAACGGGTTTGGAAATTTCAGTTTCAAAATCTCTGTGAAAAAGCGTCAGAGAAGCTTCCCCGTTTAGAATCCAGCATATCTCACTGAACCGAAGAAGTGGAAATTAGAAGGGAGTTAGAGGTGCAAGCAGTTTGGTTTGGGAAATTAGACGCGAAATCAAACTGCAAATGCCTTCCAACAGGCTTGGAAAAGTGTGTTCTATATCTCTGCCAAATAGACTCCCAGGAGGTTGAGCTTTCAGAAGCTAGTTTAGCTCTAAAGGAGGAAGCAGCAGAATGTGCCTCTCCCATCTAGCCTGTAGGAATTCAGGTTGGCAAGTTCTATGGGGAAGCCCATTGCTGCCTATGGTGGAAACGGCATGGGAGATTTCAGTTTCAAAATCTCTGTGAAAAAGCGTCACAGAAGCTTCCCCGTTTAGAATGCAGCATATCTCACGGAAACGTAGAAGTGGTAGTTAGAAGGGAGTTCGACCTGCAAGCAGTATGGTTTGGGAAATTAGGCGCGATATCACATTGCAAATGCCTTCCAAAAGGCTTGGAAAAGTGTGTTCTATATCTCTGCCAAACAGACTCCCCGGAGGTTGAGCTTTCAGCAGCAAGTTTAACTCTAAGGGAGGAAGCAGTAGAATGTGCCTCTCACATCTAGCCTGTAGGAATTCAGGTTGGCAAGTTCTATGGGGAAGCCCATTGGCGCCTACGTTGGAAACGGGTTTGGAAATTTCACTTTCAAAATCTCTGTGAAAAAGCGTCAGAGAAGCTTCCCCGTTTAGAATGCAGCATATCTCACTGAACCTAAGAGGTGGTAGTTAGAATGGAGTTAGAGCTGCAAGCAGTGTGGTTTCGGAAATTAGACGCGAAATCACACTGCAAATGCCTTCCAAAAGGCTTGGAAAAGTGTGTTCTATATCTCTGCCAAATAGACTCCCCGGAGGTTGAGCTTACAGAAGCAAGTTTAACTCTAAGGGAGGAAGCAGCAGAATGTGCCTCTCACATCTAGCCTGTAGGAATTCAGGTTGGCAAGTTCTATGGGGAAGCCCATTGCTGCCTATGGTGGAAACGGCATGGGAGATTTCAGTTTCAAAATCTCTGTGAAAAAGCGTCAGAGAAGCTTCCCCGTTTAGAATCCAGCATATCTCACTGAACCGAAGAAGTTGTACTTAGAAGGGAGTTAGAGCAGCAAGCCGTTTGGTTTGGGAAATTAGATGCGAAATCACAATGCAAATGCCTTAAAACAGGCTTGGAAAAGTGTGTTCTATATCTCTGCCAAACAAACTGCCCGGAGGTTGAGCTTTCAGAAGCTAGTTTAACTCTAAGGGAGGAAGCAGCAGAATGTGCATCTCACATATAGTCTGTAGGAATTCAGGTTGGCAAGTTCTATGGGGAAGCCCAGGAGCCTACGTTGGAAACGGGTTTGGAAATTTCAGTTTCAAAATCTCTGTGAAAAAGCGTCAGAGAAGCTTCTCCGTTTAGAATCCAGCATATCTCACTGAACCGAAGAAGTGGTAGTTAGAAGGGAGTTCGATCTGCAAGCAGTTTGGTTTGATAAATTAGACGCGAAATCACATTGCAAATGCCTTCCAACAGGCTTGGAAAAGTGTGCTCTATATCTATGCCAAACAAACTGCCCGGAGGATGAGCTTTCAGAAGCTAGTTTAACTCTAAGTGAGGAAGCAGCAGAATGTGCCTCTCACATCGAGACTGTAGGAATTCAGGTTGGCAAGTTCTATGGGGAAGCCCATTGGCGCCTACGTTGGAAACGGGTTTGGAAATTTCAGTTTCAAAATCTCTGTGAAAAAGCATCAGAGAAGCTTCCCCGTTTAGAATCCAGCATATCTCACTGAACCGAAGAAGTGGTAGTTAGAAGGGAGTTAGAGCTGCAAGCAGTTTGGTTTGGGAAATTAGACGCGAAATCAAACTTCAAATGCCTTCCAACAGGCTTGGAAAAGTGTGTTCTATATCTCTGCCAAACAGACTCCCCGGAGGTTGAGCTTTCAGAAGCTAGTTTAACTCTAAGGGAGGAAGCAGCAGAATGTGCCTCTCACATCTAGCCCGTAGGAAGTCAGGTTGGCAAGTTCTATGGGGAAGCCCATTGGCGCCTACGTTGGAATCGGGTTTGGAAATTTCAGTTTCAAAATATCTGTGAAAAAGCGTCAGAGAAGCTTCCCCTTTTAGAATCCAGCATATCTCACTGAACCGAAGAGGTTGTAGGTAGAAGGGAGTTAGAGCTCCAAGCACTTGGGTTTCGGAAATTAGACGCAAAATCAAACTGCAAATGCCTACCAACAGGCTTGGAAAAGTGTGTTGTATATCTCTGCCAAACAGACTCCCCGGAAGTTGAGCTTTCAGAAGCTAGTTTAACTCTAAGGGAGGAAGCAGCAGAATGTGCCTCTCACATCTAGCCTTTAGGAATTCAGGTTGGCAAGTTCTATGGGGAAGCCCTTTGCTGCCTATGGTAGAAACGGCATGGGAGATTTCAGTTTCAAAATCTCTGTGAAAAAGCGTCAGAGAAGCTTCCCCGTTTAGAGTCCAGCATATCTCACTGAACCGAAGAAGTGGTAGTTAGAAGGGAGTTAGAGCTGCAAGCCGTTTGTTTTCGGAAATTAGACGCAAAATTACATTGCAAATGCCATCCAACAGGCTTGGAAAAGTGTGTTCTATATCTCTGCCAAACAGACGCCTCGGAGGTTGAGCTTTAGAAGCAAGTTTAACTCTAAGGGAGGAATCAGCAGAATGTGCCTCTCACATCTATCCGGTAGGAATTCAGGTTGGCAAGTTCTATGTGGAAGCCCATTGGCGCCTATATTGGAAACGGGTTTGGAAATTTCAGTTTCAAAATCTCTGTGAAAAAGCGTCAGAGAAGCTTCCCCGTTTAGAATCCAGCATATCTCACTGAACCGAAGAAGTGGTAATTAGAAGGGAGTTAGAGGTGCAAGCAGTTTGGTTTAGGAAATTAGACGCGAAATCAAACTGCAAATGCCTTCCAACAGGCTTGGAAAAGTGTGTTCTATATCTCTGCCAAACAGACTCCCCGGAGGTTGAGCTTTCAGAAGCTAGTTTAACTCTAAGGGAGGAAGCAGCAGAATGTGCCTCTCATATCTAGACTGTGGGAATTCAGGTTGGCAAGTTCTATGGGGAATCCCATTGGCGCCTACGTTGGAAACGGGTTTGGAAATTTCAGCTTCAAAATCTCTGTGAAAAAGCGTCAGAGAAGCTTCCCCGTTTAGAATCCAGGATATCTCACTGAACCGAAGAAGTGGTTGTTAGAAGGGAGTTCGAGCTGCAAGCAGTTTGGTGTCGGAAATTAGACGGGAAATCACATTGCAAATGCCTTCCAACAGGCTTGGAAAAGGGTGTTCTATATCTCTGCCAAACAGACTCCCCGGAGGTTGAGGTTTCAGAAGCTTGTTTAACTCTAAGGGAGGAAGCAGCAGAATGTGCCTCTCACATCTAGCCTGTAGGAATTCAGGTTGGCAAGTTCTATGGGGAAGCCCTTTGCTGCCTATGGTAGAAACGGCATGGGAGATTTCAGTTTCAAAATCTCTGTGAAAAAGCGTCAGAGAAGCTTCCCCGTTTAGAGTCCAGCATATCTCACTGAACCGAAGAAGTGGTAGTTAGAAGGGAGTTAGAGCTGCAAGCCGTTTGTTTTCGGAAATTAGACGCAAAATTACATTGCAAATGCCATCCAACAGGCTTGGAAAAGTGTGTTCTATATCTCTGCCAAACAGACGCCTCGGAGGTTGAGCTTTAGAAGCAAGTTTAACTCTAAGGGAGGAATCAGCAGAATGTGCCTCTCACATCTATCCGGTAGGAATTCAGGTTGGCAAGTTCTATGTGGAAGCCCATTGGCGCCTATGTTGGAAACGGGTTTGGAAATTTCAGTTTCAAAATCTCTGTGAAAAAGCGTCAGAGAAGCTTCCCCGTTTAGAATCCAGCATATCTCACGGAACCGAAGAAGTGGTAGTTAGAAGGGAGTTAGAGCTGCAAGCAGTTTGGTTTGGGAAATTAGACGCGAAATCAAACTGCGAATGCCTTCCAACAGGCTTGGAGAAGTGTGTTCTATGTCTCTGCCAAATAGACTCCCAGGAGGTTGAGCTTTCAGAAGCTAGTTTAGCTCTAAAGGAGGAAGCAGCAGAATGTGCCTCTCACATCTAGCCTGTAGGAATTCAGGTTGGCAAGTTCTATGGGGAAGTCCATTGCTGCCTATGGTGGAACCGGCATGGGAGATTTCAGTTTCAAAATCTCTGTGAAAAAGCGTCAGAGAAGCTTCTTCGTTTAGAATCCAGCATATCTCACTGAACCGAAGAAGTGGTATTTAGAAGGGAGTTAGAGCTGCAAGCCGTTTGTTTTCGGAAATTAGACGCGAAATCACTTTGCAAATGCCTTCCAACAGGCTTGGAAAAGTGTGTTCTATATCTCTGCCAAACAGACTCCCCGGAGGTTGAGCTTACAGAAGCAAGTTTAACTCTAAGGGAGGAAGCAGCAGAATGTGCCTCTCACATCTAGCCTGTAGGAATTCAGGTTGGCAAGTTCTATGGGGAAGCCCATTGCTGTCTATGGTGGAAACGGCAAGGGAGATTTCAGTTTCAAAATCTCTGTGATAAAGCGTCAGAGAAGCTTCCCCTTTTAGAATTCACCATATCTCACTGAACCGAAGAAGTGGTAGTTAGAAGGGAGTTCGAGCTGCAAGCAGTTTGGTTAGGGAAATTAGACGCGTAATCTCATTGCAAATGCCTGCCAAAAGGCTTGGAAAAGTGTGTTCTATATCACTGCCAAACAGACTCCCCGGAGGTTGAGCTTTCAGAAGTAAGTTTAACTCTAAGGGAGGAAGCAGCAGAATGTGCCTCTCACATCTAGCCTGTAGGAATTCAGGTTGGCAAGTTCTATGGGGAAGCCCATTGGCGCCTACGTTGGAAACGGGTTTGGAAATTTCAGTTTCAAAATCTCTGTGAAAAAGCATCAGAGAAGCTTCTGCGTTTAGAATCCAGCATATCTCACTGAACCTAAGAAGTGGTAGTTAGAATGGATTTAGAGCTGCAAGCAGTTTGGTTTGGGAAATTAGACGCGAAATCACACTGCAAATGCCTTCCAACAGGCTTGGAAAAGTGTGTTCTATATCTCTGCCAAACAGACTCCCCGGAGGTTGAGCTTACAGAAGCAAGTTTAACTCTAAGGGAGGAAGCAGCAGAATGTGCCTCTCACATCTAGCCTGTAGGAATTCAGGTTGGCAAGTTCTATGGGCAAGCCCATTGCTTCCTACGGTGGAAACGGCATGGGAGATTTCAGTTTCAAAATCTCTGTGAAAAAGCGTCAGAGAAGCTTCCCCGTTTAGAATCCAGCATATCTCACTGAACCGAAGAAGTTGTAGTTAGAAGGGAGTTAGAGCACAAGCAGTTTGTTTTGGGAAATTAGACGCGAAATCAAACTGCAAATGCCTTCCAACAGGCTTGGAAATTGTGTTCTATATCTCTGCCAAACACAATGCCAGGAGGTTGAGCTTTCAGAAGGTAGTTTAACTCTAAGAGAGGAAGCAGCAGAATGTGCCTCTCACATCTAGCCTTTAGGAATTCAGGTTGGCAAGTTCTATGGGGAAGCCCATTGGCGCCTACATTGGAAACGGGTTTGGAAATTTCAGTTTCAAAATCTCTGTGAAAAAGCGTCAGAGAAGCTTCTCCGATTAGAATCCAGCATATCTCACTGAACCGAAGAAGTGGTAGTTAGAAGGGAGTTCGAGCTGCAAGCAGTTTGGTTTGGGAAATTAGACGCGAAATCACTTTGCAAAAGCCTTCCAACAGGATGGAAAATTGTGATCTATATCTCTGCCAAACAGACTCCCCGGAGGTTGAGCTTTCAGAAGCAAGTTTAACTCTAAGGGAGGAAGCAGCAGAATGTGCCTCTCACATCTAGCCTGTAGGAATTCAGGTTGGCAAGTTCTATGGGGAATCCAATTGGCGCCTACGTTGGAAACGGGTTTGGAAATTTCAGTTTCAAAATCTCTGTGAAAAAGCATCAGAGAAGGTTCTGCGTTTAGAATCCAGCATATCTCACTGAACCTAAGAAGTGGTAGTTAGAATGGAGTTAGAGCTGCAAGCAGTTTGGTTTGGGAAATTAGACGCGAAATCAAACTGCAAATGCCTTCCAACAGGCTTGGAAAAGTATGTTCTATATCTCTGCCAAACAGACTCCCCGGATTTTGAGCTTACAGAAGCAAGTTTAACTCTAAGGGAGGAAGCAGCAGAATGTGCCTCTCACATCTAGCCTGTAGGAATTCTGGTTGGCAAGTTCTATGGGGAAGCCAATTGCTGTCTATGGTGGAAACGGCATGGGAGATTTCAGTTTCAAAATCTCTGTGATAAAGCGTCAGAGAAGCTTCCCGGTTTAGAATTCAGCATATCTCACTGAACCGAAGAAGTGGTAGTTAGAAGGGAGTTCGAGCTGCAAGCAGTTTGGTTTGGGAAATTAGACGCGAAATCTCATTGCAAATGCCTTCCAACAGGCTTGGAAAAGTGTGTTCTATATCTCTGCCAAACAGACGCCTCGGAGGTTGAGCTTTAGAAGCAAGTTTAACTCTAAGGGAGGAATCAGCAGAATGTGCCTCTCACATCTATCCGGTAGGAATTCAGGTTGGCAAGTTCTATGTGGAAGCCCATTGGCGCCTATGTTGGAAACGGGTTTGGAAATTTCAGTTTCAAAATCTCTGTGAAAAAGCATCAGAGAAGCTTCCCCGTTTAGAATCCAGCATATCTCACGGAACCGAAGAAGTGGTAGTTAGAAGGGAGTTAGAGCTGCAAGCAGTTTGGTTTGGGAAATTAGACGCGAAATCAAACTGCGAATGCCTTCCAACAGGCTTGGAGAAGTGTGTTCTATATCTCTGCCAAATAGACTCCCAGGAGGTTGAGCTTTCAGAAGCTAGTTTAGCTCTAAGGGAGGAAGCAGCAGAATGTGCCTCTCACATCTAGCCTGTAGGAATTCAGGTTGGCAAGTTCTATGGGGAAGCCCATTGCTGCCTATGGTGGAAACGGCATGGGAGATTTCAGTTTCAAAATCTCTGTGAAAAAGCGTCAGAGAAGCTTCCCCGTTTAGAATGCAGCATATCTCACTGAACCGAAGAAGTTGTAGTTAGAAGGGAGTTAGAGCTGCAAGCCGTTTGTTTTCGGAAATTAGACGCGAAATCACATTGCAAATGCCTTCCAACAGGCTTGGAAAAGTGTGTTCTATATCTCTGCCAAACAGACTCCCCGGAGGTTGAGCTTTCAGAAGCAAGTTTAACTCTAAGGGAGGAAGCAGCAGAATGTGCCTCTCACATCTAGCCTGTAGGAATTCAGGTTGGCAAGTTCTATGGGGAAGCCCATTGGCGCCTACGTTGGAAACGGGTTTGGAAATTTAAGTTTCAAAATCTCTGTGAAAAAGCATCAGAGAAGCTTCTGCGTTTAGAATCCAGCATATCTCACTGAACCTAAGAAGTGGTAGTTAGAATGGATTTAGAGCTGCAAGCAGTTTGGTTTGGGAAGTTAGATGCGAAATCACACTGCAAATGCCTTCCAACAGGCTTGGAAAAGTGTGTTCTATATCTCTGCCAGACAGACTCCCCGGAGGTTGAGCTTACAGAAGCAAGTTTAACTCTAAGGAAGGAAGCAGCAGAATGTGCCTCTCACATCTAGCCTGTAGGAATTCAGGTTGGCAAGTTCTATGGGCAAGCCCATTGCTTCCTACCGTGGAAACGCCATGGGAGATTTCAGTTTCAAAATCTCTGTGAAAAAGCGTCAGAGAAGCTTCCCCGTTTAGAATCCAGCATATCTCACTGAACCGAAGAAGTTGTAGTTAGAAGGGAGTTAGAGCACAAGCAGTTTGTTTTGGGAAATTAGACGCGAAATCACACTGCAAATGCCTTCCAACAGGCTTGGAAAAGTGTGTTCTATATCTCTGCCAAACAGACGCCTCGGAGGTTGAGCTTTTGAAGCAAGTTTAACTCTAAGGGAGGAATCAGCAGAATGTGCCTCTCACATCTATCCGGTAGGAATTCAGGTTGGCAAGTTCTATGTGGAAGCCCATTGGCGCCTATGTTGGAAACGGGTTTGGAAATTTCAGTTTCAAAATCTCTGTGAAAAAGCGTCAGAGAAGCTTCCCCGTTTAGAATCCAGCATATCTCACGGAACCGAAGAAGTGGTAGTTAGAAGGGAGTTAGAGCTGCAAGCAGTTTGGTTTGGGAAATTAGACGCGAAATCAAACTGCGAATGCCTTCCAACAGGCTTGGAGAAGTGTGTTCTATATCTCTGCCAAATAGACTCCCAGGAGGTTGAGCTTTCAGAAGCTAGTTTAGCTCTAAAGGAGGAAGCAGCAGAATGTGCCTCTCACATCTAGCCTGTAGGAATTCAGGTTGGCAAGTTCTATGGGGAAGTCCATTGCTGCCTATGGTGGAACCGGCATGGGAGATTTCAGTTTCAAAATCTCTGTGAAAAAGCGTCAGAGAAGCTTCTCCGTTTAGAATCCAGCATATCTCACTGAACCGAAGAAGTGGTATTTAGAAGGGAGTTAGAGCTGCAAGCCGTTTGTTTTCGGAAATTAGACGCGAAATCACTTTGCAAATGCCTTCCAACAGGCTTGGAAAAGTGTGTTCTATATCTCTGCCAAACAGACTCCCCGGAGGTTGAGCTTTCAGAAGCTAGTTTAACTCTAAGGGAGGAAGCAGCAGAATGTGCCTCTCACATCTACCCTGTAGGAATTCAAGTTGGCAAGTTCTATGGGGAAGCCCATTGGTGCCTACGTTGGAAACGGGTTTGGAAATTTCAGTTTCAAAATCTCTGTGAAAAAGCTTCAGAGAAGCTTCTGCGTTTAGAATCCAGCATATCTCACTGATCCTAAGAAGTGGTAGTTAGAATGGAGTTAGAGCTGCAAGCAGATTGGTTTGGGAAATTAGACGCGAAATCACACTGCAAATGCCTTCCAACAGGCTTGAAAAAGTGTGTTCTATATCTCTGCCAAACAGACTCCCCGGAGGTTGAGCTTAGAGAAGCAAGTTTAACTCTAAGGGAGGAAGCAGCAGAATATGCCTCTCACATCTAGCCTGTAGGAATTCAGGTTGGCAAGTTCTATGGGGAAGCCCATTGCTGTCTATGTTGGAAACGGCAAGGGAGATTTCAGTTTCAAAATCTCTGTGATAAAGCGTCAGAGAAGCTTCCCCTTTTAGAATTCACCATATCTCACTGAACCGAAGAAGTGGTAGTTAGAAGGGAGTTCGAGCTGCAAGCAGTTTGGTTAGGGAAATTAGACGCGAAATCTCATTGCAAATGCCTGCCAAAAGGCTTGGAAAAGTGTGTTCTATATCACTGCCAAACAGACTCCCCGGAGGTTGAGCTTTCAGAAGCAAGTTTAACTCTAAGGGAGGAAGCAGCAGAATGTGCCTCTCACATCTAGCCTGTAGGAATTCAGGTTGGCAAGTTTTATGGGGAAGCCCATTGGCGCCTACGTTGGAAACGGGTTTGGAAATTTCAGTTTCAAAATCTCTGTGAAAAAGCATCAGAGAAGGTTCTGCGTTTAGAATCCAGCATATCTCACTGAACCTAAGAAGTGGTAGTTAGAATGGAGTTAGAGCTGCAAGCAGTTTGGTTTGGGAAATTAGACGCGAAATCAAACTGCAAATGCCTTCCAACAGGCTTGGAAAAGTATGTTCTATATCTCTGCCAAACAGACTCCCCGGAGGTTGAGCTTACAGAAGCAAGTTTAACTCTAAGGGAGGAAGCAGCAGAATGTGCCTCTCACATCTAGCCTGTAGGAATTCTGGTTGGCAAGTTCTATGGGGAAGCCCATTGCTGTCTATGGTGGAAACGGCATGGGAGATTTCAGTTTCAAAATCTCTGTGATAAAGCGTCAGAGAAGCTTCCCGGTTTAGAATTCAGCATATCTCACTGAACCGAAGAAGTGGTAGTTAGAAGGGAGTTCGAGCTGCAAGCAGTTTGGTTTGGGAAATTAGACGCGAAATCTAATTGCAAATGCCTTCCAACAGGCTTGGAAAAGTGTGTTCTATATCTCTGCCAAACAGACTCCCCGCAGGTTGAGCTTACAGAAGCAAGTTTAACTCTAAGGGAGGAAGCAGCAGAATGTGCCTCTCACATCTAGCCTGTAGGAATTCAGGTTGGCAAGTTCTATGGGGAAGCCCATTGCTGTCTATGGTGGAAACGGCAAGGGAGATTTCAGTTTCAAAATCTCTGTGATAAAGCGTCAGAGAAGCTTCCCCGTTTAGAATTCAGCATATCTCACTGAACCGAAGAAGTGGTAGTTAGAAGGGAGTTCGAGCTGCAAGCAGTGAGGTTAGGGAAATTAGACACGAAATCTCATTGCAAATGCCTGCCAAAAGGCTTGGAAAAGTGTGTTCTATATCACTGCCAAACAGACTCCCCGGAGGTTGAGCTTTCAGAAGCAAGTTTAACTCTAAGGGAGGAAGCAGCAGAATGTGCCTCTCACATCTAGCCTGTAGGAATTCAGGTTGGCAAGTTCTATGGGGAAGCCCATTGGCGCCTACGTTGGAAACGGGTTTGGAAATTTCAGTTTCAAAATCTCTGTGAAAAAGCGTCAGAGAAGCTTCCCCGTTTAGAATGCAGCATATCTCACTGAACCGAAGAAGTTGTAGTTAGAAGGGAGTTAGAGCTGCAAGCCGTTTGTTTTCGGAAATTAGACGCGAAATCACATTGCAAATGCCTTCCAACAGGCTTGGAAAAGTGTGTTCTATATCTCTGCCAAACAGACTCCCCGGAGGTTGAGCTTTCAGAAGCAAGTTTAACTCTAAGGGAGGAAGCAGCAGAATGTGCCTCTCACATCTAGCCTGTAGGAATTCAGGTTGGCAAGTTCTATGGGGAAGCCCATTGGCGCCTACGTTGGAAACGGGTTTGGAAATTTCAGTTTCAAAATCTCTGTGAAAAAGCATCAGAGAAGCTTCTGCGTTTAGAATCCAGCATATCTCACTGAACCTAAGAAGTGGTAGTTACAATGGATTTAGAGCTGCAAGCAGTTTGGTTTGGGAAATTAGACGCGAAATCACACTGCAAATGCCTTCCAACAGGCTTGGAAAAGTGTGTTCTATATCTCTGCCAAACAGACTCCCCGGAGGTTGAGCTTACAGAAGCAAGTTTAACTCTAAGGGAGGAAGCAGCAGAATGTGCCTCTCACATCTAGCCTGTAGGAATTCAGGTTGGCAAGTTCTATGGGCAAGCCCATTGCTTCCTACGGTGGAAACGGCATGGGAGATTTCAGTTTCAAAATCTCTGTGAAAAAGTGTCAGAGAAGCTTCCCCGTTTAGAATCCAGCATATCTCACTGAACCGAAGAAGTTGTAGTTAGAAGGGAGTTAGAGCACAAGCAGTTTGTTTTGGGAAATTAGACGCGAAATCACACTGCAAATGCCTTCCAACAGGCTTGGAAAAGTGTGTTCTATATCTCTGCCAAACAGACTCCCCGGAGGTTGAGCTTACAGAAGCAAGTTTAACTCTAAGGGAGGAAGCAGCAGAATGTGCCTCTCACATCTAGCCTGTAGGAATTCAGGTTGGCAAGTTCTATGGGGAAGCCCATTGCTGTCTATGGTGGAAACGGCAAGGGAGATTTCAGTTTCAAAATCTCTGTGATAAAGCGTCAGAGAAGCTTCCCCTTTTAGAATTCACCATATCTCACTGAACCGAAGAAGTGGTAGTTAGAAGGGAGTTCGAGCTGCAAGCAGTTTGGTTAGGGAAATTAGACGCGAAATCTCATTGCAAATGCCTGCCAAAAGGCTTGGAAAAGTGTGTTCTATATCACTGCCAAACAGACTCCCCGGAGGTTGAGCTTTCAGAAGTAAGTTTAACTCTAAGGGAGGAAGCAGCAGAATGTGCCTCTCACATCTAGCCTGTAGGAATTCAGGTTGGCAAGTTCTATGGGGAAGCCCATTGGCGCCTACGTTGGAAACGGGTTTGGAAATTTCAGTTTCAAAATCTCTGTGAAAAAGCATCAGAGAAGCTTCTGCGTTTAGAATCCAGCATATCTCACTGAACCTAAGAAGTGGTAGTTAGAATGGATTTAGAGCTGCAAGCAGTTTGGTTTGGGAAATTAGACGCGAAATCACACTGCAAATGCCTTCCAACAGGCTTGGAAAAGTGTGTTCTATATCTCTGCCAAACAGACTCCCCGGAGGTTGAGCTTACAGAAGCAAGTTTAACTCTAAGGGAGGAAGCAGCAGAATGTGCCTCTCACATCTAGCCTGTAGGAATTCAGGTTGGCAAGTTCTATGGGCAAACCCATTGCTTCCTACGGTGGAAACGGCATGGGAGATTTCAGTTTCAAAATCTCTGTGAAAAAGCGTCAGAGAAGCTTCCCCGTTTAGAATCCAGCATATCTCACTGAACCGAAGAAGTTGTAGTTAGAAGGGAGTTAGAGCACAAGCAGTTTGTTTTGGGAAATTAGACGCGAAATCAAACTGCAAATGCCTTCCAACAGGCTTGGAAAATGTGTTCTATATCTCTGCCAAACACAATGCCAGGAGGTTGAGCTTTCAGAAGGTAGTTTAACTCTAAGAGAGGAAGCAGCAGAATGTGCCTCTCACATCTAGCCTTTAGGAATTCAGGTTGGCAAGTTCTATGGGGAAGCCCATTGGCGCCTACATTGGAAACGGGTTTGGAAATTTCAGTTTCAAAATCTCTGTGAAAAAGCGTCAGAGAAGCTTCTCCGATTAGAATCCAGCATATCTCACTGAACCGAAGAAGTGGTAGTTAGAAGGGAGTTCGAGCTGCAAGCAGTGTGGTTTGGGAAATTAGACGCGAAATCACTTTGCAAAAGCCTTCCAACAGGATGGAAAATTCTGATCTATATCTCTGCCAAACAGACTCCCCGGAGGTTGAGCTTTCAGAAGCAAGTTTAACTCTAAGGGAGGAAGCAGCAGAATGTGCCTCTCACATCTTGCCTGTAGGAATTCAGGTTGGCAAGTTCTATGGGGAATCCAATTGGCGCCAACGTTGGAAACGGGTTTGGAAATTTCAGTTTCAAAATCTCTGTGAAAAAGCATCAGAGAAGGTTCTGCGTTTAGAATCCAGCATATCTCACTGAACCTAAGAAGTGGTAGTTAGAATGGAGTTAGAGCTGCAAGCAGTTTGGTTTGGGAAATTAGACGCGAAATCAAACTGCAAATGCCTTCCAACAGGCTTGGAAAATTATGCTCTATATCTCTGCCAAACAGACTCCCAGGAGGTTGAGCTTACAGAAGCAAGTTTAACTCTAAGGGAGGAAGCAGCAGAATGTGCCTCTCACATCTAGCCTGTAGGAATTCTGGTTGGCAAGTTCTATGGGGAAGCCCATTGCTGTCTATGGTGGAAACGGCATGGGAGATTTCAGTTTCAAAATCTCTGTGATAAAGCGTCAGAGAAGCTTCCCCGTTTAGAATTCAGCATATCTCACTGAACCGAAGAAGTGGTAGTTAGAAGGGAGTTCGAGCTGCAAGCAGTTTGGTTCGGGAAATTAGACGCAAAATCTCATTGCAAATGCCTGCCAAAAGGCTTGGAAAAGTGTGTTCTATATCACTGCCAAACAGACTCCCCGGAGGTTGAGCTTTCAGAAGCAAGTTTAACTCTAAGGGAGGAAGCAGCAGAATGTGCCTCTCACATCTAGCCTGTAGGAATTCAGGTTGGCAAGTTCTATGGGGAAGCCCATTGGCGCCTACGTTGGAAACGGGTTTGGAAATTTCAGTTTCAAAATCTCTGTGAAAAAGCATCAGAGAAGCTTCTGCGTTTAGAATCCAGCATATCTCACTGAACCTAAGAAGTGGTAGTTAGAATGGATTTAGAGCTGCAAGCAGTTTGGTTTGGGAAATTAGACGCGAAATCACACTGCAAATGCCTTCCAACAGGCTTGGAAAAGTGTGTTATATATCTCTGCCAAACAGACTCCCCGGAGGTTGAGCTTACAGAAGCAAGTTTAACTCTAAGGGAGGAAGCAGCAGAATGTGCCTCTCACATCTAGCCTGTAGGAATTCAGGTTGGCAAGTTCTATAGGGAAGCCCATTGCTTCCTACGGTGGAAACGGCATGGGAGATTTCAGTTTCAAAATCTCCGTGAAAAAGCGTCAGAGAAGCTTCCCCGTTTAGAATCCAGCATATCTCACTGAACTGAAGAAGTTGTAGTTAGAAGGGAGTTAGAGCACAAGCAGTTTGTTTTGGGTAATTAGACGCGAAATCAAACTGCAAATGCCTTCCAACAGGCTTGGAAGATGTGTTCTATATCTCTGCCAAACACAATGCCAGGAGGTTGAGGTTTCAGAAGGTAGTTTAACTCTAAGGGAGGAAGCAGCAGAATGTGCCTCTCACATCTAGCCTTTAGGAATTCAGGTTGGCAAGTTCTATGTGGAAGCCCATTGGCGCCTACATTGGAAACGGGTTTGGAAATTCCAGTTTCAAAATCTCTGTGAAAAAGCGTCAGAGAAGCTTCTCCGATTAGAATCCAGCATATCTCACTGAACCGAAGAAGTGGTAGTTAGAAGGGAGTTCGAGCTGCAAGCAGTTTGGTTTGGGAAATTAGAAGCGAAATCACTTTGCAAAAGCCTTCCAACAGGATGGAAAATTGTGATCTATATCTCTGCCAAACAGACTCCCCGGAGGTTGAGCTTTCAGAAGCAAGTTTAACTCTAAGGGAGGAAGCAGCAGAATGTGCCTCTCACATCGAGCCTGTAGGAATTCAGGTTGGCAAGTTCTATGGGGAATCCAATTGGCGCCTACGTTGGAAACGGGTTTGGAAATTTCAGTTTCAAAATCTCTGTGAAAAAGCATCAGAGAAGGTTCTGCGTTTAGAATCCAGCATATCTCACTGAACCTAAGAAGTGGTAGTTAGAATGGAGTTAGAGCTGCAAGCAGTTTGGTTTGGGAAATTAGACGCGAAATCAAACTGCAAATGCCTTCCAACAGGCTTGGAAAAGTATGTTCTATATCTCTGCCAAACAGACTCCCAGGAGGTTGAGCTTACAGAAGCAAGTTTAACTCTAAGGGAGGAAGCAGCAGAATGTGCCTCTCACATCTAGCCTGTAGGAATTCTGGTTGGCAAGTTCTATGGGGAAGCCCATTGCTGTCTATGGTGGAAACGGCATGGGAGATTTCAGTTTCAAAATCTCTGTGATAAAGCGTCAGAGAAGCTTCCCCGTTTAGAATTCAGCATATCTCACTGAACCGAAGAAGTGGTAGTTAGAAGGGAGTTCGAGCTGCAAGCAGTTTGGTTTGGGAAATTAGACGCGAAATCTCATTGCAAATGCCTTCCAAAAGGCCTGGAAAAGTGTGTTCTATATCTCTGCCAAACAGACTCCCCCGAGGTTGAGCTTTCAGAAGCAAGTTTAACTCTAAGGGAGGAAGCAGCAGAATGTGCCTCTCACGTCTAGCCTGTAGGAATTCAGGTTGGCAAGTTCTATGGGGAAGCCCATTTCTGCCTATGGTGGAAACGGCATGGGAGATTTCAGTTTCAAAATCTCTGTGAAAAAGCGTCAGAGAAGCTTCTCCGTTTAGAATCCAGCATATCTACCTGAACGGAAGAAGTGGTAGTTAGAAGGGAGTTAGAGCTGTAAGCAGTTTGGTTTGGGAAATTAGACGCGAAATCAAACTGCAAATGCCTTCCAAAAGGCTTGGAAAAGTGTGTTCTATGTCTCTGCCAAACAGACTCCCAGGAGGTTGAGCTTTCAGAAACTAGTTTAACTCTAAGGGAGGAAGCAGCAGAATGTGCCTCTCACATCTAGCCTGTGGGAATTCAGGTTGGCAAGTTCTATGGGGAATCCAATTGGCGCCTACGTTGGAAACGGGATTGGAAATTTCAGTTTCAAAATCTCTGTGAAAAAGCGTAAGAGAAGCTTCCCCGTTTAGAATCCAGCATATCTACCTGAACGGAAGAAGTGGTAGTTAGAAGGGAGTTAGAGCTTCAAGCAGTTTGGTTTGGGAAATTAGACGCGCAATCAAACTGCAAATGCCTTCCAACAGGCTTGGAAAAGTGTGTTCTATATCTCTGCCAAACAGACTCCCCGGAGGTTGAGCTTACAGAAGCAAGTTTAACTCTAAGGGAGGAAGCAGCAGAATGTGCCTCTCACATCTAGCCTGTAGGAATTCAGGTTGGCAAGTTCTATGGGGAAGCCCTTTGCTGCCTATGGTGGAAACGGCATGGGAGATTTCAGTTTCAAAATCTCTGTGAAAAAGCGTCAGAGAAGCTTCCCCGTTTAGAATGCAGCATATCTCACTGAACCGAAGAAGTTGTAGTTAGAAGGGAGAGCTGCAAGCCGTTTGTTTTCGGAAATTAGACGCGAAATCACATTGCAAATGCCTTACATCAGGCTTGGAAAAGTGTGTTCTATATCTCTGCCAAACAGACTCCCCGGAGGTTGAGGTTTCAGAAGCTAGTTTAACTCTAAGGGAGGAAGCAGCAGAATGTGCCTCTCACATCTAGCCCGTAGGAATTCAGGTTGGCAAGTTCTATGGGGAAGTCCATTGCTGCCTATGGTGGAATCGGCATGGGAGATTTCAGTTTCAAAATCTCTGTGAAAAAGCGTCAGAGAAGCTTCTACGTTTAGAATCCAGCATACCTCACTGAACCGAAGAAGTGGTATTTAGCAGGGAGTTAGAGCTGCAAGCCGTTTGTTTTCGGAAATTAGACGCGAAATCACTTTGCAAATGCCTTCCAACAGGCTTGGAAAAGTGTGTTCTATATCTCTGCCAAACAGACTCCCCGGAGGTTGAGCTTTCAGAAGCAAGTTTAACTCTAAGGGAGGAAGCAGCAGAATGTGCCTCTCACATCTAGCCTGTAGGAATTCAGGTTGGCAAGTTCTATGGGGAAGCCCATTGGCGCCTACGTTGGAAACGGGTTTGGAAATTTCAGTTTCAAAATCTCTGTGAAAAAGCATCAGAGAAGCTTCTGCGTTTAGAATCCAGCATATCTCACTGAACCTAAGAAGTGGTAGTTAGAATGGATTTAGAGCTGCAAGCAGTTTGGTTTGGGAAATTACACGCGAAATCACACTGCAAATGCCTTCCAACAGGCTTGGAAAAGTGTGTTCTATATCTCTGCCAAACAGACTCCCCGGAGGTTGAGCTTACAGAAGCAAGTTTAACTCTAAGGGAGGAAGCAGCAGAATGTGCCTCTCACATCTAGCCTGTAGGAATTCAGGTTGGCAAGTTCTATGGGGAAGCCCATTGCTTCCTACGGTGGAAACGGCATGGGAGATTTCAGTTTCAAAATCTCTGTGAAAAAGCGTCAGAGAAGCTTCCCCGTTTAGAATCCAGCATATCTCACTGAACCGAAGAAGTTGTAGTTAGAAGGGAGTTAGAGCACAAGCAGTTTGTTTTGGGAAATTAGACGCGAAATCAAACTGCAAATGCCTTCCAACAGGCTTGGAAAATGTGTTCTATATCTCTGCCAAACACAATGCCAGGAGGTTGAGCTTTCAGAAGGTAGTTTAACTCTAAGAGAGGAAGCAGCAGAATGTGCCTCTCACATCTAGCCTTTAGGAATTCAGGTTGGCAAGTTCTATGGGAAGACCGTTGGCGCCTACATTGGAAACGGGTTTGGAAATTTCAGTTTCAAAATCTCTGTGAAAAAGCGTCAGAGAAGCTTCTCCGATTAGAATCCAGCATATCTCACTGAACCGAAGAAGTGGGAGTTAGAAGGGAGTTCGAGCTGCAAGCAGTTTGGTTTGGGAAATTAGACGCGAAATCACTTTGCAAAAGCCTTCCAACAGGATGGAAAATTGTGATCTATATCTCTGCCAAACAGACACCCCGGAGGTTGAGCTTTCAGAAGCAAGTTTAACTCTAAGGGAGGAAGCAGCAGAATGTGCCTCTCACATCTAGCCTGTGGGAATTCAGGTTGGCAAGTTCTATGGGGAATCCAATTGGCGCCTACGTTGGAAACGGGTTTGGAAATTTCAGTTTCAAAATCTCTGTGAAAAAGCGTAAGAGAAGCTTCCCCGTTTAGAATCCAGCATATCTACCTGAACGGAAGAAGTGGTAGTTAGAAGGGAGTTAGAGCTTCAAGCAGTTTGGTTTGGGAAATTAGACGCGCAATCAAACTGCAAATGCCTTCCAACAGGCTTGGAAAAGTGTGTTCTATATCTCTGCCAAACAGACTCCCCGGAGGTTGAGCTTACAGAAGCAAGTTTAACTCTAAGGGAGGAAGCAGCACAATGTGCCTCTCACATCTAGCCTGTAGGAATTCAGGTTGGCAAGTTCTATGGGGAAGCCCATTGCTGCCTATGGTGGAAACGGCATGGGAGATTTCAGTTTCAAAATCTCTGTGAAAAAGCGTCAGAGAAGCTTCCCCGTTTAGAATGCAGCATATCTCACTGAACCGAAGAAGTTGTAGTTAGAAGGGAGTTAGAGCTGCAAGCCGTTTGTTTTCGGAAATTAGACGCGAAATCACATTGCAAATGCCTTCCAACAGGCTTGGAAAAGTGTGTTCTATATCTCTGCCAAACAGACTCCCCGGAGGTTGAGGTTTCAGAAGCTAGTTTAACTCTAAGGGAGGAAGCAGCAGAATGTGCCTCTCACATCTAGCCCGTAGGAATTCAGGTTGGCAAGTTCTATGGGGAAGCCAATTGGCGCCTACGTTGGAAACGGCATGGGAGATTTCAGTTTCAAAATCTGTGCGAAAAAGCGTCAGAGAACCTTCCCCGTTTAGAATCCAGGATATCTCACTGAACCGAAGAAGTGGTAGTTAGAAGGGAGTTCGAGCTGCAAGCAGTTTGGTTTGGGAAATTAGACGCGAAATCTCATTGCAAATGCCTTCCAAAAGGCTTGGAAAAGTGTGTTCTATATCTCTGCCAAACAGACTCCCCGGAGGTTGAGCTTTCAGAAGCAAGTTTAACTCTAAGGGAGGAAGCAGGAGAATGTGCCTCTCACATCTAGCCTGTAGGAATTCAGGTTGGCAAGTTCTATGGGCAAGCCCATTGCTTCCTACCGTGGAAACGCCATGGGAGATTTCAGTTTCAAAATCTCTGTGAAAAAGCGTCAGAGAAGCTTCCCCGTTTAGAATCCAGCATATCTCACTGAACCGAAGAAGTTGTAGTTAGAAGGGAGTTAGAGCACAAGCAGTTTGTTTTGGGAAATTAGACGCGAAATCACACTGCAAATGCCTTCCAACAGGCTTGGAAAAGTGTGTTCTATATCTCTGCCAAACAGACGCCTCGGAGGTTGAGCTTTTGAAGCAAGTTTAACTCTAAGGGAGGAATCAGCAGAATGTGCCTCTCACATCTATCCGGTAGGAATTCAGGTTGGCAAGTTCTATGTGGAAGCCCATTGGCGCCTATGTTGGAAACGGGTTTGGAAATTTCAGTTTCAAAATCTCTGTGAAAAAGCGTCAGAGAAGCTTCCCCGTTTAGAATCCAGCATATCTCACGGAACCGAAGAAATGGTAGTTAGAAGGGAGTTAGAGCTGCAAGCAGTTTGGTTTGGGAAATTAGACGCGAAATCAAACTGCGAATGCCTTCCAACAGGCTTGGAGAAGTGTGTTCTATATCTCTGCCAAATAGACTCCCAGGAGGATGAGCTTTCAGAAGCTAGTTTAGCTCTAAAGGAGGAAGCAGCAGAATGTGCCTCTCACATCTAGCCTGTAGGAATTCAGGTTGGCAAGTTCTATGGGGAAGTCCATTGCTGCCTATGGTGGAACCGGCATGGGAGATTTCAGTTTCAAAATCTCTGTGAAAAAGCGTCAGAGAAGCTTCTCCGTTTAGAATCCAGCATATCTCACTGAACCGAAGAAGTGGTATTTAGAAGGGAGTTAGAGCTGCAAGCCGTTTGTTTTCGGAAATTAGACGCGAAATCACTTTGCAAATGCCTTCCAACAGGCTTGGAAAAGTGTGTTCTATATCTCTGCCAAACAGACTCCCCGGAGGTTGAGCTTTCAGAAGCTAGTTTAACTCTAAGGGAGGAAGCAGCAGAATGTGCCTCTCACATCTACCCTGTAGGAATTCAAGTTGGCAAGTTCTATGGGGAAGCCCATTGGCGCCTACGTTGGAAACGGGTTTGGAAATTTCAGTTTCAAAATCTCTGTGAAAAAGCTTCAGAGAAGCTTCTGCGTTTAGAATCCAGCATATCTCACTGATCCTAAGAAGTGGTAGTTAGAATGGAGTTAGAGCTGCAAGCAGATTGGTTTGGGAAATTAGACGCGAAATCACACTGCAAATGCCTTCCAACAGGCTTGAAAAAGTGTGTTCTATATCTCTGCCAAACAGACTCCCCGGAGGTTGAGCTTAGAGAAGCAAGTTTAACTCTAAGGGAGGAAGCAGCAGAATGTGCCTCTCACATCTAGCCTGTAGGAATTCAGGTTGGCAAGTTCTATGGGGAAGCCCATTGCTGTCTATGGTGGAAACGGCAAGGGAGATTTCAGTTTCAAAATCTCTGTGATAAAGCGTCAGAGAAGCTTCCCCTTTTAGAATTCACCATATCTCACTGAACCGAAGAAGTGGTAGTTAGAAGGGAGTTCGAGCTGCAAGCAGTTTGGTTAGGGAAATTAGACGCGAAATCTCATTGCAAATGCCTGCCAAAAGGCTTGGAAAAGTATGTTCTATATCACTGCCAAACAGACTCCCCGGAGGTTGAGCTTTCAGAAGCAAGTTTAACTCTAAGGGAGGAAGCAGCAGAATGTGCCTCTCACATCTAGCCTGTAGGAATTCAGGTTGGCAAGTTTTATGGGGAAGCCCATTGGCGCCTACGTTGGAAACGGGTTTGGAAATTTCAGTTTCAAAATCTCTGTGAAAAAGCATCAGAGAAGGTTCTGCGTTTAGAATCCAGCATATCTCACTGAACCTAAGAAGTGGTAGTTAGAATGGAGTTAGAGCTGCAAGCAGTTTGGTTTGGGAAATTAGACGCGAAATCAAACTGCAAATGCCTTCCAACAGGCTTGGAAAAGTATGTTCTATATCTCTGCCAAACAGACTCCCCGGAGGTTGAGCTTACAGAAGCAAGTTTAACTCTAAGGGAGGAAGCAGCAGAATGTGCCTCTCACATCTAGCCTGTAGGAATTCTGGTTGGCAAGTTCTATGGGGAAGCCCATTGCTGTCTATGGTGGAAACGGCATGGGAGATTTCAGTTTCAAAATCTCTGTGATAAAGCGTCAGAGAAGCTTCCCGGTTTAGAATTCAGCATATCTCACTGAACCGAAGAAGTGGTAGTTAGAAGGGAGTTCGAGCTGCAAGCAGTTTGGTTTGGGAAATTAGACGCGAAATCTCATTGCAAATGCCTTCCAACAGGCTTGGAAAAGTGTGTTCTATATCTCTGCCAAACAGACTCCCCGCAGGTTGAGCTTACAGAAGCAAGTTTAACTCTAAGGGAGGAAGCAGCAGAATGTGCCTCTCACATCTAGCCTGTAGGAATTCAGGTTGGCAAGTTCTATGGGGAAGCCCATTGCTGTCTATGGTGGAAACGGCAAGGGAGATTTCAGTTTCAAAATCTCTGTGATAAAGCGTCAGAGAAGCTTCCCCGTTTAGAATTCAGCATATCTCACTGAACCGAAGAAGTGGTAGTTAGAAGGGAGTTCGAGCTGCAAGCAGTGAGGTTAGGGAAATTAGACACGAAATCTCATTGCAAATGCCTGCCAAAAGGCTTGGAAAAGTGTGTTCTATATCACTGCCAAACAGACTCCCCGGAGGTTGAGCTTTCAGAAGCAAGTTTAACTCTAAGGGAGGAAGCAGCAGAATGTGCCTCTCACATCTAGCCTGTAGGAATTCAGGTTGGCAAGTTCTATGGGGAAGCCCATTGGCGCCTACGTTGGAAACGGGTTTAGAAATTTCAGTTTCAAAATCTCTGTGAAAAAGCGTCAGAGAAGCTTCCCCGTTTAGAATGCAGCATATCTCACTGAACCGAAGAAGTTGTAGTTAGAAGGGAGTTAGAGCTGCAAGCCGTTTGTTTTCGGAAATTAGACGCGAAATCACATTGCAAATGCCTTCCAACAGGCTTGGAAAAGTGTGTTCTATATCTCTGCCAAACAGACTCCCCGGAGGTTGAGCTTTCAGAAGCAAGTTTAACTCTAAGGGAGGAAGCAGCAGAATGTGCCTCTCACATCTAGCCTGTAGGAATTCAGGTTGGCAAGTTCTATGGGGAAGCCCATTGGCGCCTACGTTGGAAACGGGTTTGGAAATTTCAGTTTCAAAATCTCTGTGAAAAAGCATCAGAGAAGCTTCTGCGTTTAGAATCCAGCATATCTCACTGAACCTAAGAAGTGGTAGTTACAATGGATTTAGAGCTGCAAGCAGTTTGGTTTGGGAAATTAGACGCGAAATCACACTGCAAATGCCTTCCAACAGGCTTGGAAAAGTGTGTTCTATATCTCTGCTAAACAGACTCCCCGGAGGTTGAGCTTACAGAAGCAAGTTTAACTCTAAGGGAGGAAGCAGCAGAATGTGCCTCTCACATCTAGCCTGTAGGAATTCAGGTTGGCAAGTTCTATGGGCAAGCCCATTGCTTCCTACGGTGGAAACGGCATGGGAGATTTCAGTTTCAAAATCTCTGTGAAAAAGCGTCAGAGAAGCTTCCCCGTTTAGAATCCACCATATCTCACTGAACCGAAGAAGTTGTAGTTAGAAGGGAGTTAGAGCACAAGCAGTTTGTTTTGGGAAATTAGACGCGAAATCACACTGCAAATGCCTTCCAACAGGCTTGGAAAAGTGTGTTCTATATCTCTGCCAAACAGACTCCCCGGAGGTTGAGCTTACAGAAGCAAGTTTAACTCTAAGGGAGGAAGCAGCAGAATGTGCCTCTCACATCTAGCCTGTAGGAATTCAGGTTGGCAAGTTCTATGGGGAAGCCCATTGCTGTCTATGGTGGAAACGGCAAGGGAGATTTCAGTTTCAAAATCTCTGTGATAAAGCGTCAGAGAAGCTTCCCCTTTTAGAATTCACCATATCTCACTGAACCGAAGAAGTGGTAGTTAGAAGGGAGTTCGCGCTGCAAGCAGTTTGGTTAGGGAAATTAGACGCGAAATCTCATTGCAAATGCCTGCCAAAAGGCTTGGAAAAGTGTGTTCTATATCACTGCCAAACAGACTCCCCGGAGGTTGAGCTTTCAGAAGTAAGTTTAACTCTAAGGGAGGAAGCAGCAGAATGTGCCTCTCACATCTAGCCTGTAGGAATTCAGGTTGGCAAGTTCTATGGGGAAGCCCATTGGCGCCTACGTTGGAAACGGGTTTGGAAATTTCAGTTTCAAAATCTCTGTGAAAAAGCATCAGAGAAGCTTCTGCGTTTAGAATCCAGCATATCTCACTGAACCTAAGAAGTGGTAGTTAGAATGGATTTAGAGCTGCAAGCAGTTTGGTTTGGGAAATTAGACGCGAAATCACACTGCAAATGCCTTCCAACAGGCTTGGAAAAGTGTGTTCTATATCTCTGCCAAACAGACTCCCCGGAGGTTGAGCTTACAGAAGCAAGTTTAACTCTAAGGGAGGAAGCAGCAGAATGTGCCTCTCACATCTAGCCTGTAGGAATTCAGGTTGGCAAGTTCTATGGGCAAACCCATTGCTTCCTACGGTGGAAACGGCATGGGAGATTTCAGTTTCAAAATCTCTGTGAAAAAGCGTCAGAGAAGCTTCCCCGTTTAGAATCCAGCATATCTCACTGAACCGAAGAAGTTGTAGTTAGAAGGGAGTTAGAGCACAAGCAGTTTGTTTTGGGAAATTAGACGCGAAATCAAACTGCAAATGCCTTCCAACAGGCTTGGAAAATGTGTTCTATATCTCTGCCAAACACAATGCCAGGAGGTTGAGCTTTCAGAAGGTAGTTTAACTCTAAGAGAGGAAGCAGCAGAATGTGCCTCTCACATCTAGCCTGTAGGAATTCAGGTTGGCAAGTTCTATGGGCAAGCCCATTGCTTCCTACGGTGGAAACGGCATGGGAGATTTCAGTTTCAAAATCTCTGTGAAAAAGCGTCAGAGAAGCTTCCCCGTTTAGAATCCACCATATCTCACTGAACCGAAGAAGTTGTAGTTAGAAGGGAGTTAGAGCACAAGCAGTTTGTTTTGGGAAATTAGACGCGAAATCACACTGCAAATGCCTTCCAACAGGCTTGGAAAAGTGTGTTCTATATCTCTGCCAAACAGACTCCCCGGAGGTTGAGCTTACAGAAGCAAGTTTAACTCTAAGGGAGGAAGCAGCAGAATGTGCCTCTCACATCTAGCCTGTAGGAATTCAGGTTGGCAAGTTCTATGGGGAAGCCCATTGCTGTCTATGGTGGAAACGGCAAGGGAGATTTCAGTTTCAAAATCTCTGTGATAAAGCGTCAGAGAAGCTTCCCCTTTTAGAATTCACCATATCTCACTGAACCGAAGAAGTGGTAGTTAGAAGGGAGTTCGCGCTGCAAGCAGTTTGGTTAGGGAAATTAGACGCGAAATCTCATTGCAAATGCCTGCCAAAAGGCTTGGAAAAGTGTGTTCTATATCACTGCCAAACAGACTCCCCGGAGGTTGAGCTTTCAGAAGTAAGTTTAACTCTAAGGGAGGAAGCAGCAGAATGTGCCTCTCACATCTAGCCTGTAGGAATTCAGGTTGGCAAGTTCTATGGGGAAGCCCATTGGCGCCTACGTTGGAAACGGGTTTGGAAATTTCAGTTTCAAAATCTCTGTGAAAAAGCATCAGAGAAGCTTCTGCGTTTAGAATCCAGCATATCTCACTGAACCTAAGAAGTGGTAGTTAGAATGGATTTAGAGCTGCAAGCAGTTTGGTTTGGGAAATTAGACGCGAAATCACACTGCAAATGCCTTCCAACAGGCTTGGAAAAGTGTGTTCTATATCTCTGCCAAACAGACTCCCCGGAGGTTGAGCTTACAGAAGCAAGTTTAACTCTAAGGGAGGAAGCAGCAGAATGTGCCTCTCACATCTAGCCTGTAGGAATTCAGGTTGGCAAGTTCTATGGGCAAACCCATTGCTTCCTACGGTGGAAACGGCATGGGAGATTTCAGTTTCAAAATCTCTGTGAAAAAGCGTCAGAGAAGCTTCCCCGTTTAGAATCCAGCATATCTCACTGAACCGAAGAAGTTGTAGTTAGAAGGGAGTTAGAGCACAAGCAGTTTGTTTTGGGAAATTAGACGCGAAATCAAACTGCAAATGCCTTCCAACAGGCTTGGAAAATGTGTTCTATATCTCTGCCAAACACAATGCCAGGAGGTTGAGCTTTCAGAAGGTAGTTTAACTCTAAGAGAGGAAGCAGCAGAATGTGCCTCTCACATCTAGCCTTTAGGAATTCAGGTTGGCAAGTTCTATGGGGAAGCCCATTGGCGCCTACATTGGAAACGGGTTTGGAAATTTCAGTTTCAAAATCTCTGTGAAAAAGCGTCAGAGAAGCTTCTCCGATTAGAATCCAGCATATCTCACTGAACCGAAGAAGTGGTAGTTAGAAGGGAGTTCGAGCTGCAAGCAGTTTGGTTTGGGAAATTAGACGCGAAATCACTTTGCAAAAGCCTTCCAACAGGATGGAAAATTCTGATCTATATCTCTGCCAAACAGACTCCCCGGAGGTTGAGCTTTCAGAAGCAAGTTTAACTCTAAGGGAGGAAGCAGCAGAATGTGCCTCTCACATCTTGCCTGTAGGAATTCAGGTTGGCAAGTTCTATGGGGAATCCAATTGGCGCCTACGTTGGAAACGGGTTTGGAAATTTCAGTTTCAAAATCTCTGTGAAAAAGCATCAGAGAAGGTTCTGCGTTTAGAATCCAGCATATCTCACTGAACCTAAGAAGTGGTAGTTAGAATGGAGTTAGAGCTGCAAGCAGTTTGGTTTGGGAAATTAGACGCGAAATCAAACTGCAAATGCCTTCCAACAGGCTTGGAAAATTATGTTCTATATCTCTGCCAAACAGACTCCCAGGAGGTTGAGCTTACAGAAGCAAGTTTAACTCTAAGGGAGGAAGCAGCAGAATGTGCCTCTCACATCTAGCCTGTAGGAATTCTGGTTGGCAAGTTCTATGGGGAAGCCCATTGCTGTCTATGGTGGAAACGGCATGGGAGATTTCAGTTTCAAAATCTCTGTGATAAAGCGTCAGAGAAGCTTCCCCGTTTAGAATTCAGCATATCTCACTGAACCGAAGAAGTGGTAGTTAGAAGGGAGTTCGAGCTGCAAGCAGTTTGGTTCGGGAAATTAGACGCGAAATCTCATTGCAAATGCCTGCCAAAAGGCTTGGAAAAGTGTGTTCTATATCACTGCCAAACAGACTCCCCGGAGGTTGAGCTTTCAGAAGCAAGTTTAACTCTAAGGGAGGAAGCAGCAGAATGTGCCTCTCACATCTAGCCTGTAGGAATTCAGGTTGGCAAGTTCTATGGGGAAGCCCATTGGCGCCTACGTTGGAAACGGGTTTGGAAATTTCAGTTTCAAAATCTCTGTGAAAAAGCATCAGAGAAGCTTCTGCGTTTAGAATCCAGCATATCTCACTGAACCTAAGAAGTGGTAGTTAGAATGGATTTAGAGCTGCAAGCAGTTTGGTTTGGGAAATTACACGCGAAATCACACTGCAAATGCCTTCCAACAGGCTTGGAAAAGTGTGTTATATATCTCTGCCAAACAGACTCCCCGGAGGTTGAGCTTACAGAAGCAAGTTTAACTCTAAGGGAGGAAGCAGCAGAATGTGCCTCTCACATCTAGCCTGTAGGAATTCAGGTTGGCAAGTTCTATAGGGAAGCCCATTGCTTCCTACGGTGGAAACGGCATGGGAGATTTCAGTTTCAAAATCTCTGTGAAAAAGCGTCAGAGAAGCTTCCCCGTTTAGAATCCAGCATATCTCACTGAACTGAAGAAGTTGTAGTTAGAAGGGAGTTAGAGCACAAGCAGTTTGTTTTGGGTAATTAGACGCGAAATCAAACTGCAAATGCCTTCCAACAGGCTTGGAAGATGTGTTCTATATCTCTGCCAAACACAATGCCAGGAGGTTGAGGTTTCAGAAGGTAGTTTAACTCTAAGGGAGGAAGCAGCAGAATGTGCCTCTCACATCTAGCCTTTAGGAATTCAGGTTGGCAAGTTCTATGTGGAAGCCCATTGGCGCCTACATTGGAAACGGGTTTGGAAATTCCAGTTTCAAAATCTCTGTGAAAAAGCGTCAGAGAAGCTTCTCCGATTAGAATCCAGCATATCTCACTGAACCGAAGAAGTGGTAGTTAGAAGGGAGTTCGAGCTGCAAGCAGTTTGGTTTGGGAAATTAGACGCGAAATCACTTTGCAAAAGCCTTCCAACAGGATGGAAAATTGTGATCTATATCTCTGCCAAACAGACTCCCCGGAGGTTGAGCTTTCAGAAGCAAGTTTAACTCTAAGGGAGGAAGCAGCAGAATGTGCCTCTCACATCTAGCCTGTAGGAATTCAGGTTGGCAAGTTCTATGGGGAATCCAATTGGCGCCTACGTTGGAAACGGGTTTGGAAATTTCAGTTTCAAAATCTCTGTGAAAAAGCATCAGAGAAGGTTCTGCGTTTAGAATCCAGCATATCTCACTGAACCTAAGAAGTGGTAGTTAGAATGGAGTTAGAGCTGCAAGCAGTTTGGTTTGGGAAATTAGACGCGAAATCAAACTGCAAATGCCTTCCAACAGGCTTGGAAAAGTATGTTCTATATCTCTGCCAAACAGACTCCCAGGAGGTTGAGCTTACAGAAGCAAGTTTAACTCTAAGGGAGGAAGCAGCAGAATGTGCCTCTCACATCTAGCCTGTAGGAATTCTGGTTGGCAAGTTCTATGGGGAAGCCCATTGCTGTCTATGGTGGAAACGGCATGGGAGATTTCAGTTTCAAAATCTCTGTGATAAAGCGTCAGAGAAGCTTCCCCGTTTAGAATTCAGCATATCTCACTGAACCGAAGAAGTGGTAGTTAGAAGGGAGTTCGAGCTGCAAGCAGTTTGGTTTGGGAAATTAGACGCGAAATCTCATTGCAAATGCCTTCCAAAAGGCCTGGAAAAGTGTGTTCTATATCTCTGCCAAACAGACTCCCCCGAGGTTGAGCTTTCAGAAGCAAGTTTAACTCTAAGGGAGGAAGCAGCAGAATGTGCCTCTCACGTCTAGCCTGTAGGAATTCAGGTTGGCAAGTTCTATGGGGAAGCCCATTTCTGCCTATGGTGGAAACGGCATGGGAGATTTCAGTTTCAAAATCTCTGTGAAAAAGCGTCAGAGAAGCTTCTCCGTTTAGAATCCAGCATATCTACCTGAACGGAAGAAGTGGTAGTTAGAAGGGAGTTAGAGCTGTAAGCAGTTTGGTTTGGGAAATTAGACGCGAAATCAAACTGCAAATGCCTTCCAACAGGCTTGGAAAAGTGTGTTCTATGTCTCTGCCAAACAGACTCCCAGGAGGTTGAGCTTTCAGAAACTAGTTTAACTCTAAGGGAGGAAGCAGCAGAATGTGCCTCTCACATCTAGCCTGTGGGAATTCAGGTTGGCAAGTTCTATGGGGAATCCAAATGGCACCTACGTTGGAAACGGGATTGGAAATTTCAGTTTCAAAATCTCTGTGAAAAAGCGTAAGAGAAGCTTCCCCGTTTAGAATCCAGCATATCTACCTGAACGGAAGAAGTGGTAGTTAGAAGGGAGTTAGAGCTTCAAGCAGTTTGGTTTGGGAAATTAGACGCGCAATCAAACTGCAAATGCCTTCCAACAGGCTTGGAAAAGTGTGTTCTATATCTCTGCCAAACAGACTCCCCGGAGGTTGAGCTTACAGAAGCAAGTTTAACTCTAAGGGAGGAAGCAGCAGAATGTGCCTCTCACATCTAGCCTGTAGGAATTCAGGTTGGCAAGTTCTATGGGGAAGCCCTTTGCTGCCTATGGTGGAAACGGCATGGGAGATTTCAGTTTCAAAATCTCTGTGAAAAAGCGTCAGAGAAGCTTCCCCGTTTAGAATGCAGCATATCTCACTGAACCGAAGAAGTTGTAGTTAGAAGGGAGTTAGAGCTGCAAGCCGTTTGTTTTCGGAAATTAGACGCGAAATCACATTGCAAATGCCTTACATCAGGCTTGGAAAAGTGTGTTCTATATCTCTGCCAAACAGACTCCCCGGAGGTTGAGGTTTCAGAAGCTAGTTTAACTCTAAGGGAGGAAGCAGCAGAATGTGCCTCTCACATCTAGCCCGTAGGAATTCAGGTTGGCAAGTTCCATGGGGAAGTCCATTGCTGCCTATGGTGGAATCGGCATGGGAGATTTCAGTTTCAAAATCTCTGTGAAAAAGCGTCAGAGAAGCTTCTACGTTTAGAATCCAGCATATCTCACTGAACCGAAGAAGTGGTGTTTAGCAGGGAGTTAGAGCTGCAAGCCGTTTGTTTTCGGAAATTAGACGCGAAATCACTTTGCAAATGCCTTCCAACAGGCTTGGAAAAGTGTGTTCTATATCTCTGCCAAACAGACTCCCCGGAGGTTGAGCTTTCAGAAGCAAGTTTAGCTCTAAGGGAGGAAGCAGCAGAATGTGCCTCTCACATCTAGCCTGTAGGAATTCAGGTTGGCAAGTTCTATGGGGAAGCCCATTGCTTCCTACGGTGGAAACGGCATGGGAGATTTCAGTTTCAAAATCTCTGTGAAAAAGCGTCAGAGAAGCTTCCCCGTTTAGAATCCAGCATATCTCACTGAACCGAAGAAGTTGTAGTTAGAAGGGAGTTAGAGCACAAGCAGTTTGTTTTGGGAAATTAGACGCGAAATCAAACTGCAAATGCCTTCCAACAGGCTTGGAAAATGTGTTCTATATCTCTGCCAAACACAATGCCAGGAGGTTGAGCTTTCAGAAGGTAGTTTAACTCTAAGAGAGGAAGCAGCACAATGTGCCTCTCACATCTAGCCTTTAGGAATTCAGGTTGGCAAGTTCTATGGGAAGACCGTTGGCGCCTACATTGGAAACGGGTTTGGAAATTTCAGTTTCAAAATCTCTGTGAAAAAGCGTCAGAGAAGCTTCTCCGATTAGAATCCAGCATATCTCACTGAACCGAAGAAGTGGGAGTTAGAAGGGAGTTCGAGCTGCAAGCAGTTTGGTTTGGGAAATTAGACGCGAAATCACTTTGCAAAAGCCTTCCAACAGGATGGAAAATTGTGATCTATATCTCTGCCAAACAGACACCCCGGAGGTTGAGCTTTCAGAAGCAAGTTTAACTCTAAGGGAGGAAGCAGCAGAATGTGCCTCTCACATCTAGCCTGTGGGAATTCAGGTTGGCAAGTTCTATGGGGAATCCAATTGGCGCCTACGTTGGAAACGGGTTTGGAAATTTCAGTTTCAAAATCTCTGTGAAAAAGCGTAAGAGAAGCTTCCCCGTTTAGAATCCAGCATATCTACCTGAACGGAAGAAGTGGTAGTTAGAAGGGAGTTAGAGCTTCAAGCAGTTTGGTTTGGGAAATTAGACGCGCAATCAAACTGCAAATGCCTTCCAACAGGCTTGGAAAAGTGTGTTCTATATCTCTGCCAAACAGACTCCCCGGAGGTTGAGCTTACAGAAGCAAGTTTAACTCTAAGGGAGGAAGCAGCACAATGTGCCTCTCACATCTAGCCTGTAGGAATTCAGGTTGGCAAGTTCTATGGGGAAGCCCATTGCTGCCTATGGTGGAAACGGCATGGGAGATTTCAGTTTCAAAATCTCTGTGAAAAAGCGTCAGAGAAGCTTCCCCGTTTAGAATGCAGCATATCTCACTGAACCGAAGAAGTTGTAGTTAGAAGGGAGTTAGAGCTGCAAGCCGTTTGTTTTCGGAAATTAGACGCGAAATCACATTGCAAATGCCTTCCAACAGGCTTGGAAAAGTGTGTTCTATATCTCTGCCAAACAGACTCCCCGGAGGTTGAGGTTTCAGAAGCTAGTTTAACTCTAAGGGAGGAAGCAGCAGAATGTGCCTCTCACATCTAGCCCGTAGGAATTCAGGTTGGCAAGTTCTATGGGGAAGCCAATTGGCGCCTACGTTGGAAACGGCATGGGAGATTTCAGTTTCAAAATCTGTGCGAAAAAGCGTCAGAGAACCTTCCCCGTTTAGAATCCAGGATATCTCACTGAACCGAAGAAGTGGTAGTTACAAGGGAGTTAGAGCTGCAAGCAGTTTGGTTTGGGAAATAAGACGCGAAATCAAACTGCAAATGCCTTCCAACAGGCTTGGAAAAGTGTGTTCTATATCTCTGCCAAACACACTGCCCGGAGGTTGAGCTTTCAGAAGCAAGTTTCACTCTAAGGGAGGAAGCAGCAGAATGTGCCTCTCACATCTAGCCTGTAGGAATTCAGGTTGGCAAGTTCTATGGGGAAGCCCATTGGCGCCTACGTTGGAAACGGGTTTGGAAATTTCAGTTTCAAAATCTCTGTGAAAAAGCATCAGAGAAGGTTCTGCGTTTAGAATCCAGCATATCTCACTGAACCTAAGAAGTGGTAGTTAGAATGGAGTTAGAGCTACAAGCAGTTTGGTTTGGGAAATTAGACGCGAAATCAAACTGCAAATGCCTTCCAACAGGCTTGGAAAAGTATGTTCTATATCTCTGCCAAACAGACTCCCCGGAGGTTGAGCTTACAGAAGCAAGTTTAACTCTAAGGGAGGAAGCAGCAGAATGTGCCTCTCACATCTAGCCTGTAGGAATTCTGGTTGGCAAGTTCTATGGGGAAGCCCATTGCTGTCTATGGTGGAAACGGCATGGGAGATTTCAGTTTCAAAATCTCTGTGATAAAGCGTCAGAGAAGCTTCCCCGTTTAGAATTCAGCATATCTCACTGAACCGAAGAAGTGGTAGTTAGAAGGGAGTTCGAGCTGCAAGCAGTTTGGTTTGGGAAATTAGACGCGAAATCTCATTGCAAATGCCTTCCAAAAGGCCTGGAAAAGTGTGTTCTATATCTCTGCCAAACAGACTCCCCCGAGGTTGAGCTTTCAGAAGCAAGTTTAACTCTAAGGGAGGAAGCAGCAGAATGTGCCTCTCACGTCTAGCCTGTAGGAATTCAGGTTGGCAAGTTCTATGGGGAAGCCCATTTCTGCCTATGGTGGAAACGGCATGGGAGATTTCAGTTTCAAAATCTCTGTGAAAAAGCGTCAGAGAAGCTTCTCCGTTTAGAATCCAGCATATCTACCTGAACGGAAGAAGTGGTAGTTAGAAGGGAGTTAGAGCTGTAAGCAGTTTGGTTTGGGAAATTAGACGCGAAATCAAACTGCAAATGCCTTCCAACAGGCTTGGAAAAGTGTGTTCTATGTCTCTGCCAAACAGACTCCCAGGAGGTTGAGCTTTCAGAAACTAGTTTAACTCTAAGGGAGGAAGCAGCAGAATGTGCCTCTCACATCTAGCCTGTGGGAATTCAGGTTGGCAAGTTCTATGGGGAATCCAAATGGCACCTACGTTGGAAACGGGATTGGAAATTTCAGTTTCAAAATCTCTGTGAAAAAGCGTAAGAGAAGCTTCCCCGTTTAGAATCCAGCATATCTACCTGAACGGAAGAAGTGGTAGTTAGAAGGGAGTTAGAGCTTCAAGCAGTTTGGTTTGGGAAATTAGACGCGCAATCAAACTGCAAATGCCTTCCAACAGGCTTGGAAAAGTGTGTTCTATATCTCTGCCAAACAGACTCCCCGGAGGTTGAGCTTACAGAAGCAAGTTTAACTCTAAGGGAGGAAGCAGCAGAATGTGCCTCTCACATCTAGCCTGTAGGAATTCAGGTTGGCAAGTTCTATGGGGAAGCCCTTTGCTGCCTATGGTGGAAACGGCATGGGAGATTTCAGTTTCAAAATCTCTGTGAAAAAGCGTCAGAGAAGCTTCCCCGTTTAGAATGCAGCATATCTCACTGAACCGAAGAAGTTGTAGTTAGAAGGGAGTTAGAGCTGCAAGCCGTTTGTTTTCGGAAATTAGACGCGAAATCACATTGCAAATGCCTTACATCAGGCTTGGAAAAGTGTGTTCTATATCTCTGCCAAACAGACTCCCCGGAGGTTGAGGTTTCAGAAGCTAGTTTAACTCTAAGGGAGGAAGCAGCAGAATGTGCCTCTCACATCTAGCCCGTAGGAATTCAGGTTGGCAAGTTCCATGGGGAAGTCCATTGCTGCCTATGGTGGAATCGGCATGGGAGATTTCAGTTTCAAAATCTCTGTGAAAAAGCGTCAGAGAAGCTTCTACGTTTAGAATCCAGCATATCTCACTGAACCGAAGAAGTGGTGTTTAGCAGGGAGTTAGAGCTGCAAGCCGTTTGTTTTCGGAAATTAGACGCGAAATCACTTTGCAAATGCCTTCCAACAGGCTTGGAAAAGTGTGTTCTATATCTCTGCCAAACAGACTCCCCGGAGGTTGAGCTTTCAGAAGCAAGTTTAGCTCTAAGGGAGGAAGCAGCAGAATGTGCCTCTCACATCTAGCCTGTAGGAATTCAGGTTGGCAAGTTCTATGGGGAAGCCCATTGCTTCCTACGGTGGAAACGGCATGGGAGATTTCAGTTTCAAAATCTCTGTGAAAAAGCGTCAGAGAAGCTTCCCCGTTTAGAATCCAGCATATCTCACTGAACCGAAGAAGTTGTAGTTAGAAGGGAGTTAGAGCACAAGCAGTTTGTTTTGGGAAATTAGACGCGAAATCAAACTGCAAATGCCTTCCAACAGGCTTGGAAAATGTGTTCTATATCTCTGCCAAACACAATGCCAGGAGGTTGAGCTTTCAGAAGGTAGTTTAACTCTAAGAGAGGAAGCAGCACAATGTGCCTCTCACATCTAGCCTTTAGGAATTCAGGTTGGCAAGTTCTATGGGAAGACCGTTGGCGCCTACATTGGAAACGGGTTTGGAAATTTCAGTTTCAAAATCTCTGTGAAAAAGCGTCAGAGAAGCTTCTCCGATTAGAATCCAGCATATCTCACTGAACCGAAGAAGTGGGAGTTAGAAGGGAGTTCGAGCTGCAAGCAGTTTGGTTTGGGAAATTAGACGCGAAATCACTTTGCAAAAGCCTTCCAACAGGATGGAAAATTGTGATCTATATCTCTGCCAAACAGACACCCCGGAGGTTGAGCTTTCAGAAGCAAGTTTAACTCTAAGGGAGGAAGCAGCAGAATGTGCCTCTCACATCTAGCCTGTGGGAATTCAGGTTGGCAAGTTCTATGGGGAATCCAATTGGCGCCTACGTTGGAAACGGGTTTGGAAATTTCAGTTTCAAAATCTCTGTGAAAAAGCGTAAGAGAAGCTTCCCCGTTTAGAATCCAGCATATCTACCTGAACGGAAGAAGTGGTAGTTAGAAGGGAGTTAGAGCTTCAAGCAGTTTGGTTTGGGAAATTAGACGCGCAATCAAACTGCAAATGCCTTCCAACAGGCTTGGAAAAGTGTGTTCTATATCTCTGCCAAACAGACTCCCCGGAGGTTGAGCTTACAGAAGCAAGTTTAACTCTAAGGGAGGAAGCAGCACAATGTGCCTCTCACATCTAGCCTGTAGGAATTCAGGTTGGCAAGTTCTATGGGGAAGCCCATTGCTGCCTATGGTGGAAACGGCATGGGAGATTTCAGTTTCAAAATCTCTGTGAAAAAGCGTCAGAGAAGCTTCCCCGTTTAGAATGCAGCATATCTCACTGAACCGAAGAAGTTGTAGTTAGAAGGGAGTTAGAGCTGCAAGCCGTTTGTTTTCGGAAATTAGACGCGAAATCACATTGCAAATGCCTTCCAACAGGCTTGGAAAAGTGTGTTCTATATCTCTGCCAAACAGACTCCCCGGAGGTTGAGGTTTCAGAAGCTAGTTTAACTCTAAGGGAGGAAGCAGCAGAATGTGCCTCTCACATCTAGCCCGTAGGAATTCAGGTTGGCAAGTTCTATGGGGAAGCCAATTGGCGCCTACGTTGGAAACGGCATGGGAGATTTCAGTTTCAAAATCTGTGCGAAAAAGCGTCAGAGAACCTTCCCCGTTTAGAATCCAGGATATCTCACTGAACCGAAGAAGTGGTAGTTACAAGGGAGTTAGAGCTGCAAGCAGTTTGGTTTGGGAAATAAGACGCGAAATCAAACTGCAAATGCCTTCCAACAGGCTTGGAAAAGTGTGTTCTATATCTCTGCCAAACACACTGCCCGGAGGTTGAGCTTTCAGAAGCAAGTTTCACTCTAAGGGAGGAAGCAGCAGAATGTGCCTCTCACATCTAGCCTGTAGGAATTCAGGTTGGCAAGTTCTATGGGGAAGCCCATTGGCGCCTACGTTGGAAACGGGTTTGGAAATTTCAGTTTCAAAATCTCTGTGAAAAAGCATCAGAGAAGGTTCTGCGTTTAGAATCCAGCATATCTCACTGAACCTAAGAAGTGGTAGTTAGAATGGAGTTAGAGCTGCAAGCAGTTTGGTTTGGGAAATTAGACGCGAAATCAAACTGCAAATGCCTTCCAACAGGCTTGGAAAAGTATGTTCTATATCTCTGCCAAACAGACTCCCCGGAGGTTGAGCTTACAGAAGCAAGTTTAACTCTAAGGGAGGAAGCAGCAGAATGTGCCTCTCACATCTAGCCTGTAGGAATTCAGGTTGGCAAGTTCTATGGGGAAGCCCATTGCTGTCTATGGTGGAAACGGCATGGGAGATTTCAGTTTCAAAATCTCTGTGATAAAGCGTCAGAGAAGCTTCCCCGTTTAGAATTCAGCATATCTCACTGAACCGAAGAAGTGGTAGTTAGAAGGGAGTTCGAGCTGCAAGCAGTTTGGTTCGGGAAATTAGACGCGAAATCTCATTGCAAATGCCTGCCAAAAGGCTTGGAAAAGTGTGTTCTATATCACTGCCAAACAGACTCCCCGGAGGTTGAGCTTTCAGAAGCAAGTTTAACTCTAAGGGAGGAAGCAGCAGAATGTGCCTCTCACATCTAGCCTGTAGGAATTCAGGTTGGCAAGTTCTATGGGGAAGCCCATTGGCGCCTACGTTGGAAACGGGTTTGGAAATTTCAGTTTCAAAATCTCTGTGAAAAAGCATCAGAGAAGCTTCTGCGTTTAGAATCCAGCATATCTCACTGAACCTAAGAAGTGGTAGTTAGAATGGATTTAGAGCTGCAAGCAGTTTGGTTTGGGAAATTACACGCGAAATCACACTGCAAATGCCTTCCAACAGGCTTGGAAAAGTGTGTTATATATCTCTGCCAAACAGACTCCCCGGAGGTTGAGCTTACAGAAGCAAGTTTAACTCTAAGGGAGGAAGCAGCAGAATGTGCCTCTCACATCTAGCCTGTAGGAATTCAGGTTGGCAAGTTCTATAGGGAAGCCCATTGCTTCCTACGGTGGAAACGGCATGGGAGATTTCAGTTTCAAAATCTCTGTGAAAAAGCGTCAGAGAAGCTTCCCCGTTTAGAATCCAGCATATCTCACTGAACTGAAGAAGTTGTAGTTAGAAGGGAGTTAGAGCACAAGCAGTTTGTTTTGGGTAATTAGACGCGAAATCAAACTGCAAATGCCTTCCAACAGGCTTGGAAGATGTGTTCTATATCTCTGCCAAACACAATGCCAGGAGGTTGAGGTTTCAGAAGGTAGTTTAACTCTAAGGGAGGAAGCAGCAGAATGTGCCTCTCACATCTAGCCTTTAGGAATTCAGGTTGGCAAGTTCTATGTGGAAGCCCATTGGCGCCTACATTGGAAACGGGTTTGGAAATTCCAGTTTCAAAATCTCTGTGAAAAAGCGTCAGAGAAGCTTCTCCGATTAGAATCCAGCATATCTCACTGAACCGAAGAAGTGGTAGTTAGAAGGGAGTTCGAGCTGCAAGCAGTTTGGTTTGGGAAATTAGACGCGAAATCACTTTGCAAAAGCCTTCCAACAGGATGGAAAATTGTGATCTATATCTCTGCCAAACAGACTCCCCGGAGGTTGAGCTTTCAGAAGCAAGTTTAACTCTAAGGGAGGAAGCAGCAGAATGTGCCTCTCACATCTAGCCTGTAGGAATTCAGGTTGGCAAGTTCTATGGGGAATCCAATTGGCGCCTACGTTGGAAACGGGTTTGGAAATTTCAGTTTCAAAATCTCTGTGAAAAAGCATCAGAGAAGGTTCTGCGTTTAGAATCCAGCATATCTCACTGAACCTAAGAAGTGGTAGTTAGAATGGAGTTAGAGCTGCAAGCAGTTTGGTTTGGGAAATTAGACGCGAAATCAAACTGCAAATGCCTTCCAACAGGCTTGGAAAAGTATGTTCTATATCTCTGCCAAACAGACTCCCAGGAGGTTGAGCTTACAGAAGCAAGTTTAACTCTAAGGGAGGAAGCAGCAGAATGTGCCTCTCACATCTAGCCTGTAGGAATTCTGGTTGGCAAGTTCTATGGGGAAGCCCATTGCTGTCTATGGTGGAAACGGCATGGGAGATTTCAGTTTCAAAATCTCTGTGATAAAGCGTCAGAGAAGCTTCCCCGTTTAGAATTCAGCATATCTCACTGAACCGAAGAAGTGGTAGTTAGAAGGGAGTTCGAGCTGCAAGCAGTTTGGTTTGGGAAATTAGACGCGAAATCTCATTGCAAATGCCTTCCAAAAGGCCTGGAAAAGTGTGTTCTATATCTCTGCCAAACAGACTCCCCCGAGGTTGAGCTTTCAGAAGCAAGTTTAACTCTAAGGGAGGAAGCAGCAGAATGTGCCTCTCACGTCTAGCCTGTAGGAATTCAGGTTGGCAAGTTCTATGGGGAAGCCCATTTCTGCCTATGGTGGAAACGGCATGGGAGATTTCAGTTTCAAAATCTCTGTGAAAAAGCGTCAGAGAAGCTTCTCCGTTTAGAATCCAGCATATCTACCTGAACGGAAGAAGTGGTAGTTAGAAGGGAGTTAGAGCTGTAAGCAGTTTGGTTTGGGAAATTAGACGCGAAATCAAACTGCAAATGCCTTCCAACAGGCTTGGAAAAGTGTGTTCTATGTCTCTGCCAAACAGACTCCCAGGAGGTTGAGCTTTCAGAAACTAGTTTAACTCTAAGGGAGGAAGCAGCAGAATGTGCCTCTCACATCTAGCCTGTGGGAATTCAGGTTGGCAAGTTCTATGGGGAATCCAAATGGCACCTACGTTGGAAACGGGATTGGAAATTTCAGTTTCAAAATCTCTGTGAAAAAGCGTAAGAGAAGCTTCCCCGTTTAGAATCCAGCATATCTACCTGAACGGAAGAAGTGGTAGTTAGAAGGGAGTTAGAGCTTCAAGCAGTTTGGTTTGGGAAATTAGACGCGCAATCAAACTGCAAATGCCTTCCAACAGGCTTGGAAAAGTGTGTTCTATATCTCTGCCAAACAGACTCCCCGGAGGTTGAGCTTACAGAAGCAAGTTTAACTCTAAGGGAGGAAGCAGCAGAATGTGCCTCTCACATCTAGCCTGTAGGAATTCAGGTTGGCAAGTTCTATGGGGAAGCCCTTTGCTGCCTATGGTGGAAACGGCATGGGAGATTTCAGTTTCAAAATCTCTGTGAAAAAGCGTCAGAGAAGCTTCCCCGTTTAGAATGCAGCATATCTCACTGAACCGAAGAAGTTGTAGTTAGAAGGGAGTTAGAGCTGCAAGCCGTTTGTTTTCGGAAATTAGACGCGAAATCACATTGCAAATGCCTTACATCAGGCTTGGAAAAGTGTGTTCTATATCTCTGCCAAACAGACTCCCCGGAGGTTGAGGTTTCAGAAGCTAGTTTAACTCTAAGGGAGGAAGCAGCAGAATGTGCCTCTCACATCTAGCCCGTAGGAATTCAGGTTGGCAAGTTCCATGGGGAAGTCCATTGCTGCCTATGGTGGAATCGGCATGGGAGATTTCAGTTTCAAAATCTCTGTGAAAAAGCGTCAGAGAAGCTTCTACGTTTAGAATCCAGCATATCTCACTGAACCGAAGAAGTGGTGTTTAGCAGGGAGTTAGAGCTGCAAGCCGTTTGTTTTCGGAAATTAGACGCGAAATCACTTTGCAAATGCCTTCCAACAGGCTTGGAAAAGTGTGTTCTATATCTCTGCCAAACAGACTCCCCGGAGGTTGAGCTTTCAGAAGCAAGTTTAGCTCTAAGGGAGGAAGCAGCAGAATGTGCCTCTCACATCTAGCCTGTAGGAATTCAGGTTGGCAAGTTCTATGGGGAAGCCCATTGCTTCCTACGGTGGAAACGGCATGGGAGATTTCAGTTTCAAAATCTCTGTGAAAAAGCGTCAGAGAAGCTTCCCCGTTTAGAATCCAGCATATCTCACTGAACCGAAGAAGTTGTAGTTAGAAGGGAGTTAGAGCACAAGCAGTTTGTTTTGGGAAATTAGACGCGAAATCAAACTGCAAATGCCTTCCAACAGGCTTGGAAAATGTGTTCTATATCTCTGCCAAACACAATGCCAGGAGGTTGAGCTTTCAGAAGGTAGTTTAACTCTAAGAGAGGAAGCAGCACAATGTGCCTCTCACATCTAGCCTTTAGGAATTCAGGTTGGCAAGTTCTATGGGAAGACCGTTGGCGCCTACATTGGAAACGGGTTTGGAAATTTCAGTTTCAAAATCTCTGTGAAAAAGCGTCAGAGAAGCTTCTCCGATTAGAATCCAGCATATCTCACTGAACCGAAGAAGTGGGAGTTAGAAGGGAGTTCGAGCTGCAAGCAGTTTGGTTTGGGAAATTAGACGCGAAATCACTTTGCAAAAGCCTTCCAACAGGATGGAAAATTGTGATCTATATCTCTGCCAAACAGACACCCCGGAGGTTGAGCTTTCAGAAGCAAGTTTAACTCTAAGGGAGGAAGCAGCAGAATGTGCCTCTCACATCTAGCCTGTGGGAATTCAGGTTGGCAAGTTCTATGGGGAATCCAATTGGCGCCTACGTTGGAAACGGGTTTGGAAATTTCAGTTTCAAAATCTCTGTGAAAAAGCGTAAGAGAAGCTTCCCCGTTTAGAATCCAGCATATCTACCTGAACGGAAGAAGTGGTAGTTAGAAGGGAGTTAGAGCTTCAAGCAGTTTGGTTTGGGAAATTAGACGCGCAATCAAACTGCAAATGCCTTCCAACAGGCTTGGAAAAGTGTGTTCTATATCTCTGCCAAACAGACTCCCCGGAGGTTGAGCTTACAGAAGCAAGTTTAACTCTAAGGGAGGAAGCAGCACAATGTGCCTCTCACATCTAGCCTGTAGGAATTCAGGTTGGCAAGTTCTATGGGGAAGCCCATTGCTGCCTATGGTGGAAACGGCATGGGAGATTTCAGTTTCAAAATCTCTGTGAAAAAGCGTCAGAGAAGCTTCCCCGTTTAGAATGCAGCATATCTCACTGAACCGAAGAAGTTGTAGTTAGAAGGGAGTTAGAGCTGCAAGCCGTTTGTTTTCGGAAATTAGACGCGAAATCACATTGCAAATGCCTTCCAACAGGCTTGGAAAAGTGTGTTCTATATCTCTGCCAAACAGACTCCCCGGAGGTTGAGGTTTCAGAAGCTAGTTTAACTCTAAGGGAGGAAGCAGCAGAATGTGCCTCTCACATCTAGCCCGTAGGAATTCAGGTTGGCAAGTTCTATGGGGAAGCCAATTGGCGCCTACGTTGGAAACGGCATGGGAGATTTCAGTTTCAAAATCTGTGCGAAAAAGCGTCAGAGAACCTTCCCCGTTTAGAATCCAGGATATCTCACTGAACCGAAGAAGTGGTAGTTACAAGGGAGTTAGAGCTGCAAGCAGTTTGGTTTGGGAAATAAGACGCGAAATCAAACTGCAAATGCCTTCCAACAGGCTTGGAAAAGTGTGTTCTATATCTCTGCCAAACACACTGCCCGGAGGTTGAGCTTTCAGAAGCAAGTTTCACTCTAAGGGAGGAAGCAGCAGAATGTGCCTCTCACATCTAGCCTGTAGGAATTCAGGTTGGCAAGTTCTATGGGGAAGCCCATTGGCGCCTACGTTGGAAACGGGTTTGGAAATTTCAGTTTCAAAATCTCTGTGAAAAAGCATCAGAGAAGGTTCTGCGTTTAGAATCCAGCATATCTCACTGAACCTAAGAAGTGGTAGTTAGAATGGAGTTAGAGCTGCAAGCAGTTTGGTTTGGGAAATTAGACGCGAAATCAAACTGCAAATGCCTTCCAACAGGCTTGGAAAAGTATGTTCTATATCTCTGCCAAACAGACTCCCCGGAGGTTGAGCTTACAGAAGCAAGTTTAACTCTAAGGGAGGAAGCAGCAGAATGTGCCTCTCACATCTAGCCTGTAGGAATTCAGGTTGGCAAGTTCTATGGGGAAGCCCATTGCTGCCTATGGTGGAAACGGCATGGGAGATTTCAGTTTCAAAATCTCTGTGAAAAAGCGTCAGAGAAGCTTCCCCGTTTAGAATCCAGCATATCTCACAGAACCGAAGAAGTGGTAGTTAGAAGGGAGTTAGAGCTGCAAGCCGTTTGTTTACGGAAATTAGACGCGAAATTACATTGCAAATGCCTTCCAACAGGCTTGGAAAAGTGTGTTCTATATCTCTGCCAAACAGACGCCTCGGAGGTTGAGCTTTAGAAGCAAGTTTAACTCTAAGGGAGGAATCAGCAGAATGTGCCTCTCACATCTATCCTGTAGGAATTCAGGTTGGCAAGTTCTATGGGGAAGCCCATTGCAGCCTATGTTTTAAGCAGCATGGGAGATTTCAGTTTCAAAATCTCTGTGAAAAAGCGTCAGAGAAGCTTCCCCGTTTAGAATCCAGCATATCTCACTGAACCAAAGAAAACGTAGTTAGAAGGGAGTTCGAGCTGCAAGCAGTTTGGTTTGGGAAATTAGACCCGAAATCACATTGCAAATGCCTTCCAACAGGCTTGGAAAAGTGTGCTCTATATCTCTGCCAAACAAACTGCCCGGAGGATGAGCTTTCAGAAGCTAGTTTAACTCTAAGGGAGGAAGCAGCAGAATGTGCCTCTCACATCGAGCCTGTAGGAATTCAGGTTGGCAAGTTCTATGGGGAAGACCATTGGCGCCTATGTTGGAAACGGGTTTGGAAATTTCAGATTCAAAATCTCTGTGAAAAAGCGTCAGAGAAGCTTCCCCATTTAGAATCCAGCATATCTCACTGAACCGAAGAAGTGGTAATTAGAAGGGAGTTAGAGCTGCAAGCAGTTTGGTTTGGGAAATTAGACGCGAAATCAAACTGCAAATGCCTTCCAACAGGCTTGGAAAAGTGTGTTCTATATCTCTGCCAAACAGACGCCTCTGAGGTTGAGCTTACAGACGCAAGTTTAACTCTAAGGGAGGAAGCAGCAGAATGTGCCTCTCACATCTAGCCTGTAGGAATTCAGGTTGGCAAGTTCTAAGGGGAAGCCCATTGCTGCCTATGGTGGAAACGGCATGGGAGATTTCAGTTTCAAAATCTCTGTGAAAAAGCGTCAGAGAAGCTTCCCCGTTTAGAATGCAGCATATCTCACTGAACCGAAGAAGTGGTAGTTAGAAGGGAGTTAGAGCTGCAAGCCGTTTGTTTTCGGAAAGTAGACGCGAAATTACATTGCAAATGCCTTCCAACAGGCTTGGAAAAGTGTGTTCTATATCTCTGCCAAACAGACGCCTCGGAGGTTGAGCTTTAGAAGCAATTTTAACTCTAAGGGAAGAATCAGCAGAATGTGACTCTCACATCTATCCGGTAGGAATTCAGGTTGGCAAGTTCTATGGGGAAGCCCATTGGCGCCTATGTTGGAAAAGGGTTTGGAAATTTCAGTTTCAAAATCTCTGTGAAAAAGCGTCAGAGAAGCTTCCCCATGTAGAATCCAGCATATCTCACTGAACCGAAGAAGTGGTAGTTAGAAGGGAGTTAGAGCTGCAAGCCGTTTGTTTTCGGAAATTAGACGCGAAATTACATTGCAAATGCCTTCCAACAGGCTTGGAAAAGTGTGTTCTATATCTCTGCCAAACAGACTCCCAGGAGGTTGAGATTTCAGAAGCTAGTTTAGCTCTAAAGGAGGAAGCAGCAGAATGTGCCTCTCACATCTAGCCTGTAGGAATTCAGGTTGGCAAGTTCTATGGGGAAGCCCATTGCTGCCTATGGTGGAAACGGCATGGGAGATTTTAGATTCAAAATCTCTGTGAAAAAGGGTCAGAGAAGCTTCTGCGTTTAGAATCCAGCATATCTCACTGAACCGAAGAAGTGGTATTTAGAAGGGAGTTAGAGCTGCAAGCCGTTTGTTTTCGGAAATTAGACGCGAAATCACTTTGCAAATGCCTTCCAACAGGCTTGGAAAATAGTGTTCTATATCTCTGCCAAACAGACTCCCCGGAGGTTGAGCTTTCAGAAGCTAGTTTAACTCTAAGGGAGGAAGCAGCAGAATGTGCCTCTCACATCTAGCCTGTAGGAATTCAGGTTGGCAAGTTCTATGGGGAAGCCCATTGGAGCGTACGTTGGAAACGGGTTTGGAAATTTCAGTTTCAAAATCTCTGTGAAAAAGCGTCAGAGAAGCTTCCCCGTTTAGAATCCAGCATATCTCACGGAACCGAAGAAGTAGTAGTTAGAAGGGAGTTCGACCTGCAAGCAGTATGGTTTTGGAAATTAGGCGCGATATCACATTGCAAATGCCTTCCAAAAGGCTTGGAAAAGTCTGTTCTATATCTCTGCCAAACAGACTCCCCGGAGGTTGAGATTTCAGAAGCTCGTTTAACTCTAAGGGAGGAAGCAGCAGAATGTGCCTCTCACATCTATCCTGTAGGAATTCAGGTTGGCAAGTTCTATGGGGAAGCCCATTGCTGCCTATGGTGGAAACGGCATGGGAGATTTCAGTTTCAAAATCTGTGCGAAAAAGCGTCAGAGAACCTTCCCCGTTTAGAATCCAGGATATCTCACTGAACCGAAGAAGTGGTAGTTACAAGGGAGTTAGAGCTGCAAGCAGTTTGGTTTGGGAAATTAGACGCGAAATCAAACTGCAAATGCCTTCCAACAGGCTTGGAAAAGTGTGTTCTATATCTCTGCCAAACACACTGCCCGGAGGTTGAGCTTTCAGAAGCAAGTTTCACTCTAAGGGAGGAAGCAGCAGAATGTGCCTCTCACATCTAGCCTGTAGGAATTCAGGTTGGCAAGTTCTATGGGGAAGCCCATTGGCGCCTACGTTGGAAACGGGTTTGGAAATTTCAGTTTCAAAATCTCTGTGAAAAAGCATCAGAGAAGGTTCTGCGTTTAGAATCCAGCATATCTCACTGAACCTAAGAAGTGGTAGTTAGAATGGAGTTAGAGCTGCAAGCAGTTTGGTTTGGGAAATTAGACGCGAAATCAAACTGCAAATGCCTTCCAACAGGCTTGGAAAAGTATGTTCTATATCTCTGCCAAACAGACTCCCCGGAGGTTGAGCTTACAGAAGCAAGTTTAACTCTAAGGGAGGAAGCAGCAGAATGTGCCTCTCACATCTAGCCTGTAGGAATTCAGGTTGGCAAGTTCTATGGGGAAGCCCATTGCTGCCTATGGTGGAAACGGCATGGGAGATTTCAGTTTCAAAATCTCTGTGAAAAAGCCTCAGAGAAGCTTCCCCGTTTAGAATCCAGCATATCTCACAGAACCGAAGAAGTGGTAGTTAGAAGGGAGTTAGAGCTGCAAGCAGTTTGTTTACGGAAATTAGACGCGAAATTACATTGCAAATGCCTTCCAACAGGCTTGGAAAAGTGTGTTCTATATCTCTGCCAAAAAGACGCCTCGGAGGTTGAGCTTTAGAAGCAAGTTTAACTCTAAGGGAGGAATCAGCAGAATGTGCCTCTCACATCTATCCTGTAGGAATTCAGGTTGGCAAGTTCTATGGGGAAGCCCATTGCTGCGTATGTTTTAAGCAGCATGGGAGATTTCAGTTTCAAAATCTCTGTGAAAAAGCGTCAGAGTAGCTTCCCCGTTTAGAATCCAGCATATCTCACTGAACCGAAGAAGTGGTAGTTAGAAGGGAGTTCGAGCTGCACGCAGTTTGGATTCGGAAATTAGACGCGAAATCACAGTGCAAATGCCTTCCCACAGGCTTGGAAAAGTGTGCTCTATATCTCTGCCAAACAAACTGCCCGGAGGATGAGCTTTCAGAAGCTAGTTTAACTCTAAGGGAGGAAGCAGTAGAATGTGCCTCTCACATCTAGCTTCTAGGAATTCAGGTTGGCAAGTTCTATGGGGAAGCCCATTGGCGCCTACGTTGGAAACGGGTATTGATATTTCAGTTTCAAAATCTCTGTGAAAAAGCGTCAGAGAAGCTTCCCCGTTTAGAATCCAGCATATCTCACTGAACCAAAGAAGAGGTAGTTAGAAGGGAGTTAGAGCTGCAAGCAGTTTGGTTTGGGAAATTAGACCCGAAATCAGATTGCAAATGCCTTCCAACAGGCTTGGAAAAGTGTGCTCTATATCTCTGCCAAACAAACTGCCCGGAGGATGAGCTTTCAGAAGCTAGTTTAACTCTAAGGGAGGAAGCAGCAGAATGTGCCTCTCACATCGAGCCTGTAGGAATTCAGGTTGGCAAGTTCTATGGGGAAGCCCATTGGCGCCTATGTTGGAAACGAGTTTGGAAATTTCAGTTTCAAAATCTCTGTGAAAAAGCGTCAGAGAAGCTTCCCCGTTTAGAATCCAGCATATCTCACTGAACCGAAGAAGTGGTAATTAGAAGGGAGTTAGAGCTGCAAGCAGTTTGGTTTGGGAAATTAGACGCGAAATCAAACTGCAAATGCCTTCCAACAGACTTGGAAAAGTGTGTTCTATATCTCTGCCAAACAGACGCCTCGGAGGTTGAGCTTACAGAAGCAAGTTTAACTCTAAGGGAGGAAGCAGCAGAATGTGCCTCTCACATCTATCCGGTAGGAATTCAGGTTGGCAAGTTCTATGGGGAAGCCCATTGGCGCCTATGTTGGAAACGGGTTTGGAAATTTCAGTTTCAAAATCTCTGTGAAAAAGCGTCAGAGAAGCTTCCCCATGTAGAATCCAGCATATCTCACTGAACCGAAGAAGTGCTAGTTAGAAGGGAGTTAGAGCTGCAAGCAGTTTGGTTTGGGAAATTAGACGCGAAATCAAACTGCAAATGCCTTCCAACAGGCTTGGAAAAGTATGTTCTATATCTCTGCCAAACAGACTCCCCGGAGGTTGAGCTTACAGAAGCAAGTTTAACTCTAAGGGAGGAAGCAGCAGAATGTGCCTCTCACATCTAGCCTGTAGGAATTCAGGTTGGCAAGTTCTATGGGAAAGCTCATTGCTGCCTATGGTGGAAACGGCATGGGAGATTTCAGTTTCAAAATCTCTGTGAAAAAGCCTCAGAGAAGCTTCCCCGTTTAGAATCCAGCATATCTCACAGAACCGAAGAAGTGGTAGTTAGAAGGGAGTTAGAGCTGCAAGCCGTTTGTTTACGGAAATTAGACGCGAAATTACATTGCAAATGCCTTCCAACAGGCTTGGAAAAGTGTGTTCTATATCTCTGCCAAACAGACGCCTCGGAGGTTGAGCTTTAGAAGCAAGTTTAACTCTAAGGGAGGAATCAGCAGAATGTGCCTCTCACATCTATCCTGTAGGAATTCAGGTTGGCAAGTTCTATGGGGAAGCCCATTCCTGCCTATGTTTTAAGCAGCATGGGAGATTTCAGTTTCAAAATCTCTGTGAAAAAGCGTCAGAGAAGCTTCCCCGTTTAGAATCCAGCATATCTCACTGAACCGAAGAAGTGGTAGTTAGAAGGGAGTTCGAGCTGCACGCAGTTTGGATTCGGAAATTAGACGCGAAATCACAGTGCAAATGCCTTCCCACAGGCTTGGAAAAGTGTGCTCTATATCTCTGCCAAACAAACTGCCCGGAAGATGAGCTTTCAGAAGCTAGTTTAACTCTAAGGGAGGAAGCAGTAGAATGTGCCTCTCACATCTAGCTTCTAGGAATTCAGGTTGGCAAGTTCTATGGGGAAGCCCATTGGCGCCTACTTTGGAAACGGGTATTGATATTTCAGTTTCAAAATCTCTGTGAAAAAGCGTCAGAGAAGCTTCCCCGTTTAGAATCCAGCATATCTCACTGAACCGAAGAGGTTGTAGGTAGAAGGGAGTTAGAGCTCCAAGCACTTTGGTTTCGGAAATTAGACGCGAAATCAAACTGCAAATGCCTACCAACAGGCTTGGAAAAGTGTGTTGTATATCTCTGCCAAACAGACTCCCCGGAAGTTGAGCTTTCAGAAGCAAGTTTAACTCTAAGGGAGGAAGCAGCAGAATGTGCCTCTCACATCTAGCCTGTAGGAATTCAGGTTGGCAAGTTCTATGGGGAAGCCCTTTGCTGCCTATGGTAGAAACGGCATGGGAGATTTCAGTTTCAAAATCTCTGTGAAAAAGCTTCAGAAAAGCTTCCCCATGTAGAATCCAGCATATCTCACTGAACCGAAGAAGTGCTAGTTAGAAGGGAGTTAGAGCTGCAAGCAGTTTGGTTTCTGAAATTAGACGCGAAATCAAACTGCAAATGCCTTCCAACAGGCTTGGAAAAGTGTGTTCTATATCTCTGCCAAACAGACTCCCAGGAGGTTGAGCTTTCAGAAGCTAGTTTAGCTCTAAAGGAGGAAGCAGCAGAATGTGCCTCTCACATCTAGCCTGTAGGAATTCAGGTTGGCAAGTTCTATGGGGAAGCCCATTGCTGCCTATGGTGGAAACGGCATGGGAGATTTCAGATTCAAAATCTCTGTGAAAAAGCGTCAGAGAAGCTTCTGCATTTAGAATCCAGCATATCTCACTGAACCGAAGAAGTGGTATTTAGAAGGGAGTTAGAGCTGCAAGCCGTTTGTTTTCGGAAATTAGACGCGAAATCACTTTGCAAATGACTTCCAACAGGCTTGGAAAAGTGTGTTCTATATCTCTGCCAATCAGACTCCCCGGAGGTTGAGCTTTAAGAAGCTAGTTTAACTCTAAGGGAGGAAGCAGCAGAATGTGCCTCTCACATCTAGCCTGAAGGAATTCAGGTTGGCAAGTTCTATGGGGAAGCCCATTGGAGCATACGTTGGAAATGGGTTTGGAAATTTCAGTTTCAAAATCTCTGTGAAAAAGCGTCAGAGAAGCTTCCCCGTTTAGAATACAGCATATCTCACGGAACCGAAGAAGTGCTAGTTAGAAGGGATTTCGACCTGCAAGCAGTATGGTTTGGGAAATTAGGCGTGATATCACACTGCAAATGCCTTCCAAAAGGCTTGGAAAAGTGTGTTCTATATCTCTGCCAAACAGACTCCCCGGAGGTTGAGCTTTCAGCAGCAAGTTTAACTCTAAGGGAGGAAGCAGCAGAATGTGCCTCTCACATCTAGCCTGTAGGAATTCAGGTTGGCAAGTTCTATGGGGAAGCCCATTGGCGCCTACGTTTGAAACGGGTTTGGAAATTTCAGTTTCAAAATCTCTGTGAAAAAGCGTCAGAGAAGCTTCCCCGTTTAGAATCCAGCATATCTCACTGAACCGAAGAAGTTGTAGTTAGAAGGGAGTTAGAGCAGCAAGCAGTTTGGTTTGGGAAATTAGATGCGAAATCACAATGCAAATGCCTTAAAACAGGCTTGGAAAAGTGTGTTCTATATCTCTGCCAAACACACTGCCCGGAGGTTGAGCTTTCAGAAGCTAGTTTAACTCTAAGGGAGGAAGCAGCAGAATGTGCATCTCACATATAGTCTGTAGGAATTCAGGTTGGCAAGTTCTATGGGGAAGCCCAGGAGCCTACGTTGGAAACGGGCTTGGAAATTTCAGTTTCAAAATCTCTGTGAAAAAGCGTCAGAGAAGCTTCTCCGTTTAGAATCCAGCATATCTCACTGAACCGAAGAAGTGGTAGTTAGAAGGGAGTTCGAGCTGCAAGCAGTTTGGTTTGATAAATTTGACGCGAAATCAAATTGCAAATGCCTTCCAACAGGCTTGGAAAAGTGTGCTCTATATCTATGCCAAACAAACTGCCCGGAGGATGAGCTTTCAGAAGCTAGTTTAACTCTAAGTGAGGAAGCAGCAGAATGTGCCTCTAACATCGAGCCTGTAGGAATTCAGGTTGGCAAGTTCTATGGGGAAGCCCATTGACGCCTACGTTGGAAACGGGTTTGGAAATTTCAGTTTCAAAATCTCTCTGAAAAAGCATCAGAGAAGCTTCCCCGTTTAGAATCCAGCATATCTCACTGAACCGAAGAAGTGGTAGTTAGAAGGGAGTTAGAGCTGCAAGCAGTTTGGTTTGGGAAATTAGACGCGAAATCAAACTTCAAATGCCTTCCAACAGGCTTGGAAAAGTGTGTTCTATATCTCTGCCAAACAGACTCCCCGGAGGTTGAGCTTTCAGAAGCTAGTTTAACTCTAAGGGAGGAAGCAGCAGAATGTGCCTCTCACATCTAGCCCGTAGGAAGTCAGGTTGGCAAGTTCTATGGGGAAGCCCATTGGCGCCTACGTTGGAAACGGGTTTGGAAATTTCAGTTTCAAAATCTCTGTGAAAAAGCGTCAGAGAAGCTTCCCCGTTTAGAATCCAGCATATTTCACTGAACCGAAGAAGTTGTAGTTAGAAGGGAGTTAGAGCAGCAAGCAGTTTGGTTTGGGAAATTAGATGCGAAATCACAATGCAAATGCCTTAAAACAGGCTTGGAAAAGTGTGTTCTATATCTCTGCCAAACACACTGCCCGGAGGATGAGCTTTCAGAAGCTAGTTTAGCTCTAAGGGAGGAAGCAGCAGAATGTGCATCTCACATATAGTCTGTAGGAATTCAGGTTGGCAAGTTCTATGGGGAAGCCCAGGAGCCTACGTTGGAAACGGGTTTGGAAATTTCAGTTTCAAAATCTCTGTGAAAAAGCATCAGAGAAGGTTCTGCGTTTAGAATCCAGCATATCTCACTGAACCTAAGAAGTGGTAGTTAGAATGGAGTTAGAGCTGCAAGCAGTTTGGTTTGGGAAATTAGACGCGAAATCAAACTGCAAATGCCTTCCAACAGGCTTGGAAAAGTATGTTCTATATCTCTGCCAAACAGACTCCCCGGAGGTTGAGCTTACAGAAGCAAGTTTAACTCTAAGGGAGGAAGCAGCAGAATGTGCCTCTCACATCTAGCCTGTAGGAATTCAGGTTGGCAAGTTCTATGGGAAAGCCCATTGCTGCCTATGGTGGAAACGGCATGGGAGATTTCAGTTTCAAAATCTCTGTGAAAAAGCCTCAGAGAAGCTTCCCCGTTTAGAATCCAGCATATCTCACAGAACCGAAGAAGTGGTAGTTAAAAGGGAGTTAGAGCTGCAAGCCGTTTGTTTACGGAAATTAGACGCGAAATTACATTGCAAATGCCTTCCAACAGGCTTGGAAAAGTGTGTTCTATATCTCTGCCAAACAGACGCCTCGGAGGTTGAGCTTTAGAAGCAAGTTTAACTCTAAGGGAGGAATCAGCAGAATGTGCCTCTCACATCTATCCTGTAGGAATTCAGGTTGGCAAGTTCTATGGGGAAGCCCATTGCTGCCTATGTTTTAAGCAGCATGGGAGATTTCAGTTTCAAAATCTCTGTGAAAAAGCGTCAGAGAAGCTTCCCCGTTTAGAATCCAGCATATCTCACTGAACCGAAGAAGTGGTAGTTAGAAGGGAGTTCGAGCTGCACGCAGTTTGGATTCGGAAATTAGACGCGAAATCACAGTGCAAATGCCTTCCCACAGGCTTGGAAAAGTGTGCTCTATATCTCTGCCAAACAAACTGCCCGGAAGATGAGCTTTCAGAAGCTAGTTTAACTCTAAGGGAGGAAGCAGTAGAATGTGCCTCTCACATCTAGCTTCTAGGAATTCAGGTTGGCAAGTTCTATGGGGAAGCCCATTGGCGCCTACGTTGGAAACGGGTATTGATATTTCAGTTTCAAAATCTCTGTGAAAAAGCATCAGAGAAGCTTCCCCGTTTAGAATCCAGCATATCTCACTGAACCGAAGAGGTTGTAGGTAGAAGGGAGTTAGAGCTCCAAGCACTTTGGTTTCGGAAATTAGACGCGAAATCAAACTGCAAATGCCTACCAACAGGCTTGGAAAAGTGTGTTGTATATCTCTGCCAAACAGACTCCCCGGAAGTTGAGCTTTCAGAAGCAAGTTTAACTCTAAGGGAGGAAGCAGCAGAATGTGCCTCTCACATCTAGCCTGTAGGAATTCAGGTTGGCAAGTTCTATGGGGAAGCCCTTTGCTGCCTATGGTAGAAACGGCATGGGAGATTTCAGTTTCAAAATCTCTGTGAAAAAGCGTCAGAGAAGCTTCCGCGTTTAGAGTCCAGCATATCTCACTGAACCGAAGAAGTGGTAGTTAGATGGGAGTTAGAGCTGCAAGCCGTTTGTTTTCGGAAATTAGACGCAAAATTACATTGCAAATGCCTTCCAACAGGATTGGAAAAGTGTGTTCTATATCTCTGCCAAACAGACGCCTCGGAGGTTGAGCTTTAGAAGCAAGTTTAACTCTAAGGGAGGAATCAGCAGAATGTGCCTCTCACATCTATCCGGTAGGAATTCAGGTTGGCAAGTTCTATGGGGAAGCCCATTTGCGCCTATGTTGGAAACGGGTTTGGAAATTTCAGTTTCAAAATCTCTGTGAAAAAGCGTCAGAGAAGCTTCCCCATGTAGAATCCAGCATATCTCACTGAACCGAAGAAATGCTAGTTAGAAGGGAGTTAGAGCTACAAGCATTTTGGTTTGGGAAATTAGACGCGAAATCAAACTGCAAATGCCTTCCAACAGGCTTGGAAAAGTGTGTTCTATATCTCTGCCAAACAGACTCCCAGGAGGTTGAGCTTTCAGAAGCTAGTTTAGCTCTAAAGGAGGAAGCAGCAGAATGTGCCTCTCACATCTAGCCTGTAGGAATTCAGGTTGGCAAGTTCTATGGGGAAGCCCATTGCTGCCTATGGTGGAAACGGCATGGGAGATTTCAGATTCAAAATCTCTGTGAAAAAGCGTCAGAGAAGCTTCTGCATTTAGAATCCAGCATATCTCACTGAACCGAAGAAGTGGTATTTAGAAGGGAGTTAGAGCTGCAAGCCGTTTGATTTCGGAAATTAGACGCGAAATCACTTTGCAAATGACTTCCAACAGGCTTGGAAAAGTGTGTTCTATATCTCTGCCAAACAGACTCCCCGGAGGTTGAGCTTTAAGAAGCTAGTTTAACTCTAAGGGAGGAAGCAGCAGAATGTGCCTCTCACATCTAGCCTGAAGGAATTCAGGTTGGCAAGTTCTATGGGGAAGCCCATTGGAGCATACGTTGGAAATGGGTTTGGAAATTTCAGTTTCAAAATCTTTGTGAAAAAGCGTCAGAGAAGCTTCCCCGTTTAGAATACAGCATATCTCACGGAACCGAAGAAGTGCTAGTTAGAAGGGAGTTCGAGCTGCAAGCAGTTTGGTTTGGGAAATTAGACGCGAAATCACTTTGCAAAAGCCTTCCAACAGGATGGAAAATTCTGATCTATATCTCTGCCAAACAGACTCCCCGGAGGTTGAGCTTTCAGAAGCAAGTTTAACTCTAAGGGAGGAAGCAGCAGAATGTGCCTCTCACATCTAGCCTGTAGGAATTCAGGTTGGCAAGTTCTATGGGGAATCCAATTGGCGCCTACGTTGGAAACGGGTTTGGAAATTTCAGTTTCAAAATCTCTGTGAAAAAGCATCAGAGAAGGTTCTGCGTTTAGAATCCAGCATATCTCACTGAACCTAAGAAGTGGTAGTTAGAATGGAGTTAGAGCTGCAAGCAGTTTGGTTTGGGAAATTAGACGCGAAATCAAACTGCAAATGCCTTCCAACAGGCTTGGAAAATTATGTTCTATATCTCTGCCAAACAGACTCCCAGGAGGTTGAGCTTACAGAAGCAAGTTTAACTCTAAGGGAGGAAGCAGCAGAATGTGCCTCTCACATCTAGCCTGTAGGAATTCTGGTTGGCAAGTTCTATGGGGAAGCCCATTGCTGTCTATGGTGGAAACGGCATGGGAGATTTCAGTTTCAAAATCTCTGTGAAAAAGCCTCAGAGAAGCTTCCCCGTTTAGAATTCAGCATATCTCACTGAACCGAAGAAGTGGTAGTTAGAAGGGAGTTCGAGCTGCAAGCAGTTTGGTTCGGGAAATTAGACGCGAAATCTCATTGCAAATGCCTTCCAAAAGGCCTGGAAAAGTGTGTTCTATATCTCTGCCAAACAGACTCCCCGGAGGTTGAGCTTTCAGAAGCAAGTTTAACTCTAAGGGAGGAAGCAGCAGAATGTGCCTCTCACGTCTAGCCTGTAGGAATTCAGGTTGGCAAGTTCTATGGGGAAGCCCATTTCTGCCTATGGTGGAAACGGCATGGGAGATTTCAGTTTCAAAATCTCTGTGAAAAAGCGTCAGAGAAGCTTCTCCGTTTAGAATCCAGCATATCTACCTGAACGGAAGAAGTGGTAGTTAGAAGGGAGTTAGAGCTGTAAGCAGTTTGGTTTGGGAAATTAGACGCGAAATCAAACTGCAAATGCCTTCCAACAGGCTTGGAAAAGTGTGTTCTATGTCTCTGCCAAACAGACTCCCAGGAGGTTGAGCTTTCAGAAACTAGTTTAACTCTAAGGGAGGAAGCAGCAGAATGTGCCTCTCACATCTAGCCTGTGGGAATTCAGGTTGGCAAGTTCTATGGGGAATCCAATTGGCGCCTACGTTGGAAACGGGATTGGAAATTTCAGTTTCAAAATCTCTGTGAAAAAGCGTAAGAGAAGCTTCCCCGTTTAGAATCCAGCATATCTACCTGAACGGAAGAAGTGGTAGTTAGAAGGGAGTTAGAGCTTCAAGCAGTTTGGTTTGGGAAATTAGACGCGCAATCAAACTGCAAATGCCTTCCAACAGGCTTGGAAAAGTGTGTTCTATATCTCTGCCAAACAGACTCCCCGGAGGTTGAGAGTACAGAAGCAAGTTTAACTCTAAGGGAGGAAGCAGCAGAATGTGCCTCTCACATCTAGCCTGTAGGAATTCAGGTTGGCAAGTTCTATGGGGAAGCCCTTTGCTGCCTATGGTGGAAACGGCATGGGAGATTTCAGTTTCAAAATCTCTGTGAAAAAGCGTCAGAGAAGCTTCCCCGTTTAGAATGCAGCATATCTCACTGAACCGAAGAAGTTGTAGTTAGAAGGGAGTTAGAGCTGCAAGCCGTTTGTTTTCGGAAATTAGACGCGAAATCACATTGCAAATGCCTTCCATCAGGCTTGGAAAAGTGTGTTCTATATCTCTGCCAAACAGACTCCCGGGAGGTTGAGGTTTCAGAAGCTAGTTTAACTCTAAGGGAGGAAGCAGCAGAATGTGCCTCTCACATCTAGCCCGTAGGAATTCAGGTTGGCAAGTTCTATGGGGAAGCCCATTGGCGCCTACGTTGGAAACGGGTTTGGAAATTTCAGTTTCAAAATCTCTGTGAAAAAGCATCAGAGAAGGTTCTGCGTTTAGAATCCAGCATATCTCACTGAACCTAAGAAGTGGTAGTTAGAATGGAGTTAGAGCTGCAAGCAGTTTGGTTTGGGAAATTAGACGCGAAATCAAACTGCAAATGCCTTCCAACAGGCTTGGAAAAGTATGTTCTATATCTCTGCCAAACAGACTCCCCGGAGGTTGAGCTTACAGAAGCAAGTATAACTCTAAGGGAGGAAGCAGCAGAATGTGCCTCTCACATCTAGCCTGTAGGAATTCAGGTTGGCAAGTTCTATGGGGAAGCCCATTGCTGCCTATGGTGGAAACGGCATGGGAGATTTCAGTTTCAAAATCTCTGTGAAAAAGCCTCAGAGAAGCTTCCCCGTTTAGAATCCAGCATATCTCACAGAACCGAAGAAGTGGTAGTTAGAAGGGAGTTAGAGCTGCAAGCCGTTTGTTTACGGAAATTAGACGCGAAATTACATTGCAAATGCCTTCCAACAGGCTTGGAAAAGTTTGTTCTATATCTCTGCCAAACAGACGCCTCGGAGGTTGAGCTTTAGAAGCAAGTTTAACTCTAAGGGAGGAATCAGCAGAATGTGCCTCTCACATCTATCCTGTAGGAATTCAGGTTGGCAAGTTCTATGGGGAAGCCCATTGCAGCCTATGTTTTAAGCAGCATGGGAGATTTCAGTTTCAAAATCTCTGTGAAAAAGCGTCAGAGAAGCTTCCCCGTTTAGAATCCAGCATATCTCACTGAACCGAAGAAGTGGTAGTTAGAATGGAGTTCGAGCTGCACGCAGTTTGGATTCGGAAATTAGACGCGAAATCACAGTGCAAATGCCTTCCCACAGGCTTGGAAAAGTGTGCTCTATATCTCTGCCAAACAAACTGCCCGGAGGATGAGCTTTCAGAAGCTAGTTTAACTCTAAGGGAGGAAGCAGCAGAATGTGCCTCTCACATCTAGCCTGTAGGAATTCAGGTTGGCAATTTCTATGGGGAAGCGAATTGGCGCCTACGTTGGAAACGGCATGGGAGATTTCAGTTTCAAAATCTGTGCGAAAAAGCGTCAGAGAACCTTCGCCGTTTAGAATCCAGGATATCTCACTGAACCGAAGAAGTGGTAGTTAGAAGGGAGTTCGAGCTGCAAGCAGTTTGGTTTGGGAAATTAGACGCGAAATCAAACTGCGAATGCCTTAAAACAGGCTTGGAGAAGTGTGTTCTATATCTCTGCCAAATAGACTCCCAGGAGGTTGAGTTTTCAGAAGCTAGTTTAGCTCTAAAGGAGGAAGCAGCAGAATGTGCCTCTCACATCTAGCCTGTAGGAATTCAGGTTGGCAAGTTCTATGGGGAAGTCCATTGCTGCCTATGGTGGAATCGGCATGGGAGATTTCAGTTTCAAAATCTCTGTGAAAAAGCGTCAGAGAAGCTTCTACGTTTAGAATCCAGCATATCTCACTGAACCGAAGAAGTGGTATTTAGCAGGGAGTTAGAGCTGCAAGCCGTTTGTTTTCGGAAATTAGACGCGATATCACTTTGCAAATGCCTTCCAACAGGCTTGGAAAAGTGTGTTCTATATCTCTGCCAAACAGACTCCCCGGAGGTTGAGCTTTCAGAAGCAAGTTTAACTCTAAGGGAGGAAGCAGCAGAATGTGCCTCTCACATCTAGCCTGTAGGAATTCAGGTTGGCAAGTTCTATGGGGAAGCCCATTGGCGCCTACATTGGAAACGGGTTTGGAAATTTCAGTTTCAAAATCTCTGTGAAAAAGCATCAGAGAAGCTTCTGCGTTTAGAATCCAGCATATCTCACTGAACCTAAGAAGTGGTAGTTAGAATGGATTTAGAGCTGCAAGTAGTTTGGTTTGGGAAATTACACGCGAAATCACACTGCAAATGCCTTCCAACAGGCTTGGAAAAGTGTGTTCTATATCTCTGCCAAACAGACTCCCCGGAGGTTGAGCTTACAGAAGCAAGTTTAACTCTAAGGGAGGAAGCAGCAGAATGTGCCTCTCACATCTATCCTGTAGGAATTCAGGTTGGCAAGTTCTATGGGGAAGCCCATTGCTTCCTACGGTGGAAACGGCATGGGAGATTTCAGTTTCAAAATCTCTGTGAAAAAGCGTCAGAGAAGCTTCCCCGTTTAGAATCCAGCATATCTCACTGAACCGAAGAAGTTGTAGTTAGAAGGGAGTTAGAGCACAAGCAGTTTGTTTTGGGAAATTAGACGCGAAATCAAACTGCAAATGCCTTCCAACAGGCTTGGAAAATGTGTTCTATATCTCTGCCAAACACAATGCCAGGAGGTTGAGCTTTCAGAAGGTAGTTTAACTCTAAGAGAGGAAGCAGCAGAATGTGCCTCTCACATCTAGCCTTTAGGAATTCAGGTTGGCAAGTTCTATGGGAAGACCGTTGGCGCCTACATTGGAAACGGGTTTGGAAATTTCAGTTTCAAAATCTCTGTGAAAAAGCGTCAGAGAAGCTTCTCCGATTAGAATCCAGCATATCTCACTGAACCGAAGAAGTGGTAGTTAGAAGGGAGTTCGAGCTGCAAGCAGTTTGGTTTGGGAAATTAGACGCGAAATCACTTTGCAAAAGCCTTCCAACAGGATGGAAAATTGTGATCTATATCTCTGCCAAACAGACACCCCGGAGGTTGAGCTTTCAGAAGCAAGTTTAACTCTAAGGGAGGAAGCAGCAGAATGTGCCTCTCACATCTAGCCTGTAGGAATTCAGGTTGGCAAGTTCTATGGGGAATCCAATTGGCGCATACGTTGGAAACGGGTTTGGAAATTTCAGTTTCAAAATCTCTGTGAAAAAGCATCAGAGAAAGTTCTGCGTTTAGAATCCAGCATATCTCACTGAACCTAAGAAGTGGTAGTTAGAATGGAGTTAGAGCTGCAAGCAGTTTGGTTTGGGAAATTAGACGCGAAATCAAACTGCAAATGCCTTCCAACAGGCTTGGAAAATTATGTTCTATATCTCTGCCAAACAGACTCCCCGGAGGTTGAGCTTACAGAAACAAGTTTAACTCTAAGGGAGGAAGCAGCAGAATGTGCCTCTCACATCTAGCCTGTAGGAATTCTGGTTGGCAAGTTCTATGGGGAAGCCCATTGCTGTCTATGGTGGAAACGGCATGGGAGATTTCAGTTTCAAAATCTCTGTGATAAAGCGTCAGAGAAGCTTCCCCGTTTAGAATTCAGCATATCTCACTGAACCGAAGAAGTGGTAGTTAGAAGGGAGTTCGAGCTGCAAGCAGTTTGGTTTGGGAAATTAGACGCGAAATCACATTGCAAATGCCTTCCAAAAGGCCTGGAAAAGTGTGTTCTATATCTCTGACAAACAGACTCCCCGGAGGTTGAGCTTACAGAAGCAAGTTTAACTCTAAGGGAGGAAGCAGCAGAATGTGCCTCTCAAATCTAGCCTGTAGGAATTCAGGTTGGCAAGTTCTATGGGGAAGCCCATTTCTGCCTATGGTGGAAACGGCATGGGAGATTTCAGTTTCAAAATCTCTGTGAAAAAGCGTCAGAGAAGCTTCTCCGTTTAGAATCCAGCATATCTACCTGAAAGGAAGAAGTGGTAGTTAGAAGGGAGTTAGAGCTGCAAGCAGTTTGGTTTGGGAAATTAGACGCGAAATCAAACTGCAAATGCCTTCCAACAGGCTTGGAAAAGTGTGTTCTATGTCTCTGCCAAACAGACTCCCAGGAGGTTGAGCTTTCAGAAACTAGTTTAACTCTAAGGGAGGAAGCAGCAGAATGTGCCTCTCACATCTAGCCTGTGGGAATTCAGGTTGGCAAGTTCTATGGGGAATCCAATTGGCGCCTACGTTGGAAACGGGTTTGGAAATTTCAGTTTCAAAATCTCTGTGAAAAAGCCTAAGAGAAGCTTCCCCGTTTAGAATCCAGCATATCTACCTGAACGGAAGAAGTGGTAGTTAGAAGGGAGTTAGAGCTTCAAGCAGTTTGGTTTGGGAAATTAGACGCGCAATCAAACTGCGAATGCCTTCCAACAGGCTTGGAAAAGTGTGTTCTATATCTCTGCCAAACAGACTCCCCGGAGGTTGAGCTTACAGAAGCAAGTTTAACTCTAAGGGAGGAAGCAGCAGAATGTGCCTCTCACATCTAGCCTGTAGGAATTCAGGTTGGCAAGTTCTATGGGGAAGCCCATTGCTGCCTATGGTGGAAACGGCATGGGAGATTTCAGTTTCAAAATCTCTGTGAAAAAGCGTCAGAGAAGCTTCCCCGTTTAGAATGCAGCATATCTCACTGAACCGAAGAAGTTGTAGTTAGAAGGGAGTTAGAGCTGCAAGCCGTTTGTTTTCGGAAATTAGACGCGAAATCACATTGCAAATGCCTTCCAACAGGCTTGGAAAAGTGTGTTCTATATCTCTGCCAAACAGACTCCCCGGAGGTTGAGGTTTCAGAAGCTAGTTTAACTCTAAGGGAGGAAGCAGCAGAATGTGCCTCTCACATCTAGCCCGTAGGAATTCAGGTTGGCAAGTTCTATGGGGAAGCCAATTGGCGCCTACGTTGGAAACGGCATGGGAGATTTCAGTTTCAAAATCTGTGCGAAAAAGCGTCAGAGAACCTTCCCCGTTTAGAATCCAGGATATCTCACTGAACCGAAGAAGTGGTAGTTACAAGGGAGTTAGAGCTGCAAGCAGTTTGGTTTGGGAAATAAGACGCGAAATCAAACTGCAAATGCCTTCCAACAGGCTTGGAAAAGTGTGTTCTATATCTCTGCCAAACACACTGCCCGGAGGTTGAGCTTTAGAAGCAAGTTTAACTCTAAGGGAGGAATCAGCAGAATGTGCCTCTCACATCTATCCTGTAGGAATTCAGGTTGGCAAGTTCTATGGGGAAGCCAATTGGCGCCTACGTTGGAAACGGCATGGGAGATTTCAGTTTCAAAATCTCTGTGAAAAAGCGTCAGAGAAGCTTCCCCGTTTAGAATCCAGCATATCTCACTGAACCGAAGAAGTGGTAGTTAGAAGGGAGTTCGAGCTGCACGCAGTTTGGATTCGGAAATTAGACGCGAAATCACAGTGCAAATGCCTTCCCACAGGCTTTTAAAAGTGTGCTCTATATCTCTGCCAAACAAACTGCCCGGAGGATGAGCTTTCAGAAGCTAGTTTAACTCTAAGGGAGGAAGCAGCAGAATGTGCCTCTCACATCTAGCCTGTAGGAATTCAGGTTGGCAAATTCTATGGGGAAGCCAATTGGCGCCTACGTTGGAAACGGCATGGGAGATTTCAGTTTCAAAATCTGTGCGAAAAAGCGTCAGAGAACCTTCCCCGTTTAGAATCCAGGATATCTCACTGAACCGAAGAAGTGGTAGTTAGAAGGGAGTTCGAGCTGCACGCAGCTTGGATTCGGAAATTAGACGCGAAATCACAGTGCAAATGCCTTCCCACAGGCTTGGAAAAGTGTGCTCTATATCTCTGCCAAACAAACTGCCCGGAGGATGAGCTTTCAGAAGCTAGTTTAACTCTAAGGGAGGAAGCAGTAGAATGTGCCTCTCACATCTAGCTTCTAGGAATTCAGGTTGGCAAGTTCTATGGGGAAGCTCAATGGCGCCTACGTTGGAAACGGGTATTGATATTTCAGTTTCAAAATCTCTGTGAAAAAGCGTCAGAGAAGCTTCCCCGTTTAGAATCCAGCATATCTCACTGAACCAAAGAAGACGTAGTTAGAAGGGAGTTCGAGCTGCAAGCAGTTTGGTTTGGGAAATTAGACCCGAAATCACATTGCAAATGCCTTCCAACAGGCTTGGAAAAGTGTGCTCTATATCTCTGCCAAACAAACTGCCCGGAGGATGAGCTTTCAGAAGCTAGTTTAACTCTAAGGGAGGAAGCAGCAGAATGTGCCTCTCACATCGAGCCTGTAGGAATTCAGGTTGGCAAGTTCTATGGGGAAGACCATTGGCGTCTATGTTGGAAACGGGTTTGGAAATTTCAGTTTCAAAATCTCTGTGAAAAAGCGTCAGAGAAGCTTCCCCGTTTAGAATCCAGCATATCTCACTGAACCGAAGAAGTGGTAATTAGAAGGGAGTTAGAGCTGCAAGCAGTTTGGTTTGGGAAATTAGACGCGAAATCAAACTGCAAATGCCTTCCAACAGGCTTGGAAAAGTGTGTTCTATATCTCTGCCAAACAGACGCCTCTGAGGTTGAGCTTACAGAAGCAAGTTTAACTCTAAGGGAGGAAGCAGCAGAATGTGCCTCTCACATCTAGCCTGTAGGAATTCAGGTTGGCAAGTTCTAAGGGGAAGCCCATTGCTGCCTATGGTGGAAACGGCATGGGAGATTTCAGTTTCAAAATCTCTGTGAAAAAGCGTCAGAGAAGCTTCCCCGTTTAGAATGCAGCATATCTCACTGAACCGAAGAAGTGGTAGTTAGAAGGGAGTTAGAGCTGCAAGCCGTTTGTTTTCGGAAAGTAGACGCGAAATTACATTGCAAATGCCTTCCAACAGGCTTGGAAAAGTGTGTTCTATATCTCTGCCAAACAGACGCCTCGGAGGTTGAGCTTTAGAAGCAATTTTAACTCTAAGGGAGGAATCAGCAGAATGTGACTCTCACATCTATCCGGTAGGAATTCAGGTTGGCAAGTTCTATGGGGAAGCCCATTGGCGCCTATGTTGGAAAAGGGTTTGGAAATTTCAGTTTCAAAATCTCTGTGAAAAAGCGTCAGAGAAGCTTCCCCATGTAGAATCCAGCATATCTCACTGAACCGAAGAAGTGGTAGTTAGAAGGGAGTTAGAGCTGCAAGCCGTTTGTTTTCGGAAATTAGACGCGAAATTACATTGCAAATGCCTTCCAACAGGCTTGGAAAAGTGTGTTCTATATCTCTGCCAAACAGACTCCCAGGAGGTTGAGATTTCAGAAGCTAGTTTAGCTCTAAAGGAGGAAGCAGCAGAATGTGCCTCTCACATCTAGCCTGTAGGAATTCAGGTTGGCAAGTTCTATGGGGAAGCCCATTGCTGCCTATGGTGGAAACGGCATGGGAGATTTTAGATTCAAAATCTCTGTGAAAAAGGGTCAGAGAAGCTTCTGCGTTTAGAATCCAGCATATCTCACTGAACCGAAGAAGTGGTATTTAGAAGGGAGTTAGAGCTGCAAGCCGTTTGTTTTCGGAAATTAGACGCGAAATCACTTTGCAAATGCCTTCCAACAGGCTTGGAAAATAGTGTTCTATATCTCTGCCAAACAGACTCCCCGGAGGTTGAGCTTTCAGAAGCTAGTTTAACTCTAAGGGAGGAAGCAGCAGAATGTGCCTCTCACATCTAGCCTGTAGGAATTCAGGTTGGCAAGTTCTATGGGGAAGCCCATTGGAGCGTACGTTGGAAACGGGTTTGGAAATTTCAGTTTCAAAATCTCTGTGAAAAAGCGTCAGAGAAGCTTCCCCGTTTAGAATCCAGCATATCTCACGGAACCGAAGAAGTGGTAGTTAGAAGGGAGTTCGACCTGCAAGCAGTATGGTTTTGGAAATTAGGCGCGATATCACATTGCAAATGCCTTCCAAAAGGCTTGGAAAAGTCTGTTCTATATCTCTGCCAAACAGACTCCCCGGAGGTTGAGATTTCAGAAGCTCGTTTAACTCTAAGGGAGGAAGCAGCAGAATGTGCCTCTCACATCTAGCCTGTAGGAATTCAGGTTGGCAAGTTCTATGGGGAAGCCCATTGCTGCCTATGGTGGAAACGGCATGGGAGATTTCAGTTTCAAAATCTGTGCGAAAAAGCGTCAGAGAACCTTCCCCGTTTAGAATCCAGGATATCTCACTGAACCGAAGAAGTGGTAGTTACAAGGGAGTTAGAGCTGCAAGCAGTTTGGTTTGGGAAATTAGACGCGAAATCAAACTGCAAATGCCTTCCAACAGGCTTGGAAAAGTGTGTTCTATATCTCTGCCAAACACACTGCCCGGAGGTTGAGCTTTCAGAAGCAAGTTTCACTCTAAGGGAGGAAGCAGCAGAATGTGCCTCTCACATCTAGCCTGTAGGAATTCAGGTTGGCAAGTTCTATGGGGAAGCCCATTGGCGCCTACGTTGGAAACGGGTTTGGAAATTTCAGTTTCAAAATCTCTGTGAAAAAGCATCAGAGAAGGTTCTGCGTTTAGAATCCAGCATATCTCACTGAACCTAAGAAGTGGTAGTTAGAATGGAGTTAGAGCTGCAAGCAGTTTGGTTTGGGAAATTAGACGCGAAATCAAACTGCAAATGCCTTCCAACAGGCTTGGAAAAGTATGTTCTATATCTGTGCCAAACAGACTCCCCGGAGGTTGAGCTTACAGAAGCAAGTTTAACTCTAAGGGAGGAACCAGCAGAATGTGCCTCTCACATCTAGCCTGTAGGAATTCAGGTTGGCAAGTTCTATGGGGAAGCCCATTGCTGCCTATGGTGGAAACGGCATGGGAGATTTCAGTTTCAAAATCTCTGTGAAAAAGCCTCAGAGAAGCTTCCCCGTTTAGAATCCAGCATATCTCACAGAACCGAAGAAGTGGTAGTTAGAAGGGAGTTAGAGCTGCAAGCAGTTTGTTTACGGAAATTAGACGCGAAATTACATTGCAAATGCCTTCCAACAGGCTTGGAAAAGTGTGTTCTATATCTCTGCCAAAAAGACGCCTCGGAGGTTGAGCTTTAGAAGCAAGTTTAACTCTAAGGGAGGAATCAGCAGAATGTGCCTCTCACATCTATCCTGTAGGAATTCAGGTTGGCAAGTTCTATGGGGAAGCCCATTGCTGCCTATGTTTTAAGCAGCATGGGAGATTTCAGTTTCAAAATCTCTGTGAAAAAGCGTCAGAGAAGCTTCCCCGTTTAGAATCCAGCATATCTCACTGAACCGAAGAAGTGGTAGTTAGAAGGGAGTTCGAGCTGCACGCAGTTTGGATTCGGAAATTAGACGCGAAATCACAGTGCAAATGCCTTCCCACAGGCTTGGAAAAGTGTGCTCTATATCTCTGCCAAACAAACTGCCCGGAGGATGAGCTTTCAGAAGCTAGTTTAACTCTAAGGGAGGAAGCAGTAGAATGTGCCTCTCACATCTAGCTTCTAGGAATTCAGGTTGGCAAGTTCTATGGGGAAGCCCATTGGCGCCTACGTTGGAAACGGGTATTGATATTTCAGTTTCAAAATCTCTGTGAAAAAGCGTCAGAGAAGCTTCCCCGTTTAGAATCCAGCATATCTCACTGAACCAAAGAAGAGGTAGTTAGAAGGGAGTTAGAGCTGCAAGCAGTTTGGTTTGGGAAATTAGACCCGAAATCAGATTGCAAATGCCTTCCAACAGGCTTGGAAAAGTGTGCTCTATATCTCTGCTAAACAAACTGCCCGGAGGATGAGCTTTCAGAAGCTAGTTTAACTCTAAGGGAGGAAGCAGCAGAATGTGCCTCTCACATCGAGCATGTAGGAATTCAGGTTGGCAAGTTCTATGGGGAAGCCCATGGGCGCCTATGTTGGAAACGGGTTTGGAAATTTCAGTTTCAAAATCTCTGTGAAAAGCGTCAGAGAAGCTTCCCCGTTTAGAATCCAGCATATCTCACTGAACCGAAGAAGTGGTAATTAGAAGGGAGTTAGAGCTGCAAGCAGTTTGGTTTGGGAAATTAGACGCGAAATCAAACTGCAAATGCCTTCCAACAGACTTGGAAAAGTGTATTCTATATCTCTGCCAAACAGACGCCTCGGAGGTTGAGCTTACAGAAGCAAGTTTAACTCTAAGGGAGGAAGCAGCAGAATGTGCCTCTCACATCTAGCCTGTAGGAATTCAGGTTGGCAAGTTCTATGGGGAAGCCCATTGCTGCCTATGGTGGAAACGGCATGGGAGATTTCAGTTTCAAAATCTCTGTGAAAAAGCGTCAGAGAAGCTTCCCCGTTTAGAATCCAGCATATCTCACTGAACCGAAGAAGTGGTATTTAGAAGGGAGTTAGAGCTGCAAGCCGTTTGTTTACGGAAATTAGACGCGAAATTACATTGCAAATGCCTTCCAACAGGCTTGGAAAAGTGTGTTCTATATCTCTGCCAAACAGACGCCTCGGAGGTTGAGCTTTAGAAGCAAGTTTAACTCTAAGGGAGGAATCAGCAGAATGTGCCTCTCACATCTATCCTGTAGGAATTCAGGTTGGCAAGTTCTATGGGGAAGCCCATTGCTGCCTATGTTTTAAGCAGCATGGGAGATTTCAGTTTCAAAATCTCTGTGAAAAAGCGTCAGAGAAGCTTCCCCGTTTAGAATCCAGCATATCTCACTGAACCGAAGAAGTGGTAGTTAGAAGGGAGTTCGAGCTGCACGCAGATTGGATTCGGAAATTAGACGCGAAATCACAGTGCAAATGCCTTCCCACAGGCTTGGAAAAGTGTGCTCTATATCTCTGCCAAACAAACTGCCCGGAAGATGAGCTTTCAGAAGCTAGTTTAACTCTAAGGGAGGAAGCAGTAGAATGTGCCTCTCACATCTAGCTTCTAGGAATTCAGGTTGGCAAGTTCTATGGGGAAGCCCATTGGCGCCTACTTTGGAAACGGGTATTGATATTTCAGTTTCAAAATCTCTGTGAAAAAGCGTCAGAGAAGCTCCCCCGTTTAGAATCCAGCATATCTCACTGAACCGAAGAGGTTGTAGGTAGAAGGGAGTTAGAGCTCCAAGCACTTTGGTTTCGGAAATTAGACGCGAAATCAAACTGCAAATGCCTACCAACAGGCTTGGAAAAGTGTGTTGTATATCTCTGCCAAACAGACTCCCCGGAAGTTGAGCTTTCAGAAGCAAGTTTAACTCTAAGGGAGGAAGCAGCAGAATGTGCCTCTCACATCTAGCCTGTAGGAATTCAGGTTGGCAAGTTCTATGGGGAAGCCCTTTGCTGCCTATGGTAGAAACGGCATGGGAGATTTCAGTTTCAAAATCTCTGTGAAAAAGCGTCAGAGAAGCTTCCCCATGTAGAATACAGCATATTTCACTGAACCGAAGAAGTTGTAGTTAGAAGGGAGTTAGAGCAGCAAGCAGTTTGGTTTGGGAAATTAGATGCGAAATCACAATGCAAATGCCTTAAAACAGGCTTGGAAAAGTGTGTTCTATATCTCTGCCAAACACACTGCCCGGAGGATGAGCTTTCAGAAGCTAGTTTAGCTCTAAGGGAGGAAGCAGCAGAATGTGCATCTCACATATAGTCTGTAGGAATTCAGGTTGGCAAGTTCTATGGGGAAGCCCAGGAGCCTACGTTGGAAACGGGTTTGGAAATTTCAGTTTCAAAATCTCTGTGAAAAAGCATCAGAGAAGGTTCTGCGTTTAGAATCCAGCATATCTCACTGAACCTAAGAAGTGGTAGTTAGAATGGAGTTAGAGCTGCAAGCAGTTTGGTTTGGGAAATTAGACGCGAAATCAAACTGCAAATGCCTTCCAACAGGCTTGGAAAAGTATGTTCTATATCTCTGCCAAACAGACTCCCCGGAGGTTGAGCTTACAGAAGCAAGTTTAACTCTAAGGGAGGAAGCAGCAGAATGTGCCTCTCACATCTAGCCTGTAGGAATTCAGGTTGGCAAGTTCTATGGGGAAGCCCATTGCTGCCTATGTTTTAAGCAGCATGGGAGATTTCAGTTTCAAAATCTCTGTGAAAAAGCGTCAGAGAAGCTTCCCCGTTTAGAATCCAGCATATCTCACTGAACCGAAGAAGTGGTAGTTAGAAGGGAGTTCGAGCTGCACGCAGTTTGGATTCGGAAATTAGACGCGAAATCACAGTGCAAATGCCTTCCCACAGGCTTGGAAAAGTGTGCTCTATATCTCTGCCAAACAAACTGCCCGGAAGATGAGCTTTCAGAAGCTAGTTTAACTCTAAGGGAGGTAGCAGTAGAATGTGCCTCTCACATCTAGCTTCTAGGAATTCAGGTTGGCAAGTTCTATGGGGAAGCCCATTGGCGCCTACGTTGGAAACGGGTATTGATATTTCAGTTTCACAATCTCTGTGAAAAAGCATCAGAGAAGCTTCCCCGTTTAGAATCCAGCATATCTCACTGAACCGAAGAGGTTGTAGGTAGAAGGGAGTTAGAGCTCCAAGCACTTTGGTTTCGGAAATTAGACGCGAAATCAAACTGCAAATGCCTACCAACAGGCTTGGAAAAGTGTGTTGTATATCTCTGCCAAACAGACTCCCCGGAAGTTGAGCTTTCAGAAGCAAGTTTAACTCTAAGGGAGGAAGCAGCAGAATGTGCCTCTCACATCTAGCCTGTAGGAATTCAGGTTGGCAAGTTCTATGGGGAAGCCCTTTGCTGCCTATGGTAGAAACGGCATGGGAGATTTCAGTTTCAAAATCTCTGTGAAAAAGCGTCAGAGAAGCTTCCGCGTTTAGAGTCCAGCATATCTCACTGAACCGAAGAAGTGGTAGTTAGATGGGAGTTAGAGCTGCAAGCCGTTTGTTTTCGGAAATTAGACGCAAAATTACATTGCAAATGCCTTCCAACAGGATTGGAAAAGTGTGTTCTATATCTCTGCCAAACAGACGCCTCGGAGGTTGAGCTTTAGAAGCAAGTTTAACTCTACGGGAGGAATCAGCAGAATGTGCCTCTCACATCTATCCGGTAGGAATTCAGGTTGGCAAGTTCTATGGGGAAGCCCATTTGCGCCTATGTTGGAAACGGGTTTGGAAATTTCAGTTTCAAAATCTCTGTGAAAAAGCGTCAGAGAAGCTTCCCCATGTAGAATCCAGCATATCTCACTGAACCGAAGAAGTGCTAGTTAGAAGGGAGTTAGAGCTACAAGCAGTTTGGTTTGGGAAATTAGACGCGAAATCAAACTGCAAATGCCTTCCAACAGGCTTGGAAAAGTGTGTTCTATATCTCTGCCAAACAGACTCCCAGGAGGTTGAGCTTTCAGAAACTAGTTTAACTCTAAGGGAGGAAGCAGCAGAATGTGCATCTCACATATAGTCTGTAGGAATTCAGGTTGGCAAGTTCTATGGGAAAGCCCATTGCTCCCTATGGTGGAAACGGCATGGGAGATTTCAGTTTCAAAATCTCTGTGAAAAAGCCTCAGAGAAGCTTCCCCGTTTAGAATCCAGCATATCTCACAGAACCGAAGAAGTGGTAGTTAAAAGGGAGTTAGAGCTGCAAGCCGTTTGTTTACGGAAATTAGACGCGAAATTACATTGCAAATGCCTTCCAACAGGCTTGGAAAAGTGTGTTCTATATCTCTGCCAAACAGACGCCTCGGAGGTTGAGCTTTAGAAGCAAGTTTAACTCTAAGGGAGGAATCAGCAGAATGTGCCTCTCACATCTATCCTGTAGGAATTCAGGTTGGCAAGTTCTATGGGGAAGCCCATTGCTGCCTATGTTTTAAGCAGCATGGGAGATTTCAGTTTCAAAATCTCTGTGAAAAAGCGTCAGAGAAGCTTCCCCGTTTAGAATCCAGCATATCTCACTGAACCGAAGAAGTGGTAGTTAGAAGGGAGTTCGAGCTGCACGCAGTTTGGATTCGGAAATTAGACGCGAAATCACAGTGCAAATGCCTTCCCACAGGCTTGGAAAAGTGTGCTCTATATCTCTGCCAAACAAACTGCCCGGAAGATGAGCTTTCAGAAGCTAGTTTAACTCTAAGGGAGGAAGCAGTAGAATGTGCCTCTCACATCTAGCTTCTAGGAATTCAGGTTGGCAAGTTCTATGGGGAAGCCCATTGGCGCCTACGTTGGAAACGGGTATTGATATTTCAGTTTCAAAATCTCTGTGAAAAAGCATCAGAGAAGCTTCCGCGTTTAGAGTCCAGCATATCTCACTGAACCGAAGAAGTGGTAGTTAGATGGGAGTTAGAGCTGCAAGCCGTTTGTTTTCGGAAATTAGACGCAAAATTACATTGCAAATGAATTCCAACAGGATTGGAAAAGTGTGTTCTATATCTCTGCCAAACAGACGCCTCGGAAGTTGAGCTTTAGAAGCAAGTTTAACTCTAAGGGAGGAATCAGCAGAATGTGCCTCTCACATCTATCCGGTAGGAATTCAGGTTGGCAAGTTCTATGGGGAAGCCCATTTGCGCCTATGTTGGAAACGGGTTTGGAAATTTCAGTTTCAAAATCTCTGTGAAAAAGCGTCAGAGAAGCTTCCCCATGTAGAATCCAGCATATCTCACTGAACCGAAGAAGTGCTAGTTAGAAGGGAGTTAGAGCTACAAGCAGTTTGGTTTGGGAAATTAGACGCGAAATCAAACTGCAAATGCCTTCCAACAGGCTTGGAAAAGTGTGTTCTATATCTCTGCCAAACAGACTCCCAGGAGGTTGAGCTTTCAGAAGCTAGTTTAGCTCTAAAGGAGGAAGCAGCAGAATGTGCCTCTCACATCTAGCCTGTAGGAATTCAGGTTGGCAAGTTCTATGGGGAAGCCCATTGCTGCCTATGGTGGAAACGGCATGGGAGATTTCAGATTCAAAATCCCTGTGAAAAAGCATCAGAGAAGCTTCTGCATTTAGAATCCAGCATATCTCACTGAACCGAAGAAGTGGTATTTAGAAGGGAGTTAGAGCTGCAAGCCGTTTGTTTTCGGAAATTAGACGCGAAATCACTTTGCAAATGACTTCCAACAGGCTTGGAAAAGTGTGTTCTATATCTCTGCCAAACAGACTCCCCGGAGGTTGAGCTTTAAGAAGCTAGTTTAACTCTAAGGGAGGAAGCAGCAGAATGTGCCTCTCACATCTAGCCTGAAGGAATTCAGGTTGGCAAGTTCTATGGGGAAGCCCATTGGAGCATACGTTGGAAATGGGTTTGGAAATTTCAGTTTCAAAATCCCTGTGAAAAAGCGTCAGAGAAGCTTCCCCGTTTAGAATACAGCATATCTCACGGAACCGAAGAAGTGGTAGTTAGAAGGGATTTCGACCTGCAAGCAGTATGGTTTGGGAAATTAGGCGTGATATCACACTGCAAATGCCTTCCAAAAGGCTTGGAAAAGTGTGTTCTATATCTCTGCCAAACAGACTCCCCGGAGGTTGAGCTTTCAGCAGCAAGTTTAACTCTAAGGGAGGAAGCAGCAGAATGTGCCTCTCACATCTAGCCTGTAGGAATTCAGGTTGGCAAGTTCTATGGGGAAGCCCATTGGCGCCTACGTTTGAAACGGGTTTGGAAATTTCAGTTTCAAAATCTCTGTGAAAAAGCGTCAGAGAAGCTTCCCCGTTTAGAATCCAGCATATCTCACTGAACCGAAGAAGTTGTAGTTAGAAGGGAGTTAGAGCAGCAAGCAGTTTGGTTTGGGAAATTAGATGCGAAATCACAATGCAAATGCCTTAAAACAGGCTTGGAAAAGTGTGTTCTATATCTCTGCCAAACACACTGCCCGGAGGTTGAGCTTTCAGAAGCTAGTTTAACTCTAAGGGAGGAAGCAGCAGAATGTGCATCTCACATATAGTCTGTAGGAATTCAGGTTGGCAAGTTCTATGGGGAAGCCCAGGAGCCTACGTTGGAAACGGGTTTGGAAATTTCAGTTTCAAAATCTCTGTGAAAAAGCATCAGAGAAGGTTCTGCGTTTAGAATCCAGCATATCTCACTGAACCTAAGAAGTGGTAGTTAGAATGGAGTTAGAGCTGCAAGCAGTTTGGTTTGGGAAATTAGACGCGAAATCAAACTGCAAATGCCTTCCAACAGGCTTGGAAAAGTATGTTCTATATCTCTGCCAAACAGACTCCCCGGAGGTTGAGCTTACAGAAGCAAGTTTAACTCTAAGGGAGGAAGCAGCAGAATGTGCCTCTCACATCTAGCCTGTAGGAATTCAGGTTGGCAAGTTCTATGGGAAAGCCCATTGCTGCCTATGGTGGAAACGGCATGGGAGATTTCAGTTTCAAAATCTCTGTGAAAAAGCCTCAGAGAAGCTTCCCCGTTTAGAATCCAGCATATCTCACAGAACCGAAGAAGTGGTAGTTAAAAGGGAGTTAGAGCTGCAAGCCGTTTGTTTACGGAAATTAGACGCGAAATTACATTGCAAATGCCTTCCAACAGGCTTGGAAAAGTGTGTTCTATATCTCTGCCAAACAGACGCCTCGGAGGTTGAGCTTTAGAAGCAAGTTTAACTCTAAGGGAGGAATCAGCAGAATGTGCCTCTCACATCTATCCTGTAGGAATTCAGGTTGGCAAGTTCTATGGGGAAGCCCATTGCTGCCTATGTTTTAAGCAGCATGGGAGATTTCAGTTTCAAAATCTCTGTGAAAAAGCGTCAGAGAAGCTTCCCCGTTTAGAATCCAGCATATCTCACTGAACCGAAGAAGTGGTAGTTAGAAGGGAGTTCGAGCTGCACGCAGTTTGGATTCGGAAATTAGACGCGAAATCACAGTGCAAATGCCTTCCCACAGGCTTGGAAAAGTGTGCTCTATATCTCTGCCAAACAAACTGCCCGGAAGATGAGCTTTCAGAAGCTAGTTTAACTCTAAGGGAGGAAGCAGTAGAATGTGCCTCTCACATCTAGCTTCTAGGAATTCAGGTTGGCAAGTTCTATGGGGAAGCCCATTGGCGCCTACGTTGGAAACGGGTATTGATATTTCAGTTTCAAAATCTCTGTGAAAAAGCGTCAGAGAAGCTTCCGCGTTTAGAGTCCAGCATATCTCACTGAACCGAAGAGGTTGTAGGTAGAAGGGAGTTAGAGCTCCAAGCACTTTGGTTTCGGAAATTAGACGCGAAATCAAACTGCAAATGCCTACCAACAGGCTTGGAAAAGTGTGTTGTATATCTCTGCCAAACAGACTCCCCGGAAGTTGAGCTTTCAGAAGCAAGTTTAACTCTAAGGGAGGAAGCAGCAGAATGTGCCTCTCACATCTAGCCTGTAGGAATTCAGGTTGGCAAGTTCTATGGGGAAGCCCTTTGCTGCCTATGGTAGAAACGGCATGGGAGATTTCAGTTTCAAAATCTCTGTGAAAAAGCGTCAGAGAAGCTTCCGCGTTTAGAGTCCAGCATATCTCACTGAACCGAAGAAGTGGTAGTTAGATGGGAGTTAGAGCTGCAAGCCGTTTGTTTTCGGAAATTAGACGCAAAATTACATTGCAAATGCCTTCCAACAGGATTGGAAAAGTGTGTTCTATATCTCTGCCAAACAGACGCCTCGGAGGTTGAGCTTTAGAAGCAAGTTTAACTCTAAGGGAGGAATCAGCAGAATGTGCCTCTCACATCTATCCGGTAGGAATTCAGGTTGGCAAGTTCTATGGGGAAGCCCATTGGCGCCTATGTTGGAAACGGGTTTGGAAATTTCAGTTTCAAAATCTCTGTGAAAAAGCGTCAGAGAAGCTTCCCCATGTAGAATCCAGCATATCTCACTGAACCGAAGAAGTGCTAGTTAGAAGGGAGTTAGAGCTACAAGCAGTTTGGTTTGGGAAATTAGACGCGAAATCAAACTGCAAATGCCTTCCAACAGGCTTGGAAAAGTGTGTTCTATATCTCTGCCAAACAGACTCCCAGGAGGTTGAGCTTTCAGAAGCTAGTTTAGCTCTAAAGGAGGAAGCAGCAGAATGTGCCTCTCACATCTAGCCTGAAGGAATTCAGGTTGGCAAGTTCTATGGGGAAGCCCATTGGAGCATACGTTGGAAATGGGTTTGGAAATTTCAGTTTCAAAATCTCTGTGAAAAAGCGTCAGAGAAGCTTCCCCGTTTAGAATACAGCATATCTCACGGAACCGAAGAAGTGCTAGTTAGAAGGGATTTCGACCTGCAAGCAGTATGGTTTGGGAAATTAGGCGTGATATCACACTGCAAATGCCTTCCAAAAGGCTTGGAAAAGTGTGTTCTATATCTCTGCCAAACAGACTCCCCGGAGGTTGAGCTTTCAGCAGCAAGTTTAACTCTAAGGGAGGAAGCAGCAGAATGTGCCTCTCACATCTAGCCTGTAGGAATTCAGGTTGGCAAGTTCTATGGGGAAGCCCAGGAGCCTACGTTGGAAACGGGCTTGGAAATTTCAGTTTCAAAATCTCTGTGAAAAAGCGTCAGAGAAGCTTCTCCGTTTAGAATCCAGCATATCTCACTGAACCGAAGAAGTGGTAGTTAGAAGGGAGTTCGAGCTGCAAGCAGTTTGGTTTGATAAATTAGATGCGAAATCACATTGCAAATGCCTTCCAACAGGCTTGGAAAAGTGTGCTCTATATCTATGCCAAACAAACTGCCCGGAGGATGAGCTTTCAGAAGCTAGTTTAACTCTAAGTGAGGAAGCAGCAGAATGTGCCTCTAACATCGAGCCTGTATGAATTCAGGTTGGCAACTTCTATGGGGAAGCCCATTGACGCCTACGTTGGAAACGGGTTTGGAAATTTCAGTTTCAAAATCTCTCTGAAAAAGCATCAGAGAAGCTTCCCCGTTTAGAATCCAGCATATCTCACTGAACCGAAGAAGTGGTAGTTAGAAGGGAGTTAGAGCTGCACGCAGTTTGGATTCGGAAATTAGACGCGAAATCACAGTGCAAATGCCTTCCCACAGGCTTGGAAAAGTGTGCTCTATTTCTCTGCCAAACAAACTGCCCGGAAGATGAGCTTTCAGAAGCTAGTTTAACTCTAAGGGAGGAAGCAGTAGAATGTGCCTCTCACATCTAGCTTCTAGGAATTCAGGTTGGCAAGTTCTATGGGGAAGCCCATTGGCGCCTACGTTGGAAACGGGTATTGATATTTCAGTTTCAAAATCTCTGTGAAAAAGCGTCAGAGAAGCTTCCGCGTTTAGAGTCCAGCATATCTCACTGAACCGAAGAAGTGGTAGTTAGATGGGAGTTAGAGCTGCAAGCCCTTTGTTTTCGGAAATTAGACGCAAAATTACATTGCAAATGCCTTCCAACAGGATTGGAAAAGTGTGTTCTATATCTCTGCCAAACAGACGCCTCGGAGGTTGAGCTTTAGAAGCAAGTTTAACTCTACGGGAGGAATCAGCAGAATGTGCCTCTCACATCTATCCGGTAGGAATTCAGGTTGGCAAGTTCTATGGGGAAGCCCATTTGCGCCTATGTTGGAAACGGGTTTGGAAATTTCAGTTTCAAAATCTCTGTGAAAAAGCGTCAGAGAAGCTTCCCCATGTAGAATCCAGCATATCTCACTGAACCGAAGAAGTGCTAGTTAGAAGGGAGTTAGAGCTACAAGCAGTTTGGTTTGGGAAATTAGACGCGAAATCAAACTGCAAATGCCTTCCAACAGGCTTGGAAAAGTGTGTTCTATATCTCTGCCAAACAGACTCCCAGGAGGTTGAGCTTTCAGAAGCTAGTTTAGCTCTAAAGGAGGAAGCAGCAGAATGTGCCTCTCACATCTAGCCTGTAGGAATTCAGGTTGGCAAGTTCTATGGGGAAGCCCATTGCTGCCTATGGTGGAAACGGCATGGGAGATTTCAGATTCAAAATCTCTGTGAAAAAGCGTCAGAGAAGCTTCTGCATTTAGAATCCAGCATATCTCACTGAACCGAAGAAGTGGTATTTAGAAGGGAGTTAGAGCTGCAAGCCGTTTGTTTTCGGAAATTAGACGCGAAATCACTTTGCAAATGACTTCCAACAGGCTTGGAAAAGTGTGTTCTATATCTCTGCCAAACAGACTCCCCGGAGGTTGAGCTTTAAGAAGCTAGTTTAACTCTAAGGGAGGAAGCAGCAGAATGTGCCTCTCACATCTAGCCTGAAGGAATTCAGGTTGGCAAGTTCTATGGGGAAGCCCATTGGAGCATACGTTGGAAATGGGTTTGGAAATTTCAGTTTCAAAATCCCTGTGAAAAAGCGTCAGAGAAGCTTCCCCGTTTAGAATACAGCATATCTCACGGAACCGAAGAAGTGGTAGTTAGAAGGGATTTCGACCTGCAAGCAGTATGGTTTGGGAAATTAGGCGTGATATCACACTGCAAATGCCTTCCAAAAGGCTTGGAAAAGTGTGTTCTATATCTCTGCCAAACAGACTCCCCGGAGGTTGAGCTTTCAGCAGCAAGTTTAACTCTAAGGGAGGAAGCAGCAGAATGTGCCTCTCACATCTAGCCTGTAGGAATTCAGGTTGGCAAGTTCTATGGGGAAGCCCATTGGCGCCTACGTTTGAAACGGGTTTGGAAATTTCAGTTTCAAAATCTCTGTGAAAAAGCGTCAGAGAAGCTTCCCCGTTTAGAATCCAGCATATCTCACTGAACCGAAGAAGTTGTAGTTAGAAGGGAGTTAGAGCAGCAAGCAGTTTGGTTTGGGAAATTAGATGCGAAATCACAATGCAAATGCCTTAAAACAGGCTTGGAAAAGTGTGTTCTATATCTCTGCCAAACACACTGCCCGGAGGTTGAGCTTTCAGAAGCTAGTTTAACTCTAAGGGAGGAAGCAGCAGAATGTGCATCTCACATATAGTCTGTAGGAATTCAGGTTGGCAAGTTCTATGGGGAAGCCCAGGAGCCTACGTTGGAAACGGGTTTGGAAATTTCAGTTTCAAAATCTCTGTGAAAAAGCGTCAGAGAAGGTTCTGCGTTTAGAATCCAGCATATCTCACTGAACCTAAGAAGTGGTAGTTAGAATGGAGTTAGAGCTGCAAGCAGTTTGGTTTGGGAAATTAGACGCGAAATCAAACTGCAAATGCCTTCCAACAGGCTTGGAAAAGTATGTTCTATATCTCTGCCAAACAGACTCCCCGGAGGTTGAGCTTACAGAAGCAAGTTTAAATCTAAGGGAGGAAGCAGCAGAATGTGCCTCTCACATCTAGCCTGTAGGAATTCAGGTTGGCAAGTTCTATGGGAAAGCCCATTGCTGCCTATGGTGGAAACGGCATGGGAGATTTCAGTTTCAAAATCTCTGTGAAAAAGCCTCAGAGAAGCTTCCCCGTTTAGAATCCAGCATATCTCACAGAACCGAAGAAGTGGTAGTTAAAAGGGAGTTAGAGCTGCAAGCCGTTTGTTTACGGAAATTAGACGCGAAATTACATTGCAAATGCCTTCCAACAGGCTTGGAGAAGTGTGTTCTATATCTCTGCCAAACAGACGCCTCGGAGGTTGAGCTTTAGAAGCAAGTTTAACTCTAAGGGAGGAATCAGCAGAATGTGCCTCTCACATCTATCCTGTAGGAATTCAGGTTGGCAAGTTCTATGGGGAAGCCCATTGCTGCCTATGTTTTAAGCAGCATGGGAGATTTCAGTTTCAAAATCTCTGTGAAAAAGCGTCAGAGAAGCTTCCCCGTTTAGAATCCAGCATATCTCACTGAACCGAAGAAGTGGTAGTTAGAAGGGAGTTCGAGCTGCACGCAGTTTGGATTCGGAAATTAGACGCGAAATCACAGTGCAAATGCCTTCCCACAGGCTTGGAAAAGTGTGCTCTATATCTCTGCCTAACAAACTGCCCGGAAGATGAGCTTTCAGAAGCTAGTTTAACTCTAAGGGAGGAAGCAGTAGAATGTGCCTCTCACATCTAGCTTCTAGGAATTCAGGTTGGCAAGTTCTATGGGGAAGCCCATTGGCGCCTACGTTGGAAACGGATATTGATATTTCAGTTTCAAAATCTCTGTGAAAAAGCGTCAGAGAAGCTTCCCCGTTTAGAATCCAGCATATCTCACTGAACCGAAGAGGTTGTAGGTAGAAGGGAGTTAGAGCTCCAAGCACTTTGGTTTCGGAAATTAGACGCGAAATCAAACTGCAAATGCCTACCAACAGGCTTGGAAAAGTGTGTTGTATATCTCTGCCAAACAGACTCCCCGGAAGTTGAGCTTTCAGAAGCAAGTTTAACTCTAAGGGAGGAAGCAGCAGAATGTGCCTCTCACATCTAGCCTGTAGGAATTCAGGTTGGCAAGTTCTATGGGGAAGCCCTTTGCTGCCTATGGTAGAAACGGCATGGGAGATTTCAGTTTCAAAATCTCTGTGAAAAAGCGTCAGAGAAGCTTCCGCGTTTAGAGTCCAGCATATCTCACTGAACCGAAGAAGTGGTAGTTAGATGGGAGTTAGAGCTGCAAGCCGTTTGTTTTCGGAAATTAGACGCAAAATTACATTGCAAATGCCTTCCAACAGGATTGGAAAAGTGTGTTCTATATCTCTGCCAAACAGACGCCTCGGAGGTTGAGCTTTAGAAGCAAGTTTAACTCTAAGGGAGGAATCAGCAGAATGTGCCTCTCACATCTATCCGGTAGGAATTCAGGTTGGCAAGTTCTATGGGGAAGCCCATTGGCGCCTATGTTGGAAACGGGTTTGGAAATTTCAGTTTCAAAATCTCTGTGAAAAAGCGTCAGAGAAGCTTCCCCATGTAGAATCCAGCATATCTCACTGAACCGAAGAAGTGCTAGTTAGAAGGGAGTTAGAGCTACAAGCAGTTTGGTTTGGGAAATTAGACGCGAAATCAAACTGCAAATGCCTTCCAACAGGCTTGGAAAAGTGTGTTCTATATCTCTGCCAAACAGACTCCCAGGAGGTTGAGCTTTCAGAAGCTACTTTAGCTCTAAAGGAGGAAGCAGCAGAATGTGCCTCTCACATCTAGCCTGTAGGAATTCAGGTTGGCAAGTTCTATGGGGAAGCCCATTGCTGCCTATGGTGGAAACGGCATGGGAGATTTCAGATTCAAAATCTCTGTGAAAAAGCGTCAGAGAAGCTTCTGCATTTAGAATCCAGCATATCTCACTGAACCGAAGAAGTGGTATTTAGAAGGGAGTTAGAGCTGCAAGCCGTTTGTTTTCGGAAATTAGACGCGAAATCACTTTGCAAATGACTTCCAACAGGCTTGGAAAAGTGTGTTCTATATCTCTGCCAAACAGACTCCCCGGAGGTTGAGCTTTAAGAAGCTAGTTTAACTCTAAGGGAGGAAGCAGCAGAATGTGCCTCTCACATCTAGCCTGAAGGAATTCAGGTTGGCAAGTTCTATGGGGAAGCCCATTGGAGCATACGTTGGAAATGGGTTTGGAAATTTCAGTTTCAAAATCTCTGTGAAAAAGCGTCAGAGAAGCTTCCCCGTTTAGAATACAGCATATCTCACGGAACCGAAGAAGTGGTAGTTAGAAGGGATTTCGACCTGCAAGCAGTATGGTTTGGGAAATTAGGCGTGATATCACACTGCAAATGCCTTCCAAAAGGCTTGGAAAAGTGTGTTCTATATCTCTGCCAAACAGACTCCCCGGAGGTTGAGCTTTCAGCAGCAAGTTTAACTCTAAGGGAGGAAGCAGCAGAATGTGCCTCTCACATCTAGCCTGTAGGAATTCAGGTTGGCAAGTTCTATGGGGAAGCCCATTGGCGCCTACGTTTGAAACGGGTTTGGAAATTTCAGTTTCAAAATCTCTGTGAAAAAGCGTCAGAGAAGCTTCCCCGTTTAGAATCCAGCATATCTCACTGAACCGAAGAAGTGGTAGTTAGAAGGGAGTTCGAGCTGCAAGCAGTTTGGTTTGATAAATTAGACGCGAAATCACATTGCAAATGCCTTCCAACAGGCTTGGAAAAGTGTGCTCTATATCTATGCCAAACAAACTGCCCGGAGGATGAGCTTTCAGAAGCTAGTTTAACTCTAAGTGAGGAAGCAGCAGAATGTGCCTCCAACATCGAGCCTGTAGGAATTCAGGTTGGCAAGTTCTATGAGGAAGCCCATTGACGCCTACGTTGGAAACGGGTTTGGAAATTTCAGTTTCAAAATCTCTCTGAAAAAGCATCAGAGAAGCTTCCCCGTTTAGAATCCAGCATATCTCACTGAACCGAAGAAGTGGTAGTTAGAAGGGAGTTAGAGCTGCAAGCAGTTTGGTTTGGGAAATTAGACGCGAAATCAAACTTCAAATGCCTTCCAACAGGCTTGGAAAAGTGTGTTCTATATCTCTGCCGAACAGACTCCCCGGAGGTTGAGCTTTCAGAAGCTAGTTTAACTCTAAGGGAGGAAGCAGCAGAATGTGCCTCTCACATCTAGCCCGTAGGAAGTCAGGTTGGCAAGTTCTATGGGGAAGCCCATTGGCGCCTACGTTGGAAACGGGTTTGGAAATTTCAGTTTCAAAATCTCTGTGAAAAAGCGTCAGAGAAGCTTCCCCTTTTAGAATCCAGCATATCTCACTGAACCGAAGAGGTTGTAGGTAGAAGGGAGTTAGAGCTCCAAGCACTTTGGTTTCGGAAATTAGACGCGAAATCAAACTGCAAATGCCTACCAACAGGCTTGGAAAAGTGTGTTGTATATCTCTGCCAAACAGACTCCCCGGAAGTTGAGCTTTCAGAAGCAAGTTTAACTCTAAGGGAGGAAGCAGCAGAATGTGCCGCTCACATCTACCCTGTAGGAATTCAGGTTGGCAAGTTCTATGGGGAAGCCCATTGGCGCCTACGTTGGAAACGGGTTTGGAAATTTCAGTTTCAAAATCTCTGTGAAAAAGCGTCAGAGAAGCTTCCCCGTTTAGAATCCAGCATATCTCACTGAACCGAAGAAGTGGTAGTTAGAAGGGAGTTAGAGCAGCAAGCAGTTTGGTTTGGGAAATTAGATGCGAAATCACAATGCAAATGCCTTAAAACAGGCTTGGAAAAGTGTGTTCTATATCTCTGCCAAACACACTGCCCGGAGGTTGAGCTTTCAGAAGCTAGGTTAACTCTAAGGGAGGAAGCAGCAGAATGTGCATCTCACTTATTGTCTGTAGGAATTCAGGTTGGCAAGTTCTATGGGGAAGCCCAGGAGCCTACGTTGGAAACGGGCTTGGAAATTTCAGTTTCAAAATCTCTGTGAAAAAGCGTCAGAGAAGCTTCTCCATTTAGAATCCAGCATATCTCACTGAACCGAAGAAGTGGTAGTTAGAAGGGAGTTCGAGCTGCAAGCAGTTTGGTTTGATAAATTAGACGCGAAATCACATTGCAAATGCCTTCCAACAGGCTTGGAAAAGTGTGCTCTATATCTTTGCCAAACAAACTGCCCGGAGGATGAGCTTTCAGAAGCTAGTTTAACTCTAAGTGAGGAAGCAGCAGAATGTGCCACTCACATCGAGCCTGTAGGAATTCAGGTTGGCAAGTTCTATGGGGAAGCCCATTGGCGCCTACGTTGGAAACGGGTTTGGAAATTTCAGTTTCAAAATCTCTGTGAAAAAGCATCAGAGAAGCTTCCCCGTTTAGAATCCAGCATATCTCACTGAACCGAAGAAGTGGTAGTTAGAAGGGAGTTAGAGCTGCAAGCCGTTTGTTTTCGGAAATTAGACGCGAAATCACTTTGCAAATGCCGTCCAACAGGCTTGGAAAAGTGTGTTCTATATCCCTGCCAAACAGACGCCTCGGAGGTTGAGCTTTAGAAGCAAGTTTAACTCTAAGGGAGGAATCAGCAGAATGTGCCTCTCACATCTATCCGGTAGGAATTCAGGTTGGCAAGTTCTATTGGGAAGGCCATTGGCGCCTATATTGGAAACGGGTTTGGAAATTTCAGTTTCAAAATCTCTGTGAAAAAGCGTCAGAGAAGCTTCCCCGTTTAGAATCCAGCATATCTCACTGAACCGAAGAAGTGGTAATTAGAAGGGAGTTAGAGCTGCAAGCAGTTTGGTTTGGGAAATTAGACGCGAAATCAAACTGCAAATGCCTTCCAACAGGCTTGGAAAAGTGTGTTCTATATCTCTTCCAAATAGACTCCCAGGAGGTTGAGCTTTCAGAAGCTAGTTTAGCTCTAAAGGAGGAAGCAGGAGAATGTGCCTCTCACATCTAGCCTGTAGGAATTCAGGTTGGCAAGTTCTATGGGGAAGCCCATTGCTGCCTATGGTGGAAACGGCATGGGAGATTTCAGATTCAAAATCTCTGTGAAAAAGCGTCAGAGAAGCTTCTGCATTTAGAATCCAGCATATCTCACTGAACCGAAGAAGTGGTATTTAGAAGGGAGTTAGAGCTGCAAGCCGTTTGTTTTCGGAAATTAGACGCGAAATCACTTTGCAAATGCCTTCCAACAGGCTTGGAAAAGTGTGTTCTATATCTCTGCCAAACAGACTCCCCGGAGGTTGAGCTTTCAGAAGCTAGTTTAACTCTAAGGGAGGAAGCAGCAGAATGTGCCTCTCACATCTAGCCTGAAGGAATTCAGGTTGGCAAGTTCTATGGGGAAGCCCATTGGCGCCTACGTTGGAAACGGGTTTGGAAATTTCAGTTTCAAAATCTCTGTGAAACAGCATTAGAGAAGCTTCCCCGTTTAGAATCCAGCATATCTCACTGAACCGAAGAAGTGGTAGTTAGAAGGGAGTTAGAGCTGCAAGCAGTTTGGTTTGGGAAATTAGACGCGAAATCAAACTTCAAATGCCTTCCAACAGGCTTGGAAAAGTGTGTTCTATATCTCTGCCAAACAGACTCCCCGGAGGTTGAGCTTTCAGAAGCTAGTTTAACTCTAAGGGAGGAAGCAGCAGAATGTGCCTCTCACATCTAGCCTGTAGGAAGTCAGGTTGGCAAGTTCTATGGGGAAGCCCATTGGCGCCTACGTTGGAAACGGGTTTGGAAATTTCAGTTTCAAATTATCTGTGAAAAAGCGTCAGAGAAGCTTCCCCTTTTAGAATCCAGCATATCTCACTGAACCGAAGAGGTTGTAGGTAGAAGGGAGTTAGAGCTCCAAGCACTTTGGTTTCGGAAATTAGACGCGAAATCAAACTGCAAATGCCTACCAACAGGCTTGGAAAAGTGTGTTGTATATCTCTGCCAAACAGACTCCCCGGAAGTTGAGCTTTCAGAAGCAAGTTTAACTCTAAGGGAGGAAGCAGCAGAATGTGCCTCTCACATCTAGCCTGTAGGAATTCAGGTTGGCAAGTTCTACGGGGAAGCCCTTTGCTGCCTATGGTAGAAACGGCATGGGAGATTTCAGTTTCAAAATCTCTGTGAAAAAGCGTCAGAGAAGCTTCCCCGTTTAGAGTCCAGCATATCTCACTGAACCGAAGAAGTGGTAGTTAGAAGGGAGTTAGAGCTGCAAGCCGTTTGTTTTCGGAAATTAGACGCAAAATTACATTGCAAATGCCTTCCAACAGGCTTGGAAAAGTGTGTTCTATATCTCTGCCAAACAGACGCCTCGGAGGTTGAGCTTTAGAAGCAAGTTTAACTCTAAGGGAGGAATCAGCAGAATGTGCCTCTCACATCTATCCGGTAGGAATTCAGGTTGGCAAGTTCTACGGGGAAGCCCATTGGCGCCTATGTTGGAAACGGGTTTGGAAATTTCAGTTTCAAAATCTCTGTGAAAACGCGTCAGAGAAGCTTCCCCATGTAGAATCCAGCATATCTCACTGAACCGAAGAAGTGGTAGTTAGAAGGGAGTTAGAGCTGCAAGCAGTTTGGTTTGGGAAATTAGACGCGAAATCAAACTGCAAATGCCTTCCAACAGGCTTAGAAAAGTGTGTTCTATATCTCTGCCAAACAGACTCCCAGGAGGTTGAGATTTCAGAAGCTAGTTTAGCTCTAAAGGAGGAAGCAGCAGAATTTGCCTCTCACATCTACCCTGTAGGAATTCAGGTTGGCAAGTTCTATGGGGAAGCCCATTGCTGCCTATGGTGGAAACGGCATGGGAGATTTCAGATTCAAAATCTCTGTGAAAAAGCGTCAGAGAAGCTTCTGCATTTAGAATCCAGCATATCTCACTGAACCGAAGAAGTGGTATTTAGAAGGGAGTTAGAGCTGCAAGCCGTTTGTTTTCGGAAATTAGACGTGAAATCACTTTGCAAATGCCTTCCAACAGGCTTGGAAAAGTGTGTTCTATATCTCTGCCAAACAGACTCCCCGGAGGTTGAGCTTTCAGAAGCTAGTTTAAATCTAAGGGAGGAAGCAGCAGAATGTGCCTCCAACATCGAGCCTGTAGGAATTCAGGTTGGCAAGTTCTATGGGGAAGCCCATTGACGCCTACGTTGGAAACGGGTTTGGAAATTTCAGTTTCAAAATCTCTCTGAAAAAGCATCAGAGAAGCTTCCCCGTTTAGAATCCAGCATATCTCACTGAACCGAAGAAGTGGTAGTTAGAAGGGAGTTAGAGCTGCAAGCAGTTTGGTTTGGGAAATTAGACGCGAAATCAAACTTCAAATGCCTTCCAACAGGCTTGGAAAAGTGTGTTCTATATCTCTGCCGAACAGACTCCCCGGAGGTTGAGCTTTCATAAGCTAGTTTAACTCTAAGGGAGGAAGCAGCAGAATGTGCCTCTCACATCTAGCCCGTAGGAAGTCAGGTTGGCAAGTTCTATGGGGAAGCCCATTAGCGCCTACGTTGGAAACGGGTTTGGAAATTTCAGTTTCAAAATCTCTGTGAAAAAGCGTCAGAGAAGCTTCCCCTTTTAGAATCCAGCATATCTCACTGAACCGAAGAGGTTGTAGGTAGAAGGGAGTTAGAGCTCCAAACACTTCGGTTTCGGAAATTAGACGCGAAATCAAACTGCAAATGCCTACCAACAGGCTTGGAAAAGTGTGTTGTATATCTCTGCCAAACAGACTCCCCGGAAGTTGAGCTTTCAGAAGCAAGTTTAACTCTAAGGGAGGAAGCAGCAGAATGTGCCTCTCACATCTACCCTGTAGGAATTCAGGTTGGCAAGTTCTATGGGGAAGCCCATTGGCGCCTACGTTGGAAACGGGTTTGGAAATTTCAGTTTCAAAATCTCTGTGAAAAAGCGTCAGAAAAGCTTCCCCGTTTAGAATCCAGCATATCTCACTGAACCGAAGAAGTGGTAGTTAGAAGGGAGTTAGAGCAGCAAGCAGTTTGGTTTGGGAAATTAGATGCGAAATCACAATGCAAATGCCTTAAAACAGGCTTGGAAAAGTGTGTTCTATATCTCTGCCAAACACACTGCCCGGAGGTTGAGCTTTCAGAAGCTAGGTTAACTCTAAGGGAGGAAGCAGCAGAATGTGCATCTCACATATAGTCTGTTGGAATTCAGGTTGGCAAGTTCTATGGGGAAGCCCAGGAGCCTACGTTGGAAACGGGCTTGGAAATTTCAGTTTCAAAATCTCTGTGAAAAAGCGTCAGAGAAGCTTCTCCATTTAGAATCCAGCATATCTCACTGAACCGAAGAAGTGGTAGTTAGAAGGGAGTTCGAGCTGCAAGCAGTTTGGTTTGATAAATTAGACGCGAAATCACATTGCAAATGCCTTCCAACAGGCTTGGAAAAGTGTGCTCTATATCTCTGCCAAACAAACTGCCCGGAGGATGAGCTTTCAGAAGCTAGTTTAACTCTAAGTGAGGAAGCAGCAGAATGTGCCACTCACATCGAGCCTGTAGGAATTCAGGTTGGCAAGTTCTATGGGGAAGCCCATTGGCGCCTACGTTGGAAACGGGTTTGGAAATTTCAGTTTCAAAATCTCTGTGAAAAAGCATCAGAGAAGCTTCCCCGTTTAGAATCCAGCATATCTCACTGAACCGAAGAAGTGGTAGTTAGAAGGGAGTTAGAGCTGCAAGCAGTTTGGTTTGGGAAATTAGACGCGAAATCAAACTTCAAATGCCTTCCAACAGGCTTGGAAAAGTCTGTTGTATATCTCTGCCAAACAGACTCAACTGAAGTTGAGCTTTCAGAAGCAAGTTTAACTCTAAGGGAGGAAGTTGCAGAATGTGCCTCTCGCATCTAGCCTGTAGGAATTCAGGTTGGCAAGTTCTATGGGGAAGCCCTTTGCTGCCTATGGTAGAAACGGCATGGGAGATTTCAGTTTCAAAATCTCTGTGAAAAGCGTCAGAGAAGCTTCCCCGTTTAGAGTCCAGCATATCTCACTGAACCAAAGAAGTGGTAGTTAGAAGGGAGTTAGAGCTGCAAGCCGTTTGTTTTCGGAAATTAGACGCGAAATCACTTTGCAAATGCCTTCCAACAGGCTTGGAAAAGTGTGTTCTATATCTCTGCCAAACAGACGCCTCGGAGGTTGAGCTTTAGAAGCAAGTTTAACTCTAAGGGAGGAATCAGCAGAATGTGCCCCTCACATCTATCCGGTAGGAATTCAGGTTGGCAAGTTCTATGTGGAAGGCCATTGGCGCCTATATTGGAAACGGGTTTGGAAATTTCAGTTTCAAAATCTCTGTGAAAAAGCGTCAGAGAAGCTTCCCCGTTTAGAATCCAGCATATCTCACTGAACCGAAGAAGTGGTAATTAGAAGGGAGTTAGAGCTGCAAGCAGTTTGGTTTGGGAAATTAGACGCGAAATCAAACTGCAAATGCCTTCCAACAGGCTTGGAAAAGTGTGTTCTATATCTCTTCCAAATAGACTCCCAGGAGGTTGAGCTTTCAGAAGCTAGTTTAGCTCTAAAGGAGGAAGCAGGAGAATGTGCCTCTCACATCTAGCCTGTAGGAATTCAGGTTGGCAAGTTCTATGGGGAAGCCCATTGCTGCCTATGGTGGAAACGGCATGGGAGATTTCAGATTCAAAATCTCTGTGAAAAAGCGTCAGAGAAGCTTCTGCATTTAGAATCCAGCATATCTCACTGAACCGAAGAAGTGGTATTTAGAAGGGAGTTAGAGCTGCAAGCCGTTTGTTTTCGGAAATTAGACGCGAAATCACTTTGCAAATGCCTTCCAACAGGCTTGGAAAAGTGTGTTCTATATCTCTGCCAAACAGACTCCCCGGAGGTTGAGCTTTCAGAAGCTAGTTTAACTCTAAGGGAGGAAGCAGCAGAATGTGCCTCTCACATCTAGCCTGAAGGAATTCAGGTTGGCAAGTTCTATGGGGAAGCCCATTGGAGCGTACGTTGGAAATGGGGTTGGAAATTTCAGTTTCAAAATCTCTGTGAAAAAGCGTCAGAGAAGCTTCCCCGTTTAGAATCCAGCATATCTCACGGAACCGAAGAACTGGTAGTAAGAAGGGAGTTCGACCTGCAAGCAGTATGGTTTGGGAAATTAGGCGCGATATCACATTGCAAATGCCTTCCAACAGGATTGGAAAAGTGTGTTCTATATCTCTGCCAAACAGACTCCCCGGAGGTTGAGCTTTCAGAAGCTAGTTTAACTCTAAGGGAGGAAGCAGCAGAATGTGCCTCTCACATCTAGCCTGTAGGAAGTCAGGTTGGCAAGTTCTAAGGGGAAGCCCATTGGCGCCTACGTTGGAAACGGGTTTGGAAATTTCAGTTTCAAATTATCTGTGAAAAAGCGTCAGAGAAGCTTCCCCTTTTAGAATCCAGCATATCTCACTGAACCGAAGAGTTTGTAGGTAGAAGGGAGTTAGAGCTCCAAGCACTTTGGTTTCGGAAATTAGACGCGAAATCAAACTGCAAATGCCTACCAACAGGCTTGGAAAAGTGTGTTGTATATCTCTGCCAAACAGACTCCCCGGAGGTTGAGCTTACAGAAGCAAGTTTAACTCTAAGGGAGGAAGCAGCAGAATGTGCCTCTCACATCTAGCCTGTAGGAATTCAGGTTGGCAAGTTCTATGGGGAAGCCCATTGCTGCCTATGGTGGAAACGGCATGGGAGATTTCAGTTTCAAAATCTCTGTGAAAAAGCGTCAGAGAAGCTTCCCCGTTTAGAATCCAGCATATCTCACTGAACCGAAGAAGTTGTAGTTAGAAGGGAGTTAGAGCAGCAAGCAGTTTGGATTGGCAAATTAGATGCGAAATCACAATGCAAATGCCTTAAAACAGGCTTGGAAAAGTGTGTTCTATATCTCTGCCAAACACACTGCCCGGAGGTTGAGCTTTCAGAAGCTAGTTTAACTCTAAGGGAGGAAGCAGCAGAATGTGCATCTCACATATAGTCTGTAGGAATTCAGGTTGGCAAGTTCTATGGGGAAGCCCAGGAGCCTACGTTGGAAACGGGTTTGGAAATTTCAGTTTCAAAATCTCTCTGAAAAAGCATCAGAGAAGCTTCCCCGTTTAGAATCCAGCATATCTCACTGAACCGAAGAAGTGGTAGTTAGAAGGGAGTTAGAGCTGCAAGCAGTTTGGTTTGGGAAATTAGACGCGAAATCAAACTTCAAATGCCTTCCAACAGGCTTGGAAAAGTGTGTTCTATATCTCTGCCGAACAGACTCCCCGGAGGTTGAGCTTTCAGAAGCTAGTTTAACTCTAAGGGAGGAAGCAGCAGAATGTGCCTCTCACATCTAGCCCGTAGGAAGTCAGGTTGGCAAGTTCTATGGGGAAGCCCATTGGCGCCTACGTTGGAAACGGGTTTGGAAATTTCAGTTTCAAAATCTCTGTGAAAAAGCGTCAGAGAAGCTTCCCCTTTTAGAATCCAGCATATCTCACTGAACCGAAGAGGTTGTAGGTAGAAGGGAGTTAGAGCTCCAAGCACTTTGGTTTCGGAAATTAGACGTGAAATCAAACTGCAAATGCCTACCAACAGGCTTGGAAAAGTGTGTTGTATATCTCTGCCAAACAGACTCCCCGGAAGTTGAGCTTTCAGAAGCAAGTTTAACTCTAAGGGAGGAAGCAGCAGAATGTGCCGCTCACATCTACCCTGTAGGAATTCAGGTTGGCAAGTTCTATGGGGAAGCCCATTGGCGCCTACGTTGGAAACGGGTTTGGAAATTTCAGTTTCAAAATCTCTGTGAAAAAGCGTCAGAGAAGCTTCCCCGTTTAGAATCCAGCATATCTCACTGAACCGAAGAAGTGGTAGTTAGAAGGGAGTTAGAGCAGCAAGCAGTTTGGTTTGGGAAATTAGATGCGAAATCACAATGCAAATGCCTTAAAACAGGCTTGGAAAAGTGTGTTCTATATCTCTGCCAAACACACTGCCCGGAGGATGAGCTTTCAGAAGCTAGTTTAACTCTAAGTGAGGAAGCAGCAGAATGTGCCACTCACATCGAGCCTGTAGGAATTCAGGTTGGCAAGTTCTATGGGGAAGCCCATTGGCGCCTACGTTGGAAACGGGTTTGGAAATTTCAGTTTCAAAATCTCTGTGAAAAAGCATCAGAGAAGCTTCCCCGTTTAGAATCCAGCATATCTCACTGAACCGAAGAAGTGGTAGTTAGAAGGGAGTTAGAGCTGCAAGCCGTTTGTTTTCGGAAATTAGACGCGAAATCACTTTGCAAATGCCTTCCAACAGGCTTGGAAAAGTGTGTTCTATATCCCTGCCAAACAGACGCCTCGGAGGTTGAGCTTTAGAAGCAAGTTTAACTCTAAGGGAGGAATCAGCAGAATGTGCCTCTCACATCTATCCGGTAGGAATTCAGGTTGGCAAGTTCTATTGGGAAGGCCATTGGCGCCTATATTGGAAACGGGTTTGGAAATTTCAGTTTCAAAATCTCTGTGAAAAAGCGTCAGAGAAGCTTCCCCGTTTAGAATCCAGCATATCTCACTGAACCGAAGAAGTGGTAATTAGAAGGGAGTTAGAGCTGCAAGCAGTTTGGTTTGGGAAATTAGACGCGAAATCAAACTGCAAATGCCTTCCAACAGGCTTGGAAAAGTGTGTTCTATATCTCTTCCAAATAGACTCCCAGGAGGTTGAGCTTTCAGAAGCTAGTTTAGCTCTAAAGGAGGAAGCAGGAGAATGTGCCTCTCACATCTAGCCTGTAGGAATTCAGGTTGGCAAGTTCTATGGGGAAGCCCATTGCTGCCTATGGTGGAAACGGCATGGGAGATTTCAGATTCAAAATCTCTGTGAAAAAGCGTCAGAGAAGCTTCTGCATTTAGAATCCAGCATATCTCACTGAACCGAAGAAGTGGTATTTAGAAGGGAGTTAGAGCTGCAAGCCGTTTGTTTTCGGAAATTAGACGCGAAATCACTTTGCAAATGCCTTCCAACAGGCTTGGAAAAGTGTGTTCTATATCTCTGCCAAACAGACTCCCCGGAGGTTGAGCTTTCAGAAGCTAGTTTAACTCTAAGGGAGGAAGCAGCAGAATGTGCCTCTCACATCTAGCCTGAAGGAATTCAGGTTGGCAAGTTCTATGGGGAAGCCCATTGGCGCCTACGTTGGAAACGGGTTTGGAAATTTCAGTTTCAAAATCTCTGTGAAACAGCATTAGAGAAGCTTCCCCGTTTAGAATCCAGCATATCTCACTGAACCGAAGAAGTGGTAGTTAGAAGGGAGTTAGAGCTGCAAGCAGTTTGGTTTGGGAAATTAGACGCGAAATCAAACTTCAAATGCCTTCCAACAGGCTTGGAAAAGTGTGTTCTATATCTCTGCCAAACAGACTCCCCGGAGGTTGAGCTTTCAGAAGCTACTTTAACTCTAAGGGAGGAAGCAGCAGAATGTGCCTCTCACATCTAGCCTGTAGGAAGTCAGGTTGGCAAGTTCTATGGGGAAGCCCATTGGCGCCTACGTTGGAAACGGGTTTGGAAATTTCAGTTTCAAATTATCTGTGAAAAAGCGTCAGAGAAGCTTCCCCTTTTAGAATCCAGCATATCTCACTGAACCGAAGAGGTTGTAGGTAGAAGGGAGTTAGAGCTCCAAGCACTTTGGTTTCGGAAATTAGACGCGAAATCAAACTGCAAATGCCTACCAACAGGCTTGGAAAAGTGTGTTGTATATCTCTGCCAAACAGACTCCCCGGAAGTTGAGCTTTCAGAAGCAAGTTTAACTCTAAGGGAGGAAGCAGCAGAATGTGCCTCTCACATCTAGCCTGTAGGAATTCAGGTTGGCAAGTTCTACGGGGAAGCCCTTTGCTGCCTATGGTAGAAACGGCATGGGAGATTTCAGTTTCAAAATCTCTGTGAAAAAGCGTCAGAGAAGCTTCCCCGTTTAGAGTCCAGCATATCTCACTGAACCGAAGAAGTGGTAGTTAGAAGGGAGTTAGAGCTGCAAGCCGTTTGTTTTCGGAAATTAGACGCAAAATTACATTGCAAATGCCTTCCAACAGGCTTGGAAAAGTGTGTTCTATATCTCTGCCAAACAGACGCCTCGGAGGTTGAGCTTTAGAAGCAAGTTTAACTCTAAGGGAGGAATCAGCAGAATGTGCCTCTCACATCTATCCGGTAGGAATTCAGGTTGGCAAGTTCTACGGGGAAGCCCATTGGCGCCTATGTTGGAAACGGGTTTGGAAATTTCAGTTTCAAAATCTCTGTGAAAACGCGTCAGAGAAGCTTCCCCATGTAGAATCCAGCATATCTCACTGAACCGAAGAAGTGGTAGTTAGAAGGGAGTTAGAGCTGCAAGCAGTTTGGTTTGGGAAATTAGATGCGAAATCAAACTGCAAATGCCTTCCAACAGGCTTGGAAAAGTGTGTTCTATATCTCTGCCAAACAGACTCCCAGGAGGTTGAGATTTCAGAAGCTAGTTTAGCTCTAAAGGAGGAAGCAGCAAAATTTGCCTCTCACATCTACCCTGTAGGAATTCAGGTTGGCAAGTTCTATGGGGAAGCCCATTGCTGCCTATGGTGGAAACGGCATGGGAGATTTCAGATTCAAAATCTCTGTGAAAAAGCGTCAGAGAAGCTTCTGCATTTAGAATCCAGCATATCTCACTGAACCGAAGAAGTGGTATTTAGAAGGGAGTTAGAGCTGCAAGCCGTTTGTTTTCGGAAATTAGACGTGAAATCACTTTGCAAATGCCTTCCAACAGGCTTGGAAAAGTGTGTTCTATATCTCTGCCAAACAGACTCCCCGGAGGTTGAGCTTTCAGAAGCTAGTTTAAATCTAAGGGAGGAAGCAGCAGAATGTGCCTCCAACATCGAGCCTGTAGGAATTCAGGTTGGCAAGTTCTATGGGGAAGCCCATTGACGCCTACGTTGGAAACGGGTTTGGAAATTTCAGTTTCAAAATCTCTCTGAAAAAGCATCAGAGAAGCTTCCCCGTTTAGAATCCAGCATATCTCACTGAACCGAAGAAGTGGTAGTTAGATGGGAGTTAGAGCTGCAAGCAGTTTGGTTTGGGAAATTAGACGCGAAATCAAACTTCAAATGCCTTCCAACAGGCTTGGAAAAGTGTGTTCTATATCTCTGCCGAACAGACTCCCCGGAGGTTGAGCTTTCAGAAGCTAGTTTAACTCTAAGGGAGGAAGCAGCAGAATGTGCCTCTCACATCTAGCCCGTAGGAAGTCAGGTTGGCAAGTTCTATGGGGAAGCCCATTAGCGCCTACGTTGGAAACGGGTTTGGAAATTTCAGTTTCAAAATCTCTGTGAAAAAGCGTCAGAGAAGCTTCCCCTTTTAGAATCCAGCATATCTCACTGAACCGAAGAGGTTGTAGGTAGAAGGGAGTTAGAGCTCCAAGCACTTCGGTTTCGGAAATTAGACGCGAAATCAAACTGCAAATGCCTACCAACAGGCTTGGAAAAGTGTGTTGTATATCTCTGCCAAACAGACTCCCCGGAAGTTGAGCTTTCAGAAGCAAGTTTAACTCTAAGGGAGGAAGCAGCAGAATGTGCCTCTCACATCTACCCTGTAGGAATTCAGGTTGGCAAGTTCTATGGGGAAGCCCATTGGCGCCTACGTTGGAAACGGGTTTGGAAATTTCAGTTTCAAAATCTCTGTGAAAAAGCGTCAGAGAAGCTTCCCCGTTTAGAATCCAGCATATCTCACTGAACCGAAGAAGTGGTAGTTAGAAGGGAGTTAGAGCAGCAAGCAGTTTGGTTTGGGAAATTAGATGCGAAATCACAATGCAAATGCCTTAAAACAGGCTTGGAAAAGTGTGTTCTATATCTCTGCCAAACACACTGCCCGGAGGTTGAGCTTTCAGAAGCTAGGTTAACTCTAAGGGAGGAAGCAGCAGAATGTGCCTCTCACATCTAGCCTGTAGGAATTCAGGTTGGCAAGTTCCATGGGGAAGCCCATTGGCGCCTACGTTGGAAACGGGTTTGGAAATTTCAGTTTCAAAATCTCTGTGAAAAAGCATCAGAGAAGCTTCTGCGTTTAGAATCCAGCATATCTCACTGAACCTAAGAAGTGGTAGTTAGAATGGAGTTAGAGCTGCAAGCAGTTTGGTTTGGGAAATTAGACGAGAAATCACACTGCAAATGCCTACCAACAGGCTTGGAAAAGTGTGCTCTATATCTCTGCCAAACACACTGCCCGGAGGATGAGCTTTCAGAAGCTAGTTTAACTCTAAGGGAGGAAGCAGCAGAATGTGCCTCTCACTTCGAGCCTGTAGGAATTCAGGTTGGCAAGTTCTATGGGGAAGCCCATTGGCGCCTACGTTGGAAACGGGTTTGGAAATTTCAGTTTCAAAATCTCTGTGAAACAGCATCAGAGAAGCTTCCCCGTTTAGAATCCAGCATATCTCACTGAACCGAAGAAGTGGTAGTTAGAAGGGAGTTAGAGCTGCAAGCAGTTTGGTTTGGGAAATTAGACGCGAAATCAAACTTCAAATGCCTTCCAACAGGATTGGAAAAGTGTGTTCTATATCTCTGCCAAACAGACTCCCCGGAGGTTGAGCTTTCAGAAGCTAGTTTAACTCTAAGGGAGGAAGCAGCAGAATGTGCCTCTCACATCTAGCCTGTAGGAAGTCAGGTTGGCAAGTTCTAAGGGGAAGCCCATTGGCGCCTACGTTGGAAACGGGTTTGGAAATTTCAGTTTCAAATTATCTGTGAAAAAGCGTCAGAGAAGCTTCCCCTTTTAGAATCCAGCATATCTCACTGAACCGAAGAGTTTGTAGGTAGAAGGGAGTTAGAGCTCCAAGCACTTTGGTTTCGGAAATTAGACGCGAAATCAAACTGCAAATGCCTACCAACAGGCTTGGAAAAGTGTGTTGTATATCTCTGCCAAACAGACTCCCCGGAGGTTGAGCTTACAGAAGCAAGTTTAACTCTAAGGGAGGAAGCAGCAGAATGTGCCTCTCACATCTAGCCTGTAGGAATTCAGGTTGGCAAGTTCTATGGGGAAGCCCATTGCTGCCTATGGTGGAAACGGCATGGGAGATTTCAGTTTCAAAATCTCTGTGAAAAAGCGTCAGAGAAGCTTCCCCGTTTAGAATCCAGCATATCTCACTGAACCGAAGAAGTTGTAGTTAGAAGGGAGTTAGAGCAGCAAGCAGTTTGGATTGGCAAATTAGATGCGAAATCACAATGCAAATGCCTTAAAACAGGCTTGGAAAAGTGTGTTCTATATCTCTGCCAAACACACTGCCCGGAGGTTGAGCTTTCAGAAGCTAGTTTAACTCTAAGGGAGGAAGCAGCAGAATGTGCATCTCACATATAGTCTGTAGGAATTCAGGTTGGCAAGTTCTATGGGGAAGCCCAGGAGCCTACGTTGGAAACGGGTTTGGAAATTTCAGTTTCAAAATCTCTCTGAAAAAGCATCAGAGAAGCTTCCCCGTTTAGAATCCAGCATATCTCACTGAACCGAAGAAGTGGTAGTTAGAAGGGAGTTAGAGCTGCAAGCAGTTTGGTTTGGGAAATTAGACGCGAAATCAAACTTCAAATGCCTTCCAACAGGCTTGGAAAAGTGTGTTCTATATCTCTGCCGAACAGACTCCCCGGAGGTTGAGCTTTCAGAAGCTAGTTTAACTCTAAGGGAGGAAGCAGCAGAATGTGCCTCTCACATCTAGCCCGTAGGAAGTCAGGTTGGCAAGTTCTATGGGGAAGCCCATTGGCGCCTACGTTGGAAACGGGTTTGGAAATTTCAGTTTCAAAATCTCTGTGAAAAAGCGTCAGAGAAGCTTCCCCTTTTAGAATCCAGCATATCTCACTGAACCGAAGAGGTTGTAGGTAGAAGGGAGTTAGAGCTCCAAGCACTTTGGTTTCGGAAATTAGACGTGAAATCAAACTGCAAATGCCTACCAACAGGCTTGGAAAAGTGTGTTGTATATCTCTGCCAAACAGACTCCCCGGAAGTTGAGCTTTCAGAAGCAAGTTTAACTCTAAGGGAGGAAGCAGCAGAATGTGCCGCTCACATCTACCCTGTAGGAATTCAGGTTGGCAAGTTCTATGGGGAAGCCCATTGGCGCCTACGTTGGAAACGGGTTTGGAAATTTCAGTTTCAAAATCTCTGTGAAAAAGCGTCAGAGAAGCTTCCCCGTTTAGAATCCAGCATATCTCACTGAACCGAAGAAGTGGTAGTTAGAAGGGAGTTAGAGCAGCAAGCAGTTTGGTTTGGGAAATTAGATGCGAAATCACAATGCAAATGCCTTAAAACAGGCTTGGAAAAGTGTGTTCTATATCTCTGCCAAACACACTGCCCGGAGGATGAGCTTTCAGAAGCTAGTTTAACTCTAAGTGAGGAAGCAGCAGAATGTGCCACTCACATCGAGCCTGTAGGAATTCAGGTTGGCAAGTTCTATGGGGAAGCCCATTGGCGCCTACGTTGGAAACGGGTTTGGAAATTTCAGTTTCAAAATCTCTGTGAAAAAGCATCAGAGAAGCTTCCCCGTTTAGAATCCAGCATATCTCACTGAACCGAAGAAGTGGTAGTTAGAAGGGAGTTAGAGCTGCAAGCCGTTTGTTTTCGGAAATTAGACGCGAAATCACTTTGCAAATGCCTTCCAACAGGCCTGGAAAAGTGTGTTCTATATCCCTGCCAAACAGACGCCTCGGAGGTTGAGCTTTAGAAGCAAGTTTAACTCTAAGGGAGGAATCAGCAGAATGTGCCTCTCACATCTATCCGGTAGGAATTCAGGTTGGCAAGTTCTATTGGGAAGGCCATTGGCGCCTATATTGGAAACGGGTTTGGAAATTTCAGTTTCAAAATCTCTGTGAAAAAGCGTCAGAGAAGCTTCCCCGTTTAGAATCCAGCATATCTCACTGAACCGAAGAAGTGGTAATTAGAAGGGAGTTAGAGCTGCAAGCAGTTTGGTTTGGGAAATTAGACGCGAAATCAAACTGCAAATGCCTTCCAACAGGCTTGGAAAAGTGTGTTCTATATCTCTTCCAAATAGACTCCCAGGAGGTTGAGCTTTCAGAAGCTAGTTTAGCTCTAAAGGAGGAAGCAGGAGAATGTGCCTCTCACATCTAGCCTGTAGGAATTCAGGTTGGCAAGTTCTATGGGGAAGCCCATTGCTGCCTATGGTGGAAACGGCATGGGAGATTTCAGATTCAAAATCTCTGTGAAAAAGCGTCAGAGAAGCTTCTGCATTTAGAATCCAGCATATCTCACTGAACCGAAGAAGTGGTATTTAGAAGGGAGTTAGAGCTGCAAGCCGTTTGTTTTCGGAAATTAGACGCGAAATCACTTTGCAAATGCCTTCCAACAGGCTTGGAAAAGTGTGTTCTATATCTCTGCCAAACAGACTCCCCGGAGGTTGAGCTTTCAGAAGCTAGTTTAACTCTAAGGGAGGAAGCAGCAGAATGTGCCTCTCACATCTAGCCTGAAGGAATTCAGGTTGGCAAGTTCTATGGGGAAGCCCATTGGCGCCTACGTTGGAAACGGGTTTGGAAATTTCAGTTTCAAAATCTCTGTGAAACAGCATTAGAGAAGCTTCCCCGTTTAGAATCCAGCATATCTCACTGAACCGAAGAAGTGGTAGTTAGAAGGGAGTTAGAGCTGCAAGCAGTTTGGTTTGGGAAATTAGACGCGAAATCAAACTTCAAATGCCTTCCAACAGGCTTGGAAAAGTGTGTTCTATATCTCTGCCAAACAGACTCCCCGGAGGTTGAGCTTTCAGAAGCTACTTTAACTCTAAGGGAGGAAGCAGCAGAATGTGCCTCTCACATCTAGCCTGTAGGAAGTCAGGTTGGCAAGTTCTATGGGGAAGCCCATTGGCGCCTACGTTGGAAACGGGTTTGGAAATTTCAGTTTCAAATTATCTGTGAAAAAGCGTCAGAGAAGCTTCCCCTTTTAGAATCCAGCATATCTCACTGAACCGAAGAGGTTGTAGGTAGAAGGGAGTTAGAGCTCCAAGCACTTTGGTTTCGGAAATTAGACGCGAAATCAAACTGCAAATGCCTACCAACAGGCTTGGAAAAGTGTGTTGTATATCTCTGCCAAACAGACTCCCCGGAAGTTGAGCTTTCAGAAGCAAGTTTAACTCTAAGGGAGGAAGCAGCAGAATGTGCCTCTCACATCTAGCCTGTAGGAATTCAGGTTGGCAAGTTCTACGGGGAAGCCCTTTGCTGCCTATGGTAGAAACGGCATGGGAGATTTCAGTTTCAAAATCTCTGTGAAAAAGCGTCAGAGAAGCTTCCCCGTTTAGAGTCCAGCATATCTCACTGAACCGAAGAAGTGGTAGTTAGAAGGGAGTTAGAGCTGCAAGCCGTTTGTTTTCGGAAATTAGACGCAAAATTACATTGCAAATGCCTTCCAACAGGCTTGGAAAAGTGTGTTCTATATCTCTGCCAAACAGACGCCTCGGAGGTTGAGCTTTAGAAGCAAGTTTAACTCTAAGGGAGGAATCAGCAGAATGTGCCTCTCACATCTATCCGGTAGGAATTCAGGTTGGCAAGTTCTACGGGGAAGCCCATTGGCGCCTATGTTGGAAACGGGTTTGGAAATTTCAGTTTCAAAATCTCTGTGAAAACGCGTCAGAGAAGCTTCCCCATGTAGAATCCAGCATATCTCACTGAACCGAAGAAGTGGTAGTTAGAAGGGAGTTAGAGCTGCAAGCAGTTTGGTTTGGGAAATTAGATGCGAAATCAAACTGCAAATGCCTTCCAACAGGCTTGGAAAAGTGTGTTCTATATCTCTGCCAAACAGACTCCCAGGAGGTTGAGATTTCAGAAGCTAGTTTAGCTCTAAAGGAGGAAGCAGCAGAATTTGCCTCTCACATCTACCCTGTAGGAATTCAGGTTGGCAAGTTCTATGGGGAAGCCCATTGCTGCCTATGGTGGAAACGGCATGGGAGATTTCAGATTCAAAATCTCTGTGAAAAAGCGTCAGAGAAGCTTCTGCATTTAGAATCCAGCATATCTCACTGAACCGAAGAAGTGGTATTTAGAAGGGAGTTAGAGCTGCAAGCCGTTTGTTTTCGGAAATTAGACGTGAAATCACTTTGCAAATGCCTTCCAACAGGCTTGGAAAAGTGTGTTCTATATCTCTGCCAAACAGACTCCCCGGAGGTTGAGCTTTCAGAAGCTAGTTTAAATCTAAGGGAGGAAGCAGCAGAATGTGCCTCCAACATCGAGCCTGTAGGAATTCAGGTTGGCAAGTTCTATGGGGAAGCCCATTGACGCCTACGTTGGAAACGGGTTTGGAAATTTCAGTTTCAAAATCTCTCTGAAAAAGCATCAGAGAAGCTTCCCCGTTTAGAATCCAGCATATCTCACTGAACCGAAGAAGTGGTAGTTAGAAGGGAGTTAGAGCTGCAAGCAGTTTGGTTTGGGAAATTAGACGCGAAATCAAACTTCAAATGCCTTCCAACAGGCTTGGAAAAGTGTGTTCTATATCTCTGCCGAACAGACTCCCCGGAGGTTGAGCTTTCAGAAGCTAGTTTAACTCTAAGGGAGGAAGCAGCAGAATGTGCCTCTCACATCTAGCCCGTAGGAAGTCAGGTTGGCAAGTTCTATGGGGAAGCCCATTAGCGCCTACGTTGGAAACGGGTTTGGAAATTTCAGTTTCAAAATCTCTGTGAAAAAGCGTCAGAGAAGCTTCCCCTTTTAGAATCCAGCATATCTCACTGAACCGAAGAGGTTGTAGGTAGAAGGGAGTTAGAGCTCCAAGCACTTCGGTTTCGGAAATTAGACGCGAAATCAAACTGCAAATGCCTACCAACAGGCTTGGAAAAGTGTGTTGTATATCTCTGCCAAACAGACTCCCCGGAAGTTGAGCTTTCAGAAGCAAGTTTAACTCTAAGGGAGGAAGCAGCAGAATGTGCCTCTCACATCTACCCTGTAGGAATTCAGGTTGGCAAGTTCTATGGGGAAGCCCATTGGCGCCTACGTTGGAAACGGGTTTGGAAATTTCAGTTTCAAAATCTCTGTGAAAAAGCGTCAGAGAAGCTTCCCCGTTTAGAATCCAGCATATCTCACTGAACCGAAGAAGTGGTAGTTAGAAGGGAGTTAGAGCAGCAAGCAGTTTGGTTTGGGAAATTAGATGCGAAATCACAATGCAAATGCCTTAAAACAGGCTTGGAAAAGTGTGTTCTATATCTCTGCCAAACACACTGCCCGGAGGTTGAGCTTTCAGAAGCTAGGTTAACTCTAAGGGAGGAAGCAGCAGAATGTGCATCTCACATATAGTCTGTTGGAATTCAGGTTGGCAAGTTCTATGGGGAAGCCCAGGAGCCTACGTTGGAAACGGGCTTGGAAATTTCAGTTTCAAAATCTCTGTGAAAAAGCGTCAGAGAAGCTTCTCCATTTAGAATCCAGCATATCTCACTGAACCGAAGAAGTGGTAGTTAGAAGGGAGTTCGAGCTGCAAGCAGTTTGGTTTGATAAATTAGACGCGAAATCACATTGCAAATGCCTTCCAACAGGCTTGGAAAAGTGTGCTCTATATCTATGCCAAACAAACTGCCCGGAGGATGAGCTTTCAGAAGCTAGTTTAACTCTAAGTGAGGAAGCAGCAGAATGTGCCACTCACATCGAGCCTGTAGGAATACAGGTTGGCAAGTTCTATGGGGAAGCCCATTGGCGCCTACGTTGGAAACGGGTTTGGAAATTTCAGTTTCAAAATCTCTGTGAAAAAGCATCAGAGGAGCTTCCCCGTTTAGAATCCAGCATATCTCACTGAACCGAAGAAGTGGTAGTTAGAAGGGAGTTAGAGCTGCAAGCAGTTTGGTTTGGGAAATTAGACGCGAAATCAAACTTCAAATGCCTTCCAACAGGCTTGGAAAAGTCTGTTGTATATCTCTGCCAAACAGACTCAACTGAAGTTGAGCTTTCAGAAGCAAGTTTAACTCTAAGGGAGGAAGTTGCAGAATGTGCCTCTCACATCTAGCCTGTAGGAATTCAGGTTGGCAAGTTCTATGGGGAAGCCCTTTGCTGCCTATGGTAGAAACGGCATGGGAGATTTCAGTTTCAAAATCTCTGTGAAAAGCGTCAGAGAAGCTTCCCCGTTTAGAGTCCAGCATATCTCACTGAACCGAAGAAGTGGTAGTTAGAAGGGAGTTAGAGCTGCAAGCCGTTTGTTTTCGGAAATTAGACGCGAAATCACTTTGCAAATGCCTTCCAACAGGCTTGGAAAAGTGTGTTCTATATCTCTGCCAAACAGACGCCTCGGAGGTTGAGCTTTAGAAGCAAGTTTAACTCTAAGGGAGGAATCAGCAGAATGTGCCCCTCACATCTATCCGGTAGGAATTCAGGTTGGCAAGTTCTATGTGGAAGGCCATTGGCGCCTATATTGGAAACGGGTTTGGAAATTTCAGTTTCAAAATCTCTGTGAAAAAGCGTCAGAGAAGCTTCCCCGTTTAGAATCCAGCATATCTCACTGAACCGAAGAAGTGGTAATTAGAAGGGAGTTAGAGCTGCAAGCAGTTTGGTTTGGGAAATTAGACGCGAAATCAAACTGCAAATGCCTTCCAACAGGCTTGGAAAAGTGTGTTCTATATCTCTTCCAAATAGACTCCCAGGAGGTTGAGCTTTCAGAAGCTAGTTTAGCTCTAAAGGAGGAAGCAGGAGAATGTGCCTCTCACATCTAGCCTGTAGGAATTCAGGTTGGCAAGTTCTATGGGGAAGCCCATTGCTGCCTATGGTGGAAACGGCATGGGAGATTTCAGATTCAAAATCTCTGTGAAAAAGCGTCAGAGAAGCTTCTGCATTTAGAATCCAGCATATCTCACTGAACCGAAGAAGTGGTATTTAGAAGGGAGTTAGAGCTGCAAGCCGTTTGTTTTCGGAAATTAGACGCGAAATCACTTTGCAAATGCCTTCCAACAGGCTTGGAAAAGTGTGTTCTATATCTCTGCCAAACAGACTCCCCGGAGGTTGAGCTTTCAGAAGCTAGTTTAACTCTAAGGGAGGAAGCAGCAGAATGTGCCTCTCACATCTAGCCTGAAGGAATTCAGGTTGGCAAGTTCTATGGGGAAGCCCATTGGCGCCTACGTTGGAAACGGGTTTGGAAATTTCAGTTTCAAAATCTCTGTGAAACAGCATTAGAGAAGCTTCCCCGTTTAGAATCCAGCATATCTCACTGAACCGAAGAAGTGGTAGTTAGAAGGGAGTTAGAGCTGCAAGCAGTTTGGTTTGGGAAATTAGACGCGAAATCAAACTTCAAATGCCTTCCAACAGGCTTGGAAAAGTGTGTTCTATATCTCTGCCAAACAGACTCCCCGGAGGTTGAGCTTTCAGAAGCTACTTTAACTCTAAGGGAGGAAGCAGCAGAATGTGCCTCTCACATCTAGCCTGTAGGAAGTCAGGTTGGCAAGTTCTATGGGGAAGCCCATTGGCGCCTACGTTGGAAACGGGTTTGGAAATTTCAGTTTCAAATTATCTGTGAAAAAGCGTCAGAGAAGCTTCCCCTTTTAGAATCCAGCATATCTCACTGAACCGAAGAGGTTGTAGGTAGAAGGGAGTTAGAGCTCCAAGCACTTTGGTTTCGGAAATTAGACGCGAAATCAAACTGCAAATGCCTACCAACAGGCTTGGAAAAGTGTGTTGTATATCTCTGCCAAACAGACTCCCCGGAAGTTGAGCTTTCAGAAGCAAGTTTAACTCTAAGGGAGGAAGCAGCAGAATGTGCCTCTCACATCTAGCCTGTAGGAATTCAGGTTGGCAAGTTCTACGGGGAAGCCCTTTGCTGCCTATGGTAGAAACGGCATGGGAGATTTCAGTTTCAAAATCTCTGTGAAAAAGCGTCAGAGAAGCTTCCCCGTTTAGAGTCCAGCATATCTCACTGAACCGAAGAAGTGGTAGTTAGAAGGGAGTTAGAGCTGCAAGCCGTTTGTTTTCGGAAATTAGACGCAAAATTACATTGCAAATGCCTTCCAACAGGCTTGGAAAAGTGTGTTCTATATCTCTGCCAAACAGACGCCTCGGAGGTTGAGCTTTAGAAGCAAGTTTAACTCTAAGGGAGGAATCAGCAGAATGTGCCTCTCACATCTATCCGGTAGGAATTCAGGTTGGCAAGTTCTACGGGGAAGCCCATTGGCGCCTATGTTGGAAACGGGTTTGGAAATTTCAGTTTCAAAATCTCTGTGAAAAAGCGTCAGAGAAGCTTCCCCATGTAGAATCCAGCATATCTCACTGAACCGAAGAAGTGGTAGTTAGAAGGGAGTTAGAGCTGCAAGCAGTTTGGTTTGGGAAATTAGACGCGAAATCAAACTGCAAATGCCTTCCAACAGGCTTGGAAAAGTGTGTTCTATATCTCTGCCAAACAGACTCCCAGGAGGTTGAGATTTCAGAAGCTAGTTTAGCTCTAAAGGAGGAAGCAGCAGAATTTGCCTCTCACATCTACCCTGTAGGAATTCAGGTTGGCAAGTTCTATGGGGAAGCCCATTGCTGCCTATGGTGGAAACGGCATGGGAGATTTCAGATTCAAAATCTCTGTGAAAAAGCGTCAGAGAAGCTTCTGCATTTAGAATCCAGCATATCTCACTGAACCGAAGAAGTGGTATTTAGAAGGGAGTTAGAGCTGCAAGCCGTTTGTTTTCGGAAATTAGACGTGAAATCACTTTGCAAATGCCTTCCAACAGGCTTGGAAAAGTGTGTTCTATATCTCTGCCAAACAGACTCCCCGGAGGTTGAGCTTTCAGAAGCTAGTTTAAATCTAAGGGAGGAAGCAGCAGAATGTGCCTCCAACATCGAGCCTGTAGGAATTCAGGTTGGCAAGTTCTATGGGGAAGCCCATTGACGCCTACGTTGGAAACGGGTTTGGAAATTTCAGTTTCAAAATCTCTCTGAAAAAGCATCAGAGAAGCTTCCCCGTTTAGAATCCAGCATATCTCACTGAACCGAAGAAGTGGTAGTTAGAAGGGAGTTAGAGCTGCAAGCAGTTTGGTTTGGGAAATTAGACGCGAAATCAAACTTCAAATGCCTTCCAACAGGCTTGGAAAAGTGTGTTCTATATCTCTGCCGAACAGACTCCCCGGAGGTTGAGCTTTCAGAAGCTAGTTTAACTCTAAGGGAGGAAGCAGCAGAATGTGCCTCTCACATCTAGCCCGTAGGAAGTCAGGTTGGCAAGTTCTATGGGGAAGCCCATTAGCGCCTACGTTGGAAACGGGTTTGGAAATTTCAGTTTCAAAATCTCTGTGAAAAAGCGTCAGAGAAGCTTCCCCTTTTAGAATCCAGCATATCTCACTGAACCGAAGAGGTTGTAGGTAGAAGGGAGTTAGAGCTCCAAGCACTTCGGTTTCGGAAATTAGACGCGAAATCAAACTGCAAATGCCTACCAACAGGCTTGGAAAAGTGTGTTGTATATCTCTGCCAAACAGACTCCCCGGAAGTTGAGCTTTCAGAAGCAAGTTTAACTCTAAGGGAGGAAGCAGCAGAATGTGCCTCTCACATCTACCCTGTAGGAATTCAGGTTGGCAAGTTCTATGGGGAAGCCCATTGGCGCCTACGTTGGAAACGGGTTTGGAAATTTCAGTTTCAAAATCTCTGTGAAAAAGCGTCAGAGAAGCTTCCCCGTTTAGAATCCAGCATATCTCACTGAACCGAAGAAGTGGTAGTTAGAAGGGAGTTAGAGCAGCAAGCAGTTTGGTTTGGGAAATTAGATGCGAAATCACAATGCAAATGCCTTAAAACAGGCTTGGAAAAGTGTGTTCTATATCTCTGCCAAACACACTGCCCGGAGGTTGAGCTTTCAGAAGCTAGGTTAACTCTAAGGGAGGAAGCAGCAGAATGTGCATCTCACATATAGTCTGTTGGAATTCAGGTTGGCAAGTTCTATGGGGAAGCCCAGGAGCCTACGTTGGAAACGGGCTTGGAAATTTCAGTTTCAAAATCTCTGTGAAAAAGCGTCAGAGAAGCTTCTCCATTTAGAATCCAGCATATCTCACTGAACCGAAGAAGTGGTAGTTAGAAGGGAGTTCGAGCTGCAAGCAGTTTGGTTTGATAAATTAGACGCGAAATCACATTGCAAATGCCTTCCAACAGGCTTGGAAAAGTGTGCTCTATATCTATGCCAAACAAACTGCCCGGAGGATGAGCTTTCAGAAGCTAGTTTAACTCTAAGTGAGGAAGCAGCAGAATGTGCCACTCACATCGAGCCTGTAGGAATACAGGTTGGCAAGTTCTATGGGGAAGCCCATTGGCGCCTACGTTGGAAACGGGTTTGGAAATTTCAGTTTCAAAATCTCTGTGAAAAAGCATCAGAGAAGCTTCCCCGTTTAGAATCCAGCATATCTCACTGAACCGAAGAAGTGGTAGTTAGAAGGGAGTTAGAGCTGCAAGCAGTTTGGTTTGGGAAATTAGACGCGAAATCAAACTTCAAATGCCTTCCAACAGGCTTGGAAAAGTCTGTTGTATATCTCTGCCAAACAGACTCAACTGAAGTTGAGCTTTCAGAAGCAAGTTTAACTCTAAGGGAGGAAGTTGCAGAATGTGCCTCTCACATCTAGCCTGTAGGAATTCAGGTTGGCAAGTTCTATGGGGAAGCCCTTTGCTGCCTATGGTAGAAACGGCATGGGAGATTTCAGTTTCAAAATCTCTGTGAAAAGCGTCAGAGAAGCTTCCCCGTTTAGAGTCCAGCATATCTCACTGAACCGAAGAAGTGGTAGTTAGAAGGGAGTTAGAGCTGCAAGCCGTTTGTTTTCGGAAATTAGACGCGAAATCACTTTGCAAATGCCTTCCAACAGGCTTGGAAAAGTGTGTTCTATATCTCTGCCAAACAGACGCCTCGGAGGTTGAGCTTTAGAAGCAAGTTTAACTCTAAGGGAGGAATCAGCAGAATGTGCCCCTCACATCTATCCGGTAGGAATTCAGGTTGGCAAGTTCTATGTGGAAGGCCATTGGCGCCTATATTGGAAACGGGTTTGGAAATTTCAGTTTCAAAATCTCTGTGAAAAAGCGTCAGAGAAGCTTCCCCGTTTAGAATCCAGCATATCTCACTGAACCGAAGAAGTGGTAATTAGAAGGGAGTTAGAGCTGCAAGCAGTTTGGTTTGGGAAATTAGACGCGAAATCAAACTGCAAATGCCTTCCAACAGGCTTGGAAAAGTGTGTTCTATATCTCTTCCAAATAGACTCCCAGGAGGTTGAGCTTTCAGAAGCTAGTTTAGCTCTAAAGGAGGAAGCAGGAGAATGTGCCTCTCACATCTAGCCTGTAGGAATTCAGGTTGGCAAGTTCTATGGGGAAGCCCATTGCTGCCTATGGTGGAAACGGCATGGGAGATTTCAGATTCAAAATCTCTGTGAAAAAGCGTCAGAGAAGCTTCTGCATTTAGAATCCAGCATATCTCACTGAACCGAAGAAGTGGTATTTAGAAGGGAGTTAGAGCTGCAAGCCGTTTGTTTTCGGAAATTAGACGCGAAATCACTTTGCAAATGCCTTCCAACAGGCTTGGAAAAGTGTGTTCTATATCTCTGCCAAACAGACTCCCCGGAGGTTGAGCTTTCAGAAGCTAGTTTAACTCTAAGGGAGGAAGCAGCAGAATGTGCCTCTCACATCTAGCCTGAAGGAATTCAGGTTGGCAAGTTCTATGGGGAAGCCCATTGGAGCGTACGTTGGAAATGGGGTTGGAAATTTCTGTTTCAAAATCTCTGTGAAAAAGCGTCAGAGAAGCTTCCCCGTTTAGAATCCAGCATATCTCACGGAACCGAAGAACTGGTAGTTAGAAGGGAGTTCGACCTGCAAGCAGTATGGTTTGGGAAATTAGGCGCGATATCACATTGCAAATGCCTTCCAAAAGGCTTGGAAAAGTGTGTTCTATATCTCTGCCAAACACACTCCCCGGAGGTTGAGCTTACAGAAGCAAGTTTAACTCTAAGGGAGGAAGCAGCAGAATGTGCCTCTCACATCTAGCCTGTAGGAATTCAGGTTGGCAAGTTCTATGGGGAAGCCCATTGGCGCCTACGTTGGAAACGGGTTTGGAAATTTCAGTTTCAAAATCTCTGTGAAAAATCATCAGAGAAGCTTCTGCGTTTAGAATCCAGCATATCTCACTGAACCTAAGAAGTGGTAGTTAGAATGGAGTTAGAGCTGCAAGCAGTTTGGTTTGGGAAATTAGACGAGAAATCACACTGCAAATGCCTACCAACAGGCTTGGAAAAGTGTGCTCTATATCTCTGCCAAACACACTGCCCGGAGGATGAGCTTTCAGAAGCTAGTTTAACTCTAAGGGAGGAAGCAGCAGAATGTGCCTCTCACTTCGAGCCTGTAGGAATTCAGGTTGGCAAGTTCTATGGGGAAGCCCATTGGCGCCTACGTTGGAAACGGGTTTGGAAATTTCAGTTTCAAAATCTCTGTGAAACAGCATCAGAGAAGCTTCCCCGTTTAGAATCCAGCATATCTCACTGAACCGAAGAAGTGGTAGTTAGAAGGGAGTTAGAGCTGCAAGCAGTTTGGTTTGGGAAATTAGACGCGAAATCAAACTTCAAATGCCTTCCAACAGGATTGGAAAAGTGTGTTCTATATCTCTGCCAAACAGACTCCCCGGAGGTTGAGCTTTCAGAAGCTAGTTTAACTCTAAGGGAGGAAGCAGCAGAATGTGCCTCTCACATCTAGCCTGTAGGAAGTCAGGTTGGCAAGTTCTAAGGGGAAGCCCATTGGCGCCTACGTTGGAAACGGGTTTGGAAATTTCAGTTTCAAATTATCTGTGAAAAAGCGTCAGAGAAGCTTCCCCTTTTAGAATCCAGCATATCTCACTGAACCGAAGAGTTTGTAGGTAGAAGGGAGTTAGAGCTCCAAGCACTTTGGTTTCGGAAATTAGACGCGAAATCAAACTGCAAATGCCTACCAACAGGCTTGGAAAAGTGTGTTGTATATCTCTGCCAAACAGACTCCCCGGAGGTTGAGCTTACAGAAGCAAGTTTAACTCTAAGGGAGGAAGCAGCAGAATGTGCCTCTCACATCTAGCCTGTAGGAATTCAGGTTGGCAAGTTCTATGGGGAAGCCCATTGCTGCCTATGGTGGAAACGGCATGGGAGATTTCAGTTTCAAAATCTCTGTGAAAAAGCGTCAGAGAAGCTTCCCCGTTTAGAATCCAGCATATCTCACTGAACCGAAGAAGTTGTAGTTAGAAGGGAGTTAGAGCAGCAAGCAGTTTGGATTGGGAAATTAGATGCGAAATCACAATGCAAATGCCTTAAAACAGGCTTGGAAAAGTGTGTTCTATATCTCTGCCAAACACACTGCCCGGAGGTTGAGCTTTCAGAAGCTAGTTTAACTCTAAGGGAGGAAGCAGCAGAATGTGCATCTCACATATAGTCTGTAGGAATTCAGGTTGGCAAGTTCTATGGGGAAGCCCAGGAGCCTACGTTGGAAACGGGTTTGGAAATTTCAGTTTCAAAATCTCTGTGAAAAAGCGTCAGAGAAGCTTCTCCGTTTAGAATCCAGCATATCTCACTGAACCGAAGAAGTGGTAGTTAGAAGGGAGTTAGAGCTGCAAGCAGTTTGTTTTGGGAAATTAGACGCGAAATCAAACTGCAAATGCCTTCCAACAGGCTTTTAAAAGTGTGTTCTATATCTCTGCCAAACACAATGCCAGGAGGTAGAGCTTTCAGAAGCTAGTTTAACTCAAAGGGAGGAAGCAGCAGAATGTGCCTCTCACATCTAGCCTGTAGGAATTCAGGTTGGCAAGTTCTATGGGGAAGCCCATTGGCGCCTACATTGGAAACGGGTTTGGAAATTTCAGTTTCAAAATCTCTGTGAAAAGCGTCAGAGAAGCTTCTCCGTTTAGAATCCAGCATATCTCACTGAACCGAAGAAGTGGTAGTTAGAAGGGAGTTAGACCTGCAAGCAGTTTGGTTTGGGAAATTAGATGCGAAATGACACTGCAAATGCCTTCCAACAGGCTTGGAAAAGTGTGTTCTATATCTCTGCCAAACAGACTCCCCGGAGGTTGAGCTTTCAGAAGCTAGTTTAACTCTAAGGTAGGAAGCAGCAGAATGTGCCTCTCACATCTAGCCTGTAGGAATTCAGGTTGGCAAGTTCTGTGGGGAAGCCCATTGCTGCCTATGTTTTAAGCAGCATGGGAGATTTCAGTTTCAAAATCTCTGTGAAAAAGCGTCAGAGAAGCTTCCCCGTTTAGAATCCAGCATATCTCACTGAACCGAAGAAGTGGTAGTTAGAAGGGAGTTCGAGCTGCAAGCAGTTTGGTTTGGGAAATTAGACCCGAAATCACATTGCAAATGCCTTCCAACAGGCTTGGAAAAGTGTGCTCTATATCTCTGCCAAACAAACTGCCCGGAGGATGAGCTTTCAGAAGCTAGTTTATCTCTAAGGGAGGAAGCAGCAGAATGTGCCTCTCACATCGAGCCTGTAGGAATTCAGGTTGGCAAGTTCTATGGGGAAGCCCATTGGCGCCTACGTTGGAAACGGGTTTGGAAATTTCAGTTTCAGAATCTCTGTGAAAAAGCATCAGAGAAGCTTCCCCGTTTAGAATCCAGGATATCTCACTGAACCGAAGAAGTGGTAGTTAGAAGGGAGTTAGAGCTGCAAGCAGTTTGGTTTGGGAAATTAGACGCGAAATCAAACTTCAAATGCCTTCCAACAGGCTTGGAAAAGTGTGTTCTATATCTCTGCCAAACAGACTCCCCGGAGGTTGAGCTTTCAGAAGCTAGTTTAACTCTAAGGGAGGAAGCAGCAGAATGTGCCTCTCACATCTAGCCCGTAGGAAGTCAGGTTGGCAAGTTCTAAGGGGAAGCCCATTGTCGCCTACGTTGGAAACGGGTTTGGAAATTTCAGTTTCAAATTATCTGTGAAAAAGCGTCAGAGAAGCTTCCCCTTTTAGAATCCAGCATATCTCACTGAACCGAAGAGGTTGTAGGTAGAAGGGAGTTAGAGCTCCAAGCACTTTGGTTTCGGAAATTAGACGCGAAATCAAACTGCAAATGCCTACCAACTGGCTTGGAAAAGTGTGTTGTATATCTCTGCCAAACAGACTCCCCGGAAGTTGAGCTTTCAGAAGCAAGTTTAACTCTAAGGGAGGAAGCAGCAGAATGTGCCTCTCACATCTAGCCTGTAGGAATTCAGGTTGGCAATTTCTATGGGGAAGCCCTTTGCTGCCTATGGTAGAAATGGCATGGGAGATTTCAGTTTCAAAATCTCTGTGAAAAAGCGTCAGAGAAGCTTCCCCGTTTAGAGTCCAGCATATCTCACTGAACCGAAGAAGTGGTAGTTAGAAGGGAGTTAGAGCTGCAAGCCGTTTGTTTTCGGAAATTAGAAGCAAAATTACATTGCAAATGCCTTCCAACAGGCTTGGAAAAGTGTGTTCTATATCTCTGCCAAACAGACGCCTCGGAGGTTGAGCTTTAGAAGCAAGTTTAACTCTAAGGGAGTAATCAGCAGAATGTGCCTCTCACATCTATCCGGTAGGAATTCAGGTTGGCAAGTTCTATGGGGAAGCCCATTGGCGCCTACGTTGGAAACGGGTTTGGAAATTTCAGTTTCAAAATATCTGTGAAAAAGCGTGAGAGAAGCTTCCCCTTTTAGAATCCAGCATATCTCACTGAACCGAAGAGGTTGTAGGTAGAAGGGAGTTAGAGCTCCAAGCACTTTGGTTTCGGAAATTAGACGCGAAATCAAACTGCAAATGCCTACCAACTGGCTTGGAAAAGTGCGTTGTATATCTCTGCCAAACAGACTCCCCGGAAGTTGAGCTTTCAGAAGCAAGTTTAACTCTAAGGGAGGAAGCAGCAGAATGTGCCTCTCACATCTAGCCTGTAGGAATTCAGGTTGGCAATTTCTATGGGGAAGCCCTTTGCTGCCTATGGTAGAAACGGCATGGGAGATTTCAGTTTCAAAATCTCTGTGAAAAAGCGTCAGAGAAGCTTCCCCGTTTAGAGTCCAGCATATCTCACTGAACCGAAGAAGTGGTAGTTAGAAGGGAGTTAGAGCTGCAAGCCGTTTGTTTTCGGAAATTAGACGCAAAATTACATTGCAAATGCCTTCCAACAGGCTTGGAAAAGTGTGTTCTATATCTCTGCCAAACAGACGCCTCGGAGGTTGAGCTTTAGAAGCAAGTTTAACTCTAAGGGAGGAATCAGCAGAATGTGCCTCTCACATCTATCCGGTAGGAATTCAGGTTGGCAAGTTTTATGGGGAAGCCCATTGGCGCCTATGTTGGAAACGGGTTTGGAAATTTCAGTTTCAAAATCTCTGTGAAAAAGCGTCAGAGAAGCTTCCCCATGTAGAATCCAGCATATCTCACTGAACCGAAGAAGTGCTAGTTAGAAGGGAGTTAGAGCTGCAAGCAGTTTGGTTTGGGAAATTAGACGCGAAATCAAACTGCAAATGCGTTCCAACAGGCTTGGAAAAGTGTGTTCTATATCTCTGCCAAAGAGACTCCCAGGAGGTTGAGCTTTCAGGAGCTAGTTTAGCTCTAAAGGAGGACGCAGCAGAATGTGCCTCTCACATCTAGCCTGTAGGATTCAGGTTGGCAAGTTCTATGGGGAAGCCCATTGGCGCCTACATTGGAAACGGGTTTGGAAATTTCAGTTTCAAAATCTCTGTGAAAAGCGTCAGAGAAGCTTCTCCGTTTAGAATCCAGCATATCTCACTGAACCGAAGAAGTGGTAGTTAGAAGGGAGTTAGACCTGCAAGCAGTTTGGTTTGGGAAATTAGATGCGAAATGACACTGCAAATGCCTTCCAACAGGCTTGGAAAAGTGTGTTCTATATCTCTGCCAAACAGACTCCCCGCAGGTTGAGCTTTCAGAAGCTAGTTTAACTCTAAGGGAGGAAGCAGCAGAATGTGCCTCTCACATCTAGCCTGTAGGAATTCAGGTTGGCAAGTTCTGTGGGGAAGCCCATTGCTGCCTATGTTTTAAGCAGCATGGGAGATTTCAGTTTCAAAATCTCTGTGAAAAAGCGTCAGAGAAGCTTCCCCGTTTAGAATCCAGCATATCTCACTGAACCGAAGAAGTGGTAGTTAGAAGGGAGTTCGAGCTGCACGCAGTTTGGATTCGGAAATTAGACGCGAAATCACACTGCAAATGCCTTCCCACAGGCTTGGAAAATTGTGCTCTATATCTCTGCCAAACAAACTGCCCGGAGGATGAGCTTTCAGAAGCTAGTTTAACTCTAAGGGAGGAAGCAGCAGAATGTGCCTCTCACATCTAGCTTCTAGGAATTCAGGTTGGCAAGTTCTATGGGGAAGCCCATTGGCGCCTACGTTGGAAACGGGTATGGATATTTCAGTTTCAAAATCTCTGTGAAAAAGCGTCAGAGAAGCTTCCCCGTTTAGAATCCAGCATATCTCACTGAACCAAAGAAGTGGTAGTTAGAAGGGAGTTCGAGCTGCAAGCAGTTTGGTTTGGGAAATTAGACCCGAAATCACATTGCAAATGCCTTCCAACAGGCTTGGAAAACTGTGCTCTATATCTCTGCCAAACAAACTGCCCGGAGGATGAGCTTTCAGAAGCTAGTTTAACTCTAAGGGAGGAAGCAGCAGAATGTGCCTCTCACATCGAGCCTGTAGGAATTCAGGTTGGCAAGTTCTATGGGGAAGCCCATTGGCGCCTACGTTGGAAACGGGTTTGGAAATTTCAGTTTCAAAATCTCTGTGAAAAAGCATCAGAGAAGCTTCCCCGTTTAGAATCCAGGATATCTCACTGAACCGAAGAAGTGGTAGTTAGAAGGGAGTTAGAGCTGCAAGCAGTTTGGTTTGGGAAATTAGACGCGAAATCAAACTTCAAATGCCTTCCAACAGGCTTGGAAAAGTGTGTTCTATATCTCTGCCAAACAGACTCACCGGAGGTTGAGCTTTCAGAAGCTAGTTTAACTCTAAGGGAGGAAGCAGCAGAATGTGCCTCTCACATCTAGCCCGTAGGAAGTCAGGTTGGCAAGTTCTATGGGGAAGCCCATTGGCGCCTACGTTGGAAACGGGTTTGGAAATTTCAGTTTAAAATTATCTGTGAAAAAGCGTCAGAGAAGCTTCCCCTTTTAGAATCCAGCATATCTCACTGAACCGAAGAGGTTGTAGGTAGAAGGGAGTTAGAGCTCCAAGCACTTTGGTTTCGGAAATTAGACGCGAAATCAAACTGCAAATGCCTACCAACTGGCTTGGAAAAGTGTGTTGTATATCTCTGCCAAACAGACTCCCCGGAAGTTGAGCTTTCAGAAGCAAGTTTAACTCTAAGGGAGGAAGCAGCAGAATGTGCCTCTCACATCTAGCCTGTAGGAATTCAGGTTGGCAATTTCTATGGGGAAGCCCTTTGCTGCCTATGGTAGAAATGGCATGGGAGATTTCAGTTTCAAAATCTCTGTGAAAAAGCGTCAGAGAAGCTTCCCCGTTTAGAGTCCAGCATATCTCACTGAACCGAAGAAGTGGTAGTTAGAAGGGAGTTAGAGCTGCAAGCCGTTTGTTTTCGGAAATTAGAAGCAAAATTACATTGCAAATGCCTTCCAACAGGCTTGGAAAAGTGTGTTCTATATCTCTGCCAAACAGACGCCTCGGAGGTTGAGCTTTAGAAGCAAGTTTAACTCTAAGGGAGGAATCAGCAGAATGTGCCTCTCACATCTATCCGGTAGGAATTCAGGTTGGCAAGTTCTATGGGGAAGCCCATTGGCGCCTACGTTGGAAACGGGTTTGGAAATTTCAGTTTCAAAATATCTGTGAAAAAGCGTCAGAGAAGCTTCCCCTTTTAGAATCCAGCATATCTCACTGAACCGAAGAGGTTGTAGGTAGAAGGGAGTTAGAGCTCCAAGCACTTTGGTTTCGGAAATTAGACGCGAAATCAAACTGCAAATGCCTACCAACTGGCTTGGAAAAGTGCGTTGTATATCTCTGCCAAACAGACTCCCCGGAAGTTGAGCTTTCAGAAGCAAGTTTAACTCTAAGGGAGGAAGCAGCAGAATGTGCCTCTCACATCTAGCCTGTAGGAATTCAGGTTGGCAATTTCTATGGGGAAGCCCTTTGCTGCCTATGGTAGAAACGGCATGGGAGATTTCAGTTTCAAAATCTCTGTGAAAAAGCGTCAGAGAAGCTTCCCTGTTTAGAGTCCAGCATATCTCACTGAACCGAAGAAGTGGTAGTTAGAAGGGAGTTAGAGCTGCAAGCCGTTTGTTTTCGGAAATTAGACGCAAAATTACATTGCAAATGCCTTCCAACAGGCTTGGAAAAGTGTGTTCTATATCTCTGCCAAACAGACGCCTCGGAGGTTGAGCTTTAGAAGCAAGTTTAACTCTAAGGGAGGAATCAGCAGAATGTGCCTCTCACATCTATCCGGTAGGAATTCAGGTTGGCAAGTTTTATGGGGAAGCCCATTGGCGCCTATGTTGGAAACGGGTTTGGAAATTTCAGTTTCAAAATCTCTGTGAAAAAGCGTCAGAGAAGCTTCCCCATGTAGAATCCAGCATATCTCACTGAACCAAAGAAGTGCTAGTTAGAAGGGAGTTAGAGCTGCAAGCAGTTTGGTTTGGGAAATTAGACGCGAAATCAAACTGCAAATGCGTTCCAACAGGCTTGGAAAAGTGTGTTCTATATCTCTGCCAAACAGACTCCCAGGAGGTTGAGCTTTCAGGAGCTAGTTTAGCTCTAAAGGAGGACGCAGCAGAATGTGCCTCTCACATCTAGCCTGTAGGATTCAGGTTGGCAAGTTCTATGGGGAAGCCCATTGCTGCCTATGGTGGAAACGGCATGGGAGATTTCAGATTCAAAATCTCTGTGAAAAAGCGTCAGAGAAGCTTCCCCGTTTAGAATCCAGCATATCTCACTGAACCGAAGAAGTTGTAGTTAGAAGGGAGTTAGAGCAGCAAGCAGTTTGGATTGGGAAATTAGATGCGAAATCACAATGCAAATGCCTTAAAACAGGCTTGGAAAAGTGTTTTCTATATCTCTGCCAAACACACTGCCCGGAGGTTGAGCTTTCAGAAGCTAGTTTAACTCTAAGGGAGGAAGCAGCAGAATGTGCATCTCACATATAGTCTGTAGGAATTCAGGTTGGCAAGTTCTATGGGGAAGCCCAGGAGCCTACGTTGGAAACGGGTTTGGAAATTTCAGTTTCAACATCTCTGTGAAAAAGCGTCAGAGAAGCTTCTCCGTTTAGAATCCAGCATATCTCAGTGAACCGAAGAAGTGGTAGTTAGAAGGGAGTTAGAGCTGCAAGCAGTTTGTTTTGGGAAATTAGACGCGAAATCAAACTGCAAATGCCTTCCAACAGGCTTTTAAAAGTGTGTTCTATATCTCTGCCAAACACAATGCCAGGAGGTTGAGCTTTCAGAAGCTAGTTTAACTCAAAGGGAGGAAGCAGGAGAATGTGCCTCTCACATCTAGCCTGTAGGAATTCAGGTTGGCAAGTTCTATGGGGAAGCCCATTGGCGCCTACATTGGAAACGGGTTTGGAAATTTCAGTTTCAAAATCTCTGTGAAAAGCGTCAGAGAAGCTTCTCCGTTTAGAATCCAGCATATCTCACTGAACCGAAGAAGTGGTAGTTAGAAGGGAGTTAGACCTGCAAGCAGTTTGGTTTGGGAAATTAGATGCGAAATGACACTGCAAATGCCTTCCAACAGGCTTGGAAAAGTGTGTTCTATATCTCTGCCAAACAGACTCCCCGGAGGTTGAGCTTTCAGAAGCTAGTTTAACTCTAAGGGAGGAAGCAGCAGAATGTGCCTCTCACATCTAGCCTGTAGGAATTCAGGTTGGCAAGTTCTGTGGGGAAGCCCATTGCTGCCTATGTTTTAAGCAGCATGGGAGATTTCAGTTTCAAAATCTCTGTGAAAAAGCGTCAGAGAAGCTTCCCCGTTTAGAATCCAGCATATCTCACTGAACCGAAGAAGTGGTAGTTAGAAGGGAGTTCGAGCTGCACGCAGTTTGGATTCGGAAATTAGACGCGAAATCACACTGCAAATGCCTTCCCACAGGCTTGGAAAATTGTGCTCTATATCTCTGCCAAACAAACTGCCCGGAGGATGAGCTTTCAGAAGCTAGTTTAACTCTAAGGGAGGAAGCAGTAGAATGTGCCTCTCACATCTAGCTTCTAGGAATTCAGGTTGGCAAGTTCTATGGGGAAGCCCATTGGCGCCTACGTTGGAAACGGGTTTGGAAATTTCAGTTTCAAAATATCTGTGAAAAAGCGTCAGAGAAGCTTCCCCTTTTAGAATCCAGCATATCTCACTGAACCGAAGAGGTTGTAGGTAGAAGGGAGTTAGAGCTCCAAGCACTTTGGTTTCAGAAATTAGACGCGAAATCAAACTGCAAATGCCTACCAACTGGCTTGGAAAAGTGCGTTGTATATCTCTGCCAAACAGACTCCCCGGAAGTTGAGCTTTCAGAAGCAAGTTTAACTCTAAGGGAGGAAGCAGCAGAATGTGCCTCTCACATCTAGCCTGTAGGAATTCAGGTTGGCAATTTCTATGGGGAAGCCCTTTGCTGCCTATGGTAGAAACGGCATGGGAGATTTCAGTTTCAAAATCTCTGTGAAAAAGCGTCAGAGAAGCTTCCCCGTTTAGAGTCCAGCATATCTCACTGAACCGAAGAAGTGGTACTTAGAAGGGAGTTAGAGCTGCAAGCCGTTTGTTTTCGGAAATTAGACGCAAAATTACATTGCAAATGCCTTCCAACAGGCTTGGAAAAGTGTGTTCTATATCTCTGCCAAACAGACGCCTCGGAGGTTGAGCTTTAGAAGCAAGTTTAACTCTAAGGGAGGAATCAGCAGAATGTGCCTCTCACATCTATCCGGTAGGAATTCAGGTTGGCAAGTTTTATGGGGAAGCCCATTGGCGCCTATGTTGGAAACGGGTTTGGAAATTTCAGTTTCAAAATCTCTGTGAAAAAGCGTCAGAGAAGCTTCCCCATGTAGAATCCAGCATATCTCACTGAACCGAAGAAGTGCTAGTTAGAAGGGAGTTAGAGCTGCAAGCAGTTTGGTTTGGGAAATTAGACGCGAAATCAAACTGCAAATGCGTTCCAAAAGGCTTGGAAAAGTGTGTTCTATATCTCTGCCAAAGAGACTCCCAGGAGGTTGAGCTTTCAGGAGCTAGTTTAGCTCTAAAGGAGGACGCAGCAGAATGTGCCTCTCACATCTAGCCTGTAGGATTCAGGTTGGCAAGTTCTATGGGGAAGCCCATTGCTGCCTATGGTGGAAACGGCATGGGAGATTTCAGATTCAAAATCTCTGTGAAAAAGCGTCAGAGAAGCTTCCCCGTTTAGAATCCAGCATATCTCACTGAACCGAAGAAGTTGTAGTTAGAAGGGAGTTAGAGCAGCAAGCAGTTTGGATTGGGAAATTAGATGCGAAATCACAATGCAAATGCCTTAAAACAGGCTTGGAAAAGTGTTTTCTATATCTCTGCCAAACACACTGCCCGGAGGTTGAGCTTTCAGAAGCTAGTTTAACTCTAAGGGAGGAAGCAGCAGAATGTGCATCTCACATATAGTCTGTAGGAATTCAGGTTGGCAAGTTCTATGGGGAAGCCCAGGAGCCTACGTTGGAAACGGGTTTGGAAATTTCAGTTTCAACATCTCTGTGAAAAAGCATCAGAGAAGCTTCTCCGTTTAGAATCCAGCATATCTCAGTGAACCGAAGAAGTGGTAGTTAGAAGGGAGTTAGAGCTGCAAGCAGTTTGTTTTGGGAAATTAGACGCGAAATCAAACTGCAAATGCCTTCCAACAGGCTTTTAAAAGTGTGTTCTATATCTCTGCCAAACACAATGCCAGGAGGTTGAGCTTTCAGAAGCTAGTTTAACTCAAAGGGAGGAAGCAGGAGAATGTGCCTCTCACATCTAGCCTGTAGGAATTCAGGTTGGCAAGTTCTATGGGGAAGCCCATTGGCGCCTACATTGGAAACGGGTTTGGAAATTTCAGTTTCAAAATCTCTGTGAAAAGCGTCAGAGAAGCTTCTCCGTTTAGAATCCAGCATATCTCACTGAACCGAAGAAGTGGTAGTTAGAAGGGAGTTAGACCTGCAAGCAGTTTGGTTTGGGAAATTAGATGCGAAATGACACTGCAAATGCCTTCCAACAGGCTTGGAAAAGTGTGTTCTATATCTCTGCCAAACAGACTCCCCGGAGGTTGAGCTTTAAGAAGCTAGTTTAACTCTAAGGGAGGAAGCAGCAGAATGTGCCTCTCACATCTAGCCTGTAGGAATTCAGGTTGGCAAGTTCTGTGGGGAAGCCCATTGCTGCCTATGTTTTAAGCAGCATGGGAGATTTCAGTTTCAAAATCTCTGTGAAAAAGCGTCAGAGAAGCTTCCCCGTTTAGAATCCAGCATATCTCACTGAACCGAAGAAGTGGTAGTTAGAAGGGAGTTCGAGCTGCACGCAGTTTGGATTCGGAAATTAGACGCGAAATCACACTGCAAATGCCTTCCCACAGGCTTGGAAAATTGTGCTCTATATCTCTGCCAAACAAACTGCCCGGAGGATGAGCTTTCAGAAGCTAGTTTAACTCTAAGGGAGGAAGCAGTAGAATGTGCCTCTCACATCTAGCTTCTAGGAATTCAGGTTGGCAAGTTCTATGGGGAAGCCCATTGGCGCCTACGTTGGAAACGGGTTTGGAAATTTCAGTTTCAAAATATCTGTGAAAAAGCGTCAGAGAAGCTTCCCCTTTTAGAATCCAGCATATCTCACTGAACCGAAGAGGTTGTAGATAGAAGGGAGTTAGAGCTCCAAGCACTTTGGTTTCAGAAATTAGACGCGAAATCAAACTGCAAATGCCTACCAACTGGCTTGGAAAAGTGCGTTGTATATCTCTGCCAAACAGACTCCCCGGAAGTTGAGCTTTCAGAAGCAAGTTTAACTCTAAGGGAGGAAGCAGCAGAATGTGCCTCTCACATCTAGCCTGTAGGAATTCAGGTTGGCAATTTCTATGGGGAAGCCCTTTGCTGCCTATGGTAGAAACGGCATGGGAGATTTCAGTTTCAAAATCTCTGTGAAAAAGCGTCAGAGAAGCTTCCCCGTTTAGAGTCCAGCATATCTCACTGAACCGAAGAAGTGGTACTTAGAAGGGAGTTAGAGCTGCAAGCCGTTTGTTTTCGGAAATTAGACGCAAAATTACATTGCAAATGCCTTCCAACAGGCTTGGAAAAGTGTGTTCTATATCTCTGCCAAACAGACGCCTCGGAGGTTGAGCTTTAGAAGCAAGTTTAACTCTAAGGGAGGAATCAGCAGAATGTGCCTCTCACATCTATCCGGTAGGAATTCAGGTTGGCAAGTTTTATGGGGAAGCCCATTGGCGCCTATGTTGGAAACGGGTTTGGAAATTTCAGTTTCAAAATCTCTGTGAAAAAGCGTCAGAGAAGCTTCCCCATGTAGAATCCAGCATATCTCACTGAACCGAAGAAGTGCTAGTTAGAAGGGAGTTAGAGCTGCAAGCAGTTTGGTTTGGGAAATTAGACGCGAAATCAAACTGCAAATGCGTTCCAACAGGCTTGGAAAAGTGTGTTCTATATCTCTGCCAAAGAGACTCCCAGGAGGTTGAGCTTTCAGGAGCTAGTTTAGCTCTAAAGGAGGACGCAGCAGAATGTGCCTCTCACATCTAGCCTGTAGGATTCAGGTTGGCAAGTTCTATGGGGAAGCCCATTGCTGCCTATGGTGGAAACGGCATGGGAGATTTCAGATTCAAAATCTCTGTGAAAAAGCGTCAGAGAAGCTTCCCCGTTTAGAATCCAGCATATCTCACTGAACCGATGAATTTGTAGTTAGAAGGGAGTTAGAGCAGCAAGCAGTTTGGATTGGGAAATTAGATGCGAAATCACAATGCAAATGCCTTAAAACAGGCTTGGAAAAGTGTGTTCTATATCTGTGCCAAACACACTGCCCGGAGGTTGAGCTTTCAGAAGCTAGTTGAACTCTAAGGGAGGAAGCAGCAGAATGTGCATCTCACATATAGTCTGTAGGAATTCAGGTTGGCAAGTTCTATGGGGAAGCCCAGGAGCCTACGTTGGAAACGGGTTTGGAAATTTCAGTTTCAAAATCTCTTTGAAAAAGCGTCAGAGAAGCTTCTCCGTTTAGAATCCAGCATATCTCACTGAACCGAAGAAGTGGTAGTTAGAAGGGAGTTAGAGCTGCAAGCAGTTTGTTTTGGGAAATTAGACGCGAAATCAAACTGCAAATGCCTTCCAACAGGCTTTTAAAAGTGTGTTCTATATCTCTGCCAAACACAATGCCAGGAGGTTGAGCTTTCAGAAGCTAGTTTAACTCAAAGGGAGGAAGCAGCAGAATGTGCCTCTCACATCTAGCCTGTAGGAATTTAGGTTGGCAAGTTCTGTGGGGAAGCCCATTGCTGCCTATGTTTTAAGCAGCATGGGAGATTTCAGTTTCAAAATCTCTGTGAAAAAGCGTCAGAGAAGCTTCCCCGTTTAGAATCCAGCATATCTCACTGAACCGAAGAAGTGGTAGTTAGAAGGGAGTTCGAGCTGCACGCAGTTTGGATTCGGAAATTAGACGCGAAATCACACTGCAAATGCCTTCCCACAGGCTTGGAAAATTGTGCTCTATATCTCTGCCAAACAAACTGCCTGGAGGATGAGCTTTCAGAAGCTAGTTTAACTCTAAGGGAGGAAGCAGTAGAATGTGCCTCTCACATCTAGCTTCTAGGAATTCAGGTTGGCAAGTTCTATGGGGAAGCCCATTGGCGCCTACGTTGGAAACGGGTATGGATATATCAGTTTCAAAATCTCTGTGAAAAAGCGTCAGAGAAGCTTCCCCGTTTAGAATCCAGCATATCTCACTGAAGCAAAGAAGTGGTAGTTAGAAGGGAGTTCGAGCTGCAAGCAGTTTGGTTTGGGAAATTAGACCCGAAATCACATTGCAAATGCCTTCCAACAGGCTTGGAAAAGTGTGCTCTATATCTCTGCCAAACAAACTGCCCGGAGGATGAGCTTTCAGAAGCTAGTTTAACTCTAAGGGAGGAAGCAGCAGAATGTGCCTCTCACATCGAGCCTGTAGGAATTCAGGTTGGCAAGTTCTATGGGGAAGCCCATTGGCGCCTACGTTGGAAACGGGTTTGGAAATTTCAGTTTCAAAATCTCTGTGAAAAAGCATCAGAGAAGCTTCCCCGTTTAGAATCCAGGATATCTCACTGAACCGAAGAAGTGGTAGTTAGAAGGGAGTTAGAGCTGCAAGCAGTTTGGTTTGGGAAATTAGACGCGAAATCAAACTTCAAATGCCTTCCAACAGGCTTGGAAAAGTGTGTTCTATATCTCTGCCAAACAGACTCACCGGAGGTTGAGCTTTCAGAAGCTAGTTTAACTCTAAGGGAGGAAGCAGCAGAATGTGCCTCTCACATCTAGCCCGTAGGAAGTCAGGTTGGCAAGTTCTATGGGGAAGCCCATTGGCGCTTACGTTGGAAACGGGTTTGGAAATTTCAGTTTAAAATTATCTGTGAAAAAGCGTCAGAGAAGCTTCCCCTTTTAGAATCCAGCATATCTCACTGAACCGAAGAGGTTGTAGGTAGAAGGGAGTTAGAGCTCCAAGCACTTTTGTTTCGGAAATTAGACGCGAAATCAAACTGCAAATGCCTACCAACTGGCTTGGAAAAGTGTGTTGTATATCTCTGCCAAACAGACTCCCCGGAAGTTGAGCTTTCAGAAGCAAGTTTAACTCTAAGGGAGGAAGCAGCAGAATGTGCCTCTCACATCTAGCCTGTAGGAATTCAGGTTGGCAATTTCTATGGGGAAGCCCTTTGCTGCCTATGGTAGAAATGGCATGGGAGATTTCAGTTTCAAAATCTCTGTGAAAAAGCGTCAGAGAAGCTTCCCCGTTTAGAGTCCAGCATATCTCACTGAACCGAAGAAGTGGTAGTTAGAAGGGAGTTAGAGCTGCAAGCCGTTTGTTTTCGGAAATAAGAAGCAAAATTACATTGCAAATGCCTTCCAACAGGCTTGGAAAAGTGTGTTCTATATCTCTGCCAAACAGACGCCTCGGAGGTTGAGCTTTAGAAGCAAGTTTAACTCTAAGGGAGGAATCAGCAGAATGTGCCTCTCACATCTATCCGGTAGGAATTCAGGTTGGCAAGTTCTATGGGGAAGCCCATTGGCGCCTATGTTGGAAACGGGTTTGGAAATTTCAGTTTCAAAATATCTGTGAAAAAGCGTCAGAGAAGCTTCCCCATGTAGAATCCAGCATATCTCACTGAACCGAAGAAGTGCTAGTTAGAAGGGAGTTAGAGCTGCAAGCAGTTTGGTTTGGGAAATTAGAGGCGAAATCAAACTGCAAATGCGTTCCAACAGGCTTGGAAAAGTGTGTTCTATATCTCTGCCAAACAGACTCCCAGGAGGTTGAGCTTTCAGAAGCTAGTTTAGATCTAAAGGAGGAAGCAGCAGAATGTGCCTCTCACATGTAGCCTGTAGGATTCAGGTTGGCAAGTTCTATGGGGAAGCCCATTGCTGCCTATGGTGGAAACGGCATGGGAGATTTCAGTTTCAAAATCTCTGTGAAAAAGCGTCAGAGAAGCTTCTGCATTTAGAATCCAGCATATCCCACTGAACCGAAGAAGTGGTATTTAGAAGGGAGTTAGAGCTGCAAGCCTTTTGTTTTCGGAAATTAGACGCGAAATCACTTTGCAAATGCCTTCCAACAGGCTTGGAAAAGTGTGTTCTATATCTCTGCCAAACAGACTCCCCGGAGGTTGAGCTTTCAGAAGCTAGTTTAACTCTAAGGGAGGAAGCAGCAGAATGTGCCTCTCACATCTAGCCTGAAGGAATTCAGGTTGGCAAGTTCTATGGGGAAGCCCATTGGAGCGTACGTTGGAAATGGGTTTGGAAATTTCAGTTTCAAAATCTCTGTGAAAAAGCGTCAGAGAAGCTTCCCCGTTTAGAATCCAGCATATCTCACGGAACCGAAGAAGTGGTAGTTAGAAGGGAGTTCGACCTGCAAGCAGTATGGTTTGGGAAATTAGGCGCGATATCACATTGCAAATGCCTTCCAAAAGGCTTGGAAAAGTGTGTTCTATATCTCTGCCAAACAGATTCTCCGGAGGTTGAGCTTTCAGCAGCAAGTTTAACTCTAAGGGAGGAAGCAGCAGAATGTGCCTCTCACATCTAGCCTGTAGGAATTCAGGTTGGGAAGTTCTATGAGGAAGCCCATTGGCGCCTACGTTGGAAACGGGTTTGGAAATTTCAGGTTCAAAATCTCTGTGAAAAAGCATCAGAGAAGCTTCTGCGTTTAGAATCCAGCATATCTCACTGAACCTAAGAAGTGGTAGTTAGAATTGAGTTAGAGCTGCAAGCAGTATGGTTTGGGAAATTAGGCGCGATATCACACTGCAAATGCCTTCCAAGAGGCTTGGAAAAGTGTGTTCTATATCTCTGCCAAACAGACTCCCCGGAGGTTGAGCTTACAGAAGCAAGTTTAACTCTAAGGGAGGAAGCAGCAGAATGTGCCTCTCACATCTAGCCTGTAGGAATTCAGGTTGGCAAGTTCTATGGGGAAGCCCATTGCTGCCTATGGTGGAAACGGCATGGGAGATTTCAGTTTCAAAATCTCTGTGAAAAAGCGTCAGAGAAGCTTCCCCGTTTAGAATCCAGCATATCTCACTGAACCGAAGAAGTTGTAGTTAGAAGGGAGTTAGAGCAGCAAGCACTTTGTTTTGGGAAATTAGATTCGAAATCACAATGCAATTGCCTTAAAACAGGCTTGGAAAAGTGTGTTCTATATCTCTGCCAAACACAATGCCAGGAAGTTGAGCCTTCAGAAGCTAGTTTAACTCTAAGGGAGGAAGCAGCAGAATTTGCCTCTCACATCTAGCCTGTAGGAATTCAGGTTGGCAAGTTCTATGGGGAAGCCCATTGGCGCCTACATTGGAAACGAGTTTGGAAATTTCAGTTTCAAAATCTCTGTGAAAAAGCGTCAGAGAAGCTTCTCCGTTTAGAATCCAGCATATCTCACTGAACCGAAGAAGTGGTAGTTAGAAGGGAGTTCGACCTGCAAGCAGTTTGGTTTGGGAAATTAGACGCGAAATCACATTACAAATGCCTTCCAACAGGCTTGGAAAAGTGTGCTCTATATCTATGCCAAACAAACTGCCCGGAGGATGAGCTTTCAGAAGCTAGTTTAACTTTAAGGGAGGAAGCAGCAGAATGTGCCTCTCACATCGAGCCTGTAGGAATTCAGGTTGGCAAGTTCTATGGGGAAGCCCATTGGTGCCTACGTTGGAAACGGGTTTGGAAATTTCAGTTTCAAAATCTCTGTGAAAAAGCATCAGAGAAGCTTCCCCGTTTAGAATCCAGGATATCTCACTGAACCGAAGAAGTGGTAGTTAGAAGGGAGTTCGACCTGCAAGCAGTTTGGTTTGGGAAATTAGACGCGAAATCAAACTTCAAATGCCTTCCAACAGGCTTGGAAAAGTGTGTTCTATATCTCTGCCAAACAGACTCCCCGGAGGTTGAGCTTTCAGAAGCTAGTTTAATTCTAAGGGAGGAAGCAGCAGAATGTGCCTCTCACATCGAGCCTGTAGGAAGTCAGGTTGGCAAGTTCTATGGGGAAGCCCATTGGCGCCTACGTTGGAAACGGGTTTGGAAATTTCAGTTTCAAAATATCTGTGAAAAAGCGTCAGAGAAGCTTCCCCTTTTAGAATCCAGCATATCTCACTGAACCGAAGAGGTTGTAGGTAGAAGAGAGTTAGAACTCCAAGCACTTTGGTTTCGGAAATTAGACGCGAAATCAAACTGCAAATGCCTACCAACAGGCTTGGAAAAGTTTGTTGTATATCTCTGCCAAACAGACTCCCCGGAAGTTGAGCTTTCAGAAGCAAGTTTAACTCTAAGGGAGGAAGCAGCAGAATGTGCCTCTCACATCTAGCCTGTAGGAATTCAGGTTGGCAAGTTCTATGTGGAAGCCCATTGCTGCCTATGGTGGAAACGGCATGGGAGATTTCAGTTTCAAAATCTCTGTGAAAAAGCGTCAGAGAAGCTTCCCCGTTTAGAGTCCAGCATATCTCACTGAACCGAAGAAGTGGTAGTTAGAAGGGAGTTAGAGCTGCAAGCCGTTTGTTTTCGGAAATTAGACGCAAAATTACATTGCAAATGCCATCCAACAGGCTTGGAAAAGTGTGTTCTATATCTCTGCCAAACAGACGCCTCGGAGGTTGAGCTTTAGAAGCAAGTTTAACTCTAAGGGAGGAATCAGCAGAATGTGCCTCTCACATCTATCCGGTAGGAATTCAGGTTGGCAAGTTCTATGTGGAAGCCCATTGTTGCCTATGTTGGAAACGGGTTTGGAAATTTCAGTTTCAAAATCTCTGTGAAAAAGCGTCAGAGAAGCTTCCCCGTTTAGAATCCAGCATATCTCACTGAACCGAAGAAGTGCTAGTTAGAAGGGAGTTAGAGCTGCAAGCAGTTTGGTTTGGGAAATTAGACGCGAAATCAAACTGCAAATGCCTTCCAACAGGCTTGGAAAAGTTTGTTTTATATCTCTGCCAAACAGACTCCCCGGAGGTTGAGCTTACAGAAGCAAGTTTACCTCTAAGGGAGGAAGCAGCAGAATGTGCCTCTCACATCTAGCCTGTAGGAATTCAGGTTGGCAAGTTCTATGGGGAAGCCCATTGCTGCCTATGGTGGAAACGGCATGGGAGATTTCAGTTTCAAAATCTCTGTGAAAAAGCGTCAGAGAAGCTTCCCCGTTTAGAATCCAGCATATCTCACTGAACTGAAGAAGTGGTAGTTAGTAGGGAGTTAGAGCAGCAAGCCGTTTGTTTTCGGAAATTAGACGCGAAATTACATTGCAAATGCCTTCCAACAGGCTTGGAAAAGTGTGTTCTATATCTCTGCCAAACAGACGCCTCGGAGGTTGAGCTTTAGAAGCAAGTTTAACTCTAAGGGAGGAATCAGCAGAATGTGCCTCTCACATCTATCCTGTAGGAATTCAGGTTGGCAAGTTCTATGGGGAAGCCCATTGGCGCCTATGTTGGAAACGGGTTTGGAAATTTCAGTTTCAAAATCTCTGTGAAAAAGCGTCAGAGAAGCTTCCCCATGTAGAATCCAGCATATCTCACTGAACAGAAGAAGTGCTAGTTAGAAGGGAGTTAGAGTTGCAAGCAGTTTGGTTTGGGAAATTAGACGCGAAATCAAACTGCAAATGCCTTCCAACAGGCTTGGAAAAGTGTGTTCTATATCTCTGCCAAACAGACTCCCAGGAGGTTGAGCTTTCAGAAGTTAGTTTAGCTCTAAAGGAGGAAGCAGCAGAATGTGCCTCTCCCATCTAGCCTGTAGGAATTCAGGTTGGCAAGTTCTATGGGGAAGCCCATTGCTGCCTATGGTGGAAACGGCATGGGAGATTTCAGATTCAAAATCTCTGTGAAAAAGCGTCAGAGAAGGTTCTGCGTTTAGAATCCAGCATATCTCGAGAGGAGTTTCAAGATGGCGTCGGCTGCGGCGGCTGGCGCGGAGTAGCTGAGGTGGAAAGGTGGCCACTGGGCCTCAGGCAGCCGGGAAACTTGTGGACCTTCCTCTGGCCATCTCTTAAGGGAGGACTGCTGCTGCTGGCCGGTCGTGGGAGCTCAACGCCACTTTGCCCCCGGCAGGAGAGACTGCCTCATTTACAGGCAACAGCTTTGAAGTGTGAAGCAGGAAAAGTACTGATTCTTAGCTGCAAAAGCGAGTCTTGAAACAGGGAACACGGCGCCAGGGCTGCTGTGGATGCAGCCAGGATCCCGGAGGCTGGGGCCGCACTGAAGGCGGCCAGCTGCCCTATTCAGGATTTGAGGTTTCAGGCCGGCATTAAAGAAGATTCCTGGGAGCGCCCGAGCGGCGCCGCGACTGAACAGCCAGAGGCGGCAGCGCCGAGAACACGGAAGGCAACAAACCAGAGACAGAGCGAGCGCCCGACCCGGCACAGCACTGTGAGTGATCCCTGGCACAGCTCTGTTCGGGGGGTGAATGCCCACGCGGCTTACGCCTGCACCACCAGGCCACTCACTGCCCCAGTGCTGCCTCCATTTTCCCAGGTGCGGGCAGCTCCACCCTGCTCGGCCATCACTGAGCCCATTTGCTTGGCCTGGCGCGGGGCTTTCCGGACCCTGCGGGCCGACCTCCTCTCCCACTCCCTCCGCGGTTCTCTGGCAGGACTGGGGGTGTGGGGCGTCCCGACCAGTTTTGGGAGGGCTAGGAAGTACGGGCGGGCCGACTGTCACTCCACCACACCCTGGACTCCGGCCCGGTAAACTTCCTGTTACTGGGAGGCAGATACCATCTCTGCGACCACCAGTTTGGAAAAAAGCCTAACGAATTTCTGGTTGGGAATAGTGTGTGGTAGGAGAGTTCCCAGGTCCGCTTGAACCTGCCGGAGAGCAGGCTGCAGGCGGGCACTAGACTCGGTTTATACCGGGGGGATACAAAGGTGAACAAGACCCGAGAAAGATCTACACAGTGCTACAAAGGCACCCAGAGAGACCGGTCGTCTGTGCCTAGCAGAAACCTGGTAGACTTCCTGGGCGAGGCGGTGCTGAGCAGGGTCTTGAAGGCCCAGCTGATAGACGAGGGGTGCAGAAGACACGCCCCAGCCCAGCACAGTGTGCACAGAGGGGGGAGACGTGCGGCCAGGGAGGCGGAGTCTCGACAGAAACCACACACCCGGTGGGGTCGCCACTGCACGATCTAACAGCCTGGGCCAGAGCACACGGAACGGGGAGAAGTCCTGTACAGAAAGTGAAAGCTCAACAGAGATCACACACCCTGTGGTACGTGATCCACCAGCCCAGCAGAGTACAAGCTGACCAGAAAGGTGGATCCCCGGAGAAGCCCAAGACCCGAGGCAACCACACACACAAGACACTAGAGGCCAACTGAGCAGTCACGACGGGAGCCATACCAAATTGGCAACCACAGCAACATCCTAGTTAGCCATTAGTCTTAAACCGGTGGACTGTGAAACCCCCTGCAACAATGAATAAACACCAAAAAAAAGACACCAGAAATACAAAAAATCAAGAAAGTACACCACCAAAAGTTAATAAATCTCATACTCTAGATCCTATAGAACAAGAAGCCCTTGAAATAACTGACAAGGAATTTCGAGTGATAATTCTAAGGAAACTGAATGAAATACAAGAAAACTCAGCTAGACATCATGATGAAATGAGGAAAAGTATACAGGATATGAAAGAGGAAATATACAAGGAAATCAATGTCCTGAAAAAAAATGTAGCAGAACTTGCTGAACTGAAGAAGTTATTCAGTGAAATAAAAAACACAACGGAGAGTTTAACCAGCAGGCTTGTCGAAGTTGAAGAGAGAACCTCTGAACTTGAAGATGGGCTGTTTGAAATAACACAAGCAGACAAAAAGAAAGAAAAAAGAATCAAGGACATGGAAGAAAATCTGAGAGAGATATCAGACAACCTCAAGCGCTCAAATATCCGAGGCATGGGTATTCCAGAAGGGGAGGAAAATGGAGATTCCATTGAAAACATATTCAAAAAATAGTGGCAGAAAACTTCCCAGGTATAGGAAAAATCACAGATCTTCAGATCCAGGAAGCTCAACGATCTCCAAACGTATTCAACCCAAAAAGGCCTTCTCCAAGACATGTCATAGTCAAATTGGCAAAACTCAGAGACAAAGAGAGAATCTTAAAAGCTGCAAGAGAGAAGCGTCAAATCACCTATAAGGGAGCCCCAATCAGGTTAACATCAGACTTTTCATCACAAACCCTAAAAGCTAGAAAGGAATGGGATGATATTTTCAAAATACTAAAAGACAAAGATTGCCAGCCAAGAATACTCTACCCTGCAAGGCTATCCTTCCGGAATGAGGGGCAAATAGTATATTTCTCAGACAAACAAAAACTGCGGGAGTTCACTACCACAAGACCACCCTTACAAGAAATCCTCAAGGGAGTACTGGGTTTGGTTCCTGAAAAATAACTACCACTGCCATAAAAACCTAAGAAAAATCTAAACCCGCTAGTACAATAAAAATGGCATTCATGAAGAGAAAACAAGCTAACAAAAACACTATCTACAACCTAAGGAACCAACAAACAAAGAAACCAAACAGTAAATCAGAAAGCAAGGAACAAAAGACACCTAAGACAACCAAACAACCAATAAAATGCTAGGAATAAATCAACACCTTTCAATAACAACTCTTAATGTTAAAGGCTTAAATTCCCCAATTAAAAGACACAGACTGGCTGACTGGATCAAAAAGCAGGACCCAACTATATGCTGCCTACAAGAGACCCACCTCACCCATAAAGATTCACACAGACTAAGAGTGAAAGGATGGAAAAAGATTTACCATGCAAACAGAAAAGAAAAACGAGCTGGAGTAGCTATTCTTATATCTGACAAAATAGACTTTAAACTAAAAACCATAAAAAGAGACAATGAGGGACACTACTTAATGATAAAAGGACTGATCCATCAAGAAGACATAACAATCATAAATATGTACGCACCCAATGTTGGAGCAGCCAGATTTATAAAACAAACTCTATTAGACCTAAAGAAGGAAATAGACACTAATACCATAATAGCAGGGGACCTGAACACTTGACTGTCAATATTAGACAGATCATCTAGGTAAAGAATCAGTAGAGAAACACAAGATCTAAACAAGACTCTAGACCAATTGGAATTGGCAGATATCTACAGAACATTCCACCCAACAACCTCAGAATATTCATTCTTCTCATCAGCACATGGATCATTCTCCAGGATAGATCACATATTAGGTCACAAATCAAGTCTCAGTAAATTCAAAAAAATTGGAATTATCCCATGTATCTTCTCAGACCACAATGGATTAAAACTAGAAATTAATAACAAACAAAACTCTGGAAACTATACAAACACATGGAAATTAAACAGCATTCTACTTAATGACATATGGGTCCAAGAAGAAATCAAGCAGGAAATCAAAAAGTTTATTGAAACTAATGAAAACAATGATACATCATACCAAAACCTGTGGGATACTGCAAAAGCAGTATTGAGGGGAAAATTTATTGCATTAAATGCTCACTTCAGAAGAATGGAAAGATGGCAAGTGAACAACCTAACACTTCACCTTAAAGAACTAGAAAAACAAGAACAATCCAATCCTAAAGTTAGCAGACGGAAAGAAATCATTAAGATCAGAGCAGAACTGAACGAAATTGAAAACCAAAAAACAATTCAAAAGATCAACGAATCAAAAAGTTGGTTTTTTGAAAAGATAAATAAAATTGACAAACCATTAGCATGGCTAACAAAAAAAAGAAGAGAGAAGACTCAAATAACAAAAATTAGAAATGAAAAAGGCGATATTACAACTGATTCATCTGAAATACAAGGAATCATTCGAGACTACTATAAACAACTGTACGCCAAGAAATTTGAAAATCTGGAGGAAATGGATAAATTTCTGGACACACACAAGCTCCCAAAACTGAACCGTGAAGACGTAGAAAATCTGAACAGACCAATAACAATAAAGGAGATTGAAGCTGTTATCAGAAGGCTCCCAAGAAAGAAAAGCCCAGGACCAGATGGATTCACAGCAGAATTTTACCAAACATTCAAAGAGGAATTGACACCGATTCTTTACAAACTATTCCAAAAGATTGAAACGGACGCAAATCTCCCAAACTCATTCTATGAAGCAAACATCATCCTGATACCAAAACCAGGTAAAGATATAACCAAAAAAGAAAACTACAGGCCGATATCCTTGATGAATATAGATGCAAAAATCCTCACTAAAATACTAGCAAACAGAATACAGCAACACATACGAAAAATTATTCATCACGATCAAGTGGGATTCATCCCAGGGATGCAAGGTTGGTTCAACATACGCAAATCAATAAATGTGATACACCATATTAATAAACTCAAACACAAGGACCATATGATCATCTCTATAGATGCTGAAAAAGCATTTGATAAAGTTCAGCACTCATTCATGACAAAGACCCTCTATAAGTTAGGTATAGAGGGAAAGTATCTCAACATAATTAAAGCCATATATGACAAACCCACTGCCAATATCATCCTGAATGGGGAAAAGCTGAAAGCTTTTCCTTTAAGAACAGGCACTAGACAAGGATGCCCACTCTCACCACTCCTATTCAACATAGTGTTGGAAGTACTAGCCAGAGCAATCAGAGAAGAGAAGGAAATAAAGGGCATCCAGATTGGAAAAGATGAAGTCAAACTGTCCCTGTTTGCAGATGACATGATCCTATATATCGGACAGCCTAAAACCTCTACAAAAAAACTGTTGGAATTGATAAATGATTTCAGCACAGTAGCAGGATACAAAATCAACACACAAAAATCAGTAGCATTTCTTTTCTCCAATAGTGAACATGCAGAAGGAGAAATCAAGAAAGCCTGTCCATTTACAATAGCCACCAAAAAAATAAAATACTTAGGAATTGAGTTAACCAAGGAGGTGAAAAATCTCTATAATGAGAACTACAAACCACTGCTGAGAGAAATTAGAGAGGATACAAGAAGATGGAAAGATATTCCATGCTCTTGGATTGGAAGAATCAACATAGTGAAAATGTCCATACTACCCAAAGTGATATACAAATTCAATGCAATCCCCATCAAAATTCCAAAGACATTTTTCTCAGAAATGGAAAAAACTATTGAGACATTTATATGGAACAATAAAAGACCACGCATAGCCAAAGCAATGCTGAGCAAAAAAAAATAAAGCTGGAGGCATAACACTACCTGACTTTAAGCTATACTACAAAGCTATAATAACCAAAACAGTATGGTACTGGCATAAAAACAGACACACTGACCAATGGAATAGAATAGAGAATCCAGAAATCAACCCACACACTTACTGCCATCTGATCTTTGACAAAGGCTCCAAACCTATTCACTGGGGAAGGGACTGCCTCTTCAGCAAGTGGTGCTGGGATAACTGGATATCGATATGCAGGAGAATGAAACTAGACCCATACCTCTCACCGTATACTAAAATCAACTCAAAATGGATTAAGGATTTAAATATACACCCTGAGACAATAAAACTTCTTAAAGAAAACATAGGGGAAACATTTCAGGAAATAGGACTGGGCACAGACTTCATGAATACGACCCCAAAAGCACGGGCAACCAAAGGAAAAATAAACAAATGGGATTATATCAAACTAAAAAGCTTCTGCACAGCAAAAGAAACAATTAAAAGAGTTAAAAGACAACCAACAGAGTGGGAGAAAATATTTGCAAAATATACATCTGACAAAGGATTAATATCCAGAATATATAAGGAACTCAAACAACTTTACAAGAAGAAAACAAGCAACCCAATTAAAAAATGGGCAAAAGAGCTTAGTAGGCATTTCTCTAAGGAAGATATACAAATGGCCAACAGACATATGAAAAAATGCTCAACATCACTCAGCATCCGGGAAATGCAAATCAAAACCACATTGAGATACCATCTAACCCCAGTTAGGATGGCTAAAATCCAAAAGACTCTGAACGATAAATGCTGGCGAGGCTGCGGAGAAAAAGGAACTCTCATACATTGTTGGTGGGACTGCAAAATTGTGCAGCCTCTATGGAAAATGGTATGGAGGTTCCTTAAACAATTGCAAATAGATCTACCGTACGACCCAGCCATCCCACTGTTGGGAATATACCCAGAGGAATGGAAATCATCAAGTCGAAGGTATACCTGTTCCCCAATGTTCATCGCAGCACTCTTTACAATAGCCAAGAGTTGGAACCAGCCCAAGTGCCCATCATCAGATGAGTGGATACGGAAAATGTGGTACATCTACACAATGGAATACTACTCAGCTATAAAAACGAATGAAATACTGCCATTTGCAACAACATGGATGGACCTGGAGAGAATTATATTAAGTGAAACAAGTCAGGCACAGAAAGAGAAATACCACATGTTCTCACTTATTGGAGGGAGCTAAAAATTAATATATAAATTCACACACACACATACACACATACACACACAAACCGGGGGGCGGGGAGGAAGAAGATATAACAACCACAATTATTTGAAGTTGATACAACAAACAAACAGAAAGGACATTGTTGGGGGGGAGGGGGGGGAGGGAGAAGGGAGGGAGGTTTTGGTGATGGGGAGCATTAATCAGCTACAATGTATATTGACAAAATAAAATTAAAAAAAAAAAAAGAATCCAGCATATCTCACTGAACCGTAGAAGTGGTATTTAGAAAGGAGTTAGAGCTGGAAGCCGTTTGTTTTCGGAAATTAGACGCGAAATCACTTTGCAAATGCCTTCCAACAGGCTTGGAAAAGTGTGTTCTATATCTCTGCCAAACAGACTCCCCGGAGGTTGAGCTTTCAGAAGCTAGTTTAACTCTAAGGGAGGAAGCAGCAGAATGTGCCTCTCACATCTAGCCTGAAGGAATTCAGGTAGGCAAGTTCTATGGGGAAGCCCATTGGAGCGTACGTTGGAAATGGGTTTGGAAATTTCAGTTTCCAAATCTCTGTGAAAAAGCGTCAGAGAAGCTTCCCCGTTTAGAATCCAGCATATCTCACGGAACCGAAGAAGTGGTAGAAGGGAGTTCGACCTGCAAGCAGTATGGTTTGGGAAATTAGGCGCGATATCACATTGCAAATGCCTTCCAAAAGGCTTGGAAAAGTGTGTTCTATATCTCTGCCAAACAGACTCCCCGGAGGTTGAGCTTTCAGCAGCAAGTTTAACTCTAAGGGAGGAAGCAGCAGAATGTGCCTCTCATATCTAGCCTGTAGGAATTCAGGTTGGCAAGTTCTATGGGGAAGCCCATTGGCGCCTACGTTGGAAACGGGTTTGGAAATTTCAGTTTCAAAATCTCTGTGAAAAAGCATCAGAGAAGCTTCTGCGTTTAGAATCCAGCATATCTCAATGAACCTAAGAAGTGGTAGTTAGAATGGAGTTAGAGCTGCAAGCAGTTTGGTTTGGGAAATTAGACGCGAAATCACACTGCAAATGCCTTCCAACAGGCTTGGAAAAGTGTGTTCTGTATCTCTGCCAAACAGACTGCCCGGAGGTTGAGCTTTCAGAAGCTAGTTTAAGTCTAAGGGAGGAAGCAGCAGAATGTGCATCTCACATATAGTCTGTAGGAATTCAGGTTGGCAAGTTCTATGGGGAAGCCCAGGAGCCTACGTTGGAAACGGGTTTGGAAATTTCAGTTTCAAAATCTCTGTGAAAAAGCGTCAGAGAAGCTTCTCCGTTTAGAATCCAGCATATCTCACTGAACCGAAGAAGTGGTAGTTAGAAGGGAGTTAGAGCTGCAAGCAGTTTGTTTTGGGAAATTAGACGCGAAATCAAACTGCAAATGCCTTCCAACAAGCTTTTAAAAGTGTGTTCTATATCTCTGCCAAACACAATGCCAGGAGGTTGAGCTTTCAGAAGCTAGTTTAACTCTAAGGGAGGAAGCAGCAGAATGTGCCTCTCACATCTAGCCTGTAGGAATTCAGGTTGGCAGGTTCTATGGGGAAGCCCATTGGCGCCTACAATCGAAACGCGTTTGGAAATTTCAGTTTCAAAATCTCTGTGAAAAAGCGTCAGAGAAGCTTCTCCGTTTAGAATCCAGCATATCTCACTGAACCGAAGAAGTGGTAGTTAGAAGGGAGTTAGACCTGCAAGCAGTTTGGTTTGGGAAATTAGATGCGAAATGACACTGCAAATGCCTTCCAACAGGCTTTGAAAAGTGTGTTCTATATCTCTGCCAAACAGACTCCCCGGAAGTTGAGCTTTCAGAAGCTAGTTTAACTCTAAGGGAGGAAGCAGCAGAATGTGCCTCTCCCATCTAGCCTGTAGGAATTCAGGTTGGCAAGTTCTGCGGGGAAGCCCATTGCTGCCTATGTTTTAAGCAGCATGGGAGATTTCAGTTTCAAAATCTCTGTGAAAAAGCTTCAGAGAAGCTTCCCCGTTTAGAATCCAGCATATCTCACTGAACCGAAGAAGTGGTAGTTAGAAGGGAGTTCGAGCTGCACGCAGTTTGGATTCGGAAATTAGACGCGAAATCACACTGCAAATGCCTTCCCACAGGCTTGGAAAATTGTGCTCTATATCTCTGCCAAACAAACTGCCCGGAGGATGAGCTTTTAGAAGCTAGTTTAACTCTAAGGGAGGAAGCAGTAGAATGTGCCTCTCACATCTAGCTTCTAGGAATTCAGGTTGGCAAGTTCTATGGGGAAGCCCATTGGCGCCTACGTTGGAAACGGGTATGGATATTTCAGTTTCAAAATCTCTGTGAAAAAGCGTCAGAGAAGCTTCCCCGTTTAGAATCCAGCATATCTCACTGAACCAAAGAAGTGGTAGTTAGAAGGGAGTTCGAGCTGCAAGCAGTTTGGTTTGGGAAATTAGACCCGAAATCACATTGCAAATGCCTTCCAACAGGCTTGGAAAAGTGTGCTCTATATCTCTGCCAAACAAACTGCCCGGAGGATGAGCTTTCAGAAGCTAGTTTAACTCTAAGGGAGGAAGCAGCAGAATGTGCCTCTCACATCGAGCCTGTAGGAATTCAGGTTGGCAAGTTCTATGGGGAAGCCCATTGCTGCCTATGGTGGAAATGGCATGGGAGATTTCAGTTTCAAAATCTCTGTGAAAAAGCGTCAGAGAAGCTTCCCCGTTTAGAATCCAGCATATCTCACTGAACCGAAGAAGTGGTAGTTAGAAGGGAGTTAGAGCAGCAAGCAGTTTGGTTTGGGAAATTAGATTCGAAATCACAATGCAAATGCCTTAAAACAGGCTTGGATAAGTGTGTTCTATATCTCTGCCAAACACACTGCCCGGAGGTTGAGCTTTCAGAAGCTAGTTTAACTCTAAGGGAGGAAGTAGCAGAATGTGCATCTCACATATAGTCTGTAGGAATTCAGGTTGGCAAGTTCTATGGGGAAGCCCAGGAGCCTACGTTGGAAACGGGCTTGGAAATTTCAGTTTCAAAATCTCTGTGAAAAAGCGTCAGAGAAGCTTCTCCATTTAGAATCCAGCATATCTCAGTGAACCGAAGAAGTGGTAGTTAGAAGGGAGTTAGAGCTGCAAGCAGTTTGTTTTGGGAAATTAGACGCGAAATCAAACTACAAATGCCTTCCAACAGGCTTGGAAAAGTGTGTTCTATATCTCTGCCAAACACAATGCCAGGAAGTTGAGATTTCAGAAGCTAGTTTAACTCTAAGGGAGGAAGCAGCAGAATGTGCCTCTCACATCTAGCCTGTAGGAATTCAGGTTGGCAAGTTCTATGGGGAAGCCCATTGGCGCCTACATTGGAAACGAGTTTGGAAATTTCAGTTTCAAAATCTCTGTTAAAAAGCGTCAGAGAAGCTTCTCCGTTTAGAATCCAGCATATCTCACTGAACCGAAGAAGTGGTAGTTAGAAGGGAGTTCGAGCTGCAAGCAGTTTGGTTTGGGAAATTAGACGCGAAATCACATTGCAAATGCCTTCCAACAGGCTTGGAAAAGTGTGCTCTATATCTATGCCAAACAAACTGCCCGGAGGATGAGCTTTCAGAAGCTAGTATAACTCTAAGGGAGGAAGCAGCAGAATGTGCCTCTCACATCGAGCCTGTAGGAATTCAGGTTGGCAAGTTCTATGGGGAAGCCCATTGGCGCCTACGTTGGAAACGGGTTTGGAAATTTCAGTTTCAAAATATCTGTGAAAAAGCGTCAGAGAAGCTTCCCCTTTTAGAATCCAGCATATCTCACTGAACCGAAGAAGTGGTAGTTCGAAGGGAGTTAGAGCTGCAAGCCGTTTGTTTTCGGAAATTAGAAGCAAAATTACATTGCAAATGCCTTCCAACAGGCTTGGAAAAGTGTGTTCTATATCTCTGCCAAACAGACGCCTCGGAGGTTGAGCTTTAGAAGCAAGTTTAACTCTAAGGGAGGAATCAGCAGAATGTGCCTCTCACATCTATCCGGTAGGAATTCAGGTTGGCAAGTTCTATGGGGAAGCCCATTGGCGCCTATGTTGGAAACGGGTTTGGAAATTTCAGTTTCAAAATCTCTGTGAAAAAGCGTCAGAGAAGCTTCCCCATGTAGAATCCAGCATATCTCACTGAACCGAAGAAGTGCTAGTTAGAAGGGAGTTAGAGCTGCAAGCAGTTTGGTTTGGGAAATTAGAGGCGAAATCAAACTGCAAATGCGTTCCAACAGGCTTGGAAAAGTGTGTTCTATATCTCTGCCAAACAGACTCCCAGGAGGCTGAGCTTTCAGAAGCTAGTTTAGCTCTAAAGGAGGAAGCAGCAGAATGTGCCTCTCACATCTAGCCTGTAGGATTCAGGTTGGCAAGTTCTATGGGGAAGCCCATTGCTGCCTATGGTGGAAACGGCATGGGAGATTTCAGATTCAAAATCTCTGTGAAAAAGCGTCAGAGAAGCTTCTGCATTTAGAATCCAGCATATCTCACTGAACCGAAGAAGTGGTATTTAGAAGGGAGTTAGAGCTGCAAGCCGTTTCTTTTCGGAAATTAGACGCAAAATCACATTGCAAATGCCTTCCAACAGGCTTGGAAAAGTGTGTTCTATATCTCTGTCAAACAGACTCCCCGGAGGTTGAGCTTTCAGAAGCTAGTTTAACTCTAAGGGAGGAAGCAGCAGAATGTGCCTCTCACATCTAGCCTGAAGGAATTCAGGTTGGCAAGTTCTATGGGGAAGCGCATTGGAGCGTACTTTGGAAATGGGTTTGGAAATTTCAGTTTCAAAATCTCTGTGAAAAAGCGTCAGAGAAGCTTCCCCGTTTAGAATCCAGCATATCTCACGGAACCGAAGAAGTGGTAGTTAGAAGGGAGTTCGACCTGCAAGCAGTATGGTTTGGGAAATTAGGCGCGATATCACATTGCAAATGCCTTCCAAAAGGCTTGGAAAAGTGTGTTCTATATCTCTGCCAAACAGACTCCCCGGAGGTTGAGCTTTCAGCAGCAAGTTTAACTCTAAGGGAGGAAGCAGCAGAATGTGCCTCTCACATCTAGCCTGTAGGAATTCAGGTTGGGAAGTTCTATGGGGAAGCCCATTGGCGCCTACGTTGGAAACGGGTTTGGAAATTTCAGTTTCAAAATCTCTGTGAAAAAGCATCAGAGAAGCTTCTGCGTTTAGAATCCAGCATATCTCACTGAACCTAAGAAGTGGTAGTTAGAATGGAGTTAGAGCTGCAAGCAGTTTGGTTTGGGAAATTAGACGCGAAATCACACTGCAAATGCCTTCCAACAGGCTTGGAAAAGTGTGTTCTATATCTCTGCCAAACAGACTCCCCGGAGGTTGAGCTTACAGAAGCAAGTTTAACTCTAAGGGAGGAAGCAGCAGAATGTGCCTCTCACATCTAGCCTGTAGGAATTCAGGTTGGCAAGTTCTATGGGGAAGCCCATTGCTGCCTATGGTGGAAACGGCATGGGAGATTTCAGTTTCAAAATCTCTGTGAAAAAGCGTCAGAGAAGCTTCCCCGTTTAGAATCCAGCATATCTCACTGAACCGAAGAAGTGGTAGTTAGAAGGGAGTTAGAGCAGCAAGCAGTTTGGTTTGGGAAATTAGATTCGAAATCACAATGCAAATGCCTTAAAACAGGCTTGGATAAGTGTGTTCTATATCTCTGCCAAACACACTGCCCGGAGGTTGAGCTTTCAGAAGCTAGTTTAACTCTAAGGGAGGAAGTAGCAGAATGTGCATCTCACATATAGTCTGTAGGAATTCAGGTTGGCAAGTTCTATGGGGAAGCCCAGGAGCCTACGTTGGAAACGGGCTTGGAAATTTCAGTTTCAAAATCTCTGTGAAAAAGCGTCAGAGAAGCTTCTCCATTTAGAATCCAGCATATCTCACTGAACCGAAGAAGTGGTAGTTCGAAGGGAGTTAGAGCTGCAAGCGGTTTGTTTTCGGAAATTAGAAGCAAAATTACATTGCAAATGCCTTCCAACAGGCTTGGAAAAGTGTGTTCTATATCTCTGCCAAACAGACGCCTCGGAGGTTGAGCTTTAGAAGCAAGTTTAACTCTAAGGGAGGAATCAGCAGAATGTGCCTCTCACATCTATCCGGTAGGAATTCAGGTTGGCAAGTTCTATGGGGAAGCCCATTGGCGCCTATGTTGGAAACGGGTTTGGAAATTTCAGTTTCAAAATCTCTGTGAAAAAGCGTCAGAGAAGCTTCCCCATGTAGAATCCAGCATATCTCACTGAACCGAAGAAGTGCTATTTAGAAGGGAGTTAGAGCTGCAAGCAGTTTGGTTTGGGAAATTAGAGGCGAAATCAAACTGCAAATGCGTTCCAACAGGCTTGGAAAAGTGTGTTCTATATCTCTGCCAAACAGACTCCCAGGAGGTTGAGCTTTCAGAAGCTAGTTTAGATCTAAAGGAGGAAGCAGCAGAATGTGCCTCTCACATCTAGCCTGTAGGATTCAGGTTGGCAAGTTCTATGGGGAAGCCAATTGCTGCCTATGGTGGAAACGGCATGGGAGATTTCAGATTCAAAATCTCTGTGAAAAAGCGTCAGAGAAGCTTCTGCATTTAGAATCCAGCATATCCCACTGAACCGAAGAAGTGGTAGTTAGAAGGGAGTTAGAGCTGCAAGCCTTTTGTTTTTGGAAATTAGACGCGAAATCACTTTGCAAATGCCTTCCAACAGGCTTGGAAAAGTGTGTTCTATATCTCTGCCAAACAGACTCCCCGGAGGTTGAGCTTTCAGAAGCTAGTTTAACTCTAAGGGAGGAAGCAGCAGAATGTGCCTCTCACATCTAGCCTGAAGGAATTCAGGTTGGCAAGTTCTATGGGGAAGCCCATTGGAGCGTACGTTGGAAATGGGTTTGGAAATTTCAGTTTCAAAATCTCTGTGAAAAAGCGTCAGAGAAGCTTCCCCGTTTAGAATCCAGCATATCTCACGGAACCGAAGAAGTGGGAGTTAGAAGGGAGTTCGACCTGCAAGCAGTATGGTTTGGGAAATTAGGCGCGATATCACATTGCAAATGCCTTCCAAAAGGCTTGGAAAAGTGTGTTCTATATCTCTGCCAAACAGACTCCCCGGAGGTTGAGCTTTCAGCAGCAAGTTTAACTCTAAGGGAGGAAGCAGCAGAATGTGCCTCTCACATCTAGCCTGTAGGAATTCAGGTTGGGAAGTTCTATGAGGAAGCCCATTGGCGCCTACGTTGGAAACGGGTTTGGAAATTTCAGTTTCAAAATCTCTGTGAAAAAGCATCAGAGAAGCTTCTGCGTTTAGAATCCAGCATATCTCACTGAACCTAAGAAGTGGTAGTTAGAATTGAGTTAGAGCTGCAAGCAGTTTGGTTTGGGAAATTAGACGCGAAATCACACTGCAAATGCCTTCCAAGAGGCTTGGAAAAGTGTGTTCTATATCTCTGCCAAACAGACTCCCCGGAGGTTGAGCTTACAGAAGCAAGTTTAACTCTAAGGGAGGAAGCAGCAGAATGTGCCTCTCACATCTAGCCTGTAGGAATTCAGGTTGGCAAGTTCTATGGGGAAGCCCATTGCTGCCTATGGTGGAAACGGCATGGGAGATTTCAGTTTCAAAATCTCTGTGAAAAAGCGTCAGAGAAGCTTCCCCGTTTAGAATCCAGCATATCTCACTGAACCGAAGAAGTTGTAGTTAGAAGGGAGTTAGAGCAGCAAGCAGTTTGGTTTGGGAAATTAGATTCGAAATCACAATGCAATTGCCTTAAAACAGGCTTGGAAAAGTGTGTTCTATATCTCTGCCAAACACACTGCCCGGAGGTTGAGCTTTCAGAAGCTAGTTTAACTCTAAGGGAGGAAGCAGCAGAATGTGCATCTCACATATAGTCTGTAGGAATTCAGGTTGGCAAGTTCTATGGGGAAGCCCAGGAGCCTACGTTGGAAACGGGCTTGGAAATTTCAGTTTCAAAATCTCTGTGAAAAAGCGTCAGAGAAGCTTCTCCATTTAGAATCCAGCATATCTCACTGAACCGAAGAAGTGGTAGTTAGAAGGGAGTTAGAGCTGCAAGCAGTTTGTTTTGGGAAATTAGACGCGAAATCAAACTACAAATGCCTTCCAACAGGCTTGGAAAAGTGTGTTCTATATCTCTGCCAAACACAATGCCAGGAAGTTGAGCCTTTAGAAGCTAGTTTAACTCTAAGGGAGGAAGCAGCAGAATTTGCCTCTCACATCTAGCCTGTAGGAATTCAGGTTGGCAAGTTCTATGGGGAAGCCCATTGGCGCCTACATTGGAAACGAGTTTGGAAATTTCAGTTTCAAAATCTCTGTGAAAAAGCGTAAGAGAAGCTTCTCCGTTTAGAATCCAGCATATCTCACTGAACCGAAGAAGTGGTAGTTAGAAGGGAGTTCGAGCTGCAAGCAGTTTGGTTTGGGAAATTAGACGCGAAATCACATTGCAAATGCCTTCCAACAGGCTTGGAAAAGTGTGCTCTATATCTCTGCCAAAAAAACTGCCCGGAGGATGAGCTTTCAGAAGCTAGTTTAACTTTAAGGGAGGAAGCAGCAGAATGTGCCTCTCACATCGAGCCTGTAGGAATTCAGGTTGGCAAGTTCTATGGGGAAGCCCATTGGCGCCTACGTTGGAAACGGGTTTGGAAATTTCAGTTTCAAAATCTCTGTGAAAAAGCATCAGAGAAGCTTCCCCGTTTAGAATCCAGGATATCTCACTGAACCGAAGAAGTGGTAGTTAGAAGGGAGTTAGAGCTGCAAGCAGTTTGGTTTGGGAAATTAGACGCGAAATCAAACTTCAAATGCCTTCCAACAGGCTTGGAAAAGTGTGTTCTATATCTCTGCCAAACAGACTCCCCGGAGGTTGAGCTTTCAGAAGCTAGTTTAATTCTAAGGGAGGAAGCAGCAGAATGTGCCTCTCACATCTAGCCTGTAGGAAGTCAGGTTGGCAAGTTCTATGGGGAAGCCCATTGGCGCCTACGTTGGAAACGGGTTTGGAAATTTCAGTTTCAAAATATCTGTGAAAAAGCGTCAGAGAAGCTTCCCCTTTTAGAATCCAGCATATCTCACTGAACCGAAGAGGTTGTAGGTAGAAGGGAGTTAGAACTCCAAGCACTTTGGTTTCGGAAATTAGACGAGAAATCAAACTGCAAATGCCTACCAACAGGCTTGGAAAAGTTTGTTGTATATCTCTGCCAAACAGACTCCCCGGAAGTTGAGCTTTCAGAAGCAAGTTTAACTCTAAGGGAGGAAGCAGCAGAATGTGCCTCTCACATCTAGCCTGTAGGAATTCAGGTTGGCAAGTTCTATGTGGAAGCCCATTGCTGCCTATGGTGGAAACGGCATGGGAGATTTCAGTTTCAAAATCTCTGTGAAAAAGCGTCAGAGAAGCTTCCCCGTTTAGAGTCCAGCATATCTCACGGAACCGAAGAAGTGGTAGTTAGAAGGGAGTTAGAGCTGCAAGCCGTTTGTTTTCGGAAATTAGACGCGAAATCAAACTGCAAATGCCTTCCAACAGGCTTGGAAAAGTTTGTTTTATATCTCTGCCAAACAGACTCCCCGGAGGTTGAGCTTACAGAAGCAAGTTTAACTCTAAGGGAGGAATCAGCAGAATGTGCCTCTCACATCTATCCGGTAGGAATTCAGGTTGGCAAGTTCTATGTGGAAGCCCATTGGTGCCTATGTTGGAAACGGGTTTGGAAATTTCAGTTTCAAAATCTCTGTGAAAAAGCGTCAGAGAAGCTTCCCCGTTTAGAATCCAGCATATCTCACTGAACTGAAGAAGTGGTAGTTAGAAGGGAGTTAGAGCAGCAAGCCGTTTGTTTTCGGAAATTAGACGCGAAATTACATTGCAAATGCCTTCCAACAGGCTTGGATAGTGTGTTCTATATCTCTGCCAAACAGACGCCTCGGAGGTTGAGCTTTAGAAGCAAGTTTAACTCTAAGGGAGGAATCAGCAGAATGTGCCTCTCACATCTATCCTGTAGGAATTCAGGTTGGCAAGTTCTATGGGGAAGCCCATTGGCGCCTATGTTGGAAACGGGTTTGGAAATTTCAGTTTCAAAATCTCTGTGAAAAAGCGTCAGAGAAGCTTCCCCATGTAGAATCCAGCATATCTCACTGAACCGAAGAAGTGCTAGTTAGAAGGGAGTTAGAGTTGCAAGCAGTTTGGTTTGGGAAATTAGACGCGAAATCAAACTGCAAATGCCTTCCAACAGGCTTGGAAAAGTGTGTTCTATATCTCTGCCAAACAGACTCCCAGGAGGTTGAGCTTTCAGAAGTTAGTTTAGCTCTAAAGGAGGAAGCAGCAGAATGTGCCTCTCCCATCTAGCCTGTAGGAATTCAGGTTGGCAAGTTTTATGGGGAAGCCCATTGCTGCCTATGGTGGAAACGGCATGGGAGATTTCAGATTCAAAATCTCTGTGAAAAAGCGTCAGAAAAGGTTCTGCGTTTAGAATCCAGCATATCTCGAGAGGAGTTTCAAGATGGCGGCGGCTGCGGCGGCTGGCGCGGAGTAGCTGAGGTGGAAAAGGTGGCCACTGGGCCTCAGGCAGCCGGGAAACTTGTGGACCTTCCTCTGGCCATCTCTTAAGGGAGGACTGCTGCTGCTGGCCGGTCGTGGGAGCTCAACGCCACTTTGCCCCCGCAGGAGAGACTGCCTCATTTACAGGCAACAGCTTTGAAGTGTGAAGCAGGAAAAGTACTGATTCTTAGCTGCAAAAGCGAGTCTTGAAACAGGGAACACGGCGCCAGGGCTGCTGTGGATGCAGCCAGGATCCCGGAGGCTGGGGCCGCACTGAAGGCGGCCAGCTGCCCTATTCAGGATTTGAGGTTTCAGGCCGGCATTAAAGAAGATTCCTGGGAGCGCCCGAGCGGCGCCGCGACTGAACAGCCAGAGGCGGCAGCGCCGAGAACACGGAAGGCAACAAACCAGAGACAGAGCGAGCGCCCGACCCGGCACAGCACTGTGAGTGATCCCTGGCACAGCTCTGTTCGGGGGGTGAATGCCCACGCGGCTTACGCCTGCACCACCAGGCCACTCACTGCCCCAGTGCTGCCTCCATTTTCCCAGGTGCGGGCAGCTCCACCCTGCTCGGCCATCACTGAGCCCATTTGCTTGGCCTGGCGCGGGGCTTTCCGGACCCTGCGGGCCGACCTCCTCTCCCACTCCCTCCGCGGTTCTCTGGCAGGACTGGGGGTGTGGGGCGTCCCGACCAGTTTTGGGAGGGCTAGGAAGTACGGGCGGACCGACTGTCACTCCACCACACCCTGGACTCCGGCCCGGTAAACTTCCTGTTACTGGGAGGCAGATACCATCTCTGCGACCACCAGTTTGGAAAAAAGCCTAACGAATTTCTGGTTGGGAATAGTGTGTGGTAGGAGAGTTCCCAGGTCCGCTTGAACCTGCCGGAGAGCAGGCTGCAGGCGGGCACTAGACTCGGTTTATACCGGGGGGATACAAAGGTGAACAAGACCCGAGAAAGATCTACACAGTGCTACAAAGGCACCCAGAGAGACCGGTCGTCTGTGCCTAGCAGAAACCTGGTAGACTTCCTGGGCGAGGCGGTGCTGAGCAGGGTCTTGAAGGCCCAGCTGATAGACGAGGGGTGCAGAAGACACGCCCCAGCCCAGCACAGTGTGCACAGAGGGGGGAGACGTGCGGCCAGGGAGGCGGAGTCTCGACAGAAACCACACACCCGGTGGGGTCGCCACTGCACGATCTAACAGCCTGGGCCAGAGCACACGGAACGGGGAGAAGTCCTGTACAGAAAGTGAAAGCTCAACAGAGATCACACACCCTGTGGTACGTGATCCACCAGCCCAGCAGAGTACAAGCTGACAAGAAAGGTGGATCCCCGGAGAAGCCCAAGACCCGAGGCAACCACACACACAAGACACTAGAGGCCAACTGAGCAGTCACGACGGGAGCCATACCAAATTGGCAACCACAGCAACATCCTAGTTAGCCATTAGTCTTAAACCGGTGGACTGTGAAACCCCCTGCAACAATGAATAAACACCAAAAAAAAGACACCAGAAATACAAAAAATCAAGAAAGTATACCACCAAAAGTTAATAAATCTCATACTCTAGATCCTATAGAACAAGAAGCCCTTGAAATAACTGACAAGGAATTTCGAGTGATAATTCTAAGGAAACTGAATGAAATACAAGAAAACTCAGCTAGACATCATGATGAAATGAGGAAAAGTATACAGGATATGAAAGAGGAAATATACAAGGAAATCAATGTCCTGAAAAAAAATGTAGCAGAACTTGCTGAACTGAAGAAGTTATTCAGCGAAATAAAAAACACAACGGAGAGTTTAACCAGCAGGCTTGTCGAAGTTGAAGAGAGAACCTCTGAACTTGAAGATGGGCTGTTTGAAATAACACAAGCAGACAAAAAGAAAGAAAAAAGAATCAAGGACATGGAAGAAAATCTGAGAGAGATATCAGACAACCTCAAGCGCTCAAATATCCGAGTCATGGGTATTCCAGAAGGGGAGGAAAATGGAGATTCCATTGAAAACATATTCAAAAAATAGTGGCAGAAAACTTCCCAGGTATAGGAAAAATCACAGATCTTCAGATCCAGGAAGCTCAACGATCTCCAAACGTATTCAACCCAAAAAGGCCTTCTCCAAGACATGTCATAGTCAAATTGGCAAAACTCAGAGACAAAGAGAGAATCTTAAAAGCTGCAAGAGAGAAGCGTCAAATCACCTATAAGGGAGCCCCAATCAGGTTAACATCAGACTTTTCATCACAAACCCTAAAAGCTAGAAAGGAATGGGATGATATTTTCAAAATACTAAAAGACAAAGATTGCCAGCCAAGAATACTCTACCCTGCAAGGCTATCCTTCCGGAATGAGGGGCAAATAGTATATTTCTCAGACAAACAAAAACTGCGGGAGTTCACTACCACAAGACCACCCTTACAAGAAATCCTCAAGGGAGTACTGGGTTTGGTTCCTGAAAAATAACTACCACTGCCATAAAAACCTAAGAAAAATCTAAACCCGCTAGTACAATAAAAATGGCATTCATGAAGAGAAAACAAGCTAACAAAAACACTATCTACAACCTAAGGAACCAACAAACAAAGAAACCAAACAGTAAATCAGAAAGCAAGGAACAAAAGACACCTAAGACAACCAAACAACCAATAAAATGCTAGGAATAAATCAACACCTTTCAATAACAACTCTTAACGTTAAAGGCTTAAATTCCCCAATTAAAAGACACAGACTGGCTGACTGGATCAAAAAGCAGGACCCAACTATATGCTGCCTACAAGAGACCCACCTCACCCATAAAGATTCACACAGACTAAGAGTGAAAGGATGGAAAAAGATTTACCATGCAAACAGAAAAGAAAAACGAGCTGGAGTAGCTATTCTTATATCTGACAAAATAGACTTTAAACTAAAAACCATAAAAAGAGACAATGAGGGACACTACTTAATGATAAAAGGACTGATCCATCAAGAAGACATAACAATCATAAATATGTACGCACCCAATGTTGGAGCAGCCAGATTTATAAAACAAACTCTATTAGACCTAAAGAAGGAAATAGACACTAATACCATAATAGCAGGGGACCTGAACACTTGACTGTCAATATTAGACAGATCATCTAGGCAAAGAATCAGTAGAGAAACACAAGATCTAAACAAGACTCTAGACCAATTGGAATTGGCAGATATCTACAGAACATTCCACCCAACAACCTCAGAATATTCATTCTTCTCATCAGCACATGGATCATTCTCCAGGATAGATCACATATTAGGTCACAAATCAAGTCTCAGTAAATTCAAAAAAATTGGAATTATCCCATGTATCTTCTCAGACCACAATGGATTAAAACTAGAAATTAATAACAAACAAAACTCTGGAAACTATACAAACACATGGAAATTAAACAGCATTCTACTTAATGACATATGGGTCCAAGAAGAAATCAAGCAGGAAATCAAAAAGTTTATTGAAACTAATGAAAACAATGATACATCATACCAAAACCTGTGGGATACTGCAAAAGCAGTATTGAGGGGAAAATTTATTGCATTAAATGCTCACTTCAGAAGAATGGAAAGATGGCAAGTGAACAACCTAACACTTCACCTTAAAGAACTAGAAAAACAAGAACAATCCAATCCTAAAGTTAGCAGACGGAAAGAAATCATTAAGATCAGAGCAGAACTGAACGAAATTGAAAACCAAAAAACAATTCAAAAGATCAACGAATCAAAAAGTTGGTTTTTTGAAAAGATAAATAAAATTGACAAACCATTAGCATGGCTAACAAAAAAAAGAAGAGAGAAGACTCAAATAACAAAAATTAGAAATGAAAAAGGCGATATTACAACTGATTCATCTGAAATACAAGGAATCATTCGAGACTACTATAAACAACTGTACGCCAAGAAATTTGAAAATCTGGAGGAAATGGATAAATTTCTGGACACACACAAGCTCCCAAAACTGAACCGTGAAGACGTAGAAAATCTGAACAGACCAATAACAATAAAGGAGATTGAAGCTGTTATCAGAAGGCTCCCAACAAAGAAAAGCCCAGGACCAGATGGATTCACAGCAGAATTTTACCAAACATTCAAAGAGGAATTGACACCGATTCTTTACAAACTATTCCAAAAGATTGAAACGGACGCAAATCTCCCAAACTCATTCTATGAAGCAAACATCATCCTGATACCAAAACCAGGTAAAGATATAACCAAAAAAGAAAACTACAGGCCGATATCCTTGATGAATATAGATGCAAAAATCCTCACTAAAATACTAGCAAACAGAATACAGCAACACATACGAAAAATTATTCATCACGATCAAGTGGGATTCATCCCAGGGATGCAAGGTTGGTTCAACATACGCAAATCAATAAATGTGATACACCATATTAATAAACTCAAACACAAGGACCATATGATCATCTCTATAGATGCTGAAAAAGCATTTGATAAAGTTCAGCACTCATTCATGACAAAGACCCTCTATAAGTTAGGTATAGAGGGAAAGTATCTCAACATAATTAAAGCCATATATGACAAACCCACTGCCAATATCATCCTGAATGGGGAAAAGCTGAAAGCTTTTCCTTTAAGAACAGGCACTAGACAAGGATGCCCACTCTCACCACTCCTATTCAACATAGTGTTGGAAGTACTAGCCAGAGCAATCAGAGAAGAGAAGGAAATAAAGGGCATCCAGATTGGAAAAGATGAAGTCAAACTGTCCCTGTTTGCAGATGACATGATCCTATATATCGGACAGCCTAAAACCTCTACAAAAAAACTGTTGGAATTGATAAATGATTTCAGCACAGTAGCAGGATACAAAATCAACACACAAAAATCAGTAGCATTTCTTTTCTCCAATAGTGAACATGCAGAAGGAGAAATCAAGAAAGCCTGTCCATTTACAATAGCCACCAAAAAAATAAAATACTTAGGAATTGAGTTAACCAAGGAGGTGAAAAATCTCTATAATGAGAACTACAAACCACTGCTGAGAGAAATTAGAGAGGATACAAGAAGATGGAAAGATATTCCATGCTCTTGGATTGGAAGAATCAACATAGTGAAAATGTCCATACTACCCAAAGTGATATACAAATTCAATGCAATCCCCATCAAAATTCCAAAGACATTTTTCTCAGAAATGGAAAAAACTATTGAGACATTTATATGGAACAATAAAAGACCACGCATAGCCAAAGCAATGCTGAGCAAAAAAAAATAAAGCTGGAGGCATAACACTACCTGACTTTAAGCTATACTACAAAGCTATAATAACCAAAACAGTATGGTACTGGCATAAAAACAGACACACTGACCAATGGAATAGAATAGAGAATCCAGAAATCAACCCACACACTTACTGCCATCTGATCTTTGACAAAGGCTCCAAACCTATTCACTGGGGAAGGGACTGCCTCTTCAGCAAGTGGTGCTGGGATAACTGGATATCGATATGCAGGAGAATGAAACTAGACCCATACCTCTCACCGTATACTAAAATCAACTCAAAATGGATTAAGGATTTAAATATACACCCTGAGACAATAAAACTTCTTAAAGAAAACATAGGGGAAACATTTCAGGAAATAGGACTGGGCACAGACTTCATGAATACGACCCCAAAAGCACGGGCAACCAAAGGAAAAATAAACAAATGGGATTATATCAAACTAAAAAGCTTCTGCACAGCAAAAGAAACAATTAAAAGAGTTAAAAGACAACCAACAGAGTGGGAGAAAATATTTGCAAAATATACATCTGACAAAGGATTAATATCCAGAATATATAAGGAACTCAAACAACTTTACAAGAAGAAAACAAGCAACCCAATTAAAAAATGGGCAAAAGAGCTAAGTAGGCATTTCTCTAAGGAAGATATACAAATGGCCAACAGACATATGAAAAAATGCTCAACATCACTCAGCATCCGGGAAATGCAAATCAAAACCACATTGAGATACCATCTAACCCCAGTTAGGATGGCTAAAATCCAAAAGACTCTGAACGATAAATGCTGGCGAGGCTGCGGAGAAAAAGGAACTCTCATACATTGTTGGTGGGACTGCAAAATTGTGCAGCCTCTATGGAAAATGGTATGGAGGTTCCTTAAACAATTGCAAATAGATCTACCGTACGACCCAGCCATCCCACTGTTGGGAATATACCCAGAGGAATGGAAATCATCAAGTCGAAGGTATACCTGTTCCCCAATGTTCATCGCAGCACTCTTTACAATAGCCAAGAGTTGGAACCAGCCCAAATGCCCATCATCAGATGAGTGGATATGGAAAATGTGGTACATCTACACAATGGAATACTACTCAGCTATAAAAACGAATGAAATACTGCCATTTGCAACAACATGGATGGACCTGGAGAGAATTATATTAAGTGAAACAAGTCAGGCACAGAAAGAGAAATACCACATGTTCTCACTTATTGGAGGGAGCTAAAAATTAATATATAAATTCACACACACACATACACACATACACACACAAACCGGGGGGCGGGGAGGAAGAAGATATAACAACCACAATTATTTGAAGTTGATACAACAAACAAACAGAAAGGACATTGTTGGGGGGGAGGGGGGGGAGGGAGAAGGGAGGGAGGTTTTGGTGATGGGGAGCATTAATCAGCTACAATGTATATCGACAAAATAAAATTAAAAAAAAAAAAAAAGAATCCAGCATATCTCACTGAACCGTAGAAGTGGTATTTAGAAGGGAGTTAGAGCTGGAAGCCGTTTGTTTTCGGAAATTAGACGCGAAATCACTTTGCAAATGCCTTCCAACAGGCTTGGAAAAGTGTGTTCTATATCTGTGCCAAACAGACTCCCCGGAGGTTGAGCTTTCAGAAGCTAGTTTAACTCTAAGGGAGGAAGCAGCAGAATGTGCCTCTCACATCTAGCCTGTAGGAATTCAGGTTGGCAAGTTCTATGGGGAAGTCCATTGCTGCCTATGGTGGAACCGGCATGGGAGATTTCAGTTTCAAGATCTCTGTGAAAAAGCGTCAGAGAAGCTTCCCCGTTTAGAATCCAGCATATCTCACTGAACCGAAGAAGTGGTAGTTAGAAGGGTGTTAGAGCTGCAAGCCGTTTGTTTTCGGAAATTAGACGCGAAATTACATTGCAAATGCCTTCCAACAGGCTTGGAAAAGTGTGTTCTATATCTCTGCCAAACAGACGCCTCGGAGGTTGAGCTTTAGAAGCAAGTTTAACTCTAAGGGAGGAATCAGCAGAATGTGCCTCTCACATCTATCCGGTAGGAATTCAGGTTGGCAAGTTCTATGGGGAAGCCCATTGGCACCTATGTTGGAAACGGGTTTGGAAATTTCAGTTTCAAAATCTCTGTGAAAAAGCGTCAGAGAAGCTTCCCCATGTAGAATCCAGCATATCTCACTGAACCGAAAAAGTGCTAGTTAGAAGGGAGTTAGAGCTGCAAGCAGTTTGGTTTGGGAAATTAGACGCGAAATCAAACTGCAAATGCCTTCCAACAGGCTTGGAAAAGTGTGTTGTATATCTCTGCCAAACAGACTCCCCGGAAGTTGAGCTTTCAGAAGCAAGTTTAACTCTGAGGGAGGAAGCAGCAGAATGTGCCTCTCACATCTAGCCTGTAGGAATTCAGGTTGGCAAGTTCTATGGGGAAGCCCTTCGCTGCCTATGGTAGAAACGGCATGGGAGATTTCAGTTTCAAAATCTCTGTGAAAAAGCGTCAGCGAAGCTTCCCTGTTTAGAGTCCAGCATATCTCACTGAACCGAAGAAGTGGTAGTTAGAAGGGAGTTAGAGCTGCAAGCAGTTTGGTTTGGGAAATTAGATGCGAAATCACAATGCAAATGCCTTAAAACAGGCTTGGAAAAGTGTGTTCTATATCTCTGCCAAACACACTGCCCGGAGGTTGAGATTTCAGAAGCTAGTTTAACTCCAAGGGAGGAAGCAGCAGAATGTGCATCTCACATATAGTCTGTAGGAATTCAGGTTGGCAAGTTCTATGGGGAAGCCCATTGCTGTCTATGGTGGAAACGGCATGGGAGATTTCAGTTTCAAAATCTCTGTGATAAAGCGTCAGAGAAGCTTCCCCGTTTAGAATTCAGCATATCTCACTGAACCGAAGAAGTGGTAGTTAGAAGGGAGTTCGAGCTGCAAGCAATTTGGTTTGGGAAATTACACGCGAAATCAAACTGCAAATGCCTTCCAATAGGCTTGGAAAATTTGTTCTATATCTCTGCCAAACAGACTCCGAGGAGGTTGAGCTTTCAGAAGCTAGTTTAACTCTAAGGGAGGAAGCAGCAGAATGTGCCTCTCACATCTAGCCTGTGGGAATTCAGGTTGGCAAGTTCTATGGGGAATCCCATTGGCGCCTACGTTGGAAACGGGTTTGGAAATTTTAGTTTCAAAATCTCTGTGAAAAAGCGTAAGAGAAGCTTCCCCGTTTAGAATACAGCATATCTCATTGAACCGAAGAAGTGGTTGTTAGAAGAGAGTTCGAGCTGCAAGCAGTTTGGTGTGGGAAATTAGACGCGAAATCACATTACAAATGCCTTCCAACAGGCTTGGAAAAGTGTGTTCTATATCTCTGCCAAACAGACTCCCCGGAGGTTGAGGTTTCAGAAGCTAGTTTAACTCTAAGGGAGGAAGCAGCAGAATGTGCCTCTCACATCTAGCCTGTAGGAATTCAGGTTGGCAAGTTCTATGGGGAAGCCAATTGGCGCCTACGTTGGAAACGGCATGGGAGATTTCAGTTTCAAAATCTGTGTGAAAAAGCGTCAGAGAAGCTTCCCCGTTTGGAATCCAGCATATCTCACGGAACCGAAGAAGTGGTAGTTAGAAGGGAGTTAGAGCTGCAAGCAGTTTGGTTTTGGAAATTAGACGCGAAATCAAACTGCAAATGCCTTCCAACAGGCTTGGAAAAGTGTGCTCTATATCTATGCCAAACAAACTGCCCGGAGGATGAGCTTTCAGAAGCTAGTTTAACTCTAAGGGAGGAAGCAGCAGAATGTGCCTCTCACATCGAGCCTGTAGGAATTCAGGTTGGCAAGTTCTATGGGGAAGCCCATTGGCGCCTACGTTGGAAACGGGTTTGGAAATTTCAGTTTCAAAATCTCTGTGAAAAAGCATCAGAGAAGCTTCCCCGTTTAGAATCCAGGATATCTCACTGAACCGAAGAAGTGGTAGTTAGAAGGGAGTTAGAGCTGCAAGCAGTTTGGTTTGGGAAATTAGACGCGAAATCAAACTTCAAATGCCTTCCAACAGGCTTGGAAAAGTGTGTTCTATATCTCTGCCAAACAGACTCCCAGGAGGTTGAGCTTTCAGAAGCTACTTTAGCTCTAAAGGAGGAAGCAGCAGAATGTGCCTCTCACATCTAGCCTGTAGGATTCAGGTTGGCAAGTTCTATGGGGAAGCCCATTGCTGCCTATGGTGGAAACGGCATGGGAGATTTCAGATTCAAAATCTCTGTGAAAAAGCGTCAGAGAAGCTTCTGCATTTCGAATCCAGCATATCTCACTGAACCGAAGAAGTGGTATTTAGAAGGGAGTTAGAGCTGCAAGCCGTTTGTTTTCGGAAATTAGACGCGAAATCACTTTGCAAATGCCTTCCAACAGGCTTGGAAAAGTGTGTTCTATATCTCTGTCAAACAGACTCCCCGGAGGTTGAGCTTTCAGAAGCTAGTTTAACTCTAAGGGAGGAAGCAGCAGAATGTGCCTCTCACATCGAGCCTGTAGGAATTCAGGTTGGCAAGTTCTATGGGGAAGCCCATTGGCGCCTACGTTGGAAACGGGTTTGGAAATTTCAGTTTCAAAATCTCTGTGAAAAAGCATCAGAGGAGCTTCCCCGTTTAGAATACAGCATATCTCACTGAACCGAAGAAGTGGTAGTTAGAAGGGAGTTAGAGCTGCAAGCAGTTTGGTTTGGGAAATTATACGCGAAATCAAACTTCAAATGCCTTCCAACAGGCTTGGAAAAGTGTGTTCTATATCTCTGCCAAACAGACTCCCCGGAGGTTGAGCTTTCAGAAGCTAGTTTAACTCTAAGGGAGGAAGCAGCAGAATGTGCCTCTCACATCTAGCCCGTAGGAAGTCAGGTTGGCAAGTTCTATGGGGAAGCCCATTGGCGCCTACGTTGGAAACGGGTTTGGAAATTTCAGTTTCAAAATATCTGTGAAAAAGCGTCAGAGAAGCTTCCCCTTTTAGAATCCAGCATATCTCACTGAACCGAAGAGGTTGTAGGTAGAAGGGAGTTAGAGCTCCAAGCACTTTGGTTTCGGAAATTAGACGCGAAATCAAACTGCAAATGCCTACCAACTGGCTTGGAAAAGTGCATTGTATATCTCTGCCAAACAGACTCCCCGGAGGTTGAGCTTTCAGAAGCAACTTTAACTCTAAGGGAGGAAGCAGCAGAATGTGCCTCTCACATCAAGCCTGTAGGAATTCAGGTTGGCAAGTTCTATGGTGAAGCCCATTGCTGCCTATGGTGGAAACGGCATGGGAGATTTCAGTTTCAAAATCTCTGTGAAAAAGCGTCAGAGAAGCTTCTGCATTTAGAATCCAGCATATCTCACTGAACCGAAGAAGTTGTAGTTAGAAGGGAGTTAGAGCAGCAAGCAGTTTGGTTTGGGAAATTAGATTCGAAATCACAATGCAAATGCCTTAAAACAGGCTTGGAAAAGTGTGTTCTATATCTCTGCCAAACACACTGCCCGGAGGTTGAGCTTTCAGAAGCTAGTTTAACTCTAAGGGAGGAAGTAGCAGAATGTGCATGTCACAAATAGTCTGTAGGAATTCAGGTTGGCAAGTTCTATGGGGAAGCCCAGGAGCCTACGTTGGAAACGGGCTTGGAAATTTCAGTTTCAAAATCTCTGTGAAAAAGCGTCAGAGAAGCTTCTCCATTTAGAATCCAGCATATCTCACTGAACCGAAGAAGTGGTAGTTAGAAGGGAGTTAGAGCTGCAAGCAGTTTGTTTTGGGAAATTAGAGGCGAAATCAAACTACAAATGCCTTCCAACAGGCTTGGAAAAGTGTGTTCTATATCTCTGCCAAACACAATGCCAGGAAGTTGAGCTTTCAGAAGCTAGTTTAACTCTAAGGGAGGAAGCAGCAGAATGTGCCTCTCACATCTAGCCTGTAGGAATTCAGGTTGCCAAGTTCTACGGGGAAGCCCATTGGCGCCTACATTGGAAACGAGTTTGGAAATTTCAGTTTCAAAATCTCTGTGAAAAAGCGTCAGAGAAGCTTCTCCGTTTAGAATCCAGCATATCTCACTGAACCGAAGAAGTGGTAGTTAGAAGGGAGTTCGAGCTGCAAGCAGTTTGGTTTGGGAAATTAGACGCGAAATCACATTGCAAATGCCTTCCAACAGGCTTGGAAAAGTGTGCTCTATATCTATGCCAAACAAACTGCCCGGAGGATGAGCTTTCAGAAGCTAGTTTAACTCTAAGGGAGGAAGCAGCAGAATGTGCCTCTCACATCGAGCCTGTAGGAATTCAGGTTGGCAAGTTCTATGGGGAAGCCCATTGGCGCCTAAGTTGGAAACGGGTTTGGAAATTTCAGTTTCAAAATATCTGTGAAAAAGCATCAGAGAAGCTTCCCCTTTTAGAATCCAGCATATCTCACTGAACCGAAGAGGTTGTAGGTAGAAGGGACTTAGAACTCCAAGCACTTTGGTTTCGGAAATTAGATGCAAAAACAAACTGCAAATCCCTACCAACAGGCTTGGAAAAGTGTGTTGTATATCTCTGCCAAACAGACTCCCCGGAAGTTGAGCTTTCAGAAGCAAGTTTAACTCTAAGGGAGGAAGCAGCAGAATGTGCCTCTCACATCTAGCCTGTAGGAATTCAGGTTGGCAAGTTCTATGGGGAAGCCCTTTGCTGCCTATGGTAGAAACGGCATGGGAGATTTCAGTTTCAAAATCTCTGTGAAAAAGCGTCAGAGAAGCTTCCCCGTTTAGAGTCCAGCATATCTCACTGAACCGAAGAAGTGGTAGTTAGAAGGGAGTTAGAGCTGCAAGCCGTTTGTTTTCGGAAATTAGACGCAAAATTACATTGCAAATGCCATCCAACAGGCTTGGAAAAGTGTGTTCTATATCTCTGCCAAACAGACGCCTCGGAGGTTGAGCTTTAGAAGCAAGTTTAACTCTAAGGGAGGAATCAGCACAATGTGCCTCTCACATCTATCCGGTAGGAATTCAGGTTGGCAAGTTCTATGTGGAAGCCCATTGGCGCCTATTTTGGAAACGGGTTTGGAAATTTCAGTTTCAAAATCTCTGTGAAAAAGCGTCAGAGAAGCTTCCCCGTTTAGAATCCAGCATATCTCACTGAACCGAAGAAGTGGTAATTAGTAGGGAGTTAGAGCTGCAAGCAGTTTGGTTTGGGAAATTAGACGCGAAATCAAACTGCAAATGCCTTCCAACAGGCTTGGAAAAGTGTGTTCTATATCTCTGCCAAATAGACTCCCAGGAGGTTGAGCTTTCAGAAGCTAGTTTAGCTCTAAAGGAGGAAGCAGCAGAATGTGCCTATCACATCTAGCCTGTAGGAATTCAGGTTGTCAAGTTCTATGGGGAAGTCCATTGCTCCCTATGGTGGATCCGGCATGGGAGATTTCAGTTTCAAGATCTCTGTGAAAAAGCGTCAGAGAAGCTTCTCCGTTTAGAATCCAGCATATCTCCCTGAACGGAAGAAGTGATAGTTAGACGGGAGTTAGAGCTCCAAGCAGTTTGGTTTGGGAAATTAGACGCGAAATCACATTGCAAATGCCTTCCAACAGGCTTGGAAAAGTGTGTTCTATATCTCTGCCAAACAGCCTCCCCGGAGGTTGAGCTTACAGAAGCAAGTTTAACACTAAGGGAGGAAGCAGCAGAATGTGCCTCTCACATCTAGCCTGTAGGAATTCAGGTTGGCAAGTTCTATGGGGAAGCCCATTGCTGCCTATGGTGGAAACGGCATGGGAGATTTCAGTTTCAAAATCTCTGTGAAAAAGCGTCAGAGAAGCTTCACCGTTTAGAATCCAGCATATCTCACTGAACCGAAGAAGTGGTAGTTAGAAGGGAGTTAGAGCTGCAAGCCGTTTGTTTTCGGAAATTAGACGCGAAATTACATTGCAAATGCCTTCCAACAGGCTTGGAAAAGTGTGTTCTATATCTCTGCCAAAAAGACGCCTCGGAGTTTGAGCTTTCAGAAGCTAGTTTAACTCTAAGGGAGGAATCAGCAGAATGTGCCTCTCACATCTATCTGGTAGGAATTCAGGTTGGCAAGTTCTATGGGGAAGCCCATTGGCGCCTATGTTGGAAACGGGTTTGGAAATTTCAGTTTCAAAATCTCTGTGAAAAAGCGTCAGTGAAGCTTCCCCATGTAGAATCCAGCATATCTCACTGAACCGAAAAAGTGCTAGTTAGAAGGGAGTTAGAGCTGCAAGCAGTTTGGTTTGGGAAATTAGACGCGAAATCAAACTGCAAATGCCTTCCAACAGGCTTGGAAAAGTGTGTTCTATATCTCTGCCAAACAGACTCCCCGGAGGTTGAGCTTTCAGAAGCTAGTTTAACTCTAAGGGAGGAAGCAGCAGAATGTGCCTCTCACATCTAGCCCGTAGGAAGTCAGGTTGGCAAGTTCTATGGGGAAGCCCATTGGCGCCTACGTTGGAAACGGGTTTGGAAATTTCAGTTTCAAAATATCTGTGAAAAAGCGTCAGAGAAGCTTCCCCGTTTAGAATCCAGCATATCTCACGGAACCGAAGAAGTGGTAGAAGGGAGTTCGACCTGCAAGCAGTATGGTTTGGGAAATTAGGCGCGATATCACATTGCAAATGCCTTCCAAAAGGCTTGGGAAAGTGTGTTCTATATCTCTGCCAAACAGACTCCCCGGAGGTTGAGCTTTCAGCAGCAAGTTTAACTCTAAGGAAGGAAGCAGCAGAATGTGCCTCTCACATCTAGCCTGTAGGAATTCAGGTTGGCAAGTTCTATGGGGAAGCCAATTGGCGCCTACGTTGGAAACGGGTTTGGAAATTTCAGTTTCAAAATCTCTGTGAAAAAGCGTCAGAGAAGCTTCTCCGTTTAGAATCCAGCATATCTCACTGAACCGAAGAAGTGGTAGTTAGAAGGGAGTTAGAGCTGCAAGCAGTTTGTTTTGGGAAATTAGACGCGAAATCAAACTGCAAATGCCTTCCAACAGGCTTTTAAAAGTGTGTTCTATATCTCTGCCAAACACAATGCCAGGAGGTTGAGCTTTCAGAAGCTAGTTTAACTCTAAGGGAGGAAGCAGCAGAATGTGCCTCTCACATCTAGCCTGTAGGAATTCAGGTTGGCAAGTTCTATGGGGAAGCCCATTGGCGCCTACAATCGAAACGGGTTTGGAAATTTCAGTTTCAAAATCTCTGTGAAAAAGCGTCAGAGAAGCTTCTCCGTTTAGAATACAGCATATCTCACTGAACCGAAGAAGTGGTAGTTAGAAGGGAGTTAGACCTGCAAGCAGTTTGGTTTGGGAAATTAGATGCGAAATGACACTGCAAATGCCTTCCAACAGGCTTGGAAAAGTGTGTTCTATATCTCTGCCAAACAGACTCCCCGGAAGTGGAGCTTTCAGAAGCTAGTTTAACTCTAAGGGAGGAAGCAGCAGAATGTGCCTCTCCCATCTAGCCTGTAGGAATTCAGGTTGGCAAGTTCTGTGGGGAAGCCCATTGTTGCCTATGTTTTAAGCAGCATGGGAGATTTCAGTTTCAAAATCTCTGTGAAAAAGCTTCAGAGAAGCTTCCCCGTTTAGAATCCAGCATATCTCACTGAACCGAAGAAGTGGTAGTTAGAAGGGAGTTCGAGCTGCACGCAGTTTGGATTCGGAAATTAGACGCGAAATCACACTGCAAATGCCTTCCCACAGGCTTGGAAAATTGTGCTCTATATCTCTGCCAAACAAACTGCCCGGAGGATGAGCTTTTAGAAGCTAGTTTAACTCTAAGGGAGGAAGCAGTAGAATGTGCCTCTCACATCTAGCTTCTAGGAATTCAGGTTGGCAAGTTCTATGGGGAAGCCCATTGGCGCCTACGTTGGAAACGGGTATGGATATTTCAGTTTCAAAATCTCTGTGAAAAAGCGTCAGAGAAGCTTCCCCGTTTAGAATCCAGCATATCTCACTGAACCAAAGAAGTGGTAGTTAGAAGGGAGTTCGAGCTGCAAGCAGTTTGGTTTGGGAAATTAGACCCGAAATCACATTGCAAATGCCTTCCAACAGGCTTGGAAAAGTGTGCTCTATATCTCTGCCAAACAAACTGCCCGGAGGATGAGCTTTCAGAAGCTAGTTTAACTCTAAGGGAGGAAGCAGCAGAATGTGCCTCTCACATCGAGCCCGTAGGAATTCAGGTTGGCAAGTTCTATGGGGAAGCCCATTGGCGCCTACGTTGGAAACGGGTTTGGAAATTTCAGTTTCAAAATCTCTGTGAAAAAGCATCAGAGGAGCTTCCCCGTTTAGAATACAGCATATCTCACTGAACCGAAGAAGTGGTAGTTAGAAGGGAGTTAGAGCTGCAAGCAGTTTGGTTTGGGAAATTATACGCGAAATCAAACTTCAAATGCCTTCCAACAGGCTTGGAAAAGTGTGTTCTATATCTCTGCCAAACAGACTCCCCGGAGGTTGAGCTTTCAGAAGCTAGTTTAACTCTAAGGGAGGAAGCAGCAGAATGTGCCTCTCACATCTAGCCCGTAGGAAGTCAGGTTGGCAAGTTCTATGGGGAAGCCCATTGGCGCCTACGTTGGAAACGGGTTTGGAAATTTCAGTTTCAAAATATCTGTGAAAAAGCGTCAGAGAAGCTTCCCCTTTTAGAATCCAGCATATCTCACTGAACCGAAGAGGTTGTAGGTAGAAGGGAGTTAGAGCTCCAAGCACTTTGGTTTCGGAAATTAGACGCGAAATCAAACTGCAAATGCCTACCAACTGGCTTGGAAAAGTGCATTGTATATCTCTGCCAAACAGACTCCCCGGAGGTTGAGCTTTCAGAAGCTAGTTTAACTCTAAGGGAGGAAGCAGCAGAATGTGCCTCTCACATCGAGCCTGTAGGAATTCAGGTTGGCAAGTTCTATGGGGAAGCCCATTGGCGCCTACGTTGGAAACGGGTTTGGAAATTTCAGTTTCAAAATATCTGTGAAAAAGCATCAGAGAAGCTTCCCCTTTTAGAATCCAGCATATCTCACTGAACCGAAGAGGTTGTAGGTAGAAGGGACTTAGAACTCCAAGCACTTTGGTTTCGGAAATTAGATGCAAAAACAAACTGCAAATCCCTACCAACAGGCTTGGAAAAGTGTGTTGTATATCTCTGCCAAACAGACTCCCCGGAAGTTGAGCTTTCAGAAGCAAGTTTAACTCTAAGGGAGGAAGCAGCAGAATGTGCCTCTCACATCTAGCCTGTAGGAATTCAGGTTGGCAAGTTCTATGGGGAAGCCCTTTGCTGCCTATGGTAGAAACGGCATGGGAGATTTCAGTTTCAAAATCTCTGTGAAAAAGCGTCAGAGAAGCTTCCCCGTTTAGAGTCCAGCATATCTCACTGAACCGAAGAAGTGGTAGTTAGAAGGGAGTTAGAGCTGCAAGCCGTTTGTTTTCGGAAATTAGACGCAAAATTACATTGCAAATGCCATCCAACAGGCTTGGAAAAGTGTGTTCTATATCTCTGCCAAACAGACGCCTCGGAGGTTGAGCTTTAGAAGCAAGTTTAACTCTAAGGGAGGAATCAGCACAATGTGCCTCTCACATCTATCCGGTAGGAATTCAGGTTGGCAAGTTCTATGTGGAAGCCCATTGGCGCCTATTTTGGAAACGGGTTTGGAAATTTCAGTTTCAAAATCTCTGTGAAAAAGCGTCAGAGAAGCTTCCCCGTTTAGAATCCAGCATATCTCACTGAACCGAAGAAGTGGTAATTAGTAGGGAGTTAGAGCTGCAAGCAGTTTGGTTTGGGAAATTAGACGCGAAATCAAACTGCAAATGCCTTCCAACAGGCTTGGAAAAGTGTGTTCTATATCTCTGCCAAATAGACTCCCAGGAGGTTGAGCTTTCAGAAGCTAGTTTAGCTCTAAAGGAGGAAGCAGCAGAATGTGCCTATCACATCTAGCCTGTAGGAATTCAGGTTGTCAAGTTCTATGGGGAAGTCCATTGCTCCCTATGGTGGATCCGGCATGGGAGATTTCAGTTTCAAGATCTCTGTGAAAAAGCGTCAGAGAAGCTTCTCCGTTTAGAATCCAGCATATCTCCCTGAACGGAAGAAGTGATAGTTAGACGGGAGTTAGAGCTCCAAGCAGTTTGGTTTGGGAAATTAGACGCGAAATCACATTGCAAATGCCTTCCAACAGGCTTGGAAAAGTGTGTTCTATATCTCTGCCAAACAGCCTCCCCGGAGGTTGAGCTTACAGAAGCAAGTTTAACACTAAGGGAGGAAGCAGCAGAATGTGCCTCTCACATCTAGCCTGTAGGAATTCAGGTTGGCAAGTTCTATGGGGAAGCCCATTGCTGCCTATGGTGGAAACGGCATGGGAGATTTCAGTTTCAAAATCTCTGTGAAAAAGCGTCAGAGAAGCTTCACCGTTTAGAATCCAGCATATCTCACTGAACCGAAGAAGTGGTAGTTAGAAGGGAGTTAGAGCTGCAAGCCGTTTGTTTTCGGAAATTAGACGCGAAATTACATTGCAAATGCCTTCCAACAGGCTTGGAAAAGTGTGTTCTATATCTCTGCCAAAAAGACGCCTCGGAGTTTGAGCTTTCAGAAGCTAGTTTAACTCTAAGGGAGGAATCAGCAGAATGTGCCTCTCACATCTATCTGGTAGGAATTCAGGTTGGCAAGTTCTATGGGGAAGCCCATTGGCGCCTATGTTGGAAACGGGTTTGGAAATTTCAGTTTCAAAATCTCTGTGAAAAAGCGTCAGTGAAGCTTCCCCATGTAGAATCCAGCATATCTCACTGAACCGAAAAAGTGCTAGTTAGAAGGGAGTTAGAGCTGCAAGCAGTTTGGTTTGGGAAATTAGACGCGAAATCAAACTGCAAATGCCTTCCAACAGGCTTGGAAAAGTGTGTTCTATATCTCTGCCAAACAGACTCCCCGGAGGTTGAGCTTTCAGAAGCTAGTTTAACTCTAAGGGAGGAAGCAGCAGAATGTGCCTCTCACATCTAGCCCGTAGGAAGTCAGGTTGGCAAGTTCTATGGGGAAGCCCATTGGCGCCTACGTTGGAAACGGGTTTGGAAATTTCAGTTTCAAAATATCTGTGAAAAAGCGTCAGAGAAGCTTCCCCGTTTAGAATCCAGCATATCTCACGGAACCGAAGAAGTGGTAGAAGGGAGTTCGACCTGCAAGCAGTATGGTTTGGGAAATTAGGCGCGATATCACATTGCAAATGCCTTCCAAAAGGCTTGGGAAAGTGTGTTCTATATCTCTGCCAAACAGACTCCCCGGAGGTTGAGCTTTCAGCAGCAAGTTTAACTCTAAGGAAGGAAGCAGCAGAATGTGCCTCTCACATCTAGCCTGTAGGAATTCAGGTTGGCAAGTTCTATGGGGAAGCCAATTGGCGCCTACGTTGGAAACGGGTTTGGAAATTTCAGTTTCAAAATCTCTGTGAAAAAGCGTCAGAGAAGCTTCTCCGTTTAGAATCCAGCATATCTCACTGAACCGAAGAAGTGGTAGTTAGAAGGGAGTTAGAGCTGCAAGCAGTTTGTTTTGGGAAATTAGACGCGAAATCAAACTGCAAATGCCTTCCAACAGGCTTTTAAAAGTGTGTTCTATATCTCTGCCAAACACAATGCCAGGAGGTTGAGCTTTCAGAAGCTAGTTTAACTCTAAGGGAGGAAGCAGCAGAATGTGCCTCTCACATCTAGCCTGTAGGAATTCAGGTTGGCAAGTTCTATGGGGAAGCCCATTGGCGCCTACAATCGAAACGGGTTTGGAAATTTCAGTTTCAAAATCTCTGTGAAAAAGCGTCAGAGAAGCTTCTCCGTTTAGAATACAGCATATCTCACTGAACCGAAGAAGTGGTAGTTAGAAGGGAGTTAGACCTGCAAGCAGTTTGGTTTGGGAAATTAGATGCGAAATGACACTGCAAATGCCTTCCAACAGGCTTGGAAAAGTGTGTTCTATATCTCTGCCAAACAGACTCCCCGGAAGTGGAGCTTTCAGAAGCTAGTTTAACTCTAAGGGAGGAAGCAGCAGAATGTGCCTCTCCCATCTAGCCTGTAGGAATTCAGGTTGGCAAGTTCTGTGGGGAAGCCCATTGTTGCCTATGTTTTAAGCAGCATGGGAGATTTCAGTTTCAAAATCTCTGTGAAAAAGCTTCAGAGAAGCTTCCCCGTTTAGAATCCAGCATATCTCACTGAACCGAAGAAGTGGTAGTTAGAAGGGAGTTCGAGCTGCACGCAGTTTGGATTCGGAAATTAGACGCGAAATCACACTGCAAATGCCTTCCCACAGGCTTGGAAAATTGTGCTCTATATCTCTGCCAAACAAACTGCCCGGAGGATGAGCTTTTAGAAGCTAGTTTAACTCTAAGGGAGGAAGCAGTAGAATGTGCCTCTCACATCTAGCTTCTAGGAATTCAGGTTGGCAAGTTCTATGGGGAAGCCCATTGGCGCCTACGTTGGAAACGGGTATGGATATTTCAGTTTCAAAATCTCTGTGAAAAAGCGTCAGAGAAGCTTCCCCGTTTAGAATCCAGCATATCTCACTGAACCAAAGAAGTGGTAGTTAGAAGGGAGTTCGAGCTGCAAGCAGTTTGGTTTGGGAAATTAGACCCGAAATCACATTGCAAATGCCTTCCAACAGGCTTGGAAAAGTGTGCTCTATATCTCTGCCAAACAAACTGCCCGGAGGATGAGCTTTCAGAAGCTAGTTTAACTCTAAGGGAGGAAGCAGCAGAATGTGCCTCTCACATCGAGCCTGTAGGAATTCAGGTTGGCAAGTTCTATGGGGAAGCCCATTGGCGCCTACGTTGGAAACGGGTTTGGAAATTTCAGTTTCAAAATCTCTGTGAAAAAGCATCAGAGGAGCTTCCCCGTTTAGAATACAGCATATCTCACTGAACCGAAGAAGTGGTAGTTAGAAGGGAGTTAGAGCTGCAAGCAGTTTGGTTTGGGAAATTATACGCGAAATCAAACTTCAAATGCCTTCCAACAGGCTTGGAAAAGTGTGTTCTATATCTCTGCCAAACAGACTCCCCGGAGGTTGAGCTTTCAGAAGCTAGTTTAACTCTAAGGGAGGAAGCAGCAGAATGTGCCTCTCACATCTAGCCCGTAGGAAGTCAGGTTGGCAAGTTCTATGGGGAAGCCCATTGGCGCCTACGTTGGAAACGGGTTTGGAAATTTCAGTTTCAAAATATCTGTGAAAAAGCGTCAGAGAAGCTTCCCCTTTTAGAATCCAGCATTTCTCACTGAACCGAAGAGGTTGTAGGTAGAAGGGAGTTAGAGCTCCAAGCACTTTGGTTTCGGAAATTAGACGCGAAATCAAACTGCAAATGCCTACCAACTGGCTTGGAAAAGTGCATTGTATATCTCTGCCAAACAGACTCCCCGGAGGTTGAGCTTTCAGAAGCAACTTTAACTCTAAGTGAGGAAGCAGCAGAATGTGCCTCTCACATCAAGCCTGTAGGAATTCAGGTTGGCAAGTTCTATGGTGAAGCCCATTGCTGCCTATGGTGGAAACGGCATGGGAGATTTCAGTTTCAAAATCTCTGTGAAAAAGCGTCAGAGAAGCTTCTGCATTTAGAATCCAGCATATCTCACTGAACCGAAGAAGTTGTAGTTAGAAGGGAGTTAGAGCAGCAAGCAGTTTGGTTTGGGAAATTAGATTCGAAATCACAATGCAAATGCCTTAAAACAGGCTTGCAAAAGTGTGTTCTATATCTCTGCCAAACACACTGCCCGGAGGTTGAGCTTTCAGAAGCTAGTTTAACTCTAAGGGAGGAAGTAGCAGAATGTGCATGTCACAAATAGTCTGTAGGAATTCAGGTTGGCAAGTTCTATGGGGAAGCCCAGGAGCCTACGTTGGAAACGGGCTTGGAAATTTCAGTTTCAAAATCTCTGTGAAAAAGCGTCAGAGAAGCTTCTCCATTTAGAATCCAGCATATCTCACTGAACCGAAGAAGTGGTAGTTAGAAGGGAGTTAGAGCTGCAAGCAGTTTGTTTTGGGAAATTAGACGCGAAATCAAACTACAAATGCCTTCCAACAGGCTTGGAAAAGTGTGTTCTATATCTCTGCCAAACACAATGCCAGGAAGTTGAGCTTTCAGAAGCTAGTTTAACTCTAAGGGAGGAAGCAGCAGAATGTGCCTCTCACATCTAGCCTGTAGGAATTCAGGTTGCCAAGTTCTACGGGGAAGCCCATTGGCGCCAACATTGGAAACGAGTTTGGAAATTTCAGTTTCAAAATCTCTGTGAAAAAGCGTCAGAGAAGCTTCTCCGTTTAGAATCCAGCATATCTCACTGAACCGAAGAAGTGGTAGTTAGAAGGGAGTTCGAGCTGCAAGCAGTTTGGTTTGGGAAATTAGACGCGAAATCACATTGCAAATGCCTTCCAACAGGCTTGGAAAAGTGTGCTCTATATCTATGCCAAACAAACTGCCCGGAGGATGAGCTTTCAGAAGCTAGTTTAACTCTAAGGGAGGAAGCAGCAGAATGTGCCTCTCACATCGAGCCTGTAGGAATTCAGGTTGGCAAGTTCTATGGGGAAGCCCATTGGCGCCTACGTTGGAAACGGGTTTGGAAATTTCAGTTTCAAAATATCTGTGAAAAAGCATCAGAGAAGCTTCCCCTTTTAGAATCCAGCATATCTCACTGAACCGAAGAGGTTGTAGGTAGAAGGGACTTAGAACTCCAAGCACTTTGGTTTCGGAAATTAGATGCAAAAACAAACTGCAAATCCCTACCAACAGGCTTGGAAAAGTGTGTTGTATATCTCTGCCAAACAGACTCCCCGGAAGTTGAGCTTTCAGAAGCAAGTTTAACTCTAAGGGAGGAAGCAGCAGAATGTGCCTCTCACATCTAGCCTGTAGGAATTCAGGTTGGCAAGTTCTATGGGGAAGTCCATTGCTGCCTATGGTGGATCCGGCATGGGAGATTTCAGTTTCAAGATCTCTGTGAAAAAGCGTCAGAGAAGCTTCTCCGTTTAGAATCCAGCATATCTCCCTGAACGGAAGAAGTGATAGTTAGACGGGAGTTAGAGCTCCAAGCAGTTTGGTTTGGGAAATTAGACGCGAAATCACATTGCAAATGCCTTCCAACAGGCTTGGAAAAGTGTGTTCTATATCTCTGCCAAACAGACTCCCCGGAGGTTGAGCTTACAGAAGCAAGTTTAACACTAAGGGAGGAAGCAGCAGAATGTGCCTCTCACATCTAGCCTGTAGGAATTCAGGTTGGCAAGTTCTATGGCGAAGCCCATTGCTGCCTATGGTGGAAACGGCATGGGAGATTTCAGTTTCAAAATCTCTGTGAAAAAGCGTCAGAGAAGCTTCACCGTTTAGAATCCAGCATATCTCACTGAACCGAAGAAGTGGTAGTTAGAAGGGAGTTAGAGCTGCAAGCCGTTTGTTTTCGGAAATTAGACGCGAAATTACATTGCAAATGCCTTCCAACAGGCTTGGAAAAGTGTGTTCTATATCTCTGCCAAAAAGACGCCTCGGAGTTTGAGCTTTCAGAAGCTAGTTTAACTCTAAGGGAGGAATCAGCAGAATGTGCCTCTCACATCTATCTGGTAGGAATTCAGGTTGGCAAGTTCTATGGGGAAGCCCATTGGCGCCTATGTTGGAAACGGGTTTGGAAATTTCAGTTTCAAAATCTCTGTGAAAAAGCGTCAGTGAAGCTTCCCCATGTAGAATCCAGCATATCTCACTGAACCGAAGAAGTGCTAGTTAGAAGGGAGTTAGAGCTGCAAGCAGTTTGGTTTGGGAAATTAGACGCGAAATCAAACTGCAAATGCGTTCCAATAGGCTTGGAAAAGTGTGTTCTATATCTCTGCCAAACAGACTCCCAGGAGGCTGAGCTTTCAGAAGCTAGTTTAGCTCTAAAGGAGGAAGCAGCAGAATGTGCCTCTCACATCTAGCCTGTAGGATTCAGGTTGGCAAGTTCTATGGGGAAGCCCATTGCTGCCTATGGTGGAAACGGCATGGGAGATTTCAGATTCAAAATCTCTGCGAAAAAGCGTCAGAGAAGCTTCTGCATTTAGAATCCAGCATATCTCACTGAACCGAAGAAGTGGTATTTAGAAGGGAGTTAGAGATGCAAGCCGTTTGTTTTCGGAAATTAGACGCAAAATCACATTGCAAATGCCTTCCAACAGGCTTGGAAAAGTGTGTTCTATATCTCTGTCAAACAGACTCCCCGGAGGTTGAGCTTTCAGAAGCTAGTTTAACTCTAAGGGAGGAAGCAGCAGAATGTGCCTCTCACATCTAGCCTGAAGGAATTCAGGTTGGCAAGTTCTATGGGGAAGCCCATTGGAGCGTACTTTGGAAATGGGTTTGGAAATTTCAGTTTCAAAATCTCTGTGAAAAAGCGTCAGAGAAGCTTCCCCGTTTAGAATCCAGCATATCTCACGGAACCGAAGAAGTGGTAGTTAGAAGGGAGTTCGACCTGCAAGCAGTATGGTTTGGGAAATTAGGCGCGATATCACATTGCAAATGCCTTCCAAAAGGCTTGGAAAAGTGTGTTCTATATCTCTGCCAAACAGACTCCCCGGAGGTTGAGCTTTCAGCAGCAAGTTTAACTCTAAGGGAGGAAGCAGCAGAATGTGCCTCTCACATCTAGCCTGTAGGAATTAAGGTTGGGAAGTTCTATGGGGAAGCCCATTGGCGCCTACGTTGGAAACGGGTTTGGAAATTTCAGTTTCAAAATCTCTGTGAAAAAGCATCAGAGAAGCTTCTGCGTTTAGAATCCAGCATATCTCACTGAACCTAAGAAGTGGTAGTTAGAAGGGAGTTAGAGCTGCAAGCAGTTTGTTTTCGGAAATTAGACGCGAAATCAAACTACAAATGCCTTCCAACAGGCTTGGAAAAGTGTGTTCTATATCTCTGCCAAACACAATGCCAGGAAGTTGAGCTTTCAGAAGCTAGTTTAACTCTAAGGGAGGAAGCAGCAGAATGTGCCTCTCACATCTAGCCTGTAGGAATTCAGGTTGGCAAGTTCTATGGGGAAGCCCATTGGCGCCTACATTGGAAACGCGTTTGGAAATTTCAGTTTCAAAATATCTGTGAAAAAGCGTCAGAGAAGCTTCTCCGTTTAGAATCCAGCATATCTCACTGAACCGAAGAAGTGGTAGTTAGAAGGGAGTTCGAGCTGCAAGCAGTTTGGTTTGGGAAATTAGACGCGAAATCACATTGCAAATGCCTTCCAACAGGCTTGGAAAAGTGTGCTCTATATCTATGCCAAACAAACTGCCCGGAGGATGAGCTTTCAGAAGCTAGTATAACTCTAAGGGAGGAAGCAGCAGAATGTGCCTCTCACATCGAGCCTGTAGGAATTCAGGTTGGCAAGTTCTATGGGGAAGCCCATTGGCGCCTATGTTGGAAACGGGTTTGGAAATTTCAGTTTCAAAATCTCTGTGAAAAAGCGTCAGAGAAGCTTCTGCATTTAGAATCCAGCATATCCCACTGAACCGAAGAAGTGGTATTTAGAAGGGAGTTAGAGCTGCAAGCCTTTTGTTTTCGGAAATTAGACGCGAAATCACTTTGCAAATGCCTTCCAACAGGCTTGGAAAAGTGTGTTCTATATCTCTGCCAAACAGACTCCCCGGAGGTTGAGCTTTCAGAAGCTAGTTTAACTCTAAGGGAGGAAGCAGCAGAATGTGCCTCTCACATCTAGCCTGAAGGAATTCAGGTTGGCAAGTTCTATGGGGAAGCCCATTGGAGCGTACGTTGGAAATGGGTTTGGAAATTTCAGTTTCAAAATCTCTGTGAAAAAGCGTCAGAGAAGCTTCCCCGTTTAGAATACAGCATATCTCACGGAACCGAAGAAGTGGTAGTTAGAAGGGAGTTCGACCTGCAAGCAGTATGGTTTGGGAAATTAGGCGCGATATCACATTGCAAATGCCTTCCAAAAGGCTTGGAAAAGTGTGTTCTATATCTCTGCCAAACAGACTCCCCGGAGGTTGAGCTTTCAGCAGCAAGTTTAACTCTAAGGGAGGAAGCAGCAGAATGTGCCTCTCACATCTAGCCTGTAGGAATTCAGGTTGGGAAGTTCTATGAGGAAGCCCATTGGCGCCTACGTTGGAAACGGGTTTGGAAATTTCAGTTTCAAAATCTCTGTGAAAAAGCATCAGAGAAGCTTCTGCGTTTAGAATCCAGCATATCTCACTGAACCTAAGAAGTGGTAGTTAGAATTGAGTTAGAGCTGCAAGCAGTTTGGTTTGGGAAATTAGACGCGAAATCACACTGCAAATGCCTTCCAAGAGGCTTGGAAAAGTGTGTTCTATATCTCTGCCAAACAGACTCCCCGGAGGTTGAGCTTACAGAAGCAAGTTTAACTCTAAGGGAGGAAGCAGCAGAATGTGCCTCTCACATCTAGCCTGTAGGAATTCAGGTTGGCAAGTTCTATGGGGAAGCACATTGCTGCCTATGGTGGAAACGGCATGGGAGATTTCAGTTTCAAAATCTCTGTGAAAAAGCGTCAGAGAAGCTTCCCCGTTTAGAATCCAGCATATCTCACTGAACCGAAGAAGTTGTAGTTAGAAGGGAGTTAGAGCAGCAAGCAGTTTGGTTTGGGAAATTAGATTCGAAATCACAATGCAATTGCCTTAAAACAGGCTTGGAAAAGTGTGTTCTATATCTCTGCCAAACACACTGCCCGGAGGTTGAGCTTTCAGAAGCTAGTTTAACTCTAAGGGAGGAAGCAGCAGAATGTGCATCTCACATATAGTCTGTAGGAATTCAGGTTGGCAAGTTCTATGGGGAAGCCCAGGAGCCTACGTTGGAAACGGGCTTGTAAATTTCAGTTTCAAAATCTCTGTGAAAAAGCGTCAGAGAAGCTTCTCCATTTAGAATCCAGCATATCTCACTGAACCGAAGAAGTGGTAGTTAGAAGGGAGTTCGACCTGCAAGCAGTTTGGTTTGGGAAATTAGACGCGAAATCACATTGCAAATGCCTTCCAACAGGCTTGGAAAAGTGTGCTCTATATCTATGCCAAACAAACTGCCCGGAGGATGAGCTTTCAGAAGCTAGTTTAACTTTAAGGGAGGAAGCAGCAGAATGTGCCTCTCACATCGAGCCTGTAGGAATTCAGGTTGGCAAGTTCTATGGGGAAGCCCATTGGCGCCTACGTTGGAAACGGGTTTGGAAATGTCAGTTTCAAAATCTCTGTGAAAAAGCATCAGAGAAGCTTCCCCGTTTAGAATCCAGGATATCTCACTGAACCGAAGAAGTGGTAGTTAGAAGGGAGTTAGAGCTGCAAGCAGTTTGGTTTGGGAAATTAGACGCGAAATCAAACTTCAAATGCCTTCCAACAGGCTTGGAAAAGTGTGTTCTATATCTCTGCCAAACAGACTCCCCGGAGGTTGAGCTTTCAGAAGCTAGTTTAATTCTAAGGGAGGAAGCAGCAGAATGTGCCTCTCACATCTAGCCTGTAGGAAGTCAGGTTGGCAAGTTCTATGGGGAAGCCCATTGGCGCCTACGTTGGAAACGGGTTTGGAAATTTCAGTTTCAAAATATCTGTGAAAAAGCGTCAGAGAAGCTTCCCCTTTTAGAATCCAGCATATCTCACTGAACCGAAGAGGTTGTAGGTAGAAGGGAGTTAGAACTCCAAGCACTTTGGTTTCGGAAATTAGACGCGAAATCAAACTGCAAATGCCTACCAACAGGCTTGGAAAAGTTTGTTGTATATCTCTGCCAAACAGACTCCCCGGAAGTTGAGCTTTCAGAAGCAAGTTTAACACTAAGGGAGGAAGCAGCAGAATGTGCCTCTCACATCTAGCCTGTAGGAATTCAGGTTGGCAAGTTCTATGGGGAAGCCCATTGCTGCCTATGGTGGAAACGGCATGGGAGATTTCACTTTCAAAATCTCTGTGAAAAAGCGTCAGAGAAGCTTCCCCGTTTAGAGTCCAGCATATCTCACTGAACCGAAGAAGTGGTAGTTAGAAGGGAGTTAGAGCTGCAAGCCGTTTGTTTTCGGAAATTAGACGCAAAATTACATTGCAAATGCCATCCAACAGGCTTGGAAAAGTGTGTTCTATATCTCTGCCAAACAGACGCCTCGGAGGTTGAGCTTTAGAAGCAAGTTTAACTCTAAGGGAGGAATCAGCAGAATGTGCCTCTCACATCTATCCGGTAGGAATTCAGGTTGGCAAGTTCTATGTGGAAGCCCATTGGCGCCTATGTTGGAAACGGGTTTGGAAATTTCAGTTTCAAAATCTCTGTGAAAAAGCGTCAGAGAAGCTTCCCCGTTTAGAATCCAGCATATCTCACTGAACCGAAGAAGTGCTAGTTAGAAGGGAGTTAGAGCTGCAAGCAGTTTGGTTTGGGAAATTAGAAGCGAAATCAAACTGCAAATGCCTTCCAACAGGCTTGGAAAAGTTTGTTTTATATCTCTGCCAAACAGACTCCCCGGAGGTTGAGCTTACAGAAGCAAGTTTAACTCTAAGGGAGGAAGCAGCAGAATGTGCCTCTCACATCTAGCCTGTAGGAATTCAGGTTGGCAAGTTCTATGGGGAAGCCCATTGCTGCCTATGGTGGAAACGGCATGGGAGATTTCAGTTTCAAAATCTCTGTGAAAAAGCGTCAGAGAAGCTTCCCCGTTTAGAATCCAGCATATCTCACTGAACTGAAGAAGTGGTAGTTAGAAGGGAGTTAGAGCAGCAAGCCGTTTGTTTTCGGAAATTAGACGCGAAATTACATTGCAAATGACTTCCAACAGGCTTGGAAAAGTGTGTTCTATATCTCTGCCAAACAGACGCCTCGGAGGTTGAGCTTTAGAAGCAAGTTTAACTCTAAGGGAGGAATCAGCAGAATGTGCCTCTCACATCTATCCTGTAGGAATTCAGGTTGGCAAGTTCTATGGGGAAGCCCATTGGCGCCTATGTTGGAAACGGGTTTGGAAATTTCAGTTTCAAAATCTCTGTGAAAAAGCGTCAGAGAAGCTTCCCCATGTAGAATCCAGCATATCTCACTGAACCGAAGAAGTGCTAGTTAGAAGGGAGTTAGAGTTGCAAGCAGTTTGGTTTGGGAAATTAGACGCGAAATCAAACTGCAAATGCCTTCCAACAGGCTTGGAAAAGTGTGTTCTATATCTCTGCCAAACAGACTCCCAGGAGGTTGAGCTTTCAGAAGTTAGTTTAGCTCTAAAGGAGGAAGCAGCAGAATGTGCCTCTCCCATCTAGCCTGTAGGAATTCAGGTTGGCAAGTTCTATGGGGAAGCCCATTGCTGCCTATGGTGGAAACGGCATGGGAGATTTCAGATTCAAAATCTCTGTGAAAAAGCGTCAGAGAAGGTTCTGCGTTTAGAATCCAGCATATCTCGAGAGGAGTTTCAAGATGGCGGCGGCTGCGGCGGCTGGCGCGGAGTAGCTGAGGTGGAAAAGGTGGCCACTGGGCCTCAGGCAGCCGGGAAACTTGTGGACCTTCCTCTGGCCATCTCTTAAGGGAGGACTGCTGCTGCTGGCCGGTCGTGGGAGCTCAACGCCACTTTGCCCCCGGCAGGAGAGACTGCCTCATTTACAGGCAACAGCTTTGAAGTGTGAAGCAGGAAAAGTACTGATTCTTAGCTGCAAAAGCGAGTCTTGAAACAGGGAACACGGCGCCAGGGCTGCTGTGGATGCAGCCAGGATCCCGGAGGCTGGGGCCGCACTGAAGGCGGCCAGCTGCCCTATTCAGGATTTGAGGTTTCAGGCCGGCATTAAAGAAGATTCCTGGGAGCGCCCGAGCGGCGCCGCGACTGAACAGCCAGAGGCGGCAGCGCCGAGAACACGGAAGGCAACAAACCAGAGACAGAGCAAGCGCCCGACCCGGCACAGCACTGTGAGTGATCCCTGGCACAGCTCTGTTCGGGGGGTGAATGCCCACGCGGCTTACGCCTGCACCACCAGGCCACTCACTGCCCCAGTGCTGCCTCCATTTTCCCAGGTGCGGGCAGCTCCGCCCTGCTCGGCCATCACTGAGCCCATTTGCTTGGCCTGGCGCGGGGCTTTCCGGACCCTGCGGGCCGACCTCCTCTCCCACTCCCTCCGCGGTTCTCTGGCAGGACTGGGGGTGTGGGGCGTCCCGACCAGTTTTGGGAGGGCTAGGAAGTACGGGCGGGCCGACTGTCACTCCACCACACCCTGGACTCCGGCCCGGTAAACTTCCTGTTACTGGGAGGCAGATACCATCTCTGCGACCACCAGTTTGGAAAAAAGCCTAACGAATTTCTGGTTGGGAATAGTGTGTGGTAGGAGAGTTCCCAGGTCCGCTTGAACCTGCCGGAGAGCAGGCTGCAGGCGGGCACTAGACTCGGTTTATACCGGGGGGATACAAAGGTGAACAAGACCCGAGAAAGATCTACACAGTGCTACAAAGGCACCCAGAGAGACCGGTCGTCTGTGCCTAGCAGAAACCTGGTAGACTTCCTGGGCGAGGCGGTGCTGAGCAGGGTCTTGAAGGCCCAGCTGATAGACGAGGGGTGCAGAAGACACGCCCCAGCCCAGCACAGTGTGCACAGAGGGGGGAGACGTGCGGCCAGGGAGGCGGAGTCTCGACAGAAACCACACACCCGGTGGGGTCGCCACTGCACGATCTAACAGCCTGGGCCAGAGCACACGGAACGGGGAGAAGTCCTGTACAGAAAGTGAAAGCTCAACAGAGATCACACACCCTGTGGTATGTGATCCACCAGCCCAGCAGAGTACAAGCTGACCAGAAAGGTGGATCCCCGGAGAAGCCCAAGACCCGAGGCAACCACACACACAAGACACTAGAGGCCAACTGAGCAGTCACGACGGGAGCCATACCAAATTGGCAACCACAGCAACATCCTAGTTAGCCATTAGTCTTAAACCGGTGGACTGTGAAACCCCCTGCAACAATGAATAAACACCAAAAAAAAGACACCAGAAATACAAAAAATCAAGAAAGTACACCACCAAAAGTTAATAAATCTCATACTCTAGATCCTATAGAACAAGAAGCCCTTGAAATAACTGACAAGGAATTTCGAGTGATAATTCTAAGGAAACTGAATGAAATACAAGAAAACTCAGCTAGACATCATGATGAAATGAGGAAAAGTATACAGGATATGAAAGAGGAAATATACAAGGAAATCAATGTCCTGAAAAAAAATGTAGCAGAACTTGCTGAACTGAAGAAGTTATTCAGCGAAATAAAAAACACAACGGAGAGTTTAACCAGCAGGCTTGTCGAAGTTGAAGAGAGAACCTCTGAACTTGAAGATGGGCTGTTTGAAATAACACAAGCAGACAAAAAGAAAGAAAAAAGAATCAAGGACATGGAAGAAAATCTGAGAGAGATATCAGACAACCTCAAGCGCTCAAATATCCGAGTCATGGGTATTCCAGAAGGGGAGGAAAATGGAGATTCCATTGAAAACATATTCAAAAAATAGTGGCAGAAAACTTCCCAGGTATAGGAAAAATCACAGATCTTCAGATCCAGGAAGCTCAACGATCTCCAAACGTATTCAACCCAAAAAGGCCTTCTCCAAGACATGTCATAGTCAAATTGGCAAAACTCAGAGACAAAGAGAGAATCTTAAAAGCTGCAAGAGAGAAGCGTCAAATCACCTATAAGGGAGCCCCAATCAGGTTAACATCAGACTTTTCATCACAAACCCTAAAAGCTAGAAAGGAATGGGATGATATTTTCAAAATACTAAAAGACAAAGATTGCCAGCCAAGAATACTCTACCCTGCAAGGCTATCCTTCCGGAATAGGGGCAAATAGTATATTTCTCAGACAAACAAAAACTGCGGGAGTTCACTACCACAAGACCACCCTTACAAGAAATCCTCAAGGGAGTACTGGGTTTGGTTCCTGAAAAATAACTACCACTGCCATAAAAACCTAAGAAAAATCTAAACCCGCTAGTACAATAAAAATGGCATTCATGAAGAGAAAACAAGCTAACAAAAACACTATCTTCAACCTAAGGAACCAACAAACAAAGAAACCAAACAGTAAATCAGAAAGCAAGGAACAAAAGACACCTAAGACAACCAAACAACCAATAAAATGCTAGGAATAAATCAACACCTTTCAATAACAACTCTTAATGTTAAAGGCTTAAATTCCCCAATTAAAAGACACAGACTGGCTGACTGGATCAAAAAGCAGGACCCAACTATATGCTGCCTACAAGAGACCCACCTCACCCATAAAGATTCACACAGACTAAGAGTGAAAGGATGGAAAAAGATTTACCATGCAAACAGAAAAGAAAAACGAGCTGGAGTAGCTATTCTTATATCTGACAAAATAGACTTTAAACTAAAAACCATAAAAAGAGACAATGAGGGACACTACTTAATGATAAAAGGACTGATCCATCAAGAAGACATAACAATCATAAATATGTACGCACCCAATGTTGGAGCAGCCAGATTTATAAAACAAACTCTATTAGACCTAAAGAAGGAAATAGACACTAATACCATAATAGCAGGGGACCTGAACACTTGACTGTCAATATTAGACAGATCATCTAGGCAAAGAATCAGTAGAGAAACACAAGATCTAAACAAGACTCTAGACCAATTGGAATTGGCAGATATCTACAGAACATTCCACCCAACAACCTCAGAATATTCATTCTTCTCATCAGCACATGGATCATTCTCCAGGATAGATCACATATTAGGTCACAAATCAAGTCTCAGTAAATTCAAAAAAATTGGAATTATCCCATGTATCTTCTCAGACCACAATGGATTAAAACTAGAAATTAATAACAAACAAAACTCTGGAAACTATACAAACACATGGAAATTAAACAGCATTCTACTTAATGACATATGGGTCCAAGAAGAAATCAAGCAGGAAATCAAAAAGTTTATTGAAACTAATGAAAACAATGATACATCATACCAAAACCTGTGGGATACTGCAAAAGCAGTATTGAGGGGAAAATTTATTGCATTAAATGCTCACTTCAGAAGAATGGAAAGATGGCAAGTGAACAACCTAACACTTCACCTTAAAGAACTAGAAAAACAAGAACAATCCAATCCTAAAGTTAGCAGACGGAAAGAAATCATTAAGATCAGAGCAGAACTGAACGAAATTGAAAACCAAAAAACAATTCAAAAGATCAACGAATCAAAAAGTTGGTTTTTTGAAAAGATAAATAAAATTGACAAACCATTAGCATGGCTAACAAAAAAAAGAAGAGAGAAGACTCAAATAACAAAAATTAGAAATGAAAAAGGCGATATTACAACTGATTCATCTGAAATACAAGGAATCATTCGAGACTACTATAAACAACTGTACGCCAAGAAATTTGAAAATCTGGAGGAAATGGATAAATTTCTGGACACACACAAGCTCCCAAAACTGAACCGTGAAGACGTAGAAAATCTGAACAGACAAATAACAATAAAGGAGATTGAAGCTGTTATCAGAAGGCTCCCAAGAAAGAAAAGCCCAGGACCAGATGGATTCACAGCAGAATTTTACCAAACATTCAAAGAGGAATTGACACCGATTCTTTACAAACTATTCCAAAAGATTGAAACGGACGCAAATCTCCCAAACTCATTCTATGAAGCAAACATCATCCTGATACCAAAACCAGGTAAAGATATAACCAAAAAAGAAAACTACAGGCCGATATCCTTGATGAATATAGATGCAAAAATCCTCACTAAAATACTAGCAAACAGAATACAGCAACACATACGAAAAATTATTCATCACGATCAAGTGGGATTCATCCCAGGGATGCAAGGTTGGTTCAACATACGCAAATCAATAAATGTGATACACCATATTAATAAACTCAAACACAAGGACCATATGATCATCTCTATAGATGCTGAAAAAGCATTTGATAAAGTTCAGCACTCATTCATGACAAAGACCCTCTATAAGTTAGGTATAGAGGGAAAGTATCTCAACATAATTAAAGCCATATATGACAAACCCACTGCCAATATCATCCTGAATGGGGAAAAGCTGAAAGCTTTTCCTTTAAGAACAGGCACTAGACAAGGATGCCCACTCTCACCACTCCTATTCAACATAGTGTTGGAAGTACTAGCCAGAGCAATCAGAGAAGAGAAGGAAATAAAGGGCATCCAGATTGGAAAAGATGAAGTCAAACTGTCCCTGTTTGCAGATGACATGATCCTATATATCGGACAGCCTAAAACCTCTACAAAAAAACTGTTGGAATTGATAAATGATTTCAGCACAGTAGCAGGATACAAAATCAACACACAAAAATCAGTAGCATTTCTTTTCTCCAATAGTGAACATGCAGAAGGAGAAATCAAGAAAGCCTGTCCATTTACAATAGCCACCAAAAAAATAAAATACTTAGGAATTGAGTTAACCAAGGAGGTGAAAAATCTCTATAATGAGAACTACAAACCACTGCTGAGAGAAATTAGAGAGGATACAAGAAGATGGAAAGATATTCCATGCTCTTGGATTGGAAGAATCAACATAGTGAAAATGTCCATACTACCCAAAGTGATATACAAATTCAATGCAATCCCCATCAAAATTCCAAAGACATTTTTCTCAGAAATGGAAAAAACTATTGAGACATTTATATGGAACAATAAAAGACCACGCATAGCCAAAGCAATGCTGAGCAAAAAAAAATAAAGCTGGAGGCATAACACTACCTGACTTTAAGCTATACTACAAAGCTATAATAACCAAAACAGTATGGTACTGGCATAAAAACAGACACACTGACCAATGGAATAGAATAGAGAATCCAGAAATCAACCCACACACTTACTGCCATCTGATCTTTGACAAAGGCTCCAAACCTATTCACTGGGGAAGGGACTGCCTCTTCAGCAAGTGGTGCTGGGATAACTGGATATCGATATGCAGGAGAATGAAACTAGACCCATACCTCTCACCGTATACTAAAATCAACTCAAAATGGATTAAGGATTTAAATATACACCCTGAGACAATAAAACTTCTTAAAGAAAACATAGGGGAAACATTTCAGGAAATAGGACTGGGCACAGACTTCATGAATACGACCCCAAAAGCACGGGCAACCAAAGGAAAAATAAACAAATGGGATTATATCAAACTAAAAAGCTTCTGCACAGCAAAAGAAACAATTAAAAGAGTTAAAAGACAACCAACAGAGTGGGAGAAAATATTTGCAAAATATACATCTGACAAAGGATTAATATCCAGAATATATAAGGAACTCAAACAACTTTACAAGAAGAAAACAAGCAACCCAATTAAAAAATGGGCAAAAGAGCTAAGTAGGCATTTCTCTAAGGAAGATATACAAATGGCCAACAGACATATGAAAAAATGCTCAACATCACTCAGCATCCGGGAAATGCAAATCAAAACCACATTGAGATACCATCTAACCCCAGTTAGGATGGCTAAAATCCAAAAGACTCTGAACGATAAATGCTGGCGAGGCTGCGGAGAAAAAGGAACTCTCATACATTGTTGGTGGGACTGCAAAATTGTGCAGCCTCTATGGAAAATGGTATGGAGGTTCCTTAAACAATTGCAAATAGATCTACCGTACGACCCAGCCATCCCACTGTTGGGAATATACCCAGAGGAATGGAAATCATCAAGTCGAAGGTATACCTGTTCCCCAATGTTCATCGCAGCACTCTTTACAATAGCCAAGAGTTGGAACCAGCCCAAATGCCCATCATCAGATGAGTGGATATGGAAAATGTGGTACATCTACACAATGGAATACTACTCAGCTATAAAAACGAATGAAATACTGCCATTTGCAACAACATGGATGGACCTGGAGAGAATTATATTAAGTGAAACAAGTCAGGCACAGAAAGAGAAATACCACATGTTCTCACTTATTGGAGGGAGCTAAAAATTAATATATAAATTCACACACACACATACACACATACACACACAAACCGGGGGGCGGGGAGGAAGAAGATATAACAACCACAATTATTTGAAGTTGATACAACAAACAAACAGAAAGGACATTGTTGGGGGGGAGGGGGGGGAGGGAGAAGGGAGGGAGGTTTTGGTGATGGGGAGCATTAATCAGCTACAATGTATATCGACAAAATAAAATTAAAAAAAAAAAAAAAGAATCCAGCATATCTCACTGAACCGTAGAAGTGGTATTTAGAAGGGAGTTAGAGCTGGAAGCCGTTTGTTTTCGGAAATTAGACGCGAAATCACTTTGCAAATGCCTTCCAACAGGCTTGGAAAAGTGTGTTCTATATCTGTGCCAAACAGACTCCCCGGAGGTTGAGCTTTCAGAAGCTAGTTTAACTCTAAGGGAGGAAGCAGCAGAATGTGCCTCTCACATCTAGCCTGTAGGAATTCAGGTTGGCAAGTTCTATGGGGAAGTCCATTGCTGCCTATGGTGGAACCGGCATGGGAGATTTCAGTTTCAAGATCTCTGTGAAAAAGCGTCAGAGAAGCTTCCCCGTTTAGAATCCAGCATATCTCACTGAACCGAAGAAGTGGTAGTTAGAAGGGAGTTAGAGCTGCAAGCCGTTTGTTTTCGGAAATTAGACGCGAAATTACATTGCAAATGCCTTCCAACAGGCTTGGAAAAGTGTGTTCTATATCTCTGCCAAACAGACGCCTCGGAGGTTGAGCTTTAGAAGCAAGTTTAACTCTAAGGGAGGAATCAGCAGAATGTGCCTCTCACATCTATCCGGTAGGAATTCAGGTTGGCAAGTTCTATGGGGAAGCCCATTGGCACCTATGTTGGAAACGGGTTTGGAAATTTCAGTTTCAATATCTCTGTGAAAAAGCGTCAGAGAAGCTTCCCCATGTAGAATCCAGCATATCTCACTGAACCGAAAAAGTGCTAGTTAGAAGGGAGTTAGAGCTGCAAGCAGTTTGGTTTGGGAAATTAGACGCGAAATCAAACTGCAAATGCCTTCCAACAGGCTTGGAAAAGTGTGTTGTATATCTCTGCCAAACAGACTCCCCGGAAGTTGAGCTTTCAGAAGCAAGTTTAACTCTGAGGGAGGAAGCAGCAGAATGTGCCTCTCACATCTAGCCTGTAGGAATTCAGGTTGGCAAGTTCTATGGGGAAGCCCTTCGCTGCCTATGGTAGAAACGGCATGGGAGATTTCAGTTTCAAAATCTCTGTGAAAAAGCGTCAGCGAAGCTTCCCTGTTTAGAGTCCAGCATATCTCACTGAACCGAAGAAGTGGTAGTTAGAAGGGAGTTAGAGCTGCAAGCAGTTTGGTTTGGGAAATTAGATGCGAAATCACAATGCAAATGCCTTAAAACAGGCTTGGAAAAGTGTGTTCTATATCTCTGCCAAACACACTGCCCGGAGGTTGAGATTTCAGAAGCTAGTTTAACTCCAAGGGAGGAAGCAGCAGAATGTGCATCTCACATATAGTCTGTAGGAATTCAGGTTGGCAAGTTCTATGGGGAAGCCCATTGCTGTCTATGGTGGAAACGGCATGGGAGATTTCAGTTTCAAAATCTCTGTGATAAAGCGTCAGAGAAGCTTCCCCGTTTAGAATTCAGCATATCTCACTGAACCGAAGAAGTGGTAGTTAGAAGGGAGTTCGAGCTGCAAGCAATTTGGTTTGGGAAATTACACGCGAAATCAAACTGCAAATGCCTTCCAATAGGCTTGGAAAAGTTTGTTCTATATCTCTGCCAAACAGACTCCGAGGAGGTTGAGCTTTCAGAAGCTAGTTTAACTCTAAGGGAGGAAGCAGCAGAATGTGCCTCTCACATCTAGCCTGTGGGAATTCAGGTTGGCAAGTTCTATGGGGAATCCCATTGGCGCCTACGTTGGAAACGGGTTTGGAAATTTTAGTTTCAAAATCTCTGTGAAAAAGCGTAAGAGAAGCTTCCCCGTTTAGAATACAGCATATCTCATTGAACCGAAGAAGTGGTTGTTAGAAGAGAGTTCGAGCTGCAAGCAGTTTGGTGTGGGAAATTAGACGCGAAATCACATTGCAAATGCCTTCCAACAGGCTTGGAAAAGTGTGTTCTATATCTCTGCCAAACAGACTCCCCGGAGGTTGAGGTTTCAGAAGCTAGTTTAACTCTAAGGGAGGAAGCAGCAGAATGTGCCTCTCACATCTAGCCTGTAGGAATTCAGGTTGGCAAGTTCTATGGGGAAGCCAATTGGCGCCTACGTTGGAAACGGCATGGGAGATTTCAGTTTCAAAATCTGTGTGAAAAAGCGTCAGAGAAGCTTCCCCGTTTGGAATCCAGCATATCTCACTGAACCGAAGAAGTGGTAGTTAGAAGGGAGTTAGAGCTGCAAGCAGTTTGGTTTTGGAAATTAGACGCGAAATCAAACTGCAAATGCCTTCCAACAGGCTTGGAAAAGTGTGCTCTATATCTATGCCAAACAAACTGCCCGGAGGATGAGCTTTCAGAAGCTAGTTTAACTCTAAGGGAGGAAGCAGCAGAATGTGCCTCTCACATCGAGCCTGTAGGAATTCAGGTTGGCAAGTTCTATGGGGAAGCCCATTGGCGCCTACGTTGGAAACGGGTTTGGAAATTTCAGTTTCAAAATCTCTGTGAAAAAGCATCAGAGAAGCTTCCCCGTTTAGAATCCAGGATATCTCACTGAACCGAAGAAGTGGTAGTTAGAAGGGAGTTAGAGCTGCAAGCAGTTTGGTTTGGGAAATTAGACGCGAAATCAAACTTCAAATGCCTTCCAACAGGCTTGGAAAAGTGTGTTCTATATCTCTGCCAAACAGACTCCCAGGAGGTTGAGCTTTCAGAAGCTACTTTAGCTCTAAAGGAGGAAGCAGCAGAATGTGCCTCTCACATCTAGCCTGTAGGATTCAGGTTGGCAAGTTCTATGGGGAAGCCCATTGCTGCCTATGGTGGAAACGGCATGGGAGATTTCAGATTCAAAATCTCTGTGAAAAAGCGTCAGAGAAGCTTCTGCATTTCGAATCCAGCATATCTCACTGAACCGAAGAAGTGGTATTTAGAAGGGAGTTAGAGCTGCAAGCCGTTTGTTTTCGGAAATTAGACGCGAAATCACTTTGCAAATGCCTTCCAACAGGCTTGGAAAAGTGTGTTCTATATCTCTGTCAAACAGACTCCCCGGAGGTTGAGCTTTCAGAAGCTAGTTTAACTCTAAGGGAGGAAGCAGCAGAATGTGCCTCTCACATCTAGCCTGAAGGAATTCAGGTTGGCAAGTTCTATGGGGAAGCCCATTGGAGCGTACTTTGGAAATGGGTTTGGAAATTTCAGTTTCAAAATCTCTGTGAAAAAGCGTCAGAGAAGCTTCCCCGTTTAGAATCCAGCATATCTCACGGAACCGAAGAAGTGGTAGTTAGAAGGGAGTTCGACCTGCAAGCAGTATGGTTTGGGAAATTAGGCGCGATATCAGATTGCAAATGCCTTCCAAAAGGCTTGGAAAAGTGTGTTCTATGTCTCTGCCAAACAGACTCCCCGGAGGTTGAGCTTTCAGCAGCAAGTTTAACTCTAAGGGAGGAAGCAGCAGAATGTGCCTCTCTCATCTAGCCTGTAGGAATTCAGGTTGGGAAGTTCTATGGGGAAGCCCATTGGCGCCTACGTTGGAAACGGGTTTGGAAATTTCAGTTTCAAAATCTCTGTGAAAAAGCATCAGAGAAGCTTCTGCGTTTAGAATCCAGCATATCTCACTGAACCTAAGAAGTGGTAGTTAGAATGGAGTTAGAGCTGCAAGCAGTTTGGTTTGGGAAATTAGACGCGAAATCACACTGCAAATGCCTTCCAACAGGCTTGGAAAAGTGTGTTCTATATCTCTGCCAAACAGACTCCCCGGAGGTTGAGCTTACAGAAGCAAGTTTAACTCTAAGGGAGGAAGCAGCAGAATGTGCCTCTCACATCTAGCCTGTAGGAATTCAGGTTGGCAAGTTCTATGGTGAAGCCCATTGCTGCCTATGGTGGAAACGGCATGGGAGATTTCAGTTTCAAAATCTCTGTGAAAAAGCGTCAGAGAAGCTTCCCCGTTTAGAATCCAGCATATCTCACTGAACCGAAGAAGTTGTAGTTAGAAGGGAGTTAGAGCAGCAAGCAGTTTGGTTTGGGAAATTAGATTCGAAATCACAATGCAAATGCATTAAAACAGGCTTGGAAAAGTGTGTTCTATATCTCTGCCAAACACACTGCCCGGAGTTTGAGCTTTCAGAAGCTAGTTTAACTCTAAGGGAGGAAGTAGCAGAATGTGCATCTCACATATAGTCTGTAGGAATTCAGGTTGGCAAGTTCTATGGGGAAGCCCAGGAGCCTACGTTGGAAACGGGCTTGGAAATTTCACTTTCAAAATCTCTGTGAAAAAGCGTCCGAGAAGCTTCTCCATTTAGAATCCAGCATATCTCACTGAACCGAAGAAGTGGTAGTTAGAAGGGAGTTAGAGCTGCAAGCAGTTTGGTTTGGGAAATTAGACGCGAAATCACATTGCAAATGCCTTCCAACAGGCTTGGAAAAGTGTGCTCTATATCTATGCCAAACAAACTGCCCGGAGGATGAGCTTTCAGAAGCTAGTTTAACTCTAAGGGAGGAAGCAGCAGAATGTGCCTCTCACATCGAGCCTGTAGGAATTCAGGTTGGCAAGTTCTATGGGGAAGCCCATTGGCGCCTACGTTGGAAACGGGTTTGGAAATTTCAGTTTCAAAATATCTGTGAAAAAGCGTCAGAGAAGCTTCCCCTTTTAGAATCCAGCATATCTCACTGAACCGAAGAGGTTGTAGGTAGAAGGGAGTTAGAACTCCAAGCACTTTGGTTTCGGAAATTAGACGCAAAATCAAACTGCAAATCCCTACCAACAGGCTTGGAAAAGTGTGTTGTATATCTCTGCCAAACAGACTCCCCGGAAGTTGAGCTTTCAGAAGCAAGTTTAACTCTAAGGGAGGAAGCAGCAGAATGTGCCTCTCACATCTAGCCTGTTGGAATTCAGGTTGGCAAGTTCTATGGGGAAGCCCTTTGCTGCCTATGGTAGAAACGGCATGGGAGATTTCAGTTTCAAAATCTCTGTGAAAAAGCGTCAGAGAAGCTTCCCCGTTTAGAGTCCAGCATATCTCACTAAACCGAAGAAGTGGTAGTTAGAAGGGAGTTAGAGCTGCAAGCCGTTTGTTTTCGGAAATTAGACGCGAAATCAAACTACAAATGCCTCCCAACAGGCTTGGAAAAGTCTGTTCTATATCTCTGCCAAACACAATGCCAGGAAGTTGAGCTTTCAGAAGCTAGTTTAACTCTAAGGGAGGAAGCAGCAGAATGTGCCTCTCATATCGAGCCTGTAGGAATTCAGGTTGGCAAGTTCTATGGGGAAGCCCATTGGCGCCTACGTTGGAAACGGGTTTGGAAATTTCAGTTTCAAAATATCTGTGAAAAAGCGTCAGAGAAGCTTCCCCTTTTAGAATCCAGCATATCTCACTGAACCGAAGAGGTTGTAGGTAGAAGGGAGTTAGAACTCCAAGAACTTTGGTTTCGGAAATTAGACGCAAAATCAAACTGCAAATCCCTACCAACAGTCTTGGAAAAGTGTGTTGTATATCTCTGCCAAACAGACTCCCCGGAAGTTGAGATTTCAGAAGCAAGTTTAACTCTAAGGGAGGAAGCAGCAGAATGTGCCTCTCATATCTAGCCTGTAGGAATTCAGGTTGGCAAGTTCTATGGGGAAGCCCTTTGCTGCCTATGGTAGAAACGGCATGGGAGATTTCAGTTTCAAAATCTCTGTGAAAAAGCGTCAGAGAAGCTTCCCCGTTTAGAGTCCAGCATATCTCACTGAACCGAAGAAGTGGTAGTTAGAAGGGAGTTAGAGCTGCAAGCCGTTTGTTTTCGGAAATTAGACGCGAAATCAAACTACAAATGCCTCCCAACAGGCTTGGAAAAGTCTGTTCTATATCTCTGCCAAACACAATGCCAGGAAGTTGAGCTTTCAGAAGCTAGTTTAACTCTAAGGGAGGAAGCAGCAGAATGTGCCTCTCACATCTAGCCTGTAGGAATTCAGGTTGGCAAGTTCTATGGGGAAGCCCTTTGGCGCCTACATTGGAAACGGGTTTGGAAATTTCAGTTTCAAAATCTCTGTGAAAAAGCATCAGAGAAGCTTCTCTGTTTAGAATCCAGCATATCTCACTGAACCGAAGAAGTGGTAGTTAGAAGGGAGTTCGAGCTGCAAGGAGTTTGGTTTGGGAAATTAGACGCGAAATCACATTGCAAATGCCTTCCAACAGGCTTGGAAAAGTGTGCTCTATATCTATGCCAAACAAACTGCCCGGAGGATGAGCTTTCAGAAGCTAGTTTAACTCTAAGGGAGGAAGCAGCAGAATGTGCCTCTCACATCGAGCCTGTAGGAATTCAGGTTGGCAAGTTCTATGGGGAAGCCCATTGGCGCCTACGTTGGAAACGGGTTTGGAAATTTCAGTTTCAAAATCTCTGTGAAAAAGCATCAGAGAAGCTTCCCCGTTTAGAATCCAGGATATCTCACTGAACCGAAGAAGTGGTAGTTAGAAGGGAGTTAGAGCTGCAAGCAGTTTGGTTTGGGAAATTAGACGCGAAATCAAACTTCAAATGCCTTCCAACAGGCTTGGAAAAGTGTGTTCTATATCTCTGCCAAACAGACTCCCAGGAGGTTGAGCTTTCAGAAGCTACTTTAGCTCTAAAGGAGGAAGCAGCAGAATGTGCCTCTCACATCTAGCCTGTAGGATTCAGGTTGGCAAGTTCTATGGGGAAGCCCATTGCTGCCTATGGTGGAAACGGCATGGGAGATTTCAGATTCAAAATCTCTGTGAAAAAGCGTCAGAGAAGCTTCTGCATTTCGAATCCAGCATATCTCACTGAACCGAAGAAGTGGTATTTAGAAGGGAGTTAGAGCTGCAAGCCGTTTGTTTTCGGAAATTAGACGCGAAATCACTTTGCAAATGCCTTCCAACAGGCTTGGAAAAGTGTGTTCTATATCTCTGTCAAACAGACTCCCCGGAGGTTGAGCTTTCAGAAGCTAGTTTAACTCTAAGGGAGGAAGCAGCAGAATGTGCCTCTCACATCTAGCCTGAAGGAATTCAGGTTGGCAAGTTCTATGGGGAAGCCCATTGGAGCGTACTTTGGAAATGGGTTTGGAAATTTCAGTTTCAAAATCTCTGTGAAAAAGCGTCAGAGAAGCTTCCCCGTTTAGAATCCAGCATATCTCACGGAACCGAAGAAGTGGTAGTTAGAAGGGAGTTCGACCTGCAAGCAGTATGGTTTGGGAAATTAGGCGCGATATCAGATTGCAAATGCCTTCCAAAAGGCTTGGAAAAGTGTGTTCTATGTCTCTGCCAAACAGACTCCCCGGAGGTTGAGCTTTCAGCAGCAAGTTTAACTCTAAGGGAGGAAGCAGCAGAATGTGCCTCTCTCATCTAGCCTGTAGGAATTCAGGTTGGGAAGTTCTATGGGGAAGCCCATTGGCGCCTACGTTGGAAACGGGTTTGGAAATTTCAGTTTCAAAATCTCTGTGAAAAAGCATCAGAGAAGCTTCTGCGTTTAGAATCCAGCATATCTCACTGAACCTAAGAAGTGGTAGTTAGAATGGAGTTAGAGCTGCAAGCAGTTTGGTTTGGGAAATTAGACGCGAAATCACACTGCAAATGCCTTCCAACAGGCTTGGAAAAGTGTGTTCTATATCTCTGCCAAACAGACTCCCCGGAGGTTGAGCTTACAGAAGCAAGTTTAACTCTAAGGGAGGAAGCAGCAGAATGTGCCTCTCACATCTAGCCTGTAGGAATTCAGGTTGGCAAGTTCTATGGTGAAGCCCATTGCTGCCTATGGTGGAAACGGCATGGGAGATTTCAGTTTCAAAATCTCTGTGAAAAAGCGTCAGAGAAGCTTCCCCGTTTAGAATCCAGCATATCTCACTGAACCGAAGAAGTTGTAGTTAGAAGGGAGTTAGAGCAGCAAGCAGTTTGGTTTGGGAAATTAGATTCGAAATCACAATGCAAATGCATTAAAACAGGCTTGGAAAAGTGTGTTCTATATCTCTGCCAAACACACTGCCCGGAGTTTGAGCTTTCAGAAGCTAGTTTAACTCTAAGGGAGGAAGTAGCAGAATGTGCATCTCACATATAGTCTGTAGGAATTCAGGTTGGCAAGTTCTATGGGGAAGCCCAGGAGCCTACGTTGGAAACGGGCTTGGAAATTTCACTTTCAAAATCTCTGTGAAAAAGCGTCCGAGAAGCTTCTCCATTTAGAATCCAGCATATCTCACTGAACCGAAGAAGTGGTAGTTAGAAGGGAGTTAGAGCTGCAAGCAGTTTGGTTTGGGAAATTAGACGCGAAATCACATTGCAAATGCCTTCCAACAGGCTTGGAAAAGTGTGCTCTATATCTATGCCAAACAAACTGCCCGGAGGATGAGCTTTCAGAAGCTAGTTTAACTCTAAGGGAGGAAGCAGCAGAATGTGCCTCTCACATCGAGCCTGTAGGAATTCAGGTTGGCAAGTTCTATGGGGAAGCCCATTGGCGCCTACGTTGGAAACGGGTTTGGAAATTTCAGTTTCAAAATATCTGTGAAAAAGCGTCAGAGAAGCTTCCCCTTTTAGAATCCAGCATATCTCACTGAACCGAAGAGGTTGTAGGTAGAAGGGAGTTAGAACTCCAAGCACTTTGGTTTCGGAAATTAGACGCAAAATCAAACTGCAAATCCCTACCAACAGGCTTGGAAAAGTGTGTTGTATATCTCTGCCAAACAGACTCCCCGGAAGTTGAGCTTTCAGAAGCAAGTTTAACTCTAAGGGAGGAAGCAGCAGAATGTGCCTCTCACATCTAGCCTGTTGGAATTCAGGTTGGCAAGTTCTATGGGGAAGCCCTTTGCTGCCTATGGTAGAAACGGCATGGGAGATTTCAGTTTCAAAATCTCTGTGAAAAAGCGTCAGAGAAGCTTCCCCGTTTAGAGTCCAGCATATCTCACTAAACCGAAGAAGTGGTAGTTAGAAGGGAGTTAGAGCTGCAAGCCGTTTGTTTTCGGAAATTAGACGCGAAATCAAACTACAAATGCCTCCCAACAGGCTTGGAAAAGTCTGTTCTATATCTCTGCCAAACACAATGCCAGGAAGTTGAGCTTTCAGAAGCTAGTTTAACTCTAAGGGAGGAAGCAGCAGAATGTGCCTCTCATATCGAGCCTGTAGGAATTCAGGTTGGCAAGTTCTATGGGGAAGCCCATTGGCGCCTACGTTGGAAACGGGTTTGGAAATTTCAGTTTCAAAATATCTGTGAAAAAGCGTCAGAGAAGCTTCCCCTTTTAGAATCCAGCATATCTCACTGAACCGAAGAGGTTGTAGGTAGAAGGGAGTTAGAACTCCAAGAACTTTGGTTTCGGAAATTAGACGCAAAATCAAACTGCAAATCCCTACCAACAGTCTTGGAAAAGTGTGTTGTATATCTCTGCCAAACAGACTCCCCGGAAGTTGAGATTTCAGAAGCAAGTTTAACTCTAAGGGAGGAAGCAGCAGAATGTGCCTCTCATATCTAGCCTGTAGGAATTCAGGTTGGCAAGTTCTATGGGGAAGCCCTTTGCTGCCTATGGTAGAAACGGCATGGGAGATTTCAGTTTCAAAATCTCTGTGAAAAAGCGTCAGAGAAGCTTCCCCGTTTAGAGTCCAGCATATCTCACTGAACCGAAGAAGTGGTAGTTAGAAGGGAGTTAGAGCTGCAAGCCGTTTGTTTTCGGAAATTAGACGCGAAATCAAACTACAAATGCCTCCCAACAGGCTTGGAAAAGTCTGTTCTATATCTCTGCCAAACACAATGCCAGGAAGTTGAGCTTTCAGAAGCTAGTTTAACTCTAAGGGAGGAAGCAGCAGAATGTGCCTCTCACATCTAGCCTGTAGGAATTCAGGTTGGCAAGTTCTATGGGGAAGCCCTTTGGCGCCTACATTGGAAACGGGTTTGGAAATTTCAGTTTCAAAATCTCTGTGAAAAAGCATCAGAGAAGCTTCTCTGTTTAGAATCCAGCATATCTCACTGAACCGAAGAAGTGGTAGTTAGAAGGGAGTTCGAGCTGCAAGGAGTTTGGTTTGGGAAATTAGACGCGAAATCACATTGCAAATGCCTTCCAACAGGCTTGGAAAAGTGTGCTCTATATCTATGCCAAACAAACTGCCCGGAGGATGAGCTTTCAGAAGCTAGTTTAACTCTAAGGGAGGAAGCAGCAGAATGTGCCTCTCACATCGAGCCTGTAGGAATTCAGGTTGGCAAGTTCTATGGGGAAGCCCATTGGCGCCTACGTTGGAAACGGGTTTGGAAATTTCAGTTTCAAAATCTCTGTGAAAAAGCATCAGAGAAGCTTCCCCGTTTAGAATCCAGGATATCTCACTGAACCGAAGAAGTGGTAGTTAGAAGGGAGTTAGAGCTGCAAGCAGTTTGGTTTGGGAAATTAGACGCGAAATCAAACTTCAAATGCCTTCCAACAGGCTTGGAAAAGTGTGTTCTATATCTCTGCCAAACAGACTCCCCGGAGGTTGAGCTTTCAGAAGCTAGTTTAACTCTAAGGGAGGAAGCAGCAGAATGTGCCTCTCACATCTAGCCTGTAGGAAGTCAGGTTGGCAAGTTCTATGGGGAAGCCCATTGGCGCCTACGTTGGAAACGGGTTTGGAAATTTCAGTTTCAAAATATCTGTGAAAAAGCGTCAGAGAAGCTTCCCCTTTTAGAATCCAGCATATCTCACTGAACCGAAGAGGTTGTAGGTAGAAGGGAGTTAGAGCTCCAAGCACTTTGGTTTCGGAAATTAGACGCGAAATCAAACTGCAAATGCCTACCAACAGGCTTGGAAAAGTGTGTTGTATATCTCTGCCAAACAGACGCCCCGGAAGTTGAGCTTTCAGAAGCAAGTTTAACTCTAAGGGAGGAAGCAGCAGAATGTGCCTCTCACATCTAGCCTGTAGGAATTCAGGTTGGCAAGTTCTATGGGGAAGCCCTTTGCTGCCTACGGTAGAAACGGCATGGGAGATTTCAGTTTCAAAATCTCTGTGAAAAAGCGTCAGAGAAGCTTCCCCGTTTAGAGTCCAGCATATCTCACTGAACCGAAGAAGTGATAGTTAGAAGGGAGTTAGAGCTGCAAGCCGTTTGTTTTCGGAAATTAGACGCAAAATTACATTGCAAATGCCATCCAACAGGCTTGGAAAAGTGTGTTCTATATCTCTGCCAAACAGACGCCTCGGAGGTTGAGCTTTAGAAGCAAGTTTAACTCTAAGGGAGGAATCAGCAGAATGTGCCTCTCACATCTATCCGGTAGGAATTCAGGTTGGCAAGTTCTATGTGGAAGCCCATTGGCACCTATGTTGGAAACGGGTTTGGAAATTTCAGTTTCAAAATCTCTGTGAAAAAGCGTCAGAGAAGATTCCCCGTTTAGAATCCAGCATATCTCACTGAACCGAAGAAGTGGTAATTAGAAGGGAGTTAGAGCTGCAAGCAGTTTGGTTTGGGAAATTAGACGCGAAATCAAACTGCAAATGCCTTCCAACAGGCTTGGAAAAGTGTGTTCTATATCTCTGCCAAATAGACTCCCAGGAGGTTGAGCTTTCAGAAGCTAGTTTAGCTCTAAAGGAGGAAGCAGCAGAATGTGCCTCTCACATCTAGCCTGTAGGAATTCAGGTTGGCAAGTTCTATGGGGAAGTCCATTGCTGCCTATGGTGGAACCGGCATGGGAGATTTCAGTTTCAAGATCTCTGTGAAAAAGCGTCAGAGAAGCTTCCCCGTTTAGAATCCAGCATATCTCACTGAACCGAAGAAGTGGTAGTTAGAAGGGAGTTAGAGCTGCAAGCCGTTTGTTTTCTGAAATTAGACGCGAAATTACATTGCAAATGCCTTCCAACAGGCTTGGAAAAGTGTGTTCTATATCTCTGCCAAACAGACGCCTCGGAGGTTGAGCTTTAGAAGCAAGTTTAACTCTAAGGGAGGAATCAGCAGAATGTGCCTCTCACATCTATCCGGTAGGAATTCAGGTTGGCAAGTTCTATGGGGAAGCCCATTGGCACCTATGTTGGAAACGGGTTTGGAAATTTCAGTTTCAAAATCTCTGTGAAAAAGCGTCAGAGAAGCTTCCCCATGTAGAATCCAGCATATCTCACTGAATCGAAAAAGTGCTAGTTAGAAGGGAGTTAGAGCTGCAAGCAGTTTGGTTTGGGAAATTAGACGCGAAATCAAACTGCAAATGCCTTCCAACAGGCTTGGAAAAGTGTGTTGTATATCTCTGCCAAACAGACTCCCCGGAAGTTGAGCTTTCAGAAGCAAGTTTAACTCTAAGGGAGGAAGCAGCAGAATGTGCCTCTCACATCTAGCCTGTAGGAATTCAGGTTGGCAAGTTCTATGGGGAAGCCCTTTGCTGCCTATGGTAGAAACGGCATGGGAGATTTCAGTTTCAAAATCTCTGTGAAAAAGCGTCAGCGAAGCTTCCCTGTTTAGAGTCCAGCATATCTCACTGAACCGAAGAAGTGGTAGTTAGAAGGGAGTTAGAGCTGCAAGCAGTTTGGTTTGGGAAATTAGACGCGAAATCAAACTGCAAATGCCTTCCAACAGGCTTGGAAAAGTGTGTTCTATATCTCTGCCAAACAGACACCCCGGAGGTTGAGCTTTCAGAAGCCAGTTTAACTCTAAGGGAGGAAGCAGCAGAATGTGCCTCTCACATCTAGCCTGAAGGAATTCAGGTTGGCAAGTTCTATGGGGAAGCCCATTGGAGCGTACGTTGGAAATGGGTTTGGAAATTTCAGTTTCAAAATCTCTGTGAAAAAGCGTCAGAGAAGCTTCCCCATTTAGAATCCAGCATATCTCACGGAACGGAAGAAGTGGTCTTTAGAAGGGAGTTCGACCTGCAAGCAGTATGGTTTGGGAAATTAGGCGCGATATCACATTGCAAATGCCTTCCAAAAGGCTTGGAAAAGTGTGTTCTATATCTCTGCCAAACAGACTCCCCGGAGGTTGAGCTTTCAGCAGCAAGTTTAACTCTAAGGGAGGAAGCAGCAGAATGTGCTTCTCACATCTAGCCTGTAGGAATTCAGGGTGGCAAGTTCTATGGGGAAGCCCATTGGCGCCTACGTTGGAAACGGGTTTGGAAATTTCAGTTTCAAAATCTCTGTGAAAAAGCATCAGAGAAGCTTCTGCGTTTAGAATCCAGCATATCTCTCTGAACCTAAGAAGTGGTAGTTAGAATGGAGTTAGAGCTGCAAGCAGTTTGGTTTGGGAAATTAGATGCGAAATCACAATGCAAATGCCTTAAAACAGGCTTGGAAAAGTGTGTTCTATATCTCTGCCAAACACACTGCCCGGAGGTTGAGCTTTCAGAAGCTAGTTTAACTCCAAGGGAGGAAGCAGCAGAATGTGCATCTCACATATAGTCTGTAGGAATTCAGGTTGGCAAGTTCTATGGGGAAGCCCATTGCTGTCTATGGTGGAAACGGCATGGGAGATTTCAGTTTCAAAATCTCTGTGATAAAGCGTCAGAGAAGCTTCCCCGTTTAGAATTCAGCATATCTCACTGAACCGAAGAAGTGGTAGTTAGAAGGGAGTTCGAGCTGCAAGCAATTTGGTTTGGGAAATTAGACGCGAAATCAAACTGCAAATGCCTTCCAATAGGCTTGGAAAAGTTTGTTCTATATCTCTGCCAAACAGACTCCGAGGAGGTTGAGCTTTCAGAAGCTAGTTTAACTCTAAGGGAGGAAGCAGCAGAATGTGCCTCTCACATCTAGCCTGTGGGAATTCAGGTTGGCAAGTTCTATGGGGAATCCCATTGGCGCCTACGTTGGAAACGGGTTTGGAAATTTCAGTTTCAAAATCTCTGTGAAAAAGCGTAAGAGAAGCTTCCCCGTTTAGAATACAGCATATCTCACTGAACCGAAGAAGTGGTTGTTAGAAGAGAGTTCGAGCTGCAAGCAGTTTGGTGTGGGAAATTAGACGCGAAATCACATTGCAAATGCCTTCCAACAGGCTTGGAAAAGTGTGTTCTATATCTCTGCCAAACAGACTCCCCGGAGGTTGAGGTTTCAGAAGCTAGTTTAACTCTAAGGGAGGAAGCAGCAGAATGTGCCTCTCACATCTAGCCTGTAGGAATTCAGGTTGGCAAGTTCTATGGGGAAGCCAATTGGCGCCTACGTTGGAAACGGCATGGGAGATTTCAGTTTCAAAATCTGTGTGAAAAAGCGTCAGAGAAGCTTCCCCGTTTAGAATCCAGCATATCTCACGGAACCGAAGAAGTGGTAGTTAGAAGGGAGTTAGAGCTGCAAGCAGTTTGGTTTTGGAAATTAGACGCGAAATCAAACTGCAAATGCCTTCCAACAGGCTTGGAAAAGTGTGCTCTATATCTATGCCAAACAAACTGCCCGGAGGATGAGCTTTCAGAAGCTAGTTTAACTCTAAGGGAGGAAGCAGCAGAATGTGCCTCTCACATCGAGCCTGTAGGAATTCAGGTTGGCAAGTTCTATGGGGAAGCCCATTGGCGCCTACGTTGGAAACGGGTTTGGAAATTTCAGTTTCAAAATCTCTGTGAAAAAGCATCAGAGAAGCTTCCCCGTTTAGAATCCAGGATATCTCACTGAACCGAAGAAGTGGTAGTTAGAAGGGAGTTAGAGCTGCAAGCAGTTTGGTTTGGGAAATTAGACGCGAAATCAAACTTCAAATGCCTTCCAACAGGCTTGGAAAAGTGTGTTCTATATCTCTGCCAAACAGACTCCCAGGAGGTTGAGCTTTCAGAAGCTACTTTAGCTCTAAAGGAGGAAGCAGCAGAATGTGCCTCTCACATCTAGCCTGTAGGATTCAGGTTGGCAAGTTCTATGGGGAAGCCCATTGCTGCCTATGGTGGAAACGGCATGGGAGATTTCAGATTCAAAATCTCTGTGAAAAAGCGTCAGAGAAGCTTCTGCATTTCGAATCCAGCATATCTCACTGAACCGAAGAAGTGGTATTTAGAAGGGAGTTAGAGCTGCAAGCCGTTTGTTTTCGGAAATTAGACGCGAAATCACTTTGCAAATGCCTTCCAACAGGCTTGGAAAAGTGTGTTCTATATCTCTGTCAAACAGACTCCCCGGAGGTTGAGCTTTCAGAAGCTAGTTTAACTCTAAGGGAGGAAGCAGCAGAATGTGCCTCTCACATCTAGCCTGAAGGAATTCAGGTTGGCAAGTTCTATGGGGAAGCCCATTGGAGCGTACTTTGGAAATGGGTTTGGAAATTTCAGTTTCAAAATCTCTGTGAAAAGGCGTCAGAGAAGCTTCCCCGTTTAGAATCCAGCATATCTCACGGAACCGAAGAAGTGGTAGTTAGAAGGGAGTTCGACCTGCAAGCAGTATGGTTTGGGAAATTAGGCGCGATATCAGATTGCAAATGCCTTCCAAAAGGCTTGGAAAAGTGTGTTCTATGTCTCTGCCAAACAGACTCCCCGGAGGTTGAGCTTTCAGCAGCAAGTTTAACTCTAAGGGAGGAAGCAGCAGAATGTGCCTCTCTCATCTAGCCTGTAGGAATTCAGGTTGGGAAGTTCTATGGGGAAGCCCATTGGCGCCTACGTTGGAAACGGGTTTGGAAATTTCAGTTTCAAAATCTCTGTGAAAAAGCATCAGAGAAGCTTCTGCGTTTAGAATCCAGCATATCTGACTGAACCTAAGAAGTGGTAGTTAGAATGGAGTTAGAGCTGCAAGCAGTTTGGTTTGGGAAATTAGACGCGAAATCACACTGCAAATGCCTTCCAACAGGCTTGGAAAAGTGTGTTCTATATCTCTGCCAAACAGACTCCCCGGAGGTTGAGCTTACAGAAGCAAGTTTAACTCTAAGGGAGGAAGCAGCAGAATGTGCCTCTCACATCTAGCCTGTAGGAATTCAGGTTGGCAAGTTCTATGGTGAAGCCCATTGCTGCCTATGGTGGAAACGGCATGGGAGATTTCAGTTTCAAAATCTCTGTGAAAAAGCGTCAGAGAAGCTTCCCCGTTTAGAATCCAGCATATCTCACTGAACCGAAGAAGTTGTAGTTAGAAGGGAGTTAGAGCAGCAAGCAGTTTGGTTTGGGAAATTAGATTCGAAATCACAATGCAAATGCATTAAAACAGGCTTGGAAAAGTGTGTTCTATATCTCTGCCAAACACACTGCCCGGAGTTTGAGCTTTTAGAAGCTAGTTTAACTCTAAGGGAGGAAGTAGCAGAATGTGCATCTCACATATAGTCTGTAGGAATTCAGGTTGGCAAGTTCTATGGGGAAGCCCAGGAGCCTACGTTGGAAACGGGCTTGGAAATTTCAGTTTCAAAATCTCTGTGAAAAAGCGTCAGAGAAGCTTCTCCATTTAGAATCCAGCATATCTCACTGAACCGAAGAAGTGGTAGTTAGAAGGGAGTTAGAGCTGCAAGCAGTTTGGTTTGGGAAATTAGACGCGAAATCACATTGCAAATGCCTTCCAACAGGCTTGGAAAAGTGTGGTCTATATCTATGCCAAACAAACTGCCCGGAGGATGAGCTTTCAGAAGCTAGTTTAACTCTAAGGGAGGAAGCAGCAGAATGTGCCTCTCACATCGAGCCTGTAGGAATTCAGGTTGGCAAGTTCTATGGGGAAGCCCATTGGCGCCTACGTTGGAAACGGGTTTGGAAATTTCAGTTTCAAAATATCTGTGAAGAAGCGTCAGAGAAGCTTCCCCTTTTAGAATCCAGCATATCTCACTGAACCGAAGAGGTTGTAGGTAGAAGGGAGTTAGAACTCCAAGCACTTTGGTTTCGGAAATTAGACGCAAAATCAAACTGCAAATCCCTACCAACAGGCTTGGAAAAGTGTGTTGTATATCTCTGCCAAACAGACGCCCCGGAAGTTGAGCTTTCAGAAGCAAGTTTAACTCTAAGGGAGGAAGCAGCAGAATGTGCCTCTCACATCTAGCCTGTAGGAATTCAGGTTGGCAAGTTCTATGGGGAAGCCCTTTGCTGCCTATGGTAGAAACGGCATGGGAGATTTCAGTTTCAAAATCTCTGTGAAAAAGCGTCAGAGAAGCTTCCCCGTTTAGAGTCCAGCATATCTCACTGAACCGAAGAAGTGGTAGTTAGAAGGGAGTTAGAGCTGCAAGCCGTTTGTTTTCGGAAATTAGACGCGAAATCAAACTACAAATGCCTCCCAACAGGCTTGGAAAAGTCTGTTCTATATCTCTGCCAAACACAATGCCAGGAAGTTGAGCTTTCAGAAGCTAGTTTAACTCTAAGGGAGGAAGCAGCAGAATGTGCCTCTCACATCTATCCGGTAGGAATTCAGGTTGGCAAGTTCTATGTGGAAGCCCATTGGCGCCTATGTTGGAAACGGGTTTGGATATTTCAGTTTCAAAATCTCTGTGAAAAAGCGTCAGAGAAGATTCCCCGTTTAGAATCCAGCATATCTCACTGAACCGAAGAAGTGGTAATTAGAAGGGAGTTAGAGTTGCAAGCAGTTTGGTTTGGGAAATTAGACGCGAAATCAAACTGTAAATGCCTTCCAACAGGCTTGGAAAAGTGTGTTCTATATCTCTGCCAAATAGACTCCCAGGAGGTTGAGCTTTCAGAAGCTAATTTAGCTCTAAAGGAGGAAGCAGCAGAATGTGCCTCTCACATCTAGCCTGTAGGAATTCAGGTTGGCAAGTTCTATGGGGAAGCCCTTTGCTGCCTATGGTAGAAACGGCATGGGAGATTTCAGTTTCAAAATCTCTGTGAAAAAGCGTCAGCGAAGCTTCCCTGTTTAGAGTCCAGCATATCTCACTGAACCGAAGAAGTGGTAGTTAGAAGGGAGTTAGAGCTGCAAGCAGTTTGGTTTGGGAAATTAGACGCGAAATCAAACTGCAAATGCCTTCCAACAGGCTTGGAAAAGTGTGTTCTATATCTCTGCCAAACAGACACCCCGGAGGTTGAGCTTTCAGAAGCCAGTTTAACTCTAAGGGAGGAAGCAGCAGAATGTGCCTCTCACATCTAGCCTGAAGGAATTCAGGTTGGCAAGTTCTATGGGGAAGCCCATTGGAGCGTACGTTGGAAATGGGTTTGGAAATTTCAGTTTCAAAATCTCTGTGAAAAAGCGTCAGAGAAGCTTCCCCATTTAGAATCCAGCATATCTCACGGAACGGAAGAAGTGGTCTTTAGAAGGGAGTTCGACCTGCAAGCAGTATGGTTTGGGAAATTAGGCGCGATATCACATTGCAAATGCCTTCCAAAAGGCTTGGAAAAGTGTGTTCTATATCTCTGCCAAACAGACTCCCCGGAGGTTGAGCTTTCAGCAGCAAGTTTAACTCTAAGGGAGGAAGCAGCAGAATGTGCTTCTCACATCTAGCCTGTAGGAATTCAGGGTGGCAAGTTCTATGGGGAAGCCCATTGGCGCCTACGTTGGAAACGGGTTTGGAAATTTCAGTTTCAAAATCTCTGTGAAAAAGCATCAGAGAAGCTTCTGCGTTTAGAATCCAGCATATCTCTCTGAACCTAAGAAGTGGTAGTTAGAATGGAGTTAGAGCTGCAAGCAGTTTGGTTTGGGAAATTAGATGCGAAATCACAATGCAAATGCCTTAAAACAGGCTTGGAAAAGTGTGTTCTATATCTCTGCCAAACACACTGCCCGGAGGTTGAGCTTTCAGAAGCTAGTTTAACTCCAAGGGAGGAAGCAGCAGAATGTGCATCTCACATATAGTCTGTAGGAATTCAGGTTGGCAAGTTCTATGGGGAAGCCCATTGCTGTCTATGGTGGAAACGGCATGGGAGATTTCAGTTTCAAAATCTCTGTGATAAAGCGTCAGAGAAGCTTCCCCGTTTAGAATTCAGCATATCTCACTGAACCGAAGAAGTGGTAGTTAGAAGGGAGTTCGAGCTGCAAGCAATTTGGTTTGGGAAATTAGACGCGAAATCAAACTGCAAATGCCTTCCAATAGGCTTGGAAAAGTTTGTTCTATATCTCTGCCAAACAGACTCCGAGGAGGTTGAGCTTTCAGAAGCTAGTTTAACTCTAAGGGAGGAAGCAGCAGAATGTGCCTCTCACATCTAGCCTGTGGGAATTCAGGTTGGCAAGTTCTATGGGGAATCCCATTGGCGCCTACGTTGGAAACGGGTTTGGAAATTTCAGTTTCAAAATCTCTGTGAAAAAGCGTAAGAGAAGCTTCCCCGTTTAGAATACAGCATATCTCACTGAACCGAAGAAGTGGTTGTTAGAAGAGAGTTCGAGCTGCAAGCAGTTTGGTGTGGGAAATTAGACGCGAAATCACATTGCAAATGCCTTCCAACAGGCTTGGAAAAGTGTGTTCTATATCTCTGCCAAACAGACTCCCCGGAGGTTGAGGTTTCAGAAGCTAGTTTAACTCTAAGGGAGGAAGCAGCAGAATGTGCCTCTCACATCTAGCCTGTAGGAATTCAGGTTGGCAAGTTCTATGGGGAAGCCAATTGGCGCCTACGTTGGAAACGGCATGGGAGATTTCAGTTTCAAAATCTGTGTGAAAAAGCGTCAGAGAAGCTTCCCCGTTTAGAATCCAGCATATCTCACGGAACCGAAGAAGTGGTAGTTAGAAGGGAGTTAGAGCTGCAAGCAGTTTGGTTTTGGAAATTAGACGCGAAATCAAACTGCAAATGCCTTCCAACAGGCTTGGAAAAGTGTGCTCTATATCTATGCCAAACAAACTGCCCGGAGGATGAGCTTTCAGAAGCTAGTTTAACTCTAAGGGAGGAAGCAGCAGAATGTGCCTCTCACATCGAGCCTGTAGGAATTCAGGTTGGCAAGTTCTATGGGGAAGCCCATTGGCGCCTACGTTGGAAACGGGTTTGGAAATTTCAGTTTCAAAATCTCTGTGAAAAAGCATCAGAGAAGCTTCCCCGTTTAGAATCCAGGATATCTCACTGAACCGAAGAAGTGGTAGTTAGAAGGGAGTTAGAGCTGCAAGCAGTTTGGTTTGGGAAATTAGACGCGAAATCAAACTTCAAATGCCTTCCAACAGGCTTGGAAAAGTGTGTTCTATATCTCTGCCAAACAGACTCCCAGGAGGTTGAGCTTTCAGAAGCTACTTTAGCTCTAAAGGAGGAAGCAGCAGAATGTGCCTCTCACATCTAGCCTGTAGGATTCAGGTTGGCAAGTTCTATGGGGAAGCCCATTGCTGCCTATGGTGGAAACGGCATGGGAGATTTCAGATTCAAAATCTCTGTGAAAAAGCGTCAGAGAAGCTTCTGCATTTCGAATCCAGCATATCTCACTGAACCGAAGAAGTGGTATTTAGAAGGGAGTTAGAGCTGCAAGCCGTTTGTTTTCGGAAATTAGACGCGAAATCACTTTGCAAATGCCTTCCAACAGGCTTGGAAAAGTGTGTTCTATATCTCTGTCAAACAGACTCCCCGGAGGTTGAGCTTTCAGAAGCTAGTTTAACTCTAAGGGAGGAAGCAGCAGAATGTGCCTCTCACATCTAGCCTGAAGGAATTCAGGTTGGCAAGTTCTATGGGGAAGCCCATTGGAGCGTACTTTGGAAATGGGTTTGGAAATTTCAGTTTCAAAATCTCTGTGAAAAGGCGTCAGAGAAGCTTCCCCGTTTAGAATCCAGCATATCTCACGGAACCGAAGAAGTGGTAGTTAGAAGGGAGTTCGACCTGCAAGCAGTATGGTTTGGGAAATTAGGCGCGATATCAGATTGCAAATGCCTTCCAAAAGGCTTGGAAAAGTGTGTTCTATGTCTCTGCCAAACAGACTCCCCGGAGGTTGAGCTTTCAGCAGCAAGTTTAACTCTAAGGGAGGAAGCAGCAGAATGTGCCTCTCTCATCTAGCCTGTAGGAATTCAGGTTGGGAAGTTCTATGGGGAAGCCCATTGGCGCCTACGTTGGAAACGGGTTTGGAAATTTCAGTTTCAAAATCTCTGTGAAAAAGCATCAGAGAAGCTTCTGCGTTTAGAATCCAGCATATCTCACTGAACCTAAGAAGTGGTAGTTAGAATGGAGTTAGAGCTGCAAGCAGTTTGGTTTGGGAAATTAGACGCGAAATCACACTGCAAATGCCTTCCAACAGGCTTGGAAAAGTGTGTTCTATATCTCTGCCAAACAGACTCCCCGGAGGTTGAGCTTACAGAAGCAAGTTTAACTCTAAGGGAGGAAGCAGCAGAATGTGCCTCTCACATCTAGCCTGTAGGAATTCAGGTTGGCAAGTTCTATGGGGAAGCCCTTTGCTGCCTATGGTAGAAACGGCATGGGAGATTTCAGTTTCAAAATCTCTGTGAAAAAGCGTCAGAGAAGCTTCCCCGTTTAGAGTCCAGCATATCTCACTGAACCGAAGAAGTGGTAGTTAGAAGGGAGTTAGAGCTGCAAGCCGTTTGTTTTCGGAAATTAGACACGAAATCAAACTACAAATGCCTCCCAACAGGCTTGGAAAAGTCTGTTCTATATCTCTGCCAAACACAATGCCAGGAAGTTGAGCTTTCAGAAGCTAGTTTAACTCTAAGGGAGGAAGCAGCAGAATGTGCCTCTCACATCTAGCCTGTAGGAATTCAGGTTGGCAAGTTCTATGGGGAAGCCCTTTGGCGCCTACATTGGAAACGGGTTTGGAAATTTCAGTTTCAAAATCTCTGTGAAAAAGCATCAGAGAAGCTTCTCTGTTTAGAATCCAGCATATCTCACTGAACCGAAGAAGTGGTAGTTAGAAGGGAGTTCGAGCTGCAAGGAGTTTGGTTTGGGAAATTAGACGCGAAATCACATTGCAAATGCCTTCCAACAGGCTTGGAAAAGTGTGCTCTATATCTATGCCAAACAAACTGCCCGGAGGATGAGCTTTCAGAAGCTAGTTTAACTCTAAGGGAGGAAGCAGCAGAATGTGCCTCTCACATCGAGCCTGTAGGAATTCAGGTTGGCAAGTTCTATGGGGAAGCCCATTGGCGCCTACGTTGGAAACGGGTTTGGAAATTTCAGTTTCAAAATCTCTGTGAAAAAGCATCAGAGAAGCTTCCCCGTTTAGAATCCAGGATATCTCACTGAACCGAAGAAGTGGTAGTTAGAAGGGAGTTAGAGCTGCAAGCAGTTTGGTTTGGGAAATTAGACGCGAAATCAAACTTCAAATGCCTTCCAACAGGCTTGGAAAAGTGTGTTCTATATCTCTGCCAAACAGACTCCCCGGAGGTTGAGCTTTCAGAAGCTAGTTTAACTCTAAGGGAGGAAGCAGCAGAATGTGCCTCTCACATCTAGCCTGTAGGAAGTCAGGTTGGCAAGTTCTATGGGGAAGCCCATTGGCGCCTACGTTGGAAACGGGTTTGGAAATTTCAGTTTCAAAATATCTGTGAAAAAGCGTCAGAGAAGCTTCCCCTTTTAGAATCCAGCATATCTCACTGAACCGAAGAGGTTGTAGGTAGAAGGGAGTTAGAGCTCCAAGCACTTTGGTTTCGGAAATTAGACGCGAAATCAAACTGCAAATGCCTACCAACAGGCTTGGAAAAGTGTGTTGTATATCTCTGCCAAACAGACGCCCCGGAAGTTGAGCTTTCAGAAGCAAGTTTAACTCTAAGGGAGGAAGCAGCAGAATGTGCCTCTCACATCTAGCCTGTAGGAATTCAGGTTGGCAAGTTCTATGGGGAAGCCCTTTGCTGCCTACGGTAGAAACGGCATGGGAGATTTCAGTTTCAAAATCTCTGTGAAAAAGCATCAGAGAAGCTTCCCCGTTTAGAGTCCAGCATATCTCACTGAACCGAAGAAGTGATAGTTAGAAGGGAGTTAGAGCTGCAAGCCGTTTGTTTTCGGAAATTAGACGCGAAATTACATTGCAAATGCCATCCAACAGGCTTGGAAAAGTGTGTTCTATATCTCTGCCAAACAGACGCCTCGGAGGTTGAGCTTTAGAAGCAAGTTTAACTCTAAGGGAGGAATCAGCAGAATGTGCCTCTCACATCTATCCGGTAGGAATTCAGGTTGGCAAGTTCTATGTGGAAGCCCATTGGCGCCTATGTTGGAAACGGGTTTGGATATTTCAGTTTCAAAATCTCTGTGAAAAAGCGTCAGAGAAGATTCCCCGTTTAGAATCCAGCATATCTCACTGAACCGAAGAAGTGGTAATTAGAAGGGAGTTAGAGCTGCAAGCAGTTTGGTTTGGGAAATTAGACGCGAAATCAAACTGCAAATGCCTTCCAATAGGCTTGGAAAAGTTTGTTCTATATCTCTGCCAAACAGACTCCGAGGAGGTTGAGCTTTCAGAAGCTAGTTTAACTCTAAGGGAGGAAGCAGCAGAATGTGCCTCTCACATCTAGCCTGTGGGAATTCAGGTTGGCAAGTTCTATGGGGAATCCCATTGGCGCCTACGTTGGAAACGGGTTTTGAAATTTCAGTTTCAAAATCTCTGTGAAAAAGCGTAAGAGAAGCTTCCCCGTTTAGAATACAGCATATCTCACTGAACCGAAGAAGTGGTTGTTAGAAGAGAGTTCGAGCTGCAAGCAGTTTGGTGTGGGAAATTAGACGCGAAATCACATTGCAAATGCCTTCCAACAGGCTTGGAAAAGTGTGTTCTATATCTCTGCCAAACAGACTCCCCGGAGGTTGAGGTTTCAGAAGCTAGTTTAACTCTAAGGGAGGAAGCAGCAGAATGTGCCTCTCACATCTAGCCTGTAGGAATTCAGGTTGGCAAGTTCTATGGGGAAGCCAATTGGCGCCTACGTTGGAAACGGCATGGGAGATTTCAGTTTCAAAATCTGTGTGAAAAAGCGTCAGAGAAGCTTCCCCGTTTAGAATCCAGCATATCTCACGGAACCGAAGAAGTGGTAGTTAGAAGGGAGTTAGAGCTGCAAGCAGTTTGGTTTTGGAAATTAGACGCGAAATCAAACTGCAAATGCCTTCCAACAGGATTGGAAAAGTGTGTTCTATATCTCTGCCAAACAGACTTCCCGGAGGTTGAGCTTACAGAAGCAAGTTTAACTCTAAGGGAGGAAGCAGCAGAATGTGCCTCTCACATCTAGCCTGTAGGAATTCAGGTTGGCAAGTTCTATGGGGAAGCCCATTGCTGCCAATGGTGGAAACGGCATGGGAGATTTCAGTTTCAAAATCTCTGTGAAAAAGCGTCAGAGAAGCTTCTCCGTTTAGAATCCAGCATATCTCCCTGAACGGAAGAAGTGGTAGTTAGAAGGGAGTTAGAGCTGCAAGCAGTTTGGTTTGGGAAATTACACGCGAAATCAAACTGCAAATGCCTTAAAACAGGCTTGGAAAAGTGTGTTCTATATCTCTGCCAAACAGACTCACCGGAGGTTGAGCTTTCAGAAGCTAGTTTAACTCTAAGGGAGGAAGCAGCAGAATGTGCCTCTCACATCTAGCCTGTGGGAATTCAGGTTGGCAAGTTCTATGGGGAATCCCATTGGCGCCTACGTTGGAAACGGGTTTGGAAATTTCAGCTTCAAAATCTCTGTGAAAAAGCGTAAGAGAAGCTTCCCCTTTAGAATCGAGCATATCTCACTGAACCGAAGAAGTGCTAGTTAGAAGGGAGTTAGAGTTGCAAGCAGTTTGGTTTGGGAAATTAGACGCGAAATCAAACTGTAAATGCCTTCCAACAGGCTTGGAAAAGTGTGTTCTATATCTCTGCCAAACAGACTCCCAGGAGGTTGAGCTTTCAGAAGTTAGTTTAGCTCTAAAGGAGGAAGCAGCAGAATGTGCCTCTCCCATCTAGCCTGTAGGAATTCAGGTTGGCAAGTTCTATGGGGAAGCCCATTGCTGCCTATGGTGGAAACGGCATGGGAGATTTCAGATTCAAAATCTCTGTGAAAAAGCGTCAAAGAAGGTTCTGCGTTTAGAATCCAGCATATCTCACTGAACCTAAGAAGTGGTAGTTAGAATGGAGTTAGAGCTGCAAGCAGTTTGGTTTGGGAAATTAGAGGCGAAATCACACTGCAAATGCCTTCCAACAGGCTTGGAAAAGTGTGTTCTATATCTGTGCCAAACAGACTCCCCGGAGGTTGAGCTTACAGAAGCAAGTTTAACTCTAAGGGAGGAAGTAGCAGAATGTGCCTCTCACATCTAGCCTGTAGGAATTCAGGTTGGCAAGTTCTATGGGGAAGCCCATTGCTGCCTGTGGTGGAAACGGCATGGGAGATTTCAGTTTCAAAATCTCTGTGAAAAAGCGTCAGAGAAGGTTCTGCATTTAGAATCCAGCATATCTCACTGAACCGAAGAAGTGGTATTTAGAAGGGAGTTAGAGCTGCAAGCCGTTTGTTTTCGGAAATTAGACGCGAAATCACTTTGCAAATGCCTTCCAACAGGCTTGGAAAAGTGTGTTCTATATCTCTGCCAAACAGACTCCCCGCAGGTTGAGCTTTCAGAAGCTAGTTTAACTCTAAGGGAGGAAGCAGCAGAATGTGCCTCTCACATCTAGCCTGAAGGAATTCAGGTAGGCAAGTTCTATGGGGAAGCCCATTGGAGCGTACGTTGGAAATGGGTTTGGAAATTTCAGTTTCAAAATCTCTGTGAAAAAGCGTCAGAGAAGCTTCCCCGTTTAGAATCCAGCATATCTCATGGAACCGAAGAAGTGGTAGTTAGAAGGGAGTTCGACCTGCAAGCAGTATGGTTTGGGAAATTAGGCGCGATATCACATTGCAAATGCCTTCCAAAAGGCTTGGAAAAGTGTGTTATATATCTCTGCCAAACAGACTCCCCGGAGGTTGAGCTTTCAGCAGCAAGTTTAACTCTAAGGGAAGAAGCAGCAGAATGTTCCTCTCACATCTAGCCTGTAGGAATTCAGGTTGGCAAGTTCTATGGGGAAGCCCATTGGCGCCTACGTTGGAAACGGCATGGGAGATTTCAGTTTCAAAATCTGTGTGAAAAAGCGTCAGAGAAGCTTCCCCGTTTAGAATCCAGCATATCTCCCTGAACGGAAGAAGTGGTAGTTAGAAGGGAGTTAGAGCTGCAAGCAGTTTGGTTTGGGAAATTAGACGCGAAATCAAACTGCAAATGCCTTCCAACAGGCTTGGAAAAGTGTGTTCTATATCTCTGCCAAACAGACTCCCAGGAGGTTGAGCTTTCAGAAGCTAGTTTAACTCTAAGGGAGGAAGCAGCAGAATGTGCCTCTCACATCTAGCCTGTGGGAATTCAGGTTGGCAAGTTCTATGGGGAATCCCATTGGCGCCTACGTTGGAAACGGGTTTGGAAATTTCAGCTTCAAAATCTCTGTGAAAAAGCGTAAGAGAAGCTTCCCCTTTAGAATCGAGCATATCTCACTGAACCGAAGAAGTTGTAGTTAGAAGGGAGTTAGAGCTGCAAGCCGTTTGTTTTCGGAAATTAGACTCGAAATCACATTGCAAATGCCTTCCAACAGGCTTGGAAAAGTGTGTTCTATATCTCTGCCAAACAGACGCCTCGGAGGTTGAGCTTTAGAAGCATGTTTAACTCTAAGGGAGGAATCAGCAGAATGTGCCTCTCACATCTATCCGGTAGGAATTCAGGTTGGCAAGTTCTATGTGGAAGCCCATTGGCGCCTATGTTGGAAACGGGTTTGGAAATTTCAGTTTCAAAATCTCTGTGAATAAGCGTCAGAGAAGCTTCCCCGTTTAGAATCCAGCATATCTCACTGAACCGAAGAAGTGGTAGTTAGAAGGAAGTTAGAGCTGCAAGCAGTTTGGTTTGGGAAATTAGACGCGAAATCAAACTGCAAATGCCTTCCAACAGGCATGGAAAAGTGTGTTTTATATCTCTGCCAAACAGACTCCCCGGAGGTTGAGCTTACAGAAGCAAGTTTAACTCTAAGGGAGGAAGCAGCAGAATGTGCCTCTCACATCTAGCCTGTAGGAATTCAGGTTGGCAAGTTCTATGGGGAAGCCCATTGCTGCCTATGGTGGAAACGGCATGGGAGATTTCAGTTTCAAAATCTCTGTGAAAAAGCGTCAGAGAAGCTTCCCCGTTTAGAATCCAGCATATCTCCCTGAACTGAAGAAGTGGTAGTTAGAAGGGAGTTAGAGCAGAAAGCCGTTTGTTTTCGGAAATTAGACGCGAAATTACATTGCAAATGCGTTCCAACAGGCTTCGAAAAGTGTGTTCTATATCTCTGCCAAACAGACGCCTCGGAGGTTGAGCTTTAGAAGCAAGTTTAACTCTAAGGGAGGAATCAGCAGAATGTGCCTCTCACATCTATCCGGTAGGAATTCAGGTTGGCAAGTTCTATGGGGAAGCCCATTGGCGCCTATGTTGGAAACGGGTTTGGAAATTTCAGTTTCAAAATCTCTGTGAAAAAGCGTCAGAGAAGCTTCCCCGTGTAGAATCCAGCATATCTCACTGAACCGAAGAAGTGGTAGTTAGAAGGGAGTTAGAGTTGCAAGCAGTTTGTTTTGGAAAATTAGACGCGAAATCAAACTGCAAATGCCTTCCAACAGGCTTGGAAAAGTGTGTTCTATATCTCTGCCAAACAGACTCCCAGGAGGTTGAGCTTTCAGAAGTTAGTTTAGCTCTAAAGGAGGAAGCAGCAGAATGTGCCTCTCACATCTAGCCTGTAGGAATTCAGGTTGGCAAGTTCTATGGGGAAGCCCATTGCTGCCTATGGTGGAAACGGCATGGGAGATTTCAGATTCAAAATCTCTGTGAAAAAGCGTCAGAGAAGGTTCTGCGTTTAGAATCCAGCATATCTCACTGAACCGTAGAAGTGGTATTTAGAAGGGAGTTAGAGCTGGAAGCCGTTTGTTTTCGGAAATTAGACGCGAAATCACTTTGCAAATGCCTTCCAACAGGCTTGGAAAAGTGTGTTCTATACCTCTGCCAAACAGACTCCCCGGAGGTTGAGCTTTCAGAAGCTAGTATAACTCTAAGGGAGGAAGCAGCAGAATGTGCCTCTCACATCTAGCCTGTAGGAATTCAAGTTGGCAAGTTCTATGGGGAAGCCCATTGGCGCCTACGTTGGAAACGGGTTTGGAAATTTCAGTTTCAAAATCTCTGTGAAAAAGCATCAGAGAAGCTTCTGCGTTTAGAATCCAGCATATCTCACTGAACCTAAGAAGTGGTAGTTAGAATGGAGTTAGAGCTGCAAGCAGTTTGGTTTGGGAAATTAGACACGAAATCACACTGCAAATGCCTTCCAACAGGCTTGGAAAAGTGTGTTCTATATCTCTGCCAAACAGACTCCCCGGAGGTTGAGCTTACAGAAGCAAGTTTAACTCTAAGGGAGGAAGTAGCAGAATGTGCCTCTCACATCTAGCCTGTAGGAATTCAGGTTGGCAAGTTCTATGGGGAAGCCCATTGCTGCCTATGGTGGAAACGGCATGGGAGATTTCAGTTTCAAAATCTCTGTGAAAAAGCGTCAGAGAAGCTTCCCCGTTTAGAATCCAGCATATCTCACTGAACCGAAGAAGTTGTAGTTAGAAGGGAGTTAGAGCAGCAAGCAGCTTGTTTTGGGAAATTAGACGCGAAATCAAACTGCAAATGCCTTCCAACAGGCTTGGAAAATGTGTTCTATATCTCTGCCAAACACAATGCCAGGAGGTTGAGCTTTCAGAAGGTAGTTTAACTCTACGGGAGGAAGCAGCAGAATGTGCCTCTCACATCTAGCCTGTAGGAATTCAGGTTGGCAAGTTCTATGGGGAAGCCCATTGGCGCCTACATTGGAAACGGGTTTGGAAATTTCAGTTTCAAAATCTCTGTGAAAAAGCGTCAGAGAAGCTTCTCCGATTAGAATCCAGCATATCTCACTGAACCGAAGAAGTGGTAGTTAGAAGGGAGTTCGAGCTGCAAGCAGTTTGGTTTGGGAAATTAGACGCGAAATCACTTTGCAAAAGCCTTCCAACAGGATGGAAAATTGTGATCTATATCTCTGCCAAACAGACTCCCCGGAGGTTGAGCTTTCAGAAGCAAGTTTAACTCTAAGGGAGGAAGCAGCAGAATGTGCCTCTCACATCTAGCCTGTAGGAATTCTGGTTGGCAAGTTCTATGGGGAAGCCCATTGCTGTCTATGGTGGAAACGGCATGGGAGATTTCAGTTTCAAAATCTCTGTGATAAAGCGTCAGAGAAGCTTCCCCGTTTAGAATTCAGCATATCTCACTGAACCAAAGAAGTGGTAGTTAGAAGGGAGTTCGAGGTGCAAGCAGTTTGGTTTGGGAAATTAGACGCGAAATCTCATTGCAAATGCCTTCCAAAAGGCTTGGAAAAGTGTGTTCTATATCTCTGCCAAACAGACTCCCCGGAGGGTGAGCTTTCAGAAGCAAGTTTAACTCTAAGGGAGGAAGCAGCAGAATGTGCCTCTCACATCTAGCCTGTAGGAATTCAGGTTGGCAAGTTCTATGGGGAAGCCCATTTCTGCCTATGGTGGAAACGGCATGGGAGATTTCAGTTTCAAAATCTCTGTGAAAAAGCGTCAGAGAAGCTTCTCCGTTTAGAATCCAGCATATCTACCTGAACGGAATAAGTGGTAGTTAGAAGGGAGTTAGAGCTGCAAGCAGTTTGGTTTGGGAAATTAGACGCGAAATCAAACTGCAAATGCCTTCCAACAGGCTTCGAAAAGTGTGTTCTATATCTCTGCCAAGCAGACTCCCCGAAGGTTGAGCTTACAGAAGCAAGTTTAACTCTAAGGTAGGAAGCAGCAGAATGTGCCTCTCACATCTAGCCTGTAGGAATTCAGGTTGGCAAGTTCTATGGGGAAGCCCATTGCTGCCAATGGTGGAAACGGCATGGGAGATTTCAGCTTCAAAATCTCTGTGAAAAAGCGTCAGAGAAGCTTCTCCGTTTAGAATCCAGCATATCTCCCTGAACGGAAGAAGTGGTAGTTAGAAGGGAGTTAGAGCTGCAAGCAGTTTGGTTTGGGAAATTAGACGCGAAATCAAACTGCAAATGCCTTCCAACAGGCTTGGAAAAGTGTGTTCTATATCTCTGCCAAACAGACTCCCAGGAGGTTGAGCTTTCAGAAGCTAGTTTAACTCTAAGGGAGGAAGCAGCAGAATGTGCCTCTCACATCTAGCCTGTGGGAATTCAGGTTGGCAAGTTCTATGGGGAATCCCATTGGCGCCTACGTTGGAAACGGGTTTGGAAATTTCAGCTTCAAAATCTCTGTGAAAAAGCGTCAGAGAAGCTTCCCCTTTCGAATCGAGCATATCTCACTGAACCGAAGAAGTGGTTGTTAGAAGGGAGATCGAGCTGCAAGCAGTTTGGTGTGGGAAATTAGACGGGAAATCACATTGCAAATGCCTTCCAACAGGCTTGGAAAAGCGTGTTCTATATCTCTGCCAAACAGACTCCCCGGAGGTTGAGGTTTCAGAAGCTTGTTTAACTCTAAGTGAGGAAGCAGCAGAATGTGCCTTTCACATCTAGCCTTTAGGAATTCAGGTTGGCAAGTTCTATGGGGAAGCCCATTGGCGCCTACGTTGGAAACGGCATGGGAGATTTCAGTTTCAAAATCTGTGCGAAAAAGCGTCAGAGAAGCTTCACCGTTTAGAATCCAGCATATCTCACTGAACCGAAGAAGTGGTAGTTAGAAGGGAGTTCGAGCTGTAAGCAGTTTGGTTTGGGAAATTAGACGCGAAATCAAACTGCAAATGCGTTCCAAGAGGCTTGGAAAAGTGTGTTCTATATCTCTGCCAAATACACTGCCCGGAGGATGAGCTTTCAGAAGCAAGTTTCACTCTAAGGGAGGAAGCAGCAGAATGTGGCTCTCACATGTAGCCTGTAGGAATTCAGGTTGGCAAGTTCTATGGGGAAGCCCTTTGCTGCCTATGGTGGAAACGGCATGGGAGATTTCAGTTTCAAAATCTCTGTGAAAAAGCGTCAGAGAAGCTTCCCCGCTTAGAATCCAGCATATCTCACTGAACCGAAGAAGTTGTAGTTAGAAGGGAGTTAGAGCTGCAAGCCGTTTGTTTTCGGAAATTAGACTCGAAATCACATTGCAAATGCCTTCCAACAGGCTTGGAAAAGTGTGTTCTATATCTCTGCCAAACAGACGCCTCGGAGGTTGAGCTTTAGAAGCATGTTTAACTCTAAGGGAGGAATCAGCAGAATGTGACTCTCACATCTATCCGGTAGGAATTCAGGTTGGCAAGTTCTATGTGGAAGCCCATTGGCGCCTATGTTGGAAACGGGTTTGGAAATTTCAGTTTCAAAATCTCTGTGAAAAAGCGTCAGAGAAGCTTCCCCGTTTAGAATCCAGCATATCTCACTGAACCGAAGAAGTGGTAGTTAGAAGGGAGTTAGAGCTGCAAGCAGTTTGTTTTGGGAAATTAGACGCGAAATCAAACTGCAAATGCCTTCCAACAGGCTTGGAAAAGTGTGTTCTATATCTCTGCCAAATAGACTCCCAGGAGGTTGAGCTTTCAGAAGCTAGTTTAGCTCTTAAGGAGGAAGCAGCAGAATGTGCCTCTCACATCTAGCCTGTAGGAATTCAGGTTGGCAAGTTCTATGGGGAAGTCCATTGCTGCCTATGGTGGAACCGGCATGGGAGATTTCAGTTTCAAGATCTCTGTGAAAAAGCGTCAGAGAAGCTTCTCCGTTTAGAATCCAGCATATCTCCCTGAACGGAAGAAGTGATAGTTAGAACGGAGTTAGAGCTGCAAGCAGTTTGTTTTGGGAAATTAGACGCGAAATCACATTGCAAATGCCTTCCAACAGGCTTGGAAAAGTGTGTTTTATATCTCTGCCAAACAGACACACCGGAGGTTGAGCTTACAGAAGCAAGTTTAACTCTAAGGGAGGAAGCAGCAGAATGTGCCTCTCACATCTAGCCTGTAGGAATTCAGGTTGGCAAGTTCTATGGGGAAGCCCATTGCTGCCTATGGTGGAAACGGCATGGGAGATTTCAGTTTCAAAATCTCTGTGAAAAAGCGTCAGAGAAGCTTCCCCGTTTAGAATCCAGCATATCTCACTGAACTGAAGAAGTGGTAGTTAGAAGGGAGTTAGAGCAGTAAGCCGTTTGTTTTCGGAAATTAGACGCGAAATTACATTGCAAATGCCTTCCAACAGGCTTGGAAAAGTGTGTTCTATATCTCTGCCAAACAGACGCCTCGGAGGTTGAGCTTTAGAAGCAAGTTTAACTCTAAGGGAGGAATCAGCAGAATGTGCCTCTCACATCTATCCTGTAGGAATTCAGGTTGGCAAGGTCTATGGGGAAGCCCATTGGCGCCTATGTTGGAAACGGGTTTGGAAATTTCAGTTTCAAAATCTCTGTGAAAAAGCGTCAGAGAAGCTTCCCCGTGTAGAATCCAGCATATCTCACTGAACCGAAGAAGTGCTAGTTAGAAGGGAGTTAGAGTTGCAAGCAGTTTGGTTTGGGAAATTAGAGGCGAAATCACACTGCAAATGCCTTCCAACAGGCTTGGAAAAGTGTGTTCTATATCTGTGCCAAACAGACTCCCCGGAGGTTGAGCTTACAGAAGCAAGTTTAACTCTAAGGGAGGAAGTAGCAGAATGTGCCTCTCACATCTAGCCTGTAGGAATTCAGGTTGGCAAGTTCTATGGGGAAGCCCATTGCTGCCTATGGTGGAAACGGCATGGGAGATTTCAGTTTCAAAATCTCTGTGAAAAAGCGTCAGAGAAGCTTCTGCATTTAGAATCCAGCATATCTCACTGAACCGAAGAAGTGGTATTTAGAAGGGAGTTAGAGCTGCAAGCCGTTTGTTTTCGGAAATTAGACGCGAAATCACTTTGCAAATGCCTTCCAACAGGCTTGGAAAAGTGTGTTCTATATCTCTGCCAAACAGACTCCCTGCAGGTTGAGCTTTCAGAAGCTAGTTTAACTCTAAGGGAGGAAGCAGCAGAATGTGCCTCTCACATCTAGCCTGAAGGAATTCAGGTAGGCAAGTTCTATGGGGAAGCCCATTGGAGCGTACGTTGGAAATGGGTTTGGAAATTTCAGTTTCAAAATCTCTGTGAAAAAGTGTCAGAGAAGCTTCCCCGTTTAGAATCCAGCATATCTCATGGAACCGAAGAAGTGGTAGTTAGAAGGGAGTTCGACCTGCAAGCAGTATGGTTTGGGAAATTAGGCGCGATATCACATTGCAAATGCCTTCCAAAAGGCTTGGAAAAGTGTGTTATATATCTCTGCCAAACAGACTCCCCGGAGGTTGAGCTTTCAGCAGCAAGTTTAACTCTAAGGGAGGAAGCAGCAGAATGTGCCTCTCACATCTAGCCTGTAGGAATTCAGGTTGGCAAGTTCTATGGGGAAGCCCATTGGCGCCTACGTTGGAAACGGGTTTGGAAATTTCAGTTTCAAAATCTCTGTGAAAAAGCATCAGAGAAGCTTCTGCGTTTAGAATTCAGCATATCTCTCTGAACCTAAGAAGTGGTAGTTAGAATGGAGTTAGAGCTGCAAGCAGTTTGGTTTGGGAAATTAGATGCGAAATCACAATGCAAATGCCTTAAAACAGGCTTGGAAAAGTGTGTTCTATATCTCTGCCAAACACACTGCCCGGAGGTTGAGCTTTCAGAAGCTAGTTTAACTCTAAGGAAGGAAGCAGCAGAATGGGCATCTCACATATAGTCTGTAGGAATTCAGGTTGGCAAGTTCTATGGGGAAGCCCATTGCTGTCTATGGTGGAAATGGCATGGGAGATTTCAGTTTCAAAATCTCTGTGATAAAGCGTCAGAGAAGCTTCCCCGTTTAGAATTCAGCATATCTCACTGAACCGAAGAAGTGGTAGTTAGAAGGGAGTTCGAGCTGCAAGCAATTTGGTTTGGGAAATTAGACGCGAAATCAAACTGCAAATGCCTTCCAACAGGCTTGGAAAAGTTTGTTCTATATCTCTGCCAAACAGACTCCCCGGAGGTTGACCTTTCAGAAGCTAGTTTAACTCTAAGGGAGGAAGCAGCAGAATGTGCCTCTCACATCTAGCCTGTGGGAATTCAGGTTGGCAAGTTCTATTGGGAATCCCATTGGCGCCTACGTTGGAAACGGGTTTGTAAATTTCAGTTTCAAAATCTCTGTGAAAAAGCGTAAGAGAAGCTTCCCCGTTTAGAATACAGCATATCTCACTGAACCGAAGAAGTGCTTGTTAGAAGGGAGTTCGAGCTGCAAGCAGTTTGGTGTGGGAAATTAGACGCGAAATCACATTGCAAATGCCTTCCAACAGGCTTGGAAAATTGTGTTCTATATCTCTGCCAAACAGACTCCCCGGAGGGTGAGGTTTCAGAAGCTAGTTTAACTCTAAGGGAGGAAGCAGCAGAATGTGCCTCTCACATCTAGCCTGTAGGAATTCAGGTTGGCAAGTTCTATGGGGAAGCCAATTGGCGCCTACGTTGGAAACGGCATGGGAGATTTCAGTTTCAAAATCTCTGTGATAAAGCGTCAGAGAAGCTTCCCCGTTTAGAATCCAGCATATCTCCCTGAACGGAAGAAGTGGTAGTTAGAAGGGAGTTAGAGCTGCAAGCAGTTTGGTTTGGGAAATTAGACGCGAAATCAAACTGCAAATGCCTTCCAACAGGCTTGGAAAAGTGTGTTCTATATCTCTGCCAAACAGACTCCCAGGAGGTTGAGCTTTCAGAAGCTAGTTTAACTCTAAGGGAGGAAGCAGCAGAATGTGCCTCTCACATCTAGCCTGTGGGAATTCAGGTTGGCAAGTTCTATGGGGAATCCCATTGGCGCCTACGTTGGAAACGGGTTTGGAAATTTCAGCTTCAAAATCTCTGTGAAAAAGCGTAAGAGAAGCTTCCCCTTTAGAATCGAGCATATCTCACTGAACCGAAGAAGTTGTAGTTAGAAGGGAGTTAGAGCTGCAAGCCGTTTGTTTTCGGAAATTAGACTCGAAATCACATTGCAAATGCCTTCCAACAGGCTTGGAAAAGTGTGTTCTATATCTCTGCCAAACAGACGCCTCGGAGGTTGAGCTTTAGAAGCATGTTTAACTCTAAGGGAGGAATCAGCAGAATGTGCCTCTCACACCTATCCGGTAGGAATTCAGGTTGGCAAGTTCTATGTGGAAGCCCATTGGCGCCTATGTTGGAAACGGGTTTGGAAATTTCAGTTTCAAAATCTCTGTGAAAAAGCGTCAGAGAAGCTTCCCCGTTTAGAATCCAGCATATCTCACTGAACCGAAGAAGTCGTAGTTAGAAGGGAGTTAGAGCTGCAAGCAGTTTGGTTTGGGAAATTAGACGCGAAATCAAACTGCAAATGCCTTCCAACAGGCTTGGAAAAGTGTGTTTTATATCTCTGCCAAACAGACTCCCTGGAGGTTGAGCTTACAGAAGCAAGTTTAACTCTAAGGGAGGAAGCAGCAGAATGTTCCTCTCACATCTATCCTGTAGGAATTCAGGTTGGCAAGTTCTATGGGGAAGCCCATTGCTGCCTATGGTGGAAACGGCATGGGAGATTTCAGTTTCAAAATCTCTGTGAAAAAGCGTCAGAGAAGCTTCCCCGTTTAGAATCCAGCATATCTCACTGAACTGAAGAAGTGGAAGTTAGAAGGGAGTTAGAGCAGCAAGCCGTTTGTTTTCGGAAATTAGACGCAAAATTACATTGCAAATGCCTTCCAACAGGCTTCGAAAAGTGTGTTCTATATCTCTGCCAAACAGACGCCTCGGAGGTTGAGCTTTAGAAGCAAGTTTAACTCTAAGGGAGGAATCAGCAGAATGTGCCTCTCACATCTATCCGGTAGGAATTCAGGTTGGCAAGTTCTATGGGGAAGCCCATTGGCGCCTATGTTGGAAACGGGTTTGGAAATTTCAGTTTCAAAATCTCTGTGAAAAAGCGTCAGAGAAGCTTCCCCGTGTAGAATCCAGCATATCTCACTGAACCGAAGAAGTGCTTGTTAGAAGGGAGTTAGAGTTGCAAGCAGTTTGTTTTGGGAAATTAGACGCGAAATCAAACTGCAAATGCCTTCCAACAGGCTTGGAAAAGTGTGTTCTATATCTCTGCCAAACAGACTCCCAGGAGGTTGAGCTTTCAGAAGTTAGTTTAGCTCTAAAGGAGGAAGCAGCAGAATGTGCCTCTCACATCTAGCCTGTAGGAATTCAGGTTGGCAAGTTCTATGGGGAAGCCCATTGCTGCCTATGGTGGAAACGGCATGGGAGATTTCAGATTCAAAATCTCTGTGAAAAAGCGTCAGAGAAGGTTCTGCGTTTAGAATCCAGCATATCTCACTGAACCGTAGAAGTGGTATTTAGAAGGGAGTTAGAGCTGGAAGCCGTTTGTTTTCGGAAATTAGACGCGAAATCACTTTGCAAATGCCTTCCAACAGGCTTGGAAAATTGTGTTCTATATCTCTGCCAAACAGACTCCCCGGAGGTTGAGCTTTCAGAAGCTAGTATAACTCTAAGGGAGGAAGCAGCAGAATGTGCCTCTCACATCTAGCCTGTAGGAATTCAAGTTGGCAAGTTCTATGGGGAAGCCCATTGGCGCCTACGTTGGAAACGGGTTTGGAAATTTCAGTTTCAAAATCTCTGTGAAAAAGCATCAGAGAAGCTTCTGCGTTTAGAATCCAGCATATCTCACTGAACCTAAGAAGTGGTAGTTAGAATGGAGTTAGAGCTGCAAGCAGTTTGGTTTGGGAAATTAGACGCGAAATCACACTGCAAATGCCTTCCAACAGGCTTGGAAAAGTGTGTTCTATATCTCTGCCAAACAGACTCCCCGGAGGTTGAGCTTACATAAGCAAGTTTAACTCTAAGGGAGGAAGTAGCAGAATGTGCCTCTCACATCTAGCCTGTAGGAATTCAGGTTGGCAAGTTCTATGGGGAAGCCCATTGCTGCCTATGGTGGAAACGGCATGGGAGATTTCAGTTTCAAAATCTCTGTGAAAAAGCGTCAGAGAAGCTTCCCCGTTTAGAATCCAGCATATCTCACTGAACCGAAGAAGTTGTAGTTAGAAGGGAGTTAGAGCAGCAAGCAGCTTGTTTTGGGAAATTAGACGCGAAATCAAACTGCAAATGCCTTCCAACAGGCTTGGAAAATGTGTTCTATATCTCTGCCAAACACAATGCCAGGAGGTTGAGCTTTCAGAAGGTAGTTTAACTCTACGGGAGGAAGCAGCAGAATGTGCCTCTCACATCTAGCCTGTAGGAATTCAGGTTGGCAAGTTCTATGGGGAAGCCCATTGGCGCCTACATTGGAAACGGGTTTGGAAATTTCAGTTTCAAAATCTCTGTGAAAAAGCGTCAGAGAAGCTTCTCCGATTAGAATCCAGCATATCTCACTGAACCGAAGAAGTGGTAGTTAGAAGGGAGTTCGAGCTGCAAGCAGTTTGGTTTGGGAAATTAGACGCGAAATCACTTTGCAAAAGCCTTCCAACAGGATGGAAAATTGTGATCTATATCTCTGCCAAACAGACTCCCCGGAGGTTGAGCTTTCAGAAGCAAGTTTAACTCTAAGGGAGGAAGCAGCAGAATGTGCCTCTCACATCTAGCCTGTAGGAATTCTGGTTGGCAATTTCTATGGTGAAGCCCATTGCTGTCTATGGTGGAAACGGCATGGGAGATTTCAGTTTCAAAATCTCTGTGATAAAGCGTCAGAGAAGCTTCCCCGTTTAGAATTCAGCATATCTCACTGAACCAAAGAAGTGGTAGTTAGAAGGGAGTTCGAGATGCAAGCAGTTTGGTTTGGGAAATTAGACGCGAAATCAAACTGCAAATGCCTTCCAACAGGCTTGGAAAAGTGTGTTCTATATCTCTGCCAAACAGACTCCCAGGAGGTTGAGCTTTCAGAAGCTAGTTTAACTCTAAGGGAGGAAGCAGCAGAATGTGCCTCTCACATCTAGCCTGTGGGAATTCAGGTTGGCAAGTTCTATGGGGAATCCCATTGGCGCCTACGTTGGAAACGGGTTTGGAAATTTCAGCTTCAAAATCTCTGTGAAAAAGCGTAAGAGAAGCTTCCCCATTAGAATCGAGCATATCTCACTGAACCGAAGAAGTTGTAGTTAGAAGGGAGTTAGAGCTGCAAGCCGTTTGTTTTCGGAAATTAGACTCGAAATCACATTGCAAATGCCTTCCAACAGGCTTGGAAAAGTGTGTTCTATATCTCTGCCAAACAGACGCCTCGGAGGTTGAGCTTTAGAAGCATGTTTAACTCTAAGGGAGGAATCAGCAGAATGTGCCTCTCACATCTATCCGGTAGGAATTCAGGTTGGCAAGTTCTATGTGGAAGCCCATTGGCGCCTATGTTGGAAACGGGTTTGGAAATTTCAGTTTCAAAATCTCTGTGAAAAAGCGTCAGAGAAGCTTCCCCGTTTAGAATCCAGCATATCTCACTGAACCGAAGAAGTGGTAGTTAGAAGGGAGTTAGAGCTGCAAGCAGTTTGGTTTGGGAAATTAGACGCGAAATCAAACTGCAAATGCCTTCCAACAGGCTTGGAAAAGTGTGTTTTATATCTCTGCCAAACAGACTCCCCGGAGGTTGAGCTTACAGAAGCAAGTTTAACTCTAAGGGAGGAAGCAGCAGAATGTGCCTCTCACATCTAGCTTGTAGGAATTCAGGTTGGCAAGTTCTATGGGGAAGCCCATTGCTGCCTATGGTGGAAACGGCATGGGAGATTTCAGTTTCAAAATCTCTGTGAAAAAGCGTCAGAGAAGCTGCCCCGTTTAGAATCCAGCATATCTCACTGAACTGAAGAAGTGGTAGTTAGAAGGGAGTTAGAGCAGCAAGCCGTTTGTTTTCGGAAATTAGACGCGAAATTACATTGCAAATGCCTTCCAACAGGCTTCGAAAAGTGTGTTCTATATCTCTGCCAAACAGACGCCTCGGAGGTTGAGCTTTAGAAGCAAGTTTAACTCTAAGGGAGGAATCAGCAGAATGTGCCTCTCACATCTATCCGGTAGGAATTCAGGTTGGCAAGTTCTATGGGGAAGCACATTGGCGCCTATGTTGGAAACGGGTTTGGAAATTTCAGTTTCAAAATCTCTGTGAAAAAGCGTCAGAGAAGCTTCCCCGTGTAGAATCCAGCATATCTCACTGAACCGAAGAAGTGCTAGTTAGAAGGGAGTTAGAGTTGCAAGCAGTTTGTTTTGGGAAATTAGACGCGAAATCAAACTGCAAATGCCTTCCAACAGGCTTGGAAAAGTGTGTTCTATATCTCTGCCAAACAGACTCCCAGGAGGTTGAGCTTTCAGAAGTTAGTTTAGCTCTAAAGGAGGAAGCAGCAGAATGTGCCTCTCACATCTAGCCTGTAGGAATTCAGGTTGGCAAGTTCTATGGGGAAGCCCATTGCTGCCTATGGTGGAAACGGCATGGGAGATTTCAGATTCAAAATCTCTGTGAAAAAGCGTCCTAGAAGGTTCTGCGTTTAGAATCCAGCATATCTCACTGAACCGAAGAAGTTGTAGTTAGAAGGGAGTTAGAGCAACAAGCAGCTTGTTTTGGGAAATTAGACGCGAAATCAAACTGCAAATGCCTTCCAACAGGCTTGGAAAATGTGGTCTATATCTCTGCCAAACACAATGCCAGGAGGTTGAGCTTTCAGAAGGTAGTTTAACTCTTCGGGAGGAAGCAGCAGAATGTGCCTCTCACATCTAGCCTGTAGGAATTCAGGTTGGCAAGTTCTATGGGGAAGCCCATTGGCGCCTACATTGGAAACGGGTTTGGAAATTTCAGTTTCAAAATCTCTGTGAAAAAGCGTCAGAGAAGCTTCTCCGATTAGAATCCAGCATATCTCACTGAACCGAAGAAGTGGTAGTTAGAAGGGAGTTCGAGCTGCAAGCAGTTTGGTTTGGGAAATTAGACGCGAAATCACTTTGCAAAAGCCTTCCAACAGGATGGAAAATTGTGATCTATATCTCTGCCAAACAGACTCCCCGGAGGTTGAGCTTTCAGAAGCAAGTTTAACTCTAAGGGAGGAAGCAGCAGAATGTGCCTCTCACATCTAGCCTGTAGGAATTCTGGTTGGCAAGTTCTATGGGGAAGCCCATTGCTGTCTATGGTGGAAACGGCATGGGAGATTTCAGTTTCAAAATCTCTGTGATAAAGCGTCAGAGAAGCTTCCCCGTTTAGAATTCAGCATATCTCACTGAACCAAAGAAGTGGTAGTTAGAAGGGAGTTCGAGCTGCAAGCAGTTTGGTTTGGGAAATTAGACGCGAAATCTCATTGCAAATGCCTTCCAAAAGGCTTGGAAAAGTGTGTTCTATATCTCTGCCAAACAGACTCCCCGGAGGGTGAGCTTTCAGAAGCAAGTTTAACTCTAAGGGAGGAAGCAGCAGAATGTGCCTCTCACATCTAGCCTGTAGGAATTCAGGTTGGCAAGTTCTATGGGGAAGCCCATTTCTGCCTATGGTGGAAACGGCATGGGAGATTTCAGTTTCAAAATCTCTGTGAAAAAGCGTCAGAGAAGCTTCTCCGTTTAGAATCCAGCATATCTACCTGAACGGAATAAGGGGTAGATAGAAGGGAGTTAGAGCTGCAAGCAGTTTGGTTTGAGAAATTAGACGCGAAATCAAACTGCAAATGCCTTCCAACAGGCTTCGAAAAGTGTGTTCTATATCTCTGCCAAACAGACTCCCCGGAGGTTGAGCTTACAGAAGCAAGTTTAACTCTAAGGGAGGAAGCAGCAGAATGTGCCTCTCACATCTATCCTGTAGGAATTCAGGTTGGCAAGTTCTATGGGGAAGCCCATTGGCGCCTACATTGGAAACGGGTTTGGAAATTTCAGCTTCAAAATCTCTGTGAAAAAGCGTAAGAGAAGCTTCCCCTTTCGAATCGAGCATATCTCACTGAACCGAAGAAGTGGTTGTTAGAAGGGAGATCGAGCTGCAAGCAGTTTGGTGTGGGAAATTAGACGGGAAATCACATTGCAAATGCCTTCCAACAGGCTTGGAAAAGCGTGTTCTATATCTCTGCCAAACAGACTCCACGGAGGTTGAGGTTTCAGAAGCTTGTTTAACTCTAAGGGAGGAAGCAGCAGAATGTGCCTTTCACATCTAGCCTTTAGGAATTCAGGTTGGCAAGTTCTATGGGGAATCCCATTGGCGCCTACGTTGGAAACGGGTTTGGAAATTTCAGCTTCAAAATCTCTGTGAAAAAGCGTCAGAGAAGCTTCTCCGTTTAGAATCCAGCATATCTACCTGAACGGAATAAGGGGTAGTTAGAAGGGAGTTAGAGCTGCAAGCAGTTTGGTTTGAGAAATTAGACGCGAAATCAAACTGCAAATGCGTTCCAAGAGGCTTGGAAAAGTGTGTTCTATATCTCTGCCAAACACACTGCCCGGAGGTTGAGCTTTCAGAAGCAAGTTTCACTCTAAGGGAGGAAGCAGCAGAATGTGGCTCTCACATGTAGCCTGTAGGAATTCAGGTTGGCAAGTTCTATGGGGAAGCCCATTGGCGCCTACGTTGGAAACGGGTTTGGAAATTTCAGTTTCAAAATCTCTGTGAAAAAGCATCAGAGAAGCTTCTGCGTTTAGAATGCAGCATATCTCACTGAAGCTAAGAAGTGGTAGTTAGAAGGGAGTTAGAGCTGCAAGCAGTTTGGTTTGGGAAATTAGACGCGAAATCACATTGCAAATGCCTTCCAACAGGCTTGGAAAAGTGTGTTCTATATCTCTGCCAAACAGACTCCCAGGAGGTTGAGCTTACAGAAGCAAGTTTAACTCTAAGGGAGGAAGCAGCAGAATGTGCCTCTCACATCTAGCCTGTAGGAATTCAGGTTGGCAAGTTCTATGGGGAAGCCCTTTGCTGCCTATGGTGGAAACGGCATGGGAGATTTCAGTTTCAAAATCTCTGTGAAAAAGCGTCAGAGAAGCTTCCCCGCTTAGAATCCAGCATATCTCACTGAACCGAAGAAGTTGTAGTTAGAAGGGAGTTAGAGCTGCAAGCCGTTTGTTTTTGGAAATTAGACTCGAAATCACATTGCAAATGCCTTCCAACAGGCTTGGAAAAGTGTGTTCTATATCTCTGCCAAACAGACGCCTCGGAGGTTGAGCTTTAGAAGCATGTTTAACTCTAAGGGAGGAATCAGCAGAATGTGCCTCTCACATCTATCCGGTAGGAATTCAGGTTGGCAAGTTCTATGTGGAAGCCCATTGGCGCCTATGTTGGAAACGGGTTTGGAAATTTCAGTTTCAAAATCTCTGTGAAAAAGCGTCAGAGAAGCTTCCCCGTTTAGAATCCAGCATATCTCACTGAACCGAAGAAGTGGTAGTTAGAAGGGAGTTAGAGCTGCAAGCAGTTTGTTTTGGGAAATTAGACGCGAAATCAAACTGCAAATGCCTTCCAACAGGCTTGGAAAAGTGTGTTCTATATCTCTGTCAAATAGACTCCCAGGAGGTTGAGCTTTCAGAAGCTAGTTTAGCTCTTAAGGAGGAAGCAGCAGAATGTGCCTCTCACATCTAGCCTGTAGGAATTCAGGTTGGCAAGTTCTATGGGGAAGTCCATTGCTGCCTATGGTGGAACCGGCATGGGAGATTTCAGTTTCAAGATCTCTGTGAAAAAGCGTCAGAGAAGCTTCTCCGTTTAGAATCCAGCATATCTCCCTGAACCTAAGAAGTGGTAGTTAGAATGGAGTTAGAGCTGCAAGCAGTTTGGTTTGGGAAATTAGACGCGAAATCACACTGCAAATGCCTTCCAACAGGCTTGGAAAAGTGTGTTCTATATCTCTGCCAAACAGACTCCCCGGAGGTTGAGCTTACAGAAGCAAGTTTAACTCTAAGGGAGGAAGCAGCAGAATGTGCCTCTCACATCTAGCTTGTAGGAATTCAGGTTGGCAAGTTCTATGGGGAAGCCCATTGCTGCCTATGGTGGAAACGGCATGGGAGATTTCAGTTTCAAAATCTCTGTGAAAAAGCGTCAGAGAAGCTTCCCCGTTTAGAATCCAGCATAGCTCACTGAACCAAAGAAGTGGTAGTAAGAAGGGAGTTCGAGCTGCAAGCAGTTTGGTTTGGGAAATTAGACGCGAAATCAAACTTCAAATGCCTTCCAACAGGCTTGGAAAAGTGTGTTCTATATCTCTGCCAAACAGACTCCCCGGAGGTTGAGCTTTCAGAAGCTAGTTTAACTCTAAGGGAGGAAGCAGCAGAATGTGCCTCTCACATCTAGCCCGTAGGAAGTCAGGTTGGCAAGTTCTATGGGGAAGCCCATTGGCGCCTACGTTGGAAACGGGTTTGGAAATTTCAGTTTCAAAATATCTGTGAAAAAGCGTCAGAGAAGCTTCCCCTTTTAGAATCCAGCATATCTCACTGAACCGAAGAGGTTCTAGGTAGAAGGGAGTTAGAGCTCCAAGCACTTGGGTTTCAGAAATTAGACGCGAAATCAAACTGCAAATACCTACCAACTGGCTTGGAAAAGTGTGTTGAATATCTCTGCCAAACAGACTCCCCGGAGTTGAGCTTTCAGTAGCAAGTTTAACTCTAAGGGAGGAAGCAGCAGAATGTGCCTCTCACATCTAGCCTGTAGGAATTCAGGTTGGCAATTTCTATGGGGAAGCCCTTTGCTGCCTATAGTAGAAACGGCATGGGAGATTTCAGTTTCAAAATCTCTGTGAAAAAGCGTCAGAGAAGCTTCCCCGTTTAGAGTCCAGCATATCTCACTGAACCGAAGAAGTGGTAGTTAGAAGGGAGTTAGAGCTGCAAGCCGTTTGTTTTCGGAAATTAGACGCAAAATTACATTGCAAATGCCTTCCAACAGGCTTGGAAAAGTGTGTTCTATATCTCTGCCAAACAGTCGCCTCGGAGGTTGAGCTTTAGAAGCAAGTTTAACTCTAAGGGAGGAATCAGCAGAATGTGCCTCTCACATCTATCCGGTAGGAAATCAGGTTGGCAAGTTCTATGGGGAAGCCCATTGGCGCCTATGTTGGAAACGGGTTTTGAAATTTCAGTTTCAAAATCTCTGTGAAAAAGCGTCAGAGAAGCTTCCCCATGTAGAATCCAGCATATCTCACGGAACCGAAGAAGTGGTAGTTAGAAGGGATTTCGACCTGCAAGCAGTATGGTTTGGGAAATTAGGCGCGATATCACATTGCAAATGCCTTCCAAAAGGCTTGGAAAAGTGTGTTCTATATCTCTGCCAAACAGACTCCCCGGAGGTTGAGCTTTCAGCAGCAAGTTTAACTCTAAGGGAGGAAGCAGCAGAATGTGCCTCTCACATCTAGCCTGTAGGAATTCAGGTTGGGAAGTTCTATGGGGAAGCCCATTGGCGCCTACGTTGGAAACGGGTTTGGAAATTTCAGTTTCAAAATCTCTGTGAAAAAGCATCAGAGAAAATTCTGCGTTCAGAATCCAGCATATCTCACTGAACCGAAGAAGTGCTAGTTAGAAGGGAGTTAGAGTTGCAAGCAGTTTGGTTTGGGAAATTAGACGCGAAATCAAACTGCAAATGCCTTCCAACAGGCTTGGAAAAGTGTGTTCTATATCTCTGCCAAACAGACTCCCAGGAGGTTGAGCTTTCAGAAGTTAGTTTAGCTCTAAAGGAGGAAGCAGCAGAATGTGCCTCTCCCATCTAGCCTGTAGGAATTCAGGTTGGCAAGTTCTATGGGGAAGCCCATTGCTGCCTATGGTGGAAACGGCATGGGAGATTTCAGATTCAAAATCTCTGTGAAAAAGCGTCAGAGAAGGTTCTGCGTTTAGAATCCAGCATATCTCGAGAGGAGTTTCAAGATGGCGGCGGCTGCGGCGGCTGGCGCGGAGTAGCTGAGGTGGAAAAGGTGGCCACTGGGCCTCAGGCAGCCGGGAAACTTGTGGACCTTCCTCTGGCCATCTCTTAAGGGAGGACTGCTGCTGCTGGCCGGTCGTGGGAGCTCAACGCCACTTTGCCCCCGGCAGGAGAGACTGCCTCATTTACAGGCAACAGCTTTGAAGTGTGAAGCAGGAAAAGTACTGATTCTTAGCTGCAAAAGCGAGTCTTGAAACAGGGAACACGGCGCCAGGGCTGCTGTGGATGCAGCCAGGATCCCGGAGGCTGGGGCCGCACTGAAGGCGGCCAGCTGCCCTATTCAGGATTTGAGGTTTCAGGCCGGCATTAAAGAAGATTCCTGGGAGCGCCCGAGCGGCGCCGCGACTGAACAGCCAGAGGCGGCAGCGCCGAGAACACGGAAGGCAACAAACCAGAGACAGAGCGAGCGCCCGACCCGGCACAGCACTGTGAGTGATCCCTGGCACAGCTCTGTTCGGGGGGTGAATGCCCACGCGGCTTACGCCTGCACCACCAGGCCACTCACTGCCCCAGTGCTGCCTCCATTTTCCCAGGTGCGGGCAGCTCCGCCCTGCTCGGCCATCACTGAGCCCATTTGCTTGGCCTGGCGCGGGGCTTTCCGGACCCTGCGGGCCGACCTCCTCTCCCACTCCCTCCGCGGTTCTCTGGCAGGACTGGGGGTGTGGGGCGTCCCGACCAGTTTTGGGAGGGCTAGGAAGTACGGGCGGGCCGACTGTCACTCCACCACACCCTGGACTCCGGCCCGGTAAACTTCCTGTTACTGGGAGGCAGATACCATCTCTGCGACCACCAGTTTGGAAAAAAGCCTAACGAATTTCTGGTTGGGAATAGTGTGTGGTAGGAGAGTTCCCAGGTCCGCTTGAACCTGCCGGAGAGCAGGCTGCAGGCGGGCACTAGACTCGGTTTATACCGGGGGGATACAAAGGTGAACAAGACCCGAGAAAGATCTACACAGTGCTACAAAGGCACCCAGAGAGACCGGTCGTCTGTGCCTAGCAGAAACCTGGTAGACTTCCTGGGCGAGGCGGTGCTGAGCAGGGTCTTGAAGGCCCAGCTGATAGACGAGGGGTGCAGAAGACACGCCCCAGCCCAGCACAGTGTGCACAGAGGGGGGAGACGTGCGGCCAGGGAGGCGGAGTCTCGACAGAAACCACACACCCGGTGGGGTCGCCACTGCACGATCTAACAGCCTGGGCCAGAGCACACGGAACGGGGAGAAGTCCTGTACAGAAAGTGAAAGCTCAACAGAGATCACACACCCTGTGGTATGTGATCCACCAGCCCAGCAGAGTACAAGCTGACCAGAAAGGTGGATCCCCGGAGAAGCCCAAGACCCGAGGCAACCACACACACAAGACACTAGAGGCCAACTGAGCAGTCACGACGGGAGCCATACCAAATTGGCAACCACAGCAACATCCTAGTTAGCCATTAGTCTTAAACCGGTGGACTGTGAAACCCCCTGCAACAATGAATAAACACCAAAAAAAAGACACCAGAAATACAAAAAATCAAGAAAGTACACCACCAAAAGTTAATAAATCTCATACTCTAGATCCTATAGAACAAGAAGCCCTTGAAATAACTGACAAGGAATTTCGAGTGATAATTCTAAGGAAACTGAATGAAATACAAGAAAACTCAGCTAGACATCATGATGAAATGAGGAAAAGTATACAGGATATGAAAGAGGAAATATACAAGGAAATCAATGTCCTGAAAAAAAATGTAGCAGAACTTGCTGAACTGAAGAAGTTATTCAGCGAAATAAAAAACACAACGGAGAGTTTAACCAGCAGGCTTGTCGAAGTTGAAGAGAGAACCTCTGAACTTGAAGATGGGCTGTTTGAAATAACACAAGCAGACAAAAAGAAAGAAAAAAGAATCAAGGACATGGAAGAAAATCTGAGAGAGATATCAGACAACCTCAAGCGCTCAAATATCCGAGTCATGGGTATTCCAGAAGGGGAGGAAAATGGAGATTCCATTGAAAACATATTCAAAAAATAGTGGCAGAAAACTTCCCAGGTATAGGAAAAATCACAGATCTTCAGATCCAGGAAGCTCAACGATCTCCAAACGTATTCAACCCAAAAAGGCCTTCTCCAAGACATGTCATAGTCAAATTGGCAAAACTCAGAGACAAAGAGAGAATCTTAAAAGCTGCAAGAGAGAAGCGTCAAATCACCTATAAGGGAGCCCCAATCAGGTTAACATCAGACTTTTCATCACAAACCCTAAAAGCTAGAAAGGAATGGGATGATATTTTCAAAATACTAAAAGACAAAGATTGCCAGCCAAGAATACTCTACCCTGCAAGGCTATCCTTCCGGAATAGGGGCAAATAGTATATTTCTCAGACAAACAAAAACTGCGGGAGTTCACTACCACAAGACCACCCTTACAAGAAATCCTCAAGGGAGTACTGGGTTTGGTTCCTGAAAAATAACTACCACTGCCATAAAAACCTAAGAAAAATCTAAACCCGCTAGTACAATAAAAATGGCATTCATGAAGAGAAAACAAGCTAACAAAAACACTATCTTCAACCTAAGGAACCAACAAACAAAGAAACCAAACAGTAAATCAGAAAGCAAGGAACAAAAGACACCTAAGACAACCAAACAACCAATAAAATGCTAGGAATAAATCAACACCTTTCAATAACAACTCTTAATGTTAAAGGCTTAAATTCCCCAATTAAAAGACACAGACTGGCTGACTGGATCAAAAAGCAGGACCCAACTATATGCTGCCTACAAGAGACCCACCTCACCCATAAAGATTCACACAGACTAAGAGTGAAAGGATGGAAAAAGATTTACCATGCAAACAGAAAAGAAAAACGAGCTGGAGTAGCTATTCTTATATCTGACAAAATAGACTTTAAACTAAAAACCATAAAAAGAGACAATGAGGGACACTACTTAATGATAAAAGGACTGATCCATCAAGAAGACATAACAATCATAAATATGTACGCACCCAATGTTGGAGCAGCCAGATTTATAAAACAAACTCTATTAGACCTAAAGAAGGAAATAGACACTAATACCATAATAGCAGGGGACCTGAACACTTGACTGTCAATATTAGACAGATCATCTAGGCAAAGAATCAGTAGAGAAACACAAGATCTAAACAAGACTCTAGACCAATTGGAATTGGCAGATATCTACAGAACATTCCACCCAACAACCTCAGAATATTCATTCTTCTCATCAGCACATGGATCATTCTCCAGGATAGATCACATATTAGGTCACAAATCAAGTCTCAGTAAATTCAAAAAAATTGGAATTATCCCATGTATCTTCTCAGACCACAATGGATTAAAACTAGAAATTAATAACAAACAAAACTCTGGAAACTATACAAACACATGGAAATTAAACAGCATTCTACTTAATGACATATGGGTCCAAGAAGAAATCAAGCAGGAAATCAAAAAGTTTATTGAAACTAATGAAAACAATGATACATCATACCAAAACCTGTGGGATACTGCAAAAGCAGTATTGAGGGGAAAATTTATTGCATTAAATGCTCACTTCAGAAGAATGGAAAGATGGCAAGTGAACAACCTAACACTTCACCTTAAAGAACTAGAAAAACAAGAACAATCCAATCCTAAAGTTAGCAGACGGAAAGAAATCATTAAGATCAGAGCAGAACTGAACGAAATTGAAAACCAAAAAACAATTCAAAAGATCAACGAATCAAAAAGTTGGTTTTTTGAAAAGATAAATAAAATTGACAAACCATTAGCATGGCTAACAAAAAAAAGAAGAGAGAAGACTCAAATAACAAAAATTAGAAATGAAAAAGGCGATATTACAACTGATTCATCTGAAATACAAGGAATCATTCGAGACTACTATAAACAACTGTACGCCAAGAAATTTGAAAATCTGGAGGAAATGGATAAATTTCTGGACACACACAAGCTCCCAAAACTGAACCGTGAAGACGTAGAAAATCTGAACAGACCAATAACAATAAAGGAGATTGAAGCTGTTATCAGAAGGCTCCCAAGAAAGAAAAGCCCAGGACCAGATGGATTCACAGCAGAATTTTACCAAACATTCAAAGAGGAATTGACACCGATTCTTTACAAACTATTCCAAAAGATTGAAACGGACGCAAATCTCCCAAACTCATTCTATGAAGCAAACATCATCCTGATACCAAAACCAGGTAAAGATATAACCAAAAAAGAAAACTACAGGCCGATATCCTTGATGAATATAGATGCAAAAATCCTCACTAAAATACTAGCAAACAGAATACAGCAACACATACGAAAAATTATTCATCACGATCAAGTGGGATTCATCCCAGGGATGCAAGGTTGGTTCAACATACGCAAATCAATAAATGTGATACACCATATTAATAAACTCAAACACAAGGACCATATGATCATCTCTATAGATGCTGAAAAAGCATTTGATAAAGTTCAGCACTCATTCATGACAAAGACCCTCTATAAGTTAGGTATAGAGGGAAAGTATCTCAACATAATTAAAGCCATATATGACAAACCCACTGCCAATATCATCCTGAATGGGGAAAAGCTGAAAGCTTTTCCTTTAAGAACAGGCACTAGACAAGGATGCCCACTCTCACCACTCCTATTCAACATAGTGTTGGAAGTACTAGCCAGAGCAATCAGAGAAGAGAAGGAAATAAAGGGCATCCAGATTGGAAAAGATGAAGTCTAACTGTCCCTGTTTGCAGATGACATGATCCTATATATCGGACAGCCTAAAACCTCTACAAAAAAACTGTTGGAATTGATAAATGATTTCAGCACAGTAGCAGGATACAAAATCAACACACAAAAATCAGTAGCATTTCTTTTCTCCAATAGTGAACATGCAGAAGGAGAAATCAAGAAAGCCTGTCCATTTACAATAGCCACCAAAAAAATAAAATACTTAGGAATTGAGTTAACCAAGGAGGTGAAAAATCTCTATAATGAGAACTACAAACCACTGCTGAGAGAAATTAGAGAGGATACAAGAAGATGGAAAGATATTCCATGCTCTTGGATTGGAAGAATCAACATAGTGAAAATGTCCATACTACCCAAAGTGATATACAAATTCAATGCAATCCCCATCAAAATTCCAAAGACATTTTTCTCAGAAATGGAAAAAACTATTCAGACATTTATATGGAACAATAAAAGACCACGCATAGCCAAAGCAATGCTGAGCAAAAAAAAATAAAGCTGGAGGCATAACACTACCTGACTTTAAGCTATACTACAAAGCTATAATAACCAAAACAGTATGGTACTGGCATAAAAACAGACACACTGACCAATGGAATAGAATAGAGAATCCAGAAATCAACCCACACACTTACTGCCATCTGATCTTTGACAAAGGCTCCAAACCTATTCACTGGGGAAGGGACTGCCTCTTCAGCAAGTGGTGCTGGGATAACTGGATATCGATATGCAGGAGAATGAAACTAGACCCATACCTCTCACCGTATACTAAAATCAACTCAAAATGGATTAAGGATTTAAATATACACCCTGAGACAATAAAACTTCTTAAAGAAAACATAGGGGAAACATTTCAGGAAATAGGACTGGGCACAGACTTCATGAATACGACCCCAAAAGCACGGGCAACCAAAGGAAAAATAAACAAATGGGATTATATCAAACTAAAAAGCTTCTGCACAGCAAAAGAAACAATTAAAAGAGTTAAAAGACAACCAACAGAGTGGGAGAAAATATTTGCAAAATATACATCTGACAAAGGATTAATATCCAGAATATATAAGGAACTCAAACAACTTTACAAGAAGAAAACAAGCAACCCAATTAAAAAATGGGCAAAAGAGCTAAGTAGGCATTTCTCTAAGGAAGATATACAAATGGCCAACAGACATATGAAAAAATGCTCAACATCACTCAGCATCCGGGAAATGCAAATCAAAACCACATTGAGATACCATCTAACCCCAGTTAGGATGGCTAAAATCCAAAAGACTCTGAACGATAAATGCTGGCGAGGCTGCGGAGAAAAAGGAACTCTCATACATTGTTGGTGGGACTGCAAAATTGTGCAGCCTCTATGGAAAATGGTATGGAGGTTCCTTAAACAATTGCAAATAGATCTACCGTACGACCCAGCCATCCCACTGTTGGGAATATACCCAGAGGAATGGAAATCATCAAGTCGAAGGTATACCTGTTCCCCAATGTTCATCGCAGCACTCTTTACAATAGCCAAGAGTTGGAACCAGCCCAAATGCCCATCATCAGATGAGTGGATATGGAAAATGTGGTACATCTACACAATGGAATACTACTCAGCTATAAAAACGAATGAAATACTGCCATTTGCAACAACATGGATGGACCTGGAGAGAATTATATTAAGTGAAACAAGTCAGGCACAGAAAGAGAAATACCACATGTTCTCACTTATTGGAGGGAGCTAAAAATTAATATATAAATTCACACACACACATACACACATACACACACAAACCGGGGGGCGGGGAGGAAGAAGATATAACAACCACAATTATTTGAAGTTGATACAACAAACAAACAGAAAGGACATTGTTGGGGGGGAGGGGGGGGAGGGAGAAGGGAGGGAGGTTTTGGTGATGGGGAGCATTAATCAGCTACAATGTATATCGACAAAATAAAATTAAAAAAAAAAAAAAGAATCCAGCATATCTCACTGAACCGTAGAAGTGGTATTTAGAAGGGAGTTAGAGCTGGAAGCCGTTTGTTTTCGGAAATTAGACGCGAAATCACTTTGCAAATGCCTTCCAACAGGCTTGGAAAAGTGTGTTCTATATCTGTGCCAAACAGACTCCCCGGAGGTTGAGCTTTCAGAAGCTAGTTTAACTCTAAGGGAGGAAGCAGCAGAATGTGCCTCTCACATCTAGCCTGTAGGAATTCAGGTTGGCAAGTTCTATGGGGAAGTCCATTGCTGCCTATGGTGGAACCGGCATGGGAGATTTCAGTTTCAAGATCTCTGTGAAAAAGCGTCAGAGAAGCTTCCCCGTTTAGAATCCAGCATATCTCACTGAACCGAAGAAGTGGTAGTTAGAAGGGAGTTAGAGCTGCAAGCCGTTTGTTTTCGGAAATTAGACGCGAAATTACATTGCAAATGCCTTCCAACAGGCTTGGAAAAGTGTGTTCTATATCTCTGCCAAACAGACGCCTCGGAGGTTGAGCTTTAGAAGCAAGTTTAACTCTAAGGGAGGAATCAGCAGAATGTGCCTCTCACATCTATCCGGTAGGAATTCAGGTTGGCAAGTTCTATGGGGAAGCCCATTGGCACCTATGTTGGAAACGGGTTTGGAAATTTCAGTTTCAAAATCTCTGTGAAAAAGCGTCAGAGAAGCTTCCCCATGTAGAATCCAGCATATCTCACTGAACCGAAAAAGTGCTAGTTAGAAGGGAGTTAGAGCTGCAAGCAGTTTGGTTTGGGAAATTAGACGCGAAATCAAACTGCAAATGCCTTCCAACAGGCTTGGAAAAGTGTGTTGTATATCTCTGCCAAACAGACTCCCCGGAAGTTGAGCTTTCAGAAGCAAGTTTAACTCTGAGGGAGGAAGCAGCAGAATGTGCCTCTCACATCTAGCCTGTAGGAATTCAGGTTGGCAAGTTCTATGGGGAAGCCCTTCGCTGCCTATGGTAGAAACGGCATGGGAGATTTCAGTTTCAAAATCTCTGTGAAAAAGCGTCAGCGAAGCTTCCCTGTTTAGAGTCCAGCATATCTCACTGAACCGAAGAAGTGGTAGTTAGAAGGGAGTTAGAGCTGCAAGCAGTTTGGTTTGGGAAATTAGATGCGAAATCACAATGCAAATGCCTTAAAACAGGCTTGGAAAAGTGTGTTCTATATCTCTGCCAAACACACTGCCCGGAGGTTGAGATTTCAGAAGCTAGTTTAACTCCAAGGGAGGAAGCAGCAGAATGTGCATCTCACATATAGTCTGTAGGAATTCAGGTTGGCAAGTTCTATGGGGAAGCCCATTGCTGTCTATGGTGGAAACGGCATGGGAGATTTCAGTTTCAAAATCTCTGTGATAAAGCGTCAGAGAAGCTTCCCCGTTTAGAATTCAGCATATCTCACTGAACCGAAGAAGTGGTAGTTAGAAGGGAGTTCGAGCTGCAAGCAATTTGGTTTGGGAAATTACACGCGAAATCAAACTGCAAATGCCTTCCAATAGGCTTGGAAAAGTTTGTTCTATATCTCTGCCAAACAGACTCCGAGGAGGTTGAGCTTTCAGAAGCTAGTTTAACTCTAAGGGAGGAAGCAGCAGAATGTGCCTCTCACATCTAGCCTGTGGGAATTCAGGTTGGCAAGTTCTATGGGGAATCCCATTGGCGCCTACGTTGGAAACGGGTTTGGAAATTTTAGTTTCAAAATCTCTGAGAAAAAGCGTAAGAGAAGCTTCCCCGTTTAGAATACAGCATATCTCATTGAACCGAAGAAGTGGTTGTTAGAAGAGAGTTCGAGCTGCAAGCAGTTTGGTGTGGGAAATTAGACGCGAAATCACATTGCAAATGCCTTCCAACAGGCTTGGAAAAGTGTGTTCTATATCTCTGCCAAACAGACTCCCCGGAGGTTGAGGTTTCAGAAGCTAGTTTAACTCTAAGGGAGGAAGCAGCAGAATGTGCCTCTCACATCTAGCCTGTAGGAATTCAGGTTGGCAAGTTCTATGGGGAAGCCAATTGGCGCCTACGTTGGAAACGGCATGGGAGATTTCAGTTTCAAAATCTGTGTGAAAAAGCGTCAGAGAAGCTTCCCCGTTTGGAATCCAGCATATCTCACGGAACCGAAGAAGTGGTAGTTAGAAGGGAGTTAGAGCTGCAAGCAGTTTGGTTTTGGAAATTAGACGCGAAATCAAACTGCAAATGCCTTCCAACAGGCTTGGAAAAGTGTGCTCTATATCTATGCCAAACAAACTGCCCGGAGGATGAGCTTTCAGAAGCTAGTTTAACTCTAAGGGAGGAAGCAGCAGAATGTGCCTCTCACATCGAGCCTGTAGGAATTCAGGTTGGCAAGTTCTATGGGGAAGCCCATTGGCGCCTACGTTGGAAACGGGTTTGGAAATTTCAGTTTCAAAATCTCTGTGAAAAAGCATCAGAGAAGCTTCCCCGTTTAGAATCCAGGATATCTCACTGAACCGAAGAAGTGGTAGTTAGAAGGGAGTTAGAGCTGCAAGCAGTTTGGTTTGGGAAATTAGACGCGAAATCAAACTTCAAATGCCTTCCAACAGGCTTGGAAAAGTGTGTTCTATATCTCTGCCAAACAGACTCCCAGGAGGTTGAGCTTTCAGAAGCTACTTTAGCTCTAAAGGAGGAAGCAGCAGAATGTGCCTCTCACATCTAGCCTGTAGGATTCAGGTTGGCAAGTTCTATGGGGAAGCCCATTGCTGCCTATGGTGGAAACGGCATGGGAGATTTCAGATTCAAAATCTCTGTGAAAAAGCGTCAGAGAAGCTTCTGCATTTCGAATCCAGCATATCTCACTGAACCGAAGAAGTGGTATTTAGAAGGGAGTTAGAGCTGCAAGCCGTTTGTTTTCGGAAATTAGACGCGAAATCACTTTGCAAATGCCTTCCAACAGGCTTGGAAAAGTGTGTTCTATATCTCTGTCAAACAGACTCCCCGGAGGTTGAGCTTTCAGAAGCTAGTTTAACTCTAAGGGAGGAAGCAGCAGAATGTGCCTCTCACATCTAGCCTGAAGGAATTCAGGTTGGCAAGTTCTATGGGGAAGCCCATTGGAGCGTACTTTGGAAATGGGTTTGGAAATTTCAGTTTCAAAATCTCTGTGAAAAAGCGTCAGAGAAGCTTCCCCGTTTAGAATCCAGCATATCTCACGGAACCGAAGAAGTGGTAGTTAGAAGGGAGTTCGACCTGCAAGCAGTATGGTTTGGGAAATTAGGCGCGATATCAGATTGCAAATGCCTTCCAAAAGGCTTGGAAAAGTGTGTTCTATGTCTCTGCCAAACAGACTACCCGGAGGTTGAGCTTTCAGCAGCAAGTTTAACTCTAAGGGAGGAAGCAGCAGAATGTGCCTCTCTCATCTAGCCTGTAGGAATTCAGGTTGGGAAGTTCTATGGGGAAGCCCATTGGCGCCTACGTTGGAAACGGGTTTGGAAATTTCAGTTTCAAAATCTCTGTGAAAAAGCATCAGAGAAGCTTCTGCGTTTAGAATCCAGCATATCTCACTGAACCTAAGAAGTGGTAGTTAGAATGGAGTTAGAGCTGCAAGCAGTTTGGTTTGGGAAATTAGACGCGAAATCACACTGCAAATGCCTTCCAACAGGCTTGGAAAAGTGTGTTCTATATCTCTGCCAAACAGACTCCCCGGAGGTTGAGCTTACAGAAGCAAGTTTAACTCTAAGGGAGGAAGCAGCAGAATGTGCCTCTCACATCTAGCCTGTAGGAATTCAGGTTGGCAAGTTCTATGGTGAAGCCCATTGCTGCCTATGGTGGAAACGGCATGGGAGATTTCAGTTTCAAAATCTCTGTGAAAAAGCGTCAGAGAAGCTTCCCCGTTTAGAATCCAGCATATCTCACTGAACCGAAGAAGTTGTAGTTAGAAGGGAGTTAGAGCAGCAAGCAGTTTGGTTTGGGAAATTAGATTCGAAATCACAATGCAAATGCATTAAAACAGGCTTGGAAAAGTGTGTTCTATATCTCTGCCAAACACACTGCCCGGAGTTTGAGCTTTCAGAAGCTAGTTTAACTCTAAGGGAGGAAGTAGCAGAATGTGCATCTCACATATAGTCTGTAGGAATTCAGGTTGGCAAGTTCTATGGGGAAGCCCAGGAGCCTACGTTGGAAACGGGCTTGGAAATTTCAGTTTCAAAATCTCTGTGAAAAAGCGTCCGAGAAGCTTCTCCATTTAGAATCCAGCATATCTCACTGAACCGAAGAAGTGGTAGTTAGAAGGGAGTTAGAGCTGCAAGCAGTTTGGTTTGGGAAATTAGACGCGAAATCACATTGCAAATGCCTTCCAACAGGCTTGGAAAAGTGTGCTCTATATCTATGCCAAACAAACTGCCCGGAGGATGAGCTTTCAGAAGCTAGTTTAACTCTAAGGGAGGAAGCAGCAGAATGTGCCTCTCACATCGAGCCTGTAGGAATTCAGGTTGGCAAGTTCTATGGGGAAGCCCATTGGCGCCTACGTTGGAAACGGGTTTGGAAATTTCAGTTTCAAAATATCTGTGAAAAAGCGTCAGAGAAGCTTCCCCTTTTAGAATCCAGCATATCTCACTGAACCGAAGAGGTTGTAGGTAGAAGGGAGTTAGAACTCCAAGCACTTTGGTTTCGGAAATTAGACGCAAAATCAAACTGCAAATCCCTACCAACAGGCTTGGAAAAGTGTGTTGTATATCTCTGCCAAACAGACTCCCCGGAAGTTGAGCTTTCAGAAGCAAGTTTAACTCTAAGGGAGGAAGCAGCAGAATGTGCCTCTCACATCTAGCCTGTAGGAATTCAGGTTGGCAAGTTCTATGGGGAAGCCCTTTGCTGCCTATGGTAGAAACGGCATGGGAGATTTCAGTTTCAAAATCTCTGTGAAAAAGCGTCAGAGAAGCTTCCCCGTTTAGAGTCCAGCATATCTCACTAAACCGAAGAAGTGGTAGTTAGAAGGGAGTTAGAGCTGCAAGCCGTTTGTTTTCGGAAATTAGACGCGAAATCAAACTACAAATGCCTCCCAACAGGCTTGGAAAAGTCTGTTCTATATCTCTGCCAAACACAATGCCAGGAAGTTGAGCTTTCAGAAGCTAGTTTAACTCTAAGGGAGGAAGCAGCAGAATGTGCCTCTCATATCGAGCCTGTAGGAATTCAGGTTGGCAAGTTCTATGGGGAAGCCCATTGGCGCCTACGTTGGAAACGGGTTTGGAAATTTCAGTTTCAAAATATCTGTGAAAAAGCGTCAGAGAAGCTTCCCCTTTTAGAATCCAGCATATCTCACTGAACCGAAGAGGTTGTAGGTAGAAGGGAGTTAGAACTCCAAGAACTTTGGTTTCGGAAATTAGACGCAAAATCAAACTGCAAATCCCTACCAACAGTCTTGGAAAAGTGTGTTGTATATCTCTGCCAAACAGACTCCCCGGAAGTTGAGATTTCAGAAGCAAGTTTAACTCTAAGGGAGGAAGCAGCAGAATGTGCCTCTCACATCTAGCCTGTAGGAATTCAGGTTGGCAAGTTCTATGGGGAAGCCCTTTGCTGCCTATGGTAGAAACGGCATGGGAGATTTCAGTTTCAAAATCTCTGTGAAAAAGCGTCAGAGAAGCTTCCCCGTTTAGAGTCCAGCATATCTCACTGAACCGAAGAAGTGGTAGTTAGAAGGGAGTTAGAGCTGCAAGCCGTTTGTTTTCGGAAATTAGACGCGAAATCAAACTACAAATGCCTCCCAACAGGCTTGGAAAAGTCTGTTCTATATCTCTGCCAAACACAATGCCAGGAAGTTGAGCTTTCAGAAGCTAGTTTAACTCTAAGGGAGGAAGCAGCAGAATGTGCCTCTCACATCTAGCCTGTAGGAATTCAGGTTGGCAAGTTCTATGGGGAAGCCCTTTGGCGCCTACATTGGAAACGGGTTTGGAAATTTCAGTTTCAAAATCTCTGTGAAAAAGCATCAGAGAAGCTTCTCTGTTTAGAATCCAGCATATCTCACTGAACCGAAGAAGTGGTAGTTAGAAGGGAGTTCGAGCTGCAAGGAGTTTGGTTTGGGAAATTAGACGCGAAATCAAATTGCAAATGCCTTCCAACAGGCTTGGAAAAGTGTGCTCTATATCTATACCAAACAAACTGCCCGGAGGATGAGCTTTCAGAAGCTAGTTTAACTCTAAGGGAGGAAGCAGCAGAATGTGCCTCTCACATCGAGCCTGTAGGAATTCAGGTTGGCAAGTTCTATGGGGAAGCCCATTGGCGCCTACGTTGGAAACGGGTTTGGAAATTTCAGTTTCAAAATCTCTGTGAAAAAGCATCAGAGAAGCTTCCCCGTTTAGAATCCAGGATATCTCACTGAACCGAAGAAGTGGTAGTTAGAAGGGAGTTAGAGCTGCAAGCAGTTTGGTTTGGGAAATTAGACGCGAAATCAAACTTCAAATGCCTTCCAACAGGCTTGGAAAAGTGTGTTCTATATCTCTGCCAAACAGACTCCCCGGAGGTTGAGCTTTCAGAAGCTAGTTTAACTCTAAGGGAGGAAGCAGCAGAATGTGCCTCTCACATCTAGCCTGTAGGAAGTCAGGTTGGCAAGTTCTATGGGGAAGCCCATTGGCGCCTACGTTGGAAACGGGTTTGGAAATTTCAGTTTCAAAATATCTGTGAAAAAGCGTCAGAGAAGCTTCCCCTTTTAGAATCCAGCATATCTCACTGAACCGAAGAGGTTGTAGGTAGAAGGGAGTTAGAGCTCCAAGCACTTTGGTTTCGGAAATTAGACGCGAAATCAAACTGCAAATGCCTACCAACAGGCTTGGAAAAGTGTGTTGTATATCTCTGCCAAACCGACGCCCCGGAAGTTGAGCTTTCAGAAGCAAGTTTAACTCTAAGGGAGGAAGCAGCAGAATGTGCCTCTCACATCTAGCCTGTAGGAATTCAGGTTGGCAAGTTCTATGGGGAAGCCCTTTGCTGCCTACGGTAGAAACGGCATGGGAGATTTCAGTTTCAAAATCTCTGTGAAAAAGCGTCAGAGAAGCTTCCCCGTTTAGAGTCCAGCATATCTCACTGAACCGAAGAAGTGATAGTTAGAAGGGAGTTAGAGCTGCAAGCCGTTTGTTTTCGGAAATTAGACGCAAAATTACATTGCAAATGCCATCCAACAGGCTTGGAAAAGTGTGTTCTATATCTCTGCCAAACAGACGCCTCGGAGGTTGAGCTTTAGAAGCAAGTTTAACTCTAAGGGAGGAATCAGCAGAATGTGCCTCTCACATCTATCCGGTAGGAATTCAGGTTGGCAAGTTCTATGTGGAAGCCCATTGGCGCCTATGTTGGAAACGGGTTTGGAAATTTCAGTTTCAAAATCTCTGTGAAAAAGCGTCAGAGAAGATTCCCCGTTTAGAATCCAGCATATCTCACTGAACCGAAGAAGTGGTAATTAGAAGGGAGTTAGAGCTGCAAGCAGTTTGGTTTGGGAAATTAGACGCGAAATCAAACTGCAAATGCCTTCCAACAGGCTTGGAAAAGTGTGTTCTATATCTCTGCCAAATAGACTCCCAGGAGGTTGAGCTTTCAGAAGCTAGTTTAGCTCTAAAGGAGGAAGCAGCAGAATGTGCCTCTCACATCTAGCCTGTAGGAATTCAGGTTGGCAAGTTCTATGGGGAAGTCCATTGCTGCCTATGGTGGAACCGGCATGGGAGATTTCAGTTTCAAGATCTCTGTGAAAAAGCGTCAGAGAAGCTTCCCCGTTTAGAATCCAGCATATCTCACTGAACCGAAGAAGTGGTAGTTAGAAGGGAGTTAGAGCTGCAAGCCGTTTGTTTTCTGAAATTAGACGCGAAATTACATTGCAAATGCCTTCCAACAGGCTTGGAAAAGTGTGTTCTATATCTCTGCCAAACAGACGCCTCGGAGGTTGAGCTTTAGAAGCAAGTTTAACTCTAAGGGAGGAATCAGCAGAATGTGCCTCTCACATCTATCCGGTAGGAATTCAGGTTGGCAAGTTCTATGGGGAAGCCCATTGGCACCTATGTTGGAAACGGGTTTGGAAATTTCAGTTTCAAAATCTCTGTGAAAAAGCGTCAGAGAAGCTTCCCCATGTAGAATCCAGCATATCTCACTGAACCGAAAAAGTGCTAGTTAGAAGGGAGTTAGAGCTGCAAGCAGTTTGGTTTGGGAAATTAGACGCGAAATCAAACTGCAAATGCCTTCCAACAGGCTTGGAAAAGTGTGTTCTATATCTCTGCCAAACAGACTCCCCGGAGGTTGAGCTTTCAGCAGCAAGTTTAACTCTAAGGGAGGAAGCAGCAGAATGTGCTTCTCACATCTAGCCTGTAGGAATTCAGGGTGGCAAGTTCTATGGGGAAGCCCATTGGCGCCTACGTTGGAAACGGGTTTGGAAATTTCAGTTTCAAAATCTCTGTGAAAAAGCATCAGAGAAGCTTCTGCGTTTAGAATCCAGCATATCTCTCTGAACCTAAGAAGTGGTAGTTAGAATGGAGTTAGAGCTGCAAGCAGTTTGGTTTGGGAAATTAGATGCGAAATCACAATGCAAATGCCTTAAAACAGGCTTGGAAAAGTGTGTTCTATATCTCTGCCAAACACACTGCCCGGAGGTTGAGCTTTCAGAAGCTAGTTTAACTCCAAGGGAGGAAGCAGCAGAATGTGCATCTCACATATAGTCTGTAGGAATTCAGGTTGGCAAGTTCTATGGGGAAGCCCATTGCTGTCTATGGTGGAAACGGCATGGGAGATTTCAGTTTCAAAATCTCTGTGATAAAGCGTCAGAGAAGCTTCCCCGTTTAGAATTCAGCATATCTCACTGAACCGAAGAAGTGGTAGTTAGAAGGGAGTTCGAGCTGCAAGCAATTTGGTTTGGGAAATTAGACGCGAAATCAAACTGCAAATGCCTTCCAATAGGCTTGGAAAAGTTTGTTCTATATCTCTGCCAAACAGACTCCGAGGAGGTTGAGCTTTCAGAAGCTAGTTTAACTCTAAGGGAGGAAGCAGCAGAATGTGCCTCTCACATCTAGCCTGTGGGAATTCAGGTTGGCAAGTTCTATGGGGAATCCCATTGGCGCCTACGTTGGAAACGGGTTTGGAAATTTCAGTTTCAAAATCTCTGTGAAAAAGCGTAAGAGAAGATTCCCGTTTAGAATACAGCATATCTCACTGAACCGAAGAAGTGGTTGTTAGAAGAGAGTTCGAGCTGCAAGCAGTTTGGTGTGGGAAATTAGACGCGAAATCACATTGCAAATGCCTTCCAACAGGCTTGGAAAAGTGTGTTCTATATCTCTGCCAAACAGACTCCCCGGAGGTTGAGGTTTCAGAAGCTAGTTTAACTCTAAGGGAGGAAGCAGCAGAATGTGCCTCTCACATCTAGCCTGTAGGAATTCAGGTTGGCAAGTTCTATGGGGAAGCCAATTGGCGCCTACGTTGGAAACGGCATGGGAGATTTCAGTTTCAAAATCTGTGTGAAAAAGCGTCAGAGAAGCTTCCCCGTTTAGAATCCAGCATATCTCACGGAACCGAAGAAGTGGTAGTTAGAAGGGAGTTAGAGCTGCAAGCAGTTTGGTTTTGGAAATTAGACGCGAAATCAAACTGCAAATGCCTTCCAACAGGCTTGGAAAAGTGTGCTCTATATCTATGCCAAACAAACTGCCCGGAGGATGAGCTTTCAGAAGCTAGTTTAACTCTAAGGGAGGAAGCAGCAGAATGTGCCTCTCACATCGAGCCTGTAGGAATTCAGGTTGGCAAGTTCTATGGGGAAGCCCATTGGCGCCTACGTTGGAAACGGGTTTGGAAATTTCAGTTTCAAAATCTCTGTGAAAAAGCATCAGAGAAGCTTCCCCGTTTAGAATCCAGGATATCTCACTGAACCGAAGAAGTGGTAGTTAGAAGGGAGTTAGAGCTGCAAGCAGTTTGGTTTGGGAAATTAGACGCGAAATCAAACTTCAAATGCCTTCCAACAGGCTTGGAAAAGTGTGTTCTATATCTCTGCCAAACAGACTCCCAGGAGGTTGAGCTTTCAGAAGCTACTTTAGCTCTAAAGGAGGAAGCAGCAGAATGTGCCTCTCACATCTAGCCTGTAGGATTCAGGTTGGCAAGTTCTATGGGGAAGCCCATTGCTGCCTATGGTGGAAACGGCATGGGAGATTTCAGATTCAAAATCTCTGTGAAAAAGCGTCAGAGAAGCTTCTGCATTTCGAATCCAGCATATCTCACTGAACCGAAGAAGTGGTATTTAGAAGGGAGTTAGAGCTGCAAGCCGTTTGTTTTCGGAAATTAGACGCGAAATCACTTTGCAAATGCCTTCCAACAGGCTTGGAAAAGTGTGTTCTATATCTCTGTCAAACAGACTCCCCGGAGGTTGAGCTTTCAGAAGCTAGTTTAACTCTAAGGGAGGAAGCAGCAGAATGTGCCTCTCACATCTAGCCTGAAGGAATTCAGGTTGGCAAGTTCTATGGGGAAGCCCATTGGAGCGTACTTTGGAAATGGGTTTGGAAATTTCAGTTTCAAAATCTCTGTGAAAAGGCGTCAGAGAAGCTTCCCCGTTTAGAATCCAGCATATCTCACGGAACCGAAGAAGTGGTAGTTAGAAGGGAGTTCGACCTGCAAGCAGTATGGTTTGGGAAATTAGGCGCGATATCAGATTGCAAATGCCTTCCAAAAGGCTTGGAAAAGTGTGTTCTATGTCTCTTCCAAACAGACTCCCCGGAGGTTGAGCTTTCAGCAGCAAGTTTAACTCTAAGGGAGGAAGCAGCAGAATGTGCCTCTCTCATCTAGCCTGTAGGAATTCAGGTTGGGAAGTTCTATGGGGAAGCCCATTGGCGCCTACGTTGGAAACGGGTTTGAAAATTTCAGTTTCAAAATCTCTGTGAAAAAGCATCAGAGAAGCTTCTGCGTTTAGAATCCAGCATATCTCACTGAACCTAAGAAGTGGTAGTTAGAATGGAGTTAGAGCTGCAAGCAGTTTGGTTTGGGAAATTAGACGCGAAATCACACTGCAAATGCCTTCCAACAGGCTTGGAAAAGTGTGTTCTATATCTCTGCCAAACAGACTCCCCGGAGGTTGAGCTTACAGAAGCAAGTTTAACTCTAAGGGAGGAAGCAGCAGAATGTGCCTCTCACATCTAGCCTGTAGGAATTCAGGTTGGCAAGTTCTATGGTGAAGCCCATTGCTGCCTATGGTGGAAACGGCATGGGAGATTTCAGTTTCAAAATCTCTGTGAAAAAGCGTCAGAGAAGCTTCCCCGTTTAGAATCCAGCATATCTCACTGAACCGAAGAAGTTGTAGTTAGAAGGGAGTTAGAGCAGCAAGCAGTTTGGTTTGGGAAATTAGATTCGAAATCACAATGCAAATGCATTAAAACAGGCTTGGAAAAGTGTGTTCTATATCTCTGCCAAACACACTGCCCGGAGTTTGAGCTTTTAGAAGCTAGTTTAACTCTAAGGGAGGAAGTAGCAGAATGTGCATCTCACATATAGTCTGTAGGAATTCAGGTTGGCAAGTTCTATGGGGAAGCCCAGGAGCCTACGTTGGAAACGGGCTTGGAAATTTCAGTTTCAAAATCTCTGTGAAAAAGCGTCAGAGAAGCTTCTCCATTTAGAATCCAGCATATCTCACTGAACCGAAGAAGTGGTAGTTAGAAGGGAGTTAGAGCTGCAAGCAGTTTGGTTTGGGAAATTAGACGCGAAATCACATTGCAAATGCCTTCCAACAGGCTTGGAAAAGTGTGCTCTATATCTATGCCAAACAAACTGCCCGGAGGATGAGCTTTCAGAAGCTAGTTTAACTCTAAGGGAGGAAGCAGCAGAATGTGCCTCTCACATCGAGCCTGTAGGAATTCAGGTTGGCAAGTTCTATGGGGAAGCCCATTGGCGCCTACGTTGGAAACGGGTTTGGAAATTTCAGTTTCAAAATATCTGTGAAGAAGCGTCAGAGAAGCTTCCCCTTTTAGAATCCAGCATATCTCACTGAACCGAAGAGGTTGTAGGTAGAAGGGAGTTAGAACTCCAAGCACTTTGGTTTCGGAAATTAGACGCAAAATCAAACTGCAAATCCCTACCAACAGGCTTGGAAAAGTGTGTTGTATATCTCTGCCAAACAGACTCCCCGGAAGTTGAGCTTTCAGAAGCAAGTTTAACTCTAAGGGAGGAAGCAGCAGAATGTGCCTCTCACATCTAGCCTGTAGGAATTCAGGTTGGCAAGTTCTATGGGGAAGCCCTTTGCTGCCTATGGTAGAAACGGCATGGGAGATTTCAGTTTCAAAATCTCTGTGAAAAAGCGTCAGAGAAGCTTCCCCGTTTAGAGTCCAGCATATCTCACTGAACCGAAGAAGTGGTAGTTAGAAGGGAGTTAGAGCTGCAAGCCGTTTGTTTTCGGAAATTAGACGCGAAATCAAACTACAAATGCCTCCCAACAGGCTTGGAAAAGTCTGTTCTATATCTCTGCCAAACACAATGCCAGGAAGTTGAGCTTTCAGAAGCTAGTTTAACTCTAAGGGAGGAAGCAGCAGAATGTGCCTCTCACATCTAGCCTGTAGGAATTCAGGTTGGCAAGTTCTATGGGGAAGCCCTTTGGCGCCTACATTGGAAACGGGTTTGGAAATTTCAGTTTCAAAATCTCTGTGAAAAAGCATCAGAGAAGCTTCCCCGTTTAGAATCCAGGATATCTCACTGAACCGAAGAAGTGGTAGTTAGAAGGGAGTTAGAGCTGCAAGCAGTTTGGTTTGGGAAATTAGACGCGAAATCAAACTTCAAATGCCTTCCAACAGGCTTGGAAAAGTGTGTTCTATATCTCTGCCAAACAGACTCCCAGGAGGTTGAGCTTTCAGAAGCTACTTTAGCTCTAAAGGAGGAAGCAGCAGAATGTGCCTCTCACATCTAGCCTGTAGGATTCAGGTTGGCAAGTTCTATGGGGAAGCCCATTGCTGCCTATGGTGGAAACGGCATGGGAGATTTCAGATTCAAAATCTCTGTGAAAAAGCGTCAGAGAAGCTTCTGCATTTCGAATCCAGCATATCTCACTGAACCGAAGAAGTGGTATTTAGAAGGGAGTTAGAGCTGCAAGCCGTTTGTTTTCGGAAATTAGACGCGAAATCACTTTGCAAATGCCTTCCAACAGGCTTGGAAAAGTGTGTTCTATATCTCTGTCAAACAGACTCCCCGGAGGTTGAGCTTTCAGAAGCTAGTTTAACTCTAAGGGAGGAAGCAGCAGAATGTGCCTCTCACATCTAGCCTGAAGGAATTCAGGTTGGCAAGTTCTATGGGGAAGCCCATTGGAGCGTACTTTGGAAATGGGTTTGGAAATTTCAGTTTCAAAATCTCTGTGAAAAAGCGTCAGAGAAGCTTCCCCGTTTAGAATCCAGCATATCTCACGGAACCGAAGAAGTGGTAGTTAGAAGGGAGTTCGACCTGCAAGCAGTATGGTTTGGGAAATTAGGCGCGATATCAGATTGCAAATGCCTTCCAAAAGGCTTGGAAAAGTGTGTTCTATGTCTCTGCCAAACAGACTACCCGGAGGTTGAGCTTTCAGCAGCAAGTTTAACTCTAAGGGAGGAAGCAGCAGAATGTGCCTCTCTCATCTAGCCTGTAGGAATTCAGGTTGGGAAGTTCTATGGGGAAGCCCATTGGCGCCTACGTTGGAAACGGGTTTGGAAATTTCAGTTTCAAAATCTCTGTGAAAAAGCATCAGAGAAGCTTCTGCGTTTAGAATCCAGCATATCTCACTGAACCTAAGAAGTGGTAGTTAGAATGGAGTTAGAGCTGCAAGCAGTTTGGTTTGGGAAATTAGACGCGAAATCACACTGCAAATGCCTTCCAACAGGCTTGGAAAAGTGTGTTCTATATCTCTGCCAAACAGACTCCCCGGAGGTTGAGCTTACAGAAGCAAGTTTAACTCTAAGGGAGGAAGCAGCAGAATGTGCCTCTCACATCTAGCCTGTAGGAATTCAGGTTGGCAAGTTCTATGGTGAAGCCCATTGCTGCCTATGGTGGAAACGGCATGGGAGATTTCAGTTTCAAAATCTCTGTGAAAAAGCGTCAGAGAAGCTTCCCCGTTTAGAATCCAGCATATCTCACTGAACCGAAGAAGTTGTAGTTAGAAGGGAGTTAGAGCAGCAAGCAGTTTGGTTTGGGAAATTAGATTCGAAATCACAATGCAAATGCATTAAAACAGGCTTGGAAAAGTGTGTTCTATATCTCTGCCAAACACACTGCCCGGAGTTTGAGCTTTCAGAAGCTAGTTTAACTCTAAGGGAGGAAGTAGCAGAATGTGCATCTCACATATAGTCTGTAGGAATTCAGGTTGGCAAGTTCTATGGGGAAGCCCAGGAGCCTACGTTGGAAACGGGCTTGGAAATTTCAGTTTCAAAATCTCTGTGAAAAAGCGTCCGAGAAGCTTCTCCATTTAGAATCCAGCATATCTCACTGAACCGAAGAAGTGGTAGTTAGAAGGGAGTTAGAGCTGCAAGCAGTTTGGTTTGGGAAATTAGACGCGAAATCACATTGCAAATGCCTTCCAACAGGCTTGGAAAAGTGTGCTCTATATCTATGCCAAACAAACTGCCCGGAGGATGAGCTTTCAGAAGCTAGTTTAACTCTAAGGGAGGAAGCAGCAGAATGTGCCTCTCACATCGAGCCTGTAGGAATTCAGGTTGGCAAGTTCTATGGGGAAGCCCATTGGCGCCTACGTTGGAAACGGGTTTGGAAATTTCAGTTTCAAAATATCTGTGAAAAAGCGTCAGAGAAGCTTCCCCTTTTAGAATCCAGCATATCTCACTGAACCGAAGAGGTTGTAGGTAGAAGGGAGTTAGAACTCCAAGCACTTTGGTTTCGGAAATTAGACGCAAAATCAAACTGCAAATCCCTACCAACAGGCTTGGAAAATTGTGTTGTATATCTCTGCCAAACAGACTCCCCGGAAGTTGAGCTTTCAGAAGCAAGTTTAACTCTAAGGGAGGAAGCAGCAGAATGTGCCTCTCACATCTAGCCTGTAGGAATTCAGGTTGGCAAGTTCTATGGGGAAGCCCTTTGCTGCCTATGGTAGAAACGGCATGGGAGATTTCAGTTTCAAAATCTCTGTGAAAAAGCGTCAGAGAAGCTTCCCCGTTTAGAGTCCAGCATATCTCACTAAACCGAAGAAGTGGTAGTTAGAAGGGAGTTAGAGCTGCAAGCCGTTTGTTTTCGGAAATTAGACGCGAAATCAAACTACAAATGCCTCCCAACAGGCTTGGAAAAGTCTGTTCTATATCTCTGCCAAACACAATGCCAGGAAGTTGAGCTTTCAGAAGCTAGTTTAACTCTAAGGGAGGAAGCAGCAGAATGTGCCTCTCATATCGAGCCTGTAGGAATTCAGGTTGGCAAGTTCTATGGGAAAGCCCATTGGCGCCTACGTTGGAAACGGGTTTGGAAATTTCAGTTTCAAAATATCTGTGAAAAAGCGTCAGAGAAGCTTCCCCTTTTAGAATCCAGCATATCTCACTGAACCGAAGAGGTTGTAGGTAGAAGGGAGTTAGAACTCCAAGAACTTTGGTTTCGGAAATTAGACGCAAAATCAAACTGCAAATCCCTACCAACAGTCTTGGAAAAGTGTGTTGTATATCTCTGCCAAACAGACTCCCCGGAAGTTGAGATTTCAGAAGCAAGTTTAACTCTAAGGGAGGAAGCAGCAGAATGTGCCTCTCACATCTAGCCTGTAGGAATTCAGGTTGGCAAGTTCTATGGGGAAGCCCTTTGCTGCCTATGGTAGAAACGGCATGGGAGATTTCAGTTTCAAAATCTCTGTGAAAAAGCGTCAGAGAAGCTTCCCCGTTTAGAGTCCAGCATATCTCACTGAACCGAAGAAGTGGTAGTTAGAAGGGAGTTAGAGCTGCAAGCCGTTTGTTTTCGGAAATTAGACGCGAAATCAAACTACAAATGCCTCCCAACAGGCTTGGAAAAGTCTGTTCTATATCTCTGCCAAACACAATGCCAGGAAGTTGAGCTTTCAGAAGCTAGTTTAACTCTAAGGGAGGAAGCAGCAGAATGTGCCTCTCACATCTAGCCTGTAGGAATTCAGGTTGGCAAGTTCTATGGGGAAGCCCTTTGGCGCCTACATTGGAAACGGGTTTGGAAATTTCAGTTTCAAAATCTCTGTGAAAAAGCATCAGAGAAGCTTCTCTGTTTAGAATCCAGCATATCTCACTGAACCGAAGAAGTGGTAGTTAGAAGGGAGTTCGAGCTGCAAGGAGTTTGGTTTGGGAAATTAGACGCGAAATCAAATTGCAAATGCCTTCCAACAGGCTTGGAAAAGTGTGCTCTATATCTATACCAAACAAACTGCCCGGAGGATGAGCTTTCAGAAGCTAGTTTAACTCTAAGGGAGGAAGCAGCAGAATGTGCCTCTCACATCGAGCCTGTAGGAATTCAGGTTGGCAAGTTCTATGGGGAAGCCCATTGGCGCCTACGTTGGAAACGGGTTTGGAAATTTCAGTTTCAAAATCTCTGTGAAAAAGCATCAGAGAAGCTTCCCCGTTTAGAATCCAGGATATCTCACTGAACCGAAGAAGTGGTAGTTAGAAGGGAGTTAGAGCTGCAAGCAGTTTGGTTTGGGAAATTAGACGCGAAATCAAACTTCAAATGCCTTCCAACAGGCTTGGAAAAGTGTGTTCTATATCTCTGCCAAACAGACTCCCCGGAGGTTGAGCTTTCAGAAGCTAGTTTAACTCTAAGGGAGGAAGCAGCAGAATGTGCCTCTCACATCTAGCCTGTAGGAAGTCAGGTTGGCAAGTTCTATGGGGAAGCCCATTGGCGCCTACGTTGGAAACGGGTTTGGAAATTTCAGTTTCAAAATATCTGTGAAAAAGCGTCAGAGAAGCTTCCCCTTTTAGAATCCAGCATATCTCACTGAACCGAAGAGGTTGTAGGTAGAAGGGAGTTAGAGCTCCAAGCACTTTGGTTTCGGAAATTAGACGCGAAATCAAACTGCAAATGCCTACCAACAGGCTTGGAAAAGTGTGTTGTATATCTCTGCCAAACAGACGCCCCGGAAGTTGAGCTTTCAGAAGCAAGTTTAACTCTAAGGGAGGAAGCAGCAGAATGTGCCTCTCACATCTAGCCTGTAGGAATTCAGGTTGGCAAGTTCTATGGGGAAGCCCTTTGCTGCCTACGGTAGAAACGGCATGGGAGATTTCAGTTTCAAAATCTCTGTGAAAAAGCGTCAGAGAAGCTTCCCCGTTTAGAGTCCAGCATATCTCACTGAACCGAAGAAGTGATAGTTAGAAGGGAGTTAGAGCTGCAAGCCGTTTGTTTTCGGAAATTAGACGCAAAATTACATTGCAAATGCCATCCAACAGGCTTGGAAAAGTGTGTTCTATATCTCTGCCAAACAGACGCCTCGGAGGTTGAGCTTTAGAAGCAAGTTTAACTCTAAGGGAGGAATCAGCAGAATGTGCCTCTCACATCTATCCGGTAGGAATTCAGGTTGGCAAGTTCTATGTGGAAGCCCATTGGCGCCTATGTTGGAAACGGGTTTGGAAATTTCAGTTTCAAAATCTCTGTGAAAAAGCGTCAGAGAAGATTCCCCGTTTAGAATCCAGCATATCTCACTGAACCGAAGAAGTGGTAATTAGAAGGGAGTTAGAGCTGCAAGCAGTTTGGTTTGGGAAATTAGACGCGAAATCAAACTGCAAATGCCTTCCAACAGGCTTGGAAAAGTGTGTTCTATATCTCTGCCAAATAGACTCCCAGGAGGTTGAGCTTTCAGAAGCTAGTTTAGCTCTAAAGGAGGAAGCAGCAGAATGTGCCTCTCACATCTAGCCTGTAGGAATTCAGGTTGGCAAGTTCTATGGGGAAGTCCATTGCTGCCTATGGTGGAACCGGCATGGGAGATTTCAGTTTCAAGATCTCTGTGAAAAAGCGTCAGAGAAGCTTCCCCGTTTAGAATCCAGCATATCTCACTGAACCGAAGAAGTGGTAGTTAGAAGGGAGTTAGAGCTGCAAGCCGTTTGTTTTCTGAAATTAGACGCGAAATTACATTGCAAATGCCTTCCAACAGGCTTGGAAAAGTGTGTTCTATATCTCTGCCAAACAGACGCCTCGGAGGTTGAGCTTTAGAAGCAAGTTTAACTCTAAGGGAGGAATCAGCAGAATGTGCCTCTCACATCTATCCGGTAGGAATTCAGGTTGGCAAGTTCTATGGGGAAGCCCATTGGCACCTATGTTGGAAACGGGTTTGGAAATTTCAGTTTCAAAATCTCTGTGAAAAAGCGTCAGAGAAGCTTCCCCATGTAGAATCCAGCATATCTCACTGAACCGAAAAAGTGCTAGTTAGAAGGGAGTTAGAGCTGCAAGCAGTTTGGTTTGGGAAATTAGACGCGAAATCAAACTGCAAATGCCTTCCAACAGGCTTGGAAAAGTGTGTTGTATATCTCTGCCAAACAGACTCCCCGGAAGTTGAGCTTTCAGAAGCAAGTTTAACTCTAAGGGAGGAAGCAGCAGAATGTGCCTCTCACATCTAGCCTGTAGGAATTCAGGTTGGCAAGTTCTATGGGGAAGCCCTTTGCTGCCTATGGTAGAAACGGCATGGGAGATTTCAGTTTCAAAATCTCTGTGAAAAAGCGTCAGCGAAGCTTCCCTGTTTAGAGTCCAGCATATCTCACTGAACCGAAGAAGTGGTAGTTAGAAGGGAGTTAGAGCTGCAAGCAGTTTGGTTTGGGAAATTAGACGCGAAATCAAACTGCAAATGCCTTCCAACAGGCTTGGAAAAGTGTGTTCTATATCTCTGCCAAACAGACACCCCGGAGGTTGAGCTTTCAGAAGCCAGTTTAACTCTAAGGGAGGAAGCAGCAGAATGTGCCTCTCACATCTAGCCTGAAGGAATTCAGGATGGCAAGTTCTATGGGGAAGCCCATTGGAGCGTACGTTGGAAATGGGTTTGGAAATTTCAGTTTCAAAATCTCTGTGAAAAAGCGTCAGAGAAGCTTCCCCATTTAGAATCCAGCATATCTCACGGAACGGAAGAAGTGGTCTTTAGAAGGGAGTTCGACCTGCAAGCAGTATGGTTTGGGAAATTAGGCGCGATATCACATTGCAAATGCCTTCCAAAAGGCTTGGAAAAGTGTGTTCTATATCTCTGCCAAACAGACTCCCCGGAGGTTGAGCTTTCAGCAGCAAGTTTAACTCTAAGGGAGGAAGCAGCAGAATGTGCTTCTCACATCTAGCCTGTAGGAATTCAGGGTGGCAAGTTCTATGGGGAAGCCCATTGGCGCCTACGTTGGAAACGGGTTTGGAAATTTCAGTTTCAAAATCTCTGTGAAAAAGCATCAGAGAAGCTTCTGCGTTTAGAATCCAGCATATCTCTCTGAACCTAAGAAGTGGTAGTTAGAATGGAGTTAGAGCTGCAAGCAGTTTGGTTTGGGAAATTAGATGCGAAATCACAATGCAAATGCCTTAAAACAGGCTTGGAAAAGTGTGTTCTATATCTCTGCCAAACACACTGCCCGGAGGTTGAGCTTTCAGAAGCTAGTTTAACTCCAAGGGAGGAAGCAGCAGAATGTGCATCTCACATATAGTCTGTAGGAATTCAGGTTGGCAAGTTCTATGGGGAAGCCCATTGCTGTCTATGGTGGAAACGGCATGGGAGATTTCAGTTTCAAAATCTCTGTGATAAAGCGTCAGAGAAGCTTCCCCGTTTAGAATTCAGCATATCTCACTGAACCGAAGAAGTGGTAGTTAGAAGGGAGTTCGAGCTGCAAGCAATTTGGTTTGGGAAATTAGACGCGAAATCAAACTGCAAATGCCTTCCAATAGGCTTGGAAAAGTTTGTTCTATATCTCTGCCAAACAGACTCCGAGGAGGTTGAGCTTTCAGAAGCTAGTTTAACTCTAAGGGAGGAAGCAGCAGAATGTGCCTCTCACATCTAGCCTGTGGGAATTCAGGTTGGCAAGTTCTATGGGGAATCCCATTGGCGCCTACGTTGGAAACGGGTTTGGAAATTTCAGTTTCAAAATCTCTGTGAAAAAGCGTAAGAGAAGCTTCCCCGTTTAGAATACAGCATATCTCACTGAACCGAAGAAGTGGTTGTTAGAAGAGAGTTCGAGCTGCAAGCAGTTTGGTGTGGGAAATTAGACGCGAAATCACATTGCAAATGCCTTCCAACAGGCTTGGAAAAGTGTGTTCTATATCTCTGCCAAACAGACTCCCCGGAGGTTGAGGTTTCAGAAGCTAGTTTAACTCTAAGGGAGGAAGCAGCAGAATGTGCCTCTCACATCTAGCCTGTAGGAATTCAGGTTGGCAAGTTCTATGGGGAAGCCAATTGGCGCCTACGTTGGAAACGGCATGGGAGATTTCAGTTTCAAAATCTGTGTGAAAAAGCGTCAGAGAAGCTTCCCCGTTTAGAATCCAGCATATCTCACGGAACCGAAGAAGTGGTAGTTAGAAGGGAGTTAGAGCTGCAAGCAGTTTGGTTTTGGAAATTAGACGCGAAATCAAACTGCAAATGCCTTCCAACAGGCTTGGAAATGTGTGCTCTATATCTATGCCAAACAAACTGCCCGGAGGATGAGCTTTCAGAAGCTAGTTTAACTCTAAGGGAGGAAGCAGCAGAATGTGCCTCTCACATCGAGCCTGTAGGAATTCAGGTTGGCAAGTTCTATGGGGAAGCCCATTGGCGCCTACGTTGGAAACGGGTTTGGAAATTTCAGTTTCAAAATCTCTGTGAAAAAGCATCAGAGAAGCTTCCCCGTTTAGAATCCAGGATATCTCACTGAACCGAAGAAGTGGTAGTTAGAAGGGAGTTAGAGCTGCAAGCAGTTTGGTTTGGGAAATTAGACGCGAAATCAAACTTCAAATGCCTTCCAACAGGCTTGGAAAAGTGTGTTCTATATCTCTGCCAAACAGACTCCCAGGAGGTTGAGCTTTCAGAAGCTACTTTAGCTCTAAAGGAGGAAGCAGCAGAATGTGCCTCTCACATCTAGCCTGTAGGATTCAGGTTGGCAAGTTCTATGGGGAAGCCCATTGCTGCCTATGGTGGAAACGGCATGGGAGATTTCAGATTCAAAATCTCTGTGAAAAAGCGTCAGAGAAGCTTCTGCATTTCGAATCCAGCATATCTCACTGAACCGAAGAAGTGGTATTTAGAAGGGAGTTAGAGCTGCAAGCCGTTTGTTTTCGGAAATTAGACGCGAAATCACTTTGCAAATGCCTTCCAACAGGCTTGGAAAAGTGTGTTCTATATCTCTGTCAAACAGACTCCCCGGAGGTTGAGCTTTCAGAAGCTAGTTTAACTCTAAGGGAGGAAGCAGCAGAATGTGCCTCTCACATCTAGCCTGAAGGAATTCAGGTTGGCAAGTTCTATGGGGAAGCCCATTGGAGCGTACTTTGGAAATGGGTTTGGAAATTTCAGTTTCAAAATCTCTGTGAAAAGGTGTCAGAGAAGCTTCCCCGTTTAGAATCCAGCATATCTCACGGAACCGAAGAAGTGGTAGTTAGAAGGGAGTTCGACCTGCAAGCAGTATGGTTTGGGAAATTAGGCGCGATATCAGATTGCAAATGCCTTCCAAAAGGCTTGGAAAAGTGTGTTCTATGTCTCTTCCAAACAGACTCCCCGGAGGTTGAGCTTTCAGCAGCAAGTTTAACTCTAAGGGAGGAAGCAGCAGAATGTGCCTCTCTCATCTAGCCTGTAGGAATTCAGGTTGGGAAGTTCTATGGGGAAGCCCATTGGCGCCTACGTTGGAAACGGGTTTGAAAATTTCAGTTTCAAAATCTCTGTGAAAAAGCATCAGAGAAGCTTCTGCGTTTAGAATCCAGCATATCTCACTGAACCTAAGAAGTGGTAGTTAGAATGGAGTTAGAGCTGCAAGCAGTTTGGTTTGGGAAATTAGACGCGAAATCACACTGCAAATGCCTTCCAACAGGCTTGGAAAAGTGTGTTCTATATCTCTGCCAAACAGACTCCCCGGAGGTTGAGCTTACAGAAGCAAGTTTAACTCTAAGGGAGGAAGCAGCAGAATGTGCCTCTCACATCTAGCCTGTAGGAATTCAGGTTGGCAAGTTCTATGGTGAAGCCCATTGCTGCCTATGGTGGAAACGGCATGGGAGATTTCAGTTTCAAAATCTCTGTGAAAAAGCGTCAGAGAAGCTTCCCCGTTTAGAATCCAGCATATCTCACTGAACCGAAGAAGTTGTAGTTAGAAGGGAGTTAGAGCAGCAAGCAGTTTGGTTTGGGAAATTAGATTCGAAATCACAATGCAAATGCATTAAAACAGGCTTGGAAAAGTGTGTTCTATATCTCTGCCAAACACACTGCCCGGAGTTTGAGCTTTTAGAAGCTAGTTTAACTCTAAGGGAGGAAGTAGCAGAATGTGCATCTCACATATAGTCTGTAGGAATTCAGGTTGGCAAGTTCTATGGGGAAGCCCAGGAGCCTACGTTGGAAACGGGCTTGGAAATTTCAGTTTCAAAATCTCTGTGAAAAAGCGTCAGAGAAGCTTCTCCATTTAGAATCCAGCATATCTCACTGAACCGAAGAAGTGGTAGTTAGAAGGGAGTTAGAGCTGCAAGCCGTTTGTTTTCGGAAATTAGACTCGAAATCACATTGCAAATGCCTTCCAACAGGCTTGGAAAAGTGTGCTCTATATCTATGCCAAACAAACTGCCCGGAGGATGAGCTTTCAGAAGCTAGTTTAACTCTAAGGGAGGAAGCAGCAGAATGTGCCTCTCACATCGAGCCTGTAGGAATTCAGGTTGGCAAGTTCTATGGGGAAGCCCATTGGCGCCTACGTTGGAAACGGGTTTGGAAATTTCAGTTTCAAAATATCTGTGAAGAAGCGTCAGAGAAGCTTCCCCTTTTAGAATCCAGCATATCTCACTGAACCGAAGAGGTTGTAGGTAGAAGGGAGTTAGAACTCCAAGCACTTTGGTTTCGGAAATTAGACGCAAAATCAAACTGCAAATCCCTACCAACAGGCTTGGAAAAGTGTGTTGTATATCTCTGCCAAACAGACTCCCCGGAAGTTGAGCTTTCAGAAGCAAGTTTAACTCTAAGGGAGGAAGCAGCAGAATGTGCCTCTCACATCTAGCCTGTAGGAATTCAGGTTGGCAAGTTCTATGGGGAAGCCCTTTGCTGCCTATGGTAGAAACGGCATGGGAGATTTCAGTTTCAAAATCTCTGTGAAAAAGCGTCAGAGAAGCTTCCCCGTTTAGAGTCCAGCATATCTCACTGAACCGAAGAAGTGGTAGTTAGAAGGGAGTTAGAGCTGCAAGCCGTTTGTTTTCGGAAATTAGACGCGAAATCAAACTACAAATGCCTCCCAACAGGCTTGGAAAAGTCTGTTCTATATCTCTGCCAAACACAATGCCAGGAAGTTGAGCTTTCAGAAGCTAGTTTAACTCTAAGGGAGGAAGCAGCAGAATGTGCCTCTCACATCTAGCCTGTAGGAATTCAGGTTGGCAAGTTCTATGGGGAAGCCCTTTGGCGCCTACATTGGAAACGGGTTTGGAAATTTCAGTTTCAAAATCTCTGTGAAAAAGCATCAGAGAAGCTTCTCTGTTTAGAATCCAGCATATCTCACTGAACCGAAGAAGTGGTAGTTAGAAGGGAGTTCGAGCTGCAAGGAGTTTGGTTTGGGAAATTAGACGCGAAATCACATTGCAAATGCCTTCCAACAGGCTTGGAAAAGTGTGCTCTATATCTATGCCAAACAAACTGCCCGGAGGATGAGCTTTCAGAAGCTAGTTTAACTCTAAGGGAGGAAGCAGCAGAATGTGCCTCTCACATCGAGCCTGTAGGAATTCAGGTTGGCAAGTTCTATGGGGAAGCCCATTGGCGCCTACGTTGGAAACGGGTTTGGAAATTTCAGTTTCAAAATCTCTGTGAAAAAGCATCAGAGAAGCTTCCCCGTTTAGAATCCAGGATATCTCACTGAACCGAAGAAGTGGTAGTTAGAAGGGAATTAGAGCTGCAAGCAGTTTGGTTTGGGAAATTAGACGCGAAATCAAACTTCAAATGCCTTCCAACAGGCTTGGAAAAGTGTGTTCTATATCTCTGCCAAACAGACTCCCCGGAGGTTGAGCTTTCAGAAGCTAGTTTAACTCTAAGGGAGGAAGCAGCAGAATGTGCCTCTCACATCTAGCCTGTAGGAAGTCAGGTTGGCAAGTTCTATGGGGAAGCCCATTGGCGCCTACGTTGGAAACGGGTTTGGAAATTTCAGTTTCAAAATATCTGTGAAAAAGCGTCAGAGAAGCTTCCCCTTTTAGAATCCAGCATATCTCACTGAACCGAAGAGGTTGTAGGTAGAAGGGAGTTAGAGCTCCAAGCACTTTGGTTTCGGAAATTAGACGCGAAATCAAACTGCAAATGCCTACCAACAGGCTTGGAAAAGTGTGTTGTATATCTCTGCCAAACAGACGCCCCGGAAGTTGAGCTTTCAGAAGCAAGTTTAACTCTAAGGGAGGAAGCAGCAGAATGTGCCTCTCACATCTAGCCTGTAGGAATTCAGGTTGGCAAGTTCTATGGGGAAGCCCTTTGCTGCCTACGGTAGAAACGGCATGGGAGATTTCAGTTTCAAAATCTCTGTGAAAAAGCGTCAGAGAAGCTTCCCCGTTTAGAGTCCAGCATATCTCACTGAACCGAAGAAGTGATAGTTAGAAGGGAGTTAGAGCTGCAAGCCGTTTGTTTTCGGAAATTAGACGCGAAATTACATTGCAAATGCCATCCAACAGGCTTGGAAAAGTGTGTTCTATATCTCTGCCAAACAGACGCCTCGGAGGTTGAGCTTTAGAAGCAAGTTTAACTCTAAGGGAGGAATCAGCAGAATGTGCCTCTCACATCTATCCGGTAGGAATTCAGGTTGGCAAGTTCTATGTGGAAGCCCATTGGCGCCTATGTTGGAAACGGGTTTGGATATTTCAGTTTCAAAATCTCTGTGAAAAAGCGTCAGAGAAGATTCCCCGTTTAGAATCCAGCATATCTCACTGAACCGAAGAAGTGGTAATTAGAAGGGAGTTAGAGCTGCAAGCAGTTTGGTTTGGGAAATTAGACGCGAAATCAAACTGCAAATGCCTTCCAACAGGCTTGGAAAAGTGTGTTCTATATCTCTGCCAAATAGACTCCCAGGAGGTTGAGCTTTCAGAAGCTAATTTAGCTCTAAAGGAGGAAGCAGCAGAATGTGCCTCTCACATCTAGCCTGTAGGAATTCAGGTTGGCAAGTTCTATGGGGAAGCCCATTGCTGTCTATGGTGGAAACGGCATGGGAGATTTCAGTTTCAAAATCTCTGTGATAAAGCGTCAGAGAAGCTTCCCCGTTTAGAATTCAGCATATCTCACTGAACCGAAGAAGTGGTAGTTAGAAGGGAGTTCGAGCTGCAAGCAATTTGGTTTGGGAAATTAGACGCGAAATCAAACTGCAAATGCCTTCCAATAGGCTTGGAAAAGTGTGTTCTATATCTCTGCCAAACAGACTCCGAGGAGGTTGAGCTTTCAGAAGCTAGTTTAACTCTAAGGGAGGAAGCAGCAGAATGTGCCTCTCACATCTAGCCTGTGGGAATTCAGGTTGGCAAGTTCTATGGGGAATCCCATTGGCGCCTACGTTGGAAACGGGTTTGGAAATTTCAGTTTCAAAATCTCTGTGAAAAAGCGTAAGAGAAGCTTCCCCGTTTAGAATACAGCATATCTCACTGAACCGAAGAAGTGGTTGTTAGAAGAGAGTTCGAGCTGCAAGCAGTTTGGTGTGGGAAATTAGACGCGAAATCACATTGCAAATGCCTTCCAACAGGCTTGGAAAAGTGTGTTCTATATCTCTGCCAAACAGACTCCCCGGAGGTTGAGGTTTCAGAAGCTAGTTTAACTCTAAGGGAGGAAGCAGCAGAATGTGCCTCTCACATCTAGCCTGTAGGAATTCAGGTTGGCAAGTTCTATGGGGAAGCCAATTGGCGCCTACGTTGGAAACGGCATGGGAGATTTCAGTTTCAAAATCTGTGTGAAAAAGCGTCAGAGAAGCTTCCCCGTTTAGAATCCAGGATATCTCACTGAACCGAAGAAGTGGTAGTTAGAAGGGAGTTAGAGCTGCAAGCAGTTTTGTTTGGGAAATTAGACGCGAAATCAAACTTCAAATGCCTTCCAACAGGCTTGGAAAAGTGTGTTCTATATCTCTGCCAAACAGACTCCCAGGAGGTTGAGCTTTCAGAAGCTACTTTAGCTCTAAAGGAGGAAGCAGCAGAATGTGCCTCTCACATCTAGCCTGTAGGATTCAGGTTGGCAAGTTCTATGGGGAAGCCCATTGCTGCCTATGGTGGAAACGGCATGGGAGATTTCAGATTCAAAATCTCTGTGAAAAAGCGTCAGAGAAGCTTCTGCATTTCGAATCCAGCATATCTCACTGAACCGAAGAAGTGGTATTTAGAAGGGAGTTAGAGCTGCAAGCCGTTTGTTTTCGGAAATTAGACGCGAAATCACTTTGCAAATGCCTTCCAACAGGCTTGGAAAAGTGTGTTCTATATCTCTGTCAAACAGACTCCCCGGAGGTTGAGCTTTCAGAAGCTAGTTTAACTCTAAGGGAGGAAGCAGCAGAATGTGCCTCTCACATCTAGCCTGAAGGAATTCAGGTTGGCAAGTTCTATGGGGAAGCCCATTGGAGCGTACTTTGGAAATGGGTTTGGAAATTTCAGTTTCAAAATCTCTGTGAAAAGGCGTCAGAGAAGCTTCCCCGTTTAGAATCCAGCATATCTCACGGAACCGAAGAAGTGGTAGTTAGAAGGGAGTTCGACCTGCAAGCAGTATGGTTTGGGAAATTAGGCGCGATATCAGATTGCAAATGCCTTCCAAAAGGCTTGGAAAAGTGTGTTCTATGTCTCTGCCAAACAGACTCCCCGGAGGTTGAGCTTTCAGCAGCAAGTTTAACTCTAAGGGAGGAAGCAGCAGAATGTGCCTCTCTCATCTAGCCTGTAGGAATTCAGGTTGGGAAGTTCTATGGGGAAGCCCATTGGCGCCTACGTTGGAAACGGGTTTGGAAATTTCAGTTTCAAAATCTCTGTGAAAAAGCATCAGAGAAGCTTCTGCGTTTAGAATCCAGCATATCTCACTGAACCTAAGAAGTGGTAGTTAGAATGGAGTTAGAGCTGCAAGCAGTTTGGTTTGGGAAATTAGACGCGAAATCACACTGCAAATGCCTTCCAACAGGCTTGGAAAAGTGTGTTCTATATCTCTGCCAAACAGACTCCCCGGAGGTTGAGCTTACAGAAGCAAGTTTAACTCTAAGGGAGGAAGCAGCAGAATGTGCCTCTCACATCTAGCCTGTAGGAATTCAGGTTGGCAAGTTCTATGGTGAAGCCCATTGCTTCCTATGGTGGAAACGGCATGGGAGATTTCAGTTTCAAAATCTCTGTGAAAAAGCGTCAGAGAAGCTTCCCCGTTTAGAATCCAGCATATCTCACTGAACCGAAGAAGTTGTACTTAGAAGGGAGTTAGAGCAGCAAGCAGTTTGGTTTGGGAAATTAGATTCGAAATCACAATGCAAATGCATTAAAACAGGCTTGGAAAAGTGTGTTCTATATCTCTGCCAAACACACTGCCCGGAGTTTGAGCTTTCAGAAGCTAGGTTAACTCTAAGGGAGGAAGTAGCAGAATGTGCATCTCACATATAGTCTGTAGGAATTCAGGTTGGCAAGTTCTATGGGGAAGCCCAGGAGCCTACGTTGGAAACGGGCTTGGAAATTTCAGTTTCAAAATCTCTGTGAAAAAGCGTCAGAGAAGCTTCTCCATTTAGAATCCAGCATATCTCACTGAACCGAAGAAGTGGTAGTTAGAAGGGAGTTAGAGCTGCAAGCAGTTTGGTTTGGGAAATTAGACGCGAAATCACATTGCAAATGCCTTCCAACAGGCTTGGAAAAGTGTGCTCTATATCTATGCCAAACAAACTGCCCGGAGGATGAGCTTTCAGAAGCTAGTTTAACTCTAAGGGAGGAAGCAGCAGAATGTGCCTCTCACATCGAGCCTGTAGGAATTCAGGTTGGCAAGTTCTATGGGGAAGCCCATTGGCGCCTACGTTGGAAACGGGTTTGGAAATTTCAGTTTCAAAATATCTGTGAAAAAGCGTCAGAGAAGCTTCCCCTTTTAGAATCCAGCATATCTCACTGAACCGAAGAGGTTGTAGGTAGAAGGGAGTTAGAACTCCAAGCACTTTGCTTTCGGAAATTAGACGCAAAATCAAACTGCAAATCCCTACCAACAGGCTTGGAAAACTGTGTTGTATATCTCTGCCAAACAGACTCCCCGGAAGTTGAGCTTTCAGAAGCAAGTTTAACTCTAAGGGAGGAAGCAGCAGAATGTGCCTCTCACATCTAGCCTGTAGGAATTCAGGTTGGCAAGTTCTATGGGGAAGCCCTTTGCTGCCTATGGTAGAAACGGCATGGGAGATTTCAGTTTCAAAATCTCTGTGAAAAAGCGTCAGAGAAGCTTCCCCGTTTAGAGTCCAGCATATCTCACTGAACCGAAGAAGTGGTAGTTAGAAGGGAGTTAGAGCTGCAAGCCGTTTGTTTTCGGAAATTAGACACGAAATCAAACTACAAATGCCTCCCAACAGGCTTGGAAAAGTCTGTTCTATATCTCTGCCAAACACAATGCCAGGAAGTTGAGCTTTCAGAAGCTAGTTTAACTCTAAGGGAGGAAGCAGCAGAATGTGCCTCTCACATCTAGCCTGTAGGAATTCAGGTTGGCAAGTTCTATGGGGAAGCCCTTTGGCGCCTACATTGGAAACGGGTTTGGAAATTTCAGTTTCAAAATCTCTGTGAAAAAGCATCAGAGAAGCTTCTCTGTTTAGAATCCAGCATATCTCACTGAACCGAAGAAGTGGTAGTTAGAAGGGAGTTCGAGCTGCAAGGAGTTTGGTTTGGGAAATTAGACGCGAAATCACATTGCAAATGCCTTCCAACAGGCTTGGAAAAGTGTGCTCTATATCTATGCCAAACAAACTGCCCGGAGGATGAGCTTTCAGAAGCTAGTTTAACTCTAAGGGAGGAAGCAGCAGAATGTGCCTCTCACATCGAGCCTGTAGGAATTCAGGTTGGCAAGTTCTATGGGGAAGCCCATTGGCGCCTACGTTGGAAACGGGTTTGGAAATTTCAGTTTCAAAATCTCTGTGAAAAAGCATCAGAGAAGCTTCCCCGTTTAGAATCCAGGATATCTCACTGAACCGAAGAAGTGGTAGTTAGAAGGGAGTTAGAGCTGCAAGCAGTTTGGTTTGGGAAATTAGACGCGAAATCAAACTTCAAATGCCTTCCAACAGGCTTGGAAAAGTGTGTTCTATATCTCTGCCAAACAGACTCCCCGGAGGTTGAGCTTTCAGAAGCTAGTTTAACTCTAAGGGAGGAAGCAGCAGAATGTGCCTCTCACATCTAGCCTGTAGGAAGTCAGGTTGGCAAGTTCTATGGGGAAGCCCATTGGCGCCTACGTTGGAAACGGGTTTGGAAATTTCAGTTTCAAAATCTCTGTGAAAAAGCGTCAGAGAAGCTTCCCCGTTTAGAGTCCAGCATATCTCACTGAACCGAAGAAGTGATAGTTAGAAGGGAGTTAGAGCTGCAAGCCGTTTGTTTTCGGAAATTAGACGCAAAATTACATTGCAAATGCCATCCAACAGGCTTGGAAAAGTGTGTTCTATATCTCTGCCAAACAGACGCCTCGGAGGTTGAGCTTTAGAAGCAAGTTTAACTCTAAGGGAGGAAGCAGCAGAATGTGCCTCTCACATCTAGCCTGTAGGAATTCAGGTTGGCAAGTTCTATGGGGAAGCCCTTTGCTGCCTATTTTAGAAACGGCATGGGAGATTTCAGTTTCAAAATCTCTGTGAAAAAGCGTCAGCGAAGCTTCCCTGTTTAGAGTCCAGCATATCTCACTGAACCGAAGAAGTGGTAGTTAGAAGGGAGTTAGAGCTGCAAGCAGTTTGGTTTGGGAAATTAGACGCGAAATCAAACTGCAAATGCCTTCCAACAGGCTTGGAAAAGTGTGTTCTATATCTCTGCCAAACAGACACCCCGGAGGTTGAGCTTTCAGAAGCCAGTTTAACTCTAAGGGAGGAAGCAGCAGAATGTGCCTCTCACATCTAGCCTGAAGGAATTCAGGTTGGCAAGTTCTATGGGGAAGCCCATTGGAGCGTACGTTGGAAATGGGTTTGGAAATTTCAGTTTCAAAATCTCTGTGAAAAAGCATCAGAGAAGCTTCTGCGTTTAGAATCCAGCATATCTCTCTGAACCTAAGAAGTGGTAGTTAGAATGGAGTTAGACCTGCAAGCAGTTCGGTTTGGGAAATTAGATGCGAAATCACAATGCAAATGCCTTAAAACAGGCTTGGAAAAGTGTGTTCTATATCTCTGCCAAACACACTGCCCGGAGGTTGAGCTTTCAGAAGCTAGTTTAACTCCAAGGGAGGAAGCAGCAGAATGTGCATCTCACATATAGTCTGTAGGAATTCAGGTTGGCAAGTTCTATGGGGAAGCCCATTGCTGTCTATGGTGGAAACGGCATGGGAGATTTCAGTTTCAAAATCTCTGTGATAAAGCGTCAGAGAAGCTTCCCCGTTTAGAATTCAGCATATCTCACTGAACCGAAGAAGTGGTAGTTAGAAGGGAGTTCGAGCTGCAAGCAATTTGGTTTGGGAAATTAGACGCGAAATCAAACTGCAAATGCCTTCCAATAGGCTTGGAAAAGTTTGTTCTATATCTCTGCCAAACAGACTCCGAGGAGGTTGAGCTTTCAGAAGCTAGTTTAACTCTAAGGGAGGAAGCAGCAGAATGTGCCTCTCACATCTAGCCTGTGGGAATTCAGGTTGGCAAGTTCTATGGGGAATCCCATTGGCGCCTACGTTGGAAACGGGTTTTGAAATTTCAGTTTCAAAATCTCTGTGAAAAAGCGTAAGAGAAGCTTCCCCGTTTAGAATACAGCATATCTCACTGAACCGAAGAAGTGGTTGTTAGAAGAGAGTTCGAGCTGCAAGCAGTTTGGTGTGGGAAATTAGACGCGAAATCACATTGCAAATGCCTTCCAACAGGCTTGGAAAAGTGTGTTCTATATCTCTGCCAAACAGACTCCCCGGAGGTTGAGGTTTCAGAAGCTAGTTTAACTCTAAGGGAGGAAGCAGCAGAATGTGCCTCTCACATCTAGCCTGTAGGAATTCAGGTTGGCAAGTTCTATGGGGAAGCCAATTGGCGCCTACGTTGGAAACGGCATGGGAGATTTCAGTTTCAAAATCTGTGTGAAAAAGCGTCAGAGAAGCTTCCCCGTTTAGAATCCAGCATATCTCACGGAACCGAAGAAGTGGTAGTTAGAAGGGAGTTAGAGCTGCAAGCAGTTTGGTTTTGGAAATTAGACGCGAAATCAAACTGCAAATGCCTTCCAACAGGATTGGAAAAGTGTGTTCTATATCTCTGCCAAACAGACTTCCCGGAGGTTGAGCTTACAGAAGCAAGTTTAACTCTAAGGGAGGAAGCAGCAGAATGTGCCTCTCACATCTAGCCTGTAGGAATTCAGGTTGGCAAGTTCTATGGGGAAGCCCATTGCTGCCAATGGTGGAAACGGCATGGGAGATTTCAGTTTCAAAATCTCTGTGAAAAAGCGTCAGAGAAGCTTCTCCGTTTAGAATCCAGCATATCTCCCTGAACGGAAGAAGTGGTAGTTAGAAGGGAGTTAGAGCTGCAAGCAGTTTGGTTTGGGAAATTACACGCGAAATCAATCTGCAAATGCCTTAAAACAGGCTTGGAAAAGTGTGTTCTATATCTCTGCCAAACAGACTCACCGGAGGTTGAGCTTTCAGAAGCTAGTTTAACTCTAAGGGAGGAAGCAGCAGAATGTGCCTCTCACATCTAGCCTGTGGGAATTCAGGTTGGCAAGTTCTATGGGGAATCCCATTGGCGCCTACGTTGGAAACGGGTTTGGAAATTTCAGCTTCAAAATCTCTGTGAAAAAGCGTAAGAGAAGCTTCCCCTTTAGAATCGAGCATATCTCACTGAACCGAAGAAGTGCTAGTTAGAAGGGAGTTAGAGTTGCAAGCAGTTTGGTTTGGGAAATTAGACGCGAAATCAAACTGTAAATGCCTTCCAACAGGCTTGGAAAAGTGTGTTCTATATCTCTGCCAAACAGACTCCCAGGAGGTTGAGCTTTCAGAAGTTAGTTTAGCTCTAAAGGAGGAAGCAGCAGAATGTGCCTCTCCCATCTAGCCTGTAGGAATTCAGGTTGGCAAGTTCTATGGGGAAGCCCATTGCTGCCCATGGTGGAAACGGCATGGGAGATTTCAGATTCAAAATCTCTGTGAAAAAGCGTCAAAGAAGGTTCTGCGTTTAGAATCCAGCATATCTCACTGAACCGTAGAAGTGGTATTTAGAAGGGAGTTAGAGCTGGAAGCCGTTTGTTTTCGGAAATTAGACGCGAAATCACTTTGCAAATGCCTTCCAACAGGCTTGGAAAAGTGTGTTCTATATCTCTGCCAAACAGACTCCCCGCAGGTTGAGCTTTCAGAAGCTAGTTTAACTCTAAGGGAGGAAGCAGCAGAATGTGCCTCTCACATCTAGCCTGTAGGAATTCAAGTTGGCAAGTTCTATGGGGAAGCCCATTGGCGCCTACGTTGGAAACGGGTTTGGAAATTTCAGTTTCAAAATCTCTGTGAAAAAGCATCAGAGAAGCTTCTGCATTTAGAATCCAGCATATCTCACTGAACCTAAGAAGTGGTAGTTAGAATGGAGTTAGAGCTGCAAGCAGTTTGGTTTGGGAAATTAGAGGCGAAATCACACTGCAAATGCCTTCCAACAGGCTTGGAAAAGTGTGTTCTATATCTGTGCCAAACAGACTCCCCGGAGGTTGAGCTTACAGAAGCAAGTTTAACTCTAAGGGAGGAAGTAGCAGAATGTGCCTCTCACATCTAGCCTGTAGGAATTCAGGTTGGCAAGTTCTATGGGGAAGCCCATTGCTGCCTGTGGTGGAAACGGCATGGGAGATTTCAGTTTCAAAATCTCTGTGAAAAAGCGTCAGAGAAGCTTCTGCATTTAGAATCCAGCATATCTCACTGAACCGAAGAAGTGGTATTTAGAAGGGAGTTAGAGCTGCAAGCCGTTTGTTTTCGGAAATTAGACGCGAAATCACTTTGCAAATGCCTTCCAACAGGCTTGGAAAAGTGTGTTCTATATCTCTGCCAAACAGACTCCCCGCAGGTTGAGCTTTCAGAAGCTAGTTTAACTCTAAGGGAGGAAGCAGCAGAATGTGCCTCTCACATCTAGCCTGAAGGAATTCAGGTAGGCAAGTTCTATGGGGAAGCCCATTGGAGCGTACGTTGGAAATGGGTTTGGAAATTTCAGTTTCAAAATCTCTGTGAAAAAGCGTCAGAGAAGCTTCCCCGTTTAGAATCCAGCATATCTCATGGAACCGAAGAAGTGGTAGTTAGAAGGGAGTTCGACCTGCAAGCAGTATGGTTTGGGAAATTAGGCGCGATATCACATTGCAAATGCCTTCCAAAAGGCTTGGAAAAGTGTGTTATATATCTCTGCCAAACAGACTCCCCGGAGGTTGAGCTTTCAGCAGCAAGTTTAACTCTAAAGGAAGAAGCAGCAGAATGTTCCTCTCACATCTAGCCTGTAGGAATTCAGGTTGGCAAGTTCTATGGGGAAGCCCATTGGCGCCTACGTTGGAAACGGCATGGGAGATTTCAGTTTCAAAATCTGTGTGAAAAAGCGTCAGAGAAGCTTCCCCGTTTAGAATCCAGCATATCTCCCTGAACGGAAGAAGTGGTAGTTAGAAGGGAGTTCGAGCTGCAAGCAGTTTGGTTTGGGAAATTAGACGCGAAATCAAACTGCAAATGCCTTCCAACAGGCTTGGAAAAGTGTGTTCTATATCTCTGCCAAACAGACTCCCAGGAGGTTGAGCTTTCAGAAGCTAGTTTAACTCTAAGGGAGGAAGCAGCAGAATGTGCCTCTCACATCTAGCCTGTGGGAATTCAGGTTGGCAAGTTCTATGGGGAATCCCATTGGCGCCTACGTTGGAAACGGGTTTGGAAATTTCAGCTTCAAAATCTCTGTGAAAAAGCGTAAGAGAAGCTTCCCCTTTAGAATCGAGCATATCTCACTGAACCGAAGAAGTTGTAGTTAGAAGGGAGTTAGAGCTGCAAGCCGTTTGTTTTCGGAAATTAGACTCGAAATCACATTGCAAATGCCTTCCAACAGGCTTGGAAAAGTGTGTTCTATATCTCTGCCAAACAGACGCCTCGGAGGTTGAGCTTTAGAAGCATGTTTAACTCTAAGGGAGGAATCAGCAGAATGTGCCTCTCACATCTATCCGGTAGGAATTCAGGTTGGCAAGTTCTATGTGGAAGCCCATTGGCGCCTATGTTGGAAACGGGTTTGGAAATTTCAGTTTCAAAATCTCTGTGAAAAAGCGTCAGAGAAGCTTCCCCGTTTAGAATCCAGCATATCTCACTGAACCGAAGAAGTGGTAGTTAGAAGGGAGTTAGAGCTGCAAGCAGTTTGGTTTGGGAAATTAGACGCGAAATCAAACTGCAAATGCCTTCCAACAGGCATGGAAGAGTGTGTTTTATATCTCTGCCAAACAGACTCCCCGGAGGTTGAGCTTACAGAAGCAAGTTTAACTCTAAGGGAGGAAGCAGCAGAATGTGCCTCTCACATCTAGCCTGTAGGAATTCAGGTTGGCAAGTTCTATGGGGAAGCCCTTTGCTGCCTATGGTGGAAACGGCATGGGAGATTTCAGTTTCAAAATCTCTGTGAAAAAGCGTCAGAGAAGCTTCCCCGTTTAGAATCCAGCATATCTCCCTGAACTGAAGAAGTGGTAGTTAGAAGGGAGTTAGAGCAGCAAGCCGTTTGTTTTCGGAAATTAGACGCGAAATTACATTGCAAATGCCTTCCAACAGGCTTCGAAAAGTGTGTTCTATATCTCTGCCAAACAGACGCCTCGGAGGTTGAGCTTTAGAAGCAAGTTTAACTCTAAGGGAGGAATCAGCAGAATGTGCCTCTCACATCTATCCGGTAGGAATTCAGGTTGGCAAGTTCTATGGGGAAGCCCATTGGCGCCTATGTTGGAAACGGGTTTGGAAATTTCAGTTTCAAAATCTCTGTGAAAAAGCGTCAGAGAAGCTTCCCCGTGTAGAATCCAGCATATCTCACTGAACCGAAGAAGTGGTAGTTAGAAGGGAGTTAGAGTTGCAAGCAGTTTGTTTTGGAAAATTAGACGCGAAATCAAACTGCAAATGCCTTCCAACAGGCTTGGAAAAGTGTGTTCTATATCTCTGCCAAACAGACTCCCAGGAGGTTGAGCTTTCAGAAGTTAGTTTAGCTCTAAAGGAGGAAGCAGCAGAATGTGCCTCTCACATCTAGCCTGTAGGAATTCAGGTTGGCAAGTTCTATGGGGAAGCCCATTGCTGCCTATGGTGGAAACGACATGGGAGATTTCAGATTCAAAATCTCTGTGAAAAAGCGTCAGAGAAGGTTCTGCGTTTAGAATCCAGCATATCTCACTGAACCGTAGAAGTGGTATTTAGAAGGGAGTTAGAGCTGGAAGCCGTTTGTTTTCGGAAATTAGACGCGAAATCACTTTGCAAATGCCTTCCAACAGGCTTGGAAAAGTGTGTTCTATATCTCTGCCAAACAGACTCCCCGGAGGTTGAGCTTTCAGAAGCTAGTATAACTCTAAGGGAGGAAGCAGCAGAATGTGCCTCTCACATCTAGCCTGTAGGAATTCAAGTTGGCAAGTTCTATGGGGAAGCCCATTGGCGCCTACGTTGGAAACGGGTTTGGAAATTTCAGTTTCAAAATCTCTGTGAAAAAGCATCAGAGAAGCTTCTGCGTTTAGAATCCAGCATATCTCACTGAACCTAAGAAGTGGTAGTTAGAATGGAGTTAGAGCTGCAAGCAGTTTGGTTTGGGAAATTAGACACGAAATCACACTGCAAATGCCTTCCAACAGGCTTGGAAAAGTGTGTTCTATATCTCTGCCAAACAGACTCCCCGGAGGTTGAGCTTACAGAAGCAAGTTTAACTCTAAGGGAGGAAGTAGCAGAATGTGCCTCTCACATCTAGCCTGTAGGAATTCAGGTTGGCAAGTTCTATGGGGAAGCCCATTGCTGCCTATGGTGGAAACGGCATGGGAGATTTCAGTTTCAAAATCTCTGTGAAAAAGCGTCAGAGAAGCTTCCCCGTTTAGAATCCAGCATATCTCACTGAACCGAAGAAGTTGTAGTTAGAAGGGAGTTAGAGCAGCAAGCAGCTTGTTTTGGGAAATTAGATGCGAAATCAAACTGCAAATGCCTTCCAACAGGCTTGGAAAATGTGTTCTATATCTCTGCCAAACACAATGCCAGGAGGTTGAGCTTTCAGAAGGTAGTTTAACTCTACGGGAGGAAGCAGCAGAATGTGCCTCTCACATCTAGCCTGTGGGAATTCAGGTTGGCAAGTTCTATTGGGAATCCCATTGGCGCCTACGTTGGAAACGGGTTTGTAAATTTCAGTTTCAAAATCTCTGTGAAAAAGCGTAAGAGAAGCTTCCCCGTTTAGAATACAGCATATCTCACTGAACCGAAGAAGTGCTTGTTAGAAGGGAGTTCGAGCTGCAAGCAGTTTGGTGTGGGAAATTAGACGCGAAATCACATTGCAAATGCCTTCCAACAGGCTTGGAAAATTGTGTTCTATATCTCTGCCAAACAGACTCCCCGGAGGGTGAGGTTTCAGAAGCTAGTTTAACTCTAAGGGAGGAAGCAGCAGAATGTGCCTCTCACATCTAGCCTGTAGGAATTCAGGTTGGCAAGTTCTATGGGGAAGCCAATTGGCGCCTACGTTGGAAACGGCATGGGAGATTTCAGTTTCAAAATCTCTGTGATAAAGCGTCAGAGAAGCTTCCCCGTTTAGAATCCAGCATATCTCCCTGAACGGAAGAAGTGGTAGTTAGAAGGGAGTTAGAGCTGCAAGCAGTTTGGTTTGGGAAATTAGACGCGAAATCAAACTGCAAATGCCTTCCAACAGGCTTGGAAAAGTGTGTTCTATATCTCTGCCAAACAGACTCCCAGGAGGTTGAGCTTTCAGAAGCTAGTTTAACTCTAAGGGAGGAAGCAGCAGAATGTGCCTCTCACATCTAGCCTGTGGGAATTCAGGTTGGCAAGTTCTATGGGGAATCCCATTGGCGCCTACGTTGGAAACGGGTTTGGAAATTTCAGCTTCAAAATCTCTGTGAAAAAGCGTAAGAGAAGCTTCCCCTTTAGAATCGAGCATATCTCACTGAACCGAAGAAGTTGTAGTTAGAAGGGAGTTAGAGCTGCAAGCCGTTTGTTTTCGGAAATTAGACTCGAAATCACATTGCAAATGCCTTCCAACAGGCTTGGAAAAGTGTGTTCTATATCTCTGCCAAACAGACGCCTCGGAGGTTGAGCTTTAGAAGCATGTTTAACTCTAAGGGAGGAATCAGCAGAATGTGCCTCTCACATCTATCCGGTAGGAATTCAGGTTGGCAAGTTCTATGTGGAAGCCCATTGGCGCCTATGTTGGAAACGGGTTTGGAAATTTCAGTTTCAAAATCTCTGTGAAAAAGCGTCAGAGAAGCTTCCCCGTTTAGAATCCAGCATATCTCACTGAACCGAAGAAGTGGTAGTTAGAAGGGAGTTAGAGCTGCAAGCAGTTTGGTTTGGGAAATTAGACGCGAAATCAAACTGCAAATGCCTTCCAACAGGCTTGGAAAAGTGTGTTTTATATCTCTGCCAAACAGACTCCCCGGAGGTTGAGCTTACAGAAGCAAGTTTAACTCTAAGGGAGGAAGCAGCAGAATGTTCCTCTCACATCTATCCTGTAGGAATTCAGGTTGGCAAGTTCTATGGGGAAGCCCATTGCTGCCTATGGTGGAAACGGCATGGGAGATTTCAGTTTCAAAATCTCTGTGAAAAAGCGTCAGAGAAGCTTCCCCGTTTAGAATCCAGCATATCTCACTGAACTGAAGAAGTGGTAGTTAGAAGGGAGTTAGAGCAGCAAGCCGTTTGTTTTCGGAAATTAGACGCAAAATTACATTGCAAATGCCTTCCAACAGGCTTCGAAAAGTGTGTTCTATATCTCTGCCAAACAGACGCCTCGGAGGTTGAGCTTTAGAAGCAAGTTTAACTCTAAGGGAGGAATCAGCAGAATGTGCCTCTCACATCTATCCGGTAGGAATTCAGGTTGGCAAGTTCTATGGGGAAGCCCATTGGCGCCTATGTTGGAAACGGGTTTGGAAATTTCAGTTTCAAAATCTCTGTGAAAAAGCGTCAGAGAAGCTTCCCCGTGTAGAATCCAGCATATCTCACTGAACCGAAGAAGTGCTTGTTAGAAGGGAGTTAGAGTTGCAAGCAGTTTGTTTTGGGAAATTAGACGCGAAATCAAACTGCAAATGCCTTCCAACAGGCTTGGAAAAGTGTGTTCTATATCTCTGCCAAACAGACTCCCAGGAGGTTGAGCTTTCAGAAGTTAGTTTAGCTCTAAAGGAGGAAGCAGCAGAATGTGCCTCTCACATCTAGCCTGTAGGAATTCAGGTTGGCAAGTTCTATGGGGAAGCCCATTGCTGCCTATGGTGGAAACGGCATGGGAGATTTCAGATTCAAAATCTCTGTGAAAAAGCGTCAGAGAAGGTTCTGCGTTTAGAATCCAGCATATCTCACTGAACCGTAGAAGTGGTATTTAGAAGGGAGTTAGAGCTGGAAGCCGTTTGTTTTCGGAAATTAGACGCGAAATCACTTTGCAAATGCCTTCCAACAGGCTTGGAAAAGTGTGTTCTATATCTCTTCCAAACAGACTCCCCGGAGGTTGAGCTTTCAGAAGCTAGTATAACTCTAAGGGAGGAAGCAGCAGAATGTGCCTCTCACATCTAGCCTGTAGGAATTCAAGTTGGCAAGTTCTATGGGGAAGCCCATTGGCGCCTACGTTGGAAACGGGTTTGGAAATTTCAGCTTCAAAATCTCTGTGAAAAAGCGTAAGAGAAGCTTCCCCTTTAGAATCGAGCATATCTCACTGAACCGAAGAAGTTGTAGTTAGAAGGGAGTTAGAGCTGCAAGCCGTTTGTTTTCGGAAATTAGACTCGAAATCACATTGCAAATGCCTTCCAACAGGCTTGGAAAAGTGTGTTCTATATCTCTGCCAAACAGACGCCTCGGAGGTTGAGCTTTAGAAGCATGTTTAACTCTAAGGGAGGAATCAGCAGAATGTGCCTCTCACATCTATCCGGTAGGAATTCAGGTTGGCAAGTTCTATGTGGAAGCCCATTGGCGCCTATGTTGGAAACGGGTTTGGAAATTTCAGTTTCAAAATCTCTGTGAAAAAGCGTCAGAGAAGCTTCCCCGTTTAGAATCCAGCATATCTCACTGAACCGAAGAAGTGGTAGTTAGAAGGGAGTTAGAGCTGCAAGCAGTTTGGTTTGGGAAATTAGACGCGAAATCAAACTGCAAATGCCTTCCAACAGGCTTGGAAAAGTGTGTTTTATATCTCTGCCAAACAGACTCCCCGGAGGTTGAGCTTACAGAAGCAAGTTTAACTCTAAGGGAGGAAGCAGCAGAATGTGCCTCTCACATCTAGCTTGTAGGAATTCAGGTTGGCAAGTTCTATGGGGAAGCCCATTGCTGCCTATGGTGGAAACGGCATGGGAGATTTCAGTTTCAAAATCTCTGTGAAAAAGCGTCAGAGAAGCTGCCCCGTTTAGAATCCAGCATATCTCACTGAACTGAAGAAGTGGTAGTTAGAAGGGAGTTAGAGCAGCAAGCCGTTTGTTTTCGGAAATTAGACGCGAAATTACATTGCAAATGCCTTCCAACAGGCTTCGAAAAGTGTGTTCTATATCTCTGCCAAACAGACGCCTCGGAGGTTGAGCTTTAGAAGCAAGTTTAACTCTAAGGGAGGAATCAGCAGAATGTGCCTCTCACATCTATCCGGTAGGAATTCAGGTTGGCAAGTTCTATGGGGAAGCACATTGGCGCCTATGTTGGAAACGGGTTTGGAAATTTCAGTTTCAAAATCTCTGTGAAAAAGCGTCAGAGAAGCTTCCCCGTGTAGAATCCAGCATATCTCACTGAACCGAAGAAGTGCTAGTTAGAAGGGAGTTAGAGTTGCAAGCAGTTTGTTTTGGGAAATTAGACGCGAAATCAAACTGCAAATGCCTTCCAACAGGCTTGGAAAAGTGTGTTCTATATCTCTGCCAAACAGACTCCCAGGAGGTTGAGCTTTCAGAAGTTAGTTTAGCTCTAAAGGAGGAAGCAGCAGAATGTGCCTCTCACATCTAGCCTGTAGGAATTCAGGTTGGCAAGTTCTATGGGGAAGCCCATTGCTGCCTATGGTGGAAACGGCATGGGAGATTTCAGATTCAAAATCTCTGTGAAAAAGCGTCCTAGAAGGTTCTGCGTTTAGAATCCAGCATATCTCACTGAACCGAAGAAGTTGTAGTTAGAAGGGAGTTAGAGCAGCAAGCAGCTTGTTTTGGGAAATTAGACGCGAAATCAAACTGCAAATGCCTTCCAACAGGCTTGGAAAATGTGGTCTATATCTCTGCCAAACACAATGCCAGGAGGTTGAGCTTTCAGAAGGTAGTTTAACTCTACGGGAGGAAGCAGCAGAATGTGCCTCTCACATCTAGCCTGTAGGAATTCAGGTTGGCAAGTTCTATGGGGAAACCCATTGGCGCCTACATTGGAAACGGGTTTGGAAATTTCAGTTTCAAAATCTCTGTGAAAAAGCGTCAGAGAAGCTTCTCCGATTAGAATCCAGCATATCTCACTGAACCGAAGAAGTGGTAGTTAGAAGGGAGTTCGAGCTGCAAGCAGTTTGGTTTGGGAAATTAGACGCGAAATCACTTTGCAAAAGCCTTCCAACAGGATGGAAAATTGTGATCTATATCTCTGCCAAACAGACTCCCCGGAGGTTGAGCTTTCAGAAGCAAGTTTAACTCTAAGGGAGGAAGCAGCAGAATGTGCCTCTCACATCTAGCCTGTAGGAATTCTGGTTGGCAAGTTCTATGGGGAAGCCCATTGCTGTCTATGGTGGAAACGGCATGGGAGATTTCAGTTTCAAAATCTCTGTGATAAAGCGTCAGAGAAGCTTCCCCGTTTAGAATTCAGCATATCTCACTGAACCAAAGAAGTGGTAGTTAGAAGGGAGTTCGAGCTGCAAGCAGTTTGGTTTGGGAAATTAGACGCGAAATCTCATTGCAAATGCCTTCCAAAAGGCTTGGAAAAGTGTGTTCTATATCTCTGCCAAACAGACTCCCCGGAGGGTGAGCTTTCAGAAGCAAGTTTAACTCTAAGGGAGGAAGCAGCAGAATGTGCCTCTCACATCTAGCCTGTAGGAATTCAGGTTGGCAAGTTCTATGGGGAAGCCCTTTGCTGCCTATGGTGGAAACGGCATGGGAGATTTCAGTTTCAAAATCTCTGTGAAAAAGCGTCAGAGAAGCTTCCCCGCTTAGAATCCAGCATATCTCACTGAACCGAAGAAGTTGTAGTTAGAAGGGAGTTAGAGCTGCAAGCCGTTTGTTTTCGGAAATTAGACTCGAAATCACATTGCAAATGCCTTCCAACAGGCTTGGAAAAGTGTGTTCTATATCTCTGCCAAACAGACGCCTCGGAGGTTGAGCTTTAGAAGCATGTTTAACTCTAAGGGAGGAATCAGCAGAATGTGCCTCTCACATCTATCCGGTAGGAATTCAGGTTGGCAAGTTCTATGTGGAAGCCCATTGGTGCCTATGTTGGAAACGGGTTTGGAAATTTCAGTTTCAAAATCTCTGTGAAAAAGCGTCAGAGAAGCTTCCCCGTTTAGAATCCAGCATATCTCACTGAACCGAAGAAGTGGTAGTTAGAAGGGAGTTAGAGCTGCAACTAGTTTGTTTTGGGAAATTAGACGCGAAATCAAACTGCAAATGCCTTCCAACAGGCTTGGAAAAGTGTGTTCTATATCTCTGTCAAATAGACTCCCAGGAGGTTGAGCTTTCAGAAGCTAGTTTAGCTCTTAAGGAGGAAGCAGCAGAATGTGCCTCTCACATCTAGCCTGTAGGAATTCAGGTTGGCAAGTTCTATGGGGAAGTCCATTGCTGCCTATGGTGGAACCGGCATGGGAGATTTCAGTTTCAAGATCTCTGTGAAAAAGCGTCAGAGAAGCTTCTCCGTTTAGAATCCAGCATATCTCCCTGAACCTAAGAAGTGGTAGTTAGAATGGAGTTAGAGCTGCAAGCAGTTTGGTTTGGGAAATTAGACGCGAAATCACACTGCAAATGCCTTCCAACAGGCTTGGAAAAGTGTGTTCTATATCTCTGCCAAACAGACTCCCCGGAGGTTGAGCTTACAGAAGCAAGTTTAACTCTAAGGGAGGAAGCAGCAGAATGTGCCTCTCACATCTAGCTTGTAGGAATTCAGGTTGGCAAGTTCTATGGGGAAGCCCATTGCTGCCTATGGTGGAAACGGCATGGGAGATTTCAGTTTCAAAATCTCTGTGAAAAAGCGTCAGAGAAGCTTCCCCGTTTAGAATCCAGCATAGCTCACTGAACCAAAGAAGTGGTAGTAAGAAGGGAGTTCGAGCTGCAAGCAGTTTGGTTTGGGAAATTAGACGCGAAATCAAACTTCAAATGCCTTCCAACAGGCTTGGAAAAGTGTGTTCTATATCTCTGCCAAACAGACTCCCCGGAGGTTGAGCTTTCAGAAGCTAGTTTAACTCTAAGGGAGGAAGCAGCAGAATGTGCCTCTCACATCTAGCCCGTAGGAAGTCAGGTTGGCAAGTTCTATGGGGAAGCCCATTGGCGCCTACGTTGGAAACGGGTTTGGAAATTTCAGTTTCAAAATATCTGTGAAAAAGCGTCAGAGAAGCTTCCCCTTTTAGAATCCAGCATATCTCACTGAACCGAAGAGGTTGTAGGTAGAAGGGAGTTAGAGCTCCAAGCACTTGGGTTTCAGAAATTAGACGCGAAATCAAACTGCAAATACCTACCAACTGGCTTGGAAAAGTGTGTTGAATATCTCTGCCAAACAGACTCCCCGGAGTTGAGCTTTCAGTAGCAAGTTTAACTCTAAGGGAGGAAGCAGCAGAATGTGCCTCTCACATCTAGCCTGTAGGAATTCAGGTTGGCAATTTCTATGGGGAAGCCCTTTGCTGCCTATAGTAGAAACGGCATGGGAGATTTCAGTTTCAAAATCTCTGTGAAAAAGCGTCAGAGAAGCTTCCCCGTTTAGAATCCAGCATATCTCACTGAACCGAAGAAGTGGTAGTTAGAAGGGAGTTAGAGCTGCAACTAGTTTGTTTTGGGAAATTAGACGCGAAATCAAACTGCAAATGCCTTCCAACAGGCTTGGAAAAGTGTGTTCTATATCTCTGTCAAATAGACTCCCAGGAGGTTGAGCTTTCAGAAGCTAGTTTAGCTCTTAAGGAGGAAGCAGCAGAATGTGCCTCTCACATCTAGCCTGTAGGAATTCAGGTTGGCAAGTTCTATGGGGAAGTCCATTGCTGCCTATGGTGGAACCGGCATGGGAGATTTCAGTTTCAAGATCTCTGTGAAAAAGCGTCAGAGAAGCTTCTCCGTTTAGAATCCAGCATATCTCCCTGAACCTAAGAAGTGGTAGTTAGAATGGAGTTAGAGCTGCAAGCAGTTTGGTTTGGGAAATTAGACGCGAAATCACACTGCAAATGCCTTCCAACAGGCTTGGAAAAGTGTGTTCTATATCTCTGCCAAACAGACTCCCCGGAGGTTGAGCTTACAGAAGCAAGTTTAACTCTAAGGGAGGAAGCAGCAGAATGTGCCTCTCACATCTAGCTTGTAGGAATTCAGGTTGGCAAGTTCTATGGGGAAGCCCATTGCTGCCTATGGTGGAAACGGCATGGGAGATTTCAGTTTCAAAATCTCTGTGAAAAAGCGTCAGAGAAGCTTCCCCGTTTAGAATCCAGCATAGCTCACTGAACCAAAGAAGTGGTAGTAAGAAGGGAGTTCGAGCTGCAAGCAGTTTGGTTTGGGAAATTAGACGCGAAATCAAACTTCAAATGCCTTCCAACAGGCTTGGAAAAGTGTGTTCTATATCTCTGCCAAACAGACTCCCCGGAGGTTGAGCTTTCAGAAGCTAGTTTAACTCTAAGGGAGGAAGCAGCAGAATGTGCCTCTCACATCTAGCCCGTAGGAAGTCAGGTTGGCAAGTTCTATGGGGAAGCCCATTGGCGCCTACGTTGGAAACGGGTTTGGAAATTTCAGTTTCAAAATATCTGTGAAAAAGCGTCAGAGAAGCTTCCCCTTTTAGAATCCAGCATATCTCACTGAACCGAAGAGGTTGTAGGTAGAAGGGAGTTAGAGCTCCAAGCACTTGGGTTTCAGAAATTAGACGCGAAATCAAACTGCAAATACCTACCAACTGGCTTGGAAAAGTGTGTTGAATATCTCTGCCAAACAGACTCCCCGGAGTTGAGCTTTCAGTAGCAAGTTTAACTCTAAGGGAGGAAGCAGCAGAATGTGCCTCTCACATCTAGCCTGTAGGAATTCAGGTTGGCAATTTCTATGGGGAAGCCCTTTGCTGCCTATAGTAGAAACGGCATGGGAGATTTCAGTTTCAAAATCTCTGTGAAAAAGCGTCAGAGAAGCTTCCCCGTTTAGAGTCCAGCATATCTCACTGAACCGAAGAAGTGGTAGTTAGAAGGGAGTTAGAGCTGCAAGCCGTTTGTTTTCGGAAATTAGACGCAAAATTACATTGCAAATGCCTTCCAACAGGCTTGGAAAAGTGTGTTCTATATCTCTGCCAAACAGTCGCCTCGGAGGTTGAGCTTTAGAAGCAAGTTTAACTCTAAGGGAGGAATCAGCAGAATGTGCCTCTCACATCTATCCGGTAGGAAATCAGGTTGGCAAGTTCTATGGGGAAGCCCATTGGCGCCTATGTTGGAAACGGGTTTTGAAATTTCAGTTTCAAAATCTCTGTGAAAAAGCGTCAGAGAAGCTTCCCCATGTAGAATCCAGCATATCTCACGGAACCGAAGAAGTGGTAGTTAGAAGGGATTTCGACCTGCAAGCAGCATGGTTTGGGAAATTAGGCGCGATATCACATTGCAAATGCCTTCCAAAAGGCTTGGAAAAGTGTGTTCTATATCTCTGCCAAACAGACTCCCCGGAGGTTGAGCTTTCAGCAGCAAGTTTAACTCTAAGGGAGGAAGCAGCAGAATGTGCCTCTCACATCTAGCCTGTAGGAATTCAGGTTGGGAAGTTCTATGGGGAAGCCCATTGGCGCCTACGTTGGAAACGGGTTTGGAAATTTCAGTTTCAAAATCTCTGTGAAAAAGCATCAGAGAAAATTCTGCGTTCAGAATCCAGCATATCTCACTGAACCTAAGAAGTGGTAGTTAGAATGGAGTTAGAGCTGCAAGCAGTTTGGTTTGGGAAATTAGACGCGAAATCACACTGCAAATGCCTTCCAACAGGCTTTGAAAAGTGTGTTCTATATCTCTGCGAAACAGACTCCCCGGAGGTTGAGCTTACAGAAGCAAGTTTAACTCTAAGGGAGGAAGCAGCAGAATGTGCCTCTCACATCTAGCTTGTAGGAATTCAGGTTGGCAAGTTCTATGGGGAAGCCCATTGCTGCCTATGGTGGAAACGGCATGGGAGATTTCAGTTTCAAAATCTCTGTGAAAAAGCGTCAGAGAAGCTTCCCCGTTTAGAATCCAGCATATCTCACTGAACCGAAGAAGTTGTAGTTAGAAGGGAGTTAGAGCAGCAAGCAGTTTGGTTTGGGAAATTAGATTCGAAATCACAATGCAAATGCCTTAAAACAGGCTTGGAAAAGTGTGTTCTATATCTCTGCCAAACACACTGCCCGGAGGTTGAGCTTTCAGAAGCTAGTTTAACTCTAAGGGAGGAAGCAGCAGAATGTGCCTCTCACATCTAGCTTGTAGGAATTCAGGTTGGCAAGTTCTATGGGGAAGCCCATTGCTGCCTATGGTGGAAACGGCATGGGAGATTTCAGTTTCAAAATCTCTGTGAAAAAGCGTCAGAGAAGCTTCCCCGTTTAGAATCCAGCATATCTCACTGAACCGAAGAAGTTGTAGTTAGAAGGGAGTTAGAGCAGCAAGCAGTTTGGTTTGGGAAATTAGATTCGAAATCACAATGCAAATGCCTTAAAACAGGCTTGGAAAAGTGTGTTCTATATCTCTGCCAAACACACTGCCCGGAGGTTGAGCTTTCAGAAGCTAGTTTAACTCTAAGGGAGGAAGCAGCAGAATGTGCCTCTCACATCTAGCTTGTAGGAATTCAGGTTGGCAAGTTCTATGGGGAAGCCCATTGCTGCCTATGGTGGAAACGGCATGGGAGATTTCAGTTTCAAAATCTCTGTGAAAAAGCGTCAGAGAAGGTTCTGCGTTTAGAATCCAGCATATCTCACTGAACCGTAGAAGTGGTATTTAGAAGGGAGTTAGAGCTGGAAGCCGTTTGTTTTCGGAAATTAGACGCGAAATCACTTTGCAAATGCCTTCCAACAGGCTTGGAAAAGTTTGTTCTATATCTCTGCCAAACAGACTCCCCGGAGGTTGAGCTTTCAGAAGCTAGTATAACTCTAAGGGAGGAAGCAGCAGAATGTGCCTCTCACATCTAGCCTGTAGGAATTCAAGTTGGCAAGTTCTATGGGGAAGCCCATTGGCGCCTACGTTGGAAACGGGTTTGGAAATTTCAGTTTCAAAATCTCTGTGAAAAAGCATCAGAGAAGCTTCTGCGTTTAGAATCCAGCATATCTCACTGAACCTAAGAAGTGGTAGTTAGAATGGAGTTAGAGCTGCAAGCAGTTTGGTTTGGGAAATTAGACGCGAAATCACACTGCAAATGCCTTCCAACAGGCTTGGAAAAGTGTGTTCTATATCTCTGCCAAACAGACTCCCCGGAGGTTGAGCTTACAGAAGCAAGTTTAACTCTAAGGGAGGAAGTAGCAGAATGTGCCTCTCACATCTAGCCTGTAGGAATTCAGGTTGGCAAGTTCTATGGGGAAGCCCATTGCTGCCTATGGTGGAAACGGCATGGGAGATTTCAGTTTCAAAATCTCTGTGAAAAAGCGTCAGAGAAGCTTCCCCGTTTAGAATCCAGCATATCTCACTGAACCGAAGAAGTTGTAGTTAGAAGGGAGTTAGAGCAGCAAGCAGCTTGTTTTGGGAAATTAGACGCGAAATCAAACTGCAAATGCCTTCCAACAGGCTTGGAAAATGTGGTCTATATCTCTGCCAAACACAATGCCAGGAGGTTGAGCTTTCAGAAGGTAGTTTAACTCTACGGGAGGAAGCAGCAGAATGTGCCTCTCACATCTAGCCTGTAGGAATTCAGGTTGGCAAGTTCTATGGGGAAGCCCATTGGCGCCTACATTGGAAACGGGTTTGGAAATTTCAGTTTCAAAATCTCTGTGAAAAAGCGTCAGAGAAGCTTCTCCGATTAGAATCCAGCATATCTCACTGAACCGAAGAAGTGGTAGTTAGAAGCGAGTTCGAGCTGCAAGCAGTTTGGTTTGGGAAATTAGACGCGAAATCACTTTGCAAAAGCCTTCCAACAGGATGGAAAATTGTGATCTATATCTCTGCCAAACAGACTCCCCGGAGGTTGAGCTTTCAGAAGCAAGTTTAACTCTAAGGGAGGAAGCAGCAGAATGTGCCTCTCACATCTAGCCTGTAGGAATTCTGGTTGGCAAGTTCTATGGGGAAGCCCATTGCTGTCTATGGTGGAAACGGCATGGGAGATTTCAGTTTCAAAATCTCTGTGATAAAGCGTCAGAGATGCTTCCCCGTTTAGAATTCAGCATATCTCACTGAACCAAAGAAGTGGTAGTTAGAAGGGAGTTCGAGCTGCAAGCAGTTTGGTTTGGGAAATTAGACGCGAAATCTCATTGCAAATGCCTTCCAAAAGGCTTGGAAAAGTGTGTTCTATATCTCTGCCAAACAGACTCCCCGGAGGGTGAGCTTTCAGAAGCAAGTTTAACTCTAAGGGAGGAAGCAGCAGAATGTGCCTCTCACATCTAGCCTGTAGGAATTCAGGTTGGCAAGTTCTATGGGGAAGCCCATTTCTGCCTATGGTGGAAACGGCATGGGAGATTTCAGTTTCAAAATCTCTGTGAAAAAGCGTCAGAGAAGCTTCTCCGTTTAGAATCCAGCATATCTACCTGAACGGAATAAGTGGTAGTTAGAAGGGAGTTAGAGCTGCAAGCAGTTTGGTTTGGGAAATTAGACGCGAAATCAAACTGCAAATGCCTTCCAACAGGCTTCGAAAAGTGTGTTCTATATCTCTGCCAAACAGACTCCCCGGAGGTTGAGCTTACAGAAGCAAGTTTAACTCTAAGGGAGGAAGCAGCACAATGTGCCTCTCACATCTAGCCTGTAGGAATTCAGGTTGGCAAGTTCTATGTGGAAGCCCTTTGCTGCCAATGGTGGAAACGGCATGGGAGATTTCAGATTCAAAATCTCTGTGAAAAAGCGTCAGAGAAGCTTCTCCGTTTAGAATCCAGCATATCTCCCTGAACGGAAGAAGTGGTAGTTAGAAGGGAGTTAGAGCTGCAAGCAGTTTGGTTTGGGAAATTAGACGCGAAATCAAACTGCAAATGCCTTCCAACAGGCTTGGAAAAGTGTGTTCTATATCTCTGCCAAACAGACTCCCAGGAGGTTGAGCTTTCAGAAGCTAGTTTAACTCTAAGGGAGGAAGCAGCAGAATGTGCCTCTCACATCTAGCCTGTGGGAATTCAGGTTGGCAAGTTCTATGGGGAATCCCATTGGCGCCTACGTTGGAAACGGGTTTGGAAATTTCAGCTTCAAAATCTCTGTGAAAAAGCGTAAGAGAAGCTTCCCCTTTCGAATCGAGCATATCTCACTGAACCGAAGAAGTGGTTGTTAGAAGGGAGATCGAGCTGCAAGCAGTTTGGTGTGGGAAATTAGACGGGAAATCACATTGCAAATGCCTTCCAACAGGCTTGGAAAAGCGTGTTCTATATCTCTGCCAAACAGACTCCACGGAGGTTGAGGTTTCAGAAGCTTGTTTAACTCTAAGGGAGGAAGCAGCAGAATGTGCCTTTCACATCTAGCCTTTAGGAATTCAGGTTGGCAAGTTCTATGGGGAATCCCATTGGCGCCTACGTTGGAAACGGGTTTGGAAATTTCAGCTTCAAAATCTCTGTGAAAAAGCGTCAGAGAAGCTTCTCCGTTTAGAATCCAGCATATCTACCTGAACGGAATAAGGGGTAGTTAGAAGGGAGTTAGAGCTGCAAGCAGTTTGGTTTGAGAAATTAGACGCGAAATCAAACTGCAAATGCGTTCCAAGAGGCTTGGAAAAGTGTGTTCTATATCTCTGCCAAACACACTGCCCGGAGGTTGAGCTTTCAGAAGCAAGTTTCCCTCTAAGGGAGGAAGCAGCAGAATGTGGCTCTCACATGTAGCCTGTAGGAATTCAGGTTGGCAAGTTCTATGGGGAAGCCCATTGGCGCCTACGTTGGAAACGGGTTTGGAAATTTCAGTTTCAAAATCTCTGTGAAAAAGCATCAGAGAAGCTTCTGCGTTTAGAATGCAGCATATCTCACTGAAGCTAAGAAGTGGTAGTTAGAAGGGAGTTAGAGCTGCAAGCAGTTTGGTTTGGGAAATTAGACGCGAAATCACATTGCAAATGCCTTCCAACAGGCTTGGAAAAGTGTGTTCTATATCTCTGCCAAACAGACTCCCAGGAGGTTGAGCTTACAGAAGCAAGTTTAACTCTAAGGGAGGAAGCAGCAGAATGTGCCTCTCACATCTAGCCTGTAGGAATTCAGGTTGGCAAGTTCTATGGGGAAGCCCTTTGCTGCCTATGGTGGAAACGGCATGGGAGATTTCAGTTTCAAAATCTCTGTGAAAAAGCGTCAGAGAAGCTTCCCCGCTTAGAATCCAGCATATCTCACTGAACCGAAGAAGTTGTAGTTAGAAGGGAGTTAGAGCTGCAAGCCGTTTGTTTTCGGAAATTAGACTCGAAATCACATTGCAAATGCCTTCCAACAGGCTTGGAAAAGTGTGTTCTATATCTCTGCCAAACAGACGCCTCGGAGGTTGAGCTTTAGAAGCATGTTTAACTCTAAGGGAGGAATCAGCAGAATGTGCCTCTCACATCTATCCGGTAGGAATTCAGGTTGGCAAGTTCTATGTGGAAGCCCATTGGCGCCTATGTTGGAAACGGGTTTGGAAATTTCAGTTTCAAAATCTCTGTGAAAAAGCGTCAGAGAAGCTTCCCCGTTTAGAATCCAGCATATCTCACTGAACCGAAGAAGTGGTAGTTAGAAGGGAGTTAGAGCTGCAAGCAGTTTGTTTTGGGAAATTAGACGCGAAATCAAACTGCAAATGCCTTCCAACAGGCTTGGAAAAGTGTGTTCTATATCTCTGTCAAATAGACTCCCAGGAGGTTGAGCTTTCAGAAGCTAGTTTAGCTCTTAAGGAGGAAGCAGCAGAATGTGCCTCTCACATCTAGCCTGTAGGAATTCAGGTTGGCAAGTTCTATGGGGAAGTCCATTGCTGCCTATGGTGGAACCGGCATGGGAGATTTCAGTTTCAAGATCTCTGTGAAAAAGCGTCAGAGAAGCTTCTCCGTTTAGAATCCAGCATATCTCCCTGAACCTAAGAAGTGGTAGTTAGAATGGAGTTAGAGCTGCAAGCAGTTTGGTTTGGGAAATTAGACGCGAAATCACACTGCAAATGCCTTCCAACAGGCTTGGAAAAGTGTGTTCTATATCTCTGCCAAACAGACTCCCCGGAGGTTGAGCTTACAGAAGCAAGTTTAACTCTAAGGGAGGAAGCAGCAGAATGTGCCTCTCACATCTAGCTTGTAGGAATTCAGGTTGGCAAGTTCTATGGGGAAGCCCATTGCTGCCTATGGTGGAAACGGCATGGGAGATTTCAGTTTCAAAATCTCTGTGAAAAAGCGTCAGAGAAGCTTCCCCGTTTAGAATCCAGCATAGCTCACTGAACCAAAGAAGTGGTAGTAAGAAGGGAGTTCGAGCTGCAAGCAGTTTGGTTTGGGAAATTAGACGCGAAATCAAACTTCAAATGCCTTCCAACAGGCTTGGAAAAGTGTGTTCTATATCTCTGCCAAACAGACTCCCCGGAGGTTGAGCTTTCAGAAGCTAGTTTAACTCTAAGGGAGGAAGCAGCAGAATGTGCCTCTCACATCTAGCCCGTAGGAAGTCAGGTTGGCAAGTTCTATGGGGAAGCCCATTGGCGCCTACGTTGGAAACGGGTTTGGAAATTTCAGTTTCAAAATATCTGTGAAAAAGCGTCAGAGAAGCTTCCCCTTTTAGAATCCAGCATATCTCACTGAACCGAAGAGGTTGTAGGTAGAAGGGAGTTAGAGCTCCAAGCACTTGGGTTTCAGAAATTAGACGCGAAATCAAACTGCAAATACCTACCAACTGGCTTGGAAAAGTGTGTTGAATATCTCTGCCAAACAGACTCCCCGGAGTTGAGCTTTCAGTAGCAAGTTTAACTCTAAGGGAGGAAGCAGCAGAATGTGCCTCTCACATCTAGCCTGTAGGAATTCAGGTTGGCAATTTCTATGGGGAAGCCCTTTGCTGCCTATAGTAGAAACGGCATGGGAGATTTCAGTTTCAAAATCTCTGTGAAAAAGCGTCAGAGAAGCTTCCCCGTTTAGAGTCCAGCATATCTCACTGAACCGAAGAAGTGGTAGTTAGAAGGGAGTTAGAGCTGCAAGCCGTTTGTTTTCGGAAATTAGACGCAAAATTACATTGCAAATGCCTTCCAACAGGCTTGGAAAAGTGTGTTCTATATCTCTGCCAAACAGTCGCCTCGGAGGTTGAGCTTTAGAAGCAAGTTTAACTCTAAGGGAGGAATCAGCAGAATGTGCCTCTCACATCTATCCGGTAGGAAATCAGGTTGGCAAGTTCTATGGGGAAGCCCATTGGCGCCTATGTTGGAAACGGGTTTTGAAATTTCAGTTTCAAAATCTCTGTGAAAATGCGTCAGAGAAGCTTCCCCATGTAGAATCCAGCATATCTCACGGAACCGAAGAAGTGGTAGTTAGAAGGGATTTCGACCTGCAAGCAGTATGGTTTGGGAAATTAGGCGCGATATCACATTGCAAATGCCTTCCAAAAGGCTTGGAAAAGTGTGTTCTATATCTCTGCCAAACAGACTCCCCGGAGGTTGAGCTTTCAGCAGCAAGTTTAACTCTAAGGGAGGAAGCAACAGAATGTGCCTCTCACATCTAGCCTGTAGGAATTCAGGTTGGGAAGTTCTATGGGGAAGCCCATTGGCGCCTACGTTGGAAACGGGTTTGGAAATTTCAGTTTCAAAATCTCTGTGAAAAAGCATCAGAGAAAATTCTGCGTTCAGAATCCAGCATATCTCACTGAACCTAAGAAGTGGTAGTTAGAATGGAGTTAGAGCTGCAAGCAGTTTGGTTTGGGAAATTAGACGCGAAATCACACTGCAAATGCCTTCCAACAGGCTTTGAAAAGTGTGTTCTATATCTCTGCGAAACAGACTCCCCGGAGGTTGAGCTTACAGAAGCAAGTTTAACTCTAAGGGAGGAAGCAGCAAAATGTGCCTCTCACATCTAGCTTGTAGGAATTCAGGTTGGCAAGTTCTATGGGGAAGCCCATTGCTGCCTATGGTGGAAACGGCATGGGAGATTTCAGTTTCAAAATCTCTGTGAAAAAGCGTCAGAGAAAATTCTGCGTTCAGAATCCAGCATATCTCACTGAACCTAAGAAGTGGTAGTTAGAATGGAGTTAGAGCTGCAAGCAGTTTGGTTTGGGAAATTAGACGCGAAATCACACTGCAAATGCCTTCCAACAGGCTTTGAAAAGTGTGTTCTATATCTCTGCGAAACAGACTCCCCGGAGGTTGAGCTTACAGAAGCAAGTTTAACTCTAAGGGAGGAAGCAGCAGAATGTGCCTCTCACATCTAGCTTGTAGGAATTCAGGTTGGCAAGTTCTATGGGGAAGCCCATTGCTGCCTATGGTGGAAACGGCATGGGAGATTTCAGTTTCAAAATCTCTGTGAAAAAGCGTCAGAGAAGCTTCCCCGTTTAGAATCCAGCATATCTCACTGAACCGAAGAAGTTGTAGTTAGAAGGGAGTTAGAGCAGCAAGCAGTTTGGTTTGGGAAATTAGATTCGAAATCACAATGCAAATGCCTTAAAACAGGCTTGGAAAAGTGTGTTCTATATCTCTGCCAAACACACTGCCCGGAGGTTGAGCTTTCAGAAGCTAGTTTAACTCTAAGGGAGGAAGCAGCAGAATGTGCCTCTCACATCTAGCTTGTAGGAATTCAGGTTGGCAAGTTCTATGGGGAAGCCCATTGCTGCCTATGGTGGAAACGGCATGGGAGATTTCAGTTTCAAAATCTCTGTGAAAAAGCGTCAGAGAAGCTTCCCCGTTTAGAATCCAGCATATCTCACTGAACCGAAGAAGTTGTAGTTAGAAGGGAGTTAGAGCAGCAAGCAGTTTGGTTTGGGAAATTAGATTCGAAATCACAATGCAAATGCCTTAAAACAGGCTTGGAAAAGTGTGTTCTATATCTCTGCCAAACACACTGCCCGGAGGTTGAGCTTTCAGAAGCTAGTTTAACTCTAAGGGAGGAAGCAGCAGAATGTGCCTCTCACATCTAGCTTGTAGGAATTCAGGTTGGCAAGTTCTATGGGGAAGCCCATTGCTGCCTATGGTGGAAACGGCATGGGAGATTTCAGTTTCAAAATCTCTGTGAAAAAGCGTCAGAGAAGGTTCTGCGTTTAGAATCCAGCATATCTCACTGAACCGTAGAAGTGGTATTTAGAAGGGAGTTAGAGCTGGAAGCCGTTTGTTTTCGGAAATTAGACGCGAAATCACTTTGCAAATGCCTTCCAACAGGCTTGGAAAAGTTTGTTCTATATCTCTGCCAAACAGACTCCCCGGAGGTTGAGCTTACAGAAGCAAGTTTAACTCTAAGGGAGGAAGTAGCAGAATGTGCCTCTCACATCTAGCCTGTAGGAATTCAGGTTGGCAAGTTCTATGGGGAAGCCCATTGCTGCCTATGGTGGAAACGGCATGGGAGATTTCAGTTTCAAAATCTCTGTGAAAAAGCGTCAGAGAAGCTTCCCCGTTTAGAATCCAGCATATCTCACTGAACCGAAGAAGTTGTAGTTAGAAGGGAGTTAGAGCAGCAAGCAGCTTGTTTTGGGAAATTAGACGCGAAATCAAACTGCAAATGCCTTCCAACAGGCTTGGAAAATGTGGTCTATATCTCTGCCAAACACAATGCCAGGAGGTTGAGCTTTCAGAAGGTAGTTTAACTCTACGGGAGGAAGCAGCAGAATGTGCCTCTCACATCTAGACTGTAGGAATTCAGGTTGGCAAGTTCTATGGGGAAGCCCATTGGCGCCTACATTGGAAACGGGTTTGGAAATTTCAGTTTCAAAATCTCTGTGAAAAAGCGTCAGAGAAGCTTCTCCGATTAGAATCCAGCATATCTCACTGAACCGAAGAAGTGGTAGTTAGAAGGGAGTTCGAGCTGCAAGCAGTTTGGTTTGGGAAATTAGACGCGAAATCACTTTGCAAAAGCCTTCCAACAGGATGGAAAATTGTGATCTATATCTCTGCCAAACAGACTCCCCGGAGGTTGAGCTTTCAGAAGCAAGTTTAACTCTAAGGGAGGAAGCAGCAGAATGTGCCTCTCACATCTAGCCTGTAGGAATTCTGGTTGGCAAGTTCTATGGGGAAGCCCATTGCTGTCTATGGTGGAAACGGCATGGGAGATTTCAGTTTCAAAATCTCTGTGATAAAGCGTCAGAGAAGCTTCCCCGTTTAGAATTCAGCATATCTCACTGAACCAAAGAAGTGGTAGTTAGAAGGGAGTTCGAGCTGCAAGCAGTTTGGTTTGGGAAATTAGACGCGAAATCTCATTGCAAATGCCTTCCAAAAGGCTTGGAAAAGTGTGTTCTATATCTCTGCCAAACAGACTCCCCGGAGGGTGAGCTTTCAGAAGCAAGTTTAACTCTAAGGGAGGAAGCAGCAGAATGTGCCTCTCACATCTAGCCTGTAGGAATTCAGGTTGGCAAGTTCTATGGGGAAGCCCATTTCTGCCTATGGTGGAAACGGCATGGGAGATTTCAGTTTCAAAATCTCTGTGAAAAAGCGTCAGAGAAGCTTCTCCGTTTAGAATCCAGCATATCTACCTGAACGGAATAAGTGGTAGTTAGAAGGGAGTTAGAGCTGCAAGCAGTTTGGTTTGGGAAATTAGACGCGAAATCAAACTGCAAATGCCTTCCAACAGGCTTCGAAAAGTGTGTTCTATATCTCTGCCAAACAGACTCCCCGGAGGTTGAGCTTACAGAAGCAAGTTTAACTCTAAGGGAGGAAGCAGCAGAATGTGCCTCTCACATCTAGCCTGTAGGAATTCAGGTTGGCAAGTTCTATGTGGAAGCCCTTTGCTGCCAATGGTGGAAACGGCATGGGAGATTTCAGATTCAAAATCTCTGTGAAAAAGCGTCAGAGAAGCTTCTCCGTTTAGAATCCAGCATATCTCCCTGAACGGAAGAAGTGGTAGTTAGAAGGGAGTTAGAGCTGCAAGCAGTTTGGTTTGGGAAATTAGACGCGAAATCAAACTGCAAATGCCTTCCAACAGGCTTGGAAAAGTGTGTTCTATATCTCTGCCAAACAGACTCCCAGGAGGTTGAGCTTTCAGAAGCTAGTTTAACTCTAAGGGAGGAAGCAGCAGAATGTGCCTCTCACATCTAGCCTGTGGGAATTCAGGTTGGCAAGTTCTATGGGGAATCCCATTGGCGCCTACGTTGGAAACGGGTTTGGAAATTTCAGCTTCAAAATCTCTGTGAAAAAGCGTAAGAGAAGCTTCCCCTTTCGAATCGAGCATATCTCACTGAACCGAAGAAGTGGTTGTTAGAAGGGAGATCGAGCTGCAAGCAGGTTGGTGTGGGAAATTAGACGGGAAATCACATTGCAAATGCCTTCCAACAGGCTTGGAAAAGCGTGTTCTATATCTCTGCCAAACAGACTCCACGGAGGTTGAGGTTTCAGAAGCTTGTTTAACTCTAAGGGAGGAAGCAGCAGAATGTGCCTTTCACATCTAGCCATTAGGAATTCAGGCTGGCAAGTTCTATGGGGAAGCCAATTGGCGCCTACGATGGAAACGGCATGGGAGATTTCAGTTTCAAAATCTGTGCGAAAAAGCGTCAGAGAAGCTTCACCGTTTAGAATCCAGCATATCTCACTGAACCGAAGAAGTTGTAGTTAGAAGGGAGTTCGAGCTGTAAGCAGTTTGGTTTGGGAAATTAGACGCGAAATCAAACTGCAAATGCGTTCCAAGAGGCTTGGAAAAGTGTGTTCTATATCTCTGCCAAACACACTGCCCGGAGGTTGAGCTTTCAGAAGCAAGTTTCACTCTAAGGGAGGAAGCAGCAGAATGTGGCTCTCACATGTAGCCTGTAGGAATTCAGGTTGGCAAGTTCTATGGGGAAGCCCATTGGCGCCTACGTTGGAAACGGGTTTGGAAATTTCAGTTTCAAAATCTCTGTGAAAAAGCATCAGAGAAGCTTCTGCGTTTAGAATGCAGCATATCTCACTGAAGCTAAGAAGTGGTAGTTAGAAGGGAGTTAGAGCTGCAAGCAGTTTGGTTTGGGAAATTAGACGCGAAATCACATTGCAAATGCCTTCCAACAGGCTTGGAAAAGTGTGTTCTATATCTCTGCCAAACAGACTCCCAGGAGGTTGAGCTTACAGAAGCAAGTTTAACTCTAAGGGAGGAAGCAGCAGAATGTGCCTCTCACATCTAGCCTGTAGGAATTCAGGTTGGCAAGTTCTATGGGGAAGCCCTTTGCTGCCTATGGTGGAAACGGCATGGGAGATTTCAGTTTCAAAATCTCTGTGAAAAAGCGTCAGAGAAGCTTCCCCGCTTAGAATCCAGCATATCTCACTGAACCGAAGAAGTGGTAGTTAGAAGGGAGTTAGAGCTGCAAGCCGTTTGTTTTCGGAAATTAGACTCGAAATCACATTGCAAATGCCTTCCAACAGGCTTGGAAAAGTGTGTTCTATATCTCTGCCAAACAGACGCCTCGGAGGTTGAGCTTTAGAAGCATGTTTAACTCTAAGGGAGGAATCAGCAGAATGTGCCTCTCACATCTATCCGGTAGGAATTCAGGTTGGCAAGTTCTATGTGGAAGCCCATTGGCGCCTATGTTGGAAACGGGTTTGGAAATTTCAGTTTCAAAATCTCTGTGAAAAAGCGTCAGAGAAGCTTCCCCGTTTAGAATCCAGCATATCTCACTGAACCGAAGAAGTGGTAGTTAGAAGGGAGTTAGAGCTGCAAGCAGTTTGTTTTGGGAAATTAGACGCGAAATCAAACTGCAAATGCCTTCCAACAGGCTTGGAAAAGTGTGTTCTATATCTCTGCCAAATAGACTCCCAGGAGGTTGAGCTTTCAGAAGCTAGTTTAGCTCTTAAGGCGGAAGCAGCAGAATGTGCCTCTCACATCTAGCCTGTAGGAATTCAGGTTGGCAAGTTCTATGGGGAAGTCCATTGCTGCCTATGGTGGAACCGGCATGGGAGATTTCAGTTTCAAGATCTCTGTGAAAAAGCGTCAGAGAAGCTTCCCCGTTTAGAATCCAGCATAGCTCACTGAACCAAAGAAGTGGTAGTAAGAAGGGAGTTCGAGCTGCAAGCAGTTTGGTTTGGGAAATTAGACGCGAAATCAAACTTCAAATGCCTTCCAACAGGCTTGGAAAAGTGTGTTCTATATCTCTGCCAAACAGACTCCCCGGAGGTTGAGCTTTCAGAAGCTAGTTTAACTCTAAGGGAGGAAGCAGCAGAATGTGCCTCTCACATCTAGCCCGTAGGAAGTCAGGTTGGCAAGTTCTATGGGGAAGCCCATTGGCGCCTACGTTGGAAACGGGTTTGGAAATTTCAGTTTCAAAATATCTGTGAAAAAGCGTCAGAGAAGCTTCCCCTTTTAGAATCCAGCATATCTCACTGAACCGAAGAGGTTGTAGGTAGAAGGGAGTTAGAGCTCCAAGCACTTGGGTTTCAGAAATTAGACGCGAAATCAAACTGCAAATACCTACCAACTGGCTTGGAAAAGTGTGTTGAATATCTCTGCCAAACAGACTCCCCGGAGTTGAGCTTTCAGTAGCAAGTTTAACTCTAAGGGAGGAAGCAGCAGAATGTGCCTCTCACATCTAGCCTGTAGGAATTCAGGTTGGCAATTTCTATGGGGAAGCCCTTTGCTGCCTATAGTAGAAACGGCATGGGAGATTTCAGTTTCAAAATCTCTGTGAAAAAGCGTCAGAGAAGCTTCCCCGTTTAGAGTCCAGCATATCTCACTGAACCGAAGAAGTGGTAGTTAGAAGGGAGTTAGAGCTGCAAGCCGTTTGTTTTCGGAAATTAGACGCAAAATTACATTGCAAATGCCTTCCATCAGGCTTGGAAAAGTGTGTTCTATATCTCTGCCAAACAGTCGCCTCGGAGGTTGAGCTTTAGAAGCAAGTTTAACTCTAAGGGAGGAATCAGCAGAATGTGCCTCTCACATCTATCCGGTAGGAAATCAGGTTGGCAAGTTCTATGGGGAAGCCCATTGGCGCCTATGTTGGAAACGGGTTTTGAAATTTCAGTTTCAAAATCTCTGTGAAAAAGCGTCAGAGAAGCTTCCCCATGTAGAATCCAGCATATCTCACGGAACCGAAGAAGTGGTAGTTAGAAGGGATTTCGACCTGCAAGCAGTATGGTTTGGGAAATTAGGCGCGATATCACATTGCAAATGCCTTCCAAAAGGCTTGGAAAAGTGTGTTCTATATCTCTGCCAAACAGACTCCCCGGAGGTTGAGCTTTCAGCAGCAAGTTTAACTCTAAGGGAGGAAGCAGCAGAATGTGCCTCTCACATCTAGCCTGTAGGAATTCAGGTTGGGAAGTTCTATGGGGAAGCCCATTGGCGCCTACGTTGGAAACGGGTTTGGAAATTTCAGTTTCAAAATCTCTGTGAAAAAGCATCAGAGAAAATTCTGCGTTCAGAATCCAGCATATCTCACTGAACCTAAGAAGTGGTAGTTAGAATGGAGTTAGAGCTGCAAGCAGTTTGGTTTGGGAAATTAGACGCGAAATCACACTGCAAATGCCTTCCAACAGGCTTTGAAAAGTGTGTTCTATATCTCTGCGAAACAGACTCCCCGGAGGTTGAGCTTACAGAAGCAAGTTTAACTCTAAGGGAGGAAGCAGCAGAATGTGCCTCTCACATCTAGCTTGTAGGAATTCAGGTTGGCAAGTTCTATGGGGAAGCCCATTGCTGCCTATGGTGGAAACGGCATGGGAGATTTCAGTTTCAAAATCTCTGTGAAAAAGCGTCAGAGAAGCTTCCCCGTTTAGAATCCAGCATATCTCACTGAACCGAAGAAGTTGTAGTTAGAAGGGAGTTAGAGCAGCAAGCAGTTTGGTTTGGGAAATTAGATTCGAAATCACAATGCAAATGCCTTAAAACAGGCTTGGAAAAGTGTGTTCTATATCTCTGCCAAACACACTGCCCGGAGGTTGAGCTTTCAGAAGCTAGTTTAACTCTAAGGGAGGAAGCAGCAGAATGTGCCTCTCACATCTAGCTTGTAGGAATTCAGGTTGGCAAGTTCTATGGGGAAGCCCATTGCTGCCTATGGTGGAAACGGCATGGGAGATTTCAGTTTCAAAATCTCTGTGAAAAAGCGTCAGAGAAGCTTCCCCGTTTAGAATCCAGCATATCTCACTGAACCGAAGAAGTTGTAGTTAGAAGGGAGTTAGAGCAGCAAGCAGTTTGGTTTGGGAAATTAGATTCGAAATCACAATGCAAATGCCTTAAAACAGGCTTGGAAAAGTGTGTTCTATATCTCTGCCAAACACACTGCCCGGAGGTTGAGCTTTCAGAAGCTAGTTTAACTCTAAGGGAGGAAGCAGCAGAATGTGCCTCTCACATCTAGCTTGTAGGAATTCAGGTTGGCAAGTTCTATGGGGAAGCCCATTGCTGCCTATGGTGGAAACGGCATGGGAGATTTCAGTTTCAAAATCTCTGTGAAAAAGCGTCAGAGAAGGTTCTGCGTTTAGAATCCAGCATATCTCACTGAACCGTAGAAGTGGTATTTAGAAGGGAGTTAGAGCTGGAAGCCGTTTGTTTTCGGAAATTAGACGCGAAATCACTTTGCAAATGCCTTCCAACAGGCTTGGAAAAGTTTGTTCTATATCTCTGCCAAACAGACTCCCCGGAGGTTGAGCTTACAGAAGCAAGTTTAACTCTAAGGGAGGAAGTAGCAGAATGTGCCTCTCACATCTAGCCTGTAGGAATTCAGGTTGGCAAGTTCTATGGGGAAGCCCATTGCTGCCTATGGTGGAAACGGCATGGGAGATTTCAGTTTCAAAATCTCTGTGAAAAAGCGTCAGAGAAGCTTCCCCGTTTAGAATCCAGCATATCTCACTGAACCGAAGAAGTTGTAGTTAGAAGGGAGTTAGAGCAGCAAGCAGCTTGTTTTGGGAAATTAGACGCGAAATCAAACTGCAAATGCCTTCCAACAGGCTTGGAAAATGTGGTCTATATCTCTGCCAAACACAATGCCAGGAGGTTGAGCTTTCAGAAGGTAGTTTAACTCTACGGGAGGAAGCAGCAGAATGTGCCTCTCACATCTAGACTGTAGGAATTCAGGTTGGCAAGTTCTATGGGGAAGCCCATTGGCGCCTACATTGGAAACGGGTTTGGAAATTTCAGTTTCAAAATCTCTGTGAAAAAGCGTCAGAGAAGCTTCTCCGATTAGAATCCAGCATATCTCACTGAACCGAAGAAGTGGTAGTTAGAAGGGAGTTCGAGCTGCAAGCCGTTTGTTTTCGGAAATTAGACGCAAAATTACATTGCAAATGCCTTCCATCAGGCTTGGAAAAGTGTGTTCTATATCTCTGCCAAACAGTCGCCTCGGAGGTTGAGCTTTAGAAGCAAGTTTAACTCTAAGGGAGGAATCAGCAGAATGTGCCTCTCACATCTATCCGGTAGGAAATCAGGTTGGCAAGTTCTATGGGGAAGCCCATTGGCGCCTATGTTGGAAACGGGTTTTGAAATTTCAGTTTCAAAATCTCTGTGAAAAAGCGTCAGAGAAGCTTCCCCATGTAGAATCCAGCATATCTCACGGAACCGAAGAAGTGGTAGTTAGAAGGGATTTCGACCTGCAAGCAGTATGGTTTGGGAAATTAGGCGCGATATCACATTGCAAATGCCTTCCAAAAGGCTTGGAAAAGTGTGTTCTATATCTCTGCCAAACAGACTCCCCGGAGGTTGAGCTTTCAGCAGCAAGTTTAACTCTAAGGGAGGAAGCAGCAGAATGTGCCTCTCACATCTAGCCTGTAGGAATTCAGGTTGGGAAGTTCTATGGGGAAGCCCATTGGCGCCTACGTTGGAAACGGGTTTGGAAATTTCAGTTTCAAAATCTCTGTGAAAAAGCATCAGAGAAAATTCTGCGTTCAGAATCCAGCATATCTCACTGAACCTAAGAAGTGGTAGTTAGAATGGAGTTAGAGCTGCAAGCAGTTTGGTTTGGGAAATTAGACGCGAAATCACACTGCAAATGCCTTCCAACAGGCTTTGAAAAGTGTGTTCTATATCTCTGCGAAACAGACTCCCCGGAGGTTGAGCTTACAGAAGCAAGTTTAACTCTAAGGGAGGAAGCAGCAGAATGTGCCTCTCACATCTAGCTTGTAGGAATTCAGGTTGGCAAGTTCTATGGGGAAGCCCATTGCTGCCTATGGTGGAAACGGCATGGGAGATTTCAGTTTCAAAATCTCTGTGAAAAAGCGTCAGAGAAGCTTCCCCGTTTAGAATCCAGCATATCTCACTGAACCGAAGAAGTTGTAGTTAGAAGGGAGTTAGAGCAGCAAGCAGTTTGGTTTGGGAAATTAGATTCGAAATCACAATGCAAATGCCTTAAAACAGGCTTGGAAAAGTGTGTTCTATATCTCTGCCAAACACACTGCCCGGAGGTTGAGCTTTCAGAAGCTAGTTTAACTCTAAGGGAGGAAGCAGCAGAATGTGCCTCTCACATCTAGCTTGTAGGAATTCAGGTTGGCAAGTTCTATGGGGAAGCCCATTGCTGCCTATGGTGGAAACGGCATGGGAGATTTCAGTTTCAAAATCTCTGTGAAAAAGCGTCAGAGAAGCTTCCCCGTTTAGAATCCAGCATATCTCACTGAACCGAAGAAGTTGTAGTTAGAAGGGAGTTAGAGCAGCAAGCAGTTTGGTTTGGGAAATTAGATTCGAAATCACAATGCAAATGCCTTAAAACAGGCTTGGAAAAGTGTGTTCTATATCTCTGCCAAACACACTGCCCGGAGGTTGAGCTTTCAGAAGCTAGTTTAACTCTAAGGGAGGAAGCAGCAGAATGTGCCTCTCACATCTAGCTTGTAGGAATTCAGGTTGGCAAGTTCTATGGGGAAGCCCATTGCTGCCTATGGTGGAAACGGCATGGGAGATTTCAGTTTCAAAATCTCTGTGAAAAAGCGTCAGAGAAGGTTCTGCGTTTAGAATCCAGCATATCTCACTGAACCGTAGAAGTGGTATTTAGAAGGGAGTTAGAGCTGGAAGCCGTTTGTTTTCGGAAATTAGACGCGAAATCACTTTGCAAATGCCTTCCAACAGGCTTGGAAAAGTTTGTTCTATATCTCTGCCAAACAGACTCCCCGGAGGTTGAGCTTACAGAAGCAAGTTTAACTCTAAGGGAGGAAGTAGCAGAATGTGCCTCTCACATCTAGCCTGTAGGAATTCAGGTTGGCAAGTTCTATGGGGAAGCCCATTGCTGCCTATGGTGGAAACGGCATGGGAGATTTCAGTTTCAAAATCTCTGTGAAAAAGCGTCAGAGAAGCTTCCCCGTTTAGAATCCAGCATATCTCACTGAACCGAAGAAGTTGTAGTTAGAAGGGAGTTAGAGCAGCAAGCAGCTTGTTTTGGGAAATTAGACGCGAAATCAAACTGCAAATGCCTTCCAACAGGCTTGGAAAATGTGGTCTATATCTCTGCCAAACACAATGCCAGGAGGTTGAGCTTTCAGAAGGTAGTTTAACTCTACGGGAGGAAGCAGCAGAATGTGCCTCTCACATCTAGACTGTAGGAATTCAGGTTGGCAAGTTCTATGGGGAAGCCCATTGGCGCCTACATTGGAAACGGGTTTGGAAATTTCAGTTTCAAAATCTCTGTGAAAAAGCGTCAGAGAAGCTTCTCCGATTAGAATCCAGCATATCTCACTGAACCGAAGAAGTGGTAGTTAGAAGGGAGTTCGAGCTGCAAGCAGTTTGGTTTGGGAAATTAGACGCGAAATCACTTTGCAAAAGCCTTCCAACAGGATGGAAAATTGTGATCTATATCTCTGCCAAACAGACTCCCCGGAGGTTGAGCTTTCAGAAGCAAGTTTAACTCTAAGGGAGGAAGCAGCAGAATGTGCCTCTCACATCTAGCCTGTAGGAATTCTGGTTGGCAAGTTCTATGGGGAAGCCCATTGCTGTCTATGGTGGAAACGGCATGGGAGATTTCAGTTTCAAAATCTCTGTGATAAAGCGTCAGAGAAGCTTCCCCGTTTAGAATTCAGCATATCTCACTGAACCAAAGAAGTGGTAGTTAGAAGGGAGTTCGAGCTGCAAGCAGTTTGGTTTGGGAAATTAGACGCGAAATCTCATTGCAAATGCCTTCCAAAAGGCTTGGAAAAGTGTGTTCTATATCTCTGCCAAACAGACTCCCCGGAGGGTGAGCTTTCAGAAGCAAGTTTAACTCTAAGGGAGGAAGCAGCAGAATGTGCCTCTCACATCTAGCCTGTAGGAATTCAGGTTGGCAAGTTCTATGGGGAAGCCCATTTCTGCCTATGGTGGAAACGGCATGGGAGATTTCAGTTTCAAAATCTCTGTGAAAAAGCGTCAGAGAAGCTTCTCCGTTTAGAATCCAGCATATCTACCTGAACGGAATAAGTGGTAGTTAGAAGGGAGTTAGAGCTGCAAGCAGTTTGGTTTGGGAAATTAGACGCGAAATCAAACTGCAAATGCCTTCCAACAGGCTTCGAAAAGTGTGTTCTATATCTCTGCCAAACAGACTCCCCGGAGGTTGAGCTTACAGAAGCAAGTTTAACTCTAAGGGAGGAAGCAGCAGAATGTGCCTCTCACATCTAGCCTGTAGGAATTCAGGTTGGCAAGTTCTATGTGGAAGCCCTTTGCTGCCAATGGTGGAAACGGCATGGGAGATTTCAGATTCAAAATCTCTGTGAAAAAGCGTCAGAGAAGCTTCTCCGTTTAGAATCCAGCATATCTCCCTGAACGGAAGAAGTGGTAGTTAGAAGGGAGTTAGAGCTGCAAGCAGTTTGGTTTGGGAAATTAGACGCGAAATCAAACTGCAAATGCCTTCCAACAGGCTTGGAAAAGTGTGTTCTATATCTCTGCCAAACAGACTCCCAGGAGGTTGAGCTTTCAGAAGCTAGTTTAACTCTAAGGGAGGAAGCAGCAGAATGTGCCTCTCACATCTAGCCTGTGGGAATTCAGGTTGGCAAGTTCTATGGGGAATCCCATTGGCGCCTACGTTGGAAACGGGTTTGGAAATTTCAGCTTCAAAATCTCTGTGAAAAAGCGTAAGAGAAGCTTCCCCTTTCGAATCGAGCATATCTCACTGAACCGAAGAAGTGGTTGTTAGAAGGGAGATCGAGCTGCAAGCAGGTTGGTGTGGGAAATTAGACGGGAAATCACATTGCAAATGCCTTCCAACAGGCTTGGAAAAGCGTGTTCTATATCTCTGCCAAACAGACTCCACGGAGGTTGAGGTTTCAGAAGCTTGTTTAACTCTAAGGGAGGAAGCAGCAGAATGTGCCTTTCACATCTAGCCATTAGGAATTCAGGCTGGCAAGTTCTATGGGGAAGCCAATTGGCGCCTACGATGGAAACGGCATGGGAGATTTCAGTTTCAAAATCTGTGCGAAAAAGCGTCAGAGAAGCTTCACCGTTTAGAATCCAGCATATCTCACTGAACCGAAGAAGTTGTAGTTAGAAGGGAGTTCGAGCTGTAAGCAGTTTGGTTTGGGAAATTAGACGCGAAATCAAACTGCAAATGCGTTCCAAGAGGCTTGGAAAAGTGTGTTCTATATCTCTGCCAAACACACTGCCCGGAGGTTGAGCTTTCAGAAGCAAGTTTCACTCTAAGGGAGGAAGCAGCAGAATGTGGCTCTCACATGTAGCCTGTAGGAATTCAGGTTGGCAAGTTCTATGGGGAAGCCCATTGGCGCCTACGTTGGAAACGGGTTTGGAAATTTCAGTTTCAAAATCTCTGTGAAAAAGCATCAGAGAAGCTTCTGCGTTTAGAATGCAGCATATCTCACTGAAGCTAAGAAGTGGTAGTTAGAAGGGAGTTAGAGCTGCAAGCAGTTTGGTTTGGGAAATTAGACGCGAAATCACATTGCAAATGCCTTCCAACAGGCTTGGAAAAGTGTGTTCTATATCTCTGCCAAACAGACTCCCAGGAGGTTGAGCTTACAGAAGCAAGTTTAACTCTAAGGGAGGAAGCAGCAGAATGTGCCTCTCACATCTAGCCTGTAGGAATTCAGGTTGGCAAGTTCTATGGGGAAGCCCTTTGCTGCCTATGGTGGAAACGGCATGGGAGATTTCAGTTTCAAAATCTCTGTGAAAAAGCGTCAGAGAAGCTTCCCCGCTTAGAATCCAGCATATCTCACTGAACCGAAGAAGTGGTAGTTAGAAGGGAGTTAGAGCTGCAAGCCGTTTGTTTTCGGAAATTAGACTCGAAATCACATTGCAAATGCCTTCCAACAGGCTTGGAAAAGTGTGTTCTATATCTCTGCCAAACAGACGCCTCGGAGGTTGAGCTTTAGAAGCATGTTTAACTCTAAGGGAGGAATCAGCAGAATGTGCCTCTCACATCTATCCGGTAGGAATTCAGGTTGGCAAGTTCTATGTGGAAGCCCATTGGCGCCTATGTTGGAAACGGGTTTGGAAATTTCAGTTTCAAAATCTCTGTGAAAAAGCGTCAGAGAAGCTTCCCCGTTTAGAATCCAGCATATCTCACTGAACCGAAGAAGTGGTAGTTAGAAGGGAGTTAGAGCTGCAAGCAGTTTGTTTTGGGAAATTAGACGCGAAATCAAACTGCAAATGCCTTCCAACAGGCTTGGAAAAGTGTGTTCTATATCTCTGCCAAATAGACTCCCAGGAGGTTGAGCTTTCAGAAGCTAGTTTAGCTCTTAAGGCGGAAGCAGCAGAATGTGCCTCTCACATCTAGCCTGTAGGAATTCAGGTTGGCAAGTTCTATGGGGAAGTCCATTGCTGCCTATGGTGGAACCGGCATGGGAGATTTCAGTTTCAAGATCTCTGTGAAAAAGCGTCAGAGAAGCTTCTCCGTTTAGAATCCAGCATATCTCCCTGAACCTAAGAAGTGGTAGTTAGAATGGAGTTAGAGCTGCAAGCAGTTTGGTTTGGGAAATTAGACGCGAAATCACTCTGCAAATGCCTTCCAACAGGCTTGGAAAAGTGTGTTCTATATCTCTGCCAAACAGACTCCCCGGAGGTTGAGCTTACAGAAGCAAGTTTAACTCTAAGGGAGGAAGCAGCAGAATGTGCCTCTCACATCTAGCTTGTAGGAATTCAGGTTGGCAAGTTCTATGGGGAAGCCCATTGCTGCCTATGGTGGAAACGGCATGGGAGATTTCAGTTTCAAAATCTCTGTGAAAAAGCGTCAGAGAAGCTTCCCAGTTTAGAATCCAGCATATCTCACTGAACCAAAGAAGTGGTAGTTAGAAGGGAGTTCGAGCTGCAAGCAGTTTGGTTTGGGAAATTAGACGCGAAATCAAACTTCAAATGCCTTCCAACAGGCTTGGAAAAGTGTGTTCTATATCTCTGCCAAACAGACTCCCCGGAGGTTGAGCTTTCAGAACCTAGTTTAACTCTAAGGGAGGAAGCAGCAGAATGTGCCTCTCACATCTAGCCCGTAGGAAGTCAGGTTGGCAAGTTCTATGGGGAAGCCCATTGGCGCCTACGTTGGAAACGGGTTTGGAAATTTCAGTTTCAAAATATCTGTGAAAAAGCGTCAGAGAAGCTTCCCCTTTTAGAATCCAGCATATCTCACTGAACCGAAGAGGTTGTAGGTAGAAGGGAGTTAGAGCTCCAAGCACTTGGGTTTCAGAAATTAGACGCGAAATCAAACTGCAAATGCCTACCAACTGGCTTGGAAAAGTGTGTTGAATATCTCTGCCAAACAGACTCCCCGGAGTTGAGCTTTCAGTAGCAAGTTTAACTCTAAGGGAGGAAGCAGCAGAATGTGCCTCTCACATCTAGCCTGTAGGAATTCAGGTTGGCAATTTCTATGGGGAAGCCCTTTGCTGCCTATGGTAGAAACGGCATGGGAGATTTCAGTTTCAAAATCTCTGTGAAAAAGCGTCAGAGAAGCTTCCCCGTTTAGAGTCCAGCATATCTCACTGAACCGAAGAAGTGGTAGTTAGAAGGGAGTTAGAGCTGCAAGCCGTTTGTTTTCGGAAATTAGACGCAAAATTACATTGCAAATGCCTTCCAACAGGCTTGGAAAAGTGTGTTCTATATCTCTGCCAAACAGTCGCCTCGGAGGTTGAGTTTTAGAAGCAAGTTTAACTCTAAGGGAGGAATCAGCAGAATGTGCCTCTCACATCTATCCGGTAGGAAATCAGGTTGGCAAGTTCTATGGGGAAGCCCATTGGCGCCTATGTTGGAAACGGGTTTTGAAATTTCAGTTTCAAAATCTCTGTGAAAAAGCGTCAGAGAAGCTTCCCCATGTAGAATCCAGCATATCTCACGGAACCGAAGAAGTGGTAGTTAGAAGGGATTTCGACCTGCAAGCAGTATGGTTTGGGAAATTAGGCGCGATATCACATTGCAAATGCCTTCCAAAAGGCTTGGAAAAGTGTGTTCTATATCTCTGCCAAACAGACTCCCCGGAGGTTGAGCTTTCAGCAGCAAGTTTAACTCTAAGGGAGGAAGCAGCAGAATGTGCCTCTCACATCTAGCCTGTAGGAATTCAGGTTGGGAAGTTCTATGGGGAAGCCCATTGGCGCCTACGTTGGAAACGGGTTTGGAAATTTCAGTTTCAAAATCTCTGTGAAAAAGCATCAGAGAAAATTCTGCGTTCAGAATCCAGCATATCTCACTGAACCTAAGAAGTGGTAGTTAGAATGGAGTTAGAGCTGCAAGCAGTTTGGTTTGGGAAATTAGACGCGAAATCACACTGCAAATGCCTTCCAACAGGCTTTGAAAAGTGTGTTCTATATCTCTGCGAAACAGACTCCCCGGAGGTTGAGCTTACAGAAGCAAGTTTAACTCTAAGGGAGGAAGCAGCAGAATGTGCCTCTCACATCTAGCTTGTAGGAATTCAGGTTGGCAAGTTCTATGGGGAAGCCCATTGCTGCCTATGGTGGAAACGGCATGGGAGATTTCAGTTTCAAAATCTCTGTGAAAAAGCGTCAGAGAAGCTTCTGCATTTAGAATCCAGCATATCTCACTGAACCGAAGAAGTTGTAGTTAGAAGGGAGTTAGAGCAGCAAGCAGTTTGGTTTGGGAAATTAGATTCGAAATCACAATGCAAATGCCTTAAAACAGGCTTGGAAAAGTGTGTTCTATATCTCTGCCAAACACACTGCCCGGAGGTTGAGCTTTCAGAAGCTAGTTTAACTCTAAGGGAGGAAGCAGCAGAATGTGCCTCTCACATCGAGCCTGTAGGAATTCAGGTTGGCAAGTTCTATGGGGAAGCCCATTGGCGCCTACGTTGGAAACGGGTTTGGAAATTTCAGTTTCAAAATCTCTGTGAAAAAGCATCAGAGAAGCTTCCCCGTTTAGAATCCAGGATATCTCACTGAACCGAAGAAGTGGTAGTTAGAAGGGAGTTAGAGCTGCAAGCCGTTTGTTTTCGGAAATTAGACGCAAAATTACATTGCAAATGCCATCCAACAGGCTTGGAAAAGTGTGTTCTATATCTCTGCCAAACAGACGCCTCGGAGGTTGAGCTTTAGAAGCAAGTTTAACTCTAAGGGAGGAATCAGCAGAATGTGCCTCTCACATCTATCCGGTAGGAATTCAGGTTGGCAAGTTCTATGTGGAAGCCCATTGGCGCCTATGTTGGAAAAGGGTTTGGAAATTTCAGTTTCAAAATCTCTGTGAAAAAGCGTCAGAGAAGCTTCCCCGTTTAGAATCCAGCATATCTCACTGAACCGAAGAAGTGGTAATTAGAAGGGAGTTAGAGCTGCAAGCAGTTTGGTTTGGGAAATTTGACGCGAAATCAAACTGCAAATGCCTTCCAAAAGGCTTGGAAAAGTGTGTTCTATATCTCTGCCAAATAGACTCCCAGGAGGTTGAGCTTTCAGAAGCTAGTTTAGCTCTAAAGGAGGAAGCAGCAGAATGTGCCTCTCACATCTAGCCTGTAGGAATTCAGGTTGGCAAGTTCTATGGGGAAGTCCATTGCTGCCTATGGTGGAACCGGCATGGGAGATTTCAGTTTCAAGATCTCTGTGAAAAAGCGTCAGAGAAGCTTCCCCGTTTAGAATCCAGCATATCTCACTGAACCGAAGAAGTGGTAGTTAGAAGGGAGTTAGAGCTGCAAGCCGTTTGTTTTCGGAAATTAGACGCGAAATTACATTGCAAATGCCTTCCAACAGGCTTGGAAAAGTGTGTTCTATATCTCTGCCAAACAGACGCCTCGGAGGTTGAGCTTTAGAAGCAAGTTTAACTCTAAGGGAGGAATCAGCAGAATGTGCCTCTCACATCTATCCGGTAGGAATTCAGGTTGGCAAGTTCTATGGGGAAGCCCATTGGCACCTATGTTGGAAACGGGTTTGGAAATTTCAGTTTCAAAATCTCTGTGAAAAAGCGTCAGAGAAGCTTCCCCATGTAGAATCCAGCATATCTCACTGAACCGAATAAGTGCTAGTTAGAAGGGAGTTAGAGCTGCAAGCAGTTTGGTTTGGGAAATTAGACGCGAAATCAAACTGCAAATGCCTTCCAACAGGCTTGGAAATGTGTGCTCTATATCTATGCCAAACAAACTGCCCGGAGGATGAGCTTTCAGAAGCTAGTTTAACTCTAAGGGAGGAAGCAGCAGAATGTGCCTCTCACATCGAGCCTGTAGGAATTCAGGTTGGCAAGTTCTATGGGGAAGCCCTTTGGCGCCTACGTTGGAAACGGGTTTGGAAATTTCAGTTTCAAAATCTCTGTGAAAAAGCGTCAGAGAAGCTTCCCTGTTTAGAGTCCAGCATATCTCACTGAACCGAAGAAGTGGTAGTTAGAAGGGAGTTAGAGCTGCAAGCAGTTTGGTTTGGGAAATTAGACGCGAAATCAAACTGCAAATGCCTTCCAACAGGCTTGGAAAAGTGTGTTCTATATCTCTGCCAAACAGACAACCCGGAGGTTGAGCTTTCAGAAGCTAGTTTAACTCTAAGGGAGGAAGCAGCAGAATGTGCCTCTCACATCTAGCCTGAAGGAATTCAGGTTGGCAAGTTCTATGGGGAAGCCCATTGGAGCGTACGTTGGAAATGGGTTTGGAAATTTCAGTTTCAAAATCTCTGTGAAAAAGCGTCAGAGAAGGTTCCCCATTTAGAATCCAGCATATCTCACGGAACGGAAGAAGTGGTCTTTAGAACGGAGTTCGACCTGCAAGCAGTATGGTTTGGGAAATTAGGCGCGATATCACATTGCAAATGCCTTCCAAAAGGCTTGGAAAAGTGTGTTCTATATCTCTGCCAAACAGACTCCCCGGAGGTTGAGCTTTCAGCAGCAAGTTTAACTCTAAGGGAGGAAGCAGCAGAATGTGCTTCTCACATCTAGCCTGTAGGAATTCAGGTTGGCAAGTTCTATGGGGAAGCCCATTGGCGCCTACGTTGGAAACGGGTTTGGAAATTTCAGTTTCAAAATCTCTGTGAAAAAGCATCAGAGAAGCTTCTGCGTTTAGAATCCAGCATATCTCTCTGAACCTAAGAAGTGCTAGTTAGAATGGAGTTAGAACTGCAAGCAGTTTGGTTTGTGAAATTAGATGCGAAATCACAATGCAAATGCCTTAAAACAGGCTTGGAAAAGTGTGTTCTATATCTCTGCCAAACACACTGCCCGGAGGTTGAGCTTTCAGAAGCTAGTTTAACTCCAAGGGAGGAAGCAGCAGAATGTGCATCTCACATATAGTCTGTAGGAATTCAGGTTGGCAAGTTCTATGGGGAAGCCCATTGCTGTCTATGGTGGAAACGGCATGGGAGATTTCAGTTTCAAAATCTCTGTGATAAAGCGTCAGAGAAGCTTCCCCGTTTAGAATTCAGCATATCTCACTGAACCGAAGAAGTGGTAGTTAGAAGGGAGTTCGAGCTGCAAGCAATTTGGTTTGGGAAATTAGACGCGAAATCAAACTGCAAATGCCTTCCAATAGGCTTGGAAAAGTTTGTTCTATATCTCTGCCAAACAGACTCCGAGGAGGTTGAGCTTTCAGAAGCTAGTTTAACTCCAAGGGAGGAAGCAGCAGAATGTGCCTCTCACATCTAGCCTGTAGGAATTCAGGTTGGCAAGTTCTATGGGGAAGCCAATTGGCGCCTACGTTGGAAACGGCATGGGAGATTTCAGTTTCAAAATCTTTGTGAAAAAGCGTCAGAGAAGCTTCCCCGTTTAGAATCCAGCATATCTCACGGAACCGAAGAAGTGGTAGTTAGAAGGGAGGTAGAGCTGCAAGCAGTTTGGTTTGGGAAATTAGACGCGAAATCAAACTGCAAATGCCTTCCAACAGGCTTGGAAAAGTGTGTTCTATATCTCTGCCAAACAGACTCCCCGGAGGTTGAGCTTACAGAAGCAAGTTTAACTCTAAGGGAGGAAGCAGCAGAATGTGCCTCTCACATCTAGCCTGTAGGAATTCAGGTTGGCAAGTTCTATGGGGAAGCCCATTGCTGCCAATGGTGGAAACGGCATGGCAGATTTCAGTTTCAAAATCTCTGTGAAAAAGCGTCAGAGAAGCTTCTCCGTTTAGAATCCAGCATATCTCCCTGAACGGAAGAAGTGGTAGTTAGAAGGGAGTTAGAGCTGCAAGCAGTTTGGTTTGGGAAATTAGACGCGAAATCAAACTGCAAATGCCTTCCAACAGGCTTGGAAAAGTGTGTTCTATATCTCTGCCAAACAGACTCCCAGGAGGTTGAGCTTTCAGAAGCTAGTTTAACTCTAAGGGAGGAAGCAGCAGAATGTGCCTCTCACATCTAGCCTGTGGGAATTCAGGTTGGCAAGTTCTATGGGGAATCCCATTGGCGCCTACGTTGGAAACGGGTTTGGAAATTTCAGCTTCAAAATCTCTGTGAAAAAGCGTAAGAGAAGCTTCCCCTTTAGAATCGAGCATATCTCACTGAACCGAAGAAGTGCTAGTTAGAAGGGAGTTAGAGTTGCAAGCAGTTTGGTTTGGGAAATTAGACGCGAAATCAAACTGCAAATGCCTTCCAACAGGCTTGGAAAAGTGTGTTCTATATCTCTGCCAAACAGACTCCCAGGAGGTTGAGCTTTCAGAAGTTAGTTTAGCTCTAAAGGAGGAAGCAGCAGAATGTGCCTCTCCCATCTAGCCTGTAGGAATTCAGGTTGGCAAGTTCTATGGGGAAGCCCATTGCTGCCTATGGTGGAAACGGCATGGGAGATTTCAGATTCAAAATCTCTGTGAAAAAGCGTCAAAGAAGGTTCTGCGTTTAGAATCCAGCATATCTCACTGAACCGTAGAAGTGGTATTTAGAAGGGAGTTAGAGTTGGAAGCCGTTTGTTTTCGGAAATTAGATGCGAAATCACTTTGCAAATGCCTTCCAACAGGCTTGGAAAAGTGTGTTCTATATCTCTGCCAAACAGACTCCCCGCAGGTTGAGCTTTCAGAAGCTAGTTTAACTCTAAGGGAGGAAGCAGCAGAATGTGCCTCTCACATCTAGCCTGTAGGAATTCAAGTTGGCAAGTTCTATGGGGAAGCCCATTGACGCCTACGTTGGAAACGGGTTTGGAAATTTCAGTTTCAAAATCTCTGTGAAAAAGCATCAGAGAAGCTTCTGCGTTTAGAATCCAGCATATCTCACTGAACCTAAGAAGTGGTAGTTAGAATGGAGTTAGAGCTGCAAGCAGTTTGGTTTGGGAAATTAGACGCGAAATCACACTGCAAATGCCTTCCAACAGGCTTGGAAAAGTGTGTTCTATATCTGTGCCAAACAGACTCCCCGGAGGTTCAGCTTACAGAAGCAAGTTTAACTCTAAGGGAGGAAGTAGCAGAATGTGCCTCTCACATCTAGCCTGTAGGAATTCAGGTTGGCAAGTTCTATGGGGAAGCCCATTGCTGCCTATGGTGGAAACGGCATGGGAGATTTCAGTTTCAAAATCTCTGTGAAAAAGCGTCAGAGAAGCTTCTGCATTTAGAATCCAGCATATCTCACTGAATCGAAGAAGTGGTATTTAGAAGGGAGTTAGAGCTGCAAGCCGTTTGTTTTCGGAAATTAGACGCGAAATCACTTTGCAAATGCCTTCCAACAGGCTTGGAAAAGTGTGTTCTATATCTCTGCCAAACAGACTCCCCGCAGGTTGAGCTTTCAGAAGCTAGTTTAACTCTAAGGGAGGAAGCAGCAGAATGTGCCTCTCACATCTAGCCTGAAGGAATTCAGGTTGGCAAGTTCTATGGGGAAGCCCATTGGAGCGTACGTTGGAAATGGGTTTGGAAATTTCAGTTTCAAAATCTCTGTGAAAAAGCGTCAGAGAAGCTTCCCCGTTTAGAATCCAGCATATCTCACGGAACCGAAGAAGTGGTAGTTAGAAGGGAGTTCGACCTGCAAGCAGTATGGTTTAGGAAATTAGGCGCGATATCACATTGCAAATGCCTTCCAAAAGGCTTGGAAAAGTTTGTTATATATCTCTGCCAAACAGACTCCCCGGAGGTTGAGCTTTCAGCAGCAAGTTTAACTCTAAGGGAGGAAGCAGCAGAATGTGCCTCTCACATCTAGCCTGTAGGAATTCAGGTTGGCAAGTTCTATGGGGAAGCCCATTGGCGCCTACGTTGGAAACGGGTTTGGAAATTTCAGTTTCAAAATCTCTGTGAAAAAGCATCAGAGAAGCTTCCGCGTTTAGAATTCAGCATATCTCTCTGAACCTAAGAAGTGGTAGTTAGAATGGAGTTAGAGCTGCAAGCAGTTTGGTTTGGGAAATTAGATGCGAAATCACAATGCAAATGCCTTAAAACAGGCTTGGAAAAGTGTGTTCTATATCTCTGCCAAACACACTGCCCGGAGGTTGAGCTTTCAGAAGCTAGTTTAACTCTAAGGAAGGAAGCAGCAGAATGGGCATCTCACATATAGTCTGTAGGAATTCAGGTTGGCAAGTTCTATGGGGAAGCCCATTGCTGTCTATGGTGGAAATGGCATGGGAGATTTCAGTTTCAAAATCTCTGTGATAAAGCGTCAGAGAAGCTTCCCCGTTTAGAATTCAGCATATCTCACTGAACCGAAGAAGTGGTAGTTAGAAAGGAGTTCGAGCTGCAAGCAATTTGGTTTGGGAAATTAGACGCGAAATCAAACTGCAAATGCCTTCCAACAGGCTTGGAAAAGTGTGTTCTATATCTCTGCCAAACAGACTCCCCGGAGGTTGAGCTTTCAGAAGCTAGTTTAACTCTAAGGGAGGAAGCAGCAGAATGTGCCTCTCACATCTAGCCTGTGGGAATTCAGGTTGGCAAGTTCTATGGGGAATCCCATTGGCGCCTACGTTGGAAACGGGTTTGTAAATCTCAGTTTCAAAATCTCTGTGAAAAAGCGTAAGAGAAGCTTCCCCGTTTAGAATACAGCATATCTCACTGAACCGAAGAAGTGGTTGTTAGAAGGGAGTTCGAGCTGCAAGCAGTTTGGTGTGGGAAATTAGACGCGAAATCACATTGCAAATGCCTTCCAACTGGCTTGGAAAAGTGTGTTCTATATCTCTGCCAAACAGACTCCCCGGAGGTTGAGGTTTCAGAAGCTAGTTTAACTCTAAGGGAGGAAGCCGCAGAATGTGCCTCTCACATCTAGCCTGTAGGAATTCAGGTTGGCAAGTTCTATGGGGAAGCCAATTGGCGCCTACGTTGGAAACGGCATGGGAGATTTCAGTTTCAAAATCTGTGTGAAAAAGCGTCAGAGAAGCTTCCCCGCTTAGAATCCAGCATATCTCACTGAACCGAAGAAGTTGTAGTTAGAAGGGAGTTAGAGCTGCAAGCCGTTTGTTTTCGGAAATTAGACTCGAAATCACATTGCAAATGCCTTCCAACAGGCTTGGAAAAGTGTGTTCTATATCTCTGCCAAACAGACGCCTCGGAGGTTGAGCTTTAGAAGCATGTTTAACTCTAAGGGAGGAATCAGCAGAATGTGCCTCTCACAACTATCCGGTAGGAATTCAGGTTGGCAAGTTCTATGTGGAAGCCCATTGGCGCCTATGTTGGAAACGGGTTTGGAAATTTCAGTTTCAAAATCTCTGTGAAAAAGCGTCAGAGAAGCTTCCCCGTTTAGAATCCAGCATATCTCACTGAACCGAAGAAGTGGTAGTTAGAAGGGAGTTAGAGCTGCAAGCAGTTTGTTTTGGGAAATTAGACGCGAAATCAAACTGCAAATGCCTTCCAACAGGCTTGGAAAAGTGTGTTCTATATCTCTGCCAAATAGACTCCCAGGAGGTTGAGCTTTCAGAAGCTAGTTTAGCTCTTAAGGAGGAAGCAGCAGAATGTGCCTCTCACATCTAGCCTGTAGGAATTCAGGTTGGCAAGTTCTATGGGGAAGTCCATTGCTGCCTATGGTGGAACCGGCATGGGAGATTTCAGTTTCAAGATCTCTGTGAAAAAGCGTCAGAGAAGCTTCTCCGTTTAGAATCCAGCATATCTCCCTGAACCTAAGAAGTGGTAGTTAGAATGGAGTTAGAGCTGCAAGCAGTTTGGTTTGGGAAATTAGACGCGAAATCACACTGCAAATGCCTTCCAACAGGCTTGGAAAAGTGTGTTCTATATCTCTGCCAAACAGACTCCCCGGAGGTTGAGCTTACAGAAGCAAGTTTAACTCTAAGGGAGGAAGCAGCAGAATGTGCCTCTCACATCTAGCTTGTAGGAATTCAGGTTGGCAAGTTCTATGGGGAAGCCCATTGCTGCCTATGGTGGAAACGGCATGGGAGATTTCAGTTTCAAAATCTCTGTGAAAAAGCGTCAGAGAAGCTTCCCCGTTTAGAATCCAGCATATCTCACTGAACCAAAGAAGTGGTAGTTAGAAGGGAGTTCGAGCTGCAAGCAGTTTGGTTTGGGAAATTAGACGCGAAATCAAACTTCAAATGCCTTCCAACAGGCTTGGAAAAGTGTGTTCTATATCTCTGCCAAACAGACTCCCCGGAGGTTGAGCTTTCAGAAGCTAGTTTAACTCTAAGGGAGGAAGCAGCAGAATGTGCCTCTCACATCTAGCCCGTAGGAAGTCAGGTTGGCAAGTTCTATGGGGAAGCCCATTGGCGCCTACGTTGGAAACGGGTTTGGAAATTTCAGTTTCAAAATATCTGTGAAAAAGCGTCAGAGAAGCTTCCCCTTTTAGAATCCAGCATATCTCACTGAACCGAAGAGGTTGTAGGTAGAAGGGAGTTAGAGCTCCAAGCACTTGGGTTTCGGAAATTAGACGCGAAATCAAACTGCAAATGCCTACCAACTGGCTTGGAAAAGTGTGTTGAATATCTCTGCCAAACAGACTCCCCGGAGTTGAGCTTTCAGTAGCAAGTTTAACTCTAAGGGAGGAAGCAGCAGAATGTGCCTCTCACATCTAGCCTGTAGGAATTCAGGTTGGCAATTTCTATGGGGAAGCCCTTTGCTGCCTATGGTAGAAACGGCATGGGAGATTTCAGTTTCAAAATCTCTGTGAAAAAGCGTCAGAGAAGCTTCCCCGTTTAGAGTCCAGCATATCTCACTGAACCGAAGAAGTGGTAGTTAGAAGGGAGTTAGAGCTGCAAGCCGTTTGTTTTCGGAAATTAGACGCAAAATTACATTGCAAATGCCTTCCAACAGGCTTGGAAAAGTGTGTTCTATATCTCTGCCAAACAGTCGCCTCGGAGGTTGAGCTTTAGAAGCAAGTTTAACTCTAAGGGAGGAATCAGCAGAATGTGCCTCTCACATCTATCCGGTAGGAAATCAGGTTGGCAAGTTCTATGGGGAAGCCCATTGGCGCCTATGTTATAAACGGGTTTTGAAATTTCAGTTTCAAAATCTCTGTGAAAAAGCGTCAGAGAAGCTTCCCCATGTAGAATCCAGCATATCTCACGGAACCGAAGAAGTGGTAGTTAGAAGGGATTTCGACCTGCAAGCAGTATGGTTTGGGAAATTAGGCGCGATATCACATTGCAAATGCCTTCCAAAAGGCTTGGAAAAGTGTGTTCTATATCTCTGCCAAACAGACTCCCCGGAGGTTGAGCTTTCAGCAGCAAGTTTAACTCTAAGGGAGGAAGCAGCAGAATGTGCCTCTCACATCTAGCCTGTAGGAATTCAGGTTGGGAAGTTCTATGGGGAAGCCCATTGGCGCCTACGTTGGAAACGGGTTTGGAAATTTCAGTTTCAAAATCTCTGTGAAAAAGCATCAGAGAAAATTCTGCGTTCAGAATCCAGCATATCTCACTGAACCTAAGAAGTGGTAGTTAGAATGGAGTTAGAGCTGCAAGCAGTTTGGTTTGGGAAATTAGACGCGAAATCACACTGCAAATGCCTTCCAACAGGCTTTGAAAAGTGTGTTCTATATCTCTGCGAAACAGACTCCCCGGAGGTTGAGCTTACAGAAGCAAGTTTAACTCTAAGGGAGGAAGCAGCAGAATGTGCCTCTCACATCTAGCTTGTAGGAATTCAGGTTGGCAAGTTCTATGGGGAAGCCCATTGCTGCCTATGGTGGAAACGGCATGGGAGATTTCAGTTTCAAAATCTCTGTGAAAAAGCGTCAGAGAAGCTTCCCCGTTTAGAATCCAGCATATCTCACTGAACCGAAGAAGTTGTAGTTACAAGGGAGTTAGAGCAGCAAGCAGTTTGGTTTGGGAAATTAGATTCGAAATCACAATGCAAATGCCTTAAAACAGGCTTGGAAAAGTGTGTTCTATATCTCTGCCAAACACACTGCCCGGAGGTTGAGCTTTCAGAAGCTAGTTTAACTCTAAGGGAGGAAGCAGCAGAATGTGCCTCTCACATCGAGCCTGTAGGAATTCAGGTTGGCAAGTTCTATGGGGAAGCCCTTTGGCGCCTACGTTGGAAACGGGTTTGGAAATTTCAGTTTCAAAATCTCTGTGAAAAAGCGTCAGAGAAGCTTCCCTGTTTAGAGTCCAGCATATCTCACTGAACCGAAGAAGTGGTAGTTAGAAGGGAGTTAGAGCTGCAAGCAGTTTGGTTTGGGAAATTAGACGCGAAATCAAACTGCAAATGCCTTCCAACAGGCTTGGAAAAGTGTGTTCTATATCTCTGCCAAACAGACAACCCGGAGGTTGAGCTTTCAGAAGCTAGTTTAACTCTAAGGGAGGAAGCAGCAGAATGTGCCTCTCACATCTAGCCTGAAGGAATTCAGGTTGGCAAGTTCTATGGGGAAGCCCATTGGAGCGTACGTTGGAAATGGGTTTGGAAATTTCAGTTTCAAAATCTCTGTGAAAAAGCGTCAGAGAAGGTTCCCCATTTAGAATCCAGCATATCTCACGGAACGGAAGAAGTGGTCTTTAGAACGGAGTTCGACCTGCAAGCAGTAGGGTTTGGGAAATTAGGCGCGATATCACATTGCAAATGCCTTCCAAAAGGCTTGGAAAAGTGTGTTCTATATCTCTGCCAAACAGACTCCCCGGAGGTTGAGCTTTCAGCAGCAAGTTTAACTCTAAGGGAGGAAGCAGCAGAATGTGCTTCTCACATCTAGCCTGTAGGAATTCAGGTTGGCAAGTTCTATGGGGAAGCCCATTGGCGCCTACGTTGGAAACGGGTTTGGAAATTTCAGTTTCAAAATCTCTGTGAAAAAGCATCAGAGAAGCTTCTGCGTTTAGAATCCAGCATATCTCTCTGAACCTAAGAAGTGCTAGTTAGAATGGAGTTAGAGCTGCAAGCAGTTTGGTTTGTGAAATTAGATGCGAAATCACAATGCAAATGCCTTAAAACAGGCTTGGAAAAGTGTGTTCTATATCTCTGCCAAACACACTGCCCGGAGGTTGAGCTTTCAGAAGCTAGTTTAACTCCAAGGGAGGAAGCAGCAGAATGTGCATCTCACATATAGTCTGTAGGAATTCAGGTTGGCAAGTTCTATGGGGAAGCCCATTGCTGTCTATGGTGGAAACGGCATGGGAGATTTCAGTTTCAAAATCTCTGTGATAAAGCGTCAGAGAAGCTTCCCCGTTTAGAATTCAGCATATCTCACTGAACCGAAGAAGTGGTAGTTAGAAGGGAGTTCGAGCTGCAAGCAATTTGGTTTGGGAAATTAGACGCGAAATCAAACTGCAAATGCCTTCCAATAGGCTTGGAAAAGTTTGTTCTATATCTCTGCCAAACAGACTCCGAGGAGGTTGAGCTTTCAGAAGCTAGTTTAACTCTAAGGGAGGAAGCAGCAGAATGTGCCTCTCACATCTAGCCTGTGGGAATTCAGGTTGGCAAGTTCTATGGTGAAGCCAATTGGCGCCTACGTTGGAAACGGCATGGGAGATTTCAGTTTCAAAATCTGTGTGAAAAAGCGTCAGAGAAGCTTCCCCGTTTAGAATCCAGCATATCTCACGGAACCGAAGAAGTGGTAGTTAGAAGGGAGTTAGAGCTGCAAGCAGTTTGGTTTGGGAAATTAGACGCGAAATCAAACTGCAAATGCCTTCCAACAGGCTTGGAAAAGTGTGTTCTATATCTCTGCCAAACAGACTCCCCGGAGGTTGAGCTTACAGAAGCAAGTTTAACTCTAAGGGAGGAAGCAGCAGAATGTGCCTCTCACATCTAGCCTGTAGGAATTCAGGTTGGCAAGTTCTATGGGGAAGCCCATTGCTGCCAATGGTGGAAACGGCATGGGAGATTTCAGTTTCAAAATCTCTGTGAAAAAGCGTCAGAGAAGCTTCTCCGTTTAGAATCCAGCATATCTCCCTGAACGGAAGAAGTGGTAGTTAGAAGGGAGTTAGAGCTGCAAGCAGTTTGGTTTGGGAAATTAGACGCGAAATCAAACTGCAAATGCCTTCCAACAGGCTTGGAAAAGTGTGTTCTATATCTCTGCCAAACAGACTCCCCGCAGGTTGAGCTTTCAGAAGCTAGTTTAACTCTAAGGGAGGAAGCAGCAGAATGTGCCTCTCACATCTAGCCTGAAGGAATTCAGGTTGGCAAGTTCTATGGGGAAGCCCATTGGAGCGTACGTTGGAAATGGGTTTGGAAATTTCAGTTTCAAAATCTCTGTGAAAAAGCGTCAGAGAAGCTTCCCCGTTTAGAATCCAGCATATCTCACGGAACCGAAGAAGTGGTAGTTAGAAGGGAGTTCGACCTGCAAGCAGTATGGTTTAGGAAATTAGGCGCGATATCACATTGCAAATGCCTTCCAAAAGGCTTGGAAAAGTTTGTTATATATCTCTGCCAAACAGACTCCCCGGAGGTTGAGCTTTCAGCAGCAAGTTTAACTCTAAGGGAGGAAGCAGCAGAATGTGCCTCTCACATCTAGCCTGTAGGAATTCAGGTTGGCAAGTTCTATGGGGAAGCCCATTGGCGCCTACGTTGGAAACGGGTTTGGAAATTTCAGTTTCAAAATCTCTGTGAAAAAGCATCAGAGAAGCTTCCGCGTTTAGAATTCAGCATATCTCTCTGAACCTAAGAAGTGGTAGTTAGAATGGAGTTAGAGCTGCAAGCAGTTTGGTTTGGGAAATTAGATGCGAAATCACAATGCAAATGCCTTAAAACAGGCTTGGAAAAGTGTGTTCTATATCTCTGCCAAACACACTGCCCGGAGGTTGAGCTTTCAGAAGCTAGTTTAACTCTAAGGAAGGAAGCAGCAGAATGGGCATCTCACATATAGTCTGTAGGAATTCAGGTTGGCAAGTTCTATGGGGAAGCCCATTGCTGTCTATGGTGGAAATGGCATGGGAGATTTCAGTTTCAAAATCTCTGTGATAAAGCGTCAGAGAAGCTTCCCCGTTTAGAATTCAGCATATCTCATTGAACCGAAGAAGTGGTAGTTAGAAGGGAGTTCGAGCTGCAAGCAATTTGGTTTGGGAAATTAGACGCGAAATCAAACTGCAAATGCCTTCCAACAGGCTTGGAAAAGTGTGTTCTATATCTCTGCCAAACAGACTCCCCGGAGGTTGAGCTTTCAGAAGCTAGTTTAACTCTAAGGGAGGAAGCAGCAGAATGTGCCTCTCACATCTAGCCTGTGGGAATTCAGGTTGGCAAGTTCTATGGGGAATCCCATTGGCGCCTACGTTGGAAACGGGTTTGTAAATCTCAGTTTCAAAATCTCTGTGAAAAAGCGTAAGAGAAGCTTCCCCGTTTAGAATACAGCATATCTCACTGAACCGAAGAAGTGGTTGTTAGAAGGGAGTTCGAGCTGCAAGCAGTTTGGTGTGGGAAATTAGACGCGAAATCACATTGCAAATGCCTTCCAACAGGCTTGGAAAAGTGTGTTCTATATCTCTGCCAAACAGACTCCCCGGAGGTTGAGGTTTCAGAAGCTAGTTTAACTCTAAGGGAGGAAGCCGCAGAATGTGCCTCTCACATCTAGCCTGTAGGAATTCAGGTTGGCAAGTTCTATGGGGAAGCCAATTGGCGCCTACGTTGGAAACGGCATGGGAGATTTCAGTTTCAAAATCTCTGTGAAAAAGCGTCAGAGAAGCTTCCCCGCTTAGAATCCAGCATATCTCACTGAACCGAAGAAGTTGTAGTTAGAAGGGAGTTAGAGCTGCAAGCCGTTTGTTTTCGGAAATTAGACTCGAAATCACATTGCAAATGCCTTCCAACAGGCTTGGAAAAGTGTGTTCTATATCTCTGCCAAACAGACGCCTCGGAGGTTGAGCTTTAGAAGCATGTTTAACTCTAAGGGAGGAATCAGCAGAATGTGCCTCTCACAACTATCCGGTAGGAATTCAGGTTGGCAAGTTCTTTGTGGAAGCCCATTGGCGCCTATGTTGGAAACGGGTTTGGAAATTTCAGTTTCAAAATCTCTGTGAAAAAGCGTCAGAGAAGCTTCCCCGTTTAGAATCCAGCATATCTCACTGAACCGAAGAAGTGGTAGTTAGAAGGGAGTTAGAGCTGCAAGCAGTTTGTTTTGGGAAATTAGACGCGAAATCAAACTGCAAATGCCTTCCAACAGGCTTGGAAAAGTGTGTTCTATATCTCTGCCAAATAGACTCCCAGGAGGTTGAGCTTTCAGAAGCTAGTTTAGCTCTTAAGGAGGAAGCAGCAGAATGTGCCTCTCACATCTAGCCTGTAGGAATTCAGGTTGGCAAGTTCTATGGGGAAGTCCATTGCTGCCTATGGTGGAACCGGCATGGGAGATTTCAGTTTCAAGATCTCTGTGAAAAAGCGTCAGAGAAGCTTCTCCGTTTAGAATCCAGCATATCTCCCTGAACCTAAGAAGTGGTAGTTAGAATGGAGTTAGAGCTGCAAGCAGTTTGGTTTGGGAAATTAGACGCGAAATCACACTGCAAATGCCTTCCAACAGGCTTGGAAAAGTGTGTTCTATATCTCTGCCAAACAGACTCCCCGGAGGTTGAGCTTACAGAAGCAAGTTTAACTCTAAGGGAGGAAGCAGCAGAATGTGCCTCTCACATCTAGCTTGTAGGAATTCAGGTTGGCAAGTTCTATGGGGAAGCCCATTGCTGCCTATGGTGGAAACGGCATGGGAGATTTCAGTTTCAAAATCTCTGTGAAAAAGCGTCAGAAAAGCTTCCCCGTTTAGAATCCAGCATATCTCACTGAACCAAAGAAGTGGTAGTTAGAAGGGAGTTCGAGCTGCAAGCAGTTTGGTTTGGGAAATTAGACGCGAAATCAAACTTCAAATGCCTTCCAACAGGCTTGGAAAAGTGTGTTCTATATCTCTGCCAAACAGACTCCCCGGAGGTTGAGCTTTCAGAAGCTAGTTTAACTCTAAGGGAGGAAGCAGCAGAATGTGCCTCTCACATCTAGCCCGTAGGAAGTCAGGTTGGCAAGTTCTATGGGGAAGCCCATTGGCGCCTACGTTGGAAACGGGTTTGGAAATTTCAGTTTCAAAATATCTGTGAAAAAGCGTCAGAGAAGCTTCCCCTTTTAGAATCCAGCATATCTCACTGAACCGAAGAGGTTGTAGGTAGAAGGGAGTTAGAGCTCCAAGCACTTGGGTTTCGGAAATTAGACGCGAAATCAAACTGCAAATGCCTACCAACTGGCTTGGAAAAGTGTGTTGAATATCTCTGCCAAACACACTGCCCGGAGGTTGAGCTTTCAGAAGCTAGTTTAACTCTAAGGGAGGAAGCAGCAGAATGTGCCTCTCACATCGAGCCTGTAGGAATTCAGGTTGGCAAGTTCTATGGGGAAGCCCTTTGGCGCCTACGTTGGAAACGGGTTTGGAAATTTCAGTTTCAAAATCTCTGTGAAAAAGCGTCAGAGAAGCTTCCCTGTTTAGAGTCCAGCATATCTCACTGAACCGAAGAAGTGGTAGTTAGAAGGGAGTTAGAGCTGCAAGCAGTTTGGTTTGGGAAATTAGACGCGAAATCAAACTGCAAATGCCTTCCAACAGGCTTGGAAAAGTGTGTTCTATATCTCTGCCAAACAGACAACCCGGAGGTTGAGCTTTCAGAAGCTAGTTTAACTCTAAGGGAGGAAGCAGCAGAATGTGCCTCTCACATCTAGCCTGAAGGAATTCAGGTTGGCAAGTTCTATGGGGAAGCCCATTGGAGCGTACGTTGGAAATGGGTTTGGAAATTTCAGTTTCAAAATCTCTGTGAAAAAGCGTCAGAGAAGGTTCCCCATTTAGAATCCAGCATATCTCACGGAACGGAAGAAGTGGTCTTTAGAACGGAGTTCGACCTGCAAGCAGTAGGGTTTGGGAAATTAGGCGCGATATCACATTGCAAATGCCTTCCAAAAGGCTTGGAAAAGTGTGTTCTATATCTCTGCCAAACAGACTCCCCGGAGGTTGAGCTTTCAGCAGCAAGTTTAACTCTAAGGGAGGAAGCAGCAGAATGTGCTTCTCACATCTAGCCTGTAGGAATTCAGGTTGGCAAGTTCTATGGGGAAGCCCATTGGCGCCTACGTTGGAAACGGGTTTGGAAATTTCAGTTTCAAAATCTCTGTGAAAAAGCATCAGAGAAGCTTCTGCGTTTAGAATCCAGCATATCTCTCTGAACCTAAGAAGTGCTAGTTAGAATGGAGTTAGAGCTGCAAGCAGTTTGGTTTGTGAAATTAGATGCGAAATCACAATGCAAATGCCTTAAAACAGGCTTGGAAAAGTGTGTTCTATATCTCTGCCAAACACACTGCCCGGAGGTTGAGCTTTCAGAAGCTAGTTTAACTCCAAGGGAGGAAGCAGCAGAATGTGCATCTCACATATAGTCTGTAGGAATTCAGGTTGGCAAGTTCTATGGGGAAGCCCATTGCTGTCTATGGTGGAAACGGCATGGGAGATTTCAGTTTCAAAATCTCTGTGATAAAGCGTCAGAGAAGCTTCCCCGTTTAGAATTCAGCATATCTCACTGAACCGAAGAAGTGGTAGTTAGAAGGGAGTTCGAGCTGCAAGCAATTTGGTTTGGGAAATTAGACGCGAAATCAAACTGCAAATGCCTTCCAATAGGCTTGGAAAAGTTTGTTCTATATCTCTGCCAAACAGACTCCGAGGAGGTTGAGCTTTCAGAAGCTAGTTTAACTCTAAGGGAGGAAGCAGCAGAATGTGCCTCTCACATCTAGCCTGTGGGAATTCAGGTTGGCAAGTTCTATGGTGAAGCCAATTGGCGCCTACGTTGGAAACGGCATGGGAGATTTCAGTTTCAAAATCTGTGTGAAAAAGCGTCAGAGAAGCTTCCCCGTTTAGAATCCAGCATATCTCACGGAACCGAAGAAGTGGTAGTTAGAAGGGAGTTAGAGCTGCAAGCAGTTTGGTTTGGGAAATTAGACGCGAAATCAAACTGCAAATGCCTTCCAACAGGCTTGGAAAAGTGTGTTCTATATCTCTGCCAAACAGACTCCCCGGAGGTTGAGCTTACAGAAGCAAGTTTAACTCTAAGGGAGGAAGCAGCAGAATGTGCCTCTCACATCTAGCCTGTAGGAATTCAGGTTGGCAAGTTCTATGGGGAAGCCCATTGCTGCCAATGGTGGAAACGGCATGGGAGATTTCAGTTTCAAAATCTCTGTGAAAAAGCGTCAGAGAAGCTTCTCCGTTTAGAATCCAGCATATCTCCCTGAACGGAAGAAGTGGTAGTTAGAAGGGAGTTAGAGCTGCAAGCAGTTTGGTTTGGGAAATTAGACGCGAAATCAAACTGCAAATGCCTTCCAACAGGCTTGGAAAAGTGTGTTCTATATCTCTGCCAAACAGACTCCCCGCAGGTTGAGCTTTCAGAAGCTAGTTTAACTCTAAGGGAGGAAGCAGCAGAAAGTGCCTCTCACATCTAGCCTGAAGGAATTCAGGTTGGCAAGTTCTATGGGGAAGCCCATTGGAGCGTACGTTGGAAATGGGTTTGGAAATTTCAGTTTCAAAATCTCTGTGAAAAAGCGTCAGAGAAGCTTCCCCGTTTAGAATCCAGCATATCTCACGGAACCGAAGAAGTGGTAGTTAGAAGGGAGTTCGACCTGCAAGCAGTATGGTTTAGGAAATTAGGCGCGATATCACATTGCAAATGCCTTCCAAAAGGCTTGGAAAAGTTTGTTATATATCTCTGCCAAACAGACTCCCCGGAGGTTGAGCTTTCAGCAGCAAGTTTAACTCTAAGGGAGGAAGCAGCAGAATGTGCCTCTCACATCTAGCCTGTAGGAATTCAGGTTGGCAAGTTCTATGGGGAAGCCCATTGGCGCCTACGTTGGAAACGGGTTTGGAAATTTCAGTTTCAAAATCTCTGTGAAAAAGCATCAGAGAAGCTTCCGCGTTTAGAATTCAGCATATCTCTCTGAACCTAAGAAGTGGTAGTTAGAATGGAGTTAGAGCTGCAAGCAGTTTGGTTTGGGAAATTAGATGCGAAATCACAATGCAAATGCCTTAAAACAGGCTTGGAAAAGTGTGTTCTATATCTCTGCCAAACACACTGCCCGGAGGTTGAGCTTTCAGAAGCTAGTTTAACTCTAAGGAAGGAAGCAGCAGAATGGGCATCTCACATATAGTCTGTAGGAATTCAGGTTGGCAAGTTCTATGGGGAAGCCCATTGCTGTCTATGGTGGAAATGGCATGGGAGATTTCAGTTTCAAAATCTCTGTGATAAAGCGTCAGAGAAGCTTCCCCGTTTAGAATTCAGCATATCTCATTGAACCGAAGAAGTGGTAGTTAGAAGGGAGTTCGAGCTGCAAGCAATTTGGTTTGGGAAATTAGACGCGAAATCAAACTGCAAATGCCTTCCAACAGGCTTGGAAAAGTGTGTTCTATATCTCTGCCAAACAGACTCCCCGGAGGTTGAGCTTTCAGAAGCTAGTTTAACTCTAAGGGAGGAAGCAGCAGAATGTGCCTCTCACATCTAGCCTGTGGGAATTCAGGTTGGCAAGTTCTATGGGGAATCCCATTGGCGCCTACGTTGGAAACGGGTTTGTAAATCTCAGTTTCAAAATCTCTGTGAAAAAGCGTAAGAGAAGCTTCCCCGTTTAGAATACAGCATATCTCACTGAACCGAAGAAGTGGTTGTTAGAAGGGAGTTCGAGCTGCAAGCAGTTTGGTGTGGGAAATTAGACGCGAAATCACATTGCAAATGCCTTCCAACAGGCTTGGAAAAGTGTGTTCTATATCTCTGCCAAACAGACTCCCCGGAGGTTGAGGTTTCAGAAGCTAGTTTAACTCTAAGGGAGGAAGCCGCAGAATGTGCCTCTCACATCTAGCCTGTAGGAATTCAGGTTGGCAAGTTCTATGGGGAAGCCAATTGGCGCCTACGTTGGAAACGGCATGGGAGATTTCAGTTTCAAAATCTGTGTGAAAAAGCGTCAGAGAAGCTTCCCCGCTTAGAATCCAGCATATCTCACTGAACCGAAGAAGTTGTAGTTAGAAGGGAGTTAGAGCTGCAAGCCGTTTGTTTTCGGAAATTAGACTCGAAATCACATTGCAAATGCCTTCCAACAGGCTTGGAAAAGTGTGTTCTATATCTCTGCCAAACAGACGCCTCGGAGGTTGAGCTTTAGAAGCATGTTTAACTCTAAGGGAGGAATCAGCAGAATGTGCCTCTCACAACTATCCGGTAGGAATTCAGGTTGGCAAGTTCTTTGTGGAAGCCCATTGGCGCCTATGTTGGAAACGGGTTTGGAAATTTCAGTTTCAAAATCTCTGTGAAAAAGCGTCAGAGAAGCTTCCCCGTTTAGAATCCAGCATATCTCACTGAACCGAAGAAGTGGTAGTTAGAAGGGAGTTAGAGCTGCAAGCAGTTTGTTTTGGGAAATTAGACGCGAAATCAAACTGCAAATGCCTTCCAACAGGCTTGGAAAAGTGTGTTCTATATCTCTGCCAAATAGACTCCCAGGAGGTTGAGCTTTCAGAAGCTAGTTTAGCTCTTAAGGAGGAAGCAGCAGAATGTGCCTCTCACATCTAGCTTGTAGGAATTCAGGTTGGCAAGTTCTATGGGGAAGTCCATTGCTGCCTATGGTGGAACCGGCATGGGAGATTTCAGTTTCAAGATCTCTGTGAAAAAGCGTCAGAGAAGCTTCTCCGTTTAGAATCCAGCATATCTCCCTGAACCTAAGAAGTGGTAGTTAGAATGGAGTTAGAGCTGCAAGCAGTTTGGTTTGGGAAATTAGACGCGAAATCACACTGCAAATGCCTTCCAACAGGCTTGGAAAAGTGTGTTCTATATCTCTGCCAAACAGACTCCCCGGAGGTTGAGCTTACAGAAGCAAGTTTAACTCTAAGGGAGGAAGCAGCAGAATGTGCCTCTCACATCTAGCTTGTAGGAATTCAGGTTGGCAAGTTCTATGGGGAAGCCCATTGCTGCCTATGGTGGAAACGGCATGGGAGATTTCAGTTTCAAAATCTCTGTGAAAAAGCGTCAGAAAAGCTTCCCCGTTTAGAATCCAGCATATCTCACTGAACCAAAGAAGTGGTAGTTAGAAGGGAGTTCGAGCTGCAAGCAGTTTGGTTTGGGAAATTAGACGCGAAATCAAACTTCAAATGCCTTCCAACAGGCTTGGAAAAGTGTGTTCTATATCTCTGCCAAACAGACTCCCCGGAGGTTGAGCTTTCAGAAGCTAGTTTAACTCTAAGGGAGGAAGCAGCAGAATGTGCCTCTCACATCTAGCCCGTAGGAAGTCAGGTTGGCAAGTTCTATGGGGAAGCCCATTGGCGCCTACGTTGGAAACGGGTTTGGAAATTTCAGTTTCAAAATATCTGTGAAAAAGCGTCAGAGAAGCTTCCCCTTTTAGAATCCAGCATATCTCACTGAACCGAAGAGGTTGTAGGTAGAAGGGAGTTAGAGCTCCAAGCACTTGGGTTTCGGAAATTAGACGCGAAATCAAACTGCAAATGCCTACCAACTGGCTTGGAAAAGTGTGTTGAATATCTCTGCCAAACACACTGCCCGGAGGTTGAGCTTTCAGAAGCTAGTTTAACTCTAAGGGAGGAAGCAGCAGAATGTGCCTCTCACATCGAGCCTGTAGGAATTCAGGTTGGCAAGTTCTATGGGGAAGCCCTTTGGCGCCTACGTTGGAAACGGGTTTGGAAATTTCAGTTTCAAAATCTCTGTGAAAAAGCGTCAGAGAAGCTTCCCTGTTTAGAGTCCAGCATATCTCACTGAACCGAAGAAGTGGTAGTTAGAAGGGAGTTAGAGCTGCAAGCAGTTTGGTTTGGGAAATTAGACGCGAAATCAAACTGCAAATGCCTTCCAACAGGCTTGGAAAAGTGTGTTCTATATCTCTGCCAAACAGACAACCCGGAGGTTGAGCTTTCAGAAGCTAGTTTAACTCTAAGGGAGGAAGCAGCAGAATGTGCCTCTCACATCTAGCCTGAAGGAATTCAGGTTGGCAAGTTCTATGGGGAAGCCCATTGGAGCGTACGTTGGAAATGGGTTTGGAAATTTCAGTTTCAAAATCTCTGTGAAAAAGCGTCAGAGAAGGTTCCCCATTTAGAATCCAGCATATCTCACGGAACGGAAGAAGTGGTCTTTAGAACGGAGTTCGACCTGCAAGCAGTAGGGTTTGGGAAATTAGGCGCGATATCACATTGCAAATGCCTTCCAAAAGGCTTGGAAAAGTGTGTTCTATATCTCTGCCAAACAGACTCCCCGGAGGTTGAGCTTTCAGCAGCAAGTTTAACTCTAAGGGAGGAAGCAGCAGAATGTGCTTCTCACATCTAGCCTGTAGGAATTCAGGTTGGCAAGTTCTATGGGGAAGCCCATTGGCGCCTACGTTGGAAACGGGTTTGGAAATTTCAGTTTCAAAATCTCTGTGAAAAAGCATCAGAGAAGCTTCTGCGTTTAGAATCCAGCATATCTCTCTGAACCTAAGAAGTGCTAGTTAGAATGGAGTTAGAGCTGCAAGCAGTTTGGTTTGTGAAATTAGATGCGAAATCACAATGCAAATGCCTTAAAACAGGCTTGGAAAAGTGTGTTCTATATCTCTGCCAAACACACTGCCCGGAGGTTGAGCTTTCAGAAGCTAGTTTAACTCCAAGGGAGGAAGCAGCAGAATGTGCATCTCACATATAGTCTGTAGGAATTCAGGTTGGCAAGTTCTATGGGGAAGCCCATTGCTGTCTATGGTGGAAACGGCATGGGAGATTTCAGTTTCAAAATCTCTGTGATAAAGCGTCAGAGAAGCTTCCCCGTTTAGAATTCAGCATATCTCACTGAACCGAAGAAGTGGTAGTTAGAAGGGAGTTCGAGCTGCAAGCAATTTGGTTTGGGAAATTAGACGCGAAATCAAACTGCAAATGCCTTCCAATAGGCTTGGAAAAGTTTGTTCTATATCTCTGCCAAACAGACTCCGAGGAGGTTGAGCTTTCAGAAGCTAGTTTAACTCTAAGGGAGGAAGCAGCAGAATGTGCCTCTCACATCTAGCCTGTGGGAATTCAGGTTGGCAAGTTCTATGGTGAAGCCAATTGGCGCCTACGTTGGAAACGGCATGGGAGATTTCAGTTTCAAAATCTGTGTGAAAAAGCGTCAGAGAAGCTTCCCCGTTTAGAATCCAGCATATCTCACGGAACCGAAGAAGTGGTAGTTAGAAGGGAGTTAGAGCTGCAAGCAGTTTGGTTTGGGAAATTAGACGCGAAATCAAACTGCAAATGCCTTCCAACAGGCTTGGAAAAGTGTGTTCTATATCTCTGCCAAACAGACTCCCCGGAGGTTGAGCTTACAGAAGCAAGTTTAACTCTAAGGGAGGAAGCAGCAGAATGTGCCTCTCACATCTAGCCTGTAGGAATTCAGGTTGGCAAGTTCTATGGGGAAGCCCATTGCTGCCAATGGTGGAAACGGCATGGGAGATTTCAGTTTCAAAATCTCTGTGAAAAAGCGTCAGAGAAGCTTCTCCGTTTAGAATCCAGCATATCTCCCTGAACGGAAGAAGTGGTAGTTAGAAGGGAGTTAGAGCTGCAAGCAGTTTGGTTTGGGAAATTAGACGCGAAATCAAACTGCAAATGCCTTCCAACAGGCTTGGAAAAGTGTGTTCTATATCTCTGCCAAACAGACTCCCCGCAGGTTGAGCTTTCAGAAGCTAGTTTAACTCTAAGGGAGGAAGCAGCAGAATGTGCCTCTCACATCTAGCCTGAAGGAATTCAGGTTGGCAAGTTCTATGGGGAAGCCCATTGGAGCGTACGTTGGAAATGGGTTTGGAAATTTCAGTTTCAAAATCTCTGTGAAAAAGCGTCAGAGAAGCTTCCCCGTTTAGAATCCAGCATATCTCACGGAACCGAAGAAGTGGTAGTTAGAAGGGAGTTCGACCTGCAAGCAGTATGGTTTAGGAAATTAGGCGCGATATCACATTGCAAATGCCTTCCAAAAGGCTTGGAAAAGTTTGTTATATATCTCTGCCAAACAGACTCCCCGGAGGTTGAGCTTTCAGCAGCAAGTTTAACTCTAAGGGAGGAAGCAGCAGAATGTGCCTCTCACATCTAGCCTGTAGGAATTCAGGTTGGCAAGTTCTATGGGGAAGCCCATTGGCGCCTACGTTGGAAACGGGTTTGGAAATTTCAGTTTCAAAATCTCTGTGAAAAAGCATCAGAGAAGCTTCCGCGTTTAGAATTCAGCATATCTCTCTGAACCTAAGAAGTGGTAGTTAGAATGGAGTTAGAGCTGCAAGCAGTTTGGTTTGGGAAATTAGATGCGAAATCACAATGCAAATGCCTTAAAACAGGCTTGGAAAAGTGTGTTCTATATCTCTGCCAAACACACTGCCCGGAGGTTGAGCTTTCAGAAGCTAGTTTAACTCTAAGGAAGGAAGCAGCAGAATGGGCATCTCACATATAGTCTGTAGGAATTCAGGTTGGCATGTTCTATGGGGAAGCCCATTGCTGTCTATGGTGGAAATGGCATGGGAGATTTCAGTTTCAAAATCTCTGTGATAAAGCGTCAGAGAAGCTTCCCCGTTTAGAATTCAGCATATCTCATTGAACCGAAGAAGTGGTAGTTAGAAGGGAGTTCGAGCTGCAAGCAATTTGGTTTGGGAAATTAGACGCGAAATCAAACTGCAAATGCCTTCCAACAGGCTTGGAAAAGTGTGTTCTATATCTCTGCCAAACAGACTCCCCGGAGGTTGAGCTTTCAGAAGCTAGTTTAACTCTAAGGGAGGAAGCAGCAGAATGTGCCTCTCACATCTAGCCTGTGGGAATTCAGGTTGGCAAGTTCTATGGGGAATCCCATTGGCGCCTACGTTGGAAACGGGTTTGTAAATCTCAGTTTCAAAATCTCTGTGAAAAAGCGTAAGAGAAGCTTCCCCGTTTAGAATACAGCATATCTCACTGAACCGAAGAAGTGGTTGTTAGAAGGGAGTTCGAGCTGCAAGCAGTTTGGTGTGGGAAATTAGACGCGAAATCACATTGCAAATGCCTTCCAACAGGCTTGGAAAAGTGTGTTCTATATCTCTGCCAAACAGACTCCCCGGAGGTTGAGGTTTCAGAAGCTAGTTTAACTCTAAGGGAGGAAGCCGCAGAATGTGCCTCTCACATCTAGCCTGTAGGAATTCAGGTTGGCAAGTTCTATGGGGAAGCCAATTGGCGCCTACGTTGGAAACGGCATGGGAGATTTCAGTTTCAAAATCTGTGTGAAAAAGCGTCAGAGAAGCTTCCCCGCTTAGAATCCAGCATATCTCACTGAACCGAAGAAGTTGTAGTTAGAAGGGAGTTAGAGCTGCAAGCCGTTTGTTTTCGGAAATTAGACTCGAAATCACATTGCAAATGCCTTCCAACAGGCTTGGAAAAGTGTGTTCTATATCTCTGCCAAACAGACGCCTCGGAGGTTGAGCTTTAGAAGCATGTTTAACTCTAAGGGAGGAATCAGCAGAATGTGCCTCTCACAACTATCCGGTAGGAATTCAGGTTGGCAAGTTCTTTGTGGAAGCCCATTGGCGCCTATGTTGGAAACGGGTTTGGAAATTTCAGTTTCAAAATCTCTGTGAAAAAGCGTCAGAGAAGCTTCCCCGTTTAGAATCCAGCATATCTCACTGAACCGAAGAAGTGGTAGTTAGAAGGGAGTTAGAGCTGCAAGCAGTTTGTTTTGGGAAATTAGACGCGAAATCAAACTGCAAATGCCTTCCAACAGGCTTGGAAAAGTGTGTTCTATATCTCTGCCAAATAGACTCCCAGGAGGTTGAGCTTTCAGAAGCTAGTTTAGCTCTTAAGGAGGAAGCAGCAGAATGTGCCTCTCACATCTAGCCTGTAGGAATTCAGGTTGGCAAGTTCTATGGGGAAGTCCATTGCTGCCTATGGTGGAACCGGCATGGGAGATTTCAGTTTCAAGATCTCTGTGAAAAAGCGTCAGAGAAGCTTCTCCGTTTAGAATCCAGCATATCTCCCTGAACCTAAGAAGTGGTAGTTAGAATGGAGTTAGAGCTGCAAGCAGTTTGGTTTGGGAAATTAGACGCGAAATCACACTGCAAATGCCTTCCAACAGGCTTGGAAAAGTGTGTTCTATATCTCTGCCAAACAGACTCCCCGGAGGTTGAGCTTACAGAAGCAAGTTTAACTCTAAGGGAGGAAGCAGCAGAATGTGCCTCTCACATCTAGCTTGTAGGAATTCAGGTTGGCAAGTTCTATGGGGAAGCCCATTGCTGCCTATGGTGGAAACGGCATGGGAGATTTCAGTTTCAAAATCTCTGTGAAAAAGCGTCAGAAAAGCTTCCCCGTTTAGAATCCAGCATATCTCACTGAACCAAAGAAGTGGTAGTTAGAAGGGAGTTCGAGCTGCAAGCAGTTTGGTTTGGGAAATTAGACGCGAAATCAAACTTCAAATGCCTTCCAACAGGCTTGGAAAAGTGTGTTCTATATCTCTGCCAAACAGACTCCCCGGAGGTTGAGCTTTCAGAAGCTAGTTTAACTCTAAGGGAGGAAGCAGCAGAATGTGCCTCTCACATCTAGCCCGTAGGAAGTCAGGTTGGCAAGTTCTATGGGGAAGCCCATTGGCGCCTACGTTGGAAACGGGTTTGGAAATTTCAGTTTCAAAATATCTGTGAAAAAGCGTCAGAGAAGCTTCCCCTTTTAGAATCCAGCATATCTCACTGAACCGAAGAGGTTGTAGGTAGAAGGGAGTTAGAGCTCCAAGCACTTGGGTTTCGGAAATTAGACGCGAAATCAAACTGCAAATGCCTACCAACTGGCTTGGAAAAGTGTGTTGAATATCTCTGCCAAACAGACTCCCCGGAGTTGAGCTTTCAGTAGCAAGTTTAACTCTAAGGGAGGAAGCAGCAGAATGTGCCTCTCACATCTAGCCTGTAGGAATTCAGGTTGGCAATTTCTATGGGGAAGCCCTTTGCTGCCTATGGTAGAAACGGCATGGGAGATTTCAGTTTCAAAATCTCTGTGAAAAAGCGTCAGAGAAGCTTCCCCGTTTAGAGTCCAGCATATCTCACTGAACCGAAGAAGTGGTAGTTAGAAGGGAGTTAGAGCTGCAAGCCGTTTGTTTTCAGAAATTAGACGCAAAATTACATTGCAAATGCCTTCCAACAGGCTTGGAAAAGTGTGTTCTATATCTCTGCCAAACAGTCGCCTCGGAGGTTGAGCTTTAGAAGCAAGTTTAACTCTAAGGGAGGAATCAGCAGAATGTGCCTCTCACATCTATCCGGTAGGAAATCAGGTTGGCAAGTTCTATGGGGAAGCCCATTGGCGCCTATGTTGGAAACGGGTTTTGAAATTTCAGTTTCAAAATCTCTGTGAAAAAGCGTCAGAGAAGCTTCCCCGTTTAGAATCCAGCATATCTCACTGAACCGAAGAAGTGGTAGTTAGAAGGGAGTTAGAGCTGCAAGCAGTTTGTTTTGGGAAATTAGACGCGAAATCAAACTGCAAATGCCTTCCAACAGGCTTGGAAAAGTGTGTTCTATATCTCTGCCAAATAGACTCCCCGGAGGTTGAGCTTTCAGAAGCTAGTTTAACTCTAAGGGAGGAAGCAGCAGAATGTGCCTCTCACATCTAGCCCGTAGGAAGTCAGGTTGGCAAGTTCTATGGGGAAGCCCATTGGCGCCTACGTTGGAAACGGGTTTGGAAATTTCAGTTTCAAAATATCTGTGAAAAAGCGTCAGAGAAGCTTCCCCTTTTAGAATCCAGCATATCTCACTGAACCGAAGAGGTTGTAGGTAGAAGGGAGTTAGAGCTCCAAGCACTTGGGTTTCGGAAATTAGACGCGAAATCAAACTGCAAATGCCTACCAACTGGCTTGGAAAAGTGTGTTGAATATCTCTGCCAAACAGACTCCCCGGAGTTGAGCTTTCAGTAGCAAGTTTAACTCTAAGGGAGGAAGCAGCAGAATGTGCCTCTCACATCTAGCCTGTAGGAATTCAGGTTGGCAATTTCTATGGGGAAGCCCTTTGCTGCCTATGGTAGAAACGGCATGGGAGATTTCAGTTTCAAAATCTCTGTGAAAAAGCGTCAGAGAAGCTTCCCCGTTTAGAGTCCAGCATATCTCACTGAACCGAAGAAGTGGTAGTTAGAAGGGAGTTAGAGCTGCAAGCCGTTTGTTTTCGGAAATTAGACGCAAAATTACATTGCAAATGCCTTCCAACAGGCTTGGAAAAGTGTGTTCTATATCTCTGCCAAACAGTCGCCTCGGAGGTTGAGCTTTAGAAGCAAGTTTAACTCTAAGGGAGGAATCAGCAGAATGTGCCTCTCACATCTATCCGGTAGGAAATCAGGTTGGCAAGTTCTATGGGGAAGCCCATTGGCGCCTATGTTGGAAACGGGTTTTGAAATTTCAGTTTCAAAATCTCTGTGAAAAAGCGTCAGAGAAGCTTCCCCATGTAGAATCCAGCATATCTCACGGAACCGAAGAAGTGGTAGTTAGAAGGGATTTCGACCTGCAAGCAGTATGGTTTGGGAAATTAGGCGCGATATCACATTGCAAATGCCTTCCAAAAGGCTTGGAAAAGTGTGTTCTATATCTCTGCCAAACAGACTCCCCGGAGGTTGAGCTTTCAGCAGCAAGTTTAACTCTAAGGGAGGAAGCAGCAGAATGTGCCTCTCACATCTAGCCTGTAGGAATTCAGGTTGGGAAGTTCTATGGGGAAGCCCATTGGCGCCTACGTTGGAAACGGGTTTGGAAATTTCAGTTTCAAAATCTCTGTGAAAAAGCATCAGAGAAAATTCTGCGTTCAGAATCCAGCATATCTCACTGAACCTAAGAAGTGGTAGTTAGAATGGAGTTAGAGCTGCAAGCAGTTTGGTTTGGGAAATTAGACGCGAAATCACACTGCAAATGCCTTCCAACAGGCTTTGAAAAGTGTGTTCTATATCTCTGCGAAACAGACTCCCCGGAGGTTGAGCTTACAGAAGCAAGTTTAACTCTAAGGGAGGAAGCAGCAGAATGTGCCTCTCACATCTAGCTTGTAGGAATTCAGGTTGGCAAGTTCTATGGGGAAGCCCATTGCTGCCTATGGTGGAAACGGCATGGGAGATTTCAGTTTCAAAATCTCTGTGAAAAAGCGTCAGAGAAGCTTCCCCGTTTAGAATCCAGCATATCTCACTGAACCGAAGAAGTTGTAGTTAGAAGGGAGTTAGAGCAGCAAGCAGTTTGGTTTGGGAAATTAGATTCGAAATCACAATGCAAATGCCTTAAAACAGGCTTGGAAAAGTGTGTTCTATATCTCTGCCAAACACACTGCCCGGAGGTTGAGCTTTCAGAAGCTAGTTTAACTCTAAGGGAGGAAGCAGCAGAATGTGCCTCTCACATCGAGCCTGTAGGAATTCAGGTTGGCAAGTTCTATGGGGAAGCCCATTGGCGCCTACGTTGGAAACGGGTTTGGAAATTTCAGTTTCAAAATCTCTGTGAAAAAGCGTCAGAGAAGCTTCCCCGTTTAGAATCCAGGATATCTCACTGAACCGAAGAAGTGGTAGTTAGAAGGGAGTTAGAGCTGCAAGCAGTTTGGTTTGGGAAATTAGACGCGAAATCAAACTTCAAATGCCTTCCAACAGGCTTGGAAAAGTGTGTTCTATATCTCTGCCAAACAGACTCCCCGGAGGTTGAGCTTTCAGAAGCTAGTTTAACTCTAAGGGAGGAAGCAGCAGAATGTGCCTCTCACATCTAGCCTGTAGGAAGTCAGGTTGGCAAGTTCTATGGGGAAGCCCATTGGCGCCTACGTTGGAAACGGGTTTGGAAATTTCAGTTTCAAAATATCTGTGAAAAAGCGTCAGAGAAGCTTCCCCTTTTAGAATCCAGCATATCTCACTGAACCGAAGAGGTTGTAGGTAGAAGGGAGTTAGAGCTCCAAGCACTTTGGTTTCGGAAATTAGACGCGAAATCAAACTGCAAATGCCTACCAACAGGCTTGGAAAAGTGTGTTGTATATCTCTGCCAAACAGACTCCCCGGAAGTTGAGCTTTCAGAAGCAAGTTTAACTCTAAGGGAGGAAGCAGCAGAATGTGCCTCTCACATCTAGCCTGTAGGAATTCAGGTTGGCAAGTTCTATGGGGAAGCCCTTTGCTGCCTACGGTAGAAACGGCATGGGAGATTTCAGTTTCAAAATCTCTGTGAAAAAGCGTCAGAGAAGCTTCCCCGTTTAGAGTCCAGCATATCTCACTGAACCGAAGAAGTGGTAGTTAGAAGGGAGTTAGAGCTGCAAGCCGTTTGTTTTCGGAAATTAGACGCAAAATTACATTGCAAATGCCATCCAACAGGCTTGGAAAAGTGTGTTCTATATCTCTGCCAAACAGACGCCTCGGAGGTTGAGCTTTAGAAGCAAGTTTAACTCTAAGGGAGGAATCAGCAGAATGTGCCTCTCACATCTATCCGGTAGGAATTCAGGTTGGCAAGTTCTATGTGGAAGCCCATTGGCGCCTATGTTGGAAAAGGGTTTGGAAATTTCAGTTTCAAAATCTCTGTGAAAAAGCGTCAGAGAAGCTTCCCCGTTTAGAATCCAGCATATCTCACTGAACCGAAGAAGTGGTAATTAGAAGGGAGTTAGAGCTGCAAGCAGTTTGGTTTGGGAAATTTGACGCGAAATCAAACTGCAAATGCCTTCCAACAGGCTTGGAAAAGTGTGTTCTATATCTCTGCCAAATAGACTCCCAGGAGGTTGAGCTTTCAGAAGCTAGTTTAGCTCTTAAGGAGGAAGCAGCAGAATGTGCCTCTCACATCTAGCCTGTAGGAATTCAGGTTGGCAAGTTCTATGGGGAAGTCCATTGCTTCCTATGGTGGAACCGGCATGGGAGATTTCAGTTTCAAGATCTCTGTGAAAAAGCGTCAGAGAAGCTTCTCCGTTTAGAATCCAGCATATCTCCCTGAACCTAAGAAGTGGTAGTTAGAATGGAGTTAGAGCTGCAAGCAGTTTGGTTTGGGAAATTAGACGCGAAATCACACTGCAAATGCCTTCCAACAGGCTTGGAAAAGTGTGTTCTATATCTCTGCCAAACAGACTCCCCGGAGGTTGAGCTTACAGAAGCAAGTTTAACTCTAAGGGAGGAAGCAGCAGAATGTGCCTCTCACATCTAGCTTGTAGGAATTCAGGTTGGCAAGTTCTATGGGGAAGCCCATTGCTGCCTATGGTGGAAACGGCATGGGAGATTTCAGTTTCAAAATCTCTGTGAAAAAGCGTCAGAGAAGCTTCTCCGTTTAGAATCCAGCATATCTCACTGAACCAAAGAAGTGGTAGTTAGAAGGGAGTTCGAGCTGCAAGCAGTTTGGTTTGGGAAATTAGACGCGAAATCAAACTTCAAATGCCTTCCAACAGGCTTGGAAAAGTGTGTTCTATATCTCTGCCAAACAGACTCCCCGGAGGTTGAGCTTTCAGAAGCTAGTTTAACTCTAAGGGAGGAAGCAGTAGAATGTGCCTCTCACATCTAGCCCGTAGGAAGTCAGGTTGGCAAGTTCTATGGGGAAGCCCATTGGCGCCTACGTTGGAAACGGGTTTGGAAATTTCAGTTTCAAAATATCTGTGAAAAAGCGTCAGAGAAGCTTCCCCTTTTAGAATCCAGCATATCTCACTGAACCGAAGAGGTTGTAGGTAGAAGGGAGTTAGAGCTCCAAGCACTTGGGTTTCGGAAATTAGACGCGAAATCAAACTGCAAATGCCTACCAACTGGCTTGGAAAAGTGTGTTGAATATCTCTGCCAAGCAGACTTCCCGGAGTTGAGCTTTCAGTAGCAAGTTTAACTCTAAGGGAGGAAGCAGCAGAATGTGCCTCTCACATCTAGCCTGTAGGAATTCAGGTTGGCAATTTCTATGGGGAAGCCCTTTGCTGCCTATGGTAGAAACGGCATGGGAGATTTCAGTTTCAAAATCTCTGTGAAAAAGCGTCAGAGAAGCTTCCCCGTTTAGAGTCCAGCATATCTCACTGAACCGAAGAAGTGGTAGTTAGAAGGGAGTTAGAGCTGCAAGCCGTTTGTTTTCGGAAATTAGACGCAAAATTACATTGCAAATGCCTTCCAACAGGCTTGGAAAAGTGTGTTCTATATCTCTGCCAAACAGTCGCCTCGGAGGTTGAGCTTTAGAAGCAAGTTTAACTCTAAGGGAGGAATCAGCAGAATGTGCCTCTCACATCTATCCGGTAGGAAATCAGGTTGGCAAGTTCTATGGGGAAGCCCATTGGCGCCTATGTTGGAAACGGGTTTTGAAATTTCAGTTTCAAAATCTCTGTGAAAAAGCGTCAGAGAAGCTTCCCCATGTAGAATCCAGCATATCTCACGGAACCGAAGAAGTGGTAGTTAGAAGGGATTTCGACCTGCAAGCAGTATGGTTTGGGAAATTAGGCGCGATATCACATTGCAAATGCCTTCCAAAAGGCTTGGAAAAGTGTGTTCTATATCTCTGCCAAACAGACTCCCCGGAGGTTGAGCTTTCAGCAGCAAGTTTAACTCTAAGGGAGGAAGCAGCAGAATGTGCCTCTCACATCTAGCCTGTAGGAATTCAGGTTGGGAAGTTCTATGGGGAAGCCCATTGGCGCCTACGTTGGAAACGGGTTTGGAAATTTCAGTTTCAAAATCTCTGTGAAAAAGCATCAGAGAAAATTCTGCGTTCAGAATCCAGCATATCTCACTGAACCTAAGAAGTGGTAGTTAGAATGGAGTTAGAGCTGCAAGCAGTTTGGTTTGGGAAATTAGACGCGAAATCACACTGCAAATGCCTTCCAACAGGCTTTGAAAAGTGTGTTCTATATCTCTGCGAAACAGACTCCCCGGAGGTTGAGCTTACAGAAGCAAGTTTAACTCTAAGGGAGGAAGCAGCAGAATGTGCCTCTCACATCTAGCTTGTAGGAATTCAGGTTGGCAAGTTCTATGGGGAAGCCCATTGCTGCCTATGGTGGAAACGGCATGGGAGATTTCAGTTTCAAAATCTCTGTGAAAAAGCGTCAGAGAAGCTTCCCCGTTTAGAATCCAGCATATCTCACTGAACCGAAGAAGTTGTAGTTAGAAGGGAGTTAGAGCAGCAAGCAGTTTGGTTTGGGAAATTAGATTCGAAATCACAATGCAAATGCCTTAAAACAGGCTTGGAAAAGTGTGTTCTATATCTCTGCCAAACACACTGCCCGGAGGTTGAGCTTTCAGAAGCTAGTTTAACTCTAAGGGAGGAAGCAGCAGAATGTGCCTCTCACATCGAGCCTGTAGGAATTCAGGTTGGCAAGTTCTATGGGGAAGCCCATTGGCGCCTACGTTGGAAACGGGTTTGGAAATTTCAGTTTCAAAATCTCTGTGAAAAAGCATCAGAGAAGCTTCCCCGTTTAGAATCCAGGATATCTCACTGAACCGAAGAAGTGGTAGTTAGAAGGGAGTTAGAGCTGCAAGCAGTTTGGTTTGGGAAATTAGACGCGAAATCAAACTTCAAATGCCTTCCAACAGGCTTGGAAAAGTGTGTTCTATATCTCTGCCAAACAGACTCCCCGGAGGTTGAGCTTTCAGAAGCTAGTTTAACTCTAAGGGTGGAAGCAGCAGAATGTGCCTCTCACATCTAGCCTGTAGGAAGTCAGGTTGGCAAGTTCTATGGGGAAGCCCATTGGCGCCTACGTTGGAAACGGGTTTGGAAATTTCAGTTTCAAAATATCTGTGAAAAAGCGTCAGAGAAGCTTCCCCTTTTAGAATCCAGCATATCTCACTGAACCGAAGAGGTTGTAGGTAGAAGGGAGTTAGAGCTCCAAGCACTTTGGTTTCGGAAATTAGACGCGAAATCAAACTGCAAATGCCTACCAACAGGCTTGGAAAAGTGTGTTGTATATCTCTGCCAAACAGACTCCCCGGAAGTTGAGCTTTCAGAAGCAAGTTTACCTCTAAGGGAGGAAGCAGCAGAATGTGCCTCTCACATCTAGCCTGTAGGAATTCAGGTTGGCAAGTTCTATGGGGAAGCCCTTTGCTGCCTACGGTAGAAACGGCATGGGAGATTTCAGTTTCAAAATCTCTGTGAAAAAGCGTCAGAGAAGCTTCCCCGTTTAGAGTCCAGCATATCTCACTGAACCGAAGAAGTGGTAGTTAGAAGGGAGTTAGAGCTGCAAGCCGTTTGTTTTCGGAAATTAGACGCAAAATTACATTGCAAATGCCATCCAACAGGCTTGGAAAAGTGTGTTCTATATCTCTGCCAAATAGACTCCCAGGAGGTTGAGCTTTCAGAAGCTAGTTTAGCTCTAAAGGAGGAAGCAGCAGAATGTGCCTCTCACATCTAGCCTGTAGGAATTCAGGTTGGCAAGTTCTATGGGGAAGTCCATTGCTGCCTATGGTGGAACCGGCATGGGAGATTTCAGTTTCAAGATCTCTGTGAAAAAGCGTCAGAGAAGCTTCCCCGTTTAGAATCCAGCATATCTCACTGAACCGAAGAAGTGGTAGTTAGAAGGGAGTTAGAGCTGCAAGCCGTTTGTTTTCGGAAATTAGACGCGAAATTACATTGCAAATGCCTTCCAACAGGCTTGGAAAAGTGTGTTCTATATCTCTGCCAAACAGACGCCTCGGAGGTTGAGCTTTAGAAGCAAGTTTAACTCTAAGGGAGGAATCAGCAGAATGTGCCTCTCACATCTATCCGGTAGGAATTCAGGTTGGCAAGTTCTATGGGGAAGCCCATTGGCACCTATGTTGGAAACGGGTTTGGAAATTTCAGTTTCAAAATCTCTGTGAAAAAGCGTCAGAGAAGCTTCCCCATGTAGAATCCAGCATATCTCACTGAACCGAAGAAGTGCTAGTTAGAAGGGAGTTAGAGCTGCAAGCAGTTTGGTTTGGGAAATTAGACGCGAAATCAAACTGCAAATGCCTTCCAACAGGCTTGGAAATGTGTGCTCTATATCTATGCCAAACAAACTGCCCGGAGGATGAGCTTTCAGAAGCTAGTTTAACTCTAAGGGAGGAAGCAGCAGAATGTGCCTCTCACATCGAGCCTGTAGGAATTCAGGTTGGCAAGTTCTATGGGGAAGCCCTTTGGCGCCTACGTTGGAAACGGGTTTGGAAATTTCAGTTTCAAAATCTCTGTGAAAAAGCGTCAGAGAAGCTTCCCTGTTTAGAGTCCAGCATATCTCACTGAACCGAAGAAGTGGTAGTTAGAAGGGAGTTAGAGCTGCAAGCAGTTTGGTTTGGGAAATTAGACGCGAAATCAAACTGCAAATGCCTTCCAACAGGCTTGGAAAAGTGTGTTCTATATCTCTGCCAAACAGACACCCCGGAGGTTGAGCTTTCAGAAGCTAGTTTAACTCTAAGGGAGGAAGCAGCAGAATGTGCCTCTCACATCTAGCCTGAAGGAATTCAGGTTGGCAAGTTCTATGGGGAAGCCCATTGGAGCGTACGTTGGAAATGGGTTTGGAAATTTCAGTTTCAAAATCTCTGTGAAAAAGCGTCAGAGAAGGTTCCCCATTTAGAATCCAGCATATCTCACGGAACGGAAGAAGTGGTCTTTAGAACGGAGTTCGACCTGCAAGCAGTATGGTTTGGGAAATTAGGCGCGATATCACATTGCAAATGCCTTCCAAAAGGCTTGGAAAAGTGTGTTCTATATCTCTGCCAAACAGACTCCCCGGAGGTTGAGCTTTCAGCAGCAAGTTTAACTCTAAGGGAGGAAGCAGCAGAATGTGCTTCTCACATCTAGCCTGTAGGAATTCAGGTTGGCAAGTTCTATGGGGAAGCCCATTGGCGCCTACGTTGGAAACGGGTTTGGAAATTTCAGTTTCGAAATCTCTGTGAAAAAGCATCAGAGAAGCTTCTGCGTTTAGAATCCAGCATATCTCTCTGAACCTAAGAAGTGCTAGTTAGAATGGAGTTAGAGCTGCAAGCAGTTTGGTTTGTGAAATTAGATGCGTAATCACAATGCAAATGCCTTAAAACAGGCTTGGAAAAGTGTGTTCTATATCTCTGCCAAACACACTGCCCGGAGGTTGAGCTTTCAGAAGCTAGTTTAACTCCAAGGGAGGAAGCAGCAGAATGTGCATCTCACATATAGTCTGTAGGAATTCAGGTTGGCAAGTTCTATGGGGAAGCCCATTGCTGTCTATGGTGGAAACGGCATGGGAGATTTCAGTTTCAAAATCTCTGTGATAAAGCGTCAGAGAAGCTTCCCCGTTTAGAATTCAGCATATCTCACTGAACCGAAGAAGTGGTAGTTAGAAGGGAGTTCGAGCTGCAAGCAATTTGGTTTGGGAAATTAGACGCGAAATCAAACTGCAAATGCCTTCCAATAGGCTTGGAAAAGTTTGTTCTATATCTCTGCCAAACAGACTCCGAGGAGGTTGAGCTTTCAGAAGCTAGTTTAACTCTAAGGGAGGAAGCAGCAGAATGTGCCTCTCACATCTAGCCTGTGGGAATTCAGGTTGGCAAGTTCTATGGGGAAGCCAATTGGCGCCTACGTTGGAAACGGCATGGGAGATTTCAGTTTCAAAATCTGTGTGAAAAAGCGTCAGAGAAGCTTCCCCGTTTAGAATCCAGCATATCTCACGGAACCGAAGAAGTGGTAGTTAGAAGGGAGTTAGAGCTGCAAGCAGTTTGGTTTGGGAAATTAGACGCGAAATCAAACTGCAAATGCCTTCCAACAGGCTTGGAAAAGTGTGTTCTATATCTCTGCCAAACAGACTCCCCGGAGGTTGAGCTTACAGAAGCAAGTTTAACTCTAAGGGAGGAAGCAGCAGAATGTGCCTCTCACATCTAGCCTGTAGGAATTCAGGTTGGCAAGTTCTATGGGGAAGCCCATTGCTGCCAATGGTGGAAACGGCATGGGAGATTTCAGTTTCAAAATCTCTGTGAAAAAGCGTCAGAGAAGCTTCTCCGTTTAGAATCCAGCATATCTCCCTGAACGGAAGAAGTGGTAGTTAGAAGGGAGTTAGAGCTGCAAGCAGTTTGGTTTGGGAAATTAGACGCGAAATCAAACTGCAAATGCCTTCCAACAGGCTTGGAAAAGTGTGTTCTATATCTCTGCCAAACAGACTCCCCGCAGGTTGAGCTTTCAGAAGCTAGTTTAACTCTAAGGGAGGAAGCAGCAGAATGTGCCTCTCACATCTAGCCTGAAGGAATTCAGGTTGGCAAGTTCTATGGGGAAGCCCATTGGAGCGTACGTTGGAAATGGGTTTGGAAATTTCAGTTTCAAAATCTCTGTGAAAAAGCGTCAGAGAAGCTTCCCCGTTTAGAATCCAGCATATCTCACGGAACCGAAGAAGTGGTAGTTAGAAGGGAGTTCGACCTGCAAGCAGTATGGTTTAGGAAATTAGGCGCGATATCACATTGCAAATGCCTTCCAAAAGGCTTGGAAAAGTTTGTTATATATCTCTGCCAAACAGACTCCCCGGAGGTTGAGCTTTCAGCAGCAAGTTTAACTCTAAGGGAGGAAGCAGCAGAATGTGCCTCTCACATCTAGCCTGTAGGAATTCAGGTTGGCAAGTTCTATGGGGAAGCCCATTGGCGCCTACGTTGGAAACGGGTTTGGAAATTTCAGTTTCAAAATCTCTGTGAAAAAGCATCAGAGAAGCTTCCGCGTTTAGAATTCAGCATATCTCTCTGAACCTAAGAAGTGGTAGTTAGAATGGAGTTAGAGCTGCAAGCAGTTTGGTTTGGGAAATTAGATGCGAAATCACAATGCAAATGCCTTAAAACAGGCTTGGAAAAGTGTGTTCTATATCTCTGCCAAACACACTGCCCGGAGGTTGAGCTTTCAGAAGCTAGTTTAACTCTAAGGAAGGAAGCAGCAGAATGGGCATCTCACATATAGTCTGTAGGAATTCAGGTTGGCAAGTTCTATGGGGAAGCCCATTGCTGTCTATGGTGGAAATGGCATGGGAGATTTCAGTTTCAAAATCTCTGTGATAAAGCGTCAGAGAAGCTTCCCCGTTTAGAATTCAGCATATCTCACTGAACCGAAGAAGTGGTAGTTAGAAGGGAGTTCGAGCTGCAAGCAATTTGGTTTGGGAAATTAGACGCGAAATCAAACTGCAAATGCCTTCCAACAGGCTTGGAAAAGTGTGTTCTATATCTCTGCCAAACAGACTCCCCGGAGGTTGAGCTTTCAGAAGCTAGTTTAACTCTAAGGGAGGAAGCAGCAGATTGTGCCTCTCACATCTAGCCTGTGGGAATTCAGGTTGGCAAGTTCTATGGGGAATCCCATTGGCGCCTACGTTGGAAACGGGTTTGTAAATCTCAGTTTCAAAATCTCTGTGAAAAAGCGTAAGAGAAGCTTCCCCGTTTAGAATACAGCATATCTCACTGAACCGAAGAAGTGGTTGTTAGAAGGGAGTTCGAGCTGCAAGCAGTTTGGTGTGGGAAATTAGACGCGAAATCACATTGCAAATGCCTTCCAACAGGCTTGGAAAAGTGTGTTCTATATCTCTGCCAAACAGACTCCCCGGAGGTTGAGGTTTCAGAAGCTAGTTTAACTCTAAGGGAGGAAGCCGCAGAATGTGCCTCTCACATCTAGCCTGTAGGAATTCAGGTTGGCAAGTTCTATGGGGAAGCCAATTGGCGCCTACGTTGGAAACGGCATGGGAGATTTCAGTTTCAAAATCTGTGTGAAAAAGCGTCAGAGAAGCTTCCCCGCTTAGAATCCAGCATATCTCACTGAACCGAAGAAGTTGTAGTTAGAAGGGAGTTAGAGCTGCAAGCCGTTTGTTTTCGGAAATTAGACTCGAAATCACATTGCAAATGCCTTCCAACAGGCTTGGAAAAGTGTGTTCTATATCTCTGCCAAACAGACGCCTCGGAGGTTGAGCTTTAGAAGCATGTTTAACTCTAAGGGAGGAATCAGCAGAATGTGCCTCTCACAACTATCCGGTAGGAATTCAGGTTGGCAAGTTCTTTGTGGAAGCCCATTGGCGCCTATGTTGGAAACGGGTTTGGAAATTTCAGTTTCAAAATCTCTGTGAAAAAGCGTCAGAGAAGCTTCCCCGTTTAGAATCCAGCATATCTCACTGAACCGAAGAAGTGGTAGTTAGAAGGGAGTTAGAGCTGCAAGCAGTTTGTTTTGGGAAATTAGACGCGAAATCAAACTGCAAATGCCTTCCAACAGGCTTGGAAAAGTGTGTTCTATATCTCTGCCAAATAGACTCCCAGGAGGTTGAGCTTTCAGAAGCTAGTTTAGCTCTTAAGGAGGAAGCAGCAGAATGTGCCTCTCACATCTAGCCTGTAGGAATTCAGGTTGGCAAGTTCTATGGGGAAGTCCATTGCTGCCTATGGTGGAACCGGCATGGGAGATTTCAGTTTCAAGATCTCTGTGAAAAAGCGTCAGAGAAGCTTCTCCGTTTAGAATCCAGCATATCTCCCTGAACCTAAGAAGTGGTAGTTAGAATGGAGTTAGAGCTGCAAGCAGTTTGGTTTGGGAAATTAGACGCGAAATCACACTGCAAATGCCCTCCAACAGGCTTGGAAAAGTGTGTTCTATATCTCTGCCAAACAGACTCCCCGGAGGTTGAGCTTACAGAAGCAAGTTTAACTCTAAGGAAGGAAGCAGCAGAATGTGCCTCTCACATCTAGCTTGTAGGAATTCAGGTTGGCAAGTTCTATGGGGAAGCCCATTGCTGCCTATGGTGGAAACGGCATGGGAGATTTCAGTTTCAAAATCTCTGTGAAAAAGCGTCAGAAAAGCTTCCCCGTTTAGAATCCAGCATATCTCACTGAACCAAAGAAGTGGTAGTTAGAAGGGAGTTCGAGCTGCAAGCAGTTTGGTTTGGGAAATTAGACGCGAAATCAAACTTCAAATGCCTTCCAACAGGCTTGGAAAAGTGTGTTCTATATCTCTGCCAAACAGACTCCCCGGAGGTTGAGCTTTCAGAAGCTAGTTTAACTCTAAGGGAGGAAGCAGCAGAATGTGCCTCTCACATCTAGCCCGTAGGAAGTCAGGTTGGCAAGTTCTATGGGGAAGCCCATTGGCGCTTACGTTGGAAACGGGTTTGGAAATTTCAGTTTCAAAATATCTGTGAAAAAGCGTCAGAGAAGCTTCCCCTTTTAGAATCCAGCATATCTCACTGAACCGAAGAGTTTGTAGGTAGAAGGGAGTTAGAGCTCCAAGCACTTGGTTTTCGGAAATTAGACGCGAAATCAAACTGCAAATGCCTACCAACTGGCTTGGAAAAGTGTGTTGAATATCTCTGCCAAACAGACTCCCCGGAGTTGAGCTTTCAGTAGCAAGTTTAACTCTAAGGGAGGAAGCAGCAGAATGTGCCTCTCACATCTAGCCTGTAGGAATTCAGGTTGGCAATTTCTATGGGGAAGCCCTTTGCTGCCTATGGTAGAAACGGCATGGGAGATTTCAGTTTCAAAATCTCTGTGAAAAAGCGTCAGAGAAGCTTCCCCGTTTAGAGTCCAGCATATCTCACTGAACCGAAGAAGTGGTAGTTAGAAGGGAGTTAGAGCTGCAAGCCGTTTGTTTTCAGAAATTAGACGCAAAATTACATTGCAAATGCCTTCCAACAGGCTTGGAAAAGTGTGTTCTATATCTCTGCCAAACAGTCGCCTCGGAGGTTGAGCTTTAGAAGCAAGTTTAACTCTAAGGGAGGAATCAGCAGAATGTGCCTCTCACATCTATCCGGTAGGAAATCAGGTTGGCAAGTTCTATGGGGAAGCCCATTGGCGCCTATGTTGGAAACGGGTTTTGAAATTTCAGTTTCAAAATCTCTGTGAAAAAGCGTCAGAGAAGCTTCCCCGTTTAGAATCCAGCATATCTCACTGAACCGAAGAAGTGGTAGTTAGAAGGGAGTTAGAGCTGCAAGCAGTTTGTTTTGGGAAATTAGACGCGAAATCAAACTGCAAATGCCTTCCAACAGGCTTGGAAAAGTGTGTTCTATATCTCTGCCAAATAGACTCCCAGGAGGTTGAGCTTTCAGAAGCTAGTTTAGCTCTTAAGGAGGAAGCAGCAGAATGTGCCTCTCACATCTAGCCTGTAGGAATTCAGGTTGGCAAGTTCTATGGGGAAGTCCATTGCTGCCTATGGTGGAACCGGCATGGGAGATTTCAGTTTCAAGATCTCTGTGAAAAAGCGTCAGAGAAGCTTCTCCGTTTAGAATCCAGCATATCTCCCTGAACCTAAGAAGTGGTAGTTAGAATGGAGTTAGAGCTGCAAGCAGTTTGGTTTGGGAAATTAGACGCGAAATCACACTGCAAATGCCTTCCAACAGGCTTGGAAAAGTGTGTTCTATATCTCTGCCAAACAGACTCCCCGGAGGTTGAGCTTACAGAAGCAAGTTTAACTCTAAGGGAGGAAGCAGCAGAATGTGCCTCTCACATCTAGCTTGTAGGAATTCAGGTTGGCAAGTTCTATGGGGAAGCCCATTGCTGCCTATGGTGGAAACGGCATGGGAGATTTCAGTTTCAAAATCTCTGTGAAAAAGCGTCAGAAAAGCTTCCCCGTTTAGAATCCAGCATATCTCACTGAACCAAAGAAGTGGTAGTTAGAAGGGAGTTCGAGCTGCAAGCAGTTTGGTTTGGGAAATTAGACGCGAAATCAAACTTCAAATGCCTTCCAACAGGCTTGGAAAAGTGTGTTCTATATCTCTGCCAAACAGACTCCCCGGAGGTTGAGCTTTCAGAAGCTAGTTTAACTCTAAGGGAGGAAGCAGCAGAATGTGCCTCTCACATCTAGCCCGTAGGAAGTCAGGTTGGCAAGTTCTATGGGGAAGCCCATTGGCGCCTACGTTGGAAACGGGTTTGGAAATTTCAGTTTCAAAATATCTGTGAAAAAGCGTCAGAGAAGCTTCCCCTTTTAGAATCCAGCATATCTCACTGAACCGAAGAGGTTGTAGGTAGAAGGGAGTTAGAGCTCCAAGCACTTGGGTTTCGGAAATTAGACGCGAAATCAAACTGCAAATGCCTACCAACTGGCTTGGAAAAGTGTGTTGAATATCTCTGCCAAACAGACTCCCCGGAGTTGAGCTTTCAGTAGCAAGTTTAACTCTAAGGGAGGAAGCAGCAGAATGTGCCTCTCACATCTAGCCTGTAGGAATTCAGGTTGGCAATTTCTATGGGGAAGCCCTTTGCTGCCTATGGTAGAAACGGCATGGGAGATTTCAGTTTCAAAATCTCTGTGAAAAAGCGTCAGAGAAGCTTCCCCGTTTAGAGTCCAGCATATCTCACTGAACCGAAGAAGTGGTAGTTAGAAGGGAGTTAGAGCTGCAAGCCGTTTGTTTTCGGAAATTAGACGCAAAATTACATTGCAAATGCCTTCCAACAGGCTTGGAAAAGTGTGTTCTATATCTCTGCCAAACAGTCGCCTCGGAGGTTGAGCTTTAGAAGCAAGTTTAACTCTAAGGGAGGAATCAGCAGAATGTGCCTCTCACATCTAGCTTGTAGGAATTCAGGTTGGCAAGTTCTATGGGGAAGCCCATTGCTGCCTATGGTGGAAACGGCATGGGAGATTTCAGTTTCAAAATCTCTGTGAAAAAGCGTCAGAGAAGCTTCCCCGTTTAGAATCCAGCATATCTCACTGAACCGAAGAAGTTGTAGTTAGAAGGGAGTTAGAGCAGCAAGCAGTTTGGTTTGGGAAATTAGATTCGAAATCACAATGCAAATGCCTTAAAACAGGCTTGGAAAAGTGTGTTCTATATCTCTGCCAAACACACTGCCCGGAGGTTGAGCTTTCAGAAGCTAGTTTAACTCTAAGGGAGGAAGCAGCAGAATGTGCCTCTCACATCGAGCCTGTAGGAATTCAGGTTGGCAAGTTCTATGGGGAAGCCCATTGGCGCCTACGTTGGAAACGGGTTTGGAAATTTCAGTTTCAAAATCTCTGTGAAAAAGCATCAGAGAAGCTTCCCCGTTTAGAATACAGGATATCTCACTGAACCGAAGAAGTGGTAGTTAGAAGGGAGTTAGAGCTGCAAGCAGTTTGGTTTGGGAAATTAGACGCGAAATCAAACTTCAAATGCCTTCCAACAGGCTTGGAAAAGTGTGTTCTATATCTCTGCCAAACAGACTCCCCGGAGGTTGAGCTTTCAGAAGCTAGTTTAACTCTAAGGGAGGAAGCAGCAGAATGTGCCTCTCACATCTAGCCTGTAGGAAGTCAGGTTGGCAAGTTCTATGGGGAAGCCCATTGGCGCCTACGTTGGAAACGGGTTTGGAAATTTCAGTTTCAAAATATCTGTGAAAAAGCGTCAGAGAAGCTTCCCCTTTTAGAATCCAGCATATCTCACTGAACCGAAGAGGTTGTAGGTAGAAGGGAGTTAGAGCTCCAAGCACTTTGGTTTCGGAAATTAGACGCGAAATCAAACTGCAAATGCCTACCAACAGGCTTGGAAAAGTGTGTTGTATATCTCTGCCAAACAGACTCCCCGGAAGTTGAGCTTTCAGAAGCAAGTTTAACTCTAAGGGAGGAATCAGCAGAATGTGCCTCTCACATCTATCCGGTAGGAAATCAGGTTGGCAAGTTCTATGGGGAAGCCCATTGGCGCCTATGTTGGAAACGGGTTTTGAAATTTCAGTTTCAAAATCTCTGTGAAAAAGCGTCAGAGAAGCTTCCCCATGTAGAATCCAGCATATCTCACGGAACCGAAGAAGTGGTAGTTAGAAGGGATTTCGACCTGCAAGCAGTATGGTTTGGGAAATTAGGCGCGATATCACATTGCAAATGCCTTCCAAAAGGCTTGGAAAAGTGTGTTCTATATCTCTGCCAAACAGACTCCCCGGAGGTTGAGCTTTCAGCAGCAAGTTTAACTCTAAGGGAGGAAGCAGCAGAATGTGCCTCTCACATCTAGCCTGTAGGAATTCAGGTTGGGAAGTTCTATGGGGAAGCCCATTGGCGCCTACGTTGGAAACGGGTTTGGAAATTTCAGTTTCAAAATCTCTGTGAAAAAGCATCAGAGAAAATTCTGCGTTCAGAATCCAGCATATCTCACTGAACCTAAGAAGTGGTAGTTAGAATGGAGTTAGAGCTGCAAGCAGTTTGGTTTGGGAAATTAGACGCGAAATCACACTGCAAATGCCTTCCAACAGGCTTTGAAAAGTGTGTTCTATATCTCTGCGAAACAGACTCCCCGGAGGTTGAGCTTACAGAAGCAAGTTTAACTCTAAGGGAGGAAGCAGCAGAATGTGCCTCTCACATCTAGCTTGTAGGAATTCAGGTTGGCAAGTTCTATGGGGAAGCCCATTGCTGCCTATGGTGGAAACGGCATGGGAGATTTCAGTTTCAAAATCTCTGTGAAAAAGCGTCAGAGAAGCTTCCCCGTTTAGAATCCAGCATATCTCACTGAACCGAAGAAGTTGTAGTTAGAAGGGAGTTAGAGCAGCAAGCAGTTTGGTTTGGGAAATTAGATTCGAAATCACAATGCAAATGCCTTAAAACAGGCTTGGAAAAGTGTGTTCTATATCTCTGCCAAACACACTGCCCGGAGGTTGAGCTTTCAGAAGCTAGTTTAACTCTAAGGGAGGAAGCAGCAGAATGTGCCTCTCACATCGAGCCTGTAGGAATTCAGGTTGGCAAGTTCTATGGGGAAGCCCATTGGCGCCTACGTTGGAAACGGGTTTGGAAATTTCAGTTTCAAAATCTCTGTGAAAAAGCATCAGAGAAGCTTCCGGGTTTAGAATCCAGCATATCTCACTGAACCGAAGAAGTGGTAGTTAGAAGGGAGTTAGAGCTGCAAGCAGTTTGGTTTGGGAAATTAGACGCGAAATCAAACTTCAAATGCCTTCCAACAGGCTTGGAAAAGTGTGTTCTATATCTCTGCCAAACAGACTCCCCGGAGGTTGAGCTTTCAGAAGCTAGTTTAACTCTAAGGGTGGAAGCAGCAGAATGTGCCTCTCACATCTAGCCTGTAGGAAGTCAGGTTGGCAAGTTCTATGGGGAAGCCCATTGCTGCCTATGGTGGAAACGGCATGGGAGATTTCAGTTTCAAAATCTCTGTGAAAAAGCGTCAGAGAAGCTTCCCCGTTTAGAATCCAGCATATCTCACTGAACCGAAGAAGTGGTAGTTAGAAGGGAGTTAGAGCTGCAAGCAGTTTGGTTTGGGAAATTAGACGCGAAATCAAACTTCAAATGCCTTCCAACAGGCTTGGAAAAGTGTGTTCTATATCTCTGCCAAACAGACTCCCCGGAGGTTGAGCTTTCAGAAGGTAGTTTAACTCTAAGGGTGGAAGCAGCAGAATGTGCCTCTCACATCTAGCCTGTAGGAAGTCAGGTTGGCAAGTTCTATGGGGAAGCCCATTGGCGCCTACGTTGGAAACGGGTTTGGAAATTTCAGTTTCAAAATATCTGTGAAAAAGCGTCAGAGAAGCTTCCCCTTTTAGAATCCAGCATATCTCACTGAACCGAAGAGGTTGTAGGTAGAAGGGAGTTAGAGCTCCAAGCACTTTGGTTTCGGAAATTAGACGCGAAATCAAACTGCAAATGCCTACCAACAGGCTTGAAAAAGTGTGTTGTATATCTCTGCCAAACAGACTCCCCGGAAGTTGAGCTTTCAGAAGCAAGTTTACCTCTAAGGGAGGAAGCAGCAGAATGTGCCTCTCACATCTAGCCTGTAGGAATTCAGGTTGGCAAGTTCTATGGGGAAGCCCTTTGCTGCCTACGGTAGAAACGGCATGGGAGATTTCAGTTTCAAAATCTCTGTGAAAAAGCGTCAGAGAAGCTTCCCCGTTTAGAGTCCAGCATATCTCACTGAACCGAAGAAGTGGTAGTTAGAAGGGAGTTAGAGCTGCAAGCCGTTTGTTTTCGGAAATTAGACGCAAAATTACATTGCAAATGCCATCCAACAGGCTTGGAAAAGTGTGTTCTATATCTCTGCCAAATAGACTCCCAGGAGGTTGAGCTTTCAGAAGCTAGTTTAACTCTAAAGGAGGAAGCAGCAGAATGTGCCTCTCACATCTAGCCTGTAGGAATTCAGGTTGGCAAGTTCTATGGGGAAGTCCATTGCTGCCTATGGTGGAACCGGCATGGGAGATTTCAGTTTCAAGATCTCTGTGAAAAAGCGTCAGAGAAGCTTCCCCGTTTAGAATCCAGCATATCTCACTGAACCGAAGAAGTGGTAGTTAGAAGGGAGTTAGAGCTGCAAGCCGTTTGTTTTCGGAAATTAGACGCGAAATTACATTGCAAATGCCTTCCAACAGGCTTGGAAAAGTGTGTTCTATATCTCTGCCAAACAGACGCCTCGGAGGTTGAGCTTTAGAAGCAAGTTTAACTCTAAGGGAGGAATCAGCAGAATGTGCCTCTCACATCTATCCGGTAGGAATTCAGGTTGGCAAGTTCTATGGGGAAGCCCATTGGCACCTATGTTGGAAACGGGTTTGGAAATTTCAGTTTCAAAATCTCTGTGAAAAAGCGTCAGAGAAGCTTCCCCATGTAGAATCCAGCATATCTCACTGAACCGAAGAAGTGCTAGTTAGAAGGGAGTTAGAGCTGCAAGCAGTTTGGTTTGGGAAATTAGACGCGAAATCAAACTGCAAATGCCTTCCAACAGGCTTGGAAATGTGTGCTCTATATCTATGCCAAACAAACTGCCCGGAGGATGAGCTTTCAGAAGCTAGTTTAACTGTAAGGGAGGAAGCAGCAGAATGTGCCTCTCACATCGAGCCTGTAGGAATTCAGGTTGGCAAGTTCTATGGGGAAGCCCTTTGGCGCCTACGTTGGAAACGGGTTTGGAAATTTCAGTTTCAAAATCTCTGTGAAAAAGCGTCAGAGAAGCTTCCCTGTTTAGAGTCCAGCATATCTCACTGAACCGAAGAAGTGGTAGTTAGAAGGGAGTTAGAACTGCAAGCAGTTTGGTTTGGGAAATTAGACGCGAAATCAAACTGCAAATGCCTTCCAACAGGCTTGGAAAAGTGTGTTCTATATCTCTGCCAAACAGACACCCCGGAGGTTGAGCTTTCAGAAGCTAGTTTAACTCTAAGGGAGGAAGCAGCAGAATGTGCCTCTCACATCTAGCCTGAAGGAATTCAGGTTGGCAAGTTCTATGGGGAAGCCCATTGGAGCGTACGTTGGAAATGGGTTTGGAAATTTCAGTTTCAAAATCTCTGTGAAAAAGCGTCAGAGAAGGTTCCCCATTTAGAATCCAGCATATCTCACGGAACGGAAGAAGTGGTCTTTAGAACGGAGTTCGACCTGCAAGCAGTATGGTTTGGGAAATTAGGCGCGATATCACAATGCAAATGCCTTCCAAAAGGCTTGGAAAAGTGTGTTCTATATCTCTGCCAAACAGACTCCCCGGAGGTTGAGCTTTCAGCAGCAAGTTTAACTCTAAGGGAGGAAGCAGCAGAATGTGCTTCTCACATCTAGCCTGTAGGAATTCAGGTTGGCAAGTTCTATGGGGAAGCCCATTGGCGCCTACGTTGGAAACGGGTTTGGAAATTTCAGTTTCAAAATCTCTGTGAAAAAGCATCAGAGAAGCTTCTGCGTTTAGAATCCAGCATATCTCTCTGAACCTAAGAAGTGCTAGTTAGAATGGAGTTAGAGCTGCAAGCAGTTTGGTTTGTGAAATTAGATGCGTAATCACAATGCAAATGCCTTAAAACAGGCTTGGAAAAGTGTGTTCTATATCTCTGCCAAACACACTGCCCGGAGGTTGAGCTTTCAGAAGCTAGTTTAACTCCAAGGGAGGAAGCAGCAGAATGTGCATCTCACATATAGTCTGTAGGAATTCAGGTTGGCAAGTTCTATGGGGAAGCCCATTGCTGTCTATGGTGGAAACGGCATGGGAGATTTCAGTTTCAAAATCTCTGTGATAAAGCGTCAGAGAAGCTTCCCCGTTTAGAATTCAGCATATCTCACTGAACCGAAGAAGTGGTAGTTAGAAGGGAGTTCGAGCTGCAAGCAATTTGGTTTGGGAAATTAGACGCGAAATCAAACTGCAAATGCCTTCCAATAGGCTTGGAAAAGTTTGTTCTATATCTCTGCCAAACAGACTCCGAGGAGGTTGAGCTTTCAGAAGCTAGTTTAACTCTAAGGGAGGAAGCAGCAGAATGTGCCTCTCACATCTAGCCTGTGGGAATTCAGGTTGGCAAGTTCTATGGGGAATCCCATTGGCGCCTACGTTGGAAACGGGTTTGGAAATTTCAGTTTCAAAATCTCTGAGAAAAAGCGTAAGGGAAGCTTCCCCGTTTAGAATACAGCATATCTCACTGAACCGAAGAAGTGGTTGTTAGAAGAGAGTTCGAGCTGCAAGCAGTTTGGTGTGGGAAATTAGACGCGAAATCACATTGCAAATGCCTTCCAACAGGCTTGGAAAAGTGTGTTCTATATCTCTGCCAAACAGACTCCCCGGAGGTTGAGGTTTCAGAAGCTAGTTTAACTCTAAGGGAGGAAGCAGCAGAATGTGCCTCTCACATCTAGACTGTAGGAATTCAGGTTGGCAAGTTCTATGGGGAAGCCCATTGCTGCCAATGGTGGAAACGGCATGGGAGATTTCAGTTTCAAAATCTCTGTGAAAAAGCGTCAGAGAAGCTTCTCCGTTTAGAATCCAGCATATCTCCCTGAACGGAAGAAGTGGTAGTTAGAAGGGAGTTAGAGCTGCAAGCAGTTTGGTTTGGGAAATTAGACGCGAAATCAAACTGCAAATGCCTTCCAACAGGCTTGGAAAAGTGTGTTCTATATCTCTGCCAAACAGACTCCCAGGAGGTTGAGCTTTCAGAAGCTAGTTTAACTCTAAGGGAGGAAGCAGCAGAATGTGCCTCTCACATCTAGCCTGTGGGAATTCAGGTTGGCAAGTTCTATGGGGAATCCCATTGGCGCCTACGTTGGAAACGGGTTTGGAAATTTCAGCTTCGAAATCTCTGTGAAAAAGCGTAAGAGAAGCTTCCCCTTTAGAATCGAGCATATCTCACTGAACCGAAGAAGTGCTAGTTAGAAGGGAGTTAGAGTTGCAAGCAGTTTGGTTTGGGAAATTAGACACGAAATCAAACTGCAAATGCCTTCCAACAGGCTTGGAAAAGTGTGTTCTGTATCTCTGCCAAACAGACTCCCAGGAGGTTGAGCTTTCAGAAGTTAGTTTAGCTCTAAAGGAGGAAGCAGCAGAATGTGCCTCTCCCATCTAGCCTGTAGGAATTCAGGTTGGCAAGTTCTATGGGGAAGCCCATTGCTGCCTATGGTGGAAACGCCATGGGAGATTTCAGATTCAAAATCTCTGTGAAAAAGCGTCAAAGAAGGTTCTGCGTTTAGAATCCAGCATATCTCACTGAACCGTAGAAGTGGTATTTAGAAGGGAGTTAGAGCTGGAAGCCGTTTGTTTTCGGAAATTAGATGCGAAATCACTTTGCAAATGCCTTCCAACAGGCTTGGAAAAGTGTGTTCTATATCTCTGCCAAACAGACTCCCCGCAGGTTGAGCTTTCAGAAGCTAGTTTAACTCTAAGGGACGAAGCAGCAGAATGTGCCTCTCACATCTAGCCTGTAGGAATTCAAGTTGGCAAGTTCTATGGGGAAGCCCATTGGCGCCTACGTTGGAAACGGGTTTGGAAATTTCAGTTTCAAAATCTCTGTGAAAAAGCATCAGAGAAGCTTCTGCGTTTAGAATCCAGCATATCTCACTGAACCTAAGAAGTGGTAGTTAGAATGGAGTTAGAGCTGCAAGCAGTTTGGTTTGGGAAATTAGACGCGAAATCACACTGCAAATGCCTTCCAACAGGCTTGGAAAAGTGTGTTCTATATCTGTGCCAAACAGACTCCCCGGAGGTTGAGCTCACAGAAGCAAGTTTAACTCTAAGGGAGGAAGTAGCAGAATGTGCCTCTCACATCTAGCCTGTAGGAATTCAGGTTGGCAAGTTCTACGGGGAAGCCCATTGCTGCCTATGGTGGAAACGGCATGGGAGATTTCAGTTTCAAAATCTCTGTGAAAAAGCGTCAGAGAAGCTTCTGCATTTAGAATCCAGCATATCTCACTGAATCGAAGAAGTGGTATTTAGAAGGGAGTTAGAGCTGCAAGCCGTTTGTTTTCGGAAATTAGACGCGAAATCACTTTGTAAATGCCTTCCAACAGGCTTGGAAAAGTGTGTTCTATATCTCTGCCAAACAGACTCCCCGCAGGTTGAGCTTTCAGAAGCTAGTTTAACTCTAAGGGAGGAAGCAGCAGAATGTGCCTCTCACATCTAGCCTGAAGGAATTCAGGTTGGCAAGTTCTATGGGGAAGCCCATTGGAGCGTACGTTGGAAATGGGTTTGGAAATTTCAGTTTCAAAATCTCTGTGAAAAAGCGTCAGAGAAGCTTCCCCGTTTAGAATCCAGCATATCTCACGGAACCGAAGAAGTGGTAGTTAGAAGGGAGTTCGACCTGCAAGCAGTATGGTTTAGGAAATTAGGCGCGATATCACATTGCAAATGCCTTCCAAAAGGCTTGGAAAAGTTTGTTATATATCTCTGCCAAACAGACTCCCCGGAGGTTGAGCTTTCAGCAGCAAGTTTAACTCTAAGGGAGGAAGCAGCAGAATGTGCCTCTCACATCTAGCCTGTAGGAATTCAGGTTGGCAAGTTCTATGGGGAAGCCCATTGGCGCCTACGTTGGAAACGGGTTTGGAAATTTCAGTTTCAAAATCTCTGTGAAAAAGCATCAGAGAAGCTTCCGCGTTTAGAATTCAGCATATCTCTCTGAACCTAAGAAGTGGTAGTTAGAATGGAGTTAGAGCTGCAAGCAGTTTGGTTTGGGAAATTAGATGCGAAATCACAATGCAAATGCCTTAAAACAGGCTTGGAAAAGTGTGTTCTATATCTCTGCCAAACACACTGCCCGGAGGTTGAGCTTTCAGAAGCTAGTTTAACTCTAAGGAAGGAAGCAGCAGAATGGGCATCTCACATATAGTCTATAGGAATTCAGGTTGGCAAGTTCTATGGGGAAGCCCATTGCTGTCTATGGTGGAAATGGCATGGGAGATTTCAGTTTCAAAATCTCTGTGATAAAGCGTCAGAGAAGCTTCCCCGTTTAGAATTCAGCATATCTCACTGAACCGAAGAAGTGGTAGTTAGAAGGGAGTGCGAGCTGCAAGCAATTTGGTTTGGGAAATTAGACGCGAAATCAAACTGCAAATGCCTTCCAACAGGCTTGGAAAAGTTTGTTCTATATCTCTGCCAAACAGACTCCCCGGAGGTTGACCTTTCAGAAGCTAGTTTAACTCTAAGGGAGGAAGCAGCAGAATGTGCCTCTCACATCTAGCCTGTGGGAATTCAGGTTGGCAAGTACTATGGGGAATCCCATTGGCGCCTACGTTGGAAACGGGTTTGTAAATCTCAGTTTCAAAATCTCTGTGAAAAAGCGTAAGAGAAGCTTCCCCGTTTAGAATACAGCATATCTCACTGAAACGAAGAAGTGCTTGTTAGAAGGGAGTTCGAGCTGCAAGCAGTTTGGTGTGGGAAATTAGACGCGAAATCACATTGCAAATGCCTTCCAACAGGCTTGGAAAAGTGTGTTCTATATCTCTGCCAAACAGACTCCCCGGAGGTTGAGGTTTCAGAAGCTAGTTTAACTCTAAGGGAGGAAGCAGCAGAATGTGCCTCTCACATCTAGCCTGTAGGAATTCAGGTTGGCAAGTTCTATGGGGAAGCCAATTGGCGCCTACGTTGGAAACGGCATGGGAGATTTCAGTTTCAAAATCTGTGTGAAAAAGCGTCAGAGAAGCTTCCCCGTTTAGAATCCAGCATATCTCCCTGAACGGAAGAAGTGGTAGTTAGAAGGGAGTTAGAGCTGCAAGCAGTTTGGTTTGGGAAATTAGACGCGAAATCAAACTGCAAATGCCTTCCAACAGGCTTGGAAAAGTGTGTTCTATATCTCTGCCAAACAGACTCCCAGGAGGTTGAGCTTTCAGAAGCTAGTTTAACTCTAAGGGAGGAAGCAGCAGAATGTGCCTCTCACATCTAGCCTGTGGGAATTCAGGTTGGCAAGTTCTATGGGGAATCCCATTGGCGCCTACGTTGGAAACGGGTTTGGAAATTTCAGCTTCAAAATCTCTGTGAAAAAGCGTAAGAGAAGCTTCCCCTTTAGAATCGAGCATATCTCACTGAACCGAAGAAGTTGTAGTTAGAAGGGAGTTAGAGCTACAAGCCGTTTGTTTTCGGAAATTAGACTCGAAATCACATTGCAAATGCCTTCCAACAGGCTTGGAAAAGTGTGTTCTATATCTCTGCCAAACAGGCGCCTCGGAGGTTGAGCTTTAGAAGCATGTTTAACTCTAAGGGAGGAATCAGCAGAATGTGCCTCTCACATCTATCCGGTAGGAATTCAGGTTGGCAAGTTCTATGTGGAAGCCCATTGGCGCCTATGTTGGAAACGGGTTTGGAAATTTCAGTTTCAAAATCTCTGTGAAAAAGCGTCAGAGAAGCTTCCCCGTTTAGAATCCAGCATATCTCACTGAACCGAAGAAGTGGTAGTTAGAAGGGAGTTAGAGCTGCAAGCAGTTTGGTTTGGGAAATTAGACGCGAAATCAAACTGCAAATGCCTTCCAACAGGCTTGGAAAAGTGTGTTTTATATCTCTGCCAAACAGACTCCCCGGAGGTTGAGCTTACAGAAGCAAGTTTAACTCTAAGGGAGGAAGCAGCAGAATGTGCCTCTCACATCTAGCCTGTAGGAATTCAGGTTGGCAAGTTCTATGGGGAAGCCCATTGCTGCCTACGGTGGAAACGGCATGGGAGATTTCAGTTTCAAAATCTCTGTGAAAAAGCGTCAGAGAAGCTTCCCCGTTTAGAATCCAGCATATCTCACTGAACTGAAGAAGTGGTAGTTAGAAGGGAGTTAGAGCAGCAAGCCGTTTGTTTTCGGAAATTAGACGCGAAATTACATTGCAAATGCCTTCCAACAGGCTTCGAGAAGTGTGTTCTATATCTCTGCCAAACAGACGCCTCGGAGGTTGAGCTTTAGAAGCAAGTTTAACTCTAAGGGAGGAATCAGCAGAATGTGCCTCTCACATCTATCCGGTAGGAATTCAGGTTGGCAAGTTCTATGGGGAAGCCCATTGGCGCCTATGTTGGAAACGGGTTTGGAAATTTCAGTTTCAAAATCTCTGTGAAAAAGCGTCAGAGAAGCTTCCCCGTGTAGAATCCAGCATATCTCACTGAACCGAAGAAGTGCTAGTTAGAAGGGAGTTAGAGTTGCAAGCAGTTTGTTTTGGGAAATTAGACGCGAAATCAAACTGCAAATGCCTTCCAACAGGCTTGGAAAAGTGTGTTCTATATCTCTGCCAAACAGACTCCCAGGAGGTTGAGCTTTCAGAAGTTAGTTTAGCTCTAAAGGAGGAAGCAGCAGAATGTGCCTCTCACATCTAGCCTGTAGGAATTCAGGTTGGCAAGTTCTATGGGGAAGCCCATTGCTGCCTATGGTGGAAACGGCATGGGAGATTTCAGATTCAAAATCTCTGTGAAAAAGCGTCAGTGAAGGTTCTGCGTTTAGAATCCAGCATATCTCACTGAACCGTAGAAGTGGTATTTAGAAGGGAGTTAGAGCTGGAAGCCGTTTGTTTTCGGAAATTAGACGCGAAATCACTTTGCAAATGCCTTCCAACAGGCTTGGAAAAGTGTGTTCTATATCTCTGCCAAACAGACTCCCCGGAGGTTGAGCTTTCAGAAGCTAGTATAACTCTAAGGGAGGAAGCAGCAGAATGTGCCTCTCACATCTAGCCTGTAGGAATTCAAGTTGGCAAGTTCTATGGGGAAGCCCATTGGCGCCTACGTTGGAAACGGGTTTCGAAATTTCAGTTTCAAAATCTCTGTGAAAAAGCATCAGAGAAGCTTCTGCGTTTAGAATCCAGCATATCTCACTGAACCTAAGAAGTGGTAGTTAGAATGGAGTTAGAGCTGCAAGCAGTTTGGTTTGGGAAATTAGACGCGAAATCACACTGCAAATGCCTTCCAACAGGCTTGGAAAAGTGTGTTCTATATCTCTGCCAAACAGACTCCCCGGAGGTTGAGCTTACAGAAGCAAGTTTAACTCTAAGGGAGGAAGTAGCAGAATGTGCCTCTCACATCTAGCCTGTAGGAATTCAGGTTGGCAAGTTCTATGGGGAAGCCCATTGCTGCCTATGGTGGAAACGGCATGGGAGATTTCAGTTTCAAAATCTCTGTGAAAAAGCGTCAGAGAAGCTTCCCCGTTTAGAATCCAGCATATCTCACTGAACCGAAGAAGTTGTAGTTAGAAGGGAGTTAGAGCAGCAAGCAGCTTGTTTTGGGAAATTAGACGCGAAATCAAACTGCAAATGCCTTCCAACAGGCTTGGAAAATGTGTTCTATATCTCTGCCAAACACAATGCCAGGAGGTTGAGCTTTCAGAAGGTAGTTTAACTCTACAGGAGGAAGCAGCAGAATGTGCCTCTCACATCTAGCCTATTGGAATTCAGGTTGGCAAGTTCTACGGGGAAGCCCATTGGCGCCTACATTGGAAACGGGTTTGGAAATTTCAGTTTCAAAATCTCTGTGAAAAAGCGTCAGAGAAGCTTCTCCGATTAGAATCCAGCATATCTCACTGAACCGAAGAAGTGGTAGTTAGAAGGGAGTTCGAGCTGCAAGCAGTTTGGTTTGGGAAATTAGACGCGAAATCACTTTGCAAAAGCCTTCCAACAGGATGGAAAATTGTGATCTATATCTCTGCCAAACAGACTCCCCGGAGGTTGAGCTTTCAGAAGCAAGTTTAACTCTAAGGGAGGAAGCAGCAGAATGTGCCTCTCACATCTAGCCTGTAGGAATTCTGGTTGTCAAGTTCTATGGGGAAGCCCATTGCTGTCTATGGTGGAAACGGCATGGGAGATTTCAGTTTCAAAATCTCTGTGATAAAGCGTCAGAGAAGCTTCCCCGTTTAGAATTCAGCATATCTCACTGAACCAAAGAAGTGGTAGTTAGAAGGGAGTTCGAGCTGCAAGCAGTTTGGTTTGGGAAATTAGACGCGAAATCTCATTGCAAATGCCTTCCAAAAGGCTTGGAAAAGTGTGTTCTATATCTCTGCCAAACAGACTCCCCGGAGGGTGAGCTTTCAGAAGCAAGTTTAACTCTAAGGGAGGAAGCAGCAGAATGTGCCTCTCACATCTAGCCTGTAGGAATTCAGGTTGGCAAGTTCTATGGGGAAGCCCATTTCTGAATATGGTGGAAACGGCATGGGAGATTTCAGTTTCAAAATCTCTGTGAAAAAGCGTCAGAGAAGCTTCTCCGTTTAGAATCCAGCATATCTACCTGAACGGAATAAGTGGTAGTTAGAAGGGAGTTAGAGCTGCAAGCAGTTTGGTTTGGGAAATTAGACGCGAAATCAAACTGCAAATGCCTTCCAACAGGCTTCGAAAAGTGTGTTCTATATCTCTGCCAAACAGACTCCCCGGAGGTTGAGCTTACAGAAGCAAGTTTAACTCTAAGGGAGGAAGCAGCAGAATGTGCCTCTCACATCTAGCCTGTAGGAATTCAGGTTGGCAAGTTCTATGGGGAAGCCCATTGCTGCCAATGGTGGAAACGGCATGGGAGATTTCAGATTCAAAATCTCTGTGAAAAAGCGTAAGAGAAGCTTCCCCTTTCGAATCGAGCATATCTCACTGAACCGAAGAAGTGGTTGTTAGAAGGGAGATCGAGCTGCAAGCAGTTTGGTGTGGGAAATTAGACGGGAAATCACATTGCAAATGCCTTCCAACAGGCTTGGAAAAGCGTGTTCTATATCTCTGCCAAACAGACTCCACGGAGGTTGAGGTTTCAGAAGCTTGTTTAACTCTAAGGGAGGAAGCAGCAGAATGTGCCTTTCACATCTAGCCTTTAGGAATTCAGGTTGGCAAGTTCTATGGGGAAGCCCATTGGCGCCTACGTTGGAAACGGCATGGGAGATTTCAGTTTCAAAATCTGTGCGAAAAAGCGTCAGAGAAGCTTCACCGTTTAGAATCCAGCATATCTCACTGAACCGAAGAAGTGGTAGTTAGAAGGGAGTTCGAGCTGTAAGCAGTTTGGTTTGGGAAATTAGACGCGAAATCAAACTGCAAATGCGTTCCAAGAGGCTTGGAAAAGTGTGTTCTATATCTCTGCCAAACACACTGCCCGGAGGTTGAGCTTTCAGAAGCAAGTTTCACTCTAAGGGAGGAAGCAGCAGAATGTGGCTCTCACATGTAGCCTGTAGGAATTCAGGTTGGCAAGTTCTATGGGGAAGCCCATTGGCGCCTACGTTGGAAACGGGTTTGGAAATTTCAGTTTCAAAATCTCTGTGAAAAAGCATCAGAGAAGCTTCTGCGTTTAGAATGCAGCATATCTCACTGAAGCTAAGAAGTGGTAGTTAGAAGGGAGTTAGAGCTGCAAGCAGTTTGGTTTGGGAAATTAGACGCGAAATCACATTGCAAATGCCTTCCAACAGGCTTGGAAAAGTGTGTTCTATATCTCTGCCAAACAGACTCCCAGGAGGTTGAGCTTACAGAAGCAAGTTTAACTCTAAGGGAGGAAGCAGCAGAATGTGCCTCTCACATCTAGCCTGTAGGAAGTCAGGTTGGCAAGTTCTATGGGGAAGCCCTTTGCTGCCTACGGTAGAAACGGCATGGGAGATTTCAGTTTCAAAATCTCTGTGAAAAAGCGTCAGAGAAGCTTCCCCGTTTAGAGTCCAGCATATCTCACTGAACCGAAGAAGTGGTAGTTAGAAGGGAGTTAGAGCTGCAAGCCGTTTGTTTTCGGAAATTAGACGCAAAATTACATTGCAAATGCCATCCAACAGGCTTGGAAAAGTGTGTTCTATATCTCTGCCAAACAGACGCCTCGGAGGTTGAGCTTTAGAAGCAAGTTTAACTCTAAGGGAGGAATCAGCAGAATGTGCCTCTCACATCTATCCGGTAGGAATTCAGGTTGGCAAGTTCTATGTGGAAGCCCATTGGCGCCTATGTTGGAAAAGGGTTTGGAAATTTCAGTTTCAAAATCTCTGTGAAAAAGCGTCAGAGAAGCTTCCCCGTTTAGAATCCAGCATATCTCACTGAACCGAAGAAGTGGTAATTAGAAGGGAGTTAGAGCTGCAAGCAGTTTGGTTTGGGAAATTTGACGCGAAATCAAACTGCAAATGCCTTCCAACAGGCTTGGAAAAGTGTGTTCTATATCTCTGCCAAATAGACTCCCAGGAGGTTGAGCTTTCAGAAGCTAGTTTAGCTCTTAAGGAGGAAGCAGCAGAATGTGCCTCTCACATCTAGCCTGTAGGAATTCAGGTTGGCAAGTTCTATGGGGAAGTCCATTGCTGCCTATGGTGGAACCGGCATGGGAGATTTCAGTTTCAAGATCTCTGTGAAAAAGCGTCAGAGAAGCTTCTCCGTTTAGAATCCAGCATATCTCCCTGAACCTAAGAAGTGGTAGTTAGAATGGAGTTAGAGCTGCAAGCAGTTTGGTTTGGGAAATTAGACGCGAAATCACACTGCAAATGCCTTCCAACAGGCTTGGAAAAGTGTGTTCTATATCTCTGCCAAACAGACTCCCCGGAGGTTGAGCTTACAGAAGCAAGTTTAACTCTAAGGGAGGAAGCAGCAGAATGTGCCTCTCACATCTAGCTTGTAGGAATTCAGGTTGGCAAGTTCTATGGGGAAGCCCATTGCTGCCTATGGTGGAAACGGCATGGGAGATTTCAGTTTCAAAATCTCTGTGAAAAAGCGTCAGAGAAGCTTCCCCGTTTAGAATCCAGCATATCTCACTGAACCAAAGAAGTGGTAGTTAGAAGGGAGTTCGAGCTGCAAGCAGTTTGGTTTGGGAAATTAGACGCGAAATCAAACTTCAAATGCCTTCCAACAGGCTTGGAAAAGTGTGTTCTATATCTCTGCCAAACAGACTCCCCGGAGGTTGAGCTTTCAGAAGCTAGTTTAACTCTAAGGGAGGAAGCAGTAGAATGTGCCTCTCACATCTAGCCCGTAGGAAGTCAGGTTGGCAAGTTCTATGGGGAAGCCCATTGGCGCCTACGTTGGAAACGGGTTTGGAAATTTCAGTTTCAAAATATCTGTGAAAAAGCGTCAGAGAAGCTTCCCCTTTTAGAATCCAGCATATCTCACTGAACCGAAGAGGTTGTAGGTAGAAGGGAGTTAGAGCTCCAAGCACTTGGGTTTCGGAAATTAGACGCGAAATCAAACTGCAAATGCCTACCAACTGGCTTGGAAAAGTGTGTTGAATATCTCTGCCAAACAGACTTCCCGGAGTTGAGCTTTCAGTAGCAAGTTTAACTCTAAGGGAGGAAGCAGCAGAATGTGCCTCTCACATCTAGCCTGTAGGAATTCAGGTTGGCAATTTCTATGGGGAAGCCCTTTGCTGCCTATGGTAGAAACGGCATGGGAGATTTCAGTTTCAAAATCTCTGTGAAAAAGCGTCAGAGAAGCTTCCCCGTTTAGAGTCCAGCATATCTCACTGAACCGAAGAAGTGGTAGTTAGAAGGGAGTTAGAGCTGCAAGCCGTTTGTTTTCGGAAATTAGACGCAAAATTACATTGCAAATGCCTTCCAACAGGCTTGGAAAAGTGTGTTCTATATCTCTGCCAAACAGTCGCCTCGGAGGTTGAGCTTTAGAAGCAAGTTTAACTCTAAGGGAGGAATCAGCAGAATGTGCCTCTCACATCTATCCGGTAGGAAATCAGGTTGGCAAGTTCTATGGGGAAGCCCATTGGCGCCTATGTTGGAAACGGGTTTTGAAATTTCAGTTTCAAAATCTCTGTGAAAAAGCGTCAGAGAAGCTTCCCCATGTAGAATCCAGCATATCTCACGGAACCGAAGAAGTGGTAGTTAGAAGGGATTTCGACCTGCAAGCAGTATGGTTTGGGAAATTAGGCGCGATATCACATTGCAAATGCCTTCCAAAAGGCTTGGAAAAGTGTGTTCTATATCTCTGCCAAACAGACTCCCCGGAGGTTGAGCTTTCAGCAGCAAGTTTAACTCTAAGGGAGGAAGCAGCAGAATGTGCCTCTCACATCTAGCCTGTAGGAATTCAGGTTGGGAAGTTCTATGGGGAAGCCCATTGGCGCCTACGTTGGAAACGGGTTTGGAAATTTCAGTTTCAAAATCTCTGTGAAAAAGCATCAGAGAAAATTCTGCGTTCAGAATCCAGCATATCTCACTGAACCTAAGAAGTGGTAGTTAGAATGGAGTTAGAGCTGCAAGCAGTTTGGTTTGGGAAATTAGACGCGAAATCACACTGCAAATGCCTTCCAACAGGCTTTGAAAAGTGTGTTCTATATCTCTGCGAAACAGACTCCCCGGAGGTTGAGCTTACAGAAGCAAGTTTAACTCTAAGGGAGGAAGCAGCAGAATGTGCCTCTCACATCTAGCTTGTAGGAATTCAGGTTGGCAAGTTCTATGGGGAAGCCCATTGCTGCCTATGGTGGAAACGGCATGGGAGATTTCAGTTTCAAAATCTCTGTGAAAAAGCGTCAGAGAAGCTTCCCCGTTTAGAATCCAGCATATCTCACTGAACCGAAGAAGTTGTAGTTAGAAGGGAGTTAGAGCAGCAAGCAGTTTGGTTTGGGAAATTAGATTCGAAATCACAATGCAAATGCCTTAAAACAGGCTTGGAAAAGTGTGTTCTATATCTCTGCCAAACACACTGCCCGGAGGTTGAGCTTTCAGAAGCTAGTTTAACTCTAAGGGAGGAAGCAGCAGAATGTGCCTCTCACATCGAGCCTGTAGGAATTCAGGTTGGCAAGTTCTATGGGGAAGCCCATTGGCGCCTACGTTGGAAACGGGTTTGGAAATTTCAGTTTCAAAATCTCTGTGAAAAAGCATCAGAGAAGCTTCCCCGTTTAGAATCCAGGATATCTCACTGAACCGAAGAAGTGGTAGTTAGAAGGGAGTTAGAGCTGCAAGCAGTTTGGTTTGGGAAATTAGACGCGAAATCAAACTTCAAATGCCTTCCAACAGGCTTGGAAAAGTGTGTTCTATATCTCTGCCAAACAGACTCCCCGGAGGTTGAGCTTTCAGAAGCTAGTTTAACTCTAAGGGTGGAAGCAGCAGAATGTGCCTCTCACATCTAGCCTGTAGGAAGTCAGGTTGGCAAGTTCTATGGGGAAGCCCATTGGCGCCTACGTTGGAAACGGGTTTGGAAATTTCAGTTTCAAAATATCTGTGAAAAAGCGTCAGAGAAGCTTCCCCTTTTAGAATCCAGCATATCTCACTGAACCGAAGAGGTTGTAGGTAGAAGGGAGTTAGAGCTCCAAGCACTTTGGTTTCGGAAATTAGACGCGAAATCAAACTGCAAATGCCTACCAACAGGCTTGAAAAAGTGTGTTCTATATCTCTGCCAAACAGACTCCCCGGAAGTTGAGCTTTCAGAAGCAAGTTTACCTCTAAGGGAGGAAGCAGCAGAATGTGGCTCTCACATGTAGCCTGTAGGAATTCAGGTTGGCAAGTTCTATGGGGAAGCCCATTGGCGCCTACGTTGGAAACGGCATGGGAGATTTCAGTTTCAAAATCTGTGCGAAAAAGCGTCAGAGAAGCTTCACCGTTTAGAATCCAGCATATCTCACTGAACCGAAGAAGTGGTAGTTAGAAGGGAGTTCGAGCTGTAAGCAGTTTGGTTTGGGAAATTAGACGCGAAATCAAACTGCAAATGCGTTCCAAGAGGCTTGGAAAAGTGTGTTCTATATCTCTGCCAAACACACTGCCCGGAGGTTGAGCTTTCAGAAGCAAGTTTCACTCTAAGGGAGGAAGCAGCAGAATGTGGCTCTCACATGTAGCCTGTAGGAATTCAGGTTGGCAAGTTCTATGGGGAAGCCCATTGGCGCCTACGTTGGAAACGGGTTTGGAAATTTCAGTTTCAAAATCTCTGTGAAAAAGCATCAGAGAAGCTTCTGCGTTTAGAATGCAGCATATCTCACTGAAGCTAAGAAGTGGTAGTTAGAAGGGAGTTAGAGCTGCAAGCAGTTTGGTTTGGGAAATTAGACGCGAAATCACATTGCAAATGCCTTCCAACAGGCTTGGAAAAGTGTGTTCTATATCTCTGCCAAACAGACTCCCAGGAGGTTGAGCTTACAGAAGCAAGTTTAACTCTAAGGGAGGAAGCAGCAGAATGTGCCTCTCACATCTAGCCTGTAGGAAGTCAGGTTGGCAAGTTCTATGGGGAAGCCCTTTGCTGCCTACGGTAGAAACGGCATGGGAGATTTCAGTTTCAAAATCTCTGTGAAAAAGCGTCAGAGAAGCTTCCCCGTTTAGAGTCCAGCATATCTCACTGAACCGAAGAAGTGGTAGTTAGAAGGGAGTTAGAGCTGCAAGCCGTTTGTTTTCGGAAATTAGACGCAAAATTACATTGCAAATGCCATCCAACAGGCTTGGAAAAGTGTGTTCTATATCTCTGCCAAACAGACGCCTCGGAGGTTGAGCTTTAGAAGCAAGTTTAACTCTAAGGGAGGAATCAGCAGAATGTGCCTCTCACATCTATCCGGTAGGAATTCAGGTTGGCAAGTTCTATGTGGAAGCCCATTGGCGCCTATGTTGGAAAAGGGTTTGGAAATTTCAGTTTCAAAATCTCTGTGAAAAAGCGTCAGAGAAGCTTCCCCGTTTAGAATCCAGCATATCTCACTGAACCGAAGAAGTGGTAATTAGAAGGGAGTTAGAGCTGCAAGCAGTTTGGTTTGGGAAATTTGACGCGAAATCAAACTGCAAATGCCTTCCAACAGGCTTGGAAAAGTGTGTTCTATATCTCTGCCAAATAGACTCCCAGGAGGTTGAGCTTTCAGAAGCTAGTTTAGCTCTTAAGGAGGAAGCAGCAGAATGTGCCTCTCACATCTAGCCTGTAGGAATTCAGGTTGGCAAGTTCTATGGGGAAGTCCATTGCTGCCTATGGTGGAACCGGCATGGGAGATTTCAGTTTCAAGATCTCTGTGAAAAAGCGTCAGAGAAGCTTCTCCGTTTAGAATCCAGCATATCTCCCTGAACCTAAGAAGTGGTAGTTAGAATGGAGTTAGAGCTGCAAGCAGTTTGGTTTGGGAAATTAGACGCGAAATCACACTGCAAATGCCTTCCAACAGGCTTGGAAAAGTGTGTTCTATATCTCTGCCAAACAGACTCCCCGGAGGTTGAGCTTACAGAAGCAAGTTTAACTCTAAGGGAGGAAGCAGCAGAATGTGCCTCTCACATCTAGCTTGTAGGAATTCAGGTTGGCAAGTTCTATGGGGAAGCCCATTGCTGCCTATGGTGGAAACGGCATGGGAGATTTCAGTTTCAAAATCTCTGTGAAAAAGCGTCAGAGAAGCTTCCCCGTTTAGAATCCAGCATATCTCACTGAACCAAAGAAGTGGTAGTTAGAAGGGAGTTCGAGCTGCAAGCAGTTTGGTTTGGGAAATTAGACGCGAAATCAAACTTCAAATGCCTTCCAACAGGCTTGGAAAAGTGTGTTCTATATCTCTGCCAAACAGACTCCCCGGAGGTTGAGCTTTCAGAAGCTAGTTTAACTCTAAGGGAGGAAGCAGTAGAATGTGCCTCTCACATCTAGCCCGTAGGAAGTCAGGTTGGCAAGTTCTATGGGGAAGCCCATTGGCGCCTACGTTGGAAACGGGTTTGGAAATTTCAGTTTCAAAATATCTGTGAAAAAGCGTCAGAGAAGCTTCCCCTTTTAGAATCCAGCATATCTCACTGAACCGAAGAGGTTGTAGGTAGAAGGGAGTTAGAGCTCCAAGCACTTGGGTTTCGGAAATTAGACGCGAAATCAAACTGCAAATGCCTACCAACTGGCTTGGAAAAGTGTGTTGAATATCTCTGCCAAACAGACTTCCCGGAGTTGAGCTTTCAGTAGCAAGTTTAACTCTAAGGGAGGAAGCAGCAGAATGTGCCTCTCACATCTAGCCTGTAGGAATTCAGGTTGGCAATTTCTATGGGGAAGCCCTTTGCTGCCTATGGTAGAAACGGCATGGGAGATTTCAGTTTCAAAATCTCTGTGAAAAAGCGTCAGAGAAGCTTCCCCGTTTAGAGTCCAGCATATCTCACTGAACCGAAGAAGTGGTAGTTAGAAGGGAGTTAGAGCTGCAAGCCGTTTGTTTTCGGAAATTAGACGCAAAATTACATTGCAAATGCCTTCCAACAGGCTTGGAAAAGTGTGTTCTATATCTCTGCCAAACAGTCGCCTCGGAGGTTGAGCTTTAGAAGCAAGTTTAACTCTAAGGGAGGAATCAGCAGAATGTGCCTCTCACATCTATCCGGTAGGAAATCAGGTTGGCAAGTTCTATGGGGAAGCCCATTGGCGCCTATGTTGGAAACGGGTTTTGAAATTTCAGTTTCAAAATCTCTGTGAAAAAGCGTCAGAGAAGCTTCCCCATGTAGAATCCAGCATATCTCACGGAACCGAAGAAGTGGTAGTTAGAAGGGATTTCGACCTGCAAGCAGTATGGTTTGGGAAATTAGGCGCGATATCACATTGCAAATGCCTTCCAAAAGGCTTGGAAAAGTGTGTTCTATATCTCTGCCAAACAGACTCCCCGGAGGTTGAGCTTTCAGCAGCAAGTTTAACTCTAAGGGAGGAAGCAGCAGAATGTGCCTCTCACATCTAGCCTGTAGGAATTCAGGTTGGGAAGTTCTATGGGGAAGCCCATTGGCGCCTACGTTGGAAACGGGTTTGGAAATTTCAGTTTCAAAATCTCTGTGAAAAAGCATCAGAGAAAATTCTGCGTTCAGAATCCAGCATATCTCACTGAACCTAAGAAGTGGTAGTTAGAATGGAGTTAGAGCTGCAAGCAGTTTGGTTTGGGAAATTAGACGCGAAATCACACTGCAAATGCCTTCCAACAGGCTTTGAAAAGTGTGTTCTATATCTCTGCGAAACAGACTCCCCGGAGGTTGAGCTTACAGAAGCAAGTTTAACTCTAAGGGAGGAAGCAGCAGAATGTGCCTCTCACATCTAGCTTGTAGGAATTCAGGTTGGCAAGTTCTATGGGGAAGCCCATTGCTGCCTATGGTGGAAACGGCATGGGAGATTTCAGTTTCAAAATCTCTGTGAAAAAGCGTCAGAGAAGCTTCCCCGTTTAGAATCCAGCATATCTCACTGAACCGAAGAAGTTGTAGTTAGAAGGGAGTTAGAGCAGCAAGCAGTTTGGTTTGGGAAATTAGATTCGAAATCACAATGCAAATGCCTTAAAACAGGCTTGGAAAAGTGTGTTCTATATCTCTGCCAAACACACTGCCCGGAGGTTGAGCTTTCAGAAGCTAGTTTAACTCTAAGGGAGGAAGCAGCAGAATGTGCCTCTCACATCGAGCCTGTAGGAATTCAGGTTGGCAAGTTCTATGGGGAAGCCCATTGGCGCCTACGTTGGAAACGGGTTTGGAAATTTCAGTTTCAAAATCTCTGTGAAAAAGCATCAGAGAAGCTTCCCCGTTTAGAATCCAGGATATCTCACTGAACCGAAGAAGTGGTAGTTAGAAGGGAGTTAGAGCTGCAAGCAGTTTGGTTTGGGAAATTAGACGCGAAATCAAACTTCAAATGCCTTCCAACAGGCTTGGAAAAGTGTGTTCTATATCTCTGCCAAACAGACTCCCCGGAGGTTGAGCTTTCAGAAGCTAGTTTAACTCTAAGGGTGGAAGCAGCAGAATGTGCCTCTCACATCTAGCCTGTAGGAAGTCAGGTTGGCAAGTTCTATGGGGAAGCCCATTGGCGCCTACGTTGGAAACGGGTTTGGAAATTTCAGTTTCAAAATATCTGTGAAAAAGCGTCAGAGAAGCTTCCCCTTTTAGAATCCAGCATATCTCACTGAACCGAAGAGGTTGTAGGTAGAAGGGAGTTAGAGCTCCAAGCACTTTGGTTTCGGAAATTAGACGCGAAATCAAACTGCAAATGCCTACCAACAGGCTTGAAAAAGTGTGTTCTATATCTCTGCCAAACAGACTCCCCGGAAGTTGAGCTTTCAGAAGCAAGTTTACCTCTAAGGGAGGAAGCAGCAGAATGTGGCTCTCACATGTAGCCTGTAGGAATTCAGGTTGGCAAGTTCTATGGGGAAGCCCTTTGCTGCCTACGGTAGAAACGGCATGGGAGATTTCAGTTTCAAAATCTCTGTGAAAAAGCGTCAGAGAAGCTTCCCCGTTTAGAGTCCAGCATATCTCACTGAACCGAAGAAGTGGTAGTTAGAAGGGAGTTAGAGCTGCAAGCCGTTTGTTTTCGGAAATTAGACGCAAAATTACATTGCAAATGCCATCCAACAGGCTTGGAAAAGTGTGTTCTATATCTCTGCCAAATAGACTCCCAGGAGGTTGAGCTTTCAGAAGCTAGTTTAGCTCTAAAGGAGGAAGCAGCAGAATGTGCCTCTCACATCTAGCCTGTAGGAATTCAGGTTGGCAAGTTCTATGGGGAAGCCAATTGCTGCCTATGGTGGAACCGGCATGGGAGATTTCAGTTTCAAGATCTCTGTGAAAAAGCGTCAGAGAAGCTTCCCCGTTTAGAATCCAGCATATCTCACTGAACCGAAGAAGTGGTAGTTAGAAGGGAGTTAGAGCTGCAAGCCGTTTGTTTTCGGAAATTAGACGCGAAATTACATTGCAAATGCCTTCCAACAGGCTTGGAAAAGTGTGTTCTATATCTCTGCCAAACAGACGCCTCGGAGGTTGAGCTTTAGAAGCAAGTTTAACTCTAAGGGAGGAATCAGCAGAATGTGCCTCTCACATCTATCCGGTAGGAATTCAGGTTGGCAAGTTCTATGGGGAAGCCCATTGGCACCTATGTTGGAAACGGGTTTGGAAATTTCAGTTTCAAAATCTCTGTGAAAAAGCGTCAGAGAAGCTTCCCCATGTAGAATCCAGCATATCTCACTGAACCGAAGAAGTGCTAGTTAGAAGGGAGTTAGAGCTGCAAGCAGTTTGGTTTGGGAAATTAGACGCGAAATCAAACTGCAAATGCCTTCCAACAGGCTTGGAAATGTGTGCTCTATATCTATGCCAAACAAACTGCCCGGAGGATGAGCTTTCAGAAGCTAGTTTAACTGTAAGGGAGGAAGCAGCAGAATGTGCCTCTCACATCGAGCCTGTAGGAATTCAGGTTGGCAAGTTCTATGGGGAAGCCCTTTGGCGCCTACGTTGGAAACGGGTTTGGAAATTTCAGTTTCAAAATCTCTGTGAAAAAGCGTCAGAGAAGCTTCCCTGTTTAGAGTCCAGCATATCTCACTGAACCGAAGAAGTGGTAGTTAGAAGGGAGTTCGAGCTGTAAGCAGTTTGGTTTGGGAAATTAGACGCGAAATCAAACTGCAAATGCGTTCCAAGAGGCTTGGAAAAGTGTGTTCTATATCTCTGCCAAACACACTGCCCGGAGGTTGAGCTTTCAGAAGCAAGTTTCACTCTAAGGGAGGAAGCAGCAGAATGTGGCTCTCACATGTAGCCTGTAGGAATTCAGGTTGGCAAGTTCTATGGGGAAGCCCATTGGCGCCTACGTTGGAAACGGGTTTGGAAATTTCAGTTTCAAAATCTCTGTGAAAAAGCATCAGAGAAGCTTCTGCGTTTAGAATGCAGCATATCTCACTGAAGCTAAGAAGTGGTAGTTAGAAGGGAGTTAGAGCTGCAAGCAGTTTGGTTTGGGAAATTAGACGCGAAATCACATTGCAAATGCCTTCCAACAGGCTTGGAAAAGTGTGTTCTATATCTCTGCCAAACAGACTCCCAGGAGGTTGAGCTTACAGAAGCAAGTTTAACTCTAAGGGAGGAAGCAGCAGAATGTGCCTCTCACATCTAGCCTGTAGGAAGTCAGGTTGGCAAGTTCTATGGGGAAGCCCTTTGCTGCCTACGGTAGAAACGGCATGGGAGATTTCAGTTTCAAAATCTCTGTGAAAAAGCGTCAGAGAAGCTTCCCCGTTTAGAGTCCAGCATATCTCACTGAACCGAAGAAGTGGTAGTTAGAAGGGAGTTAGAGCTGCAAGCCGTTTGTTTTCGGAAATTAGACGCAAAATTACATTGCAAATGCCATCCAACAGGCTTGGAAAAGTGTGTTCTATATCTCTGCCAAACAGACGCCTCGGAGGTTGAGCTTTAGAAGCAAGTTTAACTCTAAGGGAGGAATCAGCAGAATGTGCCTCTCACATCTATCCGGTAGGAATTCAGGTTGGCAAGTTCTATGTGGAAGCCCATTGGCGCCTATGTTGGAAAAGGGTTTGGAAATTTCAGTTTCAAAATCTCTGTGAAAAAGCGTCAGAGAAGCTTCCCCGTTTAGAATCCAGCATATCTCACTGAACCGAAGAAGTGGTAATTAGAAGGGAGTTAGAGCTGCAAGCAGTTTGGTTTGGGAAATTTGACGCGAAATCAAACTGCAAATGCCTTCCAACAGGCTTGGAAAAGTGTGTTCTATATCTCTGCCAAATAGACTCCCAGGAGGTTGAGCTTTCAGAAGCTAGTTTAGCTCTTAAGGAGGAAGCAGCAGAATGTGCCTCTCACATCTAGCCTGTAGGAATTCAGGTTGGCAAGTTCTATGGGGAAGTCCATTGCTGCCTATGGTGGAACCGGCATGGGAGATTTCAGTTTCAAGATCTCTGTGAAAAAGCGTCAGAGAAGCTTCTCCGTTTAGAATCCAGCATATCTCCCTGAACCTAAGAAGTGGTAGTTAGAATGGAGTTAGAGCTGCAAGCAGTTTGGTTTGGGAAATTAGACGCGAAATCACACTGCAAATGCCTTCCAACAGGCTTGGAAAAGTGTGTTCTATATCTCTGCCAAACAGACTCCCCGGAGGTTGAGCTTACAGAAGCAAGTTTAACTCTAAGGGAGGAAGCAGCAGAATGTGCCTCTCACATCTAGCTTGTAGGAATTCAGGTTGGCAAGTTCTATGGGGAAGCCCATTGCTGCCTATGGTGGAAACGGCATGGGAGATTTCAGTTTCAAAATCTCTGTGAAAAAGCGTCAGAGAAGCTTCCCCGTTTAGAATCCAGCATATCTCACTGAACCAAAGAAGTGGTAGTTAGAAGGGAGTTCGAGCTGCAAGCAGTTTGGTTTGGGAAATTAGACGCGAAATCAAACTTCAAATGCCTTCCAACAGGCTTGGAAAAGTGTGTTCTATATCTCTGCCAAACAGACTCCCCGGAGGTTGAGCTTTCAGAAGCTAGTTTAACTCTAAGGGAGGAAGCAGTAGAATGTGCCTCTCACATCTAGCCCGTAGGAAGTCAGGTTGGCAAGTTCTATGGGGAAGCCCATTGGCGCCTACGTTGGAAACGGGTTTGGAAATTTCAGTTTCAAAATATCTGTGAAAAAGCGTCAGAGAAGCTTCCCCTTTTAGAATCCAGCATATCTCACTGAACCGAAGAGGTTGTAGGTAGAAGGGAGTTAGAGCTCCAAGCACTTGGGTTTCGGAAATTAGACGCGAAATCAAACTGCAAATGCCTACCAACTGGCTTGGAAAAGTGTGTTGAATATCTCTGCCAAACAGACTTCCCGGAGTTGAGCTTTCAGTAGCAAGTTTAACTCTAAGGGAGGAAGCAGCAGAATGTGCCTCTCACATCTAGCCTGTAGGAATTCAGGTTGGCAATTTCTATGGGGAAGCCCTTTGCTGCCTATGGTAGAAACGGCATGGGAGATTTCAGTTTCAAAATCTCTGTGAAAAAGCGTCAGAGAAGCTTCCCCGTTTAGAGTCCAGCATATCTCACTGAACCGAAGAAGTGGTAGTTAGAAGGGAGTTAGAGCTGCAAGCCGTTTGTTTTCGGAAATTAGACGCAAAATTACATTGCAAATGCCTTCCAACAGGCTTGGAAAAGTGTGTTCTATATCTCTGCCAAACAGTCGCCTCGGAGGTTGAGCTTTAGAAGCAAGTTTAACTCTAAGGGAGGAATCAGCAGAATGTGCCTCTCACATCTATCCGGTAGGAAATCAGGTTGGCAAGTTCTATGGGGAAGCCCATTGGCGCCTATGTTGGAAACGGGTTTTGAAATTTCAGTTTCAAAATCTCTGTGAAAAAGCGTCAGAGAAGCTTCCCCATGTAGAATCCAGCATATCTCACGGAACCGAAGAAGTGGTAGTTAGAAGGGATTTCGACCTGCAAGCAGTATGGTTTGGGAAATTAGGCGCGATATCACATTGCAAATGCCTTCCAAAAGGCTTGGAAAAGTGTGTTCTATATCTCTGCCAAACAGACTCCCCGGAGGTTGAGCTTTCAGCAGCAAGTTTAACTCTAAGGGAGGAAGCAGCAGAATGTGCCTCTCACATCTAGCCTGTAGGAATTCAGGTTGGGAAGTTCTATGGGGAAGCCCATTGGCGCCTACGTTGGAAACGGGTTTGGAAATTTCAGTTTCAAAATCTCTGTGAAAAAGCATCAGAGAAAATTCTGCGTTCAGAATCCAGCATATCTCACTGAACCTAAGAAGTGGTAGTTAGAATGGAGTTAGAGCTGCAAGCAGTTTGGTTTGGGAAATTAGACGCGAAATCACACTGCAAATGCCTTCCAACAGGCTTTGAAAAGTGTGTTCTATATCTCTGCGAAACAGACTCCCCGGAGGTTGAGCTTACAGAAGCAAGTTTAACTCTAAGGGAGGAAGCAGCAGAATGTGCCTCTCACATCTAGCTTGTAGGAATTCAGGTTGGCAAGTTCTATGGGGAAGCCCATTGCTGCCTATGGTGGAAACGGCATGGGAGATTTCAGTTTCAAAATCTCTGTGAAAAAGCGTCAGAGAAGCTTCCCCGTTTAGAATCCAGCATATCTCACTGAACCGAAGAAGTTGTAGTTAGAAGGGAGTTAGAGCAGCAAGCAGTTTGGTTTGGGAAATTAGATTCGAAATCACAATGCAAATGCCTTAAAACAGGCTTGGAAAAGTGTGTTCTATATCTCTGCCAAACACACTGCCCGGAGGTTGAGCTTTCAGAAGCTAGTTTAACTCTAAGGGAGGAAGCAGCAGAATGTGCCTCTCACATCGAGCCTGTAGGAATTCAGGTTGGCAAGTTCTATGGGGAAGCCCATTGGCGCCTACGTTGGAAACGGGTTTGGAAATTTCAGTTTCAAAATCTCTGTGAAAAAGCATCAGAGAAGCTTCCCCGTTTAGAATCCAGGATATCTCACTGAACCGAAGAAGTGGTAGTTAGAAGGGAGTTAGAGCTGCAAGCAGTTTGGTTTGGGAAATTAGACGCGAAATCAAACTTCAAATGCCTTCCAACAGGCTTGGAAAAGTGTGTTCTATATCTCTGCCAAACAGACTCCCCGGAGGTTGAGCTTTCAGAAGCTAGTTTAACTCTAAGGGTGGAAGCAGCAGAATGTGCCTCTCACATCTAGCCTGTAGGAAGTCAGGTTGGCAAGTTCTATGGGGAAGCCCATTGGCGCCTACGTTGGAAACGGGTTTGGAAATTTCAGTTTCAAAATATCTGTGAAAAAGCGTCAGAGAAGCTTCCCCTTTTAGAATCCAGCATATCTCACTGAACCGAAGAGGTTGTAGGTAGAAGGGAGTTAGAGCTCCAAGCACTTTGGTTTCGGAAATTAGACGCGAAATCAAACTGCAAATGCCTACCAACAGGCTTGAAAAAGTGTGTTGTATATCTCTGCCAAACAGACTCCCCGGAAGTTGAGCTTTCAGAAGCAAGTTTACCTCTAAGGGAGGAAGCAGCAGAATGTGGCTCTCACATGTAGCCTGTAGGAATTCAGGTTGGCAAGTTCTATGGGGAAGCCCTTTGCTGCCTACGGTAGAAACGGCATGGGAGATTTCAGTTTCAAAATCTCTGTGAAAAAGCGTCAGAGAAGCTTCCCCGTTTAGAGTCCAGCATATCTCACTGAACCGAAGAAGTGGTAGTTAGAAGGGAGTTAGAGCTGCAAGCCGTTTGTTTTCGGAAATTAGACGCAAAATTACATTGCAAATGCCATCCAACAGGCTTGGAAAAGTGTGTTCTATATCTCTGCCAAATAGACTCCCAGGAGGTTGAGCTTTCAGAAGCTAGTTTAGCTCTAAAGGAGGAAGCAGCAGAATGTGCCTCTCACATCTAGCCTGTAGGAATTCAGGTTGGCAAGTTCTATGGGGAAGCCAATTGCTGCCTATGGTGGAACCGGCATGGGAGATTTCAGTTTCAAGATCTCTGTGAAAAAGCGTCAGAGAAGCTTCCCCGTTTAGAATCCAGCATATCTCACTGAACCGAAGAAGTGGTAGTTAGAAGGGAGTTAGAGCTGCAAGCCGTTTGTTTTCGGAAATTAGACGCGAAATTACATTGCAAATGCCTTCCAACAGGCTTGGAAAAGTGTGTTCTATATCTCTGCCAAACAGACGCCTCGGAGGTTGAGCTTTAGAAGCAAGTTTAACTCTAAGGGAGGAATCAGCAGAATGTGCCTCTCACATCTATCCGGTAGGAATTCAGGTTGGCAAGTTCTATGGGGAAGCCCATTGGCACCTATGTTGGAAACGGGTTTGGAAATTTCAGTTTCAAAATCTCTGTGAAAAAGCGTCAGAGAAGCTTCCCCATGTAGAATCCAGCATATCTCACTGAACCGAAGAAGTGCTAGTTAGAAGGGAGTTAGAGCTGCAAGCAGTTTGGTTTGGGAAATTAGACGCGAAATCAAACTGCAAATGCCTTCCAACAGGCTTGGAAATGTGTGCTCTATATCTATGCCAAACAAACTGCCCGGAGGATGAGCTTTCAGAAGCTAGTTTAACTGTAAGGGAGGAAGCAGCAGAATGTGCCTCTCACATCGAGCCTGTAGGAATTCAGGTTGGCAAGTTCTATGGGGAAGCCCTTTGGCGCCTACGTTGGAAACGGGTTTGGAAATTTCAGTTTCAAAATCTCTGTGAAAAAGCGTCAGAGAAGCTTCCCTGTTTAGAGTCCAGCATATCTCACTGAACCGAAGAAGTGGTAGTTAGAAGGGAGTTAGAGCTGCAAGCAGTTTGGTTTGGGAAATTAGACGCGAAATCAAACTGCAAATGCCTTCCAACAGGCTTGGAAAAGTGTGTTCTATATCTCTGCCAAACAGACACCCCGGAGGTTGAGCTTTCAGAAGCTAGTTTAACTCTAAGGGAGGAAGCAGCAGAATGTGCCTCTCACATCTAGCCTGAAGGAATTCAGGTTGGCAAGTTCTATGGGGAAGCCCATTGGAGCGTACGTTGGAAATGGGTTTGGAAATTTCAGTTTCAAAATCTCTGTGAAAAAGCGTCAGAGAAGGTTCCCCATTTAGAATCCAGCATATCTCACGGAACGGAAGAAGTGGTCTTTAGAACGGAGTTCGACCTGCAAGCAGTATGGTTTGGGAAATTAGGCGCGATATCACAATGCAAATGCCTTCCAAAAGGCTTGGAAAAGTGTGTTCTATATCTCTGCCAAACAGACTCCCCGGAGGTTGAGCTTTCAGCAGCAAGTTTAACTCTAAGGGAGGAAGCAGCAGAATGTGCTTCTCACATCTAGCCTGTAGGAATTCAGGTTGGCAAGTTCTATGGGGAAGCCCATTGGCGCCTACGTTGGAAACGGGTTTGGAAATTTCAGTTTCAAAATCTCTGTGAAAAAGCATCAGAGAAGCTTCTGCGTTTAGAATCCAGCATATCTCTCTGAACCTAAGAAGTGCTAGTTAGAATGGAGTTAGAGCTGCAAGCAGTTTGGTTTGTGAAATTAGATGCGTAATCACAATGCAAATGCCTTAAAACAGGCTTGGAAAAGTGTGTTCTATATCTCTGCCAAACACACTGCCCGGAGGTTGAGCTTTCAGAAGCTAGTTTAACTCCAAGGGAGGAAGCAGCAGAATGTGCATCTCACATATAGTCTGTAGGAATTCAGGTTGGCAAGTTCTATGGGGAAGCCCATTGCTGTCTATGGTGGAAACGGCATGGGAGATTTCAGTTTCAAAATCTCTGTGATAAAGCGTCAGAGAAGCTTCCCCGTTTAGAATTCAGCATATCTCACTGAACCGAAGAAGTGGTAGTTAGAAGGGAGTTCGAGCTGCAAGCAATTTGGTTTGGGAAATTAGACGCGAAATCAAACTGCAAATGCCTTCCAATAGGCTTGGAAAAGTTTGTTCTATATCTCTGCCAAACAGACTCCGAGGAGGTTGAGCTTTCAGAAGCTAGTTTAACTCTAAGGGAGGAAGCAGCAGAATGTGCCTCTCACATCTAGCCTGTGGGAATTCAGGTTGGCAAGTTCTATGGGGAATCCCATTGGCGCCTACGTTGGAAACGGGTTTGGAAATTTCAGTTTCAAAATCTCTGAGAAAAAGCGTAAGGGAAGCTTCCCCGTTTAGAATACAGCATATCTCACTGAACCGAAGAAGTGGTTGTTAGAAGAGAGTTCGAGCTGCAAGCAGTTTGGTGTGGGAAATTAGACGCGAAATCACATTGCAAATGCCTTCCAACAGGCTTGGAAAAGTGTGTTCTATATCTCTGCCAAACAGACTCCCCGGAGGTTGAGGTTTCAGAAGCTAGTTTAACTCTAAGGGAGGAAGCAGCAGAATGTGCCTCTCACATCTAGACTGTAGGAATTCAGGTTGGCAAGTTCTATGGGGAAGCCCATTGCTGCCAATGGTGGAAACGGCATGGGAGATTTCAGTTTCAAAATCTCTGTGAAAAAGCGTCAGAGAAGCTTCTCCGTTTAGAATCCAGCATATCTCCCTGAACGGAAGAAGTGGTAGTTAGAAGGGAGTTAGAGCTGCAAGCAGTTTGGTTTGGGAAATTAGACGCGAAATCAAACTGCAAATGCCTTCCAACAGGCTTGGAAAAGTGTGTTCTATATCTCTGCCAAACAGACTCCCAGGAGGTTGAGCTTTCAGAAGCTAGTTTAACTCTAAGGGAGGAAGCAGCAGAATGTGCCTCTCACATCTAGCCTGTGGGAATTCAGGTTGGCAAGTTCTATGGGGAATCCCATTGGCGCCTACGTTGGAAACGGGTTTGGAAATTTCAGCTTCAAAATCTCTGTGAAAAAGCGTAAGAGAAGCTTCCCCTTTAGAATCGAGCATATCTCACTGAACCGAAGAAGTGCTAGTTAGAAGGGAGTTAGAGTTGCAAGCAGTTTGGTTTGGGAAATTAGACACGAAATCAAACTGCAAATGCCTTCCAACAGGCTTGGAAAAGTGTGTTCTGTATCTCTGCCAAACAGACTCCCAGGAGGTTGAGCTTTCAGAAGTTAGTTTAGCTCTAAAGGAGGAAGCAGCAGAATGTGCCTCTCCCATCTAGCCTGTAGGAATTCAGGTTGGCAAGTTCTATGGGGAAGCCCATTGCTGCCTATGGTGGAAACGCCATGGGAGATTTCAGATTCAAAATCTCTGTGAAAAAGCGTCAAAGAAGGTTCTGCGTTTAGAATCCAGCATATCTCACTGAACCGTAGAAGTGGTATTTAGAAGGGAGTTAGAGCTGGAAGCCGTTTGTTTTCGGAAATTAGATGCGAAATCACTTTGCAAATGCCTTCCAACAGGCTTGGAAAAGTGTGTTCTATATCTCTGCCAAACAGACTCCCCGCAGGTTGAGCTTTCAGAAGCTAGTTTAACTCTAAGGGAGGAAGCAGCAGAATGTGCCTCTCACATCTAGCCTGTAGGAATTCAAGTTGGCAAGTTCTATGGGGAAGCCCATTGGCGCCTACGTTGGAAACGGGTTTGGAAATTTCAGTTTCAAAATCTCTGTGAAAAAGCATCAGAGAAGCTTCTGCGTTTAGAATCCAGCATATCTCACTGAACCTAAGAAGTGGTAGTTAGAATGGAGTTAGAGCTGCAAGCAGTTTGGTTTGGGAAATTAGACGCGAAATCACACTGCAAATGCCTTCCAACAGGCTTGGAAAAGTGTGTTCTATATCTGTGCCAAACAGACTCCCCGGAGGTTGAGCTCACAGAAGCAAGTTTAACTCTAAGGGAGGAAGTAGCAGAATGTGCCTCTCACATCTAGCCTGTAGGAATTCAGGTTGGCAAGTTCTACGGGGAAGCCCATTGCTGCCTATGGTGGAAACGGCATGGGAGATTTCAGTTTCAAAATCTCTGTGAAAAAGCGTCAGAGAAGCTTCTGCATTTAGAATCCAGCATATCTCACTGAATCGAAGAAGTGGTATTTAGAAGGGAGTTAGAGCTGCAAGCCGTTTGTTTTCGGAAATTAGACGCGAAATCACTTTGTAAATGCCTTCCAACAGGCTTGGAAAAGTGTGTTCTATATCTCTGCCAAACAGACTCCCCGCAGGTTGAGCTTTCAGAAGCTAGTTTAACTCTAAGGGAGGAAGCAGCAGAATGTGCCTCTCACATCTAGCCTGAAGGAATTCAGGTTGGCAAGTTCTATGGGGAAGCCCATTGGAGCGTACGTTGGAAATGGGTTTGGAAATTTCAGTTTCAAAATCTCTGTGAAAAAGCGTCAGAGAAGCTTCCCCGTTTAGAATCCAGCATATCTCACGGAACCGAAGAAGTGGTAGTTAGAAGGGAGTTCGACCTGCAAGCAGTATGGTTTAGGAAATTAGGCGCGATATCACATTGCAAATGCCTTCCAAAAGGCTTGGAAAAGTTTGTTATATATCTCTGCCAAACAGACTCCCCGGAGGTTGAGCTTTCAGCAGCAAGTTTAACTCTAAGGGAGGAAGCAGCAGAATGTGCCTCTCACATCTAGCCTGTAGGAATTCAGGTTGGCAAGTTCTATGGGGAAGCCCATTGGCGCCTACGTTGGAAACGGGTTTGGAAATTTCAGTTTCAAAATCTCTGTGAAAAAGCATCAGAGAAGCTTCCGCGTTTAGAATTCAGCATATCTCTCTGAACCTAAGAAGTGGTAGTTAGAATGGAGTTAGAGCTGCAAGCAGTTTGGTTTGGGAAATTAGATGCGAAATCACAATGCAAATGCCTTAAAACAGGCTTGGAAAAGTGTGTTCTATATCTCTGCCAAACACACTGCCCGGAGGTTGAGCTTTCAGAAGCTAGTTTAACTCTAAGGAAGGAAGCAGCAGAATGGGCATCTCACATATAGTCTATAGGAATTCAGGTTGGCAAGTTCTATGGGGAAGCCCATTGCTGTCTATGGTGGAAATGGCATGGGAGATTTCAGTTTCAAAATCTCTGTGATAAAGCGTCAGAGAAGCTTCCCCGTTTAGAATTCAGCATATCTCACTGAACCGAAGAAGTGGTAGTTAGAAGGGAGTGCGAGCTGCAAGCAATTTGGTTTGGGAAATTAGACGCGAAATCAAACTGCAAATGCCTTCCAACAGGCTTGGAAAAGTTTGTTCTATATCTCTGCCAAACAGACTCCCCGGAGGTTGACCTTTCAGAAGCTAGTTTAACTCTAAGGGAGGAAGCAGCAGAATGTGCCTCTCACATCTAGCCTGTGGGAATTCAGGTTGGCAAGTACTATGGGGAATCCCATTGGCGCCTACGTTGGAAACGGGTTTGTAAATCTCAGTTTCAAAATCTCTGTGAAAAAGCGTAAGAGAAGCTTCCCCGTTTAGAATACAGCATATCTCACTGAAACGAAGAAGTGCTTGTTAGAAGGGAGTTCGAGCTGCAAGCAGTTTGGTGTGGGAAATTAGACGCGAAATCACATTGCAAATGCCTTCCAACAGGCTTGGAAAAGTGTGTTCTATATCTCTGCCAAACAGACTCCCCGGAGGTTGAGGTTTCAGAAGCTAGTTTAACTCTAAGGGAGGAAGCAGCAGAATGTGCCTCTCACATCTAGCCTGTAGGAATTCAGGTTGGCAAGTTCTATGGGGAAGCCAATTGGCGCCTACGTTGGAAACGGCATGGGAGATTTCAGTTTCAAAATCTGTGTGAAAAAGCGTCAGAGAAGCTTCCCCGTTTAGAATCCAGCATATCTCCCTGAACGGAAGAAGTGGTAGTTAGAAGGGAGTTAGAGCTGCAAGCAGTTTGGTTTGGGAAATTAGACGCGAAATCAAACTGCAAATGCCTTCCAACAGGCTTGGAAAAGTGTGTTCTATATCTCTGCCAAACAGACTCCCAGGAGGTTGAGCTTTCAGAAGCTAGTTTAACTCTAAGGGAGGAAGCAGCAGAATGTGCCTCTCACATCTAGCCTGTGGGAATTCAGGTTGGCAAGTTCTATGGGGAATCCCATTGGCGCCTACGTTGGAAACGGGTTTGGAAATTTCAGCTTCAAAATCTCTGTGAAAAAGCGTAAGAGAAGCTTCCCCTTTAGAATCGAGCATATCTCACTGAACCGAAGAAGTTGTAGTTAGAAGGGAGTTAGAGCTGCAAGCCGTTTGTTTTCGGAAATTAGACTCGAAATCACATTGCAAATGCCTTCCAACAGGCTTGGAAAAGTGTGTTCTATATCTCTGCCAAACAGACGCCTCGGAGGTTGAGCTTTAGAAGCATGTTTAACTCTAAGGGAGGAATCAGCAGAATGTGCCTCTCACATCTATCCGGTAGGAATTCAGGTTGGCAAGTTCTATGTGGAAGCCCATTGGCGCCTATGTTGGAAACGGGTTTGGAAATTTCAGTTTCAAAATCTCTGTGAAAAAGCGTCAGAGAAGCTTCCCCGTTTAGAATCCAGCATATCTCACTGAACCGAAGAAGTGGTAGTTAGAAGGGAGTTAGAGCTGCAAGCAGTTTGGTTTGGGAAATTAGACGCGAAATCAAACTGCAAATGCCTTCCAACAGGCTTGGAAAAGTGTGTTTTATATCTCTGCCAAACAGACTCCCCGGAGGTTGAGCTTACAGAAGCAAGTTTAACTCTAAGGGAGGAAGCAGCAGAATGTGCCTCTCACATCTAGCCTGTAGGAATTCAGGTTGGCAAGTTCTATGGGGAAGCCCATTGCTGCCTACGGTGGAAACGGCATGGGAGATTTCAGTTTCAAAATCTCTGTGAAAAAGCGTCAGAGAAGCTTCCCCGTTTAGAATCCAGCATATCTCACTGAACTGAAGAAGTGGTAGTTAGAAGGGAGTTAGAGCAGCAAGCCGTTTGTTTTCGGAAATTAGACGCGAAATTACATTGCAAATGCCTTCCAACAGGCTTCGAGAAGTGTGTTCTATATCTCTGCCAAACAGACGCCTCGGAGGTTGAGCTTTAGAAGCAAGTTTAACTCTAAGGGAGGAATCAGCAGAATGTGCCTCTCACATCTATCCGGTAGGAATTCAGGTTGGCAAGTTCTATGGGGAAGCCCATTGGCGCCTATGTTGGAAACGGGTTTGGAAATTTCAGTTTCAAAATCTCTGTGAAAAAGCGTCAGAGAAGCTTCCCCGTGTAGAATCCAGCATATCTCACTGAACCGAAGAAGTGCTAGTTAGAAGGGAGTTAGAGTTGCAAGCAGTTTGTTTTGGGAAATTAGACGCGAAATCAAACTGCAAATGCCTTCCAACAGGCTTGGAAAAGTGTGTTCTATATCTCTGCCAAACAGACTCCCAGGAGGTTGAGCTTTCAGAAGTTAGTTTAGCTCTAAAGGAGGAAGCAGCAGAATGTGCCTCTCACATCTAGCCTGTAGGAATTCAGGTTGGCAAGTTCTATGGGGAAGCCCATTGCTGCCTATGGTGGAAACGGCATGGGAGATTTCAGATTCAAAATCTCTGTGAAAAAGCGTCAGTGAAGGTTCTGCGTTTAGAATCCAGCATATCTCACTGAACCGTAGAAGTGGTATTTAGAAGGGAGTTAGAGCTGGAAGCCGTTTGTTTTCGGAAATTAGACGCGAAATCACTTTGCAAATGCCTTCCAACAGGCTTGGAAAAGTGTGTTCTATATCTCTGCCAAACAGACTCCCCGGAGGTTGAGCTTTCAGAAGCTAGTATAACTCTAAGGGAGGAAGCAGCAGAATGTGCCTCTCACATCTAGCCTGTAGGAATTCAAGTTGGCAAGTTCTATGGGGAAGCCCATTGGCGCCTACGTTGGAAACGGGTTTCGAAATTTCAGTTTCAAAATCTCTGTGAAAGAGCATCAGAGAAGCTTCTGCGTTTAGAATCCAGCATATCTCACTGAACCTAAGAAGTGGTAGTTAGAATGGAGTTAGAGCTGCAAGCAGTTTGGTTTGGGAAATTAGACGCGAAATCACACTGCAAATGCCTTCCAACAGGCTTGGAAAAGTGTGTTCTATATCTCTGCCAAACAGACTCCCCGGAGGTTGAGCTTACAGAAGCAAGTTTAACTCTAAGGGAGGAAGTAGCAGAATGTGCCTCTCACATCTAGCCTGTAGGAATTCAGGTTGGCAAGTTCTATGGGGAAGCCCATTGCTGCCTATGGTGGAAACGGCATGGGAGATTTCAGTTTCAAAATCTCTGTGAAAAAGCGTCAGAGAAGCTTCCCCGTTTAGAATCCAGCATATCTCACTGAACCGAAGAAGTTGTAGTTAGAAGGGAGTTAGAGCAGCAAGCAGCTTGTTTTGGGAAATTAGACGCGAAATCAAACTGCAAATGCCTTCCAACAGGCTTGGAAAATGTGTTCTATATCTCTGCCAAACACAATGCCAGGAGGTTGAGCTTTCAGAAGGTAGTTTAACTCTACAGGAGGAAGCAGCAGAATGTGCCTCTCACATCTAGCCTATAGGAATTCAGGTTGGCAAGTTCTACGGGGAAGCCCATTGGCGCCTACATTGGAAACGGGTTTGGAAATTTCAGTTTCAAAATCTCTGTGAAAAAGCGTCAGAGAAGCTTCTCCGATTAGAATCCAGCATATCTCACTGAACCGAAGAAGTGGTAGTTAGAAGGGAGTTCGAGCTGCAAGCAGTTTGGTTTGGGAAATTAGACGCGAAATCACTTTGCAAAAGCCTTCCAACAGGATGGAAAATTGTGATCTATATCTCTGCCAAACAGACTCCCCGGAGGTTGAGCTTTCAGAAGCAAGTTTAACTCTAAGGGAGGAAGCAGCAGAATGTGCCTCTCACATCTAGCCTGTAGGAATTCTGGTTGGCAAGTTCTATGGGGAAGCCCATTGCTGTCTATGGTGGAAACGGCATGGGAGATTTCAGTTTCAAAATCTCTGTGATAAAGCGTCAGAGAAGCTTCCCCGTTTAGAATTCAGCATATCTCACTGAACCAAAGAAGTGGTAGTTAGAAGGGAGTTCGAGCTGCAAGCAGTTTGGTTTGGGAAATTAGACGCGAAATCTCATTGCAAATGCCTTCCAAAAGGCTTGGAAAAGTGTGTTCTATATCTCTGCCAAACAGACTCCCCGGAGGGTGAGCTTTCAGAAGCAAGTTTAACTCTAAGGGAGGAAGCAGCAGAATGTGCCTCTCACATCTAGCCTGTAGGAATTCAGGTTGGCAAGTTCTATGGGGAAGCCCATTTCTGCCTATGGTGGAAACGGCATGGGAGATTTCAGTTTCAAAATCTCTGTGAAAAAGCGTCAGAGAAGCTTCTCCGTTTAGAATCCAGCATATCTACCTGAACGGAATAAGTGGTAGTTAGAAGGGAGTTAGAGCTGCAAGCAGTTTGGTTTGGGAAATTAGACGCGAAATCAAACTGCAAATGCCTTCCAACAGGCTTCGAAAAGTGTGTTCTATATCTCTGCCAAACAGACTCCCCGGAGGTTGAGCTTACAGAAGCAAGTTTAACTCTAAGGGAGGAAGCAGCAGAATGTGCCTCTCACATCTAGCCTGTAGGAATTCAGGTTGGCAAGTTCTATGGGGAAGCCCATTGCTGCCAATGGTGGAAACGGCATGGGAGATTTCAGATTCAAAATCTCTGTGAAAAAGCGTAAGAGAAGCTTCCCCTTTCGAATCGAGCATATCTCACTGAACCGAAGAAGTGGTTGTTAGAAGGGAGATCGAGCTGCAAGCAGTTTGGTGTGGGAAATTAGACGGGAAATCACATTGCAAATGCCTTCCAACAGGCTTGGAAAAGCGTGTTCTATATCTCTGCCAAACAGACTCCACGGAGGTTGAGGTTTCAGAAGCTTGTTTAACTCTAAGGGAGGAAGCAGCAGAATGTGCCTTTCACATCTAGCCTTTAGGAATTCAGGTTGGCAAGTTCTATGGGGAAGCCCATTGGCGCCTACGTTGGAAACGGCATGGGAGATTTCAGTTTCAAAATCTGTGCGAAAAAGCGTCAGAGAAGCTTCACCGTTTAGAATCCAGCATATCTCACTGAACCGAAGAAGTGGTAGTTAGAAGGGAGTTCGAGCTGTAAGCAGTTTGGTTTGGGAAATTAGACGCGAAATCAAACTGCAAATGCGTTCCAAGAGGCTTGGAAAAGTGTGTTCTATATCTCTGCCAAACACACTGCCCGGAGGTTGAGCTTTCAGAAGCAAGTTTCACTCTAAGGGAGGAAGCAGCAGAATGTGGCTCTCACATGTAGCCTGTAGGAATTCAGGTTGGCAAGTTCTATGGGGAAGCCCATTGGCGCCTACGTTGGAAACGGGTTTGGAAATTTCAGTTTCAAAATCTCTGTGAAAAAGCATCAGAGAAGCTTCTGCGTTTAGAATGCAGCATATCTCACTGAAGCTAAGAAGTGGTAGTTAGAAGGGAGTTAGAGCTGCAAGCAGTTTGGTTTGGGAAATTAGACGCGAAATCACATTGCAAATGCCTTCCAACAGGCTTGGAAAAGTGTGTTCTATATCTCTGCCAAACAGACTCCCAGGAGGTTGAGCTTACAGAAGCAAGTTTAACTCTAAGGGAGGAAGCAGCAGAATGTGCCTCTCACATCTAGCCTGTAGGAATTCAGGTTGGCAAGTTCTATGGGGAAGCCCTTTGCTGCCTATGGTGGAAACGGCATGGGAGATTTCAGTTTCAAAATCTCTGTGAAAAAGCGTCAGAGAAGCTTCCCCGCTTAGAATCCAGCATATCTCACTGAACCGAAGAAGTTGTAGTTAGAAGGGAGTTAGAGCTGCAAGCCGTTTGTTTTCGGAAATTAGACTCGAAATCACATTGCAAATGCCTTCCAACAGGCTTGGAAAAGTGTGTTCTATATCTCTGCCAAATAGACTCCCAGGAGGTTGAGCTTTCAGAAGCTAGTTTAGCTCTTAAGGAGGAAGCAGCAGAATGTGCCTCTCACATCTAGCCTGTAGGAATTCAGGTTGGCAAGTTCTATGTGGAAGCCCATTGGCGCCTATGTTGGAAACGGGTTTGGAAATTTCAGTTTCAAAATCTCTGTGAAAAAGCGTCAGAGAAGCTTCCCCGTTTAGAATCCAGCATATCTCACTGAACCGAAGAAGTGGTAGTTAGAAGGGAGTTAGAGCTGCAAGCAGTTTGTTTTGGGAAATTAGACGCGAAATCAAACTGCAAATGCCTTCCAACAGGCTTGGAAAAGTGTGTTCTATATCTCTGCCAAATAGACTCCCAGGAGGTTGAGCTTTCAGAAGCTAGTTTAGCTCTTAAGGAGGAAGCAGCAGAATGTGCCTCTCACATCTAGCCTGTAGGAATTCAGGTTGGCAAGTTCTATGGGGAAGTCCATTGCTGCCTATGGTGGAACCGGCATGGGAGATTTCAGTTTCAAGATCTCTGTGAAAAAGCGTCAGAGAAGCTTCTCCGTTTAGAATCCAGCATATCTCCCTGAACGGAAGAAGTGATAGTTAGAACGGAGTTAGAGCTGCAAGCAGTTTGGTTTGGGAAATTAGACGCGAAATCACATTGCAAATGCCTTCCAACAGGCTTGGAAAAGTGTGTTTTATATCTCTGCCAAACAGACACCCCGGAGGTTGAGCTTACAGAAGCAAGTTTAACTCTAAGGGAGGAAGCAGCAGAATGTGCCTCTCACATCTAGCCTGTAGGAATTCAGGTTGGCAAGTTCTATGGGGAAGCCCATTGCTGCCTATGGTGGAAACGGCATGGGAGATTTCAGTTTCAAAATCTCTGTGAAAAAGCGTCAGAGAAGCTTCCCCTTTTAGAATCCAGCATATCTCACTGAACAGAAGAGGTTGTAGGTAGAAGGGAGTTAGAGCTCCAAGCACTTGGGTTTCGGAAATTAGACGCGAAATGAAACTGCAAATGCCTACCAACTGGCTTGGAAAAGTGTGTTGAATATCTCTGCCAAACAGACTCCCCGGAGTTGAGCTTTCAGTAGCAAGTTTAACTCTAAGGGAGGAAGCAGCAGAATGTGCCTCTCACATCTAGCCTGTAGGAATTCAGGTTGGCAATTTCTATGGGGAAGCCCTTTGCTGCCTATGGTAGAAACGGCATGGGAGATTTCAGTTTCAAAATCTCTGTGAAAAAGCGTCAGAGAAGCTTCCCCGTTTAGAGTCCAGCATATCTCACTGAACCGAAGAAGTGGTAGTTAGAAGGGAGTTAGAGCTGCAAGCCGTTTGTTTTCGGAAATTAGACGCAAAATTACATTGCAAATGCCTTCCAACAGGCTTGGAAAAGTGTGTTCTATATCTCTGCCAAACAGTCGCCTCGGAGGTTGAGCTTTAGAAGCAAGTTTAACTCTAAGGGAGGAATCAGCAGAATGTGCCTCTCACATCTATCCGGTAGGAAATCAGGTTGGCAAGTTCTATGGGGAAGCCCATTGGCGCCTATGTTGGAAACGGGTTTTGAAAATTCAGTTTCAAAATCTCTGTGAAAAAGCGTCAGAGAAGCTTCCCCATGTAGAATCCAGCATATCTCACGGAACCGAAGAAGTGGTAGTTAGAAGGGATTTCGACCTGCAAGCAGTATGGTTTGGGAAATTAGGCGCGATATCACATTGCAAATGCCTTCCAAAAGGCTTGGAAAAGTGTGTTCTATATCTCTGCCAAACAGACTCCCCGGAGTTTGAGCTTTCAGCAGCAAGTTTAACTCTAAGGGAGGAAGCAGCAGAATGTGCCTCTCACATCTAGCCTGTAGGAATTCAGGTTGGGAAGTTCTATGGGGTAGCCCATTGGCGCCTACGTTGGAAACGGGTTTGGAAATTTCAGTTTCAAAATCTCTGTGAAAAAGCATCAGAGAAAATTCTGCGTTCAGAATCCAGCATATCTCACTGAACCTAAGAAGTGGTAGTTAGAATGGAGTTAGAGCTGCAAGCAGTTTGGTTTGGGAAATTAGACGCGAAATCACACTGCAAATGCCTTCCAACAGGCTTTGAAAAGTGTGTTCTATATCTCTGCGAAACAGACTCCCCGGAGGTTGAGCTTACAGAAGCAAGTTTAACTCTAAGGGAGGAAGCAGCAGAATGTGCCTCTCACATCTAGCTTGTAGGAATTCAGGTTGGCAAGTTCTATGGGGAAGCCCATTGCTGCCTATGGTGGAAACGGCATGGGAGATTTCAGTTTCAAAATCTCTGTGAAAAAGCGTCAGAGAAGCTTCCCCGTTTAGAATCCAGCATATCTCACTGAACCGAAGAAGTTGTAGTTAGAAGGGAGTTAGAGCAGCAAGCAGTTTGGTTTGGGAAATTAGATTCGAAATCACAATGCAAATGCCTTAAAACAGGCTTGGAAAAGTGTGTTCTATATCTCTGCCAAACACACTGCCCGGAGGTTGAGCTTTCAGAAGCTAGTTTAACTCTAAGGGAGGAAGCAGCAGAATGTGCCTCTCACATCGAGCCTGTAGGAATTCAGGTTGGCAAGTTCTATGGGGAAGCCCATTGGCGCCTACGTTGGAAACGGGTTTGGAAATTTCAGTTTCAAAATCTCTGTGAAAAAGCATCAGAGAAGCTTCCCCGTTTAGAATCCAGGATATCTCACTGAACCGAAGAAGTGGTAGTTAGAAGGGAGTTAGAGCTGCAAGCAGTTTGGTTTGGGAAATTAGACGCGAAATCAAACTTCAAATGCCTTACAACAGGCTTGGAAAAGTGTGTTCTATATCACTGCCAAACAGACTCCCCGGAGGTTGAGCTTTCAGAAGCTAGTTTAACTCTAAGGGAGGAAGCAGCAGAATGTGCCTCTCACATCTAGCCTGTAGGAAGTCAGGTTGGCAAGTTCTATGGGGAAGCCCATTGGCGCCTACGTTGGAAACGGGTTTGGAAATTTCAGTTTCAAAATATCTGTGAAAAAGCGTCAGAGAAGCTTCCCCTTTTAGAATCCAGCATATCTCACTGAACCGAAGAGGTTGTAGGTAGAAGGGAGTTAGAGCTCCAAGCACTTTGGTTTCGGAAATTAGACGCGAAATCAAACTGCAAATGCCTACCAACAGGCTTGGAAAAGTGTGTTGTATATCTCTGCCAAACAGACTCCCCGGAAGTTGAGCTTTCAGAAGCAAGTTTAACTCTAAGGGAGGAAGCAGCAGAATGTGCCTCTCACATCTAGCCTGTAGGAATTCAGGTTGGCAAGTTCTATGGGGAAGCCCTTTGCTGCCTACGGTAGAAACGGCATGGGAGATTTCAGTTTCAAAATCTCTGTGAAAAAGCGTCAGAGAAGCTTCCCCGTTTAGAGTCCAGCATATCTCACTGAACCGAAGAAGTGGTAGTTAGAAGGGAGTTAGAGCTGCAAGCCGTTTGTTTTCGGAAATTAGACGCAAAATTACATTGCAAATGCCATCCAACAGGCTTGGAAAAGTGTGTTCTATATCTCTGCCAAGCAGACTCCCCGGAGGTTGAGCTTTCAGAAGCTAGTATAACTCTAAGGGAGGAAGCAGCAGAATGTGCCTCTCACATCTAGCCTGTAGGAATTCAAGTTGGCAAGTTCTATGGGGAAGCCCATTGGCGCCTACGTTGGAAACGGGTTTGGAAATTTCAGTTTCAAAATCTCTGTGAAAAAGCATCAGAGAAGCTTCTGCGTTTAGAATCCAGCATATCTCACTGAACCTAAGAAGTGGTAGTTAGAATGGAGTTAGAGCTGCAAGCAGTTTGGTTTGGGAAATTAGACGCGAAATCACACTGCAAATGCCTTCCAACAGGCTTGGAAAAGTGTGTTCTATATCTCTGCCAAACAGACTCCCCGGAGGTTGAGCTTACAGAAGCAAGTTTAACTCTAAGGGAGGAAGTAGCAGAATGTGCCTCTCACATCTAGCCTGTAGGAATTCAGGTTGGCAAGTTCTATGGGGAAGCCCATTGCTGCCTATGGTGGAAACGGCATGGGAGATTTCAGTTTCAAAATCTCTGTGAAAAAGCGTCAGAGAAGCTTCCCCGTTTAGAATCCAGCATATCTCACTGAACCGAAGAAGTTGTAGTTAGAAGGGAGTTAGAGCAGCAAGCAGCTTGTTTTGGGAAATTAGACGCGAAATCAAACTGCAAATGCCTTCCAACAGGCTTGGAAAATGTGTTCTATATCTCTGCCAAACACAATGCCAGGAGGTTGAGCTTTCAGAAGGTAGTTTAACTCTACAGGAGGAAGCAGCAGAATGTGCCTCTCACATCTAGCCTGTAGGAATTCAGGTTGGCAAGTTCTATGGGGAAGCCCATTGGCGCCTACATTGGAAACGGGTTTGGAAATTTCAGTTTCAAAATCTCTGTGAAAAAGCGTCAGAGAAGCTTCTCCGATTAGAATCCAGCATATCTCACTGAACCGAAGAAGTGGTAGTTAGAAGGGAGTTCGAGCTGCAAGCAGTTTGGTTTGGGAAATTAGACGCGAAATCACTTTGCAAAAGCCTTCCTACAGGATGGAAAATTGTGATCTATATCTCTGCCAAACAGACTCCCCGGAGGTTGAGCTTTCAGAAGCAAGTTTAACTCTAAGGGAGGAAGCAGCAGAATGTGCCTCTCACATCTAGCCTGTAGGAATTCTGGTTGTCAAGTTCTATGGGGAAGCCCATTGCTGTCTATGGTGGAAACGGCATGGGAGATTTCAGTTTCAAAATCTCTGTGATAAAGCGTCAGAGAAGCTTCCCCGTTTAGAATTCAGCATATCTCACTGAACCAAAGAAGTGGTAGTTAGAAGGGAGTTCGAGCTGCAAGCAGTTTGGTTTGGGAAATTAGACGCGAAATCTCATTGCAAATGCCTTCCAAAAGGCTTGGAAAAGTGTGTTCTATATCTCTGCCAAACAGACTCCCCGGAGGGTGAGCTTTCAGAAGCAAGTTTAACTCTAAGGGAGGAAGCAGCAGAATGTGCCTCTCACATCTAGCCTGTAGGAATTCAGGTTGGCAAGTTCTATGGGGAAGCCCATTTCTGCCTATGGTGGAAACGGCATGGGAGATTTCAGTTTCAAAATCTCTGTGAAAAAGCGTCAGAGAAGCTTCTCCGTTTAGAATCCAGCATATCTACCTGAACGGAATAAGTGGTAGTTAGAAGGGAGTTAGAGCTGCAAGCAGTTTGGTTTGGGAAATTAGACGCGAAATCAAACTGCAAATGCCTTCCAACAGGCTTCGAAAAGTGTGTTCTATATCTCTGCCAAACAGACTCCCCGGAGGTTGAGCTTACAGAAGCAAGTTTAACTCTAAGGGAGGAAGCAGCAGAATGTGCCTCTCACATCTAGCCTGTAGGAATTCAGGTTGGCAAGTTCTATGGGGAAGCCCATTGCTGCCAATGGTGGAAACGGCATGGGAGATTTCAGATTCAAAATCTCTGTGAAAAAGCGTAAGAGAAGCTTCCCCTTTCGAATCGAGCATATCTCACTGAACCGAAGAAGTGGTTGTTAGAAGGGAGATCGAGCTGCAAGCAGTTTGGTGTGGGAAATTAGACGGGAAATCACATTGCAAATGCCTTCCAACAGGCTTGGAAAAGCGTGTTCTATATCTCTGCCAAACAGACTCCACGGAGGTTGAGGTTTCAGAAGCTTGTTTAACTCTAAGGGAGGAAGCAGCAGAATGTGCCTTTCACATCTAGCCTTTAGGAATTCAGGTTGGCAAGTTCTATGGGGAAGCCCATTGGCGCCTACGTTGGAAACGGCATGGGAGATTTCAGTTTCAAAATCTGTGCGAAAAAGCGTCAGAGAAGCTTCACCGTTTAGAATCCAGCATATCTCACTGAACCGAAGAAGTGGTAGTTAGAAGGGAGTTCGAGCTGTAAGCAGTTTGGTTTGGGAAATTAGACGCGAAATCAAACTGCAAATGCGTTCCAAGAGGCTTGGAAAAGTGTGTTCTATATCTCTGCCAAACACACTGCCCGGAGGTTGAGCTTTCAGAAGCAAGTTTCACTCTAAGGGAGGAAGCAGCAGAATGTGGCTCTCACATGTAGCCTGTAGGAATTCAGGTTGGCAAGTTCTATGGGGAAGCCCATTGGCGCCTACGTTGGAAACGGGTTTGGAAATTTCAGTTTCAAAATCTCTGTGAAAAAGCATCAGAGAAGCTTCTGCGTTTAGAATGCAGCATATCTCACTGAAGCTAAGAAGTGGTAGTTAGAAGGGAGTTAGAGCTGCAAGCAGTTTGGTTTGGGAAATTAGACGCGAAATCACATTGCAAATGCCTTCCAACAGGCTTGGAAAAGTGTGTTCTATATCTCTGCCAAACAGACTCCCAGGAGGTTGAGCTTACAGAAGCAAGTTTAACTCTAAGGGAGGAAGCAGCAGAATGTGCCTCTCACATCTAGCCTGTAGGAATTCAGGTTGGCAAGTTCTATGGGGAAGCCCTTTGCTGCCTATGGTGGAAACGGCATGGGAGATTTCAGTTTCAAAATCTCTGTGAAAAAGCGTCAGAGAAGCTTCCCCGCTTAGAATCCAGCATATCTCACTGAACCGAAGAAGTTGTAGTTAGAAGGGAGTTAGAGCTGCAAGCCGTTTGTTTTCGGAAATTAGACTGGAAATCACATTGCAAATGCCTTCCAACAGGCTTGGAAAAGTGTGTTCTATATTTCTGCCAAATAGACTCCCAGGAGGTTGAGCTTTCAGAAGCTAGTTTAGCTCTTAAGGAGGAAGCAGCAGAATGTGCCTCTCACATCTAGCCTGTAGGAATTCAGGTTGGCAAGTTCTATGTGGAAGCCCATTGGCGCCTATGTTGGAAACGGGTTTGGAAATTTCAGTTTCAAAATCTCTGTGAAAAAGCGTCAGAGAAGCTTCCCCGTTTAGAATCCAGCATATCTCACTGAACCGAAGAAGTGGTAGTTAGAAGGGAGTTAGAGCTGCAAGCAGTTTGTTTTGGGAAATTAGACGCGAAATCAAACTGCAAATGCCTTCCATCAGGCTTGGAAAAGTGTGTTCTATATCTCTGCCAAATAGACTCCCAGGAGGTTGAGCTTTCAGAAGCTAGTTTAGCTCTTAAGGAGGAAGCAGCAGAATGTGCCTCTCACATCTAGCCTGTAGGAATTCAGGTTGGCAAGTTCTATGGGGAAGCCCATTGCTGCCTATGGTGGAAACGGCATGGGAGATTCCAGTTTCAAAATCTCTGTGAAAAAGCGTCAGAGAAGCTTCCCCGTTTAGAATCCAGCATATCTCACTGAACCGAAGAAGTGGTAGTTAGAAGGGAGTTAGAGCTGCAAGCAGTTTGGTTTGGGAAATTAGACGCGAAATCACATTGCAAATGCCTTCCAACAGGCTTGGAAAAGTGTGTTTTATATCTCTGCCAAACAGACACCCCGGAGGTTGAGCTTACAGAAGCAAGTTTAACTCTAAGGGAGGAAGCAGCAGAATGTGCCTCTCACATCTAGCCTGTAGGAATTCAGGTTGGCAAGTTCTATGGGGAAGCCCATTGCTGCCTATGGTGGAAACGGCATGGGAGATTCCAGTTTCAAAATCTCTGTGAAAAAGCGTCAGAGAAGCTTCCCCGTTTAGAATCCAGCATATCTCACTGAACCAAAGAAGTGGTAGTTAGAAGGGAGTTCGAGCTGCAAGCAGTTTGGTTTGGGAAATTAGACGCGAAATCAAACTTCAAATGCCTTCCAACAGGCTTGGAAAAGTGTGTTCTATATCTCTGCCAAAGAGACTCCCCGGAGGTTGAGCTTTCAGAAGCTAGTTTAACTCTAAGGGAGGAAGCAGCAGAATGTGCCTCTCACATCTAGCCCGTAGGAAGTCAGGTTGGCAAGTTCTATGGGGAAGCCCATTGGCGCCTACGTTGGAAACGGGTTTGGAAATTTCAGTTTCAAAATATCTGTGAAAAAGCGTCAGAGAAGCTTCCCCTTTTAGAATCCAGCATATCTCACTGAACAGAAGAGGTTGTAGGTAGAAGGGAGTTAGAGCTCCAAGCACTTGGGTTTCGGAAATTAGACGCGAAATCAAACTGCAAATGCCTACCAACTGGCTTGGAAAAGTGTGTTGAATATCTCTGCCAAACAGACTCCCCGGAGTTGAGCTTTCAGTAGCAAGTTTAACTCTAAGGGAGGAAGCAGCAGAATGTGCCTCTCACATCTAGCCTGTAGGAATTCAGGTTGGCAATTTCTATGGGGAAGCCCTTTGCTGCCTATGGTAGAAACGGCATGGGAGATTTCAGTTTCAAAATCTCTGTGAAAAAGCGTCAGAGAAGCTTCCCCGTTTAGAGTCCAGCATATCTCACTGAACCGAAGAAGTGGTAGTTAGAAGGGAGTTAGAGCTGCAAGCCGTTTGTTTTCGGAAATTAGACGCAAAATTACATTGCAAATGCCTTCCAACAGGCTTGGAAAAGTGTGTTCTATATCTCTGCCAAACAGTCGCCTCGGAGGTTGAGCTTTAGAAGCAAGTTTAACTCTAAGGGAGGAATCAGCAGAATGTGCCTCTCACATCTATCCGGTAGGAAATCAGGTTGGCAAGTTCTATGGGGAAGCCCATTGGCGCCTATGTTGGAAACGGGTTTTGAAATTTCAGTTTCAAAATCTCTGTGAAAAAGCGTCAGAGAAGCTTCCCCATGTAGAATCCAGCATATCTCACGGAACCGAAGAAGTGGTAGTTAGAAGGGATTTCGACCTGCAAGCAGTATGGTTTGGGAAATTAGGCGCGATATCACATTGCAAATGCCTTCCAAAAGGCTTGGAAAAGTGTGTTCTATATCTCTGCCAAACAGACTCCCCGGAGTTTGAGCTTTCAGCAGCAAGTTTAACTCTAAGGGAGGAAGCAGCAGAATGTGCCTCTCACATCTAGCCTGTAGGAATTCAGGTTGGGAAGTTCTATGGGGAAGCCCATTGGCGCCTACGTTGGAAACGGGTTTGGAAATTTCAGTTTCAAAATCTCTGTGAAAAAGCATCAGAGAAAATTCTGCGTTCAGAATCCAGCATATCTCACTGAACCTAAGAAGTGGTAGTTAGAATGGAGTTAGAGCTGCAAGCAGTTTGGTTTGGGAAATTAGACGCGAAATCACACTGCAAATGCCTTCCAACAGGCTTTGAAAAGTGTGTTCTATATCTCTGCGAAACAGACTCCCCAGAGGTTGAGCTTACAGAAGCAAGTTTAACTCTAAGGGAGGAAGCAGCAGAATGTGCCTCTCACATCTAGCTTGTAGGAATTCAGGTTGGCAAGTTCTATGGGGAAGCCCATTGCTGCCTATGGTGGAAACGGCATGGGAGATTTCAGTTTCAAAATCTCTGTGAAAAAGCGTCAGAGAAGCTTCCCCGTTTAGAATCCAGCATATCTCACTGAACCGAAGAAGTTGTAGTTAGAAGGGAGTTAGAGCAGCAAGCAGTTTGGTTTGGGAAATTAGATTCGAAATCACAATGCAAATGCCTTAAAACAGGCTTGGAAAAGTGTGTTCTATATTTCTGCCAAACACACTGCCCGGAGGTTGAGCTTTCAGAAGCTAGTTTAACTCTAAGGGAGGAAGCAGCAGAATGTGCCTCTCACATCGAGCCTGTAGGAATTCAGGTTGGCAAGTTCTATGGGGAAGCCCATTGGCGCCTACGTTGGAAACGGGTTTGGAAATTTCAGTTTCAAAATCTCTGTGAAAAAGCATCAGAGAAGCTTCCCCGTTTAGAATCCAGGATATCTCACTGAACCGAAGAAGTGGTAGTTAGAAGGGAGTTAGAGCTGCAAGCAGTTTGGTTTGGGAAATTAGACGCGAAATCAAACTTCAAATGCCTTACAACAGGCTTGGAAAAGTGTGTTCTATATCACTGCCAAACAGACTCCCCGGAGGTTGAGCTTTCAGAAGCTAGTTTAACTCTAAGGGAGGAAGCAGCAGAATGTGCCTCTCACATCTAGCCTGTAGGAAGTCAGGTTGGCAAGTTCTATGGGGAAGCCCATTGGCGCCTACGTTGGAAACGGGTTTGGAAATTTCAGTTTCAAAATATCTGTGAAAAAGCGTCAGAGAAGCTTCCCCTTTTAGAATCCAGCATATCTCACTGAACCGAAGAGGTTGTAGGTAGAAGGGAGTTAGAGCTCCAAGCACTTTGGTTTCGGAAATTAGACGCGAAATCAAACTGCAAATGCCTACCAACAGGCTTGGAAAAGTGTGTTGTATATCTCTGCCAAACAGACTCCCCGGAAGTTGAGCTTTCAGAAGCAAGTTTAACTCTAAGGGAGGAAGCAGCAGAATGTGCCTCTCACATCTAGCCTGTAGGAATTCAGGTTGGCAAGTTCTATGGGGAAGCCCTTTGCTGCCTACGGTAGAAACGGCATGGGAGATTTCAGTTTCAAAATCTCTGTGAAAAAGCGTCAGAGAAGCTTCCCCGTTTAGAGTCCAGCATATCTCACTGAACCGAAGAAGTGGTAGTTAGAAGGGAGTTAGAGCTGCAAGCCGTTTGTTTTCGGAAATTAGACGCAAAATTACATTGCAAATGCCATCCAACAGGCTTGGAAAAGTGTGTTCTATATCTCTGCCAAACAGACGCCTCGGAGGTTGAGCTTTAGAAGCAAGTTTAACTCTAAGGGAGGAATCAGCAGAATGTGCCTCTCACATCTATCCGGTAGGAATTCAGGTTGGCAAGTTCTATGTGGAAGCCCATTGGCGCCTATGTTGGAAAAGGGTTTGGAAATTTCAGTTTCAAAATCTCTGTGAAAAAGCGTCAGAGAAGCTTCCCCGTTTAGAATCCAGCATATCTCACTGAACCGAAGAAGTGGTAATTAGAAGGGAGTTAGAGCTGCAAGCAGTTTGGTTTGGGAAATTTGACGCGAAATCAAACTGCAAATGCCTTCCAACAGGCTTGGAAAAGTGTGTTCTATATCTCTGCCAAATAGACTCCCAGGAGGTTGAGCTTTCAGAAGCTAGTTTAGCTCTAAAGGAGGAAGCAGCAGAATGTGCCTCTCACATCTAGCCTGTAGGAATTCAGGTTGGCAAGTTCTATGGGGAAGTCCATTGCTGCCTATGGTGGAACCGGCATGGGAGATTTCAGTTTCAAGATCTCTGTGAAAAAGCGTCAGAGAAGCTTCCCCGTTTAGAATCCAGCATATCTCACTGAACCGAAGAAGTGGTAGTTAGAAGGGAGTTAGAGCTGCAAGCCGTTTGTTTTCGGAAATTAGACGCGAAATTACATTGCAAATGCCTTCCAACAGGCTTGGAAAAGTGTGTTCTATATCTCTGCCAAACAGACGCCTCGGAGGTTGAGCTTTAGAAGCAAGTTTAACTCTAAGGGAGGAATCAGCAGAATGTGCCTCTCACATCTATCCGGTAGGAATTCAGGTTGGCAAGTTCTATGGGGAAGCCCATTGGCACCTATGTTGGAAACGGGTTTGGAAATTTCAGTTTCAAAATCTCTGTGCAAAAGCGTCAGAGAAGCTTCCCCATGTAGAATCCAGCATATCTCACTGAACCGAAGAAGTGCTAGTTAGAAGGGAGTTAGAGCTGCAAGCAGTTTGGTTTGGGAAATTAGACGCGAAATCAAACTGCAAATGCCTTCCAACAGGCTTGGAAATGTGTGCTCTATATCTATGCCAAACAAACTGCCCGGAGGATGAGCTTTCAGAAGCTAGTTTAACTGTAAGGGAGGAAGCAGCAGAATGTGCCTCTCACATCGAGCCTGTAGGAATTCAGGTTGGCAAGTTCTATGGGGAAGCCCTTTGGCGCCTACGTTGGAAACGGGTTTGGAAATTTCAGTTTCAAAATCTCTGTGAAAAAGCATCAGAGAAGCTTCTGCGTTTAGAATCCAGCATATCTCACTGAACCTAAGAAGTGGTAGTTAGAATGGAGTTAGAGCTGCAAGCAGTTTGGTTTGGGAAATTAGACGCGAAATCACACTGCAAATGCCTTCCAACAGGCTTGGAAAAGTGTGTTCTATATCTCTGCCAAACAGACTCCCCGCAGGTTGAGCTTTCAGAAGCTAGTTTAACTCTAAGGGAGGAAGCAGCAGAATGTGCCTCTCACATCTAGCCTGAAGGAATTCAGGTTGGCAAGTTCTATGGGGAAGCCCATTGGAGCGTACGTTGGAAATGGGTTTGGAAATTTCAGTTTCAAAATCTCTGTGAAAAAGCGTCAGAGACGCTTCCCCGTTTAGAATCCAGCATATCTCACGGAACCGAAGAAGTGGCAGTTAGAAGGGAGTTCGACCTGCAAGCAGTATGGTTTAGGAAATTAGGCGCGATATCACATTGCAAATGCCTTCCAAAAGGCTTGGAAAAGTTTGTTATATATCTCTGCCAAACAGACTCCCCGGAGGTTGAGCTTTCAGCAGCAAGTTTAACTCTAAGGGAGGAAGCAGCAGAATGTGCCTCTCACATCTAGCCTGTAGGAATTCAGGTTGGCAAGTTCTATGGGGAAGCCCATTGGCGCCTACGTTGGAAACGGGTTTGGAAATTTCAGTTTCAAAATCTCTGTGAAAAAGCATCAGAGAAGCTTCCGCGTTTAGAATTCAGCATATCTCTCTGAGCCTAAGAAGTGGTAGTTAGAATGGAGTTAGAGCTGCAAGCAGTTTGGTTTGGGAAATTAGATGCGAAATCACAATGCAAATGCCTTAAAACAGGCTTGGAAAAGTGTGTTCTATATCTCTGCCAAACACACTGCCCGGAGGTTGAGCTTTCAGAAGCTAGTTTAACTCTAAGGAAGGAAGCAGCAGAATGGGCATCTCACATATAGTCTGTAGGAATTCAGGTTGGCAAGTTCTATGGGGAAGCCCATTGCTGTCTATGGTGGAAATGGCATGGGAGATTTCAGTTTCAAAATCTCTGTGATAAAGCGTCAGAGAAGCTTCCCCGTTTAGAATTCAGCATATCTCACGGAACCGAAGAAGTGGTAGTTAGAAGGGAGTTCGAGCTGCAAGCAATTTGGTTTGGGAAATTAGACGCGAAATCAAACTGCAAATGCCTTCCAACAGGCTTGGAAAAGTGTGTTCTATAACTCTGCCAAACAGACTCCCCGGAGGTTGAGCTTTCAGAAGCTAGTTTAACTCTAAGGGAGGAAGCAGCAGAATGTGCCTCTCACATCTAGCCTGTGGGAATTCAGGTTGGCAAGTTCTATGGGGAATCCCATTGGCGCCTACGTTGGAAACGGGTTTGTAAATCTCAGTTTCAAAATCTCTGTGAAAAAGCGTAAGAGAAGCTTCCCCGTTTAGAATACAGCATATCTCACTGAACCGAAGAAGTGGTTGTTAGAAGGGAGTTCGAGCTGCAAGCAGTTTGGTGTGGGAAATTAGACGCGAAATCACATTGCAAATGCCTTCCAACAGGCTTGGAAAAGTGTGTTCTATATCTCTGCCAAACAGACTCCCCGGAGGTTGAGGTTTCAGAAGCTAGTTTAACTCTAAGGGAGGAAGCAGCAGAATGTGCCTCTCACATCTAGCCTGTAGGAATTCAGGTTGGCAAGTTCTATGGGGAAGCCAATTGGCGCCTACGTTGGAAACGGCATGGGAGATTTCAGTTTCAAAATCTGTGTGAAAAAGCGTCAGAGAAGCTTCCCCGTTTAGAATCCAGCATATCTCCCTGAACGGAAGAAGTGGTAGTTAGAAGGGAGTTAGAGCAGCAAGCAGTTTGGTTTGGGAAATTAGACGCGAAATCAAACTGCAAATGCCTTCCAACAGGCTTGGAAAAGTGTGTTCTATATCTCTGCCAAACAGACTCCCAGGAGGTTGAGCTTTCAGAAGCTAGTTTAACTCTAAGGGAGGAAGCAGCAGAATGTGCCTCTCACATCTAGCCTGTGGGAATTCAGGTTGGCAAGTTCTATGGGGAATCCCATTGGCGCCTACGTTGGAAACGGGTTTGGAAATTTCAGCTTCAAAATCTCTTTGAAAAAGCGTAAGAGAAGCTTCCCCTTTAGAATCGAGCATATCTCACTGAACCGAAGAAGTGGTTGTTAGAAGGGAGTTCGAGCTGCAAGCAGTTTGGTGTGGGAAATTAGACGGGAAATCACATTGCAAATGCCTTCCAACAGGCTTGGAAAAGTGTGTTCTATATCTCTGCCAAACAGACTCCCCGGAGGTTGAGGTTTCAGAAGCTTGTTTAACTCTAAGAGAGGAAGCAGCAGAATGTGCCTTTCACATCTAGCCTTTAGGAATTCAGGTTGGCAAGTTCTATGGGGAAGCCAATTGGCGCCTAAGTTGGAAACGGCATGGGAGATTTCAGTTTCAAAATCTGTGCGAAAAAGCGTCAGAGAAGCTTCACCGTTTAGAATCCAGCATATCTCACTGAACCGAAGAAGTGGTAGTTAGAAGGGAGTTCGACCTGCAAGCAGTTTGGTTTGGGAAATTAGACGCGAAATCAAACCGCAAATGCGTTCCAAGAGGCTTGGAAAAGTGTGTTCTATATCTCTGCCAAACACACTGCCCGGAGGTTGAGCTTTCAGAAGCAAGTTTCACTCTAAGGGAGGAAGCAGCAGAATGTGGCTCTCACATGTAGCCTGTAGGAATTCAGGTTGGCAAGTTCTATGGGGAAGCCCATTGGCGCCTACGTTGGAAACGGGTTTGGAAATTTCAGTTTCAAAATCTCTGTGAAAAAGCATCAGAGAAGATTCTGCGTTTAGAATGCAGCATATCTCACTGAAGCTAAGAAGTGGTAGTTAGAAGGGAGTTAGAGCTGCAAGCAGTTTGGTTTGGGAAATTAGACGCGAAATCACACTGCAAATGCCTTCCAACAGGCTTGGAAAAGTGTGTTCTATATCTCTGCCAAACAGACTCCCCGCAGGTTGAGCTTTCAGAAGCTAGTTTAACTCTAAGGGAGGAAGCAGCAGAATGTGCCTCTCACATCTAGCCTGAAGGAATTCAGGTTGGCAAGTTCTATGGGGAAGCCCATTGGAGCGTACGTTGGAAATGGGTTTGGAAATTTCAGTTTCAAAATCTCTGTGAAAAAGCGTCAGAGACGCTTCCCCGTTTAGAATCCAGCATATCTCACGGAACCGAAGAAGTGGCAGTTAGAAGGGAGTTCGACCTGCAAGCAGTATGGTTTAGGAAATTAGGCGCGATATCACATTGCAAATGCCTTCCAAAAGGCTTGGAAAAGTTTGTTATATATCTCTGCCAAACAGACTCCCCGGAGGTTGAGCTTTCAGCAGCAAGTTTAACTCTAAGGGAGGAAGCAGCAGAATGTGCCTCTCACATCTAGCCTGTAGGAATTCAGGTTGGCAAGTTCTATGGGGAAGCCCATTGGCGCCTACGTTGGAAACGGGTTTGGAAATTTCAGTTTCAAAATCTCTGTGAAAAAGCATCAGAGAAGCTTCCGCGTTTAGAATTCAGCATATCTCTCTGAACCTAAGAAGTGGTAGTTAGAATGGAGTTAGAGCTGCAAGCAGTTTGGTTTGGGAAATTAGATGCGAAATCACAATGCAAATGCCTTAAAACAGGCTTGGAAAAGTGTGTTCTATATCTCTGCCAAACACACTGCCCGGAGGTTGAGCTTTCAGAAGCTAGTTTAACTCTAAGGAAGGAAGCAGCAGAATGGGCATCTCACATATAGTCTGTAGGAATTCAGGTTGGCAAGTTCTATGGGGAAGCCCATTGCTGTCTATGGTGGAAATGGCATGGGAGATTTCAGTTTCAAAATCTCTGTGATAAAGCGTCAGAGAAGCTTCCCCGTTTAGAATTCAGCATATCTCACGGAACCGAAGAAGTGGTAGTTAGAAGGGAGTTCGAGCTGCAAGCAATTTGGTTTGGGAAATTAGACGCGAAATCAAACTGCAAATGCCTTCCAACAGGCTTGGAAAAGTGTGTTCTATAACTCTGCCAAACAGACTCCCCGGAGGTTGAGCTTTCAGAAGCTAGTTTAACTCTAAGGGAGGAAGCAGCAGAATGTGCCTCTCACATCTAGCCTGTGGGAATTCAGGTTGGCAAGTTCTATGGGGAATCCCATTGGCGCCTACGTTGGAAACGGGTTTGTAAATCTCAGTTTCAAAATCTCTGTGAAAAAGCGTAAGAGAAGCTTCCCCGTTTAGAATACAGCATATCTCACTGAACCGAAGAAGTGGTTGTTAGAAGGGAGTTCGAGCTGCAAGCAGTTTGGTGTGGGAAATTAGACGCGAAATCACATTGCAAATGCCTTCCAACAGGCTTGGAAAAGTGTGTTCTATATCTCTGCCAAACAGACTCCCCGGAGGTTGAGGTTTCAGAAGCTAGTTTAACTCTAAGGGAGGAAGCAGCAGAATGTGCCTCTCACATCTAGCCTGTAGGAATTCAGGTTGGCAAGTTCTATGGGGAAGCCAATTGGCGCCTACGTTGGAAACGGCATGGGAGATTTCAGTTTCAAAATCTGTGTGAAAAAGCGTCAGAGAAGCTTCCCCGTTTAGAATCCAGCATATCTCCCTGAACGGAAGAAGTGGTAGTTAGAAGGGAGTTAGAGCAGCAAGCAGTTTGGTTTGGGAAATTAGACGCGAAATCAAACTGCAAATGCCTTCCAACAGGCTTGGAAAAGTGTGTTCTATATCTCTGCCAAACAGACTCCCAGGAGGTTGAGCTTTCAGAAGCTAGTTTAACTCTAAGGGAGGAAGCAGCAGAATGTGCCTCTCACATCTAGCCTGTGGGAATTCAGGTTGGCAAGTTCTATGGGGAATCCCATTGGCGCCTACGTTGGAAACGGGTTTGGAAATTTCAGCTTCAAAATCTCTTTGAAAAAGCGTAAGAGAAGCTTCCCCTTTAGAATCGAGCATATCTCACTGAACCGAAGAAGTGGTTGTTAGAAGGGAGTTCGAGCTGCAAGCAGTTTGGTGTGGGAAATTAGACGGGAAATCACATTGCAAATGCCTTCCAACAGGCTTGGAAAAGTGTGTTCTATATCTCTGCCAAACAGACTCCCCGGAGGTTGAGGTTTCAGAAGCTTGTTTAACTCTAAGAGAGGAAGCAGCAGAATGTGCCTTTCACATCTAGCCTTTAGGAATTCAGGTTGGCAAGTTCTATGGGGAAGCCAATTGGCGCCTAAGTTGGAAACGGCATGGGAGATTTCAGTTTCAAAATCTGTGCGAAAAAGCGTCAGAGAAGCTTCACCGTTTAGAATCCAGCATATCTCACTGAACCGAAGAAGTGGTAGTTAGAAGGGAGTTCGACCTGCAAGCAGTTTGGTTTGGGAAATTAGACGCGAAATCAAACCGCAAATGCGTTCCAAGAGGCTTGGAAAAGTGTGTTCTATATCTCTGCCAAACACACTGCCCGGAGGTTGAGCTTTCAGAAGCAAGTTTCACTCTAAGGGAGGAAGCAGCAGAATGTGGCTCTCACATGTAGCCTGTAGGAATTCAGGTTGGCAAGTTCTATGGGGAAGCCCATTGGCGCCTACGTTGGAAACGGGTTTGGAAATTTCAGTTTCAAAATCTCTGTGAAAAAGCATCAGAGAAGCTTCTGCGTTTAGAATGCAGCATATCTCACTGAAGCTAAGAAGTGGTAGTTAGAAGGGAGTTAGAGCTGCAAGCAGTTTGGTTTAGGAAATTAGACGCGAAATCACACTGCAAATGCCTTCCAACAGGCTTGGAAAAGTGTGTTCTATATCTCTGCCAAACAGACGCCTCGGAGGTTGAGCTTTAGAAGCAAGTTTAACTCTAAGGGAGGAATCAGCAGAATGTGCCTCTCACATCTATCCGGTAGGAATTCAGGTTGGCAAGTTCTATGGGGAAGCCCATTGGCGCCTATGTTGGAAACGGGTTTGGAAATTTCAGTTTCAAAATCTCTGTGAAAAAGCGTCAGAGAAGCTTCCCCGTTTAGAATCCAGCATATCTCACTGAACCGAAGAAGTGGTAATTAGAAGGGAGTTAGAGCTGCAAGCAGTTTGGTTTGGGAAATTAGACGCGAAATCAAACTGCAAATGCCTTCCAACAGGCTTGGAAAAGTGTGTTCTATATCTCTGCCAAATAGACTCCCAGGAGGTTGAGCTTTCAGAAGCTAGTTTAGCTCTAAAGGAGGAAGCAGCAGAATGTGCCTCTCACATCTAGCCTGTAGGAATTCAGGTTGGCAAGTTCTATGGGGAAGCCCATTGGAGCGTACGTTGGAAATGGGTTTGGAAATTTCAGTTTCAAAATCTCTGTGAAAAAGCGTCAGAGAAGGTTCCCCATTTAGAATCCAGCATATCTCACGGAACGGAAGAAGTGGTCTTTAGAACGGAGTTCGACCTGCAAGCAGTATGGTTTGGGAAATTAGGCGCGATATCACATTGCAAATGACTTCCAAAAGGCTTGGAAAAGTGTGTTCTATATCTCTGCCAAACAGACTCCCCGGAGGTTGAGCTTTCAGCAGCAAGTTTAACTCTAAGGGAGGAAGCAGCAGAATGTGCTTCTCACATCTAGCCTGTAGGAATTCAGGTTGGCAAGTTCTATGGGGAAGCCCATTGGCGCCTACGTTGGAAACGGGTTTGGAAATTTCAGTTTCAAAATCTCTGTGAAAAAGCATCAGAGAAGCTTCTGCGTTTAGAATCCAGCATATCTCTCTGAACCTAAGAAGTGCTAGTTAGAATGGAGTTAGAGCTGCAAGCAGTTTGGTTTGTGAAATTAGATGCGAAATCACAATGCAAATGCCTTAAAACAGGCTTGGAAAAGTGTGTTCTATATCTCTGCCAAACACACTGCCCGGAGGTTGAGCTTTCAGAAGCTAGTTTAACTCCAAGGGAGGAAGCAGCAGAATGTGCATCTCACATATAGTCTGTAGGAATTCAGGTTGGCAAGTTCTATGGGGAAGCCCTTTGGCGCCTACGTTGGAAACGGGTTTGGAAATTTCAGTTTCAAAATCTCTGTGAAAAAGCATCAGAGAAGCTTCTGCGTTTAGAATCCAGCATATCTCACTGAACCTAAGAAGTGGTAGTTAGAATGGAGTTAGAGCTGCAAGCAGTTTGGTTTGGGAAATTAGACGCGAAATCACACTGCAAATGCCTTCCAACAGGCTTGGAAAAGTGTGTTCTATATCTCTGCCAAACAGACTCCCCGCAGGTTGAGCTTTCAGAAGCTAGTTTAACTCTAAGGGAGGAAGCAGCAGAATGTGCCTCTCACATCTAGCCTGAAGGAATTCAGGTTCGCAAGTTCTATGGGGAAGCCCATTGGAGCGTACGTTGGAAATGGGTTTGGAAATTTCAGTTTCAAAATCTCTGTGAAAAAGCGTCAGAGAAGCTTCCCCGTTTAGAATCCAGCATATCTCACGGAACCGAAGAAGTGGTAGTTAGAAGGGAGTTCGACCTGCAAGCAGTATGGTTTAGGAAATTAGGCGCGATATCACATTGCAAATGCCTTCCAAAAGGCTTGGAAAAGTTTGTTATATATCTCTGCCAAACAGACTCCCCGGAGGTTGAGCTTTCAGCAGCAAGTTTAACTCTAAGGGAGGAAGCAGCAGAATGTGCCTCTCACATCTAGCCTGTAGGAATTCAGGTTGGCAAGTTCTATGGGGAAGCCCATTGGCGCCTACGTTGGAAACGGGTTTGGAAATTTCAGTTTCAAAATCTCTGTGAAAAAGCATCAGAGAAGCTTCCGCGTTTAGAATTCAGCATATCTCTCTGAACCTAAGAAGTGGTAGTTAGAATGGAGTTAGAGCTGCAAGCAGTTTGGTTTGGGAAATTAGATGCGAAATCACAATGCAAATGCCTTAAAACAGGCTTGGAAAAGTGTGTTCTATATCTCTGCCAAACACACTGCCCGGAGGTTGAGCTTTCAGAAGCTAGTTTAACTCTAAGGAAGGAAGCAGCAGAATGGGCATCTCACATATAGTCTGTAGGAATTCAGGTTGGCAAGTTCTATGGGGAAGCCCATTGCTGTCTATGGTGGAAATGGCATGGGAGATTTCAGTTTCAAAATCTCTGTGATAAAGCGTCAGAGAAGCTTCCCCGTTTAGAATTCAGCATATCTCACTGAACCGAAGAAGTGGTAGTTAGAAGGGAGTTCGAGCTGCAAGCAATTTGGTTTGGGAAATTAGACGCGAAATCAAACTGCAAATGCCTTCCAACAGGCTTGGAAAAGTGTGTTCTATAACTCTGCCAAACAGACTCCCCGGAGGTTGAGCTTTCAGAAGCTAGTTTAACTCTAAGGGAGGAAGCAGCAGAATGTGCCTCTCACATCTAGCCTGTGGGAATTCAGGTTGGCAAGTTCTATGGGGAATCCCATTGGCGCCTACGTTGGAAACGGGTTTGTAAATCTCAGTTTCAAAATCTCTGTGAAAAAGCGTAAGAGAAGCTTCCCCGTTTAGAATACAGCATATCTCACTGAACCGAAGAAGTGGTTGTTAGAAGGGAGTTCGAGCTGCAAGCAGTTTGGTGTGGGAAATTAGACGCGAAATCACATTGCAAATGCCTTCCAACAGGCTTGGAAAAGTGTGTTCTATATCTCTGCCAAACAGACTCCCCGGAGGTTGAGGTTTCAGAAGCTAGTTTAACTCTAAGGGAGGAAGCAGCAGAATGTGCCTCTCACATCTAGCCTGTAGGAATTCAGGTTGGCAAGTTCTATGGGGAAGCCAATTGGCGCCTACGTTGGAAACGGCATGGGAGATTTCAGTTTCAAAATCTGTGTGAAAAAGCGTCAGAGAAGCTTCCCCGTTTAGAATCCAGCATATCTCCCTGAACGGAAGAAGTGGTAGTTAGAAGGGAGTTAGAGCAGCAAGCAGTTTGGTTTGGGAAATTAGACGCGAAATCAAACTGCAAATGCCTTCCAACAGGCTTGGAAAAGTGTGTTCTATATCTCTGCCAAACAGACTCCCAGGAGGTTGAGCTTTCAGAAGCTAGTTTAACTCTAAGGGAGGAAGCAGCAGAATGTGCCTCTCACATCTAGCCTGTGGGAATTCAGGTTGGCAAGTTCTATGGGGAATCCCATTGGCGCCTACGTTGGAAACGGGTTTGGAAATTTCAGCTTCAAAATCTCTTTGAAAAAGCGTAAGAGAAGCTTCCCCTTTAGAATCGAGAATATCTCACTGAACCGAAGAAGTGGTTGTTAGAAGGGAGTTCGAGCTGCAAGCAGTTTGGTGTGGGAAATTAGACGGGAAATCACATTGCAAATGCCTTCCAACAGGCTTGGAAAAGTGTGTTCTATATCTCTGCCAAACAGACTCCCCGGAGGTTGAGGTTTCAGAAGCTTGTTTAACTCTAAGAGAGGAAACAGCAGAATGTGCCTTTCACATCTAGCCTTTAGGAATTCAGGTTGGCAAGTTCTATGGGGAAGCCAATTGGCGCCTAAGTTGGAAACGGCATGGGAGATTTCAGTTTCAAAATCTGTGCGAAAAAGCGTCAGAGAAGCTTCACCGTTTAGAATCCAGCATATCTCACTGAACCGAAGAAGTGGTAGTTAGAAGGGAGTTCGACCTGCAAGCAGTTTGGTTTGGGAAATTAGACGCGAAATCAAACCGCAAATGCGTTCCAAGAGGCTTGGAAAAGTGTGTTCTATATCTCTGCCAAACACACTGCCCGGAGGTTGAGCTTTCAGAAGCAAGTTTCACTCTAAGGGAGGAAGCAGCAGAATGTGGCTCTCACATGTAGCCTGTAGGAATTCAGGTTGGCAAGTTCTATGGGGAAGCCCATTGGCGCCTACGTTGGAAACGGGTTTGGAAATTTCAGTTTCAAAATCTCTGTGAAAAAGCATCAGAGAAGCTTCTGCGTTTAGAATGCAGCATATCTCACTGAAGCTAAGAAGTGGTAGTTAGAAGGGAGTTAGAGCTGCAAGCAGTTTGGTTTGGGAAATTAGACGCGAAATCACACTGCAAATGCCTTCCAACAGGCTTGGAAAAGTGTGTTCTATATCTCTGCCAAACAGACGCCTCGGAGGTTGAGCTTTAGAAGCAAGTTTAACTCTAAGGGAGGAATCAGCAGAATGTGCCTCTCACATCTATCCGGTAGGAATTCAGGTTGGCAAGTTCTATGGGGAAGCCCATTGGCGCCTATGTTGGAAACGGGTTTGGAAATTTCAGTTTCAAAATCTCTGTGAAAAAGCGTCAGAGAAGCTTCCCCGTTTAGAATCCAGCATATCTCACGGAACCGAAGAAGTGGTAATTAGAAGGGAGTTAGAGCTGCAAGCAGTTTGGTTTGGGAAATTAGACGCGAAATCAAACTGCAAATGCCTTCCAACAGGCTTGGAAAAGTGTGTTCTATATCTCTGCCAAATAGACTCCCAGGAGGTTGAGCTTTCAGAAGGTAGTTTAGCTCTAAAGGAGGAAGCAGCAGAATGTGCCTCTCACATCTAGCCTGTAGGAATTCAGGTTGGCAAGTTCTATGGGGAAGCCCATTGCTGCCTATGGTGGAAACGGCATGGGAGATTTCAGATTCAAAATCTCTGTGAAAAAGCGTCAGAGAAGCTTCTGCATTTAGAATCCAGCATATCTCACTGAACCGAAGAAGTGGTATTTAGAAGGGAGTTAGAGCTGCAAGCCGTTTGTTTTCGGAAATTAGACGCGAAATCACTTTGCAAATGCCTTCCAACAGGCTTGGAAAATTGTGTTCTATATCTCCGCCAAACAGACTCCCTGGAGGTTGAGCTTTCAGAAGCTAGTTTAACTCTAAGGGAGGAAGCAGCAGAATGTGCCTCTCACATCTAGCCTGAAGGAATTCAGGTTGGCAAGTTCTATGGGGAAGCCCATTGGAGCGTACGTTGGAAATGGGTTTGGAAATTTCAGTTCCAAAATCTCTGTGAAAAAGCGTCAGAGAAGCTTCCCGTTTAGAATCCAGCATATCTCACGGAACCGAAGATGTGGTAGTTAGAAGGGAGTTCGACCTGCAAGCAGTATGGTTTGGGAAATTAGGCGCGATATCACATTGCAAATGCCTTCCAAAAGGCTTGGAAAAGTGTGTTCTATATCTCTGCCAAACAGACAACCCGGAGGTTGAGCTTTCAGCAGCAAGTTTAACTCTAAGGGAGGAAGCAGCAGAATGTGCCTCTCACATCTAGCCTGTAGGAATTCAGGTTGGCAAGTTCTAGGGGAAGCCCATTGGCGCCTACGTTGGAAACGGGTTTGGAAATTTCAGTTTCAAAATCTCTGTGAAAAAGCATCAGAGAAGCTTCTGCGTTTAGAATCCAGCATATCTCACTGAACCTAAGAAGTGGTAGTTAGAATGGAGTTAGAGCTGCAAGCAGTTTGGTTTGGGAAATTAGACGCGAAATCACACTGCAAATGCCTTCCAACAGGCTTGGAAAAGTGTGTTCTATATCTCTGCCAAACACACTGCCCGGAGGTTGAGCTTTCAGAAGCTAGTTTAACTCTAAGGAAGGAAGCAGCAGAATGGGCATCTCACATCTAGCCTGAAGGAATTCAGGTTGGCAAGTTCTATGGGGAAGCCAATTGGCGCCTACGCTGGAAACGGCATGGGAGATTTCAGTTTCAAAATCTGTGTGAAAAAGCGTCAGAGAAGCTTCCCCGTTTAGAATCCAGCATATCTCCCTGAACGGAAGAAGTGGTAGTTAGAAGGGAGTTAGAGCTGCAAGCAGTTTGGTTTGGGAAATTAGACGCGAAATCAAACTTCAAATGCCTTCCAACAGGCTTGGAAAAGTGTGTTCTATATCTCTGCCAAACAGACTCCCAGGAGGTTGAGCTTTCAGAAGCTAGTTTAACTCTAAGGGAGGAAGCAGCAGAATGTGCCTCTCACATCTAGCCTGTGGGAATTCAGGTTGGCAAGTTCTATGGGGAATCCCATTGGCGCCTACGTTGGAAATGGGTTTGGAAATTTCAGCTTCAAAATCTCTGTGAAAAAGCGTAAGAGAAGCTTCCCCTTTAGAATCGAGCATATCTCACTGAACCGAAGAAGTGGTTGTTAGAAGGGAGTTCGAGCTGCAAGCAGTTTGGTGTGGGAAATTAGACGGGAAATCACATTACAAATGCCTTCCAACAGGCTTGGAAAAGTGTGTTCTATATCTCTGCCAAACAGACTCCCAGGAGGTTGAGGTTTCAGAAGCTTGTTTAACTCTAAGGGAGGAAGCAGCAGAATGTGCCTTTCACATCTAGACTTTAGGAATTCAGGTTGGCAAGTTCTATGGGGAAGCCAATTGCTGTCTATGGTGGAAATGGCATGGGAGATTTCAGTTTCAAAATCTCTGTGATAAAGCGTCAGAGAAGCTTCCCCGTTTAGAATTCAGCATATCTCACTGAACCGAAGAAGTGGTAGTTAGAAGGGAGTTCGAGCTGCAAGCAATTTGGTTTGGGAAATTAGACGCGAAATCAAACTGCAAATGCCTTCCAACAGGCTTGGAAAAGTGTGTTCTATAACTCTGCCAAACAGACTCCCCGGAGGTTGAGCTTTCAGAAGCTAGTTTAACTCTAAGGGAGGAAGCAGCAGAATGTGCCTCTCACATCTAGCCTGTGGGAATTCAGGTTGGCAAGTTCTATGGGGAATCCCATTGGCGCCTACGTTGGAAACGGGTTTGTAAATCTCAGTTTCAAAATCTCTGTGAAAAAGCGTAAGAGAAGCTTCCCCGTTTAGAATACAGCATATCTCACTGAACCGAAGAAGTGGTTGTTAGAAGGGAGTTCGAGCTGCAAGCAGTTTGGTGTGGGAAATTAGACGCGAAATCACATTGCAAATGCCTTCCAACAGGCTTGGAAAAGTGTGTTCTATATCTCTGCCAAACAGACTCCCCGGAGGTTGAGGTTTCAGAAGCTAGTTTAACTCTAAGGGAGGAAGCAGCAGAATGTGCCTCTCACATCTAGCCTGTAGGAATTCAGGTTGGCAAGTTCTATGGGGAAGCCAATTGGCGCCTACGTTGGAAACGGCATGGGAGATTTCAGTTTCAAAATCTGTGTGAAAAAGCGTCAGAGAAGCTTCCCCGTTTAGAATCCAGCATATCTCCCTGAACGGAAGAAGTGGTAGTTAGAAGGGAGTTAGAGCAGCAAGCAGTTTGGTTTGGGAAATTAGACGCGAAATCAAACTGCAAATGCCTTCCAACAGGCTTGGAAAAGTGTGTTCTATATCTCTGCCAAACAGACTCCCAGGAGGTTGAGCTTTCAGAAGCTAGTTTAACTCTAAGGGAGGAAGCAGCAGAATGTGCCTCTCACATCTAGCCTGTGGGAATTCAGGTTGGCAAGTTCTATGGGGAATCCCATTGGCGCCTACGTTGGAAACGGTTTTGGAAATTTCAGCTTCAAAATCTCTTTGAAAAAGCGTAAGAGAAGCTTCCCCTTTAGAATCGAGAATATCTCACTGAACCGAAGAAGTGGTTGTTAGAAGGGAGTTCGAGCTGCAAGCAGTTTGGTGTGGGAAATTAGACGGGAAATCACATTGCAAATGCCTTCCAACAGGCTTGGAAAAGTGTGTTCTATATCTCTGCCAAACAGACTCCCCGGAGGTTGAGGTTTCAGAAGCTTGTTTAACTCTAAGAGAGGAAACAGCAGAATGTGCCTTTCACATCTAGCCTTTAGGAATTCAGGTTGGCAAGTTCTATGGGGAAGCCAATTGGCGCCTAAGTTGGAAACGGCATGGGAGATTTCAGTTTCAAAATCTGTGCGAAAAAGCGTCAGAGAAGCTTCACCGTTTAGAATCCAGCATATCTCACTGAACCGAAGAAGTGGTAGTTAGAAGGGAGTTCGACCTGCAAGCAGTTTGGTTTGGGAAATTAGACGCGAAATCAAACCGCAAATGCGTTCCAAGAGGCTTGGAAAAGTGTGTTCTATATCTCTGCCAAACACACTGCCCGGAGGTTGAGCTTTCAGAAGCAAGTTTCACTCTAAGGGAGGAAGCAGCAGAATGTGGCTCTCACATGTAGCCTGTAGGAATTCAGGTTGGCAAGTTCTATGGGGAAGCCCATTGGCGCCTACGTTGGAAACGGGTTTGGAAATTTCAGTTTCAAAATCTCTGTGAAAAAGCATCAGAGAAGCTTCTGCGTTTAGAATGCAGCATATCTCACTGAAGCTAAGAAGTGGTAGTTAGAAGGGAGTTAGAGCTGCAAGCAGTTTGGTTTGGGAAATTAGACGCGAAATCACACTGCAAATGCCTTCCAACAGGCTTGGAAAAGTGTGTTCTATATCTCTGCCAAACAGACGCCTCGGAGGTTGAGCTTTAGAAGCAAGTTTAACTCTAAGGGAGGAATCAGCAGAATGTGCCTCTCACATCTATCCGGTAGGAATTCAGGTTGGCAAGTTCTATGGGGAAGCCCATTGGCGCCTATGTTGGAAACGGGTTTGGAAATTTCAGTTTCAAAATCTCTGTGAAAAAGCGTCAGAGAAGCTTCCCCGTTTAGAATCCAGCATATCTCACTGAACCGAAGAAGTGGTAATTAGAAGGGAGTTAGAGCTGCAAGCAGTTTGGTTTGGGAAATTAGACGCGAAATCAAACTGCAAATGCCTTCCAACAGGCTTGGAAAAGTGTGTTCTATATCTCTGCCAAATAGACTCCCAGGAGGTTGAGCTTTCAGAAGGTAGTTTAGCTCTAAAGGAGGAAGCAGCAGAATGTGCCTCTCACATCTAGCCTGTAGGAATTCAGGTTGGCAAGTTCTATGGGGAAGCCCATTGCTGCCTATGGTGGAAACGGCATGGGAGATTTCAGATTCAAAATCTCTGTGAAAAAGCGTCAGAGAAGCTTCTGCATTTAGAATCCAGCATATCTCACTGAACCGAAGAAGTGGTATTTAGAAGGGAGTTAGAGCTGCAAGCCGTTTGTTTTCGGAAATTAGACGCGAAATCACTTTGCAAATGCCTTCCAACAGGCTTGGAAAATTGTGTTCTATATCTCCGCCAAACAGACTCCCCGGAGGTTGAGCTTTCAGAAGCTAGTTTAACTCTAAGGGAGGAAGCAGCAGAATGTGCCTCTCACATCTAGCCTGAAGGAATTCAGGTTGGCAAGTTCTATGGGGAAGCCCATTGGAGCGTACGTTGGAAATGGGTTTGGAAATTTCAGTTCCAAAATCTCTGTGAAAAAGCGTCAGAGAAGCTTCCCGTTTAGAATCCAGCATATCTCACGGAACCGAAGAAGTGGTAGTTAGAAGGGAGTTCGACCTGCAAGCAGTATGGTTTGGGAAATTAGGCGCGATATCACATTGCAAATGCCTTCCAAAAGGCTTGGAAAAGTGTGTTCTATATCTCTGCCAAACAGACTCCCCGGAGGTTGAGCTTTCAGCAGCAAGTTTAACTCTAAGGGAGGAAGCAGCAGAATGTGCCTCTCACATCTAGCCTGTAGGAATTCAGGTTGGCAAGTTCTAGGGGAAGCCCATTGGCGCCTACGTTGGAAACGGGTTTGGAAATTTCAGTTTCAAAATCTCTGTGAAAAAGCATCAGAGAAGCTTCTGCGTTTAGAATCCAGCATATCTCACTGAACCTAAGAAGTGGTAGTTAGAATGGAGTTAGAGCTGCAAGCAGTTTGGTTTGGGAAATTAGACGCGAAATCACACTGCAAATGCCTTCCAACAGGCTTGGAAAAGTGTGTTCTATATCTCTGCCAAACACACTGCCCGGAGGTTGAGCTTTCAGAAGCTAGTTTAACTCTAAGGAAGGAAGCAGCAGAATGGGCATCTCACATCTAGCCTGAAGGAATTCAGGTTGGCAAGTTCTATGGGGAAGCCAATTGGCGCCTACGCTGGAAACGGCATGGGAGATTTCAGTTTCAAAATCTGTGTGAAAAAGCGTCAGAGAAGCTTCCCCGTTTAGAATCCAGCATATCTCCCTGAACGGAAGAAGTGGTAGTTAGAAGGGAGTTAGAGCTGCAAGCAGTTTGGTTTGGGAAATTAGACGCGAAATCAAACTTCAAATGCCTTCCAACAGGCTTGGAAAAGTGTGTTCTATATCTCTGCCAAACAGACTCCCAGGAGGTTGAGCTTTCAGAAGCTAGTTTAACTCTAAGGGAGGAAGCAGCAGAATGTGCCTCTCACATCTAGCCTGTGGGAATTCAGGTTGGCAAGTTCTATGGGGAATCCCATTGGCGCCTACGTTGGAAATGGGTTTGGAAATTTCAGCTTCAAAATCTCTGTGAAAAAGCGTAAGAGAAGCTTCCCCTTTAGAATCGAGCATATCTCACTGAACCGAAGAAGTGGTTGTTAGAAGGGAGTTCGAGCTGCAAGCAGTTTGGTGTGGGAAATTAGACGGGAAATCACATTGCAAATGCCTTCCAACAGGCTTGGAAAAGTGTGTTCTATATCTCTGCCAAACAGACTCCCCGGAGGTTGAGGTTTCAGAAGCTTGTTTAACTCTAAGGGAGGAAGCAGCAGAATGTGCCTTTCACATCTAGACTTTAGGATTTCAGGTTGGCAAGTTCTATGGGGAAGCCAATTGGCGCCTAAGTTGGAAACGGCATGGGAGATTTCAGTTTCAAAATCTGTGCGAAAAAGCGTCAGAGAAGCTTCACCGTTTAGAATCCAGCATATCTCACTGAACCGAAGAAGTGGTAGTTAGAAGGGAGTTCGACCTGCAAGCAGTTTGGTTTGGGAAATTAGACGCGAAATCAAACCGCAAATGCGTTCCAAGAGGCTTGGAAAAGTGTGTTCTATATCTCTGCCAAACACACTGCCCGGAGGTTGAGCTTTCAGAAGCAAGTTTCACTCTAAGGGAGGAAGCAGCAGAATGTGGCTCTCACATGTAGCCTGTAGGAATTCAGTTTGGCAAGTTCTATGGGGAAGCCCATTGGCGCCTACGTTGGAAACGGGTTTGGAAATTTCAGTTTCAAAATCTCTGTGAAAAAGCATCAGAGAAGCTTCTGCGTTTAGAATGCAGCATATCTCACTGAAGCTAAGAAGTGGTAGTTAGAAGGGAGTTAGAGCTGCAAGCAGTTTGGTTTGGGAAATTAGACGCGAAATCACACTGCAAATGCCTTCCAACAGGCTTGGAAAAGTGTGTTCTATATCTCTGCCAAACAGACTCCCCGGAGGTTGAGCTTACAGAAGCAAGTTTAACTCTAAGGGAGGAAGTAGCAGAATGTGCCTCTCACATCTAGCCTGTAGGAATTCAGGTTGGCAAGTTCTATGGGGAAGCCCTTTGCTGCCTATGGTAGAAACGGCATGGGAGATTTCAGTTTCAAAATCTCTGTGAAAAAGCGTCAGAGAAGCTTCCCCGTTTAGAGTCCAGCATATCTCACTGAACCGAAGAAGTGGTAGTTAGAAGGGAGTTAGAGCTGCAAGCCGTTTGTTTTCGGAAATTAGACGCAAAATTACATTGCAAATGCCATCCAACAGGCTTGGAAAAGTGTGTTCTATATCTCTGCCAAACAGACGCCTCGGAGGTTGAGCTTTAGAAGCAAGTTTAACTCTAAGGGAGGAATCAGCAGAATGTGCCTCTCACATCTATCCGGTAGGAATTCAGGTTGGCAAGTTCTATGGGGAAGTCCATTGCTGCCTATGGTGGATCCGGCATGGGAGATTTCAGTTTCAAGATCTCTGTGAAAAAGCGTCAGAGAAGCTTCTCCGTTTAGAATCCAGCATATCTCCCTGAACGGAAGAAGTGATAGTTGGACTGGAGTTAGAGCTCCAAGTAGTTTGGTTTGGGAAATTAGACGCGAAATCACATTGCAAATGCCTTCCAACAGGCTTGGAAAAGTGTGTTCTATATCTCTGCCAAACAGTCTCCCCGGAGGTTGAGCTTACAGAAGCAAGTTTAACACTAAGGGAGGAAGCAGCAGAATGTGCCTCTCACATCTAGCCTGTAGGAATTCAGGTTGGCAAGTTCTATGGGGAAGCCCATTGCTGCCTATGGTGGAAACGGCATGGGAGATTTCAGATTCAAAATCTCTGTGAAAAAGCGTCAGAGAAGCTTCTGCATTTAGAATCCAGCATATCTCACTGAACCGAAGAAGTGGTATTTAGAAGGGAGTTAGAGCTGCAAGCCGTTTGTTTTCGGAAATTAGACGCGAAATCACTTTGCAAATGCCTTCCAACAGGCTTGGAAATTTGTGTTCTATATCTCCGCCAAACAGACTCCCCGGAGGTTGAGCTTTCAGAAGCTAGTTTAACTCTAAGGGAGGAAGCAGCATAATGTGCCTCTCACATCTAGCCTGAAGGAATTCAGGTTGGCAAGTACTATGGGGAAGCCCATTGGAGCGTACGTTGGAAATGGGTTTGGAAATTTCAGTTCCAAAATCTCTGTGAAAAAGCGTCAGAGAAGCTTCCCCGTTTAGAATCCAGCATATCTCACGGAACCGAAGAAGTGGTAGTTAGAAGGGAGTTCGACCTGCAAGCAGTATGGTTTGGGAAATTAGGCGCGATATCACATTGCAAATGCCTTCCAAAAGGCTTGGAAAAGTGTGTTCTATATCTCTGCCAAACAGACTCCCTGGAGGTTGAGCTTTCAGCAGCAAGTTTAACTCTAAGGGAGGAAGCAGCAGAATGTGCCTCTAACATCTAGCCTGTAGGAATTCAGGTTGGCAAGTTCTAGGGGAAGCCCATTGGCGCCTACGTTGGAAACGGGTTTGGAAATTTCAGTTTCAAAATCTCTGTGAAAAAGCATCAGAGAAGCTTCTGCGTTTAGAATCCAGCATATCTCACTGAACCTAAGAAGTGGTAGTTAGAATGGAGTTAGAGCTGCAAGCAGTTTGGTTTGGGAAATTAGACGCGAAATCACACTGCAAATGCCTTCCAACAGGCTTGGAAAAGTGTGTTCTATATCTGTGCCAAACAGACTCCCCGGAGGTTGAGCTTACAGAAGCAAGTTTAACTCTAAGGGAGGAAGCAGCAGAATGTGCCTCTCACATCTAGCCTGTAGGAATTCAGGTTGGCAAGTTCTATGGGGAAGCCCATTGCTGCCTATGGTGGAAACGGCATGGGAGATTTCAGTTTCAAAATCTCTGTGAAAAAGCGCAAGAGAAGCTTCCCTATTTAGAATCCAGCATATCTCACTGAACCAAAGAAGTGGTAGTTAGAAGGGAGTTCGAGCTGCAAGCAGTTTGGTTTGGGAAATTAGACGCGAAATCAAACTTCAAATGCCTTCCAACAGGCTTGGAAAAGTGTGTTCTATATCTCTGCCAAACAGACTCCCCGGAGGTTGAGCTTTCAGAAGCTAGTTTAACTCTAAGGGAGGAAGCAGCAGAATGTGCCTCTCACATCTAGCCCGTAGGAAGTCAGGTTGGCAAGTTCTATGGGGAAGCCCATTGGCGCCTACGTTGGAAACGGGTTTGGAAATTTCAGTTTCAAAATATCTGTGAAAAAGCGTCAGAGAAGCTTCCCCTTTTAGAATCCAGCATATCTCACTGAACCGAAGAGGTTGTAGGTAGAAGGGAGTTAGAGCTCCAAGCACTTGGGTTTCGGAAATTAGACGCGAAATCAAACTGCAAATGCCTACCAACTGGCTTGGAAAAGTGTGTTGAATATCTCTGCCAAACAGACTCCCCGGAAGTTGAGCTTTCAGAAGCAAGTTTAACTCTAAGGGAGGAAGCAGCAGAATGTGCCTCTCACATCTAGCCTGTAGGAATTCAGGTTGGCAATTTCTATGGGGAAGCCCTTTGCTGCCTATGGTAGAAACGGCATGGGAGATTTCAGTTTCAAAATCTCTGTGAAAAAGCGTCAGAGAAGCTTCCCCGTTTAGAGTCCAGCATATCTCACTGAACCGAAGAAGTGGTAGTTAGAAGGGAGATAGAGCTGTAAGCCGTTTGTTTTCGGAAATTAGACGCAAAATTACATTGCAAATGCCTTCCAACAGGCTTGGAAAAGTGTGTTCTATATCTCTGCCAAACAGTCGCCTCGGAGGTTGAGCTTTAGAAGCAAGTTTAACTCTAAGGGAGGAATCAGCAGAATGTGCCTCTCACATCTATCCGGTAGGAAATCAGGTTGGCAAGTTCTATGGGGAAGCCCATTGGCGCCTATGTTGGAAACGGGTTTTGAAATTTCAGTTTCAAAATCTCTGTGAAAAAGCGTCAGAGAAGCTTCCCCATGTAGAATCCAGCATATCTCACGGAACCGAAGAAGTGGTAGTTAGAAGGGATTTCGACCTGCAAGCAGTATGGTTTGGGAAATTAGGCGCGATATCACATTGCAAATGCCTTCCAAAAGGCTTGGAAAAGTGTGTTCTATATCTCTGCCAAACAGACTCCCCGGAGGTTGAGCTTTCAGCAGCAAGTTTAACTCTAAGGGAGGAAGCAGCAGAATGTGCCTCTCACATCTAGCCTGTAGGAATTCAGGTTGGCAAGTTCTATGGGGAAGCCAATTGGCGCCTAAGTTGGAAACGGCATGGGAGATTGCAGTTTCAAAATCTGTGCGAAAAAGCGTCAGAGAAGCTTCACCGTTTAGAATCCAGCATATCTCACTGAACCGAAGAAGTGGTAGTTAGAAGGGAGTTCGACCTGCAAGCAGTTTGGTTTGGGAAATTAGACGCGAAATCAAACCGCAAATGCGTTCCAAGAGGCTTGGAAAAGTGTGTTCTATATCTCTGCCAAACACACTGCCCGGAGGTTGAGCTTTCAGAAGCAAGTTTCACTCTAAGGGAGGAAGCAGCAGAATGTGGCTCTCACATGTAGCCTGTAGGAATTCAGTTTGGCAAGTTCTATGGGGAAGCCCATTGGCGCCTACGTTGGAAACGGGTTTGGAAATTTCAGTTTCAAAATCTCTGTGAAAAAGCATCAGAGAAGCTTCTGCGTTTAGAATGCAGCATATCTCACTGAAGCTAAGAAGTGGTAGTTAGAAGGGAGTTAGAGCTGCAAGCAGTTTGTTTTGGGAAATTAGACGCGAAATCACACTGCAAATGCCTTCCAACAGGCTTGGAAAAGTGTGTTCTATATCTCTGCCAAACAGACTCCCCGGAGGTTGAGCTTACAGAAGCAAGTTTAACTCTAAGGGAGGAAGTAGCAGAATGTGCCTCTCACATCTAGCCTGTAGGAATTCAGGTTGGCAAGTTCTATGGGGAAGCCCTTTGCTGCCTATGGTAGAAACGGCATGGGAGATTTCAGTTTCAAAATCTCTGTGAAAAAGCGTCAGAGAAGCTTCCCCGTTTAGAGTCCAGCATATCTCACTGAACCGAAGAAGTGGTAGTTAGAAGGGAGTTAGAGCTGCAAGCCGTTTGTTTTCGGAAATTAGACGCAAAATTACATTGCAAATGCCATCCAACAGGCTTGGAAAAGTGTGTTCTATATCTCTGCCAAACAGACGCCTCGGAGGTTGAGCTTTAGAAGCAAGTTTAACTCTAAGGGAGGAATCAGCAGAATGTGCCTCTCACATCTATCCGGTAGGAATTCAGGTTGGCAAGTTCTATGGGGAAGTCCATTGCTGCCTATGGTGGATCCGGCATGGGAGATTTCAGTTTCAAGATCTCTGTGAAAAAGCGTCAGAGAAGCTTCTCCGTTTAGAATCCAGCATATCTCCCTGAACGGAAGAAGTGATAGTTGGACTGGAGTTAGAGCTCCAAGTAGTTTGGTTTGGGAAATTAGACGCGAAATCACATTGCAAATGCCTTCCAACAGGCTTGGAAAAGTGTGTTCTATATCTCTGCCAAACAGACTCCCCGGAGGTTGAGCTTACAGAAGCAAGTTTAACACTAAGGGAGGAAGCAGCAGAATGTGCCTCTCACATCTAGCCTGTAGGAATTCAGGTTGGCAAGTTCTATGGGGAAGCCCATTGCTGCCTATGGTGGAAACGGCATGGGAGATTTCAGATTCAAAATCTCTGTGAAAAAGCGTCAGAGAAGCTTCTGCATTTAGAATCCAGCATATCTCACTGAACCGAAGAAGTGGTATTTAGAAGGGAGTTAGAGCTGCAAGCCGTTTGTTTTCGGAAATTAGACGCGAAATCACTTTGCAAATGCCTTCCAACAGGCTTGGAAATTTGTGTTCTATATCTCCGCCAAACAGACTCCCCGGAGGTTGAGCTTTCAGAAGCTAGTTTAACTCTAAGGGAGGAAGCAGCATAATGTGCCTCTCACATCTAGCCTGAAGGAATTCAGGTTGGCAAGTACTATGGGGAAGCCCATTGGAGCGTACGTTGGAAATGGGTTTGGAAATTTCAGTTCCAAAATCTCTGTGAAAAAGCGTCAGAGAAGCTTCCCCGTTTAGAATCCAGCATATCTCACGGAACCGAAGAAGTGGTAGTTAGAAGGGAGTTCGACCTGCAAGCAGTATGGTTTGGGAAATTAGGCGCGATATCACATTGCAAATGCCTTCCAAAAGGCTTGGAAAAGTGTGTTCTATATCTCTGCCAAACAGACTCCCTGGAGGTTGAGCTTTCAGCAGCAAGTTTAACTCTAAGGGAGGAAGCAGCAGAATGTGCCTCTCACATCTAGCCTGTAGGAATTCAGGTTGGCAAGTTCTAGGGGAAGCCCATTGGCGCCTACGTTGGAAACGGGTTTGGAAATTTCAGTTTCAAAATCTCTGTGAAAAAGCATCAGAGAAGCTTCTGCGTTTAGAATCCAGCATATCTCACTGAACCTAAGAAGTGGTAGTTAGAATGGAGTTAGAGCTGCAAGCAGTTTGGTTTGGGAAATTAGACGCGAAATCACACTGCAAATGCCTTCCAACAGGCTTGGAAAAGTGTGTTCTATATCTCTGCCAAACAGACTCCCCGGAGGTTGAGCTTACAGAAGCAAGTTTAACTCTAAGGGAGGAAGCAGCAGAATGTGCCTCTCACATCTAGCCTGTAGGAATTCAGGTTGGCAAGTTCTATGGGGAAGCCCATTGCTGCCTATGGTGGAAACGGCATGGGAGATTTCAGTTTCAAAATCTCTGTGAAAAAGCGCAAGAGAAGCTTCCCTATTTAGAATCCAGCATATCTCACTGAACCAAAGAAGTGGTAGTTAGAAGGGAGTTCGAGCTGCAAGCAGTTTGGTTTGGGAAATTAGACGCGAAATCAAACTTCAAATGCCTTCCAACAGGCTTGGAAAAGTGTGTTCTATATCTCTGCCAAACAGACTCCCCGGAGGTTGAGCTTTCAGAAGCTAGTTTAACTCTAAGGGAGGAAGCAGCAGAATGTGCCTCTCACATCTAGCCCGTAGGAAGTCAGGTTGGCAAGTTCTATGGGGAAGCCCATTGGCGCCTACGTTGGAAACGGGTTTGGAAATTTCAGTTTCAAAATATCTGTGAAAAAGCGTCAGAGAAGCTTCCCCTTTTAGAATCCAGCATATCTCACTGAACCGAAGAGGTTGTAGGTAGAAGGGAGTTAGAGCTCCAAGCACTTGGGTTTCGGAAATTAGACGCGAAATCAAACTGCAAATGCCTACCAACTGGCTTGGAAAAGTTTGTTGAATATCTCTGCCAAACAGACTCCCCGGAAGTTGAGCTTTCAGAAGCAAGTTTAACTCTAAGGGAGGAAGCAGCAGAATGTGCCTCTCACATCTAGCCTGTAGGAATTCAGGTTGGCAATTTCTATGGGGAAGCCCTTTGCTGCCTATGGTAGAAACGGCATGGGAGATTTCAGTTTCAAAATCTCTGTGAAAAAGCGTCAGAGAAGCTTCCCCGTTTAGAGTCCAGCATATCTCACTGAACCGAAGAAGTGGTAGTTAGAAGGGAGATAGAGCTGTAAGCCGTTTGTTTTCGGAAATTAGACGCAAAATTACATTGCAAATGCCTTCCAACAGGCTTGGAAAAGTGTGTTCTATATCTCTGCCAAACAGTCGCCTCGGAGGTTGAGCTTTAGAAGCAAGTTTAACTCTAAGGGAGGAATCAGCAGAATGTGCCTCTCACATCTATCCGGTAGGAAATCAGGTTGGCAAGTTCTATGGGGAAGCCCATTGGCGCCTATGTTGGAAACGGGTTTTGAAATTTCAGTTTCAAAATCTCTGTGAAAAAGCGTCAGAGAAGCTTCCCCATGTAGAATCCAGCATATCTCACGGAACCGAAGAAGTGGTAGTTAGAAGGGATTTCGACCTGCAAGCAGTATGGTTTGGGAAATTAGGCGCGATATCACATTGCAAATGCCTTCCAAAAGGCTTGGAAAAGTGTGTTCTATATCTCTGCCAAACAGACTCCCCGGAGGTTGAGCTTTCAGCAGCAAGTTTAACTCTAAGGGAGGAAGCAGCAGAATGTGCCTCTCACATCTAGCCTGTAGGAATTCAGGTTGGCAAGTTCTATGGGGAAGCCAATTGGCGCCTAAGTTGGAAACGGCATGGGAGATTGCAGTTTCAAAATCTGTGCGAAAAAGCGTCAGAGAAGCTTCACCGTTTAGAATCCAGCATATCTCACTGAACCGAAGAAGTGGTAGTTAGAAGGGAGTTCGACCTGCAAGCAGTTTGGTTTGGGAAATTAGACGCGAAATCAAACCGCAAATGCGTTCCAAGAGGCTTGGAAAAGTGTGTTCTATATCTCTGCCAAACACACTGCCCGGAGGTTGAGCTTTCAGAAGCAAGTTTCACTCTAAGGGAGGAAGCAGCAGAATGTGGCTCTCACATGTAGCCTGTAGGAATTCAGGTTGGCAAGTTCTATGGGGAAGCCCATTGGCGCCTACGTTGGAAACGGGTTTGGAAATTTCAGTTTCAAAATCTCTGTGAAAAAGCATCAGAGAAGCTTCTGCGTTTAGAATGCAGCATATCTCACTGAAGCTAAGAAGTGGTAGTTAGAAGGGAGTTAGAGCTGCAAGCAGTTTGGTTTGGGAAATTAGACGCGAAATCACACTGCAAATGCCTTCCAACAGGCTTGGAAAAGTGTGTTCTATATCTCTGCCAAACAGACTCCCCGGAGGTTGAGCTTACAGAAGCAAGTTTAACTCTAAGGGAGGAAGTAGCAGAATGTGCCTCTCACATCTAGCCTGTAGGAATTCAGGTTGGCAAGTTCTATGGGGAAGCCCTTTGCTGCCTATGGTAGAAACGGCATGGGAGATTTCAGTTTCAAAATCTCTGTGAAAAAGCGTCAGAGAAGCTTCCCCGTTTAGAGTCCAGCATATCTCACTGAACCGAAGAAGTGGTAGTTAGAAGGGAGTTAGAGCTGCAAGCAGTTTGGTTTGGGAAATTAGACGCGAAATCAAACTGCAAATGCCTTCCAACAGGCTTGGAAAAGTGTGTTCTATATCTCTGCCAAATAGACTCCCAGGAGGTTGAGCTTTCAGAAGCTAGTTTAGCTCTAAAGGAGGAAGCAGCAGAATGTGCCTCTCACATCTAGCCTGTAGGAATTCAGGTTGGCAAGTTCTATGGGGAAGTCCATTGCTGCCTATGGTGGATCCGGCATGGGAGATTTCAGTTTCAAGATCTCTGTGAAAAAGCGTCAGAGAAGCTTCTCCGTTTAGAATCCAGCATATCTCCCTGAACGGAAGAAGTGATAGTTGGACGGGAGTTAGAGCTCCAAGCAGTTTGGTTTGGGAAATTAGACGCGAAATCACATTGCAAATGCCTTCCAACAGGCTTGGAAAAGTGTGTTCTATATCTCTGCCAAACAGACTCCCCGGAGGTTGAGCTTACAGAAGAAAGTTTAACACTAAGGGAGGAAGCAGCAGAATGTGCCTCTCACATCTAGCCTGTAGGAATTCAGGTTGGCAAGTTCTATGGGGAAGCCCATTGCTGCCTATGGTGGAAACGGCATGGGAGATTTCAGATTCAAAATCTCTGTGAAAAAGCGTCAGAGAAGCTTCTGCATTTAGAATCCAGCATATCTCACTGAACCGAAGAAGTGGTATTTAGAAGGGAGTTAGAGTTGCAAGCCGTTTGTTTTCGGAAATTAGACGCGAAATCACTTTGCAAAAGCCTTCCAACAGGCTTGGAAATTTGTGTTCTATATCTCCGCCAAACAGACTCCCCGGAGGTTGAGCTTTCAGAAGCTAGTTTAACTCTAAGTGAGGAAGCAGCAGAATGTGCCTCTCACATCTAGCCTGAAGGAATTCAGGTTGGCAAGTTCTATGGGGAAGCCCATTGGAGCGTACGTTGGAAATGGGTTTGGAAATTTCAGTTCCAAAATCTCTGTGAAAAAGTGTCAGAGAAGCTTCCCCGTTTAGAATCCAGCATATCTCACGGAACCGAAGAAGTGGTAGTTAGAAGGGAGTTCGACCTGCAAGCAGTATGGTTTGGGAAATTAGGCGCGATATCACATTGCAAATGCCTTCCAAAAGGCTTGGAAAAGTGTGTTCTATATCTCTGCCAAACAGACTCCCTGGAGGTTGAGCTTTCAGCAGCAAGTTTAACTCTAAGGGAGGCAGCAGCAGAATGTGCCTCTCACATCTAGCCTGTAGGAATTCAGGTTGGCAAGTTCTAGGGGAAGCCCATTGGCGCCTACGTTGGAAACGGGTTTGGAAATTTCAGTTTCAAAATCTCTGTGAAAAAGCATCAGAGAAGCTTCTGCGTTTAGAATCCAGCATATCTCACTGAACCTAAGAAGTGGTAGTTAGAATGGAGTTAGAGCTGCAAGCAGTTTGGTTTGGGAAATTAGACGCGAAATCACACTGCAAATGCCTTCCAACAGGCTTGGAAAAGTGTGTTCTATATCTCTGCCAAACAGACTCCCCGGAGGTTGAGCTTACAGAAGCAAGTTTAACTCTAAGGGAGGAAGCAGCAGAATGTGCCTCTCACATCTAGCCTGTAGGAATTCAGGTTGGCAAGTTCTATGGGGAAGCCCATTGCTGCCTATGGTGGAAACGGCATGGGAGATTTCAGTTTCAAAATCTCTGTGAAAAAGCGTCAGAGAAGCTTCCCCGTTTAGAATCCAGCATATCTCACTGAACCGAAGAAGTTGTAGTTAGAAGGGAGTTAGAGCAGCAAGCAGTTTGGTTTGGGAAATTAGTTGCGAAATCACAATGCAAATGCCTTAAAACAGGCTTGGAAAAGTGTGTTCTATATCTCTGCCAAACACACTGCCCGGAGGGTGAGCTTTCAGAAGCTAGTTTAACTCTAAGGGAGGAAGCAGCAGAATGTGCATCTCACATATAGTCTGTAGGAATTCAGGTTGGCAAGTTCTATGGGGAAGCCCATTGCTGCCTATGGTGGAAACGGCATGGGAGATTTCAGTTTCAAAATCTCTGTGAAAAAGCGTCAGAGAAGCTTCCCCGTTTAGAATCCAGCATATCTCACTGAACCAAAGAAGTGGTAGTTAGAAGGGAGTTCGAGCTGCAAGCAGTTTGGTTTGGGAAATTAGACGCGAAATCAAACTTCAAATGCCTTCCAACAGGCTTGGAAAAGTGTGTTCTATATCTCTGCCAAACAGACTCCCCGGAGGTTGAGCTTTCAGAAGCTAGTTTAACTCTAAGGGAGGAAGCAGCAGAATGTGCCTCTCACATCTAGCCCGTAGGAAGTCAGGTTGGCAAGTTCTATGGGGAAGCCCATTGGCGCCTACGTTGGAAACGGGTTTGGAAATTTCAGTTTCAAAATATCTGTGAAAAAGCGTCAGAGAAGCTTCCCCTTTTAGAATCCAGCATATCTCACTGAACCGAAGAGGTTGTAGGTAGAAGGGAGTTAGAGCTCCAAGCACTTGGGTTTCGGAAATTAGACGCGAAATCAAACTGCAAATGCCTACCAACTGGCTTGGAAAAGTGTGTTGAATATCTCTGCCAAACAGACTCCCCGGAAGTTGAGCTTTCAGAAGCAAGTTTAACTCTAAGGGAGGAAGCAGCAGAATGTGCCTCTCACATCTAGCCTGTAGAAATTCAGGTTGGCAATTTCTATGGGGAAGCCCTTTGCTGCCTATGGTAGAAACGGCATGGGAGATTTCAGTTTCAAAATCTCTGTGAAAAAGCGTCAGAGAAGCTTCCCCGTTTAGAGTCCAGCATATCTCACTGAACCGAAGAAGTGGTAGTTAGAAGGGAGTTAGAGCTGCAAGCCGTTTGTTTTCGGAAATTAGACGCAAAATTACATTGCAAATGCCTTCCAACAGGCTTGGAAAAGTGTGTTCTATATCTCTGCCAAACAGTCGCCTCGGAGGTTGAGCTTTAGAAGCAAGTTTAACTCTAAGGGAGGAATCAGCAGAATGTGCCTCTCACATCTATCCGGTAGGAAATCAGGTTGGCAAGTTCTATGGGGAAGCCCATTGGCGCCTATGTTGGAAACGGGTTTTGAAATTTCAGTTTCAAAATCTCTGTGAAAAAGCGTCAGAGAAGCTTCCCCATGTAGAATCCAGCATATCTCACGGAACCGAAGAAGTGGTAGTTAGAAGGGATTTCGACCTGCAAGCAGTATGGTTTGGGAAATTAGGCGCGATATCACATTGCAAATGCCTTCCAAAAGGCTTGGAAAAGTGTGTTCTATATCTCTGCCAAACAGACTCCCCGGAGGTTGAGCTTTCAGCAGCAAGTTTAACTCTAAGGGAGGAAGCAGCAGAATGTGCCTCTCACATCTAGCCTGTAGGAATTCAGGTTGGGAAGTTCTATGGGGAAGCCCATTGGCGCCTACGTTGGAAACGGGTTTGGAAATTTCAGTTTCAAAATCTCTGTGAAAAAGCATCAGAGAAAATTCTGCGTTCAGAATCCAGCATATCTCACTGAACCTAAGAAGTGGTAGTTAGAATGGAGTTAGAGCTGCAAGCAGTTTGGTTTGGGAAATTAGATGCGAAATCACACTGCAAATGCCTTCCAACAGGCTTTGAAAAGTGTGTTCTATATCTCTGCGAAACAGACTCCCCGGAGGCTGAGCTTACAGAAGCAAGTTTAACTCTAAGGGAGGAAGCAGCAGAATGTGCCTCTCACATCTAGGTTGTAGGAATTCAGGTTGGCAAGTTCTATGGGGAAGCCCATTGCTGCCTATGGTGGAAACGGCATGGGAGATTTCAGTTTCAAAATCTCTGTGAAAAAGCGTCAGAGAAGCTTCCCCGTTTAGAATCCAGCATATCTCACTGAACCAAAGAAGTGGTAGTTAGAAGGGAGTTCGAGCTGCAAGCAGTTTGGTTTGGGAAATTAGACGCGAAATCAAACTTCAAATGCCTTCCAACAGGCTTGGAAAATGTGTTCTATATCTCTGCCAAACAGACTCCCCGGAGGTTGAGCTTTCAGAAGCTAGTTTAACTCTAAGGGAGGAAGCAGCAGAATGTGCCTCTCACATCTAGCCCGTAGGAAGTCAGGTTGGCAAGTTCTATGGGGAAGCCCATTGGCGCCTACGTTGGAAACGGGTTTGGAAATTTCAGTTTCAAAATATCTGTGAAAAAGCGTCAGAGAAGCTTCCCCTTTTAGAATCCAGCATATCTCACTGAACCGAAGAGGTTGTAGGTAGAAGGGAGTTAGAGCTCCAAGCACTTGGGTTTCGGAAATTAGACGCGAAATCAAACTGCAAATGCCTACCAACTGGCTTGGAAAAGTGTGTTGAATATCTCTGCCAAACAGACTCCCCGGAAGTTGAGCTTTCAGAAGCAAGTTTAACTCTAAGGGAGGAAGCAGCAGAATGTGCCTCTCACATCTAGCCTGTAGGAATTCAGGTTGGCAATTTCTATGGGGAAGCCCTTTGCTGCCTATGGTAGAAACGGCATGGGAGATTTCAGTTTCAAAATCTCTGTGAAAAAGCGTCAGAGAAGCTTCCCCGTTTAGAGTCCAGCATATCTCACTGAACCGAAGAAGTGGTAGTTAGAAGGGAGTTAGAGCTGCAAGCCGTTTGTTTTCGGAAATTAGACGCAAAATTACATTGCAAATGCCTTCCAACAGGCTTGGAAAAGTGTGTTCTATATCTCTGCCAAACAGTCGCCTCGGAGGTTGAGCTTTAGAAGCAAGTTTAACTCTAAGGGAGGAATCAGCAGAATGTGCCTCTCACATCTATCCGGTAGGAAATCAGGTTGGCAAGTTCTATGGGGAAGCCCATTGGCGCCTATGTTGGAAACGGGTTTTGAAATTTCAGTTTCAAAATCTCTGTGAAAAAGCGTCAGAGAAGCTTCCCCATGGAGAATCCAGCATATCTCACGGAACCGAAGAAGTGGTAGTTAGAAGGGATTTCGACCTGCAAGCAGTATGGTTTGGGAAATTAGGCGCGATATCACATTGCAAATGCCTTCCAAAAGGCTTGGAAAAGTGTGTTCTATATCTCTGCCAAACAGACTCCCCGGAGGTTGAGCTTTCAGCAGCAAGTTTAACTCTAAGGGAGGCAGCAGCAGAATGTGCCTCTCACATCTAGCCTGTAGGAATTCAGGTTGGGAAGTTCTATGGGGAAGCCCATTGGCGCCTACGTTGGAAACGGGTTTGGAAATTTCAGTTTCAAAATCTCTGTGAAAAAGCATCAGAGAAAATTCTGCGTTCAGAATCCAGCATATCTCACTGAACCTAAGAAGTGGTAGTTAGAATGGAGTTAAAGCTGCAAGCAGTTTGGTTTGGGAAATTAGACGCGAAATCACACTGCAAATGCCTTCCAACAGGCTTGGAAAAGTGTGTTCTATATCTCTGCGAAACAGACTCCCCGGAGGTTGAGCTTACAGAAGCAAGTTTAACTCTAAGGGAGGAAGCAGCAGAATGTGCCTCTCACATCTAGCTTGTAGGAATTCAGGTTGGCAAATTCTATGCGGAAGCCCATTGCTGCCTATGGTGGAAACGGCATGGGAGATTTCAGTTTCAAAATCTCTGTGAAAAAGCGTCAGAGAAGCTTCCCCGTTTAGAATCCAGCATATCTCACTGAACCGAAGAAGTTGTAGTTAGAAGGGAGTTAGAGCAGCAAGCAGTTTGGTTTGGGAAATTAGATTCGAAATCACAATGCAAATGCCTTAAAACAGGCTTGGAAAAGTGTGTTCTATATCTCTGCCAAACACACTGCCCGGAGGTTGAGCTTTCAGAAGCTAGTTTAACTCTAAGGGAGGAAGCAGCAGAATGTGCATCTCACATATCGTCTGTAGGAATTCAGGTTGGCAAGTTCTATGGGGAAGCCCAGGAGCCTACGTTGGAAACAGGCTTGGAAATTTCAGTTTCAAAATCTCTGTGAAAAAGCGTCAGAGAAGCTTCTCCATTTAGAATCCAGCATATCTCACTGAACCGAAGAAGTGGTAGTTAGAAGGGAGTTAGAGCTGCAAGCAGTTTGTTTTGGGAAATTAGACGCGAAATCAAACTACAAATGCCGCCCTACAGGCTTGGAAAAGTGTGTTCTATATCTCTGCCAAACACAATGCCAGGAAGTTGAGCTTTCAGAAGCTAGTTTAACTCTAAGGGAGGAAGCAGCAGAATGTGCCTCTCACATCTAGCCTGTAGGAATTCAGGTTGGCAAGTTCTATGGGGAAGCCCTTTGGCGCCTACATTGGAAACGGGTTTGGAAATTTCAGTTTCAAAATCTCTGTGTAAAAGCATCAGAGAAGCTTCTCTGTTTAGAATCCAGCATATCTCACTGAACCGAAGAAGTGGTAGTTAGAAGGGAGTTCGAGCTGCAAGGAGTTTGGTTTGGGAAATTAGACGCGAAATCACATTGCAAATGCCTTCCAACAGGCTTGGAAAAGTGTGCTCTATATCTATGCCAAACAAACTGCCCGGAGGATGAGCTTTCAGAAGCTAGTTTAACTCTAAGGGAGGAAGCAGCAGAATGTGCCTCTCACATCGTGCCTGTAGGAATTCAGGTTGGCAAGTTCTATGGGGAAGCCCATTGGCGCCTACGTTGGAAACGGGTTTGGAAATTTCAGTTTCAAAATCTCTGTGAAAAAGCATCAGAGAAGCTTCCCCCGTTTAGAATCCAGGATATCTCACTGAACCGAAGAAGTGGTAGTTAGAAGGGAGTTAGAGCTGCAAGCAGTTTGGTTTGGGAAATTAGACGCGAAATCAAACTTCAAAGGCCTTCCAACAGGCTTGGAAAAGTATGTTCTATATCTCTGCCAAAAAGACTCCCCGGAGGTTGAGCTTTCAGAAGCTAGTTTAACTCTAAGGGAGGAAGCAGCAGAATGTGCCTCTCACATCTAGGCTGTAGGAAGTCAGGTTGGCAAGTTCTATGGGGAAGCCCATTGGCGCCTACGTTGGAAACGGGTTTGGAAATTTCAGTTTCAAAATATCTGTGAAAAAGCGTCAGAGAAGCTTCCCCTTTTAGAATCCAGCATATCTCACTGAACCGAAGAGGTTGTAGGTAGAAGGGAGTTAGAGCTCCAAGCACTTTGGTTTCGGAAATTAGACGCGAAATCAAACTGCAAATGCCTACCAACAGGCTTGGAAAAGTGTGTTGTATATCTCTGCCAAACAGACTCCCCGGAAGTTGAGCTTTCAGAAGCAAGTTTAACTCTAAGGGAGGAAGCAGCAGAATGTGCCTCTCACATCTAGCCTGTAGGAATTCAGGTTGGCAAGTTCTATGGGGAAGCCCTTTGCTGAATACGTTAGAAACGGCATGGAAGATTTCAGTTTCAAAATCTCTGTGAAAAAGCGTCAGAGAAGCTTCCCCGTTTAGAGTCCAGCATATCTCACTGAACCGAAGAAGTGGTAGTTAGAAGGGAGTTAGAGCTGCAAGCCGTTTGTTTTCGGAAATTAGACGCAAAATTACATTGCAAATGCCATCCAACAGGCTTGGAAAAGTGTGTTCTATATCACTGCCAAACAGACGCCTCGGAGGTTGAGCTTTAGAAGCAAGTTTAACTCTAAGGGAGGAATCAGCAGAATGTGCCTCTCACATCTATCCGGTAGGAATTCAGGTTGGCAAGTTCTATGTGGAAGCCCATTGGCGCCTATGTTGGAAACGGGTTTGGAAATTTCAGTTTCAAAATCTCTGTGAAAAAGCGTCAGAGAAGCTTCCCCGTTTAGAATCCAGCATATCTCACGGAACCGAAGAAGTGGTAATTAGAAGGGAGTTAGAGCTGCAAGCAGTTTGGTTTGGGAAATTAGACGCGAAATCAAACTGAAAATGCCTTCCAACAGGCTTGGAAAAGTGTGTTCTATATCTCTGCCAAACAGACTCCCAGGAGGTTGAGCTTTCAGAAGCTAGTTTAGCTCTAAAGGAGGAAGCAGCAGAATGTGCCTCTCACATCTAGCCTGTAGGAATTCAGGTTGGCAAGTTCTATGGGGAAGTCCATTGCTGCCTATGGTGGAACCGGCATGGGAGATTTCAGTTTCAAGATCTCTGTGAAAAAGCGTCAGAGAAGCTTCCCCGTTTAGAATCCAGCATATCGCACTGAACCGAAGAAGTGGTAGTTAGAAGGGAGTTAGAGCTGCAAGCCGTTTGTTTTCGGAAATTAGACGCGAAATTACCTTGCAAATGCCTTCCAACAGGCTTGGAAAAGTGTGTTCTATATCTCTGCCAAACAGACGCCTCGGAGGTTGAGCTTTAGAAGCAAGTTTAACTCTAAGGGAGGAATCAGCAGAATGTGCCTCTCACATCTATCCGGTAGGAATTCAGGTTGGCAAGTTCTATGGGGAAGCCCATTGGCACCTATGTTGGAAACGGGTTTGGAAATTTCAGTTTCAAAATCTCTGTGAAAAAGCGTCAGAGAAGCTTCCCCATGTAGAATCCAGCATATCTCACTGAACCGAAGAAGTGCTAGTTAGAAGGGAGTTAGAGCTGCAAGCAGTTTGGTTTGGGAAATTAGACGCGAAATCAAACTGCAAATGCCTTCCAACAGGCTTGGAAATGTGTGCTCTATATCTATGCCAAACAAACTGCCCGGAGGATGAGCTTTCAGAAGCTAGTTTAACTCTAAGGGAGGAAGCAGCAGAATGTGCCTCTCACATCGAGCCTGTAGGAATTCAGGTTGGCAAGTTCTATGGGGAAGCCCTTTGGCGCCTACGTTGGAAACGGGTTTGGAAATTTCAGTTTCAAAATCTCTGTGAAAAAGCATCAGAGAAGCTTCCCCGTTTAGAATCGAGCATATCTCACTGAACCGAAGAAGTGGTAGTTAGAAGGGAGTTAGAGCTGCAAGCAGTTTGGTTTGGGAAATTAGACACGAAATCAAACTTCAAATGCCTTCCAACAGGCTTGGAAAAGTGTGTTGTATATCTCTGCCAAACAGACTCCCCGGAAGTTGAGCTTTCAGAAGCAAGTTTAACTCTAAGGGAGGAAGCAGCAGAATGTGCCTCTCACATCTAGCCTGTAGGAATTCAGGTTGGCAAGTTCTATGGGGAAGCCCTTTGCTGCCTATGGTAGAAACGGCATGGGAGATTTCAGTTTCAAAATCTCTGTGAAAAAGCGTCAGAGAAGCTTCCCTGTTTAGAGTCCAGCATATCTCACTGAACCGAAGAAGTGGTAGTTAGAAGGGAGTTAGAGCTGCAAGCAGTTTGGTTTGGGAAATTAGACGCGAAATCAAACTGCAAATGCCTTCCAACAGGCTTGGAAAAGTGTGTTCTATATCTCTGCCAAACAGACACCCTGGAGGTTGAGCTTTCAGAAGCTAGTTTAACTCTAAGGGAGGAAGCAGCAGAATGTGCCTCTCACATCTAGCCTGAAGGAATTCAGGTTGGCAAGTTCTATGGGGAAGCCCATTGGAGCGTACGTTGGAAATGGGTTTGGAAATTTCAGTTTCAAAATCTCTGTGAAAAATCGTCAGAGAAGCTTCCCCATTTAGAATCCAGCATATCTCAGGGAACGGAAGAAGTGGTCTTTAGAAGGGAGTTCGACCTGCAAGCAGTATGGTTTGGGAAATTAGGCGCGATATCACATTGCAAATGCCTTCCAAAAGGCTTGGAAAAGTGTGTTCTATATCTCTGCCAAACAGACTCCCCGGAGGTTGAGCTTTCAGCAGCAAGTTTAACTCTAAGGGAGGAAGCAGCTGAATGTGCTTCTCACATCTAGCCTGTAGGAATTCAGGTTGGCAAGTTCTATGGGGAATCCCATTGGCGCCTACGTTGGAAACGGGTTTGGAAATTTCAGTTTCAAAATCTCTGTGAAAAAGCATCAGAGAAGCTTCTGCGTTTAGAATCCAGCATATCTCTCTGAACCTAAGAAGTGGTAGTTAGAATGGAGTTAGAGCTGCAAGCAGTTTGGTTTGGGAAATTAGATGCGAAATCACAATGCAAATGCCTTAAAACAGGCTTGGAAAAGTGTGTTCTATATCTCTGCCAAACACACTGCCCGGAGGTTGAGCTTTCAGAAGCTAGTTTAACTCCAAGGGAGGAAGCAGCAGAAAGTGCATCTCACATATAGTCTGTAGGAATTCAGGTTGGCAAGTTCTATGGGGAAGCCCATTGCTGTCTATGGTGGAAACGGCATGGGAGATTTCAGTTTCAAAATCTCTGTGATAAAGCGTCAGAGAAGCTTCCCCATGTAAAATCCAGCATATCTCACTGAACCGAAGAAGTGCTAGTTAGAAGGGAGTTCGAGCTGCAAGCAATTTGGTTTGGGAAATTAGACGCGAAATCAAACTGCAAATGCCTTCCAATAGGCTTGGAAAAGTTTGTTCTATATCTCTGCCAAACAGACTCCGAGGAGGTTGAGCTTTCAGAAGCTAGTTTAACTCTAAGGGAGGAAGAAGCAGAATGTGCCTCTCACATCTAGCCTGTGGGAATTCAGGTTGGCAAGTTCTATGGGGAATCCCATTGGCGCCTACGTTGGAAACGGGTTTGGAAATTTCAGTTTCAAAATCTCTGTGAAAAAGCGTAAGAGAAGCTTCCCCGTTTAGAATACAGCATATCTCACTGAACCGAAGAAGTGGTTGTTAGAAGAGAGTTCGAGCTGCAAGCAGTTTGGTGTGGGAAATTAGACGCGAAATCACATTGCAAATGCCTTCCAACAGGCTTGGAAAAGTGTGTTCTATATCTCTGCCAAACAGACTCCCCGGAGGTTGAGGTTTCAGAAGCTAGTTTAACTCTAAGGGAGGAAGCAGCAGAATGTGCCTCTTACATCTAGCCTGTAGGAATTCAGGTTGGCAAGTTCTATGGGGAAGCCAATTGGCGCCTACGTTGGAAACGGCATGGGAGATTTCAGTTTCAAAATCTGTGTGAAAAAGCGTCAGAGAAGCTTCCCCGTTTAGAATCCAGCATATCTCACGGAACCGAAGAAGTGGTAGTTAGAAGGGAGTTAGAGCTGCAAGCAGTTTGGTTTGGGAAATTAGACGCGAAATCAAACTGCAAATGCCTTCCAACAGGCTTGGAAAAGTGTGTTCTATATCTCTGCCAAACAGACTCCCCGGAGGTTGAGCTTACAGAAGCAAGTTTAACTCTAAGGGAGGAAGCAGCAGAATGTGCCTCTCACATCTAGCCTGTAGGAATTCAGGTTGGCAAGTTCTATGGGGAAGCCCATTGCTGCCAATGGTGGAAACGGCATGGGAGATTTCAATTTCAAAATCTCTGTGAAAAAGCGTCAGAGAAGCTTCTCCGTTTAGAATCCAGCATATCTCCCGGAACGGAAGAAGTGGTAGTGAGAAGGGAGTTAGAGCTGCAAGCAGTTTGGTTTGGGAAATTAGACGCGAAATCAAACTGCAAATGCCTTCCAACAGGCTTGGAAAAGTGTGTTCTATATCTCTGCCAAACAGACTCCCAGGAGGTTGAGCTTTCAGAAGCTAGTTTAACTCTAAGGGAGGAAGCAGCAGAATGTGCCTCTCACATCTAGCCTGTGGGAATTCAGGTTGGCAAGTTCTATGGGGAAGCCCATTGGCGCCTACGTTGGAAACGGGTTTGGAAATTTCAGCTTCAAAATCTCTGTGAAAAAGCGTAAGAGAAGCTTCCCCTTTAGAATCGAGCATATCTCACTGAACCGAAGAAGTGCTAGTTAGAAGGGAGTTAGAGTTGCAAGCAGTTTGGTTTGGGAAATTAGACGCGAAATCAAACTGCAAATGCCTTCCAACAGGCTTGGAAAAGTGTGTTCTATATCTCTGCCAAACAGACTCCCAGGAGGTTGAGCTTTCAGAAGTTAATTTAGCTCTAAAGGAGGAAGCAGCAGAATGTGCCTCTCCCATCTAGCCTGTAGGAATTCAGGTTGGCAAGTTCTATGGGGAAGCCCATTGCTGCCTATGGTGGAAACGGCATGGGAGATTTCAGATTCAAAATCTCTGTGAAAAAGCGTCAAAGAAGGTTCTGCGTTTAGAATCCAGCATATCTCACTGAACCGTAGAAGTGGTATTTAGAAGGGAGTTAGAGCTGGAAGCCGTTTGTTTTCGGAAATTAGACGCGAAATCACTTTGCAAATGCCTTCCAACAGGCTTGGAAAAGTGTGTTCTATATCTCTGCCAAACAGACTCCCCGCAGGTTGAGCTTTCAGAAGCTAGTTTAACTCTAAGGGAGGAAGCAGCAGAATGTGCCTCTCACATCTAGCCTGTAGGAATTCAAGTTGGCAAGTTCTATGGGGAAGCCCATTGGCGCCTACGTTGGAAACGGGTTTGGAAATTTCAGTTTCAAAATCTCTGTGAAAAAGCATCAGAGAAGCTTCTGCGTTTAGAATGCAGCATATCTCACTGAAGCTAAGAAGTGGTAGTTAGAAGGGAGTTAGAGCTGCAAGCAGTTTGGTTTGGGAAATTAGACGCGAAATCACACTGCAAATCCCTTCCAACAGGCTTGGAAAAGTGTGTTCTATATCTGTGCCAAACAGACTCCCCGGAGGTTGAGCTTACAGAAGCAAGTTTAACTCTAAGGGAGGAAGTAGCAGAATGTGCCTCTCACATCTAGCCTGTAGGAATTCAGGTTGGCAAGTTCTATGGGGAAGCCCATTGCTGCCTATGGTGGAAACGGCATGGGAGATTTCAGTTTCAAAATCTCTGTGAAAAAGCGTCAGAGAAGCTTCTGCATTTAGAATCCAGCATATCTCATTGAACCGAAGAAGTGGTATTTAGAAAGGAGTTAGAGCTGCAAGCCGTTTGTTTTCGGAAATTAGACGCGAAATCAAACTGCAAATGCCTTCCAAAAGGCTTGGAAAAGTGTGTTCTATATCTCTGCCAAACAGACTCCCCGCAGGTTGAGCTTTCAGAAGCTAGTTTAACTCTAAGGGAGGAAGCAGCAGAATGTGCCTCTCACATCTAGCCTGTGGGAATTCAGGTTGGCAAGTTCTATGGGGAATCCCATTGGCGCCTACGTTGGAAACGGGTTTGTAAATTTCAGTTTCAAAATCTCTGTGAAAAAGCGTAAGAGAAGCTTCCCCGTTTAGAATACAGCATATCTCACTGAACCGAAGAAGTGGTTGTTAGAAGGGAGTTCGAGCTGCAAGCAGTTTGGTGTGGGAAATTAGACGCGAAATCACAATGCAAATGCCTTCCAACAGGCTTGGAAAAGTGTGTTCTATATCTCTGCCAAACAGACTCCCCGGAGGTTGAGGTTTCAGAAGCTAGTTTAACTCTAAGGGAGGAAGCAGCAGAATGTGCCTCTCACATCTAGCCTGTAGGAATTCAGGTTGGCAAGTTCTATGGGGAAGCCAATTGGCGCCTACGTTGGAAACGGCATGGGAGATTTCAGTTACAAAATCTGTGTGAAAAAGCGTCAGAGAAGCTTCCCCGTTTAGAATTCAGCATATCTCCCTGAACGGAAGAAGTGGTAGTTAGAAGGGAGTTAGAGCTGCAAGCAGTTTGGTTTGGGAAATTAGACGCGAAATCAAACTGCAAATGCCTTCCAACAGGCTTGGAAAAGTGTGTTCTATATCTCTGCCAAACAGACTCCCAGGAGGTTGAGCTTTCAGAAGCTAGTTTAACTCTAAGGGAGGAAGCAGCAGAATGTGCCTCTCACATCTAGCCTGTGGGAATTCAGGTTGGCAAGTTCTATGGGGAATCTCATTGGCGCCTACGTTGGAAACGGGTTTGGAAATTTCAGCTTCAAAATCTCTGTGAAAAAGCGTAAGAGAAGCTTCCCCTTTAGAATCGAGCATATCTCACTGAACCGAAGAAGTGGTTGTTAGAAGGGAGTTCGAGCTGCAAGCAGTTTGGTGTGGGAAATTAGACGGGAAATCACATTGCAAATGCCTTCCAACAGGCTTGGAAAATTGTGTTCTATATCTCTGCCAAACAGACTCCCCGGAGGTTGAGGTTTCAGAAGCTTGTTTAACTCTAAGGGAGGAAGCAGCAGAATGTGCCTTACACATCTAGCATTTAGGAATTCAGGTTGGCAAGTTCTATGGGGAAGCCAATTGGCGCCTATGTTGGAAACGGCATGGGAGATTTCAGTTTCAAAATCTGTGCGAAAAAGCATCAGAGAAGCTTCACCGTTTAGAATCCAGCATATCTCACTGAACCGAAGAAGTGGTAGTTAGAAGGGAGTTCGACCTGCAAGCAGTTTGGTTTGGGAAATTAGACGCGAAATCAAACCGCAAATGCGTTCCAAGAGGCTTGGAAAAGTGTGTTCTATATCTCTGCCAAACACACTGCCCGGAGGTTGAGCTTTCAGAAGCAAGTTTCACTCTAAGGGAGGAAGCAGCAGAATGTGGCTCTCACATGTAGCCTGTAGGAATTCAGGTTGGCAAGTTCTATGGGGAAGCCCATTGGCGCCTACGTTGGAAACGGGTTTGGAAATTTCAGTTTCAAAATCTCTGTGAAAAAGCATCAGAGAAGCTTCTGCGTTTAGAATGCAGCATATCTCACTGAAGCTAAGAAGTGGTAGTTAGAAGGGAGTTAGAGCTGCAAGCAGTTTGGTTTGGGAAATTAGACGCGAAATCAAACTGCAAATGCCATCTAACAGGCTTGGAAAAGTATGTTCTATATCTCTGCCAAACAGACTCCCACGAGGTTGAGCTTACAGAAGCAAGTTTAACTCTAAGGGAGGAAGCAGCAGAATGTGCCTCTCACATCTAGCCTGTAGGAATTCAGGTTGGCAAGTTCTATGGGGAAGCCCATTGGCGCCTATGTTGGAAACGGGTTTGGAAATTTCAGTTTCAAAATCTCTGTGAAAAAGCGTCAGAGAAGCTTCCCCGTTTAGAATCCAGCATATCTCACTGAACCGAAGAAGTGGTAGTTAGAAGGGAGTTAGAGCTGCAAGCAGTTTGGTTTGGGAAATTAGACGCGAAATCAAACTGCAAATGCCTTCCAACAGGCTTGGAAAAGTGTGTTCTATATCTCTGCCAAATAGACTCCCACGAGGTTGAGCTTTCAGAAGCTAGTTTAGCTCTAAAGGAGGAAGCAGCAGAATGTGCCTCTCACATCTAGCCTGTAGGAATTCAGGTTGGCAAGTTCTATGGGGAAGTCCATTGCTGCCTATGGTGGAACCGGCATGGGAGATTTCAGTTTCAAGATCTCTGTGAAAAAGCGTCAGAGAAGCTTCTCCGTTTAGAATCCAGCATATCTCCCTGAACGGAAGAAGTGATAGTTAGAACGGAGTTAGAGCTGCAAGCAGTTTGGTTTGGGAAATTAGACGCGAAATCACATTGCAAATGCCTTCCAACAGGCTTGGAAAAGTGTGTTTTATATCTCTGCCAAACAGACTCCCCGGAGGTTGAGCTTACAGAAGCAAGTTTAACTCTAAGGGAGGAAGCAGCAGAATGTGCCTCTCCCATCTAGCCTGTAGGAATTCAGGTTGGCAAGTTCTATGGGGAAGCCCATTGCTGCCTATGGTGGAAACGGCATGGGAGATTTCAGATTCAAAATCTCTGTGAAAAAGCGTCAGAGAAGGTTCTGCGTTTAGAATCCAGCATATCTCACTGAACCGTAGAAGTGGTATTTAGAACGGAGTTAGAGCTGGAAGCCGTTTGTTTTCGGAAATTAGACGCGAAATCACTTTGCAAATGCCTTCCAACAGACTTGGAAAAGTGTGTTCTATATCTCTGCCAAACAGACTCCCCGGAGGTTGAGCTTTCAGAAGGTAGTTTAACTCTACGGGAGGAAGCAACAGAATGTGCCTCTCACATCTAGCCTGTAGGAATTCAGGTTCGCAAGTTCTATGGGGAAGCCCATTGGCGCCTACATTGGAAACGGGTTTGGAAATTTCAGTTTCAAAATCTCTGTGAAAAAGCGTCAGAGAAGCTTCTCCGATTAGAATCCAGCATATCTCACTGAACCGAAGAAGTGGTAGTTAGAAGGGAGTTCGAGCTGCAAGCAGTTTGGTTTGGGAAATTAGACGCGAAATCACTTTGCAAAAGCCTTCCAACAGGTTGGAAAATTGTGATCTATATCTCTGCCAAACAGACTCCCCGGAGGTTGAGCTTTCAGAAGCAAGTTTAACTCTAAGGGAGGAAGCAGCAGAATGTGCCTCTCACATCTAGCCTGTAGGAATTCTGGTTGGCAAGTTCTATGGGGACGCCCATTGCTGTCTATGGTGGAAACGGCATGGGAGATTTCAGTTTCAAAATCTCTGTGATAAAGCGTCAGAGAAGCTTCCCCGTTTAGAATTCAGCATATCTCACTGAACCGAAGAAGTGGTAGTTAGAAGGGAGTTCGAGCTGCAAGCAGTTTGGTTTGGGAAATTAGACGCGAAATCTCATTGCAAATGCCTTCCAAAAGGCTTGGAAAAGTGTGTTCTATATCTCTGCCAAACAGACTCCCCGGAGGTTGAGCTTTCAGAAGCAAGTTTAACTCTAAGGGAGGAAGCAGCAGAATGTGCCTCTCACATCTAGCCTGTAGGAATTCAGGTTCGCAAGTTCTATGGGGAAGCCCATTGGCGCCTACGTTGGAAACGGGTTTGGAAATTTCAGTTTCAAAATCTCTGTGAAAAAGCGTCAGAGAAGCTTCTGCGTTTAGAATCCAGCATATCTCACTGAACCTAAGAAGTGGTAGTTAGAAGGGAGTTAGAGCTGCAAGCAGTTTGGTTTGGGAAATTAGATGCGAAATCACAATGCAAATACCTTAAAACAGGCTTGGAAAAGTGTGTTCTATATCTCTGCCAAACACACTGCCCGGAGGTTGAGCTTTCAGAAGCTAGTTTAACTCCAAGGGAGGAAGCAGCAGAATGTGCATCTCACATATAGTCTGTAGGAATTCAGGTTGGCAAGTTCTATGGGGAAGCCCATTGCTGTCTATGGTGGAAACGGCATGGGAGATTTCAGTTTCAAAATCTCTGTGATAAAGCGTCAGAGAAGCTTCCCCGTTTAGAATTCAGCATATCTCACGGAACCGAAGAAGTGGTAGTTAGAAGGGAGTTCGAGCTGCAAGCAATTTGGTTTGGGAAATTAGACGCGAAATCAAACTGCAAATGCCTTCCAACAGGGTTGGAAAAGTGTGTTCTATATCTCTGCCAAACAGACTCCCAGGAGGTTGAGCTTTCAGAAGTTAGTTTAGCTCTAAAGGAGGAAGCAGCAGAATGTGCCTCTCCCATCTAGCCTGTAGGAATTCAGGTTGGCAAGTTCTATGGGGAAGCCCATTGCTGCCTATGGTGGAAACGGCATGGGAGATTTCAGATTCAAAATCTCTGTGAAAAAGCGTCAAAGAAGGTTCTGCGTTTAGAATCCAGCATATCTCACTGAACCGTAGAAGTGGTATTTAGAAGGGAGTTAGAGCTGGAAGCCGTTTGTTTTCGGAAATTAGACGCGAAATCACTTTGCAAATGCCTTCCAACAGGCTTGGAAAAGTGTGTTCTATATCTCTGCCAAACAGACTCCCCGCAGGTTGAGCTTTCAGAAGCTAGTTTAACTCTAAGGGAGGAAGCAGCAGAATGTGCCTCTCACATCTAGCCTGTAGGAATTCAGGTTGGCAAGTTCTATGGGGAAGCCAATTGGCGCCTACGTTGGAAACGGCATGGGAGATTTCAGTTACAAAATCTGTGTGAAAAAGCGTCAGAGAAGCTTCCCCGTTTAGAATTCAGCATATCTCCCTGAACGGAAGAAGTGGTAGTTAGAAGGGAGTTAGAGCTGCAAGCAGTTTGGTTTGGGAAATTAGACGCGAAATCAAACTGCAAATGCCTTCCAACAGGCTTGGAAAAGTGTGTTCTATATCTCTGCCAAACAGACTCCCAGGAGGTTGAGCTTTCAGAAGCTAGTTTAACTCTAAGGGAGGAAGCAGCAGAATGTGCCTCTCACATCTAGCCTGTGGGAATTCAGGTTGGCAAGTTCTATGGGGAATCTCATTGGCGCCTACGTTGGAAACGGGTTTGGAAATTTCAGCTTCAAAATCTCTGTGAAAAAGCGTAAGAGAAGCTTCCCCTTTAGAATCGAGCATATCTCACTGAACCGAAGAAGTGGTTGTTAGAAGGGAGTTCGAGCTGCAAGCAGTTTGGTGTGGGAAATTAGACGGGAAATCACATTGCAAATGCCTTCCAACAGGCTTGGAAAATTGTGTTCTATATCTCTGCCAAACAGACTCCCCGGAGGTTGAGGTTTCAGAAGCTTGTTTAACTCTAAGGGAGGAAGCAGCAGAATGTGCCTTACACATCTAGCATTTAGGAATTCAGGTTGGCAAGTTCTATGGGGAAGCCAATTGGCGCCTATGTTGGAAACGGCATGGGAGATTTCAGTTTCAAAATCTGTGCGAAAAAGCATCAGAGAAGCTTCACCGTTTAGAATCCAGCATATCTCACTGAACCGAAGAAGTGGTAGTTAGAAGGGAGTTCGACCTGCAAGCAGTTTGGTTTGGGAAATTAGACGCGAAATCAAACCGCAAATGCGTTCCAAGAGGCTTGGAAAAGTGTGTTCTATATCTCTGCCAAACACACTGCCCGGAGGTTGAGCTTTCAGAAGCAAGTTTCACTCTAAGGGAGGAAGCAGCAGAATGTGGCTCTCACATGTAGCCTGTAGGAATTCAGGTTGGCAAGTTCTATGGGGAAGCCCATTGGCGCCTACGTTGGAAACGGGTTTGGAAATTTCAGTTTCAAAATCTCTGTGAAAAAGCATCAGAGAAGCTTCTGCGTTTAGAATGCAGCATATCTCACTGAAGCTAAGAAGTGGTAGTTAGAAGGGAGTTAGAGCTGCAAGCAGTTTGGTTTGGGAAATTAGACGCGAAATCAAACTGCAAATGCCATCTAACAGGCTTGGAAAAGTATGTTCTATATCTCTGCCAAACAGACTCCCACGAGGTTGAGCTTACAGAAGCAAGTTTAACTCTAAGGGAGGAAGCAGCAGAATGTGCCTCTCACATCTAGCCTGTAGGAATTCAGGTTGGCAAGTTCTATGGGGAAGCCCATTGGCGCCTATGTTGGAAACGGGTTTGGAAATTTCAGTTTCAAAATCTCTGTGAAAAAGCGTCAGAGAAGCTTCCCCGTTTAGAATCCAGCATATCTCACTGAACCGAAGAAGTGGTAGTTAGAAGGGAGTTAGAGCTGCAAGCAGTTTGGTTTGGGAAATTAGACGCGAAATCAAACTGCAAATGCCTTCCAACAGGCTTGGAAAAGTGTGTTCTATATCTCTGCCAAATAGACTCCCACGAGGTTGAGCTTTCAGAAGCTAGTTTAGCTCTAAAGGAGGAAGCAGCAGAATGTGCCTCTCACATCTAGCCTGTAGGAATTCAGGTTGGCAAGTTCTATGGGGAAGTCCATTGCTGCCTATGGTGGAACCGGCATGGGAGATTTCAGTTTCAAGATCTCTGTGAAAAAGCGTCAGAGAAGCTTCTCCGTTTAGAATCCAGCATATCTCCCTGAACGGAAGAAGTGATAGTTAGAACGGAGTTAGAGCTGCAAGCAGTTTGGTTTGGGAAATTAGACGCGAAATCACATTGCAAATGCCTTCCAACAGGCTTGGAAAAGTGTGTTTTATATCTCTGCCAAACAGACTCCCCGGAGGTTGAGCTTACAGAAGCAAGTTTAACTCTAAGGGAGGAAGCAGCAGAATGTGCCTCTCCCATCTAGCCTGTAGGAATTCAGGTTGGCAAGTTCTATGGGGAAGCCCATTGCTGCCTATGGTGGAAACGGCATGGGAGATTTCAGATTCAAAATCTCTGTGAAAAAGCGTCAGAGAAGGTTCTGCGTTTAGAATCCAGCATATCTCACTGAACCGTAGAAGTGGTATTTAGAACGGAGTTAGAGCTGGAAGCCGTTTGTTTTCGGAAATTAGACGCGAAATCACTTTGCAAATGCCTTCCAACAGACTTGGAAAAGTGTGTTCTATATCTCTGCCAAACAGACTCCCCGGAGGTTGAGCTTTCAGAAGGTAGTTTAACTCTACGGGAGGAAGCAACAGAATGTGCCTCTCACATCTAGCCTGTAGGAATTCAGGTTCGCAAGTTCTATGGGGAAGCCCATTGGCGCCTACATTGGAAACGGGTTTGGAAATTTCAGTTTCAAAATCTCTGTGAAAAAGCGTCAGAGAAGCTTCTCCGATTAGAATCCAGCATATCTCACTGAACCGAAGAAGTGGTAGTTAGAAGGGAGTTCGAGCTGCAAGCAGTTTGGTTTGGGAAATTAGACGCGAAATCACTTTGCAAAAGCCTTCCAACAGGTTGGAAAATTGTGATCTATATCTCTGCCAAACAGACTCCCCGGAGGTTGAGCTTTCAGAAGCAAGTTTAACTCTAAGGGAGGAAGCAGCAGAATGTGCCTCTCACATCTAGCCTGTAGGAATTCTGGTTGGCAAGTTCTATGGGGACGCCCATTGCTGTCTATGGTGGAAACGGCATGGGAGATTTCAGTTTCAAAATCTCTGTGATAAAGCGTCAGAGAAGCTTCCCCGTTTAGAATTCAGCATATCTCACTGAACCGAAGAAGTGGTAGTTAGAAGGGAGTTCGAGCTGCAAGCAGTTTGGTTTGGGAAATTAGACGCGAAATCTCATTGCAAATGCCTTCCAAAAGGCTTGGAAAAGTGTGTTCTATATCTCTGCCAAACAGACTCCCCGGAGGTTGAGCTTTCAGAAGCAAGTTTAACTCTAAGGGAGGAAGCAGCAGAATGTGCCTCTCACATCTAGCCTGTAGGAATTCAGGTTCGCAAGTTCTATGGGGAAGCCCATTGGCGCCTACGTTGGAAACGGGTTTGGAAATTTCAGTTTCAAAATCTCTGTGAAAAAGCGTCAGAGAAGCTTCTGCGTTTAGAATCCAGCATATCTCACTGAACCTAAGAAGTGGTAGTTAGAAGGGAGTTAGAGCTGCAAGCAGTTTGGTTTGGGAAATTAGATGCGAAATCACAATGCAAATACCTTAAAACAGGCTTGGAAAAGTGTGTTCTATATCTCTGCCAAACACACTGCCCGGAGGTTGAGCTTTCAGAAGCTAGTTTAACTCCAAGGGAGGAAGCAGCAGAATGTGCATCTCACATATAGTCTGTAGGAATTCAGGTTGGCAAGTTCTATGGGGAAGCCCATTGCTGTCTATGGTGGAAACGGCATGGGAGATTTCAGTTTCAAAATCTCTGTGATAAAGCGTCAGAGAAGCTTCCCCGTTTAGAATTCAGCATATCTCACGGAACCGAAGAAGTGGTAGTTAGAAGGGAGTTCGAGCTGCAAGCAATTTGGTTTGGGAAATTAGACGCGAAATCAAACTGCAAATGCCTTCCAACAGGGTTGGAAAAGTGTGTTCTATATCTCTGCCAAACAGACTCCCAGGAGGTTGAGCTTTCAGAAGTTAGTTTAGCTCTAAAGGAGGAAGCAGCAGAATGTGCCTCTCCCATCTAGCCTGTAGGAATTCAGGTTGGCAAGTTCTATGGGGAAGCCCATTGCTGCCTATGGTGGAAACGGCATGGGAGATTTCAGATTCAAAATCTCTGTGAAAAAGCGTCAAAGAAGGTTCTGCGTTTAGAATCCAGCATATCTCACTGAACCGTAGAAGTGGTATTTAGAAGGGAGTTAGAGCTGGAAGCCGTTTGTTTTCGGAAATTAGACGCGAAATCACTTTGCAAATGCCTTCCAACAGGCTTGGAAAAGTGTGTTCTATATCTCTGCCAAACAGACTCCCCGCAGGTTGAGCTTTCAGAAGCTAGTTTAACTCTAAGGGAGGAAGCAGCAGAATGTGCCTCTCACATCTAGCCTGTAGGAATTCAAGTTGGCAAGTTCTATGGGGAAGCCCATTGGCGCCTACGTTGGAAACGGGTTTGGAAATTTCAGTTTCAAAATCTCTGTGAAAAAGCATCAGAGAAGCTTCTGCGTTTAGAACCCAGCATATCTCACTGAACCTAAGAAGTGGTAGTTAGAATGGAGTTAGAGCTGCAAGCAGTTTGGTTTGGGAAATTAGACGCGAAATCACACTGCAAATGCCTTCCAACAGGCTTGGAAAAGTGTGTTCTATATCTGTGCCAAACAGACTCCCCGGAGGTTGAGCTTACAGAAGCAAGTTTAACTCTAAGGGAGGAAGTAGCAGAATGTGCCTCTCACATCTAGCCTGTAGGAATTCAGGTTGGCAAGTTCTATGGGGAAGCCCATTGCTGCCTATGGTGGAAACGGCATGGGAGATTTCAGTTTCAAAATCTCTGTGAAAAAGCGTCAGAGAAGCTTCTGCATTTAGAATCCAGCATATCTCATTGAACCGAAGAAGTGGTATTTAGAAGGGAGTTAGAGCTGCAAGCCGTTTGTTTTCGGAAATTAGACGCGAAATCAAACTGCAAATGCCTTCCAACAGGCTTGGAAAAGTGTGTTCTATATCTCTGCCAAACAGACTCCCCGCAGGTTGAGCTTTCAGAAGCTAGTTTAACTCTAAGGGAGGAAGCAGCAAAATGTGCCTCTCACATCTAGCCTGAAGGAATTCAGGTTGGCAAGTTTTATGGGGAAGCCCATTGGAGCGTACGTTGGAAATGGGTTTGGAAATTTCAGTTTCAAAATCTCTGTGAAAAAGCGTCAGAGAAGCTTCCCCGTTTAGAATCCAGCATATCTCACGGAACCGAAGAAGTGGTAGTTAGAAGGGAGTTCGACCTGCAAGCAGTATGGTTTGGGAAATTAGGCGCGATATCACATTGCAAATGCCTTCCAAAAGGCTTGGAAAAGTGTGTTATATATCTCTGCCAAACAGACTCCCCGGAGGTTGAACTTTCAGCAGCAAGTTTAACTCTAAGGGAGGAAGCAGCAGAATGTGCCTCTCACATCTAGCCTGTAGGAATTCAGGTTGGCAAGTTCTATGGGGAAGCCCATTGGCGCCTACGTAGGAAACGGGTTTGGAAATTTCAGTTTCAAAATCTCTGTGAAAAAGCATCAGAGAAGCTTCTGCGTTTAGAATTCAGCATATCTCTCTGAACCTAAGAAGTGGTAGTTAGAATGGAGTTAGAGCTGCAAGCAGTTTGGTTTGGGAAATTAGATGCGAAATCACAATGCAAATGCCTTAAAACAGGCTTGGAAAAGTGTGTTCTATATCTCTGCCAAACACACTGCCCGGAGGTTGAGCTTTCAGAAGCTAGTTTAACTCTAAGGAAGGAAGCAGCAGAATGGGCATCTCACATATAGTCTGTAGGAATTCAGGTTGGCAAGTTCTATGGGGAAGCCCATTGCTGTCTATGGTGGAAATGGCATGGGAGATTTCAGTTTCAAAATCTCTGTGATAAAGCGTCAGAGAAGCTTCCCCGTTTAGAATTCAGCATATCTCACTGAACCGAAGAAGTGGTAGTTAGAAGGGAGTTCGAGCTGCAAGCAATTTGTTTTGGGAAATTAGACGCGAAATCAAACTGCAAATGCCTTCCAACAGGCTTGGAAAAGTTTGTTCTATATCTCTGCCAAACAGACTCCCCGGAGGTTGAGCTTTCAGAAGCTAGTTTAACTCTAAGGGAGGAAGCAGCAGAATGTGCCTCTCACATCTAGCCTGTGGGAATTCAGGTTGGCAAGTTCTATGGGGAATCCCATTGGCGCCTACGTTGGAAACGGGTTTGTAAATTTCAGTTTCAAAATCTCTGTGAAAAAGCGTAAGAGAAGCTTCCCCGTTTAGAATACAGCATATCTCACTGAACCGAAGAAGTGGTTGTTAGAAGGGAGTTCGAGCTGCAAGCAGTTTGGTGTGGGAAATTAGACGCGAAATCACATTGCAAATGCCTTCCAACAGGCTTGGAAAAGTGTGTTCTATATCTCTGCCAAACAGACTCCCCGGAGGTTGAGGTTTCAGAAGCTAGTTTAACTCTAAGGGAGGAAGCAGCAGAATGTGCCTCTCACATCTAGCCTGTAGGAATTCAGGTTGGCAAGTTCTATGGGGAAGCCAATTGGCGCCTACGTTGGAAACGGCATGGGAGATTTCAGTTACAAAATCTGTGTGAAAAAGCGTCAGAGAAGCTTCCCCGTTTAGAATCCAGCATATCTCCCTGAACGGAAGAAGTGGTAGTTAGAAGGGAGTTAGAGCTGCAAGCAGTTTGGTTTGGGAAATTAGACGCGAAATCAAACTGCAAATGCCTTCCAACAGGCTTGGAAAAGTGTGTTCTATATCTCTGCCAAACAGACTCCCAGGAGGTTGAGCTTTCAGAAGCTAGTTTAACTCTAAGGGAGGAAGCAGCAGAATGTGCCTCTCACATCTAGCCAGTGGGAATTCAGGTTGGCAAGTTCTATGGGGAATCCCATTGGCGCCTACGTTGGAAACGGGTTTGGAAATTTCAGCTTCAAAATCTCTGTGAAAAAGCGTAAGAGAAGCTTCCCCTTTAGAATCGAGCATATCTCACTGAACCGAAGAAGTGGTTGTTAGAAGGGAGTTCGAGCTGCAAGCAGTTTGGTGTGGGAAATTAGACGGGAAATCACATTGCAAATGCCTTCCAACAGGCTTGGAAAATTGTGTTCTATATCTCTGCCAAACAGACTCCCCGGAGGTTGAGGTTTCAGAAGCTTGTTTAACTCTAAGGGAGGAAGCAGCAGAATGTGCCTTACACATCTAGCATTTAGGAATTCAGGTTGGCAAGTTCTATGGGGAAGCCAATTGGCGCCTAAGTTGGAAACGGCATGGGAGATTTCAGTTTCAAAATCTGTGCGAAAAAGCGTCAGAGAAGCTTCACCGTTTAGAATCCAGCATATCTCACTGAACCGAAGAAGTGGTAGTTAGAAGGGAGTTCGACCTGCAAGCAGTTTGGTTTGGGAAATTAGACGCGAAATCAAACCGCAAATGCGTTCCAAGAGGCTTGGAAAAGTGTGTTCTATATCTCTGCCAAACACACTGCCCGGAGGTTGAGCTTTCAGAAGCAAGTTTCACTCTAAGGGAGGAAGCAGCAGAATGTGGCTCTCACATGTAGCCTGTAGGAATTCAGGTTGGCAAGTTCTATGGGGAAGCCCATTGGCGCCTACGTTGGAAACGGGTTTGGAAATTTCAGTTTCAAAATCTCTGTGAAAAAGCATCAGAGAAGCTTCTGCGTTTAGAATGCAGCATATCTCACTGAAGCTAAGAAGTGGTAGTTAGAAGGGAGTTAGAGCTGCAAGCAGTTTTGTTTGGGAAATTAGACGCGAAATCAAACTGCAAATGCCATCTAACAGGCTTGGAAAAGTATGTTCTATATCTCTGCCAAACAGACTCCCACGAGGTTGAGCTTACAGAAGCAAGTTTAACTCTAAGGGAGGAAGCAGCAGAATGTGCCTCTCACATCTAGCCTGTAGGAATTCAGGTTGGCAAGTTCTATGGGGAAGCCCATTGGCGCCTATGTTGGAAACGGGTTTGGAAATTTCAGTTTCAAAATCTCTGTGAAAAAGCGTCAGAGAAGCTTCCCCGTTTAGAATCCAGCATATCTCACTGAACCGAAGAAGTGGTAGTTAGAAGGGAGTTAGAGCTGCAAGCAGTTTGGTTTGGGAAATTAGACGCGAAATCAAACTGCAAATGCCTTCCAACAGGCTTGGAAAAGTGTGTTCTATATCTCTGCCAAATAGACTCCCACGAGGTTGAGCTTTCAGAAGCTAGTTTAGCTCTAAAGGAGGAAGCAGCAGAATGTGCCTCTCACATCTAGCCTGTAGGAATTCAGGTTGGCAAGTTCTATGGGGAAGTCCATTGCTGCCTATGGTGGAACCGGCATGGGAGATTTCAGTTTCAAGATCTCTGTGAAAAAGCGTCAGAGAAGCTTCTCCGTTTAGAATCCAGCATATCTCCCTGAACGGAAGAAGTGATAGTTAGAACGGAGTTAGAGCTGCAAGCAGTTTGGTTTGGGAAATTAGACGCGAAATCACATTGCAAATGCCTTCCAACAGGCTTGGAAAAGTGTGTTTTATATCTCTGCCAAACAGACTCCCCGGAGGTTGAGCTTACAGAAGCAAGTTTAACTCTAAGGGAGGAAGCAGCAGAATGTGCCTCTCCCATCTAGCCTGTAGGAATTCAGGTTGGCAAGTTCTATGGGGAAGCCCATTGCTGCCTATGGTGGAAACGGCATGGGAGATTTCAGATTCAAAATCTCTGTGAAAAAGCGTCAGAGAAGGTTCTGCGTTTAGAATCCAGCATATCTCACTGAACCGTAGAAGTGGTATTTAGAAGGGAGTTAGAGCTGGAAGCCGTTTGTTTTCGGAAATTAGACGCGAAATCACTTTGCAAATGCCTTCCAACAGGCTTGGAAAAGTGTGTTCTATATCTCTGCCAAACAGACTCCCCGGAGGTTGAGCTTTCAGAAGGTAGTTTAACTCTACGGGAGGAAGCAACAGAATGTGCCTCTCACATCTAGCCTGTAGGAATTCAGGTTCGCAAGTTCTATGGGGAAGCCCATTGGCGCCTACATTGGAAACGGGTTTGGAAATTTCAGTTTCAAAATCTCTGTGAAAAAGCGTCAGAGAAGCTTCTCCGATTAGAATCCAGCATATCTCACTGAACCGAAGAAGTGGTAGTTAGAAGGGAGTTCGAGCTGCAAGCAGTTTGGTTTGGGAAATTAGACGCGAAATCACTTTGCAAAAGCCTTCCAACAGGTTGGAAAATTGTGATCTATATCTCTGCCAAACAGACTCCCCGGAGGTTGAGCTTTCAGAAGCAAGTTTAACTCTAAGGGAGGAAGCAGCAGAATGTGCCTCTCACATCTAGCCTGTAGGAATTCTGGTTGGCAAGTTCTATGGGGACGCCCATTGCTGTCTATGGTGGAAACGGCATGGGAGATTTCAGTTTCAAAATCTCTGTGATAAAGCGTCAGAGAAGCTTCCCCGTTTAGAATTCAGCATATCTCACTGAACCGAAGAAGTGGTAGTTAGAAGGGAGTTCGAGCTGCAAGCAGTTTGGTTTGGGAAATTAGACGCGAAATCTCATTGCAAATGCCTTCCAAAAGGCTTGGAAAAGTGTGTTCTATATCTCTGCCAAACAGACTCCCCGGAGGTTGAGCTTTCAGAAGCAAGTTTAACTCTAAGGGAGGAAGCAGCAGAATGTGCCTCTCACATCTAGCCTGTAGGAATTCAGGTTCGCAAGTTCTATGGGGAAGCCCATTGGCGCCTACGTTGGAAACGGGTTTGGAAATTTCAGTTTCAAAATCTCTGTGAAAAAGCGTCAGAGAAGCTTCTGCGTTTAGAATCCAGCATATCTCACTGAACCTAAGAAGTGGTAGTTAGAAGGGAGTTAGAGCTGCAAGCAGTTTGGTTTGGGAAATTAGACGCGAAATAAAACTGCAAATGCCTTCCAACAGGCTTAGAAAAGTATGTTCTATATCTCTGCCAAACACACTCCCTGGAGGTTGAGCTTACAGAAGCAAGTTTAACTCTAAGGGAGGAAGCAGCAGAATGTGCCTCTCACATCTAGCCTGTAGGAATTCAGGTTGGCAAGTTCTATGGGGAAGCCCATTGCAGCCTATGGTGGAAACGGCATGGGAGATTTCAGTTTCAAAATCTCTGTGAAAAAGCGTCAGAGAAGCTTCCCCGTTTAGAATCCAGCATATCTCACTGAACCGAAGAAGTGGTAGTTAGAAGGGAGTTCGAGCTGCAAGTAGTTTGGTTTGGGAAATTATACGCGAAATCACATTGCAAAGGCCTCCCAACAGGCTTGGAAAAGTGGGCAGGAGGAGAGAACCGTGGGAGAAAGGAGGAAGGGACAGGTCCTGGAGGTCCCCAGAGGTCCCCACGTGGAGAGTGACGATGGGTCCACACGCCGCCCCGCACTGGGGAAGCACAGGGGACACCGTGTCAACTCTGGGTGTGGGGGTCCAGGGGACGGACCCTGCGGAGGAGCCTCAAGAGGGAGATGACAGGGGAGTCCGGCCTTCAGCGTCTCCTGCAGAGTCGGTTCCGATCCCCGCATTTCCTCGTCAAACGTGAGTCCGACAAGGCGAGGACGCGACTCTGGACGTTTAGCAGCCCAAGACCGTTTTCTTAGCAGTCTATGGGGGGGCGTCTCCCACTACGGAGAAGACATAAACCCGGACACGGGACAGGGCCCTGGTGACGGCCACGGGGGATCGTACCGACCCCGACTGCTGGGAGGCTGCAGTGAAGCCATGGGCTCCCAGGAGGTGTCGTCCAGAGCACCACATGGGTCCCTGAGGCGTTCACCTGTGGTGACAGGAGCTGCCCTAAGCGGGACAGTGCGCGTGCGCAGACGCCACCGCGCACAGAGGACACGCGGTCCGCGCCGGGCTGTCAGCCGCGTCCCCGCGGCCGCCGGTGCGCGGCGCTCAGAACCGCGGACGGGAAGCCGCGGTAGCGGGGTGCGCTCTCCGTGGCGCCTCCTGGTGGCCCTGCCTGCAGCTGCCGCCCCCAGGCCGCCGTCCCTCCAGGGGACAGGAGCGCACGACCGGCCTCTATCCACTCCCTGCTCCGGCCCCTCTGCGGCCGATGACAGCGGGTTCCAGCGACACGACGGATTCCCACGGGCGCTCCAGGGCGGTGCAAGGGGTCCGCGCTGACGAGGCGCCGAGCACAGCCGTGAGGGGGACCCGCGTGGGCTGTCGTCGGCCGACGGTCCTGGCGGTTCCTCGGCCCCAGGCTGGCAGGCACAGTCCGCGGCGTGTCAGTCCTGACCTCGGAGCCGTGTGCTATTAAAGCCACACGGTCACCACGAGCGACGGTATCTTGTGTACTTTTTCAAAACTGAGTTTTCTATTCTATGCCTTTACTCAACCGTATGAAATATAGAATTAGCAATTTATCAAATTGCGTAAAAAATGTCAATTGTTATTTATATATAAACAAAATTTATAGATTTATTTGGAAGAATTGATATATTTTCCCTACTTATTTTCTCATCTATGAACATGTACATCTCTTCATTGTCTTCAGTTTGTTCGTTTTTTCAATAACATTTTACACTCAGTGTTTAGAAATCATGATTGTAAAAATGCACCCTAATTATTCATGCAAACCTTATGAATGAAAATTTGGGGTGTTTCCAACCCTTAGTAATAGGTATTGTCATATTAACAATCTTGTCGACACCTCACCTTATAATTTTTCAAGGTTACATTTGATATAGATTCCTGAATATTGGGTTACAGTATAAAATAGTAAATATACAAGTATAATTTTGCTAAATTTTGCGAGTTTCTGCTCCTTATGAGCTCTACCATTTGCATTCCACCACAGTGTATTATAATACCTGTATCCCCACAGTCTCACTAACAAGTTTGTTATCCAAAAATTAAATTTTGCAAATCTAATAGGTGAAGTATTGTATTTCAATACATTTTAAATGTCTAGTTCTCTATGAGGGATTTTAAGCACCTAATTAAGTATTGATGCCAATTTAAATTTCCTTTTGTGGTAATAGATTGTTCATATATTTTGTTCATTTTTATTTCATTTTGTTGGTCATTTCCATCTCATTTTTTCACACATCATTGTATTAGTGATATTATCCTAGTTTAAGAGGTTTTTTGTTTTTTTGCTTTTTTTAAAATTGAAACATTATTGATCACCCATTTTAAGTATTATAGCTTGTAATTACTTTTTGTCGTGTCCTTTTGACCTAGTTAGTGGCATTTACCTTTTGTTTGAGTTTCTTTGCTTTATTAATTGCTGCTATGCCATCCATGTTAACTGCTGCTACATTCGTAGCAGCATATTTTCACCAGTGATTTGAAATGCTATCTTTCTTAAATACTAAATTTCTATAAATCTTGGGTATCTCTTTGAATTCTCCATTCTTTTTCATTAGGTTTTATATTTACTTATAAACAAATTCCATATGGTCTTGATAAAGAAGAATTTATAAAAAAAAAAAATTTCGATCTCTGGTAGACTTACCCCTCCCTTTTGATTTGTTTCCTCATTTTTTTCTGATGAACGATTAATGTTTCATCAACATTTTATAATCATCTTATTTTGTTCTAGGTGAAGAAACAAATGAGACTATTTTTAATGTGATCATGACACACGTATAAAGTAACTTAGGAGAAAATAAAATCCTTAGGATCATGTGGCTTTCTGGCCAAGAAAATATCTCTGACATTTCTCTATCGTTTGTGTATGTATGTTTTAAGAGTGTCCTAATGCTTAAATCACATAGTTAAACAGGCTTTGTTGAGTTCTTGTTAGCTTTATGCCAAATATTTTAACAATTTTGTGGCTATTGAAAATGGAATCTTGATTTGTTTAATGGAATCTAGATAGTTATTGTTATTACATAAGACATTTATTAATTTTATATGTGAATTTTTCTAAATCGCAACATGTAAATTTTATTTTAGTAAGTCGTCTTGTTTGTAATAGGTTTTTAATTAATTCTTTTTGATTTTCTAAATTCACAATACATACACATGACACATTTTTCTCCATCTTGAGATATACAAATACGTATGGTCAAATCTTATTTTATCTAGTGTTTTGATATTTATGAGTCTTACATTTTCTCAAAAGTACTTTTGGCTTCTGTGGAAATTATTATGTGTTTTTCCTTCCTCTAATGCTTAATACTTTTGCAAAATATTGAAGTTAGTAATTCATCTCAAATTTAATTTTGTGAACGGTACCTAGCAAAAGCATAACTGGATTCAATTTCCAAATAAATAATATTTCAATCCCTGTAATGATGAAGTGCTTTCCCCTAAGTAATCTGAATCCTTTCCACATATACCAGAATCTGTTTCAAAATTCAAACTTTTACTCCACTGAACTATTCGCTTATTCTTTGCCAATCTCATTCACTTTCAAGTATGTTCCTTTGCAATACATTTTATTAGACGGAGCAAATTTCCTCTTTGTTTTTATTATTATTGTTCTTCTTATGTCTGGAACATTTTGGGGGCCATTTTTGCACATAATTTTTTTTCATATTACCTTTGAGGTTATTTGACAAGTCCCCTAAACATCACTCTTTGGAATTTTTCAAGTTTAGATTTATTGAATCTATTGATTAACATAGGTAGAATACATATATATGTGGCGTAACTTCCTAGCATCAGTGCTGCCCGGCACATGGACACACGTGGGCTGTTTGGTAGGAGCTGGTGAGTGGCTCCTGCGACAGGGGTATCTATGAACACATCTCCTGGGGCATCTGCTGGGACCTCTTCTTCCTTCATTCTCACAAGAGCTGGTCGTCACCAGACATACAGACCTGCCCATCTGATGGGGCAAATGCTATCTGAATAGTGAGCAAATTTCTGTGCATAATCATTAGGGAGGCCGCGGATGTCTGACATTTACTGGCCATATGAATTGCTTCCCTGTGGAACTGCAGGAATATGTCCTTTGTCGCTATGGATAAATGAGAACTCTTTGTACAACTAGGATGCATACTACCCTTTCTCTGCCCATGAAGAATTTTCCAGTCTGGGGTTTGTCTTTTCACCTGTTGACATTATTCTGGTTTTTGTTTGGACCAGGAAAAGTCAGCATTTTCCTCAGTGGCTTCTGGCTCTCTGGTCTTTCAAAAGTAGTTCCTATTTCAAGATTATGGCAATAATAACTATCAGGGCTTTGTGTTTCTACATAGAGTCTCTGATTTTTCTCTAATTTTCCTCTTACTAAAAACATAAAATGAAAATTAATCAGATCTTTCTCATATTATGCGGCCAGATACAAAAGGCCACATAACATATAACTGTACTGATAGGAACAATCCACGATAGGTAAATTCACACACACAGAAAATGGAGTGGTAGTCAGGGACAGGGAGAGGCGGGATGGGGAGTGACAGCTTAATGGCTACAGAGTTGATGAAGCTGTTCGATCACTAGAGGGTGGTAAGGGTTGCACCATATTAAAAATGTACTTAATGCCACTGAATGGTAATTTTGAAAATATTAAAAACACTTTATTTTATACAAGGGATATTATTGAAAATAAAAGATGAAAAATTTTGAGGAGATGCAGGACACAGACAAAAATGAGGAGAAGCACAGCGTCAAGGAAGGGCAAGAACAGATCTGGAGTGGGGACTGGTGAGGGTGTTTGTGGGAGCTCTGGAGCCAGGGCTCCCCTGGGTGCTGGTGTTTCTTCTAATTCTTCTGATGTTTCAGGAACGGTTATGTCAGGTTGCTCTAGCTCTACATCTGGATCTTGATCTTTCTCCTGCTCTTTCTCTTGCTCTTTCTCCTGATCTTTCTCTTGATCTTTCTGTTGCTCCTGCTCTGGATCTTGCGTCTGATCTACCACTTGCTCTGGATCTTGTTCCTGCTCTACCTCTTGCTCTGGATCTTGCTCCTGCTCTACCTCTTGCTCTGGCTTGGGCTCTGGATCTTGCTCTCGCTCTGCCTCTGGCAGTGGAGGTGGAGCTGGAGCTGGAACTCGAGCCGAACATGGCAGCAGCTCTTGGGGCAGTTGTTCAGCCTGGGCGGAAGCTGGAACTGGAGAGACAACAATTGAAAATATCAATGTGAGTTTCTATGTCTCATCCAATGACACTGTCTTTCTAGAAGCCCAAGTCCAGAGACCCAGCCTCAGGAAGTCTCCCCACACTGCAGAACACTGCATGATTGTTCTGAGTACTCAGTGCCCCTGTCCCCAGCCTGCTTCTGGAAACTCTGCTCTGTGTGGCCCAGCCCAGGCCCCTCCCCAAACCCGCACAGGCACCCACCCTCTTCCTCCTCACCCTCAGTCTCCACCTCACTAGGCTCCAGGTGCTCCGGCTTCTCCAGCTGCGCCAGAAGAAGATCAGCCTTACGCTCCACCTCTGAACCTTGCATACTGATATGTACATAGGCCGGAAGAAACTTCAAAGAATGAAATTCAGGAGGCTCGTGGAAATCGGTGGAATAGAATTCCAGCCAGATCTTTAAGACCGAGGACATGGCACTGTGGGAGACAGGTGGGCAACAGCATCAGAGGCCTGGCCTATCCCTCTATGCTGCCCTCCCAAGGCTCCCCTGAGTGAGCTGCAGTCTTGTACCCTCTGCCCGTGCCTGTCCATAGACCAGCCCATCCAATGTCCACCCCCAGTATGGCAGTTCAGGCACAGATGGGCCTGGCAGCCAAGGAGGGGCTGGCAAAAGCCTCCATGGGAGGAGCCTTCAACCACTGATGTGACCACGTTTCCCTTCTTCAGGGAAACCTGACAACCTCCTCTGTCTGTGTCACTGCCCCATCCCTGCTGTAATGACCTGTCCACCCCAGGAGGGTGCTCTCTGCTCTGGGCATTACTCACTGGCACACAGGAGGTGTCCAGCAATATCTGATAAATGAGGAAACAGAGGGAGGCGCTGCTCCCCTGGCCTACCCAGGGCCCTTGGAAAAGCCCAAACTTGAGCTCACACGTGAATGTACTGCCCAAGTGTCTGCATGAAAATCTGCATATCCTTTTCCCAGTGACAGCAATCTCTTGGCCCTGACCACACTCTGCACCCTCAGCACCAGCTGAGCATCCCCATGGAGGCTCCAGCCCCGAGTGTGAGCGGGATGCTCTGCACACCTCCTGCTCTGGCTCAGCACGGGCTCTGGGGGTGTGGGCAGGGCTGGGTGGGAGGGCGTGGGGATGGATTCTCTCTGGGCTCACTGAGCTCTCCAGCCTTTCGCACACCCTATGGTGCCTGGGACCACATCCCCAGCCGTCTTGACTCCTTTCCCTGCAGGGAAAGCCTTGAGCCCTCAGCCCTGTAGCAGGAATCATAAGATGTGTGAGAGCCAGAGTTCGGCCAGCCCCCCACCCACAGGCCCCCGCAGACCACACGCAGTTGTGTGGAGATGGGAGCCCCTCCTTCTGCACCTAAATTCCACTTACCATTTTATCTGCTCCAGGGATTCGCCATCCCCGTCACAATCAGAAATCATGTTTCCATACCTAGAAGAGGTAAGGAGTGTGTCAAATCTAGCATATGGGGGCACTACTTGCTTCTCATGTCTACTGTGACTGTCTCACCTCTGACTAGAATGGAAGCCCAGGAGGGGAGGGAATGCAGTCTCCTCGCTTCATTGGATTATGGTCAGTGCCCAGAAAGTGACTGCACATAGTGTGGCTTCACGTATGATTGTTGAAGGAATGAACCCCAACCAACTCCTCCCAAGATATCTGGGTGCACCTGAAGCCGCTCTGCCCGTCTCTGGTCTCCCTGCTTTGAATACACCCAGAAGCCTACAGATAGAATCTCATATTTCCTGTAAAAATGTGAAAACAGTGAAGCCCAAGTCAACGAGGTCCGTGAGGGGGTGACAGAGACTTCCTCGTGGGGGTGTCAGGAATCCTGAATGAGGACGACCGTGGCCCCTCCAGCAGACCTACCACAGGGCTGGACTCAGGAGCAGCACTTTCCATGGGGGACCCACTGGAGCTTGTTCCTGTGACCACCCACTGAACACAGGAGGAAACTGAGGCTCAGAGGGGTGTGGTGACAGTCCTAAGACTCACAGCTGGGAGGCGTCCTAGTGACACTGTGTGATCCAGGGCCTGAGTGCTCACCTGAGGAAAAGCAGGTGTAGCACATGCCGGGGACTGGCAAAGTTCTTGTAGCTTGACAGAAACAGGTGGACATAAGATTGGTCACCACCCAAGACAGCAGGCACCAGGTGCTCCACCCGCTTCTTCAGGGTGCGTGCCGGGACAGGCCACACCATGTGGGTGGCATCCGAGCTCAATGAAGATGTGTCTTCACTCTAGGACAGGACAGGGGAGAGATACACAGTGACAGCACCGTGAATCCCAAGGAGGGCAGGGGCTGGAGGCCAGTCTTAACCCCAGGGAGGACATGAGAAGACAGCCTGAGGGCCCAGGGTTAATGTACAGGGTGGTGGTTGCCACCCCGGCAGTCCCCGTTCACCCTCCAGCCAGACCTGAGGTGTGAACACACCAGGACCAGCAGGTTTATAAACCCCCCACCCTCTGCCCCTGCCCCGGGAGGGTGTCCCATGTCCCCGTTCCCCACACACTCAGGAGGAGGGGGTGCGGTCACCCAGGGAGGCTCTTAGTGCTGGCCTGGCCTTGCCCAACCTCCTCTGGGCCACCTGACATTACCTTTGGGGACTTCCTCCCAAACGGCCACAGGGGTCGAGGGCGAGGGCTGAACCAGGGCCGGAAGCATTGGACAAGCCTCTCAGCACAGGGCTTCCTGGGGCTACGGCCCCGGGACCTCGGGATACAGCACAACATCTCACTCTGCCTGTGGCCAAGTGAGCTGGGGAAGGGGCTGTGTATAGAATGTGGGTGCCAGGTTACCGAGTTCCGAGTTCTGTTGGGGGTCTGTCGTCAAGGAAGTGAAGTCACTTCCTGATACCTCATTTCCTGAGCACCTCCTCTGTGTACAAGACTGCAAATGCCCCTCTGGGTACCTGTCTGCTGACCCTCCTTCCCCATGAACTCTCTCTATTGCCCACACTTCCACCAACACTGCCTGACCACACCCCTGTGCAAGGCCTGGGTGCAGCCAGCGTCACAGCTCGGAGGAGATACACGTAGGTTCATCCCCAGCTCCTGCTTCTTATCACTTTATGTGACCCTGGACAAGCCATTGTCACTCTCATGACCTCCCCAGTCTCCCCTTTTGCACAGTGGGGATCTTTCTAGCATCTTCTTCCTAGGGATGGCATCAGACATGTGTGAGAAAACATCTCTGAAAACTATGGCCGGTGTCACATGCAGCTAATAAACAAGACTGGAGATAAAATCCACGACGGTGTGGAAGGTAGCATGGAATACGACTAACGACCCGTCTGGTTCCTGTCATACAATCTTGAAAATGTCACTTTTGCTCTTGGTCTGTTTTCCCTGTCTGCACCATGCGACAGTTGGAATTTCATGCATTCACATACTGCTTTCCTCCATAAAACCTCACAATGGCTTCGTGTGTATTTAGGTTTGGACTCAAGTGCCACATCTCTGTCTGTGTGGTTGGCGACTCCTCAGGGGCTCCCAGTGGTCCCCACCATCTGCTGCACACATCCTCACGTAATCCCCTGCCCTGCAGTGTGGACTGGACTTAGTGACTCAATTCTAACCAATACAGGATCAAAAGTGAGAAGGTGTCACTTTCTAAATGTCATTGTAACACGCCTGTCTCTAGAGTCTTGTGCTCTGTCTCCTCTATTCTCTCTGTTTGTATCCACCATATGCCAAGCATGGTGCCGAGAGCTGGAGAAAGAGCTGATTCAGCTGCACCCTGGCTTGGGAGATGATCCCAGGATAAGAAAGACGAGAAGACGTGCTATCGAGTGCCTGACATTCTAAGAGAGGAAAGTGATCTAGGAGGCCATCAGAATATTCTAGATTAGGAAGCTACCTGAAGATGGTAGGAAATGAACACCATTTGCAGAGAAGAACCAGAGGCGTTTGTTCCATTAAGATGACGGCAACATGTAACTGATGTGTAAGATGTAAGTAAGTAAGAAATACTATTGACAAATTCAAATCCTATTTTCAAAATCATTGAATGGCAAGGATAAGTGCTCATGTTCAATGCAAACATAACTAGAATTGAGGAAGATTCCATTTTTGGAATAACTTTATATCTCCATTAGATGAACGTATGCAGATATGTTCAGCAATTCTTTTCAAATTGTATAAAATATCCATTGTTGACATAATCAGGATTCCACCCCCATACTTTGGCTTCACACCCCATTTTCTTTACACCAGACACACATCCATTGCTGTGATGTAGATCCATTGCTGTCAACACTATCCCAGCCCACAGCCTACTGGTCCTGGGAGACAGCAACTCTATCACTATATTGTGTGCAGAATCCAGGAAGGGCCTAACACGGGGGCTCCATAAATACTCCCTGAAATGCTGCACTTGAGAAGAGTCTATGATTTTATTACCTGGTGCTTTACCTATACATGTTATCACTCTGCATTATGTCATGATCCTTAGTCCCCCTCACCTGACAGTCAGCAACCCAGGAGCAGAGTCTACACCTCGGTCTGCCCCTCTCTCAGGCCCCCAGCCCAGCACATGGCAAGTAATAGGTGCCAAGTACTGAAGAATGAATTGTCTGGAAACATGTGAAACAGGATTCATCAAGAATACCCAGATGGAAGGTCACCATGAACATGCTGCCTGATAACCTGCCAGCCCTTCAATTCTGTCTGCCGACCACTTCCTTCAGCAGGAACTGCCTGGGCACAAAGATTTCCCAGAGTCACCATCCTGCCTTGACTTCTGCTGTTCACTTTAGCCTCCTTGATTATCCTACTTACTGTGGATTTCTTCACTCTCAGTCTCAGGGGACACCTCTGAACCCCTAAGGTAGCCCACTGGGTCTTCCTTCTCTGGCCAACACATTCCTCTTGCTTCTGTGCATGGCCTTGATAGCAGTGTCACAGGCAATCCCAGGAAACTGACACCCCAGCATGCTGACCATGGGCACCCGCACTAGTCAAGGGAGCCCTCTCCCCTCATCTCTTGCAGAATCCCCCTAGGAATAGGGGATGCAGATAGGTACACATGTGTAGGGAGGAAAGGGGGTCTCATGACATCTTAGCTAGAAGATGATTACAAATTTCTTAAACATTAGTAGAAAATTATGGTTCATTTGTCCTGGCATGCAACTGAATGAGAAAAAAATCTGTGAAAAATTCTGACACCCATGACAAAAGAAATGATCCAAACAATATGACCACCGAGGTGCTTTTCTTTTATGTTTAGGACTATCATTTAAAAATGTGGTATTGAGGAGAATGTCAACAATATTGGGGGAGGCTCTGGAATGATGCTGAGTAGAAAATGGACAATAGATTCCTTTTTTGAGAATTGATAGAAGCTATTTTGCAGAAAGTGGCAAATGAGCTTGACTTTTAAAAACGAAGAGCATTAAAGCAAGTAAGTTTAGTGGAAAGTAGATGATATTTGGGAGAGGGGTGACGTGTTAAGTTACAAGAGGCAAAGAAATGGAAAGAACACATGTTTTGCAAAGGGAAAAATCATTCCTGTAAAACATCAGAATTGGAGTTTTCTTGCTGTTCTTTTTGTGCCTATGTAGTATCTTCTTTCTGCTGTAACTTCCAACTTGGGTTCTAGGCACTCTGTGTATGTGTGTGTTTACAAGAGAGAAATTGATAAACCTTAGTAAGCCCTAGAAAATTCTAGAGGTCTGAAATAAACAGATAATTTTCAAGATTATTTAATTAAAAAGCAAAACAAAACAAAAACAGTGTCATCTGCTCCTAGTAGGTAAAATATATGATCATATTGGAATCTTTGTGTGTGTGTGTGGCTGGCCAATACAGGGATCCACACCCTTGACCTTGGTGATACGAGGCTGTGCTCTAACCAGCTGAGCTACCAGCCAGCCTATACATGATCATATTGGAATAATATGCAACAGAGAGATACTCTGCTGCTATGGAGAATAAGCTGATTGCAAGGAAAAAAGATGCTCACAGATAAGGCAAGGGTAGGCTTTTTGTCCCCCATTGTGGAATAGTACAGGGAACAATGCAAATGTATTGAGGCTGGTAATTCCAAGTCATGGGAGGGAAATTAAAATGATGACTCTGGAAGAATAGTTTCAAATGTCAAGGAGTTTGAGGCAGGTGATCAATTTAGTGAAATGACAATTGCTTTAGGAGAGGCTGCTTCTTTGAAAGGATTGATACATACAGCAAGGCAAGGGAGGTGACTGTGCTACTAAGTTTTTAATATTGCTATGAGTTTTAACTTTAAATATATTTGTGACTTTGCATGTAGCTCTGAATTTTGAGTGTCATAATTACTTAAGAATCTTTTATGGATTTGATTACTATAGCTATCACTGTAATTTGATGAGGTTTTAGAACTACATTCCATTTCTAATTTTGGTTTTATTATTTCCAAGTGCCAAAATACTTAACACAGAACCACCTCTTATTCTATAATAAAAAGCAATGGAGACAAGTTATTCAGTTGAAAAAAATGACTTTTTTTTTTTTTTAAAGATGACCGGTAAGGGGATCCTATCCCTTGATGTGGTGTTGTCAGCACCACGCTCTCCCAAGTGAGCCAATCAGCCACCCCACCATAGGGATCCGAACCCGTGGCCCTGGTGCTGTCAGCACCGCACTCTCCAAGTGCGCACGGGCCGGCCCTGCTCCATGGTAGTTTTAGCTGCTTCCCTCCTTTCTTCTCAGAATTTTCATTTTCCCATGTTCTCCTGGACAACTTCAACCCTGCTAACGATTAAAACCCATCACATCTGTCTGTCATGGTGTGGATTGGCTCCCAAGCAGAAGACTCAAGGCTTCTTTGAACTAGGACTTGCATTGACTTCAACTCAACCAAGCTGAGGCGCCGATCTTGTGATTACACTTAGCATGTGCTATGAATGGAGAGAAATGAAGTGAAAAGTGCCTATGAGATGCGAAGTCAAACTTGTCACGTTCCTAGTCCCCTCTCTGGGCTTCTCTCCATCTTCAGCTCCACCTCACTGTTTACCCCTTAAAGAAGCCAGATGCTCTCTAATTCGTATGTCCACGAAACACTTTGTTTCAAATAACGGGTTTTAAATGACTATTTGTTGGAAGTTCTGTATCCTAAATTTGTAGGTGTCCTTTATGTGACTGACGATGGCATGAATACCTAGTGTTAACAGTCTTTGGTGTGCTCAGCATTAAGACCCGTTAGGAATTGTCATGGAAACTTGTAAAATTAAAAAAAAATCCAAATGCATGTCATCTGGCCTTGGAGTCCAGTTCTTCAGTACACACTCTGCTGATTTGGGCACCTCAGTCAAGAACCCAGTCAAAGAACCTCACAGAGTCACCCACAGGCCACGAAGCCACAGCACACGAGCAAGACTTTCCTGTGCTGCCCTGTTAACCATGAGCAGATGCCAAGGGCCCCAGATGTTTCAGCAAATCCTCTAGTTTCAGCAAATCCTCTAATATGAAATAGGCCAAAGCAAACAAACAAAAAAGGAAAAAGCGAATTGGAAGAAATAGAGATCATGCAAGGGAAACAGAAAATACCATTAACTTCCTCAGAGTTATAGGAGAGAAACTGTTGGACTTACTGAAGAAGAACAGACATTGTTAAAGTAGAAGAGGGAGAAGATGAATCAAATAACCATGAGGTCATTTAGAAATTAAAAATATAACTGTTGAAATTTTTGTTTGTTTGTTTGTTTTGTGTGTGTGTGTGTGTGTGTGTGTGTGTGTGTGTGTGTGTGTGTGTGTGTGAGACAGTTAAATGGGTTGTAACCCTAGGCGTGGTGTCGCCCGCACCGCGCTCAGCCAGTGAGCGCACCGGCCATCCCTATGTGGGATCCGAACCAGCAGAAGCGCCCCTGAGCTCCCAGCGCCGCTCTCTCCTGAGTGCGCCACGGGGTGGCCCATAAGTGTTGATATTTAAATTAGAAAACAACTCACTAGAAAGATGAGAAAATAACACAAGGGAAGCCTGATTAGATCAAAAAAACAAACGGATAACAAGAAAGATACAATTGAAAGAAAAGCATAAAAAAGTAAAAGGAGTAAAAGGGAAAGAGAGAGAGAAAACGGAAGTGCGTGTCCGCAGAGCCAGTGTCTGAACAACACGCGCTCCAGGAAGAGCCGCGGAGATGGGCAGGAGGAGAGAACCGTGGGAGAAAGGAGGAAGGGACAGGTCCTGGAGGTCCCCAGAGGTCCCCACGTGGAGAGTGACGATGGGTCCACACGCCGCCCCGCACTGGGGAAGCACAGGGGACACCGTGTCAACTCTGGGTGTGGGGGTCCAGGGGACGGACCCTGCGGAGGAGCCTCAAGAGGGAGATGACAGGGGAGTCCGGCCTTCAGCGTCTCCTGCAGAGTCGGTTCCGATCCCCGCATTTCCTCGTCAAACGTGAGTCCGACAAGGCGAGGACGCGACTCTGGACGTTTAGCAGCCCAAGACCGTTTTCTTAGCAGTCTATGGGGGGGCGTCTCCCACTACGGAGAAGACATAAACCCGGACAGGGGACAGGGCCCTGGTGACGGCCACGGGGGATCGTACCGACCCCAACTGCTGTGAGGCTGCAGTGTAGACATGGGCTCCCAGGAGGTGTCGTCCAGAGCACCACATGGGTCCCTGAGGCCTTCACCTGTGGTGACAGGAGCTGCCCTAAGCGGGACAGTGCGCGTGCGCAGACGCCACCGCGCACAGAGGACACGCGGTCCGCGCCGGGCTGTCAGCCGCGTCCCCGCGGCCGCCGGTGCGCGGCGCTCAGAACCGCGGACGGGAAGCCGCGGTCGCGGGGTGCGCTCTCCGTGGCGCCTCCTGGTGGCCCTGCCTGCAGCTGCCGCCCCCAGGCCGCCCGTCCCTCCAGGGGACAGGAGTGCACGACCGGCCGCTCTCCACTCCCTGCTCCCGCCCCTCTTCGGCCCATGACAGCGGGTTCCAGCGACACGACGGATTCCCACGGGCGCTCCAGGTCGGTGCAAGGGGTCCGCGCTGACGAGGCGCCGAGCACAGCCGTGAGGGGGACCCGCGTGGGCTGTCGTCGGCCGACGGTCCTGGCGGTTCCTCGGCCCCAGGCTGGCAGGCACAGTCCGCGGCGTGGCAGTCCTGACCGCGGAGCCGTGTGCTATTAAAGCCACACGGTCACCACGAGCGACGGTATCTTGTGTACTTTTTCAAAACTGAGTTTTCTATTCTATGCCTTTACTCAACCGTATGAAATATAGAATTAGTAATTTATCAAATTGCGTAAAAAATGTCAATTGTTATTTATATATAAACAAAATTTATAGATTTATTTGGAAGAATTGATATATTTTCCCTACTTATTTTCTCATCTATGAACATGTACATCTCTTCATTGTCTTCAGTTTGTTCGTTTTTTCAATAACATTTTACACTCAGTGTTTAGAAATCATGATTGTAAAAATGCACCCTAATTATTCATGCAAACCTTATGAATGAAAATTTGGGGTGTTTCCAACCCTTAGTAATAGGTATTGTCATATTAACAATCTTGTCGACACCTCACCTTATAATTTTTCAAGGTTACATTTGATATAGATTCCTGAATATTGGGTTACAGTATAAAATAGTAAATATACAAGTATAATTTTGCTAAATTTTGCGAGTTTTTGCTCCTTATGAGCTCTACCATTTGCATTCCACCACAGTGTATTATAATACCTGTATCCCCACAGTCTCACTAACAAGTTTGTTATCCAAAAATTAAATTTTGCAAATCTAATAGGTGAAGTATTGTATTTCAATACATTTTAAATGTCTAGTTCTCTGTGAGGGATTTTAAGCACCTAATTAAGTATTGATGCCAATTTAAATTTCCTTTTGTGTTATTAGATTGTTCATATATTTTGTTCATTTTTATTTCATTTTGTTGGTCATTTCCATCTCATTTTTTCACACATCATTGTATTAGTGATATTATCCTAGTTTAAGAGGTTTTTTGTTTTTTTGCTTTTTTTAAAATTGAAACATTATTGATCACCCATTTTAAGTATTATAGCTTGTAATTACTTTTTGTCGTGTCCTTTTGACCTAGTTAGTGGCATTTACCTTTTGTTTGAGTTTCTTTGCTTTATTAATTGCTGCTATGCCATCCATGTTAACTGCTGCTACATTCGTAGCAGCATATTTTCACCAGTGATTTGAAATGCTATCTTTCTTAAATACTAAATTTCTATAAATCTTGGGTATCTCTTTGAATTCTCCATTCTTTTTCATTAGGTTTTATATTTACTTATAAACAAATTCCATATGGTCTTGATAAAGAAGAATTTATAAAAAAAAAAATTTCGATCTCTGGTAGACTTACCCCTCCCTTTTGATTTGTTTCCTCATTTTTTTCTGATGAACGATTAATGTTTCATCAACATTTTATAATCATCTTATTTTGTTCTAGGTGAAGAAACAAATGAGACTATTTTTAATGTGATCATGACACACGTATAAAGTAACTTAGGAGAAAATAAAATCCTTAGGATCATGTGGCTTTCTGGCCAAGAAAATATCTCTGACATTTCTCTATCGTTTGTGTATGTATGTTTTAAGAGTGTCCTAATGCTTAAATCACATAGTTAAACAGGCTTTGTTGAGTTCTTGTTAGCTTTATGCCAAATATTTTAACAATTTTGTGGCTATTGAAAATGGAATCTTGATTTGTTTAATGGAATCTAGATAGTTATTGTTATTACATAAGACATTTATTAATTTTATATGTGAATTTTTCTAAATCGCAACATGTAAATTTTATTTTAGTAAGTCGTCTTGTTTGTAATAGGTTTTTAATTAATTCTTTTTGATTTTCTAAATTCACAATACATACACATGACACATTTTTCTCCATCTTGAGATATACAAATACGTATGGTCAAATCTTATTTTATCTAGTGTTTTGATATTTATGAGTCTTACATTTTCTCAAAAGTACTTTTGGCTTCTGTGGAAATTATTATGTGTTTTTCCTTCCTCTAATGCTTAATACTTTTGCAAAATATTGAAGTTAGTAATTCATCTCAAATTTAATTTTGTGAACGGTACCTAGCAAAAGCATAACTGGATTCAATTTCCAAATAAATAATATTTCAATCCCTGTAATGATGAAGTGCTTTCCCCTAAGTAATCTGAATCCTTTCCACATATACCAGAATCTGTTTCAAAATTCAAACTTTTACTCCACTGAACTATTCGCTTATTCTTTGCCAATCTCATTCACTTTCAAGTATGTTCCTTTGCAATACATTTTATTAGACGGAGCAAATTTCCTCTTTGTTTTTATTATTATTGTTCTTCTTATGTCTGGAACATTTTGGGGGCCATTTTTGCACATAATTTTTTTTCATATTACCTTTGAGGTTATTTGACAAGTCCCCTAAACATCACTCTTTGGAATTTTTCAAGTTTAGATTTATTGAATCTATTGATTAACATAGGTAGAATACATATATATGTGGCGTAACTTCCTAGCATCAGTGCTGCCCGGCACATGGACACACGTGGGCTGTTTGGTAGGAGCTGGTGAGTGGCTCCTGCGACAGGGGTATCTATGAACACATCTCCTGGGGCATCTGCTGGGACCTCTTCTTCCTTCATTCTCACAAGAGCTGGTCGTCACCAGACATACAGACCTGCCCATCTGATGGGGCAAATGCTATCTGAATAGTGAGCAAATTTCTGTGCATAATCATTAGGGAGGCCGCGGATGTCTGACATTTACTGGCCATATGAATTGCTTCCCTGTGGAACTGCAGGAATATGTCCTTTGTCCCTATGGATAAATGAGAACTCTTTGTACAACTAGGATGCATACTACCCTTTCTCTGCCCATGAAGAATTTTCCAGTCTGGGGTTTGTCTTTTCACCTGTTGACATTATTCTGGTTTTTGTTTGGACCAGGAAAAGTCAGCATTTTCCTCAGTGGCTTCTGGCTCTCTGGTCTTTCAAAAGTAGTTCCTATTTCAAGATTATGGCAATAATAACTATCAGGGCTTTGTGTTTCTACATAGAGTCTCTGATTTTTCTCTAATTTTCCTCTTACTAAAAACATAAAATGAAAATTAATCAGATCTTTCTCATATTATGCGGCCAGATACAAAAGGCCACATAACATATAACTGTACTGATAGGAACAATCCACGATAGGTAAATTCACACACACAGAAAATGGAGTGGTAGTCAGGGACAGGGAGAGGCGGGATGGGGAGTGACAGCTTAATGGCTACAGAGTTGATGAAGCTGTTCGATCACTAGAGGGTGGTAAGGGTTGCACCATATTAAAAATGTACTTAATGCCACTGAATGGTAATTTTGAAAATATTAAAAACACTTTATTTTATACAAGGGATATTATTGAAAATAAAAGATGAAAAATTTTGAGGAGATGCAGGACACAGACAAAAATGAGGAGAAGCACAGCGTCAAGGAAGGGCAAGAACAGATCTGGAGTGGGGACTGGTGAGGGTGTTTGTGGGAGCTCTGGAGCCAGGGCTCCCCTGGGTGCTGGTGTTTCTTCTAATTCTTCTGATGTTTCAGGAACGGTTATGTCAGGTTGCTCTAGCTCTACATCTGGATCTTGATCTTTCTCCTGCTCTTTCTCTTGCTCTTTCTCCTGATCTTTCTCTTGATCTTTCTGTTGCTCCTGCTCTGGATCTTGCGTCTGATCTACCACTTGCTCTGGATCTTGTTCCTGCTCTACCTCTTGCTCTGGATCTTGCTCCTGCTCTACCTCTTGCTCTGGCTTGGGCTCTGGATCTTGCTCTCGCTCTGCCTCTGGCAGTGGAGGTGGAGCTGGAGCTGGAACTCGAGCCGAACATGGCAGCAGCTCTTGGGGCAGTTGTTCAGCCTGGGCGGAAGCTGGAACTGGAGAGACAACAATTGAAAATATCAATGTGAGTTTCTATGTCTCATCCAATGACACTGTCTTTCTAGAAGCCCAAGTCCAGAGACCCAGCCTCAGGAAGTCTCCCCACACTGCAGAACACTGCATGATTGTTCTGAGTACTCAGTGCCCCTGTCCCCAGCCTGCTTCTGGAAACTCTGCTCTGTGTGGCCCAGCCCAGGCCCCTCCCCAAACCCGCACAGGCACCCACCCTCTTCCTCCTCACCCTCAGTCTCCACCTCACTAGGCTCCAGGTGCTCCGGCTTCTCCAGCTGCGCCAGAAGAAGATCAGCCTTACGCTCCACCTCTGAACCTCGCATACTGATATGTACATAGGCCGGAAGAAACTTCAAAGAATGAAATTCAGGAGGCTCGTGGAAATCGGTGGAATAGAATTCCAGCCAGATCTTTAAGACCGAGGACATGGCACTGTGGGAGACAGGTGGGCAACAGCATCAGAGGCCTGGCCTATCCCTCTATGCTGCCCTCCCAAGGCTCCCCTGAGTGAGCTGCAGTCTTGTACCCTCTGCCCGTGCCTGTCCATAGACCAGCCCATCCAATGTCCACCCCCAGTATGGCAGTTCAGGCACAGATGGGCCTGGCAGCCAAGGAGGGGCTGGCAAAAGCCTCCATGGGAGGAGCCTTCAACCACTGATGTGACCACGTTTCCCTTCTTCAGGGAAACCTGACAACCTCCTCTGTCTGTGTCACTGCCCCATCCCTGCTGGAATGACCTGTCCACCCCAGGAGGGTGCTCTCTGCTCTGGGCATTACTCACTGGCACACAGGAGGTGTCCAGCAATATCTGATAAATGAGGAAACAGAGGGAGGCGCTGCTCCCCTGGCCTACCCAGGGCCCTTGGAAAAGCCCAAACTTGAGCTCACACGTGAATGTACTGCCCAAGTGTCTGCATGAAAATCTGCATATCCTTTTCCCAGTGACAGCAATCTCTTGGCCCTGACCACACTCTGCACCCTCAGCACCAGCTGAGCATCCCCGTGGAGGCTCCAGCCCCGAGTGTGAGCGGGATGCTCTGCACACCTCCTGCTCTGGCTCAGCACGGGCTCTGGGGGTGTGGGCAGGGCTGGGTGGGAGGGCGTGGGGATGGATTCTCTCTGGGCTCACTGAGCTCTCCAGCCTTTCGCACACCCTATGGTGCCTGGGACCACATCCCCAGCCGTCTTGACTCCTTTCCCTGCAGGGAAAGCCTTGAGCCCTCAGCCCTGTAGCAGGAATCATAAGATGTGTGAGAGCCAGAGTTCTGCCAGCCCCCCACCCACAGGCCCCCGCAGACCACACGCAGTTGTGTGGAGATGGGAGCCCCTCCTTCTGCACCTAAATTCCACTTACCATTTTAGCTGCTCCAGGGATTCGCCATCCCCGTCACAATCAGAAATCATGTTTCCATACCTAGAAGAGGTAAGGAGTGTGTCAAATCTAGCATATGGGGGCACTACTTGCTTCTCATGTCTACTGTGACTGTCTCACCTCTGACTAGAATGGAAGCCCAGGAGGGGAGGGAATGCAGTCTCCTCGCTTCATTGGATTATGGTCAGTGCCCAGAAAGTGACTGCACATAGTGTGGCTTCACGTATGATTGTTGAAGGAATGAACCCCAACCAACTCCTCCCAAGATATCTGGGTGCACCTGAAGCCGCTCTGCCCGTCTCTGGTCTCCCTGCTTTGAATACACCCAGAAGCCTACAGATAGAATCTCATATTTCCTGTAAAAATGTGAAAACAGTGAAGCCCAAGTCAACGAGGTCCGTGAGGGGGTGACAGAGACTTCCTCGTGGGGGTGTCAGGAATCCTGAATGAGGACGACCGTGGCCCCTCCAGCAGACCTACCACAGGGCTGGACTCAGGAGCAGCACTTTCCATGGGGGACCCACTGGAGCTTGTTCCTGTGACCACCCACTGAACACAGGAGGAAACTGAGGCTCAGAGGGGTGTGGTGACAGTCCTAAGACTCACAGCTGGGAGGCGTCCTAGTGACACTGTGTGATCCAGGGCCTGAGTGCTCACCTGAGGAAAAGCAGGTGTAGCACATGCCGGGGACTGGCAAAGTTCTTGTAGCTTGACAGAAACAGGTGGACATAAGATTGGTCACCACCCAAGACAGCAGGCACCAGGTGCTCCACCCGCTTCTTCAGGGTGCGTGCCGGGACAGGCCACACCATGTGGGTGGCATCCGAGCTCAATGAAGATGTGTCTTCACTCTAGGACAGGACAGGGGAGAGATACACAGTGACAGCACCGTGAATCCCAAGGAGGGCAGGGGCTGGAGGCCAGTCTTAACCCCAGGGAGGACATGAGAAGACAGCCTGAGGGCCCAGGGTTAATGTACAGGGTGGTGGTTGCCACCCCGGCAGTCCCCGTTCACCCTCCAGCCAGACCTGAGGTGTGAACACACCAGGACCAGCAGGTTTATAAACCCCCCACCCTCTGCCCCTGCCCCGGGAGGGTGTCCCATGTCCCCGTTCCCCACACACTCAGGAGGAGGGGGTGCGGTCACCCAGGGAGGCTCTTAGTGCTGGCCTGGCCTTGCCCAACCTCCTCTGGGCCACCTGACATTACCTTTGGGGACTTCCTCCCAAACGGCCACAGGGGTCGAGGGCGAGGGCTGAACCAGGGCCGGAAGCATTGGACAAGCCTCTCAGCACAGGGCTTCCTGGGGCTACGGCCCCGGGACCTCGGGATACAGCACAACATCTCACTCTGCCTGTGGCCAAGTGAGCTGGGGAAGGGGCTGTGTATAGAATGTGGGTGCCAGGTTACCGAGTTCCGAGTTCTGTTGGGGGTCTGTCGTCAAGGAAGTGAAGTCACTTCCTGATACCTCATTTCCTGAGCACCTCCTCTGTGTACAAGACTGCAAATGCCCCTCTGGGTACCTGTCTGCTGACCCTCCTTCCCCATGAACTCTCTCTATTGCCCACACTTCCACCAACACTGCCTGACCACACCCCTGTGCAAGGCCTGGGTGCAGCCAGCGTCACAGCTCGGAGGAGATACACGTAGGTTCATCCCCAGCTCCTGCTTCTTATCACTTTATGTGACCCTGGACAAGCCATTGTCACTCTCATGACCTCCCCAGTCTCCCCTTTTGCACAGTGGGGATCTTTCTAGCATCTTCTTCCTAGGGATGGCATCAGACATGTGTGAGAAAACATCTCTGAAAACTATGGCCGGTGTCACATGCAGCTAATAAACAAGACTGGAGATAAAATCCACGACGGTGTGGAAGGTAGCATGGAATACGACTAACGACCCGTCTGGTTCCTGTCATACAATCTTGAAAATGTCACTTTTGCTCTTGGTCTGTTTTCCCTGTCTGCACCATGCGACAGTTGGAATTTCATGCATTCACATACTGCTTTCCTCCATAAAACCTCACAATGGCTTCGTGTGTATTTAGGTTTGGACTCAAGTGCCACATCTCTGTCTGTGTGGTTGGCGACTCCTCAGGGGCTCCCAGTGGTCCCCACCATCTGCTGCACACATCCTCACGTAATCCCCTGCCCTGCAGTGTGGACTGGACTTAGTGACTCAATTCTAACCAATACAGGATCAAAAGTGAGAAGGTGTCACTTTCTAAATGTCATTGTAACACGCCTGTCTCTAGAGTCTTGTGCTCTGTCTCCTCTATTCTCTCTGTTTGTATCCACCATATGCCAAGCATGGTGCCGAGAGCTGGAGAAAGAGCTGATTCAGCTGCACCCTGGCTTGGGAGATGATCCCAGGATAAGAAAGACGAGAAGACGTGCTATCGAGTGCCTGACATTCTAAGAGAGGAAAGTGATCTAGGAGGCCATCAGAATATTCTAGATTAGGAAGCTACCTGAAGATGGTAGGAAATGAACACCATTTGCAGAGAAGAACCAGAGGCGTTTGTTCCATTAAGATGACGGCAACATGTAACTGATGTGTAAGATGTAAGTAAGTAAGAAATACTATTGACAAATTCAAATCCTATTTTCAAAATCATTGAATGGCAAGGATAAGTGCTCATGTTCAATGCAAACATAACTAGAATTGAGGAAGATTCCATTTTTGGAATAACTTTATATCTCCATTAGATGAACGTATGCAGATATGTTCAGCAATTCTTTTCAAATTGTATAAAATATCCATTGTTGACATAATCAGGATTCCACCCCCATACTTTGGCTTCACACCCCATTTTCTTTACACCAGACACACATCCATTGCTGTGATGTAGATCCATTGCTGTCAACACTATCCCAGCCCACAGCCTACTGGTCCTGGGAGACAGCAACTCTATCACTATATTGTGTGCAGAATCCAGGAAGGGCCTAACACGGGGGCTCCATAAATACTCCCTGAAATGCTGCACTTGAGAAGAGTCTATGATTTTATTACCTGGTGCTTTACCTATACATGTTATCACTCTGCATTATGTCATGATCCTTAGTCCCCCTCACCTGACAGTCAGCAACCCAGGAGCAGAGTCTACACCTCGGTCTGCCCCTCTCTCAGGCCCCCAGCCCAGCACATGGCAAGTAATAGGTGCCAAGTACTGAAGAATGAATTGTCTGGAAACATGTGAAACAGGATTCATCAAGAATACCCAGATGGAAGGTCACCATGAACATGCTGCCTGATAACCTGCCAGCCCTTCAATTCTGTCTGCCGACCACTTCCTTCAGCCAGGAACTGCCTGGGCACAAAGATTTCCCAGAGTCACCATCCTGCCTTGACTTCTGCTGTTCACTTTAGCCTCCTTGATTATCCTACTTACTGTGGATTTCTTCACTCTCAGTCTCAGGGGACACCTCTGAACCCCTAAGGTAGCCCACTGGGTCTTCCTTCTCTGGCCAACACATTCCTCTTGCTTCTGTGCATGGCCTTGATAGCAGTGTCACAGGCAATCCCAGGAAACTGACACCCCAGCATGCTGACCATGGGCACCCGCACTAGTCAAGGGAGCCCTCTCCCCTCATCTCTTGCAGAATCCCCCTAGGAATAGGGGATGCAGATAGGTACACATGTGTAGGGAGGAAAGGGGGTCTCATGACATCTTAGCTAGAAGATGATTACAAATTTCTTAAACATTAGTAGAAAATTATGGTTCATTTGTCCTGGCATGCAACTGAATGAGAAAAAAATCTGTGAAAAATTCTGACACCCATGACAAAAGAAATGATCCAAACAATATGACCACCGAGGTGCTTTTCTTTTATGTTTAGGACTATCATTTAAAAATGTGGTATTGAGGAGAATGTCAACAATATTGGGGGAGGCTCTGGAATGATGCTGAGTAGAAAATGGACAATAGATTCCTTTTTTGAGAATTGATAGAAGCTATTTTGCAGAAAGTGGCAAATGAGCTTGACTTTTAAAAACGAAGAGCATTAAAGCAAGTAAGTTTAGTGGAAAGTAGATGATATTTGGGAGAGGGGTGACGTGTTAAGTTACAAGAGGCAAAGAAATGGAAAGAACACATGTTTTGCAAAGGGAAAAATCATTCCTGTAAAACATCAGAATTGGAGTTTTCTTGCTGTTCTTTTTGTGCCTATGTAGTATCTTCTTTCTGCTGTAACTTCCAACTTGGGTTCTAGGCACTCTGTGTATGTGTGTGTTTACAAGAGAGAAATTGATAAACCTTAGTAAGCCCTAGAAAATTCTAGAGGTCTGAAATAAACAGATAATTTTCAAGATTATTTAATTAAAAAGCAAAACAAAACAAAAACAGTGTCATCTGCTCCTAGTAGGTAAAATATATGATCATATTGGAATCTTTGTGTGTGTGTGTGGCTGGCCAATACAGGGATCCACACCCTTGACCTTGGTGATACGAGGCTGTGCTCTAACCAGCTGAGCTACCAGCCAGCCTATACATGATCATATTGGAATAATATGCAACAGAGAGATACTCTGCTGCTATGGAGAATAAGCTGATTGCAAGGAAAAAAGATGCTCACAGATAAGGCAAGGGTAGGCTTTTTGTCCCCCATTGTGGAATAGTACAGGGAACAATGCAAATGTATTGAGGCTGGTAATTCCAAGTCATGGGAGGGAAATTAAAATGATGACTCTGGACGAATAGTTTCAAATGTCAAGGAGTTTGAGGCAGGTGATCAATTTAGTGAAATGACAATTGCTTTAGGAGAGGCTGCTTCTTTGAAAGGATTGATACATACAGCAAGGCAAGGGAGGTGACTGTGCTGCTAAGTTTTTAACATTGCTATGAGTTTTAACTTTAAATATATTTGTGACTTTGCATGTAGCTCTGAATTTTGAGTGTCATAATTACTTAAGAATCTTTTATGGATTTGATTACTATAGCTATCACTGTAATTTGATGAGGTTTTAGAACTACATTCCATTTCTAATTTTGGTTTTATTATTTCCAAGTGCCAAAATACTTAACACAGAACCACCTCTTATTCTATAATAAAAAGCAATGGAGACAAGTTATTCAGTTGAAAAAAATGACTTTTTTTTTTTTTTAAAGATGACCGGTAAGGGGATCCTATCCCTTGATGTGGTGTTGTCAGCACCACGCTCTCCCAAGTGAGCCAATCAGCCACCCCACCATAGGGATCCGAACCCGTGGCCCTGGTGCTGTCAGCACCGCACTCTCCAAGTGCGCACGGGCCGGCCCTGCTCCATGGTAGTTTTAGCTGCTTCCCTCCTTTCTTCTCAGAATTTTCATTTTCCCATGTTCTCCTGGACAACTTCAACCCTGCTAACGATTAAAACCCATCACATCTGTCTGTCATGGTGTGGATTGGCTCCCAAGCAGAAGACTCAAGGCTTCTTTGAACTAGGACTTGCATTGACTTCAACTCAACCAAGCTGAGGCGCCGATCTTGTGATTACACTTAGCATGTGCTATGAATGGAGAGAAATGAAGTGAAAAGTGCCTATGAGATGCGAAGTCAAACTTGTCACGTTCCTAGTCCCCTCTCTGGGCTTCTCTCCATCTTCAGCTCCACCTCACTGTTTACCCCTTAAAGAAGCCAGATGCTCTCTAATTCGTATGTCCACGAAACACTTTGTTTCAAATAACGGGTTTTAAATGACTATTTGTTGGAAGTTCTGTATCCTAAATTTGTAGGTGTCCTTTATGTGACTGACGATGGCATGAATACCTAGTGTTAACAGTCTTTGGTGTGCTCAGCATTAAGACCCGTTAGGAATTGTCATGGAAACTTGTAAAATTAAAAAAAAATCCAAATGCATGTCATCTGGCCTTGGAGTCCAGTTCTTCAGTACACACTCTGCTGATTTGGGCACCTCAGTCAAGAACCCAGTCAAAGAACCTCACAGAGTCACCCACAGGCCACGAAGCCACAGCACACGAGCAAGACTTTCCTGTGCTGCCCTGTTAACCATGAGCAGATGCCAAGGGCCCCAGATGTTTCAGCAAATCCTCTAGTTTCAGCAAATCCTCTAATATGAAATAGGCCAAAGCAAACAAACAAAAAAGGAAAAAGCGAATTGGAAG